>NC_035434.2:63787311-65275095 GCF_002127325.2 Helianthus annuus
AAACGATGATCCGAGCTACCACAACGTAGATCGGGCCTAAATAATCATCACTTCCAAGTACTACAACTTTTACACAAGTATTAAGCAATTAACCAACTACATTCATGTTTTAGTAGACTTTAAAGATTCAAAATGCAAGTTTCCGAGTTTTAACCGTTACAAATCTTATTAACCACTTTAGAATGATCCGAGTATGAGTTTTAAGTGTTATACCTCTAGCTCGAGGCTAGGGAAGAATCTAGGCGAAAATGTGGTGGATAAAAGCAAGGTAACGAGGTCCTTCCACTTCCGTTAGCTCCAAGACTCCTTATGCGTGACCCGAAAGGCTTGTGTATGCTTGGAATGGATGGATCAAAAGCCGAAAATGGTTGGATGTGTGGGTGTGGGTTCGGCCGAGAGCCAAGGGAGGGCAAGGGAGGAGTGTGAGTGTGAGTTGTAGTGATGGATGGTTATGTTTGGTTTAAGCTAGATACTTATAGGCAAAATCAAGTTCCATCGTCCATTGGATTCATTGTCCTCTTGATATTAGGCAACACAATTAAAATAATCAAACTTTTGTACCCTTGTGTTCCCCTATAGTTGGCCGATCTCAATGGGGGGGGGGGTCTTGGTTCGATTTCAAGTGGATAGTTAGAGTTTAGTTACTTTAAACCAAGTTAGATTTAGGGGTTAACTCGGTTAGTGGTGTGATGCGTTTTATAGCGGGTGTTAGGGTAATCAGGGACCCTAACTGGCTCAGAAAAAGACCAATAATATTTTGGTCAATATTTTTATGTTCCGGGTATAGTCCGGTTGTTCGGTTGGATAGAAATCCGTTAAAGAGCTTAAGTAAGCTTTTAAGCGTCGTTAATAATATTTTTAGTGACACATCTTATTCTACAAAGTGTCAGGAATATTTTCCTCATGTTTTGGCACTTTATTAGTTAGCCAGAAGCTAGTATGTTAATAAAAGTGCTGTGTTTCGTGCTTAGAGTACGTTTTAGGCACATCCAATCATCATATCTTATTCCTAGAGACGCAGTTCTACAACCCTTGTATCCCTACACTCACTATGGGTGTAGTAAAATATTTCTGGCTCATACAGGCCCTTAGAGGCAGTGTCTGCCTGATGCTGGCTTTATCAGCATGTTCAATAGGTTATCCGTTCTAATGCTACTGTGCTTTAGTGCATCATGTTTGTCACTAAGGTTCAACTTGTAAATAATGTAGTGACGGCAATCAAAGTATGATGCAGGAATATACAAGTACTAGAAATCAAGTAGCAGTTCGTCAGCAATTTCAGTTAAGCACAGTAATTAAGCAGCAATTAATCATTAATTAAATCGTACGGATACCTAGTTTAGTGAGGGTTGTCACATTCTCCCCCCGTTAGAAAAATTTCGTCCCGAAATTTTAAGCTCTGCTTGTAGAAGCAGGGTTCTCAGGAAATAAGTGGGGGTATTTCTCTTTCATTCGGTCCTCACGCTCCCAGGTGAATTCAGGACCATGTCTAGCATTCCAACGAACTTTGACGAGCTTGACACTGCTCCGGCGGGTCTTGTTAACTTTCCAATCCGTGACCTCAACAGGTTCTTCAACGAAATGGAGCGTGTCGTCAACATGAATTTCGTCGGTAGGAATGGCAACGGTATCTTGTGTTGGACTTCTCTTCAGATTGGATACATGAAATGTATCGTGAACACCATTCAGTTCGGCAGGTAAATCCAACTTGTAAGCTACTAACCCGATTCTCTCCAAGATCTTGAATGGTCCAATATACCTCGGGTTCAACTTTCCACGTTTCCCAAAGCGTGCCACACCCTTCCAGGGTGATTGATACCTTCAACAAAACCATCTCACCAACCTCAAACACTAGAGGTTTCCTGCTTCGATCCGCGTAGGCTTTCTGCCGGTCACGAGCCGCACTGATGCGGTCCCGTATCTGTGCGATCTTATCTGTGGTTTCCTGTACCACTTCAGGACCAACCAATTGTCTATCACCTGCGTCAGCCCAACAAAGCGGTGATCTGCACTTGCGTCCATATAAAGCTTCGAATGGCGCGGCACCAATACTGGTGTGGTAGCTGTTGTTGTATGAGAACTCAACCAAAGGCAAATGCTTATCCCAGCTACCGCCCAAATCCATCACACATGCTCTCAGCATATCTTCTAGTGTTTGTATCGTTCGCTCGCTTTGGCCGTCGGTCTGCGGGTGAAAAGCAGTGCTCAGATTCAACTTTGAGCCAAAAGCTTCCTGGAAGGATTGCCATATCCTCGATACGAACCTTCCGTCTCTATCAGAGATAATCGAGAGAGGTACTCCATGACGTGTAACAATCTCTCTCATGTAAATTTCGGCCAGTTTGCTCGTATTATCCTTCTCTCGGATAGGTAGGAAGTGTGCCGACTTCGTTAAGCGATCCACTATTACCCAAATAGTGTCATGGCCTCTTGGCGTTCTTGGAAACTTCGTAATAAAATCCATAGAGATTTGTTCCCACTTCCACTTGGGAATCTCTGGTTGCTGCAGAAGTCCCGAAGGCTTTTGGTATTCCGCCTTAACTTTGGCGCAAGTTAAACATTTGCTCACATAAACAGCCACATCGCCTTTCATCCTAGGCCACCAATAGTAATCTTTAAGATCCTGGTACATCTTATCCGCTCCAGGGTGGATAGAGTACCGTGATTTGTGAGCTTCATCGAAAATATCCTTCCTTAAACCACCAAACAGAGGAACCCAAATCCTTTTCTCAAAACACAACGTTCCTTCCCTGTTTGGTACCAATAACTTCTCCATCCCACGGAGATACTCTTCTTCAAGGTTCCTTTCCTTGAGAGCTTCTTTCTGCGCGGCACGAATGCGCAGAGGAAAGTCGGTTCGAATAACCATCTCCAAAGCCCTAACCCTTATGGGCTTGATCCTCTCTTTTCAACTTAGGGCATCGGCGACCACATTCGCCTTCCCTGGATGATACTTAATTTCGCATTCGTAATCATTCAACAGTTCTACCCATCGTCTTTGCCTCATGTTCAACTCCTTCTGGTTGAATATATGTTGGAGGCTCTTGTGATCTGTGAAGATTGTGCACTTCGTACCATAAAGGTAGTGTCTCCAGATCTTTAAAGCAAAAACTACTGCGCCTAGCTCCAAATCGTGTGTGGTATAGTTCTTTTCGTGTACCTTCAGTTGGCGTGACGCGTAGGCAATAACCTTTTGGCGTTGCATCAACACACAACCCAAACCTTGACGCGATGCGTCGCAGTATACCACAAAATCATCTGTACCTTCCGGTAGAGCTAAGATTGGCGCGTTGCAAAGCTTATCCTTCAATATCTGAAATGCTTCCTCCTGTTTGATTCCCCAATCAAACTTCTTGTCCTTCTACGTGAGGAGCGTTAATGGTTGGGCGATCCTTGAAAAGTTCTCGATGAACCTTCGATAATAGCCAGCCAAACCCAAGAATTGCCGAATCTCGGTTGGCGTCTTTGGCGTTTCCCAATCCTTGATCGCCTCGATCTTGGTTGGATCCACGTGGATTCCATCTCCATTCACCACGTGCCCAAGGAATTGCACTTCTCTTAGTCAAAACTCGCACTTAGAGAACTTGGCGTACAACTGTTCCTTCTTTAGCAGCTCCAGAATAGCTCTTAAATGCTGCTCGTGCTCAGCCTTCGTCTTTGAATAAATCAAAATATCATCGATGAATACAATCACGAACTTGTCCAAGTACGGCTTACAAACTCGATTCATCAAATCCATGAACACTGCAGGTGCGTTTGTCAAACCAAATGGCATAACGAGAAACTCGTAGTGTCCATATCGAGTTCTGAAGGCTGTCTTTGGGATACTCTCCTCCTGTATCCGTAACTGATGGTATCCAGATCGAAGATCGATCTTTGAATAAAAGCTTGAACCTTGTAGTTGGTCAAACAGATCATCGATTCTTGGCAGGGGATACCTATTCTTGATCGTCAGCTTGTTCAACTCTCTGTAATCAATACACATGCGGAAACTATCGTCCTTCTTCTTGACAAACAAAACTGGAGCTCCCCAAGGCGAGAAGCTCGGTCGGATAAATCCCTTGTCTAACAACTCTTGAAGTTGTGTCGACAGTTCCTGCATCTCAGACGGAGCAAGTCTGTATGGCGCCTTAGCCACAGGCGCGGCGCCTGGAATTAAGTCAATGCGAAACTCCACTTGTCTTTGCGGCGGCAAGCCAGGCAAATCTTCTGGAAAGACTTCTGGGTACTCCCTCACGACAGGGATGTCTTCAATCTTTGGCTCAGCAGCCTTTTTATCTACAATGTGTGCCAGAAAGGCAGCACATCCCTTCTGCAAACACTTTCTTGCCTTCAGGCAGCTAATAATCCTCAACGGCGTCTCACGCTTCTCTCCGTGAACAACAATGGTCTCACCATCATCGGTCGGGATACGAACGACCTTCTCATGACAAACTATCTCGGCCTTGTTACTCGATAACCAATCCAACCCTACTACCACGTCGAAGCTTCCCAACTGGACTGGTAGTAGATCTAGAGCGAACTCGCGTTCTCCCAACTCGATTACGCAACCTCGAATCATCTCATTAGCTTCTACTAACTTCCCATTCGCCAATTCAATCGAGTACGGAACATCTAACTTACTAGCGGCTAAACCAAGCATATTCTTAAATTCTAACGACACGAAGCTATAATCGGTGCCAGTATCAAATAAAACGGATGCATAGCGTTGGTTTACAAGGAACGTACCAGTGACAACATTGGGATCCTGGCGCGCTTCCCTTGCTTCTGTGTTGAAAACCCTTCTGCGGGCTTGGTTCAATTCCGGGCAATTCCTTTTGTAGTGCCCAATGTCGCCGCAGTTAAAGCATCCGGGTCTGTGCCCATTTCCACCAACGTTTCCAGCTTGATTGTTTCCCTGATTTCGATTCAAGGCGCCCGCTTGGTTTGCATGATTGACCCGATTCCCATCACCTCCATGGTTTCCTTGGGGGCGGTTCCCATTACCACCACGATTATTCCTATTCCCAGATCCTCCTTGGCCTCCCCGGCCAGCACTAGCCCAACAAAAATCCTTCGTATGACCAGTCTTCCCACATGATTCACAAACTCTTAGCCTGCAACGACCAGAGTGATGTCGTTGGCATGGGTTGCACTTGGGTTGTGCACCCATATATCCCTTTCCCTTCTTCCTACAACCAGCTGTATCCGGAGCTGGCGTGTTCTGCTCTCCTTTCTTAACCACCACCCCGGTGCCCTGCTTGAAGTTCGAAAACTTTCGTTTGTTACCACTTGACGACTCCACATGAGTCTCTTTCTTCTTGGGCTCAGCTTCATCAAACTTGTTCAAACGAATTGCCTCCTCCGTAAGAGCCACGCTCAGATCGATGGCTTCTGTGATAGTTGCAGGTTTGGAGGAGGTCACCATGCTGATGATTTGAGGAGCTAATCCCCAAATGAAGCGTTCAATTCTCTTGAACTCAGGTGTGACCATGTAGGGTACCACATGCGACAAGTCGTGGAACCTCTGAACATACTCTGCTATCTTAGGACCTTCCATTTTTAGATGCCAGAACTCGGTCTCCAATCTCTGAATTTCAGCGCGGGAACAGTACTTCTTGCGCATGAGTTCCTTCAGTTCAGCCCAAGTCAGCGCGTAAGCAGCTGCTTCGCCAAGTGTCTGCACTTGTAGATTCCACCATGATAGGGCTCCATCCAAAAATAGCCCTGAGATATAAGTGACTTGCTGATCCAATGCGCATTTGCTCATGCGAAGAACGGATTCTGTTTTCTCAGCCCAGCGGACAAAAGCGACAACACCTCCTGTGCCATCAAAGTTTACGGGCTTGCAGTCCAAGAACTGTTTGTAGGTGCACCCTGCACATACATTATAACATATGATCTGCATTAGCACTCCTGCTAAGGGAATCCATTTAGGTCATGGTATGTCTTAATGACTTAGGGTTACCATGAGGTGGATTGTTGTTGTTGCCCGTGTTGCCAGAGTTGCTTCCACTCATTCCTCCTTGAGAGGCAGCATATTGAGCAATGGCAGCAGCAATGACTTGCTGTAGTTCGTCCTGAGTCGTAGGCATTGGCTGAGGTTGACGTCTTGGCGGCATCTTCTAAAGATGTGTACGTCAGTCAGGCCATAGTAACGCGTACGTATATAGTAATAGTAATAGCACATAACATCTCATGTCACGAATATTATACATACCACATCCCATGTCATAAAAATATACACACAACATCCCATGTCATAATAATGTAAATATGCAATCAAGCGAATCAAATATGATGAGAATACTGCGATTGCCATATATATCGAGACCACAACGTAAGTGTATCAGTACATCACTGTGTCATACAATCATCAATCAACTAGGGGCTACATCACCCCTGTCCAAAAGCTATATCAAATCAGTGTCAAATACATCAAATATATCAAGTATGTGTCAAAAGTCAGTATCATCATGTAGTCTCCAAAATGCTATGCAACCAAAAGCAATCGCGGTCCTCTCACCAACGTCTACACAAGCAGTACTGATGAGCTCTATACAGATGGCGGTGGAGGAGGGGGAAAGTAAGTGTAAAGCAAGCGGCGTAGCTGAAGCCAGTCCTCCTCCATAGCCTGCTGAGTGCGAATGACGGAAGCAACCTGTTGCTCTAGTGTAAAGAGACGAGCAGCATAATCTGGGGGTAATGATCGACATGGCTAAAGAGGAGAGTGTATCTGACCATGGCATGAACATGGTGGCAGCTGAGCTCTCTCGAGCTCCTGGAGACGCTGCGTGCGTGACTCGTGCTGATGAACGAAGGACATCAAAACATCCTCTATAGTGTGTCCCACATGAAATGGATGGTAAGGATCAGTAGGTGGCATGACTGGTGGTGTCGACCAGAGTAAAGGCTCACTGGTGGGGTCAAATGGTGCCACATGAAACGGTGAAGTAGAGGGTGGAACAGATGACATCTGGGGCGTGAAGGGAATAGACAACGGTACGTGCCCAAAAGGATGGGCTGAAGAGCCCTCTCCAGGCCTCGCTGGAGGTACGAACTGAGGAACCTGAAAAGTGAAATCAACAGGTCGTGTAACAGGGATCTGAGGGGGCAAAGTTGGAACGTCCTCATCAGCAGGTATCCAACCGTGCTGTGCATGCTCATCCGGTGGATCCATGTGGTCTGCAAACAGTGCATGCTCAGGCTCAAGTGGAATAGGATCAAATGGGGGAGCAACAATAGGATCAACTGGTGCAATGTGCTCAACAGGTATATCAACAATAGGTGGGGGAACAACAGGATCGACAGCAATAACATGATCATCCTCCAGATGATCATCAACGGGCGGGTCAGCTAGAACGGGCTCAACTGGGATGCCAGCATGTACGGGGTCATGCTCGGGCATAGGATCTAGAGCAGCTGCCTACTCAGGAGCCAAGGCAGGCTCGTGGTCATCAAAAGCCATCTCAAAATCAAAATCGAGATCAATAGGATCAACTGGATCAGCGGGATCCTCCACGGGCTGGTCCATCGGGATAAACTCAATATCATGATCCGGGTCGAATTCCGGAGGAAAAATGGGATCAGAATCCTCTATGTCGTTCTGCTCAAATGCAAAGCTCGGAATAGGTGCAGCAGAGGATGCCTGGTCAGGGTCCGAGTCGTGTGCAAAGTGCTGTGCGCTCACCTCGTGAGAAGGTGCGGAAGCCACAGACTCAAAGGAGTCTGGGACCAGTGAATGTGCGGGTGAGTCCTCGGCAGGGGCATCAACGATCATCAGAAGATCGCCAGCGGGAAGTAGGGCTGCGTACGGGATCTCATCCTCGATAGGCTCATCCTCAAACAGATCGATATCGCCGTCAGCCTCGGCGTCAAGTAGTAAGTCATATGCGGGATAAACGGCTAAAGGTATAGGAGCCGGAATCACTACTAGGGGTAAGTACTCAGCAGGGGGGCCATCCGCAGGCTCATCAGCACCCTCGTGTAGTGCGAAGGGCCGGAAATCGTTGTCGTCCGTGCTGGTGGAATCAGATGTATGCACCTCATGCTCCGAAGATGGGAGGTCATCAGATACGATAGGTAGGGGTCCGGTGGTGTCCGAGTCACCTGTGCCTGGTGAGTCCATGTGTCTGGAACACCAACACAAATATGCACAAATAATCAGCCATACAATCAGGTAATCACATAAGTCACCAAGTAAAAATCACATAATTCTCCTAGTCCCACTAGCCTCCCAGCCTCCCAGACTGTTCTTCCTAGTCCCACTAGCCAATCCTTCCAGCCTCCCAGACTGACTCCCTAGTCCCACTAGCCAAATCTCCCAGCCTCCCAGACTGACTCCCTAGTCCCACTAGCCAAATCTCCCAGCCTCCCAGACTGACTCCCTAGTCCACTAGCCAAATCTCCCAGCCTCCCAGACTGACTCCCTAGTCCCACTAGACAACTACCTCGATCTATTGGATCGAGCCTCGGCCTCCCAGACCGAGCCTCAGCCTCCCAGACTGAGCCTAAAAATAATAAATAAAATGCGCTCAACATTTGTTTATAAAAAGGTTTTGGATCTGGACTTAGGTGGTATGCAGTAAAAATGTTTTCGTGAGAGCCCTAGTGATCATAGTCTAGACTCGAGGAGGAATCCTAGTTCGCTATGATCAGGGCTCTGATACCAAGCTGTCACACCCTGGCTTTGCGGAAGCGTGGTTAATTTGGTGTGACTTCTTAATACCATAGCTTAATCATAACAAAGCTATATGAATTAAAAATATGCAAGATCATCCATTAAAATAAAAATACCATAACATTGTCTTAGCGGGATAACACCCTAACAACCATAAACTTGTTCACCAAACATTACAAATTCAATCTTAACATAAATATGATTCAAGGACTGTGACTTGTCCAGGAAAGAGTCACATTCCCCGAACCCTGGATGACCTCGGTGACTAATGCAGCGGGAAAAACATGCCATACCGTGCCAGATCTTTAATTCCCTGAAATACATGTAAGTTGAAAAATCAACAATAATGTTGAGCGAGTTCATGCGAAAGTGAGTAAATAAACCTTTGTATTTATCAAAACCCTGGTATGTAGCAAATAAGGAAAAAGAGATCACCAATGGTTTGCAAGGCCATTGATATGTGTGAAGTGCAAGTAGGAAGACTCAAACCTAGCGGATTTATGCGTCGGGCACTAAGTCACCCCGAGGTCCGTTATGCTGGACCTGGGGCTGGGCTCGCTACACCCAGATAGATCTACCGCTCCTGTCCCTCGGTCCTACCATGAGGATTAACGGCCTCAAGTTTCCGCCTACCCACTCACATGATCTAAGAAGCAACCCTCCTTACGCTAACCATACCATGTAAAAAGTAATCATAAACATTGTAACATGTATTTCACCCCCGCAGTTTAGAAAACTGAAAACAGTTAAGAGAAAAGGGGGACATGAACTCACAGTCAGTGCGTCGCTATACCAAGTACTCCGAATGTCAGGCAGCTGTGCAACGACCTACATGTGCTAATTCTATTAGACGGATGGCCGTGCCTTAGCTTTATAGTTTAAGTTTTTGGGAAATAGTTAGACAACTATTTCGTGTTTATATTTTGCATTAACTTGGTAGTTAATCTCCTTCCCAAGGATGGGGGATTTAATACATGTGCGTTCAATTTATAATATTAAGTCTCACTTAATATATCTTCATTCCAAATATAAATATTTTTTCTCAAAAATATTATATTTTCACTTCACATAATACTTCCAAAATAATGCGTTGACAAAATACGCGTTCATGAATATTTCCGTATAATGCGTAAGTTACGTTTTAACGATTAAGTGGTAATAATAATTACCGGTGTAACTTATATGTTTGTCGTGTAAGCGTTTGTATTATTTTGGAGTTGTTATCGTTCGAAATATTATTTTTACTCTAAAAATAACATTTGTGTATTTTCCCAAAATAATCATAAACAGTGTTGTGAAAAATTATATTTACCAAATATATATTTATCAGGTTTAGTTTTTTGAAAATCCCACCTCCGAATATTTGTAAATAAAGTCGTGGCGAAATATATTTTGAAAACATATCAAAATAATTCTAACACTTGTAAATAATTCTAAGTGTTAGGTTTTTAGAAAAATTTCGCCAGAGTTTCCCCTGTAACTGGAGGTGGCCACGCTTTCAAGCGTATCATTTTCTTTTACAAAATCATTTCAACACTTCTTTAATCAATCAATCAATTTCCGACACATCAAACTAGTCGACAAGTATGTAAATCGCATAATCACATGAACTTGTAGTTTTTCTGAAAACTATAATGTAGATCCCGTTATATTTTGTGGATCTATGTGTAAAATAACTAAATCTTGTAAAAACCTCGTTTTTAGAATAAATCTATCTTTACATCTTCCCGTCATCTTTTACAAAAATTGTTATTTTGCCGGATCTTTCATTTCACAAGTGTTTATGCACTTGTGGTTTGCAAAAATCATATTTGTTAGTGTGTCATCCGACTTTTATAAAACATGATTTTCTCGACACTTGGTTCTACGAAAATACCACTTGTAGATATGTAGATCCGCTAGTTTTAAACACTATTTTACAAGTAAAAATACTTTTACACAAGTTCATGTTTCTCGTGTGGTAGAGTTTCACCTTTTAACCCTTGTACCGATAGAAACAAGCTTATGTCAAGATCTATGATCTTAACAAAGTCAGGTTAAACGATGATCCGAGCTACCACAACGTAGATCGGGCCTAAATAATCATCACTTCCAAGTACTACAACTTTTACACAAGTATTAAGCTTTTAACCAACTACATTAATGTTTTAGTAGACTTTAAAGATTCAAAATGCAAGTTTCCGAGTTTTAACCGTTACAAATCTTATTAACCACTTTAGAATGATCCGAGTATGAGTTTTAAGTGTTATACCTCTAGCTCGAGGCTAGGGAAGAATCTAGGCGAAAATGTGGTGGATAAAAGCAAGGTAACGAGGTCCTTCCACTTCCGTTAGCTCCAAGACTCCTTATGCGTGACCCGAAAGGCTTGTGTATGCTTGGAATGGATGGATCAAAAGCCGAAAATGGTTGGATGTGTGGGTGTGGGTTCGGCCGAGAGCCAAGGGAGGGCAAGGGAGGAGTGTGAGTGTGAGTTGTAGTGATGGATGGTTATGTTTGGTTTAAGCTAGATACTTATAGGCAAAATCAAGTTCCATCGTCCATTGGATTCATTGTCCTCTTGATATTAGGCAACGCAATTAAAATAATCAAACTTTTGTACCCTTGTGTTCCCCTATAGTTGGCCGATCTCAATGGGGGGGGTCTTGGTTCGATTTCAAGTGGATAGTTAGAGTTTAGTTACTTTAAACCAAGTTAGATTTAGGGGTTAACTCGGTTAGTGGTGTGATGCGTTTTATAGCGGGTGTTAGGGTAATCAGGGACCCTAACTGGCTCAGAAAAAGACCAATAATATTTTTGTCAATATTTTTATGTTCCGGGTATAGTCCGGTTGTTCGGTTGGATAGAAATCCGTTAAAGAGCTTAAGTAAGCTTTTAAGCGTCGTTAATAATATTTTTAGTGATACATCTTATTCTACAAAGTGTCAGGAATATTTTCCTCATGTTTTGGCACTTTATTAGTTAGCCAGAAGCTAGTATGTTAATAAAAGTGCTGTGTTTCGTGCTTAAAGTACGTTTTAGGCACATCCAATCATCATATCTTATTCCTAGAGACGCAGTTCTACAACCCTTGTATCCCTACACTCACTATGGGTGTAGTAAAATATTTCTGGCTCATACAGGCCCTTAGAGGCAGTGTCTGCCTGATGCTGGCTCTATCAGCATGTTCAATAGGTTATCCGTTCTAATGCTACTGTGCTTTAGTGCATCATGTTTGTCACTAAGGTTCAACTTGTAAATAATGTAGTGACGGCAATCAAAGTATGATGCAGGAATATACAAGTACTAGAAATCAAGTAGCAGTTCGTCAGCAATTTCAGTTAAGCACAGTAATTAAGCAGCAATTAATCATTAATTAAATCGTACGGATACCTGGTTTAGTGAGGGTTGTCACACACAGTCTCAACCATCTTCTCACTAACACTTTCAATGTTCTCATTCTGAACAACATCTTCAGTTTTCTTTTGTTGTTGTTCTTTAGCAGCTCGTCTCTCCTTCAGTTTCTCCAAGCGGTCTGCAAAATAGAAATGAAAACTTTCAAGAGAAAGATGAGATTTAGCAACATTAATATGTTTCTCTTCCTCATCATCACTGTTGCTATTATCTGGAGGTGACTGATCAAACTGTATAGATTTTTCAGAACTAGCATCTGATAAACCAGAATCAGATGGTGTTTGATCAAAGACAACTTCTTTTTCTGAACTAACATCATTCTGTACACTCTCATCAGAACTCTGTGAACCTTCATCAGCACTTTCTGAGCTTTCGTCAGATGTAACAGACTCTTCCTCCACACTCTTCACAGTCTCACCAATTGACTTCATCCATGTAGCAAACATGTCTTGTTCTCTGACAATTTTAGCGATGAAAGCTTTGAATTCTCCCTTTTCATCAACAAACATATCCCAGCTGAATCCTTCAGGTAGTCTTTCATCATCTTGATCGACTATACATGCTTTGCTTTCAGATGATATGTAGTTGTTCCAGTTGAAGTCTATCAAACACACTCTTTTGGAATCCTCAATCATCCTACCATGAGCCGTCTGTGATTCTTGCTGTTGACCAACCTGTTGATAAATGGCTTTCCGGTAGTAATCATCTTTTCCAAACGGATTCTGAGCATCACTAGCTTCCCTGTTCTTGCACTCTTGCTTGAAATGGCCTTTCTCTCTGCATCGAAAACAAGTAACTTTAGATTTATCAAAACCTAAAGTAGATACATGAGCTTTGAGAAAGTCATTTCTCCCAGTAATATGCTTGAACTTTTCAGCTCGTCTGAGAACACTCGCTAGACACCATTTGATATCCATTAATTCCATCTCTTCGGCATGTATCTGATCGTAATCCTCCTTTGTGAGCATAGGATTTCCGATCCGACCAACAACTAGACCCTCATAAGATAACAGCACAGAACCGAGTAGAGCCATGTGGTCTTTAGCAATTTCTTCTGAAAAACTTTGACCTTCTGGAAGATTTAAAGCGATGTTGCATTGAATCACACAACCATTTCCTGTTTTTGTGCTCTACGAGTGGAAACTTGTATTTGACTCTTTAGGATTGACCCTCGGAAATGATGAGAATCCACTGCTGCTGTTGTTTGAACCTTGATCAACCTTTTCTGTTGAATCCCCAGCACTAAATGCAGTCTGGATTTTAGGACTTCTCTCAGCTTCTGAAACCGAAACACTACCTTTGTAGTACATCTTTACGTCCTGTTGACCACTTGGACTGTTCATCCTAGCGATCTTCTGCTGTTCCAAATCCTGACTCTCGATCTTTTCTATGAATTGAGAAATCGTTAGCCCATCATAAACACCCGTATTCTTCAAAATCATCAAATACGTTCCCCACTCTTTCTGTGGTAGCGCATCGGCTAACTTGTCTACCCACTCTTCACGATCTTTTGTAATACTCAACATTGACATGGATCGCACTAAGTGGCAGTATCTCTCAATCAGCCTCTTCGTATCCTCTCCTGGTAGACTACTGAACAAATCAAACTCTTTCTTGAGCAACGCCTTCTTGCTCTTTATCATGTTCTCACTACCCTCAAATTTAACACGAAGAGCATCCCATATTGATTTTGATGTTTTGTCATGTTGTATCAGAATGAAAATGTCTTCTTTGATGGCTTGTTGAAGCAGGCTGATCATCATCTTTTCGGCTTTATACATAACCCGTTCTTGATCAGTAAACTCTGATAGATCTTTGATAACCTGCAATTCTGTTCGAGGCAACACATATTTCTTCAGTATACATTCCCAAGACCTGAGATGGTTTGCCTGAACCCAATTCTCGAATATGTCTTTCCACCCGTAGTATTCTTCAATACTCATCAGTTTTGGGGGCTTTTGTGTAGTCCCTGTCTCATTTTCTAAATTCATGGCTTGAGCAATGACAGACGGAGCAGACGGTGTTGCAAACGTGTTGTAAAACTCTGTATCCATGATTTGGCAGCACATTGTTCAAACACAATACTTTTCGAGCAAAATTAACAGATTGCAGCTTTGAACGAAATCCCAAAACACAAACTGGAGCGAAATGACCACAATATACACTCTTGGAGCGAAATTAGAAGATTATCAGGAGCAAAATCAGAGTAATTGTGAGCTTGGAGCGAAATTAGAACCACCTTGGAGCGAAATTAGATATAATTGCAGCCCTGAGCGAAATCAGATCTTAATCTTTGAGCGAAATCAGAAAGATTTGGCCTCCAGGAGCGAAATCAGAAAGATTTGGCCTCCAGGAGCGAAATCAAAAGCATCTTTGACGTGAAATCATCTGTTTGGGTGGTCTTGGAGCGAAATCACAAAGATCCACTTCGAGCGAAATCAGCTCGGGGTCAAATTTTGTCCATTTTTAGTCCGATTTTAGGTGTGAAACTTTCCAGAGTTTATTAATGTCCAATTATCTATTATCTGTGAAATTTTGAACAGGTTTTATCCGTTAAAACTCGTTTTGGTGAAGAAAGAAAGTGTAGAAGTAAGAAATCTTGATGAATTCCAGCTAATCTCTGCAGAACTCCTCCTCCTGAGCTCTGATACCAATTGTAGGATCGTAATCTAACCCGAATGAGTCGTTCAGAGGAGTTTTACTCTGTTTCAGGTGCGGAAAACAAGAAACAAAGCTAGAAACAGCTGATTCTTCACTTTAACTACTGATTGTGTTGATCTGAAAGCAATTACAGTCAGTCTTCACACCGGCAGTACTTCGGCGTGGAATACAAGGTGATTGTTATCTGATTTCGCTCATGAACACATATATATAGTGCCCAGATTTCGCTCCAAACAACACAGGAGCCACATGAGCGAAATCAGCATATGTGATTTCGCCTAAAATCACCTCACTGACACTTATGAGCGAAATCAGCCTTCTAAATTCTATACTCTTCCTATTTTCTCGTAAAATGTGCCCTAATCTATGCAATGCAATCTAAGACTCGATACAAGACGAAGTCGAGAGATGTATGCACCAACATATAGGTACAAACCGGGTATGGTAGAAAATGACCTTGCATAGGGTATGACTTTTTTTAGGCAAGGAACCAGGTGTGAAATCGATTCTAGGCTTCTAGCAAGAAAAATAAAGGGATATTGGATTTAAATAGCCCCAACTTTCACCAATTAGCCGATAGCATTCTCAACTTTCGATTTCTACCACACCTCTCTCAACTTTCAACATATTGGCCAATAGCACTTCCAAACTATCTGAACTCTAACCCAGTTAGTTTTTTTTATATGGCACTTGTGTGTTGGCGTAGAATGTTTTTGATGACGTGGCAGCTGATGTGGCTTTTTTGATGACGTGGCAATTGATGTGGCACTAGTTTGGTGATGTGGCAGCTGATGTCGACAAACTGAGTTAGTGTTGGGTTAGTTTTGGAGTGCTATCGACCAATAAGTTGAAGTTGGGGGTGATGTGGTACAAATCGAAAGTTGAAAGTGTTATTGGCCAATGATTAAAGTTGGGGTTATTTAAATCTAATGTACCAAAAATAAAATGTATTTGTAATTTTTATGTGTTTTGTAGGGTATTGAATTTATGGTTTTTAATTTCTAAAACTTATGAAACATATAAAGAACTAATATTTAAAAGTAAATATTTATATTTTACTTTACATTTTTTAAATTTAACTTTTCCAAACAACTTATAATATAAAGTAAATAAAATTTAGTTAAATGAATTAACTTCTTGTAATTTATTTTAGTTATATTGATAAAATAAAAATTAAATTTAACTTTAAAATGAACTTATTACTGAAACTAGTGCTAATACCCGCGAATTTTGCGGTGTTGAGAAATGATATGTTTTTTATTTTTTTGAAAAAAAATTACGTTTAAACTGATTATAAACAAACTGTACGCATGAACTTGTTTTGGAATAAATAATACGTCATGAAATAAAAAAATAAATACTTCAAATATTTAAAAACTTTAAAATACTACTTATTATACAAAAGTGATATCCACCAACTGTAAAATACCAATTTTTACCTTCAGATACCGACATCGTACGGAACTTCTCCGGTACCGGTACCGGTACTCAGTTTTGACGATTTTTCGGTATAGATATTTTCGGTACCGGTATCACGCTCATCTCTACATATGGGACTTTTGAGGTTGACCTCAAAAGTGAAAAGTCAAAAAAAGTTGTATTTCTTTATACTTATTGTCCAATTTGTATCAAGAAACTGTCCAGTTTAATTTTTTGTCCAATTAGTATCAAGAAACTGTACCGTTTAACTTTTGAGGTCAAATATGTTTCGACCTCAGAATAATAAGAAATCATGAACTTGTGAAGTTTTCCGAAGTGGAAAGTGGAAACTACTTTAATTTGACATTTTGAGGTCAAATATGTTTGGACCTCAGAATAATAAGAAATCATGAACTTGTAAAGTTTTGAAGAGAAGCGAAAACTACTTTAATTTGATGGTTAGATCATGATATTAACATTGAAAGAAGCAATAAGATATAACTTTCAAAAGCCATGTTTAGATCAACTGTTGCAAAAATATATATGCAGTTTCACTTTTAAGGTCAACAGACCATCTTTAGAACTAATAAATAATATCAAATATGATTTTTTGATGAAAAGTAAAACATAACAGTTAACATAAACTTGTAGTGTACGTAAAAGAAAAAAATGGTGCAACTTTAGTAATAAGTAGCATGTTAGACCTCAATTACAATAGTTATAAGGTTAATCTTAAATGTCAAAAGTTCCGTTTTTTCATGTCTTTGGTCAATCCAACCCATCCAACCGTTTGTTGGTAGGTTAACACAACCCATTCAACCGTTTGGACTCGCATTAAAAACTTACACAATTTGACCTGAGCCTGTTTTGACCCGTTACCAAACTAATCCATTTTGGAAACAAAAGCAATTATGAATCTTTGATATCTAACCAAAAACAGGGCGAATAAAGTTGTTGGCTTTCTTCTACGATCATTGTGCCCTGCTAATCATTTACAACGACTTCTTTATTCCTGATCAAACTCAGGTGATTAACAAACCTGTAAAGAAACAATAGATGATTGAAAAATGTAATACGAATACCGTTTATTTGTGAGGAAGTACACACATTCACATGAATGCAAATCAGATCCATCATTTCCGATCTTATAACAAAAACTTAACACTTACAATTCAAATTATATTGCAATAACTTAAAATAAAATCATGAGAACAAATGAGGTTCGTTAATCAAAATAAGACCCTACAAACAAACCGAGATTGCGCAATAACATAAATTGCTAATTGTGACAACCCTCACCAAACCAGGTATCCGTACGAATTAATTAATATTTAATTAGTGCTTAATTACTGTGCTTGCTTACAGTTGTGAATAAAATGCTACATGAATTCTGAAATATACATAACCATGCATCATACTTTATTTGTTGTCACTCTATTTATTTACACCGAGCTATAGTGACAAACTTGATGCACAATAGCACAGTAGCACAATGAACGGATAACCCAGTAAACGTGCTGACATAGCCAGCACCAGACAGACACTGTCTCTAAGGCCAGTATGAGCCGGGAATAGATCACTACACTAGTAGGGAGTGTAGGGAAATGAGGATTATAGAACTACGTCACTAGGCATTAGTTATAGTGACCGGATGTGCCTAAAACATGTTTTAAATACAAAATTCTGAACTTTAATACAAAATTCAACATTTAAGCTAACTAGTAAAGTGCAAAAACATGGAAAAATAATACTAGACACTTTCCAAAGTGTCAGGAATTCATTGTGTCACTAAAAAATAACATTAAGGACACTTTAAATGCTTATTAAGCACTTTAACGGATCAGTATCCAACCGAACAACTGGACTTTACCCGGAACATAAAAATATTGTGAATGACACTATTTTTCCTTTTCTGTGCCAGTTAGGGTCCCCGAATACCCTACCACCCGTTATAAATTACAACACACATAATAAACTAATTAATCACCTAACTAACATAACTAAACACTAACTAAATGGTTCAAATTCAACCATAACCCCCCTTGCAACCGAACGGTTCCCCATAGGGGACACCACCCTTACAAATTTGATTATTTTAATACCATTTGTCTAATATCTTCCATACATTATACCTAATGGTTATTAGCTCTAAATGGACTATAAGAATGCTCAAGGGATCACCATCTCATTTGTGTCAACACTTAACAAAACATCACTCTCTCCTCCCCCTCTCTTTGGATCGGCCGAACCCTCACACACATTCATCATCACTTTCCAACTTCAATCTTGCAATTCCACATATATATCAAGGTGCTAGAGTTCACATAAGGAGACCCGGTGCTTACGGAATCACAAGGACCTCTCTACACTGCTATTAACCACCTTGTTTTCGCTTTGATTCTTCCCTAGCCTTGAGCTAGTAGTAAGTGATTCTAAACACCCTCTTGGTCTTGTCTAAAGTGGTTAATAAGAGATTTAACGGGTAAAAATCATGAACACTAAAGATCAAAGCTTAAAGACTTAAAAGTATGATGAATATGGTGGTTAAAGAGTAAATAATGGTGTAAAACTCATGAATCTTGTTTAGTTATGGTTATTTTATGTTGTTAGATGCTAGTAGTGGAACGGATCGTCATCTAACCACGCTAGATCATGTTGATGGAACATGAACTAGCATTTTGTTAAGTAGGAAAGTTACTAGATGACGAACCCTTTCATACATAAACATGAACTTGTGTAAAAATAGTTTTTCTTATAAAATGGAGTTCTAAACTAGTAGATCTAAAGATCTACAAGTGGTATTTTCGAAGAACCAAGTGTTAGATGCAATCTCGTTTAAAAGCCGGATCTTTCCTGAAACAAAGGCATTTTTGTGAACAACCAAGTGTGTAAACACTTGTGTGACAAAAGGTTTTAACAAAGAAATATTTTCGTAATCCTTGGTCTAGAAGTTGCAAACTTGCATTTTCTTTAAAAATAAGATTTCCGAGAAACTGATTTTACTTTTAAAGATGGAAAGATCTACTAAAAATGTTAGAAGATTACTACATACTTTTACACAACTTACAGGTTCGTGTGTTTGCGATTTATATTTGTTTTGACTAGTTTAGTGTTTGAATATTGTTTGTTAATGTTGGGAAAATTGTTGATTGAATTTTGAAAAGAAAATGATACGCTAGTAAGCGTGGCCACCTCCAGTTACAGAGGAAACTCTGGCGAAATTTTTCCAGAAATATAACACTTGGAAATATTTTTGTAACAAGTGTTGTGAATGTATTTTTTTAACTTATTTTTCCAAATAAAAATTCGCCATGACATTTATTACAAAACTTCCAAGTGTCGGAGGTGAAATTTTCATAAATAAAACTTGTTAAATATATATTTGGAATATATATTTTTCATAATAACACTTGTGAGAATTTTATGATTATTTTGTGAACTACATAAATATTATTTTTAGGGTAAAAATAATATTACTGGAATACAGTGAGCAGTAACGACTCCAAAATAATACTAACGCTCTCACAATAAATATTTAAGTTACACCGGTATTATTATTACCACACAAACTCTAAAAATGTAACTTATGTATTTTCGAAAAAAATACTCGTAAGTGTGTATTTTGATAAAGGTATTATTTTGGAAATTATAAGAAGTAAAATATAATATTTTGGGAAAAATATATATATTTTGAAGATAGAACATTTTAGACAAATAAATTAAAATATATTTTATAAGTGAGACTTAATAATATATTTTGGAATTACAAAACGCGCATGTATTTAAACCCCCATCCTTGGGAAGGAATATAAGTAATACATAATTACGAAGTGTAAATACGAAATAGTTGCCTAACTATTTCCCAAAAACTTAAACCTTAAGCCAAGGCACGGTCGTCCGTCTAATAGAAGTTAGTACGTGTAGGTCGTCACGCAGTTTTTAGTGGGTTCATGTCCCCCTTTTTTAACTGTTTTCAGTTTTTAAACTGCGGGGGTGAAATACATGTTACTATGATTACGAATACTTTTTACATGGTATGGTTAGCATAAGGAGGGTTACTACTTAGATCATGTGAGTGGGTAGGCGGGAACTGGAGGCCATTAATCCTCAGTGTAGGACCGAGGGTCTTTAACGGTAGATCTATCTGGGTGTAGCGAGCCCAGCCCCAGGCCCAACAGTACGGACCTCGGGGTGACTTGGTACCCGACGCAAAAATCTGCTAGGTTTGAGTCTTCCTACTGCACTTCACACATATCAATGGCCTTGCAAACCATTGGTGATCTCTTTATTTCCTTATTTGCTACATACCAGGAATTTTATACTTACAAAGGTTTTACATACTCACTACACATGAACTCACTCAACATTTTTGTTGATTTTTCCAACTTACATGTATTTCAGGAAACTAAGGATCTGGCATGGTATGCTACGTTTTCACGCTGCATAATGGGTCATCCATGTTTAGGAATTGTGTCTTTTACCTGGACGAGTCACAGTTCTTAAACTACGTTTATTTCATGTTTGTGGTTGTGTCTTTTGGACAAGATTTTATTTAGTTATGTTGTATTATCGTTGCATGTGTCGACATTTTAAAACTATGATGTGGTACTTTTATTTTAAAACATGAATCAATGGATGATCTGCATGGTTTTACTTTCATATAGCTTTGTTGTGATTAAGCTATGGTATTAAGAAGTCACACCAAATTAACCCACGCTTCCGCAAAGCCAGGGTGTGACAGCTTGGTATCACAGCTTTGATCATAACGAACTAGGATTCCTTCTCGAGTCTAGACTATGATTACTAGGGCTCTCACGAAAACATTTTTACATTGGATCCACTAAGTCCAGATCCTGAGAACAAAATATTATTTTTACAAACAAAAGTTGAGCACATTTTATTCGTTAGTTATGGCTCAGTCTGAGAGGCTGAGGGAGTGGTCTAGTGGGACTAGGAGGCTCAGTCTGGGAGGCTGAGGGAGTGGTCTAGTGGGACTAGGGAATCAGTCTGGGAGGCTGGGAGATTAGTCTAGTGGGACTAGGGAGTCAGTCTGGGAGGCTGGAAGATTAATCTAGTGGGACTAGGAGGTTCGGTCTGAGAGACTAGGAGATTTAGTCTGGGTGGCTGGGAGGTTAGACTAGTGGGACTAAGAAGAGATGCTTGCTTATTTATTGGTGACTAACATGTTTACTTGATTATGTGATTGATTATTTGTGCATATGTGTGTTTGTGTTACAGACGTCATGCCTTCATCTGGTACTGGAGAGTCGGACACTACAGACCCCATGCCTTTAGTATCAGACGACATAGTTTCATCAGAGCACGAGGTGTATACTTCAGATACTACCAGCACGGACGACGATGACTTCCAACCCTTTGCGCTGCCGGATGTCGTAGTAGAGCCTGCTGATGGCCATCTTGCCGGGGATCTGCCACTCGTGGTGATCCCTGCTCTTGTACCTCTTGCAGCTTATCCCATTGTTGAGATGCCCCTCGACGTAGTCGCTGACGACGACGTCGACTTGTTTGATGAGGACCCACTCGAGGATGACTTTGAGGGTGAGGCCCATATTGCTGCTGGTGATATTCCACTTCTTGCTGATGCTCCTGCGGAGGAGGCACCCGTTCATTCACCAGTCCCAGACTCATTTGAGTCTGTGGCATCTGCACCTTCACACGCGCAGGGAGTGCAGCACCATTCGCACGACACAGACCCTGATATGGCATCATCCACTGCACCTGCCCCTGCCCCTAGCTTTGAGTTCGATCATGATATTGATGATGATTCGGATCCTGTTTTCCCACCTGGCTTTGATCCCGATCATGACATTGAGTTTATTCACTTAGACCAGCCCATGGAGGATCCTGTAGCCCCCGTTGATCCCTTGTTTGTTGATCCAGCTGACTTTGACATGGAGTTTGATGATCCGGAGCCTGCTGTGGCCCCTGAGCCAGTTGTTGCTCCTGACCCCGCGTTTGAGCATGACCCTGATCATGCCGATGCACCTGCTGTTGCTCCGTTGGTTGATGATTTACCAGTTGATGATCATCTTGTTATTGTTCCACAGTTGGTGGATGATCATGTTGCTATTGATGCTCATGTTGATGCTCCTCATGTTGCTGACATTCCTGCTGATCCTGTTGTCGCACCACATCCCGATCCTATGCAAGTGATGTTCGACCGTGCGCCCTTCGCGACCCATATAGATCCCAGATACGCTCACACCCACAATGGGTGGATAGACGATGATGATGATTTCCCACCTTTCGTGGTACCTGTTACACCACCTGTAGCCCTTGTTATAGCCCCTGTCTCAGTTCCTGTTGATGTTCCCTTGATTCCCACACATACTACAGATGTTCACCGCACCGACCTACCTGTTACATTTCTTCAGGACATACCTCCACCACGTCCTTGGGAGGGTTCATCTCGTCAGCCATTTGGTCATGTACCTTTCGTGTCAGGAGGAGATCAGTTTGTACCCCAGATTTCTCATCATACTTTTGTTCCCCCTATTACCCCATCTGCTGTACCATCCTTCGCTCCATCCAGTGAGCCGTTCCTCTGGACTTCGCCACCCATCATGCCACCATCTGATCCTTATCATCCTTACCACGTGGGGTATTCTACAGAGGATATTCTCAGGTCTTTCATGATACAGCAGGAGGCGCTGACCCGTCGCGTACAGGAGCTGGAGAGAGCTCAGCAACTCCCGTGCCAGTGCCAGACTCCACCTGCAGTATCACACCCTCCACGTCCACTTTCACCAGATTCTGCCGCTCGTTTTTGGACTCTTGAGCAGCAGATAGCTTACTTGATGCGTTCTCATCGCGCTATGGAGGAGGATTGGCTTCATATGCGCCGTTTGCTCTTTTCTCATTTTCCCCCTCCTCCACCGCCATCAGCTTAGGCCTTTTTGTATGACGCGGGTAGACTTTTGATGAGAGGACCGAGATTGCACAGATTGCACAGCTTTTGGAGACTGCATTTTGATTATGACTTTTGATGTTTTGTATATTGGTTGTTGTGGACATCGATGTGATAGTTTTGGACTAGGGCGATGTGGCCCTTAGTCATGGATGTTGTCAGTTGTGTACTTGTAAACCTTACATTATGGTCTCGATTTATGACAGTGCAATCGCAGTATTCTCATCATATGTGATGTTTGATTTATTTATAACATGAGATGTTATGTGTATGATATTGTTGTTACATACGTATGCTTTTACTATTATGACCTGACCTACGTGAACACATCTTTTAGAAGATGCCTCCAAGACGCCAGACGCGTGTGCCTGCCAACGAGGCAGAACTTCACGGCATTATCGCTGCCGCCATTGCATAGTATGCAGCCTCACAAGGAGGAACCAACGGAAGTAATTCAAACAACAACGGCAATAACAATCCGCCTCATGGTAATGTTAAGTCGTTGAGACATACTACGATACAATTGGATATTTTTAGCACGTTCGCTAATACCATTTGTATATTCTAACGTATGTGCAGGGTGCACCTACAAGCAGTTCCTAGACTGCAAGCCTGTAAACTTTGACGGCACAAGAGGTGCTGTTGCTTTTGTAAGATGGGCCGAAAAGACTGAGTCTGTACTTCGAATGAGCAAGTGCGCTCCAGACCAACAAGTGACTTACATTTCCGGGCTATTCCTGGATGGAGCCCTGTCCTAGTGGAATTTACAAGTACAAACTCTTGGTGAAGCCGTAGCTTACGCGATGACATGGAATGAGCTGAAAGAGCTCATGCGAAGGAAATATTGTTCACGTGCGGAAATTCAAAAGTTGGAGACTGAGTTTTGGCATCTGAAGATGGAAGGACCCAAAATCACGGAGTATGTTCAAAGGTTTCACGACCTGTCTCATGTGGTACCTTACATGGTTACACCAGAATTCAAATGCATCGAGCGCTTCATTTGGGGTTTAGCTCCTCAGGTCATGAGTACGGTCACTACATCCAAGCCTGCGACAATCACAGAGGCCATCGATCTGAGCGTGGCTCTTACTGAGGAAGCCGTCCGCTTAAACAAATTTTCGAATGTTGAGCAGAAAAAGAAAGAGACTCACGTAGAGTCATTTGGCGAGAACAAAAGGAAATTCTCGAATTTTAAACAAGGAACAAGTGGTGTTGGTAAGAAAGGAGAGTCAAGCACGCCGTTTCAAGCTACAATCGGTGCTGGAAAGAAAGGAAAAGGTTATATGGGTACACACCCCAAGTGTAACACCTGCCAGCATCACCATTCTGGCCGGTGTGGGCCAAAAGTATGCGAAGCTTGTGGAAAAGTTGGACATTTGAAGGATAATTGCTGGGCTAATGTTGGTCGGGGAGGCCAAGGAGGTTTTAGTAATCGGAACAATAACCGTTGTGGTAATGGAAATCGTGCACAAGAAAATAACGGAGGAAATGGAAACCGAGGCAACAACGCGAATCAAGCGGGTACTGTGAACCGAAATCAAAACAACAATCAAGCTGGGAATGGAGGTGGTAATGGGCAGAAACTTGGCTGTTTTAACTGTGGTGACATTGGACACTTTAAGAGAAACTGTCCGGAATTGAACCAAGCACGGGGAAGAGTCTTTAACATCGAGGCGAGGGAAGCGTGCCAGGATCCCAATGTTGTTACTGGTACGTTCCCTATAAACCAACGCTTTGCATCCGTTTTGTTTGATACTGGTGCCGATTATAGCTTCGTGTCGTTAGAATTTAAGAATATGCTTGGGTTAGCCGCTAGTAAATTAGATATCCCGTACTCGATTGAATTGGCTAATGGAAAGCTAGTTGAAGCTAATGAAGTCGTCAGAGGTTGTATGATCGAGTTGGGAGAGCGTGAGTTTGCTTTGGATCTACTGCCAGTCAAGTTGGGAAGCTTCGACGTGGTAGTAGGGATGGATTGGTTATCGGGTAACAAGGCAGAGATTGTTTGTCACAAAAAGGTCGTTCGCATCCCAACAGAAGATGGGGAAATGATTGTGGTTCATGGAGAAAAGCGCGATACACCTTTAAAAATCATCAGCTGCCTGAAAGCCCGAAAGTGTTTACAAAAGGGATGTGTTGCCTTCCTGGTACACATCGTGGATAAGAAAGCTGCAGAACCGAAGATCGAAGACATCCCTGTCATGAGGGAATATCCGGAAGTCTTCCCAGAGGACTTGCCAAGATTGCCACCCTAGAGGTAAGTGGAATTCCACATTGACTTAGTTCCAGGCGTCGCGCCTGTGGCTAAGGCACCATATCGACTTGCCCCGTCTGAGATGCAGGAATTGTCGACACAACTCTAAGAGTTGTTAGACAAGGGATTTATCAGACCAAGCTTCTCACCTTGGGGAGCTCCAATCCTGTTTATCAAGAAGGAGGACGGTAATTTTCGTATGTGCATTGACTACCGGGAGTTGAATAAGCTGACGATCAAGAATAGGTATCCTCTGCCAAAGATTGATGATCTATTTGACCAGCTACAAGGTTCAGGATTTTACTCTAAGATCGATTTGCAATCAGGTTACCATCAGCTAAGGATACAAGAAGAAAGTATCCCGAAGACAGCCTTTAGGACTCGCTATGGACATTATGAGTTCCTAGTTATGCCGTTTGGGTTGACAAACGCACCTGCAGTTTTATGGATTTAATGAACCGAGTCTGCAAGCCGTATCTCGACAAGTTCGTGATTGTGTTTATCAATGATATTTTGATTTATTCAAAGACGAAGAATGAACACGAACAGCATTTAAGAGCTATTCTGGAGTTGCTGAAGAAGGAACAGTTGTATGCCAAATTCTCGAAGTGCGAGTTTTGGCTACGTGAAGTCCAATTCCTTGGACATGTGGTTAATGGGGACGGAATTCATGTGGACCCCACCAAGATTGGGGCGATAAAGGATTGGGAAACCCCAAAGACGCCAACTGAGATTCGTCAATTCTTGGGTTTGGCTGGCTACTATCGAAGGTTCATTGAGGATATTTCGAAGATCGCTCAACCACTGACACTCCTCAGGCAGAAAGATAAGAAGTTTGATTGGGGAATCAAACAGGAGGAAGCGTTTCAGTTGTTAAAAGACAAGCTCTGCAATGCGCCAATCTTGGCACTACCAGAGGGTACAGATGATTTTGTGGTATATTGTGACACCTCGCGTCAAGGATTTTGCGTGTTGATGCAGCGCCAGAAAGTTATAGCTTACGCTTCGCGCCAATTGAAAGTTCACGAAAAGAACTATACCACACATGACTTGGAGCTAGGCGCAGTGGTATTTACGTTGAAGATCTGGAGACACTACTTATATGGTACAAAGTGTACGATCTTTACGGATCATAAAAGTCTGCAGTACATATTCGACCAAAAAGAGCTAAACGTGAGACAAAGACGCTGGGTCGAATTATTGAATGATTACAACAGCGAGATCAAGTACCATCCAGGGAAGGCGAATGTGGTCGCCGACGCCCTAAGTCGAAAAGAAAGGATCAAGCCCATAAGGGTTAGGGCTTTGGAGATGATGATCCAAACAGATCTTTCACTGCGCATTCGTCCCGCACAGAACGAAGCTCTTAAAGAAAGGAACATTGAAGAAGAATATCTCCGTGGGATGGAGAAGCAGTTGATACCAAACGAGGAAGGAACATTGTGTTTTATGAAAAGGATTTGGATTCCTCTGTTTGATGGTTTGAGAAGGGTTATTTTTTATGAAGCTCACAAATCGCGGTACTCTATCCATCCAGGAGTGGATAAGATGTACCAGGACCTTAAAGATTACTATTGGTGGCCTAGGATGAAAGGCGATGTTGCTGTTTATGTTAGCAAGTGTTTAACGTGCGCCAAAGTTAAAGCTGAATACCAGAAGCCTTCGGGACTTCTGCAACAACCTGAGATTCCCAAGTGGAAATGGGAACAAATTTCCATGGATTTTATAACAAAGTTGCCAAGAACGCCAAGAGGTCATGACACTATTTGGGTAATAGTGGACCGATTAATGAAATCTGCGCGCTTCTTACCCATCAGAGAGAAAGATAACACGAGCAAATTAGCCGAAATTTACATGAGAGAAATCGTTGCACGTCATGGAGTGCCTCTCTCGATCATCTCTGATAGAGACGGAAGGTTTGTGTCAAGGATTTGGCAACCCTTCCAAGAAGCTTTTGGCTCGCAATTGAATCTAAGCACTGCATTTCACCCACAGACCAATGGACAAAGCGAATGGACTATTCAGACTTTGGAAGATATGCTGAGAGCATGTGTTATGGATTTGGGTGGTAGCTGGGATAAACATTTACCATTGGTCGAGTTTTCATATAACAACAGCTACCATACCAGTATTGGTGCCGCGCCATTTGAAGCTCTATATGGCCGCAAGTGCAGATCATCGCTCTGTTGGTCCGATGCAGGTGATAGACAATTGGTTGGTCCTGATGTGGTCCAGGAAACCACAGATAAGATTGCACAGATCCGAGATCGCATCAAGGCGGCTCGCGATCGACAAAAATGCTATACGGATTGTGACACCTGTGTCACCACGACCATCAAACAAATACCAAACCAATGAAATATTGTATTTCATAGTTGGGATTTGTATAAACATGTGTATCTTTTGCACATATCAATTCTTGTTCGATTTCGGGCTTTAAATCGCTTTCTGGAAGGTTATACGCGATCTAATGCGTAAATATAACCAGTTTAATGCAACAAACACTCTGGAACAGTGAAATAGGCTTAACATACCTTAAATAACCCTTACATAACTTAGAAATAAGTTTTGAATGGTTTGGTATGCCGAAATCAAGTTTATTCGCTTACAGGGACTAAATTCGACAAACTGCGAAAGTATGTCAATTTGTACTGTAACAGACCTTCCGGAACTTGATCATAAGTTAAATATGCCCTAAATATCCTTTACATAGCTTAGAAATAGGCTTTGAGGTGTTTGGTGCGCAAAAATAAACTTTATGCTCATTCTGGGACTAAAAGCGTCAAAAAGTGCATAAGTTTGCATTTTCGTGCATATTTTACGTTCTGAATACTTCCGGACTTCCAAAAATTTATGTAAGCATTAAAATATTTTATTTTAGTGTTTGGTATGATAAATTCCATTCGTCGCTTAATTTGGATCGTTTTTGCGTTCGTTACGACTCCCGTCGTAATTAAGCGAATAACGCAACCGTACGACCAAACGAACCGACATCCGTGATGTCTTTGAGCATATTTTAAGTTCCCTATACTTTAATATCATTTTAGAGCCTTGAAATGAGGTTAAAGGGGTTTAAAAATGCCAAAAACAATCAAGTTTTACAAGTGTAGGGACCATTTTTGAAATTTCTGGCAGATTCAATGAACCTAGTCCATTTTGAAGTGTTAATGGTTTTCACCCATGGTTTTGCAAAACCATGGGATGGTATTCAATGAACATAGTCCACATTAGGGGCTCCCATGGTTTTTGAAAACCATGTGCCCACATGTAAGGTCTAGATCAAATCACGTTTTTCGACGAACGATCTTAACGGTTCAAGGAAATCTATAAATACCCCTCACCCATTTCATTCTTCCTCACATTTGAATATGATTCTACACTCTCTAAGTGGAAGTATATGCTTCCTACCTGAGAGTAAATCGGGTTCGAATCTTGCGGGGACCTTCTGTAAGTATTCTTTCGCGTTTTTCATTCGTTTTAGCGTTAAAGTCAAACTGCGTTTGACTTTCTGCATTAACCAGTTTATGGTCAATGCGAAGTTCGTTTGAACTTCATAACGTGAGCGTAATCACGATGGTTATAGTCCCGGGTAACTATACCTACTGATTACCACGTTATCTAGGCTCAGTGACGAGTCGTAGTTTCGGCCAAAATGCGTTTTCTCGCGTATTTTGTAACCAAACTACTCTAGGGTATTAAAACCGTTTGTTTTAATACCAAACCTGTTTTCTAACTTTACTAAACATGTTCTAGCATGTTTAGCTCGTCGCTTTTAGATTTGTGCTTGTTTAGGGTCGTAAAGGTAAGCGATCTAATCAATCGCTTATGCTTACGAACCCGACCCATTGGTCGATCTTTAGGATCCGACCAAACACATTAGGTGACCATAGTTGTATAGGGAATAACCTTCCGAGGTTATACCTTATGGTCACGACGTTTAGTTAGTTATATGATAGGTAGTTTATATGCCTTAGGTAAATTACCAAAATGCCCTTTTTACGCATAAATTCATTTTAAGTCCATGTAACGAAATTTTTGACATCTAAACTGATTTAACAACAATATTAAACATGTTAAGGCATATCTTGCTTGTCATAGGACTAGTTAGGCATTCCAAACGCGTTTTACGCAAACGACGCGTTAAAGTGGCGTAAGCTACCTAAACGGGTCGTAATGGGTCAAAAGCACTTAGGATAGGTTTCGTTTTAGTACGTAGGCTTTCTTAAACCATATTACATAAGTTCCCATACTTATTTGGTTTACGAACCCTTGTACTACCCGATCCTCCGATAGGTCCGTTTATTAATGTAGATACCTATATAGGTGCCGTTTGATTCCGTGATCTTCTAGCTTTGCTTGGTGGTTATCCTAAGACTTCTAAGCACCCTCAAGTGAGTACATAGACCCCTCTTTTACTGTTTTTCAAACATTTTGGGGTGAAACACATGTGCCTACTTGTTACTTTCATGATTTCATGCTTTTATATCATATACTTGCTATGTTCATTAGTACACTATTAGTACATGATTTCATTATGTTTTTGCTATGTATGCCCATTGTGTGCATACTTAGTACATCGTTTTACATAACATTTCATGCTATGTATGTTCATCATACTTAGTACATTTTACATCACATGCTATGTATGCCCATTGTGTGCATACTTAGTACATCGTTTTACATAACATTTCATGCTATGTATGTTCATCATACTTAGTACATCGTTTTACAAGACATCTTATACTTGGTATCATGCTATGTATGTCCATCCGTCGCATACTTAGTACATTGTTTGTGCATTCTTACCTATGGTTTGGTTGTTACATATTTCACTTGCCATACATGACATTTTGTTTACACAATACTTGATTGACATTTGACGACGGTTTAGACATGGGCAATTTACATTGGTGGTTTATGTGGGTAAGTGATTTGAGTAACGAGACGTGTATAATGTGATACAAGCATGGTGGATACGCCGCTGGTACTTCCTATATATAAGTGCTTGTATTATATTACATGGCGTAGCGTTATTTAAATCATTCATTTGGATTTATACATTTTTACACAAATAACATATTTTTCACAAGACATTGTTTTACAAAACGGTTTGTTTTATACAAACTCATTTTTACTTGGTTATTCACTTAACCTTACATCATTCTTTTAACTATACATATCTATCATCGATTTTCAAACGTTTTATAAAAGCAAACACTTAAACTGGATTCATGACAAGTTTTTGGTTAAACATTTTCTTAAACCTAAGTCATGGATCCTATTTTTCATAAAACCTATGTACTCGGCGGCATTTTTATGCTGACGTATTTTCACATGTGTTTCAGGTACAATAGTTGATGATATTTGATGATGATATTGATGCATGCTCACATAGGATTGGACGAGACCTTAGTGACATTAAAAGATGCAAGACTAGTTAATTTTTGTTATGTTTCTTTATTGTTAAGACATTGTAACTCATTTAATTCAATAAAATGAAATTTGTTTAATCCATGGTTGTGAAACAATGATTCTGTTACAACACTCCCCGACGTTTCCGCCACGTTTTGTTGTTTTACGTGGTCGGGGTGTGACAGAAAAGTTGGTATCAGAGCCAATGGTTATAGAGAATTAGGTTATTAGTAATGCTTTGACCTAGACTATAACCTTCCTAGGACCCTAACGCGAGTTTACTTGCGCTTAGTCATAAAACAATACCGTCACTTATCCTTAGGTGACAACCACAACAAGAACATAAATTTGATCTGCTTTGAAAACTAATCATCTGTTCTAGGATGATTGATTACTAGGTTTTGAACCCTTTGTTATAAGGTTTCGAACCCTTTAAGTTTTCAAAATTTCGTCAAAGTTTGGGTCTAAATAATGTGAACACGTGCAAACTAGAAGAGTGGGTGCCTGTAGCCTGAGTTTTCTGTCTAAGGCTAGAGTGTTCGTACAAATCCGCAGTATCGGACCAGTCACTCTTACCTGGGAACTCTTGGGGTGAGTGTCCACTTATAGGCGAGCATGTCTTCGCGATACATTATATTGACTCGCTTACTTTGATTAGTCACTATCTCATTTGTTTGCCTTTAGTAACAAACAAATGGTCACAATCTTCATGCGTTGTCATTCTCTTTTGACTATCTTTTGCTTGTTTCCTCCTATGCCTTCCATTGTCTTCAAGATGCCTCTTCATCGCAACAATACTCAAATGTCTAAACCTGGTGCTGCAATTACCCAGCGAATAGGCGTCGTACTCAAGAGGACCGTTGATTTAGCTACCACCATGACTCGCCTCAGGGATGAAGCTGTATAAGGGAACTGCTCCTTGGTGCAATCAATGCCACCGTCATCATCCGAATCAAATACCCTGTTTTAAGTGTACCTACAGTGGACGATGGGGACATTTGGTTAACATGTGCCGCTTTGCAATCCAAAGTAAAGCTGTTACAATCTTGCTGCTGCTTAACCTTCAATTTCTGCTTCATATGTCGCTTTGGCATATCTAGCGCCTCAACCTCATGAACTTTCTACCTTGTGTATCAACGTAAGCACGCCTAGTGCAGGGTGTCGGAACACCTCTCGTTACACAAACTCCAAAATCCATATAGGATCTTTCTATCCTCATAATTAGATCCTTGTGGGTGAGTAACATTCATCGGAGTCCTTAATTAAATTCTCTGTATGATTCAATACGTACATTACAATTCAATAAGGACAAAGCCGAATTCCTATTAAGATTTTTCTATCTTCATAGATAGATTCTTGAAAATGATTAAAGTGCCAAATGAAATCCACGGATTGGATTCCTGGTGTACTTTAAGTATCCGCGTCCAAAGATAACAAATTAATAACTGAGTTAAGCAACTATGTGATTATGTGCTTATGTGTTCCCTTTTATGCTTTTGGTGTAATCCAAGTTTTTGTTATCCAAATCCTCGTAGAATCGTCCATATCATTCGTATAAGGGATTCATAGTAGGATATCCAAAGGTACTATATTAAATCCTCAATGGGCTTTTACGTAATAGTAAAGACCCTTGGATTATATTGTACTATTCCATAATTAGACCCCTTGAGTGGTCTAGTTAAACAGATTGATCCAAAAATCTAGTTAGGAATATCATGTGATGATATAGCTGAAAGGACTCCTTGGTGGCCTAGTTAAAAAGATCATCTGTCGATCGAATTAAAAGGACCCTATGGTAGTCTAGTCACCCTCATCACAAGTTTGATATTCTTCCCCAAAACATACAAAACAAACGGTGCGGACTGTGCAAGGAATTACGTAATTATGGATGCATACATAATTATGGAATTTAGTGCACAGAGCCACAACAAGTTTTGTCGTGTATCTAGAGTTAACCCTGTTCATTTTCGTATCTGAAGAAATTGTGGAAAATGACTCATTCCGTTCATTTTCGTATCTGAAGAAATTGTGGAAAATGACTCATTCCGTTCATTTTCGTTTGCGGAAAATGACTCATTCCGTTCATTTTCGTATCTGGAGAAATTGTGGAAAATGACTCATTCCGTTCATTTTCGTTTGTGGAAAATGACTCATTCCGTTCATTTTCGTTTGTGGAAAATGACTCATTCCGTTCATTTTCGTATCTGAAGAAATTGTGGAAAATGACACATTCCGTTCATTTTCGTTTCTGAAGAAATTGAGGAAAATGACTCATTCCGTGCATTTTCGTTTTTAAAGGATACCCATTAAGGAAAATGACTCATTCTGTGCATTTTTCGTTTCTGAAAATTTTCCATCGAAGGGAAATGAATATCCCTGATTTTTCCTTCATTTCCTTGCATATCTTTGGTGGCTATTTGACACAAAGTCAAAAATAGACTCCTACGAATAAATTTCGGGACGAAATTTCCTAAAGTAGGGGAGACTGTGACACCTGTGTCACCACGACCATCAAACAAATACCAAACCAATGAAATATTGTATTTCATAGTTGGGATTTGTATAAACATGTGTATCTTTTGCACATATCAATTCTTGTTCGATTTCGGGCTTTAAATCGCTTTCTGGAAGGTTATACGCGATCTGATGCGTAAATATAACCAGTTTAATGCAAGAAACACTCCGGAATAGTGAAATAGGCTTAACATACCTTAAATAACCCTTACATAACTTAGAAATAAGTTTTGAATGGTTTGGTATGCCGAAATCAAGTTTATTCGCTTACAGGGACTAAATTCGACAAACTGCGAAAGTATTTCAATTTGTACTGTAACAGACCTTCCGGAACTTGATCATAAGTTAAATATGCCATAAATATCCTTTACATAGCTTAGAAATAGGCTTTGAGGTGTTTGGTGCGCAAAAATAAACTTTATGCTCATTCTGGGACTAAAAGCGTCAAAAAGTGCATAAGTTTGCATTTTCGTGCATATTTTACGTTCTGAATACTTCCGGACTTCCAAAAATTTATGTAAGCATTAAAATATTATATTTTAGTGTTTGGTATGATAAATTCCATTCGTAGCTTAATTTGGATAGTTTTTGCGTTCGTTACGACTCCCGTCGTAATTAAGCGAATAACGCAACCGTACGACCAAACGAACCGACATCCGTGATGTATTTGAGCATATTTTAAGTTCCCTATACTTTAATATCATTTTAGAGCCTTGAAATGAGGTTAAAGGGGTTTAAAAATGTTAAAAACAATCAAGTTTTACAAGTGTAGGGACCATTTTTGAAATTTCTGGCAGATTCAATGAACCTAGTCCATTTTGAAGTGTTAATGGTTTTCACCCATAGTTTTGCAAAACCATGGGATGGTATTCAATGAACATAGTCCACATTAGGGGCTCCCATGGTTTTTGAAAACCATGTGCCCACATGTAAGGTCTAGATCAAATCACGTTTTTCGACAAACGATCTTAACGGTTCAAGGAAATCTATAAATACCCCTCACCCATTTCATTCTTCCTCACATTTGAATCTGATTCTACACTCTCTAAGTGGAAGTATATGCTTCCTACCTGAGAGTGAATCGGGTTCGAATCTTGCGGGGACCTTCTGTAAGTATTCTTTCGCGTTTTTCATTCGTTTTAGCGTTAAAGTCAAACTGCGTTTGACTTTCTGCATTAACCAGTTTATGGTCAATGCGAAGTTCGTTTGAACTTCATAACGTGAGCGTAATCACGATGGTTATAGTCCCTAGTAACTATACCTACTGATTACCACGTTATCTAGGCTCAGTGACGAGTCGTAGTTTCGGCCAAAATGCGTTTTCTCGCGTATTTTGTAACCAAACTACTCTAGGGTATTAAAACCGTTTGTTTTAATACCAAACCTGTTTTCTAACTTTACTAAACATGTTCTAGCATGTTTAGCTCGTCGCTTTTAGATTTGTGCTTGTTTAGGGTCGTAAAGGTAAGCGATCTAATCAATCGCTTATGCTTACGAACCCGACCCATTGGTCGATCTTTAGGATCCGACCAAACACATTAGGTGACCATAGTTGTATAGGGAATAACCTTCCGAGGTTATACCTTATGGTCACGACGTTTAGTTAGTTATATGATAGGTAGTTTATATGCCTTAGGTAAATTACCAAAATGCCCGTTTTACGCATAAATTCATTTTAAGTCTATGTAACGAAATTTTTGACATCTAAACTGATTTAACAACAATATTAAACATGTTAAGGCATATCTTGCTTGTCATAGGACTAGTTAGGCATTCCAAACGCGTTTTACGCAAACGACGCGTTAAAGTGGCGTAAGCTACCTAAACGGGTCGTAATGGGTCAAAAGCACTTAGAATAGGTTTCGTTTTAGTACGTAGGCTTTCTTAAACCATATTACATAAGTTCCCATACTTATTTGGTTTACGAACCCTTGTACTACCCGATCCTCCGATAGGTCCGTTTATTAATGTAGATACCTATATAGGTGCCGTTTGATTCCGTGATCTTCTAGCTTTGCTTGGTGGTTATCCTAAGACTTCTAAGCACCCTCAAGTGAGTACATAGACCCCTCTTTTACTGTTTTTCAAACATTTTGGGGTGAAACACATGTGCCTACTTGTTACTTTCATGATTTCATGCTTTTATATCATATACTTGCTATGTTCATTAGTACACTATTAGTACATGATTTCATTATGTTTTTGCTATGTATGCCCATTGTGTGCATACTTAGTACATCGTTTTACATAACATTTCATGCTATGTATGTTCATCATACTTAGTACATTTTACAGCACATGCTATGTATGCCCATTGTGTGCATACTTAGTACATCGTTTTACATAACATTTCATGCTATGTATGTTCATCATACTTAGTACATCGTTTTACAAGACATCTTATACTTGGTATCATGCTATGTATGTCCATCCGTCGCATACTTAGTACATTGTTTGTGCATACTTACCTATGGTTTGGTTGTTACATATTTCACTTGCCATACATGACATTTTGTTTACACAATACTTGATTGACATTTGACGACGGTTTAGACATGGGCAATTTACATTGGTGGTTTATGTGGGTAAGTGATTTGAGTAACGAGACGTGTGTAATGTGATACAAGCATGGTGGATACGCCGCTGGTACTTCCTATATATAAGTGCTTGTATTATATTACATGGCGTAGCGTTATTTAAATCATTCATTTGGATTTATACATTTTTACACAAATAACATATTTTTCACAAGACATTGTTTTACAAAACGGTTTGTTTTATACAAACTCATTTTTACTTGGTTATTCACTTAACCTTACATCATTCTTTTAACTGTACATATCTATCATCGATTTTCAAACGTTTTATAAAAGCAAACACTTAAACTGGATTCATGACAAGTTTTTGGTTAAACATTTTCTTAAACCTAAGTCATGGATCCTATTTTTCATAAAACCTATGTACTCGGCGGCATTTTTATGCTGACGTATTTTCACATGTGTTTCAGGTACAATAGTTGATGATATTTGATGATGATATTGATGCATGCTCACATAGGATTGGACGAGACCTTAGTGACATTAAAAGATGCAAGACTAGTTAATTTTTGTTATGTTTCTTTATTGTTAAGACATTGTAACTCATTTAATTCAATAAAATGAAATTTGTTTAATCCATGGTTGTGAAACAATGATTCTGTTACAACACTCCCCGACGTTTCCGCCACGTTTTGTTGTTTTACGTGGTCGGGGTGTGACAGAAAAGTTGGTATCAGAGCCAATGATTATAGAGAATTAGGTTATTAGTAATGCTTTGACCTAGACTATAACCTTCCTAGGACCCTAACGCGAGTTTACTTGCGCTTAGTCATAAAACAATACCGTCACTTATCCTTAGGTGACAACCACAACAAGAACATAAATTTGATCTGTTTTGAAAACTAATAATCTGTTCTAGGATGATTGATTACTAGGTTTTGAACCCTTTGTTATAAGGTTTCGAACCCTTTAAGTTTTCAAAATTTCGTCAAAGTTTGGGTCTAAATAATGTGAACACGTGCAAACTAGAAGAGTGGGTGCCTGTACCTTGAGTTTTCTGTCTAAGGCTAGAGTGTTCGTACAACTCCGCAGTATCGGACCAGTCACTCTTACCTGGGAACTCTTGGGGTGAGTGTCCACTTATAGGCGAGCATGTCTTCGCGATACATTATATTGACTCGCTTACTTTGATTAGTCACTATCTCATTTGTTTGCCTTTAGTAACAAACAAATGGTCACAATCTTCAGGCATTGTCATTCTCTTTTGACTATCTTTTGCTTGTTTCCTCCTATGCCTTCCATTGTCTTCAAGATGCCTCTTCATCGCAACAATACTCAAATGTCTAAACCTGGTGCTGCAATTACCCAGCGAATAGGCGTCGTACTCAAGAGGACCGTTGATTTAGCTACCACCATGACTCGCCTCAGGGATGAAGCTGTATAAGGGAACTGCTCCTTGGTGCAATCAATGCCACCGTCATCATCCGAATCAAATACCCTGTTTTAAGTGTACCTACAGTGGACGATGGGGACATTTGGTTAACATGTGCCGCTTTGCAATCCAAAGCAAAGCTGTTACAATCTTGCTGCTGCTTAACCTTCAATTTCTGCTTCATATGTCGCTTTGGCATATCTAGCGCCTCAACCTCATGAACTTTCTACCTTGTGTATCAACGTAAGCACGCCTAGTGCAGGGTGTCGGAACACCTCTCGTTACACAAACTCCAAAATCCATATAGGATCTTTCTATCCTCATAATTAGATCCTTGTGGGTGAGTAACATTCATCGGAGTCCTTAATTAAATTCTCTGTATGATTCAATACGTACATTACAATTCAATAAGGACAAAGCCGAATTCCTATTAAGATTTTTCTATCTTCATAGATAGATTCTTGAAAATGATTAAAGTGCCAAATGAAATCCACGGATTGGATTCCTGGTGTACTTTAAGTATCCGCGTCCAAAGATAACAAATTAATAACTGAGTTAAGCAACTATGTGATTATGTGCTTATGTGTTCCCTTTTATGCTTTTGGTGTAATCCAAGTTTTTGTTATCCAAATCCTCGTAGAATCGTCCATATCATTCGTATAAGGGATTCATAGTAGGATATCCAAAGGTACTATATTAAATCCTCAATGGGCTTTTACGTAATAGTAAAGACCCTTGGATTATATTGTACTATTCCATAATTAGACCCCTTGAGTGGTCTAGTTAAACAGATTGATCCAAAAATCTAGTTAGGAATATCATGTGATGATATAGCTGAAAGGACTCCTTGGTGGCCTAGTTAAAAAGATCATCTGTCGATCGAATTAAAAGGACCCTATGGTAGTCTAGTCACCCTCATCACAAGTTTGATATTCTTCCCCAAAACATACAAAACAAACTGTGCGGACTGTGCAAGGAATTACGTAATTATGGATGCATACATAATTATGGAATTTAGTGCACAGAAACCACAGCAAGTTTTGTCGTGTATCTAGAGTTAACCCTGTTCATTTTCGTATCTGAAGAAATTGTGGAAAATGACTCATTCCGTTCATTTTCGTATCTGAAGAAATTGTGGAAAATGACTTATTCCGTTCATTTTCGTTTGCGGAAAATGACTCATTCCGTTCATTTTCGTATCTGGAGAAATTGTGGAAAATGACTCATTCCGTTCATTTTCGTTTGTGGAAAATGACTTATTCCGTTCATTTTCGTTTGTGGAAAATGACTCATTCCGTTCATTTTCGTATCTGAAGAAATTGTGGAAAATGACTTATTCCGTTCATTTTCGTTTCTGAAGAAATTGAGGAAAATGACTCATTCCGTGCATTTTCGTTTTTAAAGGATACCCATTAAGGAAAATGACTCATTCTGTGCATTTTTCGTTTCTGAAAATTTTCCATCGAAGGGAAATAAATATCCCTGATTTTTCCTTCATTTCCATTTCTGAAGAGTCTCCGTTAAAGAAATGACAGGATATTGCCTTGCATATCTTTGGTGGCTATTTGACACAAAGTCACAAAATAGACTCCTACGAATAAATTCCGGGACGAAATTTCCTAAAGTAGGGGAGACTGTGACACCTGTGTCACCACGACCATCAAACAAATACCAAACCAATGAAATATTGTATTTCATAGTTGGGATTTGTATAAACATGTGTATCTTTTGCACATATCAATTCTTGTTCGATTTCGGGCTTTAAATCGCTTTCTGGAAGGTTATACGCGATCTGATGCGCAAATATAACCAGTTTAATGCAAAAAACACTCCGGAACAGTGAAATAGGCTTAACATACCTTAAATAACCCTTACATAACTTAGAAATAAGTTTTGAATGGTTTGGTATGCCGAAATCAAGTTTATTCGCTTATAGGGACTAAATTCGACAAACTGCGAAAGTATGTCAATTTGTACTGTAACAGACCTTCCGGAACTTGATCATAAGTTAAATATGCCCTAAATATCCTTTACATAGCTTAGAAATAGGCTTTGAGGTGTTTGGTGCGCAAAAATAAACTTTATGCTCATTCTGGGACTAAAAGCGTCAAAAAGTGCATAAGTTTGCATTTTCGTGCATATTTTACGTTCTGAATACTTCCGGACTTTCAAAAATTTATGTAAGCATTAAAATATTTTATTTTAGTGTTTGGTATGATAAATTCCATTCGTCGCTTAATTTGGATCGTTTTTGCGTTCGTTACGACTCCCGTCGTAATTAAGTGAATAACGCAACCGTACGACCAAACGAACCGACATCCGTGATGTATTTGAGCATATTTTAAGTTCCCTATACTTTAATATCATTTTAGAGCCTTGAAATGAGGTTAAAGGGGTTTAAAAATGCCAAAAACAATCAAGTTTTACAAGTGTAGGGACCATTTTTGAAATTTCTGGCAGATTCAATGAACCTAGTCCATTTTGAAGTGTTAATGGTTTTCACCCATAGTTTTGCAAAACCATGGGATGGTATTCAATGAACATAGTCCACATTAGGGGCTCCCATGGTTTTTGAAAACCATGTGCCCACATGTAAGGTCTAGATCAAATCACGTTTTTCGACAAACGATCTTAACGGTTCAAGGAAATCTATAAATACCCCTCACCCATTTCATTCTTCCTCACATTTGAATCTGATTCTACACTCTCTAAGTGGAAGTATATGCTTCCTACCTGAGAGTGAATCGGGTTCGAATCTTGCGGCGACCTTCTGTAAGTATTCTTTCGCGTTTTTCATTCGTTTTAGCGTTAAAGTCAAACTGCGTTTGACTTTCTGCATTAACCAGTTTATGGTCAATGCGAAGTTTGTTTGAACTTCATAACGTGAGCGTAATCACGATGGTTATAGTCCCTAGTAACTATACCTACTGATTACCACGTTATCTAGGCTCAGTGACGAGTCGTAGTTTCGGCCAAAATGTGTTTTCTCGCGTACTTTGTAACCAAACTACTCTAGGGTATTAAAACCGTTTGTTTTAATACCAAACCTATTTTCTAACTTTACTAAACATGTTCTAGCATGTTTAGCTCATCGCTTTTAGATTTGTGCTTGTTTAGGGTCGTAAAGGTAAGCGATCTAATCAATCGCTTATGCTTACGAACCCGACCCATTGGTCGATCTTTCGGATCCGACCAAACACATTAGGTGACCATAGTTGTATAGGGAATAACCTTCCGAGGTTATACCTTATGGTCACGACGTTTAGTTAGTTATATGATAGGTAGTTTATATGCCTTAGGTAAATTACCAAAATGCCCTTTTTAGGCATAAATTCATTTTAAGTATATGTAACGAAATTTTTGACATCTAAACTGATTTAACAACAATATTAAACATGTTAAGGCATATCTTGCTTGTCATAGGACTAGTTAGGCATTCCAAACGCGTTTTACGCAAACGACGCGTTAAAGTGGCGTAAGCTACCTAAACCGGTCGTAATGGGTCAAAAGCACTTAGGATAGGTTTCGTTTTAGTACGTAGGCTTTCTTAAACCATATTACATAAGTTCCCATACTTATTTGGTTTACGAACCCTTGTACTACCCGATCCTCCGATAGGTCCGTTTATTAATGTAGATACCTATATAGGTGCCGTTTGATTCCGTGATCTTCTAGCTTTGCTTGGTGGTTATCCTAAGACTTCTAAGCACCCTCAAGTGAGTACATAGACCCCTCTTTTACTGTTTTTCAAACATTTTGGGGTGAAACACATGTGCCTACTTGTTACTTTCATGATTTCATGCTTTTATATCATATACTTGCTATGTTCATTAGTACACTATTAGTACATGATTTCATTATGTTTTTGCTATGTATGCCCATTGTGTGCATACTTAGTACATCGTTTTACATAACATTTCATGCTATGTATGTTCATCATACTTAGTACATTTTACATCACATGCTATGTATGCCCATTGTGTGCATACTTAGTACATCGTTTTACATAACATTTCATGCTATGTATGTTCATCATACTTAGTACATCGTTTTACAAGACATCTTATACTTGGTATCATGCTATGTATGTCCATCCGTCGCATACTTAGTACATTGTTTGTGCATTCTTACCTATGGTTTGGTTGTTACATATTTCACTTGCCATACATGACATTTTGTTTACACAATACTTGATTGACATTTGACGACGGTTTAGACATGGGCAATTTACATTGGTGGTTTATGTGGGTAAGTGATTTGAGTAACGAGACGTGTGTAATGTGATACAAGCATGGTGGATACGCCGCTGGTACTTCCTATATATAAGTGCTTGTATTATATTACATGGCGTAGCGTTATTTAAATCATTCATTTGGATTTATACATTTTTACTCAAATAACATATTTTTCACAAGACATTGTTTTACAAAACAGTTTGTTTTATACAAACTCATTTTTACTTGGTTATTCACTTAACCTTACATCATTCTTTTAACTATACATATCTATCATCGATTTTCAAACGTTTTATAAAAGCAAACACTTAAACTGGATTCATGACAAGTTTTTGGTTAAACATTTTCTTAAACCTAAGTCATGGATCCTATTTTTCATAAAACCTATGTACTCGCCGGCATTTTTATGCTGACGTATTTTCACATGCGTTTCAGGTACAATAGTTGATGATATTTGATGATGATATTGATGCATGCTCACATAGGATTGGACGAGACCTTAGTGACATTAAAAGATGCAAGACTAGTTAATTTTTGTTATGTTTCTTTATTGTTAAGACATTGTAACTCATTTAATTCAATAAAATGAAATTTGTTTAATCCATGGTTGTGAAACAATGATTCTGTTACAACACTCCCCGACGTTTCCGCCATGTTTTGTTGTTTTACGTGGTCGGGGTGTGACACGGATAGAAGAAGGAAACCTCTAGAGTTTGAGGTAGGTGACATGGTATTGTTGAAGGTATCACCCTGGAAGGGTGTGGCACGCTTCGGGAAGCATGGAAAGTTGAATCCGCGGTATATTGGTCCATTCAAGATTCTGGAAAGAATTGGGTTAGTAGCATACAAGTTGGATTTACCTGCCGAGCTGAATGGCGTTCACGATACATTTCATGTATCAAATCTGAAAAAGAGTCCAACGCAAGATACCATTGTCATTCCCGCAGACGAGATTCATATTGACGACACGCTCCATTTTGTCGAAGAACCCGTTGAGATTACGGATTGGAAGATCAACAAAACCCGCCCTAGCAGTGTCAAACTCGTCAAGGTTCGTTGGAATGCAAGACATGGTCCAGAATACACCTGGGAGCGTGAGGACCGAATGAAAGAAAAGTACCCCCACTTATTTCCCAAGCCCCCTGCAACTAGAAGCAGAACATAAAATTTCGGGACGAAATTTTTCTAACGGGGTGAGAATGTGACAACCCTCACCAAAACCAGGTATCCGTATGAATTAATTAATATTTAATCAGTGCTTAATTACTGTGCTTGCTTACAGTTGTGAATAAACTGCTACATGAATTCTAAAATATACATAACCATGCATCATACTTTATTTGCTGTCACTCCATTTATTTACACCGAGCTATAGTGACAAACTTGATGCACAATAGCACAGTAGCACAATGAACGGATAACCCAGTAAACGTGCTGACATTGCCAGCACCAGACAGACACTGTCTCTAAGGCCAGTATGAGCTAGGAATAGATCACTACAATAGTAGGGAGTGTAGGGAAATGAGGATTATAGAACTACGTCACTAGGCATTAGTTATAGTGACCGGATGTGCCTAAAACATGTTTTAAACACAAAATTCTGCACTTTAATACAAAATTCAACATTTAAGCTAACTAGTAAAGTGCAAAAACATGGAAAAATAATACTAGACACTTTCCAAAGTGTCGGGAATTCATTGTGTCACTAAAAAATAACATTAAGGACACTTTAAATGCTTATTAAGCACTTGAACGGATCAGTATCCAACCGAACAACCGGACTTTACCCGGAACATAAAAATATTGTCAATGACACTATTTTTCCTTTTTTGTGCCAGTTAGGGTCCCCAAATACCCTAACACCCGTTATAAATTACAACACACGTAATACACTAATTAATCACCTAACTAACATAACTAAACACTAACTAAATGGTTCAAATTCAACCATAACCCCCCCCCCCTCTTGCAACCGAACGGTTCCCCATAGGGGACACCACCCTTACAAATTTGATTATTTTAATCCCATTTGTCTAATATCTTCCATACATTATACCTAATGGTTATTAGCTCTAAATAGACTATAAGAATGCTCAAGGGATCACCATCTCATTTGTGTCAACACTTAACAAAACTTCACTCTCTCCTCTCCCTCTCTTTGGATCGGCCGAACCCTCACACACATTCATCATCACTTTCCAACTTCAATCTTGCAATTCCACATACATATCAAGGTGCTAGAGTTCACATAAGGAGACCGGGTGCTTACAGTATCACAAGGACCACTTTACACTGTAGGATCGATTGCTGACCCGAACGAGTCGTTCAGAGGTTGTCTCTTGCGTTTCAGATGCGGAATAATAAGAAATGCAAGTAGATATAGCCTGTTCTTCCTCCTAACTGCTTGTTTTATTGATTTGAAACGTTTTACAGCTCAATCTTCACACCGGCAGAGCTTCGGCGTGGAATTCGTCTAACTCACCTAAGGACCGCCCTAAAGACCCCTATATATAGACTGTTGGGTCCGCTTGTGTGACACTTGTCCTTAAGAGCGGACCAGCATAGTCCACATAAGCGAACCATAGTGACAAATAAGCGATCCTAAACTCCTATGTCCCTATGAGCGGACCTAGCATATAAAACCTATACAGACTCCTGTTTTCTCGTAAAACGTGCCCTATGCTATACAATACGATGTAAGACCTGATCCTAGACACCTAGACGCAATCAACAGATGTAGTGCACTAACAGACTCCCCCTCAGATGTTGATGGAGTCGCCAATACACCTTGACTTCAAAAACTATGTCTTCACATCTTCAGTCTAGATCAGTCTCTGGGCTTTATCTTCTTTCAATCTTCAGACTCCCCCTCTCGATTTACTGGCATTCTTTTGTTCTTCAGTAACATCTTCAGGATTGTTGTCTGGCTTTAAACACTCTAATTCTCTTGATCAGATCTCTTGATTCCTTAAGTTCATCAGCATCAACGATAGACGTGATTTTCAGGATCAGAATCTGACTCTACTCATTTTTCAGAATTGATTTCCAGGATTGAAACTTGGCTCTTTTCCATCATAGATCTTCAGGAATTGAAACCTATCTACCTGCACAATCTCAACCCCGAAATAAATTTTCTTTCACAAACATTTCAAACCACTTTGCACCAACACATGATTACTCTCATATGACTATGATGAACCACTTGAAGAAGATTAGATTAACAAAACAGTTAGTTTTACACAAACACTCCCCCTCAAATGCTGCTCATCATGTTTAGCATTCGGAATTTTGAAAATTAGTTTTCCAACGACAGCTGTCGAAAATCTTTTTGACTTTTTCAAAATTTAGCTAAAAGCACACTAAAATCTTTTTGGATTTTCTGAGAGATATTACCTGACACTACTAGAAAACAAAAACATACAGAAAATGTAATATTTACAAACAATATTTTTGCGAGTTTGTGCAAGAGGATCATATCAGTTTTTGAGACCTATCACCAACACCGTTAAGCTAGATTACATTTTAAGCTTTAAACAATTTACCTAGATTGTCAGTATGTTTGTCCACTTAAATTCTCACATAGATTTCAATCGATTCGAGATACAATATTAATGTTTTAAAGACTTAAACTTAATTGTGTATCACTCCACTTGAATATACTCCCGTATCCAGATCCCAAATATTCAGTCTTACAGGTGAGTATACCACAGATGATATCTGTAAAGGGGTTAGGTGCGAAACCGTGAGAGCTCAGGTCAGAACTTCCGTTCAGCAGAGAGATGACGGCTCGACTTTTGGTGGGTCCCCTTTAGAGGATCTTTTTTACAACAGCAATGACTATCAATTTTATTGTTTAATCAGATTGCTGAGGGCGGTGCTTTTTCAAGCATTTGCAGAAAGTATTATCCGGGGACTAGGTCAGTACTTCCATACAGCAGAAGTCCCGGGATAATACCCCAGATATCACTGAGTATAAAGACCTAGTATCTCAGAATATGGGACCTTTCAAACAAGATTTCGGGGGTTACCCATATATTCAAGAATAGTTACCCACGAATCAAGCAAGTTTGAATTTGGGTTTATATCTCGTTTCAATTTACTAAATGTGCGAAAATCTACTGACACATCCGCAGTAAGATTGTTGATCACTTTTAAACATTCCAATTCTTTAGCGTGCCGTGATAGTCCACTGATGTACTATCATTTCCTCTTTTTCGCAACAAAACTCATTTTTTGAATTTTATCATGTTTTTGGCTTTTCAAATTTTCAAATGTTTTTGGATTTTCCGAAATTTCCCTACTCCCCCTAAAATACGAACACATTTCAAAGAAAATTTGAAAACTTCTAGACTCTTGACCCACTTAGAAACATAAAAGTAAAACAAACTGTACAAAAACTTGACAACTGACATCGAATCACATCAAATCACCATTCACTAGGCATAAACAATCTGAACTCCCCCTATCAACAAACTATTTTCCTATTTAGATTTCAAAACACTTAAGTTTGTTTTAATCAAAATGGTTTTTCCGGAAAATAAGTTTGATTGATTTCACCACTTGTAGGTTTATCAAACAAATGTTCGGGGATGTGGTTCATCATCTTGTCTTCCAACCAGATGTAGGAAAATACAAGTACAAATTAATGTCCTTGATTTACCATATGCAATCAAATCATCTAACCACTTGTAAAAATACAAACATCTCAAAATATAACCACAAATACTACTTGCAAGATCAAGGTTACCACTTGTAGGAATGTTACATCTACATTACCACTTTACCAGTCAGGATGCCGATTCCTGCTTCGCACTTGCCAACCTGGAAGCTCCGGCGTAGTCCTTTCACCTGCAAAACATTAACAACATTATTCAAAATCTTTCAAACAATCTCTTCAAACACTAGAAAGATGCCGATTCCTGATCCACGATATAAACTTGGGATCTCCGGCAGTCCTTCGACTATTATGGGAAACAAACTTCCATCCAAGTCTTTTCAGACTTGATGGCTTTCAACTCTTGAGCAGTCGGGTTGTATGTAGCCTTTTTAGTTGCGTAAAAATCTTTAACCCCTTTAGCTCTCCCACTCAACATTTTCCCAAAAATCTTTTTAACATTCCCGTTGAATGTTTTCTCGACATCAAATTCATTCTTTTCTTTGTAAAACTGATTAGAAATTTCAGTTTTTCCGATTTTTTTCTTCACTTCCTCAAACTTTAATGATGGAAACTCCTCATCATTCACTGAGATCTTGTTTTCAACCTGTGGCTCTTCTGGCTTTGTGGAACCAGATTCATCGCTGACATTCACTTCACCTTTCTTTGCAACCCACACCTGGTTGTCTTTTCCTTTCTTTTTGTAGAAATTCTTTTCCGAACACTCACCAACCTCAAATTTTGAATTCTCAAAAATTTTAGGTCTATTGGTTGGTGTGTCAACATCAACAACTTTCTCTTTCAACTTCTGAGAAATTCCCTGTTTTGATTTGACACTTTTTGAGCAATTCCATGCAATGTGACCAGTTTCATTGCATCTATAACAGGTTCTAGTCTCTCTTTGATAGCATATATCAGCTCCATTCATCTTTCTCTCTTCAAGAATCTCTTTATTAGACTGTCTCCAGAACGGTTTCTGCTGTTCCTCCTCAGCACTTCCACCTGACAAAAATTCAGATTTTGTTTTAGAATTTTTCATATTTTTATCATTTTCTGGTGGAACAAAACCAAGACCTTTCTTTTTGTAGCTACAATTCTGATTAGGTTTCTTTTGAAAACCAGACCCAGAATTGTTGCCCTTTTTCTTATTTAAACGTTGTTGAACTCTAGACGTATATTTTTTAGATTTTTCAAAACTTTTCAAAACTTTTAATTCTGGAATAGTAACTTCTATTAGTTTAAAAGTTTTGTTTAATTTGTCTAAAGCATTCAAAGTATACACATTATTGGGAACTCTTTATTGTAATATAATTTGTCTGAAGCATTCAAAGTATACACAACTTCGAATGTTTCATCATTCAAATCTGCCTTTGACAATAAAAATTCTTTACTATAAGACCATTTATCCGACGAATTTTGACTGTTGACTGACGACTTTGACTTTCCAGACCCAGATTTCGACTCAGACGCCTCATCAGTATCCAACACCTGATCGACCACCTTTTTGATTAGTACAGACTCATGATCAGTATCGGACGAGGTACACGTGACATCAATATTATCTGGTAAAACGTCAATTGTGTCGGTTTTAAGCTTTATATTGACTGCTTTTTCCAATTGCTCCTCATTTGGTCTTCTAGGTGAATAACCATCCCATATCGGAGGCGGACACTTGTTGTAACTAACATTCGATTTCTTACCACAGTCTTTCTTGTCTTTCAGCTTCTCATCTTTGAAAGCTTCCATACCTGCAATAGTTGGGTAAATACGATCAATGAGATAGTCAGAACTAGAATAACTTTGCAATAAGCGTCTAATTCTCTCATTCTCTATCTTTTCCGTCTCTAACTCTTGTTTCCACTTAGCACTCTCTTCGATGTAGAAGTTTATTGCTTTTTGTTTTGTCATTAAAACGGCATTCAACATCGTCAGTGCTTGTTCTCTTTCTGAGTTAGTCTTTTGGAGACCATTTACTGTTTTATTCAAAACATCATATGATTCTTTCACATAGTTGAGGTTGAACAATAACTGCTCCTTTTTCTTCTCGTACTCAGCTATGATGTCGTCTTTTGATGCACAATTCTTGCAAGCTTCCAAACACTTTTCACACGGCTTGACAACTTCAACAATCTTTTCAACTTCGATTGTTTTAACAACTTCAACCACCTTTTCTTCTTCTTTCACAACCTCGGTAATCTTCTCAGCAACATTCTCAGCGTTTTGAGTATCACCTTCAGATTCGGATTGTTGTTCTTTAGCAGCTCGTTTCTCCTTCAGTTTCTCCATTCTTTCTGCAAAATAAAAATGAAAACTTTCAGGAGAAAGATGAGTTTTTGCAATATTTATATGTTTTTCTTCCTTATCATCACTGCTGCTGTGATCAGGTGATTGATCAAACTGTACAGACTTATCAGAATCACCATCTGATACAACCGAATCAGACGGTGTTTTATCAAAAACAACTTCCTTTTCATGAACATTTTCATTCTGTACACTTTTATCAGAACTTTGTAATTCTTCATCTGAACCTTGTAAACCTTCATCTGAACTTTCTGACACTTCCCCAGAAATTTCTGAAAGTTTATCAATACTGTCTAAACTTTCATCAAATGACACAGACTTTTCATCTTCACTTTTCACAGTCTCTCCAATAGATTTCATCCAAGTAGCAAACAAATCTGGCTCTCGGACAATCTTGGCAATGAAGGCTTTAAACTCTCCCTTTTTATCCACAAACATATCCCAACTGAAACCTTCTGGTAGTTTCTCATCATCTTGATCACTAATGCGTGCTGCTGTGGCTTCAGATGATATGTAATTACTCCAGCTGAAATCTACCAAACATGCTCTTTTCGGATCTTCAATCTTTCTCCCGTGAGCTGTCTGTGGTTCCTGGGATTGACCAACTTGCTGATAGATAGCTTTACAATAGTAATCATCTTTCCCGAATGGATTCTGTGCTCCGCCAGCTTCTCTTCCCTTGCACTCCCGCTTGAAATGGCCTTTCTCCCTGCATCGAAAACATGTAACTTTAGATTTATCAAAACCTAAAGTAGAAACATGTACATCAAGAAAGTCATTTCTCCCGGTAATGGTTTTGAATTTCTCAGCTCGTCGAAGAACACTTGCAAGACACCATTTAATATCCATGAGTTCCATTTCTTCGGCGTCTATCTGATCGTAATCTTCCTTTGTAAGCATAGGATTTCCGATCCGACCAGCAACAAGCCCTTCATAGGATAACAACACAGAACCAAGAAGTGCCATGTGGTCTTTCGCAGTATCTTCTGAAAAGCTTTGACCTTCTGGAAGATTAAGAGCTAGGTTACATTGAATTATGTATCCATTTCCGGTTTTTGTACTCTGAGACTGAAAACTCGTGTTAGTCTCTTTCGGATTCACACTCGGAAATGATGAAAACCCGCTGCTACTCTTGTTCGAAACCTGATCAGCTTTCTCAGATGAATCACCAGCACTGAATGCAGTTTGAATCTTTGGACTTCTTTCAGACTCAGTGACTGGAACACTACGCCGGTAGTACATCTTAACATCCTGTTGACCACTCGGACTGTTCATCCTTGCGATCTTTTGCTGTTCAAGATCCTGACTTTCTATTTTCTCAATGAACTGTGAAATAGTCAGCCCGTCATACACACCAGTATTTTTCAAGATCATCAAATATGTTCCCCACTCTTTCTGAGGTAATGCGTCAGCCAATTTATCCACCCATTCTTCACGACCTTTTTCAACTCCCAACATCGATAGCGATCGTACCAAGTGACAGTATCTCTCAATCAGCTTTTTAGTATCCTCTCCTGGTAAACTACTAAACAAATCAAACTCCTTTTTAAGCAACGCTTTCTTGCTTTTGATCATATTCTCTCTTCCCTCAAAATTCACTTTAAGAGCATCCCATATAGACTTAGCAGTTTTGTCGTGCTGTAACAAGATGAAGATATCTTCTTTTATTGCCTACTGCAACAAACTGATCATCATTTTCTCGGCTTTATACATTGCTCTTTCTTCTTCAGTAAATTCTGATATCTCTTTGATGACTTGTAAATCTGTTCGAGGCAACGTGTACTTCTTTAATATACATTCCCACGATCTGAGATGATTTGCCTGAACCCAGTTTTCAAACCTATCTTTCCATCCATAATACTCCTCAATGCTCATCAATCTAGGGGGCTTTTGAGTCGTTCCCGTCTCGTTTTCTAAGTTCATTGCTTGAGCAATTGCGGCTGGAGTAGTCGATGTTGCAAATGCGTTGTAAAACTCAGAATCCATATTGACTTAGCACGTTTTTCAATGCAGATGACAAAAAAAAACGACCCAACTCTGATCAGATAGGCGAACCCTTATAAGCGAACCAGAATAATCCAAATAAGCGGACCAGAAAGTGTTCAACGAGCGATCCAGAAATTGTTTTGGAGCGGTCCACAAATAATGTTCGTTCGAGCGGATCAGAGTCTGTTCGTTTGAGCGGACCAAGATAATGTTCGAATGAGCGATCCAATCTATGATTTTGAAGCGAACCAGGACCAATTTTGAGCGAACCAACTGAAATGTTGTATGAATGAGCGAAGCAGGAAGTGACCTAAGAGCGGTTCACGATGACGTCATTACGAGCGATCCACATATCGAACATGATTTGACCTGTTAAAACTTCGTATTTTGACACAAAACTTTCCAAGGTTTATCTCGATACAATTGCACACAATCTGTGAAAATTTGAACAAATTCCGACCGTGAAATCTTCCCGAATCAGTAAAAGAAGGTGTAGAAGTGAGAAGAAATGATGAAAAGCAGCTACAATCTGCAGAAAACCTCCTCCCAAGCTCTGATACCACTTGTAGGATCGATTGCTGACCCAAACGAGTCGTTCAGAGGTTGTCTCTTGCGTTTCAGATGCGGAATAATAAGAAATGCAAATAGATATAGCCTGTTCTTCCTCCTAACTGCTTGTTTTATTGATTTGAAACGTTTTACAGCTCAATCTTCACACCGGCAGAGCTTCGGCGTGGAATTCGTCTAACTCACCTAAGGACCGCCCTAAAGACCCCTATATATAGACTGTTGGGTCCGCTTATGTGACACTTGTCCATAAGAGCGGACCAGCATAGTCCACATAAGCGAACCATAGTGACAAATAAGCGATCCTAAACTCCTATGTCCCTATGAGCAGACCTAGCATATAAAACTTATACAGACTCCTGTTTTCTCGTAAAACGTGCCCTATGCTATACAATACGATGTAAGACCTGATCCTAGACACCTAGACGCAATCAACAGATGTAGTGCACTAACATACACCGCTATTAACCACTTTGTTTTCGCTTTGATTCTTCCTTAGCCTTGAGCTAGTAGTAAGTGATTCTAAACACCCTCTTGATCTTGTCTAAAGTGGTTAATAAGAGATTTAACGGGTAAAATTCATGAACACTAAAGATCAAAGCTTAAAGACTTAAAAGTATGATGAATATGGTGGTTAAAGAGTAAATAATGGTGTAAAACTCATGAATCTTGTTTAGTTATGGTTATTTTATGTTGTTAGATGCTAGTAGTGGAACGGATCGTCATCTAACCACGCTAGATCATGTTCATGGAACATGAACTAGCATTATGTGAAGTAGGAAAGTTACTAGATGACGAACCCTTTCATACATAAACATGAACTTGTGTAAAAATAGTTTTTCTTGTAAAATGGAGTTATAAACTAGTAGATCTAAAGATTTACAAGTGGTATTTTCGAAGAACCAAGTGTTAGATGCAATCTCGTTTAAAAGCCGGATCTTTCTTGAAACAAAGGCATTTTTGTGAACAACCAAGTGTGTAAACACTTGTGTGACAAAAGGTTTTAACAAAGAAATATTTTCGTAATCCTTGGTCTAGAAGTTGTAAACTTGCATTTTCTTTAAAAATAAGATTTCTGAGAAACTGATTTTACTTTTAAAGATGGAAAGATCTACTAAAAATGTTAGAAGATTACTACATACTTTTACACAACTTACAGGTTCGTGTGTTTGCGATTTATATTTGTTTTGACTAGTTTAGTGTTTGAATATTGTTTGTTGATGTTGGGAAAATTGTTGATTGAATTTTGAAAAGAAAATGATACGCTAGTAAGCGTGGCCACCTCCAGTTACAGAGGAAACTCTGGCGAAATTTTTCCAGAAATATAACACTTGGAATATTTTTGTAACAAGTGTTGTGAATGTATTTTTTTAACTTATTTTTCCAAATAAAAATTCGCCATGACTTTTATTACAAAACTTCCAAGTGTCGGAGGTGAAATTTTCATAAATAAAACTTGTTAAATATATATTTTTCATAATAACACTTGTGAGAATTTTATGATTATTTTGTAAACTACAAAAATATTATTTTTAGGGTAAAAATAATATTACTGGAATACACTGAGCAGTAACGACTCCAAAATAATACTAACGCTCTCACAATAAATATTTAAGTTACATCGGTATTATTATTACCACACAAACTCTAAAAATGTAACTTATGTATTTTCGGAAAAATACTCGTAAGTGTGTATTTTGATAAAGGTATTATTTTGGAAATTATAAGAAGTAAAATATAATATTTTTGGGAAAAATATGTATATTTTGAAGATAGAACATTTTAGACAAATAAATTAAAATATATTTTATTATGTGAGACTTAATAATATATTTTGGAATTACAAAACACGCATGTTAAAACCCCCATCCTTGGGAAGGAATATAATAATACATAATTACGAAGTGTAAATACGAAATAGTTGCCTAACTATTTCCCAAAAACTTAAACCTTAAGCCAAGGCACGGCCGTCCGTCTAATAGAAGTTAGTACGTGTAGGTCGTCACGCAGCGGGTTGACTGGGAGATTACTATTTCGAGACGCACTTTTGTAAGTTCATGTCCCCCTTTTTTCTTAACTGTTATCAGTTTTTAAAATGCGGGGGTGAAATACATGTTACTATGATTACGAATACTTTTTACATGGTATGGTTAGCGTAACGAGGGTTACTACTTAGATCATGTGAGTGGGTAGGCGGGAACTGGAGGCCATTAATCCTCAGTGTAGGACCGAGGGTCTTTAGCGGTAGATCTATCTGGGTGTAGCGAGCCCAGCCCCAGGCCCAACAGTACGGACCTCGGGGTGACTTGGTACCCGACGCAAAAATCTGCTAGGTTTGAGTCTTCCTACTGCACTTCATACATATCAATGGCCTTGCAAACCATTGGTGATCTCTTTATTTCCTTATTTGCTACATACCAGTGTAACGTTCCGTATTTTTGATCTTTCTATTTATAGCTTTATGGGTTGTACTTTCCAATTTCAGTCAGTTGTACTCTCATTTTACCCTACTTTGTATTTCGAGACTTGGATCATAATGAAAAATGCATTGTTGATCATATTCTTGTGTGGATTCTATGTTGTGGTTAAACACGTTAAACTATGTCAAACACGTAAAAACAGTGGAAAGATATCCTAATCATGCCTCTCGAAACAAGTATTATCAAGAGATTACCCTAAACTAGACAAAAATCGGGAATTCGTACGTTAATTCGGTAAAATACCCAAGATTTTGGGCTAAATCAAATAATTATAATATATATTATTAGTTAAAATAAATAAATATAGTAATTAAATAAATTATTCTTTTTCAAAATTAATATGAAATAAATAAATATAAAGGAATTTTATTAGATTTAAGTTAATTTAAGCTATCTAAGTTAGTTAAACCTTTACAACTTTGAAGTTAACCAAGTTAAGTCTAACATTGTTAGTATTTATCAAAGGAACCACTAACTGAGTTAAGAAACTCAGTTAGTTCAGTTAGAATAAAAAAGGAGTAAAAAGGGGGATTCTCCTGGGTGAGAACCGGCCCCTTTGAGACTCAAACCCGCGATGTATATGTTAACAAGCAAACACTTTACCACTCGGCCGGGCATGCCACATCCGGTTATATATAGAAACTAATAACACTTATACGCTTTTTCAATTAAACCAAATTCAATTTGACCGTTCAAACCGCCAAAACGCGTTTTTCTTTCTTTTGAAATCCGGTCATCCTCCTTCATTTCCGGACACTGATTCCGATTTACCTAAAATAGGTGATTCCAATCACTCCCTTCTTTCCTAAACTACCCGACCTAACACCTCCAATAAATATCCGAGACCTACCCTTCGAACTCGCACACCATCACCACCTCGACTCGACCCCTCACTTTCTCTCTCGGCATTCACCAGAAATCAACATCCCTTGCTGGTATCTGCTCCGCCGCCGGAACTGCCACCGTCGCCGGAGAAGACGACCTTAGTCCGGTAACCTTTTTCCCCTCCGACCTCCTTTCTTTTTTTCTTCTTTTTGTAGTTGTTAGCCACTGTTATTGTTAAATATATCAAATCAGTAAACTAGTTTTAATATATGAATTCAGTATTTATCAAATATATTATTATAACTCAGACCTATTAATTCCAGTATTTCTAGTTATATATATATATATCAAATTTATAATTCAGAATTTATTAATAGTATTATTATTACTACTATTTTTATTTTAAACCGGTAATAATATTTTCAATGTTTTTATAATAATAAACAGATCCATAGTATTATTTAGTTTATTTATCAGAAATATTATTAATATTATAATCAGTAATATTGATATTTATTAAATCAGAATTATTATTATTATCATTATATATAATCCGGTTTATAAATCAGAATTTTTAATAATATTATTATTTATAATCAGTAATAGTAATATATATAAAATCAGAATTTTTATGATTTATTTGAACTATTACTATTCTTATCATTATTAATAATATTATTATCATTATCAAGTCCACAAAATTTCCGTTATCATATTAATCATTCTTACCCAACATTAACGAATTCCCAATCACAATAGGGTAAATCTCTTGCGCTTGTTGCAACTCTCTTGGATCCAATTCACTCTTTTCTTACTTCCCAAGAAAACGCAACGCAATCAATGTGAGTATACTTGATCCCATTTTTATTTTATCACTTTTGGGTGCAACATGTATTCTATACAAAAACACGTAACGCTTGAAACTTGTTATATGCACGCTCTATCCATTTTAAACATGACACAATTTGATGCTTGTTAATCTCGTATGTTATGTAAACTTTTTGTGTCTATATGCTCATTAACCTGGCTAAACTTGTGAAACTTGTGAGACTTCTTATACTTCTTTACGCACCGCCCTTGAGTGAGTCTTGGGGTGTTTGCGTTGGAAACTTCTGAGACTTGTTAGACTTCTTATACTTATTTACGCACCGCCCTTGAGTGAGTCTTGGGGTGTTTGCGTTGAAAACTTCTGAGAATTGTTAGACTTCTTATACTTATTTACGCACCGCCCTTGAGTGAGTCTTGTGGTGTTTGCGTTGGAAACTTCTGAGACTTATTAAACTTCTGAGACTTATTAAACTTCTGAGACTTATTAAATCCCCTATGCTATAGGAGTACGCACCGCCCTTGAGTGAGTCTTGGGGCGTGTGCGTTGGAAACTTGGGTTTGACATATAGTGACACTGTTTCAGCATATTAGTAACTTGTATTATGTTGTTCATGTTGGATATGAGTATTTAAACTTTTTATTCTACTTTATGCTATGTATCAAACCTGTATACTCGCCAACTTTTTTGTTGATGTTATTTTAATACATGTTGCAGGTTGATTAGTACAAGACTCAAGAAACAAGCTAGGATGGCTTTAGATACCCATTTTAGCAATTAAACAATGTTTGAATCTATGTTTACTATTTGAAACAATGTACTATTCGTTAGTTTTAATAAAATGATTTAATTCATATTGTCACATTTAGTGTTATGTTGTTTTGAGCAATTTGTTCGTCTCATCCCGATGTTTCCGCCATCGGTTGGGGTGTGACAACCAGGAATTTTGTACTTACAAAGGTTTTACATACTCACTACACATGAACTCGCTCAACATTTTTGTTGATTTTTCCAACTTACATGTATTTCAGGAAACTAAGGATCTGGCACGGTATGCTACGTTTTCACGCTGCGTAAGAGTTATGGGGTCATCTGTGTTTAGGAGTTCTGGCTTTTACCTGGACGAGTCACATTTCTTAAACTACGTTTATTTCATGTTTGTGGTTGTGTCTTTTGAACAAGATTTTATTTAGTTATGTTGTATTATCGTTGCATGTGTCGACATTTTAAAACTATGATGTGGTACTTTTATTTTAAAACATGAATCAATGGATGATCTGCATGGTTTTACTTTCATATAGCTTTGTTGTAATTAAGCTATGGTATTAAGAAGTCACACCAAATTAACCCACGCTTCCGCAAAGCCAGGGTGTGACACTAATAGTGAATCAGCATGGAATTGAAAATGGGATAATAAATAGGAGATTGAAACCGAACCTTATTCCATTGTGGATAGAAAAGTAGTCGAAATGGCGATGAAGATGAAGTTAGGGTTTGTGTTCAGCCATTTGTGTAAACACAGAGTAGGTCCACCAAATAAAAACTATTCACCATAACATTTTTCCACCAAAATCAAAATCTCATCTCCAAATCGCTGTCACCTATCCCATAATTTCATCAATAAAGTTTAGATTACCACTTTAAATATGGTTTTACTACATAACCATGAAGAAATTATAAACCCTAGATCAAAATTCAAGATCATAATCAAACTCAAATTATTCATATGAACTAAAATGAAGTTTATAAATCAAGAATATAGTAGTATTAGGATGCTGGTTTGATAAAATAAGTGAAACAAAAAATGACCTTTTCCTCATTTGAAATAATAGGATGTTAAAAACCATCCCTTCCTATTGCTAGTGTTTCTTTATAAATTGTTACCGAAGAATTGCAGCGAAATTATTAAAAGTTGGTTAAATCTCGCAATGTTAATACTGTGAAACATATCATTATATGAGAAAAGCACATTAATTTGTTTATGCTTACTTGAAGTCAATAATGTGACACTAAACTCATATATCCAATCCAATCGAAGACTGCATATATGTATTTAGACTTTGTAAGCTGACACACCAACTTTTTATAAAACTTGGACAAATTTTGCTCTGTTAACTCATCTGGCATACCTAATCAGGTACGGGGGTGCTGGTGCTGTAGAATATGTAAAACATTTCAGTAATCTCGTTAAGGACCCAACGTTGATACTCGACATGAAACCGGTGAATGCAGTCACACGGACACCAAGTTATGATAATAATTTACATTTTAAAAATAAAGCAATTAGGAGCTTGTACCTAGGCAAGCATTAAAAGTACACTTTTGATGGCATTTAACGCACCTCGCATTATTCCTCTTTTGCTAAAATAAGTTATTGATGTGTGCGTGGTGCTATATATTTTAGGTGTATATTTTAAGCTCTTTTTACACTTTTTAGCCAAGTTTTAAATTTATAAACACGATATTCACTAACACTAAACACACATATGGGCAAGTGCACCCATCATGGACGTAGTATAGTGTTGGTAAGATATCGAGGTCGTCCAAGGACACAAGAGCTTTTAGTACCGGTTTATCCTCAACGTCTAATCAAATCAAAATGTTAGAAAAAGGTTTTTAAACTAGGAAAATAAAACTAACTAAAATGCTGAAAAGTAAAATAAAAGTAAAAACAGATAGACAAGATGAATCACTTGGATCCGACTCGTGTGTAGTGTAACCTTTGATTATTTTCGCACTTTTGCACTTGTTTAAGAGATTATCTTAGTTATTGTAGTAGGCCCCTCTTTTGAAGGCGACGTTACCCTCAACCCAGTAGTTTGAGTCAGCAAGGATACAATCCTAAAGGGTCGGATTATTGAAAGATAATTAATTAAGTTATTAATGCATAATGTGGTAGGCCCCTCTTTTGAAGGCGACATTACCCTCGGCTAAGTAGTCTGAGTCAGCAGGGATACAATCCTAAGTAGCCGGGTTAAAGTTTTAATAGTAGTTTAACTTATGAGGGGGTCAAAGAGTTTGGACCCCTGCCATCCAATACCATTGGGTATTGAAGGAGATCCTACTAAATTTGACCCAGGTCCTTTGCAGGATCTATACACTGAACAATGGCAAGACTCTTACCAAACCGTTCCCTTAACCCCCGACCAAGTAGCCAACATACCTCCATATAGACCGTGGAGATATGAATGGTGAAAATCTTTTATTTTATATAGACAGTAAAATAATGCCAAGACACCACGGACAAACGATAAGGAAGAATCACCTTCAACATAAGAAACTAGTAATTAAAGTCATTAATACAAAACCAATTAAAAAGTGCATTAAAAATAAAAAGTATTATACTAAACACTTAGGCAAACATGGCCTTTGATTGTCAAGAACTCTTACGATCAATCTTGGATCCCGAGACGACTCACACACTCTATGATTGACAATGGGTGATGGTGGTAGATGATGGTGTTGTGATGGTGGTGGGTAGTGGGTGAAGTGTGAGAGAGGTGGTGTGCCAAGGGATAAGTTGCAAGAGCTCCAAGCACTCCTATTTATAGGCTGAAAAGAAGCTCGGGCACGGCCCCGTGTCCACTGGGCACGGCCCCGTGCCCATCCGACTCTCTCCCTTCATTAATTGCAATTTCATTAAATGCGTCTGCAACAGTTGACCATGCCCCCATGTCCGCTGAGCACGGCCCCGTGGTGGGCAATAGAAGCTTCTATCACTTTGTCTTTTCTGCTGACACTTGGGCACGGCCCCGTGCTCACTGAGCACGGGGTGTGTTCATTCTTCTGTCTTCTTGTTTTGCTTGGGAAGATGCTGTCGGAAGGTCGGGCATGCCACGTTTGTTCCTTTTCTTGTATTTATGTCACATTTAGCTGCCTTTTTGCTTATTTTGTTTATTTGAGCTCATTTGATCCTGAAAATACAAAAGGAAGACAAAAGCACACTTTTTCCAACATTAGTACTAAAAAGGGTTAGTTTTATGCCACGATTGATGTAATTTATATGTTGCATTTTGTGCACATCAAATACCCCCACAATTGAATCTTTGCTTGTCTCAAGAAAAACTCTTTATAATGTGGCTTTTTCACTCCTAAATGGAATGGGTAGAAGAGAAGGTCTTTGGGCTTGTCATAGAGTGTCGGGATTTCCAAGATTCTTTATTAAGTTTTATTTTTATTTATTTACAATCCTATTCGTCATGATTTATTAAAAACGTTTCATAAGATAAATTACTTATTAGGGCATAACTTGCCTTTCTTAAAATTCCATCTATATACAAGTTCACATACCTCACGGGGGATCACTCAACACTCGGCTCAAGGTGTATTTTTAGTGAATCACTTGAGAGCGGCATGGAACTTACTCCTACCATAAGCTTGCCAAGCAATCAATCCTCCTCCTTTTTAACTGTATACCTTTGCAAATATCAAGAGGACTTTTTGGGTGAAGGGTTAGGCTTGGGCTAAAGGTGGGTGGTTAGGTTAGTGGTTAGTGAAAGGGCGAAAGGCGTAACAAAACGTCGGTTTTTGAAAGACTTTTTATTTTTCACACTTTTTATTTTATTTTGATGAACCATTTCTTTCAAACAAAGTTATTTTTGATGAACTTGTTTGTTTATTTGGCTTCATCATCATTTCATTTTTTTTCAAGTCATAAGAAAAACCGAGCTTTGTTACTAAAAGAAAGGGTTAAAATAAAAAGGTTTAGGTGGGTAAAAAGGGTGATTGTTTTGGGTTAAGAAATGAAAAGGTTTAGGCTCAAAGGGGTTAACTAGGGGGATTTTGGGTAGGTGGTAAAAAAATGAAAAATAATGGTGTAGAAAGAAAAAGGGTTAGTCCTAATGCCTCCATCATTTACTTACTTGGGTTTAAGTTGGTAAGGACCAGGAATGCATTGTCGTGGCAAGTTCTACAGTCGTAAAAACCAAGCGGCTATTCACACAAGAAACGAAAAATGAGCATTTAGTGTAAAGATATGTATTTGTATGCTCAATAAAGGCTCAAAACTCACTTTTGTGGGAATGGGTTTTTATGTGATCAAGTATATATAATCAAATTTTAACTAAGCTTGTCATGCCGTTTCATAATTTTCTTATGTTGGTTCTTTTTATCACGACGCTATCGGTTCTAAATTTGTAAAAATATAACCTTGTTAGAACTTGAATTCCCAATTTAACCTAGACAAGTAAAAAGAAAATGAAAATTTTTGAAAAAATTTGGGGTGATTAGCGGTTCCAATAGAGTTTTGTGTAAGGCTTGTTATTAGGACTTGCAAGATTCAAGGTTTTAGCATCCCCCCACACTTAAACACATTGTCCTCAATGTGCCCCAAAAATAAGTTTTTAGGTTGATTGAATGTGTAAAAGGGTATTAAAAGCAAAATTTTATGTTACTGGCATTCTGGACACGGCCCCGTGGTGACCGGGCACGGCCCCGTGTTCAGATGCCAGTGACAAAATTTAGTAAAGAGAAACAGAAGCCAGGACACGGGGGCGTGTTCAGTGAACACGGCCCGTGTCCAGTTACCTGAACTGGGCATTTGCTGCAGATTGTGCAGCACGGGGCCGTGTTGGGTGGACACGGCCCGTGCTGAACTTGCTGTAATGAAGAAATTTTTGTCGGATGGCCCTGTTTTCGTGCATGGGGTGATGTTTCTCGTTTCCCTTGTTATCCTTTACCATCCCAAGTGTGTTTTATTCCTGCAAATTAAAATTAAACTAAAAATTATTCTATACTAAGGATAGTTCCGCGAAATGCCTCCGTGGTGCGCCACGTTTATAAGGGTCCTTGGCTAGACCCAAAGTGAGGTCATATATTTCCCGAGCGGGATGTTTTGCATCCCATGTTGCACCGTCAGAGAGCATAATCCAAACTCGAATCAATGACCTTCATGTAATTGACCGGGGCATCGTCCTCTACTCTCTTCCCAACCCCAAACTTCACTTCCTTATCCCCAAACTTCAAAGTAAGTGTTCCATCATTCATGTCTACCACTTCTTGCGCGGTGGCTAGAAATGGCCTCCCTAGTATGAGGGGGACTTCGATGTCCTCTTCCATATCTAGTATGACAAAGTCGGCCGGGTAGAAGAAATTGTCGACTTTGACCAATAGATTTTCAGCGACACCTTGCGGGTATTTGACGGATCTGTCGGCAAGTTGTATACTCATCTTGGTAGGGCTTGTTTTTCCTAGGCCGAGTCGTTTGAACATTGATGCAGGCATGAGGTTAATGCTAGCCCCAAGGTCGGCTAGTGCATTACGAATGGGGGATTCCCCGATCGAGCAAGGAATTGTGAAGCTTCCAGGATCAATCTTCTTTTGTGGGAGTTTATTGAGTACGAGGGCGGAGCATTCTTCGCCTAAGTTAACTAATTGCAGTGATTCAATTTTTCCTTTTATGAGTGAGGAAGTCCCTCATGAATTTTGAGTATTTAGGCATTTGAGTTAGGACTTCGATAAAAGGAATATTAACATGCAATTGTTTTAGTAGATTTTCGAATTTTGGGAATTGCTCATTGGTCTTTTGACGAATTAACCTACCGGGGTATGGAACTGGAGGAGCCTTGGTAGGCTCTTGAATTAGAGGAGAAGCCTTCTCTTGTTGGGGCGGTGTTGTGCTTCCCTCAGTTGGCGGTGGTGGAGCTTCTTCGAAACCCACGGTACGGTTTCTTAATGTTATGAGATGGACTTGTGCTTTTGGGTTTGTTTCGATATTACTTGGTAACGCGCCTTGTGGTCTCTTGGAGAAATTTTGAGCTAATTGATTTATTTGTTTTTCAATGTTTTGTATACTAGGTTTGATTCCTAAAATTCGATTCCAATTGTTGAAATCCATCCGAGTTTTTCTTTTCAGTGTCGGAGATGAGGCGAGATACAGTATCTTCAAGCCTTTCTCGTCCACCTTGTTGTTGAGGGAAATTTTGTGACTCATTTCTTGGTTGTTGAAAGTTTGTTCGTTGGTTTAGATTTTGTTGGTTGCTACTATTACCGGGTTCTCTCCAACCAAGGTTAGGGTGGTTACGCCATCCTTGGTTGTAGGTACCCGTTGGAGGACCCGACGGCCTAGGTCTATTATCAATGTAGTTTACCGACTCTGGTTGATCATCTGTTTCTTTCATACAGCTCCAATTTTCATGTGGCCCACCACACCCTTCACAAGCCATAACCGAGACCGTTTTTTGTCATTTCTAACTTTTTGATTTTTGAAGAGAGGGCCTCGATTTGGGCTTGTAAAGAAGTGCTTTCATCAACCTTATGGGCGCCCGGGGCAATAGATTTATATCCTCGGGGAATGTGCCACTGAAAATTGGTTTAAGCAATTTCCTCAATTTGATTGTATATTTCATGTGGGCGACGATTACCTAAAAGTCCCCCGGAGCTAGAGTCAAGTGTTTGTCTTGTGTGTGGCAATAACCCATTGTAGAAAGTGGATACTTGTTACCATACCGTAAGACCATGATGAGGACACTTTCGCAATAACTCCTTGAACCTTTCCCAAGTTTCATATAAGGATTCCCCATCCTCTTGTGAATATGTATTAATTTCAGTCATTAATTTAGCCGTTTTAGCGGGAGAGAAATACTTATATAGAAACTTTTGGGCTAGTTCATCCCAGGTGTTTACCGAACCAACTGGGAGGGCGTTGAGCCAAGCTTTTGCTGGGTCTTTTAGTGAAAATGGAAACATTCGAAGGCGGACGGCGTCATTTGATGCTCCATTGATCTGAAAAGTATCACATATTTCTAAGAAATTAGTAATATGTAGATGGGGATCCTCGTCCGCAAGCCCATGGAAGGTTGCGGAGTTTTGAAGCATTTATATCAAATGTGGCCGAAGTTCGAAGTTGTTAGCTTCAACATTCGATGCATTGATAGCGGCGCCGAGATTACCCACGGTGGGTCGTAGGTAATCCATGAGGGTACGTTGGTCCGCCATTGGAAGTGGGTCCCCCAGAGCCTTCTCTCAGTTTTTAGCTTTAAGTCTTTTTCTGAGAAAGCGTTCGGGTTCTTCTAGAGGGTCTTTTATGTCTCTACTAGAACTGGAGCTCATACACTACGTAGAAAGTTCAGATGTGGTGTCTGGTTCCAAGTCCTGCAATAAAAACAGAAAAGACTGTTGGTCAGGAAGTTCACCACGGCCCAGTTCTTAGTGAACACGGCCCGTGGTCGGGGATACAGCGATTGTTTTCCGGATCCCTGTTACTGGAAAGTTGGACACGGCCCCGTGTTGCACCGACACGGCCCCGTGCTCAGCTCTCTGTAACTCGGAAAATAAAAATTGCTAGTGACACTGCTAGGCACGGCCCGTGTCCGACCAGGCACGGCCCATGCTGAGCTCTACAGAAGCTGAAAAATTAAGAAAATCCTAAAAAAACTAAAAAGAAAATATAAAAAATGATTAGGCCGCTGACTCCTAACTTTCTTAAAATCCTTGTGTCCCCGGCAGCGGTGCCAAAAACTTGATGTGTGCGTGGTGCTATATATTTTAGGTGTATATTTTAAGCCCTTTTTACACTTTTTAGCCAAGTTTTAAATTTATAAACACGATATTCACTAACACTAAACACACATATGGGCAAGTGCACCCATCGTGGACGTAGTATAGTGTTGGTAAGATACCGAGGTCGTCCAAGGACACAAGAGCTTTTAGTACCGGTTTATCCTCAACGTCTAATCAAATCAAAATGTTAGAAAAAGGTTTTTAAACTAGAAAAATAAAACTAACTAAAATGCTGAAAAGTAAAATAAAAGTAAAAACAGATAGACAAGATGAATCACTTGGATCCGACTCGTGTGTAGTATAACCTTTGATTATTTTCGCACTTTTGCACTTGTTTAAGAGATTATCTTAGTTATTGTAGTAGGCCCCTCTTTTGAAGGCGACGTTACCCTCAACCCAGTAGTTTGAGTCAGCAAGGATACAATCCTAAAGGGTCGGATTATTGAAAGATAATTAATTAAGTTATTAATGCATAATGTGGTAGGCCCCTCTTTTGAAGGCGACGTTACCCTCGGCTAAGTAGTCTGAGTCAACAGGGATACAGTCCTAAGTAGCCGGGTTAAAGTTTTAATAGTAGTTTAACTTATGAGGGGGTCAAAGAGTTTGGACCCCCGCCATCCAATACCGTTGGGTATTGAAGGAGATCCTACTAAATTTGACACAGGTCCTTTGCAGGATCTATACACTGAACAATGGCAAGACTCTTACCAAACCGTTCCCTTAACCCCCGACCAGGTAGCCAACATACCTCCATATAGACCGTGGAGATATGAATGGTGAAAATCTTTTATTTTATATAGACAGTAAAATAATGCCAAGACACCACGGACAAACGATAAGGAAGAATCACCTTCAACATAAGAAACTAGTAATTAAAGTCATTAATACAAAACCAATTAAAAAGTGCAAAAGATTAAAAATAAAAAGTATTACACTAAACACTTGTCTTCACCAAGAGATGTAAGAGACTTAGGCAAACATGGCCTTTGATTGTCAAGAACTATTACGATCAATCTTGGATCCCGAGACGACTCACACACTCTATGATGGACAATGGATGATGGTGGTGGATGATGGTGTTGTGATGGTGGTGGGTGAAGTATGAGAGAGGTGGTGTGCCAAGGGATGGGTTGCAAGAGCTCTAAGCACTCCTATTTATAGGCTGAACAGAAGCTCGGGCACGGCCCGTGTCCACTAGGCACGGCCCCGTGCCCATCCGACTCTCTCTCTCTTCATTAATTGCAATTTCATTAAATGCGTCTGCAACAGTTGACCACGCCCCCGTGTCCACTGAGCATGGCCCCGTGGTGGGCAATAGAAGCTTCTATCACTTTGTCTTTTCTGCTGACACTTGGGCACGACCCCATGCTCACTGAGCACGAGGCGTGTTCAGTCTTCTGTCTTCTTGTTTTGCTTGGGAAGATGCTGTCGGGAGGTCGGGCATGCCACGTTTGTTCCTTTTCTTGTATTTATGTCAGATTTAGCTGCCTTTTTGCTTCTTTTGTTTATTTGAGCTCATTTGACATGAAAATACAAAAGGAAGACAAAAGCACACTTTTTTCAACATTAGTATTAAAAAAGGGTTAGTTTTATGCCACGATTGATGTAATTTATATGTTGCATTTTGTGCACATCAGTTATCTGACCAATTACTAATAAAGTATAACTAAAATTGGCCCCAATATGCAAAAATTAACCCACTAAAGCTATTAGGTTCAAGCTATAACCCAAATTGACCCGTCATGAAATAGAAACCCTTCTCACATGTCTCATTCTTTGTTAACAAAAGGCTATTTAATCCTTAAAGAGAAGTATAATGGCCTTTTCTTTTTGCATTTTAGAACAATTAATTTTTTTTCAATAATAGATTTATAGTGATTAAAACTTAATGTTCAACCAATATTAATTAAAAAAAGACTTACTGTTACATCTTGAACTGAAGGTGATTCGTTGAGATCAAATGGATTTGATAACTTTGATGGATGTACAAAAGGTGGCACATGCTGCAACAATTAAAAAACACAACTAATTTTCACACCACTACTTCTAATCATACTAAAAACTAACAAATTATATCAACAAATGTTTGTAACAAACTTAAATTAGAAATGACAATAAAGTAATCTTAAACATGTATTTTCAAGGATGGATATAGCATTATCATTGTACATGTCCTACATCAGGTAAATAATATATAGTTATGCTAACATAATTCAAAAGTTGAAAGACGTAAAGAAAACTGCATTTATTTCTCACTAGAGGCACAATTTGAAAGTTATTAACACAAACAAAGTTATCAGCACACGCTTTGTATTGGCGAGATCGAGATCTCAAACGTTAACACCAACGATTTCAACACCCAATTAATGAAGCTTGCAACTTTAGGTTGTTAACAAACAAATTTAGCTAATTAGAAAATCCAGAAAACTTCATACAAATTGTCTAACAAATTACATAATTAAAAATGACCTAATTTGAAACATATTACAATACATGGCTTGAGAAAAAAACAAAAGTACAGAACTCAAAATGTGCCATTTTAGCAACAATTAAAGAGGCTATCACAACATCAAATCAAGAACAACATGAATACCAAACCATCAAAATAGCAATAAGACAACATTATTGAAACAAACATGAATGTTCAAAACCCTAATTGCGATACAATCGACCAAATATTTTCGCAATATAAAAACAAAATCTAGTACACGGAGGTAAAAATCAGAATAATATATCATTCAAATGGCATAAAAATTTATTAAAACTTATTATCAAAATCAATTTTGTAACTTATTTCCAAAATTATAGATTTAAGTTCAAATTTTATGATTTTATTAGTTCCTAGTTTATAATACTTCAAAAAAATCTCAATCACATTAATTTCAAAGTTCCCATATTTTATTAGAATTCAAACTTGTAACTTATTTCCAAATTTATAAATATAAGTTCAAATTTTTAAAATTTTAAGATTTTATTGGTTCCTAATTTATGATACTTTCCAAAAATTTTCTCAATCACATCAATTTCAAATTTCTCATATTTTTATGAACGAAACAAACCAAATTAATTCACTACAATTTAGGAAACCTTGAACATTAAAATCTGAGCTCTAGTAAACAAACTTGGTAGTTTGAGCAAACCGCCTATTTATATATTTATTTTACTTATGTATACATGCACATAGTTATTTAATACAAACAAATTTTAAGTTGATAAGTGCAATAAATCATGTAAACACATCCTATCTCTCCCATTACATATTGTAAGCATGACACATATATTGAAAAAATTCGTATCTTTTATCTAATAAATGATTCTATAAAATGCATGTGTTGAAACCACATTCTCCCCCACACAACATTTCCCGTTCAAGTATCATATCAGTTACATATTTGATTACCTATTAAATTTATTATCAAAATCAAATTTGAAACTTATTTCCAAATTTATAGATATAAGTTCAAATTTTAAAAAAATTAAAATTTCATTAGTTCCTAGTTTGTGATACATTTTCAAAAAACAAAATACTCAATCACATTAATTTCAATTTTCTGACATTTTATTAGAAATTAAATTTGAAACTTATTGCCAAATTTATAGATATAAGTTCTAATTTCAAAATTTTTAAGATTTCATTAGTTCTTAGTTTGTGATACTTTCCATAAAAAATTCTTTATATCACATTAATTTCAAATTTCTCAAACTTTATCAGAAATCAAATTTGTAACTTATTTCAGAATTTATAGATAGAAGTTCAAATTTTTAAAATTTTAAGATTTCATTGTTGTCTAATTTGTGATACTTTCCAAACATTTTATTAGAAATCAAATATGTAACTTATTTCCAATTTTATAGATATACGTTCAAATTTTCAAATTTTAAAATTTCATTGGTTCCTAATTTTGTGATACTTTCCAAAAAAAATTTCTCAACCACATTAATTTCAATTTTCTCGCATTTTATCAGAAAATTATTTATTAGTTATTTCAAATTAAAAAAATTTTAAGATTTTATTAGTTCTTAGTTTGTGATAGTTTTAGAAAAAAAATGTCAATCACATTAATTTCGTATTTCTCACATTAGTTTGTGATACTTTTAGAAAAAAAATGCCAATCTTAATTTCAAATTTCAATCAGTCAGAGGGAAGAGCCTTATAAAGCAAGCAATTGAAAATAAAGTATAATTAAACAAAAAATAATAATAAAAGGAATTTAATGAAAACAAAAAAGATACATATGATTGATGTTAGAAATTATCAATTACCATAAGAAATTCATCGGCTCTATTCAAATGCCTACAGAAAGATGGCTCCCTGATACTGATTAGAAAAATATAAGATATTAATAAACAATAAAATGAATAGAAGGAATACAATACAAATTATAAAATTCTAAACACATAAACAAAAAATTTAAAATAAAAATAAACAATTAAAAAAAACAATCATTTAGAACAGACAAATAACATAAACAATAAAAAAGCAACGATTAAAAACACAGATTAAATGAAAATAACAAAACAGATGATATAGAATAATAGATTCAACAAACATAAGAAAACAGATTTTATAGATAAAAGAATTAAAATTTTACATGAAGAAATTCTAACAAACATATTAAACAGAAAAAATACTTAACAAATCATAACAAAAAAAAAATTATACATAATTTCCAAAAATTTATACAGATCTACATATCAAACACAATAATTAAAAGTTATAGTACAAAACATAATATAGAAGATAAACATAAATTACCTTGATGAACTTTCCGTCATATTCAAAACCTACAAACAACGGTTACGAAAAAATAACGAATCAAATTACATATTACAAAATCTCAAATTTCAAAATAAAAAGAAAACAACAATCTGATGGAGTTATTATAAACAAAAATATATTAAGAAAATCAAAGAACTTCTCAGAATATTATTAGAAATTGATATACATTTAGAATATAATGATTAATGGTTCTGAAGATGTACCCTGTCTGTTCGATTCTTCAATGATAACAAAAAAAAATTACAGATTCAAATATTAAGTATTATTAAAGGAATGAAATACATACCGGCGATGTTCGAAGAATCGGTATAAGAGCTTATGAAGAATCGAACAATAGAAAGGAAAAAAAACCCCTAAAATCAGTGATAAGAACAAAAAAATTACAGATTCAAAGATTACGTATTAGAGGAATAACATACATACCATCGATGTTCGAAGAATCGGTATAAGAGCTGATGAAGAATCCAACAATAGAAAGGAAAACAAAAACCCTAAAATCAGTCATAAGAACAAATAAAATTACAGATTCAAAGATTACGTATTAGAGAAATAACATACATACCGTCGATGTTTCAAGAGTCGTTGTTAGATCTGATGAAGAATCGAACGATGGATAGAAAGGTAAAAAAAACCCTAAAATCACAAAGAGTATAAGAGAAGAAAGGTGAATGGGAAAGTTGATCGGTTTGTTCTATTAAATATGGACCAAATAATGAGGACCCGAATTCGTTGCTGGATCCCGTGTCGGGTTATTCAAGGGAAATGCGGAGAATGACCTTTTTGGCGGGAAAATGAGATTTAGAGGCCCTAGGAGGTGGACATGTGTCCCCTAATTAAGGCTTTTATTAGGGTGTATAGATGGAATTTATTTTATGGTAATAAAAATTTTTTTTTGATAAAACCGGTTCCTAAAATACGGTTCCTACCATACTCGGTTGCTACCAATATTCGGTTTCTACCTTACCCAGTTTCCTAGTGGTTGGTTATTTTTAGCAATGCTCGGTTCTAAGCCTGACCTAGTTCCAACAATACATGGTTATTGAACTTGGTACCATTCCAACTTGGACATGGTTTAGAAAAAATACTTGGTTTGTGCACCTCTAGAGAAGGGGGCGATTCGCATAGGATAAGGAAAGCAACCCTAGTTGCTGCTATTGGTGACAGAACACACAAGACTCGTGGCAAAGAACAAGAGTTGAGTTTAATTGTTATAATAGATGTAAATCTTAGATACGATGATTCACAAAAGTGACACTGACAGATTCGTTTTTATTATGAGTGAGTAATTCCTTTATGGTGATCACAGACATGATTATGGTTTGGTATACGTGGTTTAACCTTGATGTGGCGTATTTTTATTTTACACCTAAATATTTATGAAATATGATAACTGAGTTCGTATTATTACTAGTGATTATTATTTGTTATATGTTATTGTTAATTGATGGATAGGTTATCTATATATATTAATAAATGAGATGATTTGGGTCATGTGTCATGTGATGATGGAGCATTTTTGCTTATGTGGCATCTTATGGTGGAGTAGATGGTGATTTTGGGAGGGAATCCATCTCAATTGTCAATACACAAACCAAAATTCTCAATACACAAACCAAATAAGATGTTGGACGCAGGATCCGGATGTTGTCGGGTCGGATTAACGGATCCTTTATATTTCTTTTTTTTTCTCATTCATCTTTCACACCACTCATCCACAAACCCTAAAAAAGATATTTGCTGCTCTCTCTCCCTCCTATCGCCACCCCCAAGATCCCTTATCAGTTTCACAAAATCTCACCTACCGACAATCATCTTCTATCACTTTAATCTAATGGTGTTCTTGATTCTTTGAAGCATTCAATTGAAATTCTCGACCTAAACCCGCTCCGTCGATACAATGTTGGATCCTATATAACTATTATAACCCGTGTACCATTAGAACTTGGAACCCTAATTTCCAGGTTTCTTCCTCTCTGTATTCTCCAAAGAACGCTTATTCAGGATTCAATTTGATAGTTTTCCTCAACAAATCCTTAATCAGGTTTGATCAGTTTTGATTCTTTAATTGTACACAATTGGATTTATTCTAATTTTGATTCATATTCGAAACCCTAATTTACAGATTACTTTTTGCCGCCTAATTATCCACCCACTGATTTCAGTTATGGTGATGGAGATTTGTTAGACCAAATCTTGACTAAACCCTTGAATATCTTTAAAAAATTAGTGTAACTTTATATGTGTATGTATAGAATCAGATCGCAGAGGGGATGGATGATGGTCATTATGTTATTGAGTATGGTGGTATTTAGGATTAGGGTGATAGACATATCAACATTATTTATATAGTATATTAAATTAAACTAGATTTAAATCTCATGTAAATACATGTATTCAATATGGTTATATGCAATTCTTTTAACAATTTCTAGAAAATCTATTTTTTTTTATGTATCAGGTTTAATAAGTTTGCCTTTAAATTATTTAGATGACAAATAAATATGTAGATGGGTAAATAGAGCTATTTAGATTTCAAGCAAACATTGTCATTTTGCTTTTGATTATTGTTGGCTGGTTCTGTGACTATGTTTTTCATCCGCAGTAGTTGAAGTTGGGTTATCAACATCAAACCACATCGTGTGGCGGTTATTGCAAATGCAAGGTGGCTGACTTTTGGACTTGATGTTTGTCTCGGGAAGGAGGTTAGTTTTCAAGTTAGACTGGGTGTTGATATCATGTTTATGTATATATGTATAGGGGTGTTATTTTTATCCGAAACCCGAAACCGAACCCGACCCAATGCCACTCGACCCGAAAAAATATGATATCCAAATTACCCGAACCCAATAAATGGTTAAACCCGAGCCCGATTGACATTATTCGGTTCGGTGGATATCGTATAGCGAGTTATGGTTCAGTATTGCCAAATATCAATGGAAAGCATATTACGTTTTGTTTTTGTGCATTCTTTTCAAAGTAAGTTTCTTTTTTCTGTCATTGTATGTATACAAGTTGTTTGTATATACTTGGTTCATTCATATCATATCATGATTGCGATTGATTTTTTTCAATTAAAATTTTCAGGTTGAAGCAGGTTGAAGCTGAAGAACAACCAAAATTTTTGCGGAATATTTAGTTTACTGTTGTGCCTTATTTCGCTTTTCTTAAGGTAGGTGGACACCATTTCATTATTTATTTAACAAAATTTTGAATACAGTTGTTAAATTCTGTTTTTTTATTATTATTAATTTTCTTTTTGATATAGAGACAGGGGCAATGTTTGGTGGTTTGGGCAGGCTCAATCTATTTTGGGTGATAGTTCTCAGTGCCATTTTGAAGTAATATTTTTTTATATACATCCACAATTATTTCTATTTAATTATTTAACCTCTTTTATATGATTATATATGTAGGACTATTAAAATTGTTGAGCCAAGACCTTTCGTTTAGTTTGTATATAAAATACTACCTTATCCTCAGGTATGCACAAATGGTTCAAGTCGGGTTATGTTATATTGTTAACAGGTCAAATGTGTGATTTCTTTTCCATTTTAATATTCACAGTTATATGGTATCTATTTTTTTGCAATTCCTTCAGCCTGATGGTTTCTTATTCATAACAAAACTGTAGGACCGGTTTTGGCACCGTTCGATTGCGTAACGAACGTTTCACGTGCGGAATCCGTGAACGAACGTGACCGAACACACGATAACGTACTTCTAATGTGATTCCAGTACTAAATTTGACAAGAACAATACGAGAATCACAAATCTACAACTTTCTCTCTCTACTTTCTCTCTCTAGAAAGTCTTCTCCAAGTCTTCTCCAAAAGTCTATCTCCAAATCTCTCTAACAATCTCTCCCTTGGATATTGCCGTAGTCAATCTCGTAGTGAAACTCGTAACAACTTGTCTTTCTCTCTCTTTAAGACTCGTACAAAGATGTAGTCGACAGACAACTGCACTAACAAACTCCCCCTTGGATGTTGACGGAATCTTCAGTGAGAGTCTTCAATCATTCACAGCACCTCAATCTTGTTCGATCTTTTTCAGGAACTCTTCCTGGAATCATTTCTTTTTCAGAAACTTCCTCCTGGAATCATATGCCTGGATCTTTCTCTGGCTCTAACTTTCATCAGACTCCCCCTATCATCATGCTGGGATCTCTGTCTGGAAATCGTTATCACCATTGAAATCAACTCCTGGCTTTCTCTGTTTAAGCTCTTCTCTGGTTCTGATGAGTCTCCTGGCTATCCGTAACAACAGGATCAGAAACCTGCAATACTCAAATACACTATCACAAAACAACACAATTTGTAATTCAACTTAATGAATTAACTAATCGTATAAGAAAAACTATGAAGATCAAATTGTAGGTTACCATTCAACTTAGTCATCAAGTTAATGAACCAATTTTGCATTTCAAATCTTCACAATTTAACACTCTCTCCCAAACCACAAGTTCAACATGTTTTACACTTAAAATGACAAAAATCAGTTCTTCACACTCTGTTGTCAAAAATCTTTTTGAATTTTTCAAATATCAAACAAAAATACAATATTTTTGGATTTTTGAATTTTACAAAAATGAACACTATTTTTGAGAGATTGTGCAAGAGGATCATATCGGTTTTTTGAGACATATCACCAACACCGTTGATCTTGATTAATCAGCAAATGTTAAAAGCAAATTTACTTCTAATTGTCAGTATTGTTGTCCACTTAAACCTCTACACAAAATTTCAATTGATTCAAGATACGTATTTAATGTTTTAGAACTTAGACTCATTTGAGTGTCCCACCTCTTGAATATACTCCCGTATCCAGATCTCAATATTCTGATTTACAGGTAAGTATACTACAAATGATATCTGTATATAAATTAGGGGAAAAATGCGAAGACTGAGGGATCTCAGGTCAGAACTTCCGTTCAGCAGAGAGATATCAGTTTCGACTTAGCAGTGTGTCCCCTTTAGAGGATCTTTTCAGCTACAACAACTGATCATCAATTTTATTGTCTAATCAGCTGAGGGCTTTATGCTATGTTTCAAGCATATTGAAGCAAGTATTAGCCAGGGACTAGGTCAGAACCACCGTTCAGCAGAAGTCCCGGAATAATACCCCAGACATCATTTGAGTATAAGAACCTAATATTTCAAAATAAGAAACCTTTCAAACGAGATTTCAGGGGTTACCTATATATCCAAGTAGTGTTCCCCACAAAATAAGTAAGTTTGATTTTAGGTTTATATCTCGAATACAATTTACTAACTGTGCGAAGTCTACTGACACATCATTAGTAAGACTTGTTTAAAACATTTTTGAATTTACAAATCTCTAGCATACTGTGAAAGTCCACCAATGTACTATCATCTCCTCTTTTTGCAACAAAACTCATTTTCAATGTTTCAATTTTTTTAAATTTTTCAAAATTTTCTTACTCCCCCTAAAATCAAAATATGTTTCAATTTTGATTTTCTGAGGAAAAATTGAAAAACAAACTATACAAAAATTTGACAACATTATGTGAATTACCTCAATTCACCATTCTTGTGCAAAAACAATCAGAACTCCCCCTCACAACAAACTATTTTCCCATAATGATTTCAAAACACTCAAGTTTGTTTCAATCAAAATGGTTTTTCCGGAAAAATTAGTTTGTGTTCCAACCATTTGTAGATTTGGGGTTATCTCATCATCTTGTTTTCTTCAAACCTTTTAAAGATTTATCATTTCCAGTTTACCATAAACCACCTGTAGAAAATCAAGTACAACTTAATGTCCCTGATTTACCACATTTGAGGCGAAAAATCACCAAAGTGAAATTTCTCAAGAAATGTGCCGATTCATGATCCACGATACCATCTTGGGATCTCCGGCAAGTCAGGTTTTTCACTTAAACAGATTCACCCAAGCCTGACGGTCCTTGGGTGATTTCGAATTCTTGTTCAACAATGGTGGAAAATTTGCATCATCCATTGCTAAACCTGAATTCTCCTTTTTTACCTCAACCAAAAGCTCCTCTGGTTTTAACGAACCAGAATCATTGCCTGCAGGTGGCTTGTCTGACTTTGACCTGTCAGATTCATCGCCAACCTTCTCCTTTTTCTTCTCCTCTTTTGTCCCCAGATTTGTATCTGATGAATTCTTTTTGCTTGTTTTTGCAGCTGAGGGAGTCGATTCATCAGAACTTTTAATCTTTTTGTCCGGTGAACCCGAGGACAAAATCTTCTCGAGATACTCTCTCGCCTTTTTCCTCTTTTTCCTCAGTCTGTCTTTCTGTCCCTGCGAAAGCTTCACTTTCGTCTCTTGAACTATCTGTTCTTGAACTTTTGGTTTTTGAACTTTTGGTTCTTGAACTTTCAGTTCTTTGGGTTTGACTTTGACTGAAATCTTTGCCATTTTCTGAGAATTAACCCTCAATCTTTCATTAGATTTCCTTGGGCAATCTCTGGCAATATGACCTTTGATGTTGCAGTTAAAGCACCTCCTGGTCTCATAGCTCCAATACCAGCAGTTAACAGCAATGTGTCCATGATAGCCACATCGGTAACACATTCTGTTATCGTACCGTATACCACCTTCACACCAAACGCTCAAATCATAGCATTGTCTGGCTTGGTAATATTCCTTCCTCAAGTTTGCTGGATTTGGCTTTTGAGCACTGTGGTCCGACCTGCACCACTTATTACCAACAATTTTTGAATTTTCATTTTTTACTTTTTGTAATTTTTTCTTTTGATTGGATGATCGATCTGATAAACTTTTATTATCTTTTTGTTTCTGTTCCACTTTTTTCTTCAAAGGTTTCTGTTTAGAACATTCACCTTTTTCAGTCGATTGTAGAACAGTTTTCTGAAATTTTTCTTTTAAATTTAAAAACAATTTTTGTTTTTCAATTTTAACATGTTCATCATCAGATTTTACATCACAATCTTCAACTTTGACAGAGTCAAAGTTTGTGACATCGTCACTTATTGGAACAGAATTAATTGGTTTTGGACAGGGAAAATTCAAACTGTCTGATTTAGTCACAAAACCTATCAATTTCTTCTCAAGTTCATCAATTTTGTTCCTCGAATTTTCAGCTTCACTTTCAAGCTGAGATATTCTCCCAAAATGAGACTTGATTGTTTTCTCATTTTCATTTTTCAAATTTTCAAGAACAGATTTTTCATTCATCAAAACTTTTATCTGTTCCTGAAATTTTGATTCATTCGCTTTCAGGTTTTTGTTTTCAAGCTTTATCCAGAAATCCTCATCTTCTGACGATTTCTTTTTGCTTTCAAACTCCTTTTCTAGCTCTTTGATTTTCTTTCGAGCACATTCACCTTCTTTTTCAAGTTTAATGATTTTCTGAAGATGGGAATTTATCATTTTCTGCTTCTCAATATTGTTTTGGCTAAAAACATTTCTCCCATCTTCAAGAATTTTCAGTTGATTTTGAAATTCTTTTTCACATTTTGTTTTTTCAATTTCAAAATTCTTAATTTTCTCTTCAAAAACCTTTTCCTTTTCTTTCAATTTCTTGTTTTCAAATGTCAAACTGTTCAAATTACTAAACAGTTTGTCATTTTCAGCTTTCAGGTTTTTGCAATTTTCCTGAACCATAAGAATCTTTTTATCATCAGCTTGCTTCATATCTCTCAACTTCTTGATCAGTGGCGAAGGATTTAAGGGGCGGGGAGGGGCGCCCGACCCCCCGAACTTTTCGGTTAGTAGTGTTATATATGTACGTTTCGTATAGGATTTTGTAGGTATATACGTTTTCGACCCCCCGGTTTTATAAAAAAATAGGTATATACGTTTTCGACCCCCGGTTTTATTTTTTTTTATTTATATAGTCCAAATAAAATATTTAATTAGCCCAAATATTATAGCCCAAATCATTATATTTGGTAGGTTACTAGAATGCATATTATATAACCCAAATCAAATCATTATATAGTCCAACTTAAAAGCCCACCCTATAAAAAAAACCCAAATTCGTTTACTTTGGGACATCAACCAGAAGAAGAGAAGCCACAAGCCAGAACTACAAAAGGGGGGAAGCAGGTTCCAGAACTATTCGACTTCAGCTTCTTGTTTGAGAACATAAGCCAATACGCGGCTCGTTGTTATGGTCCTGTACTCTTGTTCGACTTCTTCAATCTTCATAAGGTTAAAGATATGTGTTTTTTATCTTTAGGTTTAATTTAGGGCTGCAATTTATGTGATTTAGGTTGAAATTAAGGGTGAAGTAGGTTCGAGTTTTTGCCCTAAACTTGTTGAATATTTCTGTAACTGTGTCTAATTTTATTTGTTTAATCTTATTTTGATTTGATTTCGATAGAAATTAGAGTTTGAAATTTATGGTGATTTGTTAACTTGTTTTGCTATTAGATTGTTATGGGAAAGAATAAAATGATAACTTCTTTTTTCAAAAGAAAGAATGAATAATTTTTTTAGAATGAATAAAATTATTTGGTGTCTTTGTTCGTTTGTTTGTTAAACAATGTTTAAGTTTTAATGTTTGAGAACGTTTTTTATTTGATATTAATGTTTGACCTGACCCGACCCGAATCGAATCACTGACATCCGACCCGAACATACACCTTAAAACTACGTGATAGAAAATTTTTGTCACACCCCCAAAATCCACCCGCGGATGACACCCGCTTTGAGGGCGTGACTGACCAGGATCCAGCCACCAATTATACTGAATAACAAAGTTGATAACAAAAGTAATACTTACTAACCGTAAGATTAGCAAATATCAAGTTTAGAGTTCAATGTTTTAAGATCAGAGTAAAAAGTAGCGGAAGCATAATTAACAGTTTTAAACAATGTTCATAAGGTAAGCATGATAAATGCCCAACACACGGGCAGACGACCACTACACATCCCAAGCAGCTGCTCCAATCACTGGCCACCTGCAAAGCATGCAGTAAGGGGGTCAACAATAATGCTGAGTGAGTTCACTAGTTGTCCAGTTTTAATTACTAAAAACTTGTTTCACCAGTTAATTTATCCGTTTATACATGCCATGGGGAGCTACCCCAAAAGTTAGCGACTAAACTGTTTTTCCAATACCGAACACTAGGTAACCGTTTGCGTTTCCGCAGGATGCCCCGATGTCAATGTTCTATCATCATTGACGGATGCCTGAGTACATTAGTTCACGACCGATCCCATACCATGGCACGGTGTGAGGTTGGTAAGACCTAAATAGCGCTATCAACTAATAACCCGTTCGCCTGGCACCGGCGACTAATCGGTATTATGTAGTAGGGACTTGAGTGATAGAGTTGCGTTTAGTGCCGTTGGTTGCATTCCGTATAAACAGTAATTAACTAAAAGATTTCCCCAATGCAAGGGAAGATAAATTAAGTTTGTTCCCAATAACTAGGGAAGGAATGTAGACGGTATCCCCTTTACAAGGGGATAGGGTTGTTTTAGTCTCGTGTCCCAAACCACCGGGACGCATGCTTTTAAGTTGTGAACTCACCTTGGGTTGCTCGGTATGATACGTTACTTGGTTAAGTATGTTGGTCACCACGTCCTAGCATGGTTACCAAATATGGGTCAAGTCGGGTACAAGTAAACACATAGCGAACACGTATGGCAATACACAAAGCAGTCACGTATAACATGCAATATACAAATAGTGGGGTATTGGGCCTAAACAGTAACAGTCACACAAGCAATCCAGTTAACAGTAAGCCCAACAGTCAAAAGCCCAATAACCCTAAGACAGTCCAGTCGAGACAAGAATGACTCGCAACCAAGGTTGCGACTCGCAACCGAGGTCTCGGTTCGTCACGTTTTGATTACGACTCGCAACCGGAGATTACGACTCGCAACCAGCAGTTCCGACTCGCAACCGGACTCGATACGCGTTGATTACGACTCGCAACCGGGAGGTCTCGACAAATCCTGCTGTGGTCTCGAGTAGCAACCAAAGGTTGCGACTCGCAACCGTGATTACGTGCACATGAAGGCCTTCTAGAACCTGTCACCTTGTACGACCCAATAGAAATGCATTTTCATGAAACAAATATGTACTATCCACTAATATTGCATAAACATGTTTGTTTGTCTATTTCGTGCACAAAACAGATCAAAAACCATAATATTTGAATGTTCATAACATCTTCATACATGTTCTTCATTTATTCAAACAATGTTCAAACAATATTCAAAACCACATTCATCCTTTATAACCCAAAATCATGCATAAAGTCCCCTACCCGAGCCCTTAATATCAATCGGACAATAACAAAGAAGACCATTCAACCTAAACAATATAACATATCCTCTTATTAGTAACATGAATCACATAGCTAGCACTTAGTCCGAAACATATAATCGATCTAACCAAACATCATAACAACCGGAAAAACACTCTATTTTGTCTAGTAAGAACAACAACAACAACAATAATCAAGCATCATTTAGTAACAAGCAAATATAAACAACATCATCATCACTAACCGGTTCAAGAGTGACACAAAGGTGTTCAAGTTGGTGATGGATTGAAGCCTTCGAGTGATGATTCCAAGCTAATCCAATGGGTGCTCTTGTTGGTCGGATCCGAGAAGGAGAAGGAAAGGAGAGGAAGGTGATTCTTTGAGGGTTTTAGGGTTTTAGTGAGAGAGATGAGAGGAGAGTGTGAGAGTGTTGTGAGATTTGTAAAAATGGTTAAGGGAGGGGTGGGTTGGTTTATATAGGATTTCGAGTGGGTTAGGGTTGCTTCTGGGTGGGCTAAGGGGTGACAAGGCCCAACCGGCCCATTGCTACAGTTCACTCGAGACCGTGGTCTCGAGTCGGGTTCTTAGAGGTCTCGGCCCACACATATATAACACACACTCATACCTATATATGTATATACGTATCATACATACACACAAAGCAAGGATCACATAGAACATCAAAACAATACACAACTTTTTCATTTAATAATATACGTACACACATGTTACATCGAAAGATTGTCCGGGAAATTCCGAAGTGTCACATTATCCCCAAGTTTTAGGAACTTTCGTCCCGAAAGTTAAGGCAGCCACTGTCAAGCTAGTGTAAGTGAAAGCGTTTCAACGGGGTGTCACATCATCCCCCCGTTAGTTTGGAATTTCGTCCCGAAATTCGTTCGTAGCTTCAGTGCTGGGGTTTTCGTTAGGAAATAGCCGGGGATATTTGTGCTTCATCTGGTCTTCCCGCTCCCAGGTAAACTCTGGGCCGCGTCGCGAGTTCCAACAGACTCGTACAAGAGGTATCTGGCTACGTTTGAGGGTTTTGATCACTCGATCCATGATCTCGATCGGTTCCTCAGTAAAGTGTAGCTGTTCGTCAATAGTTAGTTCCTTGAAAGGAATCACAAGTGTTTCATCCGACAAACACTTCTTCAGGTTGGATACATGAAAAACGTTGTGTACCGCACTCAGTTCTTCAGGCAGGTTCAATCTATAAGCAACCTTACCGATCTTCTCTGTAATTTCGAATGGTCCAATATATCGCGGATTAAGCTTGCCCCGTTTACCAAAGCGGACCACACCCTTCCAGGGTGAGACTTTAAGTAGAACCCGGTCACCGACCTGGAATTCTAGTGGTTTCCTACGCTTATCAGCGTAGCTCTTCTGACGGTCACGAGCTGCCGCCATGCGTTGTCTGATCTGGGCAATCTTTTCCGTTGTATCTACCACCATCTCTGGGCCCGTGATTTGACTATCACCGATTTCCGCCCAGCAGAGAGGTGACCGGCATTTACGACCGTACAATGCCTCAAAAGGTGCTGCCTGAATACTGGTGTGGTAGCTGTTGTTGTAAGAGAACTCTACTAGCGGTAGATGCTTCTCCCAATTCTTGCCAAAATCGATCACACACGCTCTAAGCATGTCTTCTAGAGTTTGGATGGTACGTTCGGACTGTCCATCCGTTTGCGGGTGATAAGCAGTGCTCATGTCCAAACGTGAGCCAAAGCATTTGTGCATAGCTTGCCACAATTCCGAAGTAAATCGAGCGTCTCGGTCGGAAATAATTGAGGTTGGCACTCCGTGCCTCGAAACTACTTCCTTTAAGTAAATCTCTGCCAAGGTAGAAAACTTGTCTGTTTCCTTAATAGCCAGAAAGTGCGCGGACTTGGTCAATCGATCTACTATTACCCAAATAGCATCATTTCCGCGTTGAGACCTAGGTAGCCCTGTAACAAAATCCATGGAAATTTGCTCCCATTTCCATTTCGGGATTTCTGGTTGTTGGAGTAGACCTGCTGGCTTCTGGTATTCTGTCTTGACTCTTGCGCAAGTCAAACATTTGCTGACGTATGCTGCTATGTGGGCCTTCATGCCAGGCCACCAGTATGTAGTCTTCAAATCGTGGTACATCTTGTCCGAACCAGGATGTACTGAGTAGCGGGACTTGTGGGCTTCATCCATCACGAGTTCACGTAAATCTCCATAGAGTGGAACCCAAATGCGTCCTGTTACATAGTAAGCACCATCTTCTTTCTGTTCTAGTCGTTGTCTCGATCCTCGCAGAGACTCAGCCTTGATGTTTTCCGGCTTCAATGCTTCAACTTGAGCATTTCGGATCTGGGTAGGGAGGTTAGACTGGATGGTAAGTTGCAATGCTCGCACGCGCTTTGGTATAGTGTCTTTTCGGCTGAGGGCGTCTGCCACGACATTGGCCTTGCCCGGATGATACTTGATGGCGCATTCGTAGTCATTCAAGAGTTCGACCCATCGACGTTGTCTCATGTTCAATTCCTTTTGCCTAAAGATATGCTCGAGACTCCTGTGATCGGTGTAAATAGTGCACTTGGTACCGTACAGGTAATGTCTCCATATCTTAAGAGCAAAGATCACTGCTCCCAGTTCCAAGTCATGCGTCGTGTAGTTCTTTTCATGCGTCTTGAGTTGTCGTGAGGCGTAGGCAATAACTTTCTCGCGTTGCATTAACACGCAACCGAGTCCATGAATAGACGCATCGCAGTAAACCACAAAGTCGTCAGTGCCGTCAGGCAACGAGAGAATAGGAGCGCTACAGAGGTTATCCTTAAGTCTCTGAAAAGCAGATTCCTGCGCTTCATTCCACTTGTAGGCGACGCCTTTCTGAGTAAGGGTCGTGAGGGGTTGTGCAATCTTCGAGAATCCCTGAATGAACCTGCGGTAGTAGCCTGCCAAACCCAAGAATTGGCGAACTTCAGTGGGAGTCTTAGGCGTAGGCCAGTTCTTTATCGATTCGATCTTAGTGGGGTCGACGTGAATCCCGTCCTTGTTAACTACATGGCCGAGGAAATGGACTTCTCGAAGCCAGAAGTCACATTTAGAGAATTTGGCGTACAGTTGCTCGTTGCGAAGGAGTTCCAGAATAAGGCGTAGGTGTTGTTCATGTTCTTCTTGACTTTTCGAATAAATCAGGATGTCGTCGATAAACACAATCACAAATTTGTCGAGGTAAGGCTTACATACGCGGTTCATAAGATCCATGAACACCGCCGGCGCGTTGGTCATCCCAAAAGGCATGATGAGGAACTCGTAATGACCATAACGAGTCCTGAATGCAGTCCTGGAAATATCTTCATTACGAACTCTCAGCTGATGATAGCCTGATCGCAGGTCAATCTTTGAAAAGTAGCTCGATCCTTGCAACTGATCGAATAGGTCGTCGATACGCGGGAGAGGGTAACGATTCTTGATGGTAACCTTGTTCAGCTCACGATAGTCGATGCACATTCGGAATGTGCCATCCTTCTTCTTGACAAAGAGTACTGGTGCTCCCCAGGGTGATGAACTAGGACGGATAAATCCTTTATCCAATAGTTCCTGTAGTTGCGTAGCGAGTTCTTTCAGTTCTGCAGGGGCTAGACGGTACGGCGCACGAGCTATGGGTGCTGCTCCGAGAGCGAGCTCGATTTGGAATTCGACCTGACGGTGGGGAGGGAGTCCAGGTAGTTCCTCAGGGAATACCTCGAGATAATCACGTACTACAGGAAAATCTTCAATCCTCTTTTCTTTTTCGTGGGTGTTGGTGACAAGTGCTAAGATAGCGGTGTGCCCTTTCTGTAAACACTTCTGGGCTTTTAGAAGCGAGATAATGCCTGTGACTTCTCCACCTTTGTTGCCTTGAACGATGAGGGGCTGACCAGAACGACGAGGTATACGAACTGCTTTCTCTTGACAGAGGATCTCAGCGCGATGTTTGGATAACCAATCCATACCAATGACGACGTCGAAGCTTCCAAGTTTAACAGGGAAAAGATCGATACTAAACGTGTGACCAGACAATTCTAATGTGCAGTCGCGGATTATGTGCGAGGCCTCAATACTCTTACCATTAGCTATCTCGACGATGTGCTTAGAACTTAATAATGCGGGCGAGTGCTTAAGTTTCTTACTAATGCGAAGGGATACATAACTGGCATCGGCACCGGAATCAAATAACACAGAAACATAACGATCATCAAGTAGGAACTTACCCGCCACGACGTTGGGATCGTTCCTTGCTTCACCAGCTCCAATCACGAAGGCTCTGCCCCTTGCACCATTCCCAGCATTGTTGTTTTGCTCATTGTTCCCAGCTCCCTGATTGTTGTTGCGATTCTGATTCAGTTCAGGGCAATCCTTTCGCATGTGCCCTGTTGCCCCGCATTTAAAACATGCTCTGTTGTTTCCCTGCTGCTGTTGCTGTTGGGGTTGTTGCTGATTCTGTCTTGCCGGGAACTGACTTCTACAATCCTTTGCTTCGTGCCCCATCTTGTGGCATCGCTGACACTGACCCTTGTTGCATGCCCCATTGTGGTGCCTGTTACACTTGTTGCACTTAGGGTAGCTTCCCCGGTAGCCACCCTGTTGCTGAGTACCCTTGTTGTTGTCAGTTTTCCTTTGCTGAGCTGGGGCTTGATTAGGGTTAGCATCCTTGCTCTGATTTCCATCCCACTTTCGTTTACCATCACTAGAACTTCCTTCCGCAGCACTGATCCTTTTGGGCAACCTGCCCTCCTCCACGGCCTGGTTGGTGAGTTTGTGGGCAAGACGAACCACAGGCTGTATAGTAGGGAGGTTAGCCGAGGTTACATGGCTCCTGATTTCCGGGACTAAACCCTTGATGTACAACTCAATCCTTCGGTACATGGGTCGGGACAAGTTTGGACAAAGAGCAGCGTAGTCGTTGGACAGCTTGGTGTAGGTCTCAATCTCTGACCCAACCATCTTGAGTTCATAGTACTCGTCCTCGAGTTTGTGGATGTCATCCCTGTGACAGTACTCCTCCTTGATCATATCCTTAAAATCTTCCCATGCAGTAGCGTTTGCAGTCTCCAAACCAAGCATTTGAATTTGCGCCTTCCACCATGAAAGTGCGCTTCCCTCAAGAGTACCAGTAGCAAACTTCACCCAATTAGCAGGGGGACACTCGCAGACAGCGAAGACAGCTTCGACCTTCTCGATCCAGTGCAGAAGACCTATGGCACCCTCAGTGCCACTGAACGGAAGAGGCTTGCAATCCATGAAGGTCTTGAAGGTACAGACACGTGGTTGTACAGGCGCAGGCTGACCTGTTGTGAGGAGTGAAGCGAAATAGGTTTAGAGGCGAAAAGACGTTGTGGCGGTAGGATCTAAACATCCTAAAACAACGAGTTTACCTATAGGGTGAGCCGCGAAAGCTGCAGCCACGGTGTTGAGCAGGTTAGTGAACTGAACCTGAGTCATGTTGACGTTTCCTCGTCCGCGTCCACTCATTGTCTTCATAACCAGAAAACATAGTATGAGTGTGGTGTCGTAACATAGCGAGAATAAGATAGAAGAGAGGAGACGCATCTATCTAATCAGGCAGGCTAGTACGTATAGTAAAGCAGAAAGCATAAGACAATTAAGCGAGTAAATATGGGTCCGAGCTATGAGGTCAGATAAGTCGAGCCATGTACTTGGAGTGTAGTGTCGTCACGAGTCACGGGTTATAGTCTGGTTTTTCTCAAAAAGATTTTTCCCCTTTTTAAAACCAAGTTCACTACAACCAATGGCTCTGATACCAATCTGTCACACCCCCAAAATCCACCCGCGGATGACACCCGCTTTGAGGGCGTGACTGACCAGGATCCAGCCACCAATTATACTGAATAACAAAGTTGATAACAAAAGTAATACTTACTAACCGTAAGATTAGCAAATATCAAGTTTAGAGTTCAATGTTTTAAGATCAGAGTAAAAAGTAGCGGAAGCATAATTAACAGTTTTAAACAATGTTCATAAGGTAAGCATGATAAATGCCCAACACACGGGCAGACGACCACTACACATCCCAAGCAGCTGCTCCAATCACTGGCCACCTGCAAAGCATGCAGTAAGGGGGTCAACAATAATGCTGAGTGAGTTCACTAGTTGTCCAGTTTTAATTACTAAAAACTTGTTTCACCAGTTAATTTATCCGTTTATACATGCCATGGGGAGCTACCCCAAAAGTTAGCGACTAAACTGTTTTTCCAATACCGAACACTAGGTAACCGTTTGCGTTTCCGCAGGATGCCCCGATGTCAATGTTCTATCATCATTGACGGATGCCTGAGTACATTAGTTCACGACCGATCCCATACCATGGCACGGTGTGAGGCTGGTAAGACCTAAATAGCGCTATCAACTAATAACCCGTTCGCCTGGCACCGGCGACTAATCGGTATTATGTAGTAGGGACTTGAGTGATAGAGTTGCGTTTAGTGCCGTTGGTTGCATTCCGTATAAACAGTAATTAACTAAAAGATTTCCCCAATGCAAGGGAAGATAAAGTAAGTTTGTTCCCAATAACTAGGGAAGGAATGTAGACGGTATCCCCTTTACAAGGGGATAGGGTTGTTTTAGTCTCGTGTCCCAAACCACCGGGACGCATGCTTTTAAGTTGTGAACTCACCTTGGGTTGCTCGGTATGATACGTTACTTGGTTAAGTATGTTGGTCACCACGTCCTAGCATGGTTACCAAATATGGGTCAAGTCGGGTACAAGTAAACACATAGCGAACACGTATGGCAATACACAAAGCAGTCACGTATAACATGCAATATACAAACAGTGGGGTATTGGGCCTAAACAGTAACAGTCACACAAGCAATCCAGTTAACAGTAAGCCCAACAGTCAAAAGCCCAATAACCCTAAGACAGTCCAGTCGAGACAAGAATGACTCGCAACCAAGGTTGCGAGTCGCAACCGAGGTCTCGGTTCGTCACGTTTTGATTACGACTCGCAACCGGAGATTACGACTCGCAACCAGCAGTTCCGACTCGCAACCGGACTCGATACGCGTTGATTACGACTCGCAACCGGGAGGTCTCGACAAATCCTGCTGTGGTCTCGAGTAGCAACCAAAGGTTGCGACTCGCAACCGTGATTACGTGCACATGAAGGCCTTCTAGAACCTGTCACCTTGTACGACCCAATAGAAATGCATTTTCATGAAACAAATATGTACTATCCACTAATATTGCATAAACATGTTTGTTTGTCTATTTCGTGCACAAAACAGATCAAAAACCATAATATTTGAATGTTCATAACATCTTCATACATGTTCTTCATTTATTCAAACAATGTTCAAACAATATTCAAAACCACATTCATCCTTTATAACCCAAAATCATGCATAAAGTCCCCTACCCGAGCCCTTAATATCAATCGGACAATAACAAAGAAGACCATTCAACCTAAACAATATAACATATCCTCTTATTAGTAACATGAATCACATAGCTAGCACTTAGTCCGAAACATATAACCGATCTAACCAAACATCATAACAACCGGAAAAACACTCTATTTTGTCTAGTAAGAACAACAACAACAACAATAATCAAGCATCATTTAGTAACAAGCAAATATAAACAACATCATCATCACTAACCGGTTCAAGAGTGACACAAAGGTGTTCAAGTTGGTGATGGATTGAAGCCTTCGAGTGATGATTCCAAGCTAATCCAAAGGGTGCTCTTGTTGGTCGGATCCGAGAAGGAGAAGGAAAGGAGAGGAAGGTGATTCTTTGAGGGTTTTAGGGTTTTAGTGAGAGAGATGAGAGGAGAGTGTGAGAGTGTTGTGAGATTTGTAAAAATGGTTAAGGGAGGGGTGGGTTGGTTTATATAGGATTTCGAGTGGGTTAGGGTTGCTTCTGGGTGGGCTAAGGGGTGACAAGGCCCAACCGGCCCATTGCTACAGTTCACTCGAGACCGTGGTCTCGAGTCGGGTTCTTAGAGGTCTCGGCCCACACATATATAACACACACTCATACCTATATATGTATATAGGTATCATACATACACACAAAGCAAGGATCACATAGAACATCAAAACAATACACAACTTTTTCATTTAATAATATACGTACACACATGTTACATCGAAAGATTGTCCGGGAAATTCCGAAGTGTCACATTATCCCCAAGTTTTAGGAACTTTCGTCCCGAAAGTTAAGGCAGCCACTGTCAAGCTAGTGTAAGTGAAAGCGTTTCAACGGGGTGTCACAATTTTTTTTAGGTCCGTTACCTTCCGACCCCCCAAACTTTTTTTTCAAGCTTCGCCACTGTTCTTGATCTCCAATGTCAAACTTTCCGCATCTTTGACAAGTTTGTCATTATCGGTCTTGAAGCGATCACATTTTGAGCATGCTGACGTTGAACTTGAAGATCCAAACTCTACAGATTCTTTAATCTTTGAAGCATCCTTTGTTTCCATCCTGTCGATCCCTGCACAAAAGAGTTTAACAACATCAAAAGGATTCAGATTATCATCAATATAACATTTCCTTTTGATATCATATTTCAGAGAACTCTTTGTTGCAAGAAAACCACAAACTCTTCGATCAACTTCAATGAGTTCATCCAGCTCCAATCTATGTAAATTCTTTTCCATCTCAGACAAAAATTCCCTCTTTTTCTTTTCTTCTTTATACCATTCTGATCTAATTTCATTAAAGAACTGATGTGGAGAAAGCTTGGGAAAGTAATCTTTCTGTTTTAGCTCAACCATAAACTCATCCTATTTAGCAGGTAATGCAATTGTCAATTTTGAAAGATATTCCTCATTTGACAACTTAATACCCCTATTCCACATAATATCTGTTAAAATTTTAAACCGGTTTTCTATTTCTTTCAGCGTCTCCTCCTTTTGACATATGAATAGTTCAAAACTTTTAGTCCAAGTGTCTGTACTCACATTTCTATAACCGGTATCCATCGTTCTCATATACCAATTGTTAAAATCCTCTAACAAAATGTTTTCTTGTTCATCAAATTCCATTGCCATTTTTCGCAACAACAAACCCGACACGTGTTTACCTTCAAATGGTGGCACCTCCAGTCCACTACACTAATCAATAATTGGATTAATTGGTCGGTGCAAGGGAATCAACAGTTTATGGGCGGCACACACCACAAAACAAAGATCAACAAATGGGCGGTGACCCAAAAGCTATTGATTGGGCCGGCCAATGATCTTAAAGTGGGCGGCAAAATATGTATTAATATCTTTAATTGTCAAATGAACGTGCTGTTTTTGTTTGACTTTAAATGGGCGGTGGAAAACAAATAAGGAATGGGCCGCACCTATAGGGTCAAATGTTTAGGTGGGGCGGTGGGTTATTTTTTATGAAATGGGTGGCAAGTATTGGGCATATGGAGCGGTGGTCTGTAATGGGTCGGTGACTTGAATCTAGATCCAACTAAAAATAGTGGGCGGCAGTATGGGCTTCACGTGCAAACAATAACAACCAGTCAACAACCTGTAAGATCAGTGACTTATGTGAAGAACGATGACACAAAAGCGGTTCTGAGTTTTTCTTAAAAGCGATCCCAAGTCTGTCTAATAGGCGGTTCAAACGTAGAATCTATAAGCGGTTCATATCAATTGACTTAAAAGCGATCCAGATTAGTCCCCTATGAGCGATTCACGTGGTTCAATACTTGACGTATGAGCGGTTCACACGATGATCATAAAAGCGATTCAAAGATTGTCATTTGAGCGGTTCAAGGGATTGATTTTGGAGCGGTTCCACATCAACTGATTATGAGCGATCCAAGAAGTTTCCAATGAGCGATCCCAACATGTGTCATAAAGGCGATCCACAGCTGAAACTTTTATGCGAATTCGGACCGAAAAATCGAGATTTCTCCAAAACGGCTTGGAGTTTCGGGCTGAAATTTGGTAGGGTTGTAGATCGGGTCTATGCGCACAACATATCCAAAAATCAGACGAAACGGACCGTATTTACCCGTTCAATTTGACGTTTTTCAGTAAAAAACGTAAGAAATAAGTAGAAGATGAAGAAATAGACAAAATCGGATCTGATTTGGCTCTGAATCGGTACGAAAACGATGTGTTTGATCAAGCAATCGAGCTCCTAGCTCTGATACCACTTGTAGGACCGGTTTTGGCACCGTTCGATTGCGTAACGAACGTTTCACGTGCGGAATCCGTGAACGAACGTGACCGAACACACGATAACGTACTTCTAATGTGATTCCAGTACTAAATTTGACAAGAACAATACGAGAATCACAAATCTACAACTTTCTCTCTCTACTTTCTCTCTCTAGAAAGTCTTCTCCAAGTCTTCTCCAAAAGTCTATCTCCAAATCTCTCTAACAATCTCTCCCTTGGATATTGCCGTAGTCAATCTCGTAGTGAAACTCGTAACAACTTGTCTTTCTCTCTCTTTAAGACTCGAACAAAGATGTAGTCGACAGACAACTGCACTAACAAAAACCAATGACCACTGTGAAAAGGTATGTCGCTATCATATTATTTGTGTTAGCAAATTGGGTTGTTAATAAAATTGAATTAGTGCCAATGTGGGGATAGCTCACTTGGTAGAAGCTCTTGCCTCTTAGTGGGAGGTCTTGGGTTCAATCCCAAGCAAAGAGTAGATTTTGATTTATTTGGTGTAATTTAGGAGTATGTAAACGTTGCCATTAAGAAAATTTGAATTAGTTTTTTTAATCACAGATTTTATAAATAGTTTCTCATGAATATTGGACGAACCATATGCTTATGAATTATATATTTAACAAATAATCGAAATTATTTAGTTTGGAATAAATAAATTTATACTTCTTATTTATGTAGTTATCTGCAGGTTGATTCAACTTTGACCCGTTAATTTGGAAATTGGCCGGTTTAGGTTGTGTTTAAGTGATAACAGGCCACTGGACCAGCATGCCAAATTAAAAAGAAAAATTGATGGATATAAGATTTCTGATCCAGAAGATATAATAACTATAATAATGAAAGAAAGGAGAAGACACTGAAACTTACGGCCCATGTGTTCACTAAATGTGCGAATTGTTATTATTATTATTAGAATATGCTAATATCTTGAGAATAAAACATATATTAATTAGCAAATCCTCTTTCAATAATGTTTTATTGATTAATACTCTTATTGTTGAAAGCAATTTGGTTCCCTATAACTTGATTAGCTGTTAAATTTTGTGTTTGAGGTCCATTTATATTGCTTTTGACTTTTAGTTTTCAAATCCTCTTCCAATGATCCAGGAACCAAGTCAGAACAGTCTAGGAGGTGAACCAATTTCTAATGACTTAATCTACCTTCAGGTACGTGTAACACTGGTTTAGGTACGTGTAACAGTTGGTTGATGAATGTTATTTATCATAGATCTATAGTGGGGGCTTTAGTACATAATGGGCCGGGTTGATTTAGCCCTCAAAAAAGTTTTTTTTATTATTAAATAAGATTAGGATTCTAGCATTATCGCTTTAGCGAAAAATAGACATCTTAGCATAAAATAGTCAAAGAGGTCAAAGTTCTTGGATACCTATGGATTAGAAATTGAGCAAGAATGAACGTACTTGGTTGGTAGGAATGGAAAATGCTCAAAGTGTAATGATTCGTTTAGTGGAATGTAATATGTATAAGGCCATGCGTAGTGGTAAGGGTGAATAATGCCCCCACCCTTGGCCGTTTTCCTCCATGTGGCAGTCCAGTCAGCAAGGGGCATTATTGGGCGTTTCCCTAAAATGGGTGTAGTGGGGATGTGAGTATTATGTTAAAAAGGAGTGTAAAGAATTAAATTAAAAAACTAACCAAAAAAAGGGGCTTGGCCAAGAAAAAGAGGGATGCATGTGATTGGCCAACAATTTTCTATTTTGGCGTGATTTAAAACACGTTGGGGACTTTTTTTATAAAATCACGCCCAAAAAAGCCCAAGGGGGTGGGGGACGTGGCGTGTTGGGGTTGGGGGCATTTTTTTGAAAAAATACCACCCACTACGGATGGTCTAATGTAAATATTTTGGTGTTTGGGTTAAGCTTTCGGCTTTCCCTTTGTTAATAAAGATTTAGTTTGTCGCTAAAAAAAATATATCTGCCAATATTTTTATGCCTAAAAATGAGTGCTTTGAATTCATTTTGTCTAATCAACATACCTTTGAATAAATTATGTAACTTTGTTTTGAATTTATTTGATTTATACACATATAATCAATTTGTTTGTATTATTTTGTTTATATGTTAGTAATTCATAACCAACAATGGCATTTTACACAACCTCGATTCTTATAGTTTGAATCCCATTTCTGTTGGTTTTCTTTCCATGCTTTCTTTGTTTTTTTATTTCAACTAAATAATGATTGTGATTATATTGATTATTAGATTAATTTATTAAACCAAAATTAAATATGACATTGATGGAACATTACACTCGGACTTAAACAATTAAAAAGGCAAAATATGGTTGTTTAGTCAGTTAGAACATATAAACAAGTTCGTTTATTTAGTTAAGTATTTACAACTTCTTATATTTGTGGAAACTGTAGTTTCGTAGAAGTTCATATATTTTTAGTCAAAAGTTTATAAAATGGTTATTATTAATAGAAAATATGTAGACCATCCATGCCGAGTCACGGTGGGGCCCACCTCCGCATCCTTGCTAAGGGGTACTTCTTTCTTTTTGTATTTATTTTGTGCGTTTCGTTCGTTAGTTTTAAGTAATTAATATATGTGTTGCATCTGGTTGAAAAAATAATAATTTCATAGCTAAATTGTAGGGACGAAGGTAGCTAAAGTGTAGGGACGAAGATGGAGAATGCATTGTGAATGCTTTATTTAACAACTGATTATTAAAAGTTACATGCAAAGGTATTGTGGTTGATTCGTATATTTTTTGTTAGATTCGTAAGAGATTACATTACTTTCAGCTTTAACAAAATTAGGATGAAGCTGAAAAAGATAATCTAAACATGATAGCATGTGCTCAAAAAACACTTGCATACGAAGAAAGATAGATGCAAAAGATGGTGCAAGAGTCGAAGAGGCTGAAAAGAGAAGCCATGAAGAATTCAAAGGTAAAAATATGGACATGGTACACACGTTGAATATTTCGTTATTTTGGTTAAAGACGTTGAGTATTTCGTTATTATTTTGTTTAAATTTTAGACTAAGATACTAAATGTGAGGTTATCAGCTGCAAAGGATTATGTAGGGGCAATTTCGGAATCAAGATTTGTAGTTAAAGAAAACGACGTTTTGTTTGGTTATGTTTATAGACCTGAAACATTTATTTGGTTGAAATATTTATTTGGTACCTACTATATTCCTATTAAAGTCTATTACATCTTAATAAAAGTGTTGTAGAAAGTTTTGATTTTTTATTATCAAGAAAAAGGTTACATTTTTGATAGATTTGGTTATATTATTCTAAATAGGTGGTCAGTTAAGGTTTTAATGAGAATGAAATTTGTCAAATGGGTTGGATGAGTTAATTGGGTTAAAAAGTTACTTGAATTTTAAGAATATAAGGTGCATACTTTTTTTTGAACATTTCTTAATCAAAGCATTATTTAAAAAAAAATAAAAATCAGACAAATATAGTGTTTGAGAGTCAATCCAACACTTTTTGACCCGTGACCCTGCCCGCTTATTTTGGGACTTCTCATATTTAATACTACCTTTTCTATTTGATACATTTTAAGATGCTATTGTGAATAATAATTTTGTCATTGAAATTGAGGCTTAGGTACACATTGTTGATGACTTAACTCAACAACCATATATAATTGCATACAACAAATGGATCTCTATGATAAATACGAAACATAAGATTCATTTCAGAAACACCTTTAGTTGTATGGGATTGAACCTTTTTGCTTTAGTCGTTTACTATATCAATAAAAATTGTATAATATATGTTTTTTTTACATATTTTGTTAATTACGGTAAAATTTGTCTCAACTACAAATGTCATGAAAAAAAACGTTCCGAACTAAAAATTTGTGGTGGAGAATGGAAAGGGAATAATTTAGAGGTTAAAAGTGTTATTTTGTTCGTTCCTTATTGAACCTTCAAAAAAAATTTAAGAAGTCATTTGGGAAGTTTCATACAATTTAAATACACTTCTGACAACATTTGACCCATTCAACCTATTTCCTCTTTAGCTAATATTTTGTTGGGTAAATTACACTTTTCGTCCTTTATGTTTGTATTGGATTGCAACAGATACCCTTTAACTTCAATAATTACAGTCACAATCCTTTTTTTTTTTTTGTTAAAAGCATTACACCCCAAGTCCTTTAGCACTAACTCAGTTAAAATTTTCAGTTAAAGATGACCATGTGCCTTGCACATGAAGGTAAGTTAGTAATTTTACAAAACCGTATTTTAAAAAATAAAATAATATATATACAAAACATAAACTCAATCTCTCTATCTCACTTAACCCCCCCTCTATCCAACCAACCAACCACCACCACCATGCCACCACTGTGATGTGACAGAGCCACCACCGCCACTAAATCGGAATTCAAAAATCGTATTAAATACTAATTTGCTTTCATTGCCTTGCGATTCAAAAAGAAAAACTTTCAATACGAAACATATTAATTCCTTTGAGTTTTGCAGATACTAATTTTGACCCACTCACTAGCTTTGATTGTTTGCTTCAAAGAACTCATAACAGAGATACACATACAACATTAAATATTTTACTCAGAATTCCTAATAGAGATATGATTTGCACCACAAACTATGATTTCTTTTAAAGATTTTACTAATAATTCCTAACAGAAATACCATGAAACATGGGATCCAAAATGAAATGAAACAGAGATACGCAAGAACCCCAAAATGGAAAAACTCTTTACATCCCCTTCTTCCTCGTCTCTGGCGACCAAAACCCTAAACCCACTATCACCGCCGCCATGTCACCATCCCGATCCGACAACCCCACCACCTGATCCCACAAATCCAGTCGCCGTCATCGTCGGATTCTTCGTACAACCTTCCTCACGTGCTTTGATTCCGGCGAACGAGATGAAGTGGTGATGGTTTCGGAGATGGTCGTGGACAGAGATGGTTATTGTGATTGTGGCGGCAGACGAGATAGGGCACAAAAGAGAAAATCAAAACATGTAATCCTAAGTAAGAGTTACCAACGATTGATAAGATTGCAGAGTTGGTCATCATTTCCTTCGATCATAGGGAAAACGTCGGCAGTGGTGCTATGGCGGTGGAGGTGGAGGTGGTAGTGGTGCCGTTAGGGCTGGTGCTATGGCGGTGGTGTTAGAGCATTCACATCCATTCCACCATATTTTCACTCTAAATTACACTAAAAAACACTAAATTTTCTCTCTCCTTTTCAATTAAATAATATTTTTTATACCTTTATCATTACCTTTTCTCTCTCCTCCACTCACAACCACTTTCAAAATATTTTAAAAAATTATAGAGGGTGAACAGTGTCCCCCAAAATATACAGATGAACAGTAACATTTTCTCTCTCCTCCACTCACAACCACTTTTTATACTCTTTATATTATAAAAACTTCACACACAGAATTTAATGGAATGGATGTGAATGCTCAGGAGTTAGAGAAAGATAAGGTAGGCATAGGAGTTCTATATCTTTATGTCCTAAATATAATTTTTGTTTTTTTTTTCATTTTTGTTTGTTTGGGTGTTAAAAGACATAAATACCCTTACATGATCTAAATTAACTTTTAATTTTAACCTGGTTAGTGTTTAAGCATGAAAGATGTAATAAGTTTTCCAAATAAAGGATTGTGACTGTAATTATTGAAGAGTCATCCATTGCAATCCGATAAAAACATAAAGGACGAAAAGTGTAATTTACCCTATTTTGTTTTACCAATTTGACATGTTATATATCGACTCATTTATTTATAAAGGGTCAAACTTTTCACATGTGATGGAAGATGCATAATTAAAAAAATGATTGCTTGGAGCTCGCTTGAAATGTTATACAAACATTTGTGATTAATAAATTTAAATATCCAACCCGTGAGTATTCACAGGGGATAACCTAGTAATCTATAATGCAATTGTTAATTCCAACATAGTTAGCGTGATTAAAGAAAAGACAATTTGTAAGAATTTACATATCTTGTTTTGTAGGTTAATAAATCAACCAATATAGGTTATGTCAATGTGAATAGTCAAACATGTGTATTGAATGTCGAGTTAACAAGTTTTTTTTTTTTTTTTAACGGCAAATTTGGATCATGACGGACCATTGGATTATCATCGTGCCACCAGCAGAACCACCTGATCATATCCATCTCCACTAGACAGTAATGCCTATACACCAATTAAGGAGGAAACCTAATAAATCTAGGAAAACCCCCTTTGTGGGAATCGAACCCATAACCTAATGGTCATAAGTCTTATCCCACCCCTAAAAATACCACTAGGCTATAATGCCATGGGTGAGTTAACAAGTTGTAATACCACATTCTTGAATAATGATTATGTATAAGCAGTTGAACGTGCGTTAATCATAGGCATGTGGGATGTATATGTTTTAGAATTGATTTTGCGTTAATTCAACATACGTTTTATAGTTACACCACACCCTAGTTAGTTTAATTAAGAATCTAATAGTTGGTGTGTAAGTACTAGGTTCGTGTTCTAGGCATTGTTGTAAAAGTCGTTAGGCACTCCCTAGTCGGTCGACTGGGGAGTTGCGAGACTCCGCCTAGGTGGAGAGTACTCGGACATGTTAATGTTAGGGACAGAACACGAATCACACGAACACTAGAACAATCTGCAGCAAGCACACACACTCACACACTCTAAATCACAAGAACAAAAACACAAGATTTATAGTGGTTTGGTCTAATCTGACCTACATCCACTCTCCACAACTAGTTCTTCTTTGTATTAGGTGCTCAAAAGTTATAGTACATGAATGAGAAGTATTTATAGGGGATACAATTAGGATTGTTGACTTTAAGCTATAGTGACAAATAAAACCTCTGCTCTGGTTAAAACTTCATAACCCACATCTGGGTTATCTGTTGCCACAACCCAGACGAGTTATTTGGGCATCTGGGTTATCAGTTGTAGCTAAGGCATAACCCAGACGAGTTAACTTGGTCATCTGGGTTATCACTCTAGTCAAATCCTCCACAACCCAACAATCTCCCACTTGGAGGTTTTCACAACTTCAAACTGCACTCCATGCAACTTCATATTCATAATTACCTCTGTAACCTCTTCATCTTTACTAGTTGTGGGCTGCCTTCTCATCAATTAACCTGAAGGCTCGTTGAAGCTCCCACTGAGCTTCAACTCATCAGTCACTACTCGTGAATCGTTCTCTGTCCCTGTCAGCTCCCACTGACACAAACTGCCCGATCCTGGAACATCCTAAGAACAAACACTCTCCGAATAAAGCAGATAGTCAACTGGAGAGACTTTGACAGTTGGAATACTGGTTCTCTTAACCCACTATCGTCTGGTAACTCTGACTGAAGCACGACCCGTGCTCCCACTGCCACGAATGCCCCTGACTGGTTTTACTGAACCTTTTCTAGCACGTTCCACCTGAATCTGACCTGTGACTCTGGGTTTGCCATCTGCAAAGCAAACCTTTTTCTGCCCATGAGATTCTGTGAACCGGATCTTGGTCTTCTTCTGAACTGGGAGAACCTCTCCTTCAGGCGGTACACTGACCATGTACAATGAGCATCTCTTCTTGCCACGTGCAACTACTAAATTTCCCTTAGTTACCTTCCACTGTCCACTACCGAACTTAACCTCGTGACCCTGATCATCTAGCTGCCCGACAGAAATAAACATTTTCTTCAAGCCTGGAATAACTCTCACGTCTCTTAAAGTCCACGTAGATCCGACTGAAGTAACTAAGTCAATATCACCCATGCCTGTGACATCTAAGACTTCATCATTTGCAAGTCGTACCTTACCAAAATCCCCAATTTTAAGATTCCTTAATGCTTCACTGCTGTGGGTAGTGTGAAATGAAGCACCTGAATCCATAACCCAGGAATCCACACTGCTCTCCACATTACAGATCAAAACTTCATCATCTGAGTGGTCTACTGCAACATTAACTTCTTTCTTATCGTTTGGACATTGATTCCTGAAATGTCCAACCTCTTTACAGTTCCAACAGGTCACATCATTTCGAGCCCTAGACTGCTCCTCTTTCTGTTCTTGCTGCCACTACATCTGTTATTCTTCCTTCCTCTGCCAACATGCATTAAATCACCCGATGATCCACCTGAATTTCTTCTTCTGACATCTTCGCCCAGAATAAGATCCCGCATCTTCACAAACGTAAACTTACTCGTATCTGAAGAGCTCGTAACAACAGTTACGGTTCCGGACCAACTATCGGGTAATGAGGACAATAACAATAGGGCTTGAACCTCATCATCAAACTTGATGTTCACAGACACCAACCGAGATAATATCGAGTTTAAGTTATTGATGTGCGCTGTAACTGAATCACCTTCCCTCATCCTGGTATTCACAAGTTCTCAAATAAGATAAACCTTGTTCGCTGCAGAAGGCTTCTCATACATATTCGATAATGCTGCCATCATTCCTCTAGCTGAGGCCTCCTTCTCGATGTTGAATGCAACATTCTCTGATAGAGAAAGCGTTATCACTACTCTGGCTTTCTTATCCATCCTATCCCAATCTGCTTGTGGCATTTTTTCTGGCCTTTCATCCTCGAGCACTACATCTAAGTCTTTCTGACAAAGTAATGCTTCAATTTGCATCTTCCACCAACCAAACTTTTTCCCGTCAAACTTTTCGATTTGCACCTTCCCGTCTTCTGCCATGATAACACAAGCAAGACTAAAACGAAATTGAAATCGAAACAAATAGAAAACCAACACTGAAACAAATAGAAACAAAAAACACCTGATTCAAGTTTCTTTGATCTTCAAACAAACGATTAAGCACTCGTATCTCAGTGCTTATCTCTTTGGTCAAAGTTGAGGGGCTTCCTTGTTAATAAGGAAAACTTGATTTTCCCTAAAAGAAAGAGAGAAACAAAAAAAAACACGCCTGTTTCTTCTTCTCCTTCCTACACGACGCTGCTCCTACAAACTCCACAAAATCAAGCAACTCAAGTGCAGAATTGAAACCCTAGGTCTTCAATTTTGGAACCCTAGATGCGATATTCGGCAAGGATTGGAACCCTAGACTACGACGGCTACTGGCTTATCGGAACCCTAGTCGCAATCTGCAGAAGATGTCTTCAAATCGGAGCCCTAATCGGAGTTAGAAACTGACGACGGTGGCGGCTGTGCTAGCGGCGGCTGGTTCAGAAACCCTAGACGCTATGTCTGCGACTGTGACTGAAACCCGAGACCACGGCTTGTTCTTCGACAGGTAAGTGTTTTTCTTCACCTCTTACCTAGTTTGTGTGAATCGATCAAGAGCCTGAGCTCTGATACCAGTTGTTAGGGACAGGGCACGAATCACCCGAACACTAGAACAATCTGCAACAAGCACACACACTCACAAACTCTAAATCACAAGAACAAGAACACAAGATTTATAGTGGTTCGGTCTAATCTGACCTACAACCACTCTTCACAACTAGTTCTTCTTTGTATTAGGTGCTCAAAAGTTACAGTAGAATGAGAAGTAATTATAGGGGATACAATTAGGGTTGTTGACTTTAAGCTACAGTGACAAATAAAACCTCTGCTCTAGTTAAAACTTCATAACCCACATCTGGGTTATCTGTTGCCACAACCCAGACGAGTTGTTTGGGCATCTGGGTTATCAGTTGTAGCTAAGGCATAACCAGACGAGTTAACTTGGTGATCTGGGTTATCACTCTAGTCAAATCCTTCACAACCCAACAGTTAACTTATAAAAAAATTAGTTTGTGAGAAATTTTACATGTCAAATATCATATGTTTACTAATATTATAACAAAATAAGTGATTTTTTTAAAGTTTAAATAGTATTTCACTTTCATTCCAATCACCAGAGCAAATTACATAAGGATAGCAAGTAGTCGAGCAACAAACTGCACCGTCATCCCCTTCTAAATAGAAAACCCTGAATAGAAAACTCTTTCTGAATATAAATTTCAAAAATACATGTTCAAATAGTAAAGTATTTCGAAAATTGATATTTGTTCTTTTATATGATAGACATAAGAATTAAGCATATTTCTTTTAAAGTCAAACTTGGCCCGAGTTAACCTACTAGATCCAATTTTGGCTAAGATTGACCGCGTTTGATCGATTCCAAGTAATTAGGTGGAGTTGAATAAAGTCGCACCGGCAGACTACCTTGTAGCAACTACTCGGGGATTACTCGGCCTTAGACGCCTTGTTTCACAACATTGGTTCTAGGTCAGTGCCTCAGTGGTAGGATCAAGATAAGTTCTTGCAACTAAGTAACCAAACCTAAAATTGAACGTGGTTGCTTGTTATTCATCTTTCTAACCAAATTCAACTATTTTTGTGTTTCTTACTTCATAATTAAAGTGAAATTTAGCTTAGCTAAGTTAATTCAACAATCTACAATCAAAGTTTTTGCATTTTCTTTTATATTGAAACGATATATGTAATACTAACCACATGCTTCTTTTGGGAAAGATACCCAACTTATCCTAGTTATCTAAGTTATTTAGGTTTTTACATTACTTAATTACGGTCACCATGTAATCCCATACCAGATTGTAGCACTTACCCATCGGGATAACGAGTATGCACATGTAATTAAAAATTACACACTAGAATGTTGATTACTAAAACCCGGTTTTAAGCTCACCTAAGAAACAAACTTCAAATATCAAATACAAAACCACACTAATAACGGTTGTATAGTTTTAGTAACCTCAGTTTCCTAAGAAATTATCCATATTCTATAATTTAAATTTCCTAAGGAGTACTACTTATCGTATTTTTTAATATTATATTACTATATATTCGATTTTGATAAGGGTAAATAGGTTTGAATAATCCATGGGTATCAATATAATATCATACTCGCCCTATATGAAGTTTGTTATTTAAAACTAATCTCGTACCTGATGTTTTGAATCTCAGTTAGGTTTGGGTTTTTTTATTCGTATTTTTAATAGTAATAATGGATATAATATCATACTCGCCCTATATGAAGTTTGTTATTTAAAACTAATCTCGTACCTGATGTTTTGAATCTCAGTTAGGTTTGGGTTTTTTTATTCGTATTTTTAATAGTAATAATGGATTTTAATAATTCCAACTATTAGCCATTGGCTAGCAACGATCCCACCTTTAAAAATAACCACTGATAGTCCCACATTTTAACCTATTGTAAACCATTGGGCATTTTCTAACTGAGGTCTAACTCAGTTAGTTTTTTGGTGACATGGATGCTGACATGGCAAAAGTCTATGTTACCTGATGAGGTGGCTGCTTATGTGACACCCTCATCACCACCTCACGACCACCACCACTGTCACTCACCATCACCGCCATCAGCCATCACCACTACTCGCTACCACCTCACCTCCACCTCAACTCCACCACCACCACAAACCACCTCCCCAAACCACTACCGAGAACCCCATACCACACACAACCATCGTCGCCCACCCACTATTATCTGCCCAAACCACGACTGGAACTTCCGCCGGAAAGTCGCATCTGGCCAGAACCCTAGGACGTCGCCGCCTGAGCTTAAATACACCACCACCTTCCATCGATTTGTCTGGAACTTTTTCCGGAAAGTCGCATCTGACCTGAATCGAGACAAGACCTGATGCTCATGGTAGCCTCATCGTCATCTGGGTCAGCACCATGGTGTGATGAAAGATGATGGTCTGATGGTGATGATGGGAGATGATTGTGGCTGAATTTGAAAAGGGTTAGATGGGTGGGGGTGTGTTGGTGGTGGCCCAGTTAATAAAGCAATACATATGGTGGTGGTGGTGGAGGAGGTGAGGTGAAGGTGAAGGTGAGATGGTGATGATGGCGGTGGTGGAGGTGAGGTGGTAGCGAGTGGTGGTGGTGGTGGAGTTGAGGTGGTAACGAGTGGTGGCGATGGCTGATGGCGGTGGTGGTGGTGGGCGGCAACGATGGTGGTGATGGTGATGAGAGGGCTACATAAGCAGCCACCTCATCAGATAACATAGACTTGTGCTACATCAGCGTCCACGTCTTCAAAAAAACTAACTGGGTTAGACCTTAGTTAGAAAATGCCCAATGATTATAATAAGTTAAAAAGTGGGACCATTAGTCGATATTTTTAAAGTTGGAACCATTACCGAACAATAACGAGTAGTGGAGATTATTAAAATCCATTATTTTTTATAATATGGTACAAGCTAATGATTTCTTGTAGAGTTGGCCAAGCTCTACATTCAGAGAAGTAAAAGAACTTTAAGACCCACTTTTAATATCATCAAAGTCGGAGGAAATAAAATCAACTTTATTATAAAGCTCAGTACAACTTTCAAAATAATGGAGGTAAAAGTTGTACTCTTTCGTTAGGACCAAATGGATTTCAATGCGAGAAACATTGAATGAATTTTGCAGTAAGACTTAGCAACCTTATAATGAGACCCAGATGTTTAACATAGAATTCTGAAACTTATTCACAATACCAGATAGTAAATACATAACCCTTGGCTTTATAGCCTAGTGGTATTTTGGGAGTGAGATAAGACTTTTGACCAATAGGTCCTGGCTTCGATTCTCACAAGAGGGTTTTTCCCATATTTATTGGGTTTCCCCCTGAATTGGTGTATAGGCATTATGCCTAGTGGAGATAGATATGATCGGGTGGTTCCGCTGGTGGCACGATGATACTCCAGTGGTCCGTCAGTGATCCAAATTTGCCGTTAAAAAAAAACATAGTAAATACATAGCTCAAAATCTAGAACATACCAATTGCTCACTCTATATTTCTTTTCACACTAATCTCTAACGATACTGGATACATAGTTTCACATAAAGTCCAACCGTCGATGAGAATTTAAGTGCCTCGACCGGGCCGGAAAAATATAACCTTTGGTCTAACGAATCATATAAAATATCTTTTTAAAACGACGATTAACATTATAGCAATAAACATAGCAAAAATACAGGGTTGCTAAATTCACCCGGTTTCTAATGTGTCAAATAAACTTAAACTCCACATAAAGTTTATCACCATCAATATCCAATCTTTAATTTTTTGTTTTTTGATTTTTAACTTTTTACTATTAGTTACATATTTGCATAATGGATATAGCTCAAAATATAGAATAACTTGTAAGATTAAATATATTTATTATGGTATATTTAATCATGTAGTCATTATAATCATTTATATAATATAGATCATAATATATTATACCTATAATAGAATTAGTTGGTAATTGTTAATAGACCATATTACCCTTATTAACTAATTAGGTTTCACCTTGGGTGTATATAAGGAGACTAGGCTATCACCCGGGAACATCCCGGGTTAGAAAAATTTTAGTTTTCAATAATAAAAGGTACATAAACAATATTTTGAACCTCTTAAGTTTCTTGTTTCCCTTCCCACCACAAATTATAAAACTAAGCTGTTAAATGAGCATCCATGATTAACTTTATTAGTTGACAAAAACGCCCTCGGAGCAAGATGATCTTTCTAACTTTATTAAACTTTGCATTGAAGTAGTTCAATTGTAATCAAATTTTAACCATGTACCAAATCTATCCATGTAATCATCAAGATATTAGGCTACAGAGATGGCATTCTAAATCGACTGAAAAGTGGCCAAACCTCGTGGACAAAAAGGCATTTTACTCTAAAATAAAAAGTTTAAAGGCATTTTTTGATTTTTTTTAAAGGCATTTTACTCTAAAATAAATTTATTTATTGGCTCATGGGTCATTGCACAACGCTTATATCACATGGAAGTAAAGATAACATATCTGCATATCAATGAGCCATTGTTACATTGCTGTAAAAATTCGACATGTGGAGATTAATCATGTCTTAAATTGAGCCTAATAAATCGATTCAACTATCTAAAAAGTTATTTTAGAGTATGTAGAAAACTATTGAAGAATGATAACAATTAGGCTGGAGGGTGTGGTAGGGGCTTTATCAACGCCACCTCACACAAGGGATTTAAAGCCCCATCCTTTAACTTGAAGGGTGTGGAATAAAGCCCCCTAATGCCTATAGCGTCCCTTATCTTGACAAATCCCTGCTCGTTCTTTGGCACAAAAGCTCCTTAACATGATGGAACCCCCTCCTATAGCGCCCCTTGTTGAATCGTTGGGTGTGGGTGTATGGCGTCGGGTGGCGCTATAGGTGATGAGATGGCACGATGGAGCCCCCCACACCCTTCGGCCTTAGTATCAATCATTTCTTTTATTGGCAGTTAAAGACAATGTTTCAAATCTTTTTTTATGATTTTTGTATTAATATGAAAAACAATTGGAAAAATAGAATTGTTAAATTTATCAGACCCTATGATTGGAGAAATGACACAAGATCGTGGAAATTATTATTAATATAAATATTTATTATTAATGATTAATCCATAGAGCAAACTTTTGAACTAAATTGGTTAGAAAAATAAAAAAACAAATTATCAACAAAAAAATGGATAAAGAGACGGAAAGTGTGTCTAAATTCAAACCGGTATTTCCGAAAAAAAAAGTACTGATATCCTATAGTACCGATTATTGAAACCCAAAAAATGAGTACGGATACCAATATTGATTTTGTTCGGTCGGTATCGGGTCGATATGGTATCAATTGGGACTGCTAATTGGCAGAAATGCTTATCCTTTAGCTACCAAGAGCAAAGAAGTAGTGATAAAATACTTGTAAACCATCATTTTCAAAATTACAAGTTCAAGTTTTTGTAAGAAATGGGTCAACTTGTATTCATTATTATTATTATAACTGGTCAAACACATGAAATAAAATAATAACACCAAAAATGAATTGGGACTAAATTAGCCTAACATCATCCTTTTAAAGTGACACAATTGTTATCTTTATAATGTAACCTTTCTCAAGCACATCCTCACTTCTTCATGCATTTCCCTAAAAAATACAACAAAATATAAAACAATTTCTTGATCATCAACTAATCTTTTAGAAACACATTATACAAAACAATTTCTTGATCATCAAGCAATCTTTTAGAAAAAAAACATTCTTTGTCTGGACTAATAAAGGAAATGATAATTGATAAAGTTGGGAAAAATTACCTCACAAAACGCTTATGTTCATCATTGTCTAATATACCAGCTGCCCTACCGAGGCCCGTAGCCCGTGTATCAGGCAACACAGGTTCATCATATGTATCAGGCTCGTATTTGTTTGTTTCTATAGAAAACGGGCTGTCTTTGTGGTTCGTCATTTACATAGGTCTTACTGAAAAAAATAAATACAATATTTCTCCTTATCTTCCTCATCACATACTTCTCCTCTTGCCAGCTTTTCATACAGCTCTGCTTTCTTCTTTAAAGCTGCATAGTTGGCTGACCCATCTTTCACTGCTTTCATCTCAACTTATCCCTGAAATTATGTCAATTTGTCCTTAAAAAGAACAAAGCCGAACAGTTTTCGGGGCTGCAAGTAACAGTGTTGAAGAGAAAATTAGTGACAACAATTCCTGGACCTAACCCATAAATAATCAGATTATATCGGTTGTCATATCTAAGTTGTTTAATAAATGAGGATGTGCTTGAGTCAGATAAGCTGTTTAACCCATTTAATTAAACAGGTCAACCCCTTAAAACAAACATGTCAACTCGCCAAACCTTTCCCAAACCATTTTAACACATTTTTACAACCCTTAAGCCCGTTTAGCATGTTTACAACTTGATAACAACCTACCAACATGTCAACCCGTTTGACTCATTAAGATTTTAGATAAATGGTCAAAGCTAAACGCGGGTCGTATTCAGATTACATGATTTTAAGTGTGTCCATGTTAGAATTGATGTCTTTTAAGTTTTAACACCAGTATATGTATGGGTCGTGTTTAGAATCAATGATTCAACCTGATAAGTTGACACAATTGACACCCTAGAGAAAACTAAAAAACAATAGTAGTAAATACAGAAAAAGTGTGAAGACAAGCTCTCTGTTTTGGGTCTGTATTATCATTGTAATGATACTATGCATCAGGTTTTAAATACAAAATTAATTATTCAATTACAAATACAGGTTTGGGATTGTCATATCCAAGTTGTTTAATAAATGAGGTCGTGCTCGGTTTGACATATTTAACCAGTTTAATTAAAAAGGTTGAATTGTCAACCCCTTTAAAACAAACAGGTGGACCCACCAACCCTTTTATAACCCGTCTATTAGGCTAAAGGGTGTGGGGGGCATTGGTGGGTCATTAATTGCCATGTAGGATCATTAATAAATTGTTACACCATCCCCTTGCCTCATCCACCATGGTTGGCATGGATTAAACCATGGCAACCATGAGCCTCATTTCCTTTTTTAATATTGGCTTTTCCTTTTTTACAAAAATAAATTAAAATAAAAGAATGGTGGTTTGGGTCATGACCACACCCCTAGGATAGTGGTTTTGAATGATTGATTAAAAGTGAGTGACATGGCGCTTATGTGGAGGGTCATGGAGACTATTAGGGTCATGACCACACCCTATAGCCTTACAACCCTTTAATCCATTTAGCATGATTCATAAAAAAAAAGATTATAATTGAGCAGAGTTTTCTTTACCAGGACTAAATAAACAAAAAACAATGTATAACCTTTTAACGAATCATAATAAAACCTATAATGCATCAGTACCTTAAAAAAGAAAAAAAAAACAAAGAAGGAAAAAGTTATGATTTACACCTTATGATTTCCCATTGCGTTCCAATGATCTATTCGTAACAGAATCTGCCTCATGTAAACACGATGCAAGAAAGCCATGCCTATGGATTCCAGATTCTTTATGCTCTCCACATATCTGCACATAAAATATTTTGCAAATTATTGACAAGTACCCACATTAACAGTCTTTACTAATCTTCCCATTCATAAAGACTTACCAAAAATACAATATATGAAGAATCATCGTACCTGAATGAAATGAGATTCAGAAACGGGTTTCCCAAGATTAGATTAACCAAAGCAACAGCAGATCTGAAGATGAAATGCTCTTAGTTAGGGTTTTTAACTTGAAACGGGTTATTAAATCTGCGAATTTGGTGATGGAAGGAAAAATTAGTATTTGGAAGATGAACAAACTTTGAATCACAAAAACCATCGATTTGTCATATTTGATTACCATTTAAGATAGAATGAAGCCAATGGTGGAGAATGTAGATGAGATCTTTGTGAAACAATAAAAAGACTAAAACACTGTGAATCGTAACTATAATCAAACTGATAACAATCAGACATGGATTAGATTATAGATCGAAAAAACTTACCAAAACCACAAACCCTAGCTTCTTGAATCAAAACAGGGAAGATGATGAGGGCTAGGGTTTCGTAATTGTGAAACTCTTCCATTCCAACATATGGATCTGCAGAAAAAGTGAGGGAGGCGCTAGGGTTTTGAGTGTGTACCATTGAGATGAAGATTGAACACGGAGAAGAACAGGCGGCTGCAATGTAAAAAACCCTAAAGATATTTAGGAAGATGGAACGGCTGAGAGAAAAAAAATGAGGGAATTAGGTTTTAGAACATTTATATAGTCGTGTAAAAATCCGGGTACGGATACCCAGTGCGGGATCCAAACGCGAATATGTGTTTTTTCTCTAATTTTCCCGCCAAAACATCAAAATGATTGCATTACAACATGCCACGTGGCCTACACTTTATTTGTTTATTATATATATAGATTACTAGGGAGGGATTAAGGTTAGACTCTGCATCTGTTTCTAGATTCTCCATTGGTCTGTCTACTGTAAAATGTATGATTGCATATTTTCCATTATGTTTAAACAGAACTGATCAACATGTGGTATCAGAGCATATGTTGCTCAATCAGTTGTGTTCGTTTCCATGAATCTGGAATGAAAATCTAGAAAACAAACTTTATGAAAACCTGATAAATTCGAGAACATGAAATTCGTATAAAACTTAATATTCACGCTTTTTATCTTCCAACTGGATGTTTAATCACATCATAATAAATAACAATTTTGAAATCTGTATAAGCAGATATATTTTTCAGATTTCATATTCCATAATTTAATTTTATTATTTTAGGGTTCATCATGTTCTTATGGAAATTCGAATATATTCCTAGATTTTGAATGAATTAAGGATTAAAGAGTGTTTTCTATTTTGATTAAGTTTTAACTAATTAAGATTTCGAAATCTGTTAATTCTAATGGATATAATATTTTCGAAATCTTTCAGATAAATATAAAACACCATGTATACAGGAAACATGATCTCCTATGATCTCTTAAATTTCGAATTTCAACATTATCACAATTAACAGCTATTTATCAGCAAATTTCGAGTCATGCATAACAAGTTTCAAGATCCATAAGAGATTTCAAGATCACTGAGAACTCGAAATCTCAAACTAACTCGAAATCTTATTATTTTCTAAATAACATAAGCCTACTCGAAGTCACTAGAGATCTCGAAAACCCACTTAGAACTCGAAATCTTATCATATATTGAAATCATCAAGGGACTCGAAATCACATTAAAATTTCAAGACTAAAAGGCTACTCGAAATCTCATGAAAACTCGAAAATCATAAACTTTTCGAGTGATACGTGGTCGAAAACTGGTGTTTATTCGTATTTAAGATTATATTTTTACATGAATTTTGGTTTCGAATGGCCTACTTTTGATTAGAATTGTGTTTTGCAGGTCTAACGGAGTTTAAGGAGCTATTCGGAGGCTTTACGGAGCATCGAGGAGCGAATGGGATCAACCGGGAATGTGAAACGAAGAAAACAGAAAACAAAGGATGGGTAAGCCGTCACAAACGCCCTCTTAGGCCGTCGGTGACGCCTCTATGATAACTCCATCGGGTGAAAATGCTCGTAGACAGCCTAATAACGCGTCGGAAGAATTTTGATCAAGCAGGCACCGTCGTTGACGTCCTATTGGGTCTTTGGCGACGCCCTCTTCTACACACGGACGCTGAATTTCGCATTATAGGTGGTTTGGACGAGTATAAACCCACTTTTGGAGTATTTTGAAGAGACGGAATTGTTTGAGTTTGAACATCATCTTGGAGCCAAGAACACCCCAATACTAACCATTCTTCTACACCATTCCATCCAATCATCCAAATCATCATCTTCGATCCTAAACCTAATCCATTACCATCATTATCACCAACCAATCCATCATCCATCCACCTCCACAATCCATCATCAACCCTAATCATCATCCATCTCCATCATCAAGGTTCAAGATGTTCGTGCTCGAGTCTCATTCATCCGGTGATCAAGTTACATTCATAATGAGCGGCTAATCCTCTCGGGTTTCACCCCGGTGTAGGTTTTTGTTAGATTCTAGGGTTTAAACATTTGTTATGAGATTTGATTTGTGACAAATTGTATTTTGAATTTGAAACTTTTGATAATTGTCGTGTATTTGAATTGAATTTGTGAATTGTCGAATGATGATAAAATTTGACTTTGCAAAATAAATTTGGGCACTTATGCCTTATCAATTGGTAGGATTTACATGTTCTTGGTAACGAAGTGCATTGCGGTCCGTCATCTATGACGTTGATAGCTCTTGGCACCTAAGCCACGCGACACTAAATCCGTTAATCATATATACAATTGAGTTAAATCTAAAACATGTAGAAACCCTACGTCTTCAGTTATCGAACCGGGTGTGAACCTTGTTCCAAATTATTGTTTTAACTAAGTAATTAAGTTTTCGTGTAATCGAAAGTATTCAAGTTTGAGTAGTTAAGTAATTTAGCATCAAACTTGTTGGTACATTCTGACACCCTTTTTCAACAAACAAACAACTAAACTATATTAGCAAGCTTCACAATTGTGACAACATTGACAATCAATCTCATCGATACGCAAACCACAAACTGTTCGTGGTTCGACCCCACACTACCACTAACACATTGTGAAGGGTAATTTGGGCATTATAAATATTATCTTTGACCGGGGCGCGACACTCTGATCAAATTTTGGTGTCGTTGCCTGGGAGTTTGTGCGCTTTGTGATTTGGACTTTAATTTATTAGTGATTATCTGTTTAAGGTGCTTATTTCTTTCTATCATTTTTGTTTTTATGTTACGCGGGTGTGTTACTTGTGCAGGTTACAGGTAATGCATGCATACACGAAACTCTAGAAGAACGTCACCATTGGTGTGTTTACCGAAGATCGAGCGGGTCATTAGAAGGAATTTAGCCAACCGATTAGAGGCAACCCTTCTCTCTAATCAAGCCAAAACCAACTCACCACATGCACCATCTTTTGGACCCATTCAAATGGATCCCCAAAACTCCAACTAACCCAACAACCAAAACCAACACCAATTCCAATACCAATACCAAGGTTACCCTTGCAAAAACCAAAATGTTCAAAATGATCGTCCGAAGAGTGGTAAAAACTCAAGACTACCAACACCACCGTTCTAAACCCGTACCTAAAATCAAAACAACAACCAACGAACACCCACACTTCCAACTCAAAACCAAAATTGCCAAAACTCGTTATCACCCAACCTCAACAACTGGAATGTTAATCCCAACCATGGGGTTAACCAAAATCGTGGCATTCCCACGAATGAAGCCTAATTTCTCAATCTTGATAATTTGAGAAATCATATTCCCGATGATGCACCATATAGCGTTCTCGTTTATCAATCACCGGAACATGAGAGTATTCATTCGGAATACTCGGACGATAGAGGGAATTATAACGATGGGTTTAAAGAAGACGGTTGGGGTGACAACAATGAGGGTAGTTTATATAATGGTTGGGGATTTGCGGATGAAGAAGTTGGTTATCAAAACGCCAACTATGTGGAGAATGTGGATGCGTACAGGTATGGTTATGCCTAACAGATCCTATAACTCAAATTCATCCTCGGTTGAGTCAAATGGAGAATGTGCAGAGCAGACATGCTACAACTGCGGCATGCCCGGTCACTTTGCATGAAATTGCACACATCGTCCCTATGTGCCATATTATACACAAAATCAGAGGGTTACACCAAGGGATAGATCTTATTCTAAGCCAATGATGATTGAAAAGCCTAAGGCAATGATGAATAAGCATCCCAAGGTTAAACCATCTGATGCGGATTGGAATGCTGCGAAAGCTAAAAGAAAACAAGCTTTGAAACCTAAACAAGTTTTGAAAAATAAAAAGGTTGAAATGCAAACTGTTTTGCCAAAGGCACCTAAGAAATTAGAAAGACCTAAACAAATTTGGAGAGCAAAACATAAAGCAGCAACATCACCAGTTCCTGAAACAAAAGGGGACATGTGCTTACGAGAAGTATCTTATTTTGATGCTTCAGGAAATCCCAGGACTACGATGGCCTGGGTACCAATGTCTTATTGATCTCCTTATTTTTCAGGAATAACCAATGAGGAGCTATTGACAATCCTTGGAATGTGGATAGCGGTTGTTCCAGAGACATAACGGGTAACATTTCACTGTTGCAAAAAATTCTATTTATTTACAGTTGATATGTTTCCTTTGGAGGAGATAAGGGAGGTAAGATAATATCAGCGAAAAGGTACAATTTAAATTTCGTGTTCTAATCTTGATATTGAATAGTCTTAAATCTGATGATGGAACGGTTAAGCAAAAAAAATTTTATTGTTTGTCGTTTATCTCTTTGTTCATAAAGATTTCTTTATAAGGTAAATTTGTGCATAAGATTATGCACAAATTTAGGGGGGATAAAGAGAGATATCTGTAAATATATTTGCAAGTGAGAAAATGAGAAAATACAAAAACATTTGAAAAATAGAAAAATACAAAAAGAGTTTGTGCATATATGGGAAATGAAATAAATGTTCCTGTTAAAGGGTTTGACCAACAAATGTAAGGTGCAATAGCTGAAAAGACTAGGATCTAATGTGTTTTATCGATAGGCTTGACGCTCAAAGTGATAAAAGATACTAAGTGATACAAACATAACAAACTATGTATCATGTGTGTAACATACCATCGGCCTATGATTATATAATCTTAAATCTTGCGTTGATAGATAGCCAACGTCTGAGGTTTCGGGTCTTTATGCTGTTGAGTCATCCGGGGATATCATGGTTGTCCTTCTGTTGCATCCAGACTATATGCAGACCTAGGCACAGTCAGGATATCTTAAAAGAGCCAAAGAGGCCAAAAACCTTAGTCGAAGACAAACTCAAATGAGGGAATTCCATGTGCTTATGAAAGCAAAATCCGTACCAAAAAGGTATTTGTCTAACCCTCGTCGAACACAAACATTGGTCGCTCTGTTGTACGAAAGTACTGACCTATCACCAATAGTCTGACGTTGTAAAATCAAAAATCTCAGTATACTCACCTGCTATGATGAACCGTTGTGCTTATCTTGATCGCGGGGGTATGTTATGGTATGGGACACACGGGTATTATAGTATAATATTACCTTAATAGTATCACGAAGTTGAAAAATTGAAAGTTAAGCATTAGGTTTAAGAGGACAAATATATTGGCAATCACATAGACTGGTTTGAATAAGCTTGCATTGAAAAATGTTCATTGGTCTGCCTTAGAATGATTTTGATCCCATTACAATTGTAATTATATATTAGTTTCTTTGTTTATTCGTATTTCTGTGTATATTCTCATATTTAAAATTAAAAAAAATAGAAAATCATAAAATAAAGTATTTACTTATTTTATCAAAAATTTAACCGTTCTTGAATATTTGAATGATCAATACAATTGAGAGGAATTTGAATTGTGAAATCTGAGTACAAGTACTTAGATGTACCAAGTGTTCATGTGGTACTTTCCTATGTTGCACAGAAATATTTGCTTATAACTTTCTGAGCATGTGCAGAATTTGATTCAAATCAAGAAACAGGGGTTGATGAAGAATGGGATGCTGATAACTGCTGACAAAGCATGAAGCATCACAACAACAAGATCTACCTGAGTGAGAAGAACCAGATACGAGTCATCATCTGACAATGATATTACCTTTGAAGAAGTACCTACGAACCTGCTTGAAAGAGAAAGATTGTAAAAGAAAAGAGCTTACGAGAATCCTCCTCTCGCATTCTTTTCAACAAGATTTTCAAGCAAAGCTGATCATGATCAACATGAAAAAAAAACCCAAGTTTGAGGATGAGAAGATGAACTATCTTCCCACTGAGACATGATAAAGACTGTAGTTTGATAAAGACAGCATAAACCTTGGGGATATTGTAAGGCCATATAACTGAGTAGGTTTACGCTTATCTTTATCAAACACAATTATAGATTATTGGACTTAGTTTTTCTAGTGGGTTAAATAGTACTGGGTTTATTTGTCTAAGAGATTACGGTTTGGGCATGGCCCAGTTTATATTTAGGTTATCCTATGTAACTATAAATAAGGTGCACCTAGGCCATTTTAGGATGGCTGTTCTTGCCTAACATTTTCAAGAGGGTTGATTGTTTTTTGCTTTCATTGGTTCTGTACCAGACAATCCTAGAGATTGTGTGCAATTATCAATATACAATCGACATTCTTGTTCTTATTCTACACCATTCTTTGTTTTTCTGCACTTAAAATTGTGTTTGTGATATCCAATTGATGACCCCTAAAATATTATTGCACCCCTTGAAATTCGCAGCCCCCCTACTTCACTGTAGGGATGGCAATGGGTTGGGTTCAGGTCGAGTATTGGTAATCCCATACCCATACCCGGTTGGTAAATCATGTCCCATACCCGACCCTATACACGTCGGGTATTTGTCGGGTAATTACCCGTCGGGTATCGGGTAAACCCATTAGTTTGCTAAAAGATATACGTTGGGATTTCCAAATACATTTCTTTACTATTATAATTATTATATAATCCTATTTATACAATGACTATTATAAACAAAAAATGTCCATTACAAACATATAAGTTTTATCATAAATTAATAATAACTTTATAATACTTATACACTTATATGTATATACTTCACAACATAACAAATATAAATACTATTATCAAATACATATACTAAAAGAAAATATATTTTTTCACATTTTAAACATACTAAAATAAATCTCTAATAGATAAAGGTTAATGAAAAATATAAATATAAATTAAAAATTCGGGTATATAGTTCGGGTAAACGGGTATGTGGTTTCGGGTAATCGGGTTGGGTATTGTGACATCTGTGCCTCCAAGACCATCGAACAAATACCAAATCAATGAAATATTGTATTTCATACTTGGAATTTGTATAAATATGTGTATCGTTTGCACATATCAATTCTCGTTCGATTTCAAGCTCTAAATCACTTTCTGGAAAGTTATACGCAAACGGGTGCGTAAATGCAGTCGGTTTAACGCGACAAACACTCCGGGATAGTGAAATAGGCTTAACATACCTTAAATAACCTAAACATAACTTAGAAATAAGTTTTGGAAGGTTTGGTGTGTCGAAAGCAAGTTTGTTCGATCCTAGGGACTATTTGTGTCAAACTGCGAAACTATACCGATTCGTATGGTGTCGAACAGTCCGGAACTTGATCATAAGCAAAACATACCATAAATAACCTAAACATAGCTTAGAAATAAGCTTTGAGTGGTTCGGTGTGCGAAAACATGCTTATTTGATCTTTCAGGGACTAAAAGTGTCAAAAATGGCGTAAGTTTGCATTTTCGCGCATATCTTACGTTCTGACCACATCTGGACATCCAAAATTTTTGTACACACTAAAATATTTATATTTTAGTGATCGGCATGCAAAAATTCCATTCGTCGCTTAATTTGGATCGTTTTCGCGTCCGTTTGAGTTTCGTCGTAATTTAACGAACAACGTGACCGTACGACCAAACGAGCCGACATCCGAAAGTGTTCCAAGCATATTTTGACTCCTATAAACTTTATTGACCTTGTAGAGCCTTGAAAATGGCTTAACGGGGGTCAAAAAGGGCTGAAATGAGCTTAAAACACATGCAGGGACCTGAACTGTAATTTTTGAAACTTTGGCTGACCTGGGAGGGTCAGGCGGCCCGCGTGAGCCCCCTCCCATATCCCAGGCGGGCCGCATCAGGGTGCCAGTAACCAGAAAGTGTGTTTTTGGCTGCTGTTTGCAAATTCAGGGGCTGTTTTGGTAAATTCTTTGTGTGGTGACCAAGTTAACACTTCTCCAAGGCATGCTAGCTGTCCCTAAACACATGTATGGTTGTGATTTAATGCTTAATGACCAAGAAAACCACTTGTAATGACCCTAGAGCATCACCACAACTATAAATAGCAAGGCCTTTCACTCCATTCTTTGCTCATTCTCATTTCTTCTCCTCTACATCTGCTTGGAAGCTTTCTAAGCTGAATTGGGACTTTGTCTTCTTTGTAGAAAAGATAGCAAGGACCCTAAGTGAGCTTCTTTCATTCTTTTTATGGCTTTTTCCTTATGTAGTGCAGAAAGTCAAACGTTTGGCCAACAGTTTGACTTTCGGTTTTGACCATCAATTGGTCAAGTCAAAGTTCAATTGAACTTTGAAACGTGATTGTAATCACGATAGTTATAATCCTTCGTGATTATAGCTACTGATTACCACGTTAGCTAGTTGCAGTGTCGAGTCAAAGTTTCGGTCAAAATGCGTTTTAGCACGCATTTTGCCTCAGAACTACTTTAGGGTATCAAAACACTTTGTTTTTATACCAAATCAGTAGGTTAGACATGTTTTGACATGTCTAACTCGACACTATTAGTTTGTGCTTGTTTAGGGTCGTAAGTTAAGCGGTCTGAACAACCGCTTACACTTTCGAACCCAACCCGTTTGGTCGATCTTTAGGATTCGACCAAGCTTAGTTAGTGATCATAGTTTCATAGGGAATAACCACTGAGGTTATACCTTATGATCACATAGGATTGGTTAGTCATATGCTTGTTAGCTTGTATGCCCATAGGAAATGACCAAAATGCCCTTTTGAAGCTAAAATCCGTAATTTGACTATGTGAACATATTTTTGACTTGTAATCTGATTTAGTAACATGTTTAGGGATAATTGGGCATGTAAGACTTGGCATAGCACATAGATTACCATCCGAACATAGTTATACGCTAACGACGCCTTATAGTAGCTTATGTTACCATAATGTGTCGAAACGGGTCAAAAGCACTTAGGTAGGCTTTCCAATCAGAATGTAGGGCCTATTAAATCATACCATATGAGTGCAATTACTCATTTGATTTATAGAACCTCATTCTATCCTATCTCCCGATTTAGGAGCCGATTTATTAACATAGTTACCTATACTAGGTGCCGGTTGATTCCGTGATACTTGGAGCTTAAATTGGTCTTATTCTCAAGACTAATTAGCAATCCCAAGTGAGTACATAGTTCCCCTATTTTATTGTTTTCAATTGTTTTGGGGTGATTCATATGTACAAAACGAATTTCAAGGTTTAAACGAGGGTTTCAAAAACGATGGTTTATACTAAACTAATAACGATTTCAATAAAGTGAACAAGACTTGTTGGTTGTATTTACATAACAAATAACATTCATTAGCTCTGATCAAGCCGACCAGTATTAGGTTATGGTACCATAGGATCTGACAAATCCCGTTATCAGACTACACCCATTGTTATGTGTGGGGGTTATGTAGATAATGACCGAATCTGTTATTGTTAACTTACCCTATGGTGGTTTGTTAATGCGAGAAACGAGTTAGACGAGTCACAAAGGTTTGAATGTTGTTAGCACGATGACCAAAAGTAGTTTCACTATTAAAACGAATACGATTTTGGGACGAGTTAAACAATTTGAAACGAGATACACGATTTGAAACAAGTTAGACGAATTAAACGATTGGTTTTTGGTAGTGATTAGATAATGGGACGGGTGTAGTATGATAGAATCATGGTAGATACGCCGCTGGTACATCTTATATATAAGTGCTTCTATCATATTACATTGTGTATCATTATTTAGTTCACTGGGGAAACGATTTTTGAAACGATGTCACACAACGAGGTTTTCAAAACGATATAAACCATACGAGTTTTATTAACGAGTTTTTATGAGATGTTTACAAGTTGTTATATTAAAACAAATGTTTTTGAGTTAAGAGTCATGGCTACGAGATTTTATAAACTATAACCAATTTGATTTGAGTTGGTTAATTATGTTGCAATACATTTTTTTTCTAAACGAGGTTTGTATTTTGACTCATGTAGTCTAACGAGATACTACAACATATAAACGAGCCATGAATCCGATACTCCCATAAAACCTATGTACTCGCCATCATTTCTTTGCTGACTTTACTTTTTACATATGTTTCAGCTGGTATTGCTTGATGTTGCTTGCTAGGAAGCTTGTGTCACATAGGACCTGGACGAGGCCTTAGTGATTTAAAAACAGTTATAAACAATATGTAGTTTGTTTGTTTTGATTTAAAGACAATGTACATTACATAATAATTCAATAAAACAAAACATTTGGTTACCATGGTTGTGAAACAATAATTCTGTTGCAACACTCCCCGACGTTTCCGCCACGGTTTGTTGTTTTAACGTGGTCGGGGTGTGACAGAAAAGTTGGTATCAGAGCCAATGGTTATAGGGAATTAGGTTATTAGCATTGCTTTGACCTAGACTATAACTTTAGGACCCTAACACAAGTTTACTTGTGTTTAGAATTTTAAAACAATACCGTCACCTATCCTTAGGTGATAACCACAACGAGAACACAATAACGAATCCGCTTCGAAAATTAATCATCTATCCTTGGATGATTGATTACTAGGTTTTGAACCTTCTGTTATAAGGTTTAGAACCCTTTATTATATGGTTTTGAACCCCTCTGGTTTGATCCATCTTTCGCTTAGTGCCTTTTGAGTTTTCCAAATCCCGTCAAGGTTTGGGTCTAAATAATGTGAACACGTGCAAACTGGAAGAGTGAATGCCTGTACCCTGAGTTTTCTGTCTAAGGCTAGAGTGTTCGTACAAATCCACATTATCGGACCAGTCACTCTTACCTTGGAACTCTTGGGGTGAGTGTTCACTTATAGGCGAGCATGACTTCGGTAATACATTATTATGACCTATTTACTTTGATTTGTCACTGCGTTTCATTTGTTTGTTCGAGGTAACGAACGAATGACCGCCTTCCTTGTGTTTTGTCGATGTTTTCAATGCCTCTTTTGTTTTTCCAACTGTCAACCTCACCCGTTTCCCATGTTTCCTTTTTAGACAATGCCTCCACGACGCAATACTCAAACCGATGCTCGAACTTATACTGTTGAGGAAGTCGCAGCCCTTGTCTCTCAACAAATGGCTGCTGTGCTTCCAGGCATTGTGACCCAAATCCACGAGTTATACAACAACAACAATAATAACAACAATAATGCTCAGTGTAATTTCAAGAATTTCAATTCTGCGAAGCCACTTAAGTTTTCTGGGTCACAAGGAGCAACCGTGCTCCTGCAATGGTTTGAGAGTATCGAGAGCACATTCAGACATGTGCAGTGTCCGAATGCGCGCAAAGTTGAGTTTGCTTCAAGCGTATTTGAGAAGCGAGCTCTTACATGGTGGAACGGAGTGATGCGTGATAGGGGTGCTGAAGTGGCACTAGCACAGACTTGGGATGAGCTCCGAGCTCTCATGATGAGAGAGTTCTATCCCCGACACGAGATTCGAGTGTTGGAACGAGAATTTGATGATTTGAAACAAGTCGGGGGAGAACACCGTGCTTATACGGATCGATTTGAGGAGCTGAGTTTGTTGTGTCCCACGATGGTTACCCCGTTGGATAAGGCAATCGAGAGGTATATCGATGGTTTACCCGACTCCATTCAGGACATCCTGACTGGCGTTAATCCTACTACCGTTCGTCAAGCGATCGAGTTGTCTGCTACCCTGACTGAATCTCAAGTCAGGAAGGGTAAACTCACCCGCAAGGGTGATAAAAAGAAGTCAACTGATTCTGACAAGGGTAAGGGTAAGAAGCAGGATGAGGCTTCAAAGAAGTCAAGGAAGCGTAAGGCTTCCCAAAACTTTGCTGTCACCAATCAAACTGCTCAGAACCCTCAGAACCCACCGACTCAACCTCCTGCGAAGAAAGCATATGCTGGTACCGCACCTCACTGTACTCGATGTAATGGTCACCATGTTGCCCAACAGGCCTGTAAACAGTGTACTACGTGTGGTAGATTTGGGCATTTGGCCAACATTTGTCGTTTTGGACAAAATCAAGCTGCCCAGGTCCCAGCACAAGCTCAAGGGAATGCTGCAAGATTCCCACCTGGTTCGTGTTTCAATTGCGGAGAAATGGGTCATTTCCGCAACAATTGCCCGAGACTGGTAAACGCGAATGCGAATGCGAATGTCAATCCGAATGTCAACGCAAACGCGAATGTGAATCCCGCTCGTGGGCGAGTGTTTAACATCAATGAGGCAATCGATGATGCGGAATGAACAATTAGTATTTTATAATCCGTCTGGTTGTTATCTTTTAACATTTAAAGACAATGCGGTTGTTATAAATAAAATTTGTGGTTTTATTTTAAACTACTGTAATTGTATGAATGTTTGATGCAACTTTGTGATGTCAAAACAAAGACAAACTACTCGTGTGATTCTATCATTCCCATGATCACTTGTGATCTCCCCTAGAGCCTTAAACGCTCGTTTCTTTTAAAAACCCACTGTTATCTAAGAAAAAAAAGATTCATCCGTCCGAGTTTTCTCACCTTGGGGAGCTCCTGTCCTCTTTGTGAAAAAGAAAGATGGATCTTTTCGAATGGGTATCTATTATCGTGAGCTTGATAAGCTTACCATCAAGAATCGATATTCCTTACCTCGAATCGATGATTTCATTGTCTTTTGTGACGCGCCGAATCTAGGTCTTGATTTTGTTCTTATACGTCTAGGTAAAGACATAGCATATACGTCAAGACAATTGAAAGTTCACAAAAAGAACTATACAACTCATGATCTCGAATTGGGAACTGCAGTCTTTGCTCTCAAAACCTGGAGACACCATCTTTATGGCACGAAGTGTATGGTTTTCACATACCACAAAAGTCTCCAGAATATTCTCAATCAAAACGAGCTGAACTTGAGTTAAGCTCTTGAACGATTACGATTGCGTGATTCGCTACCTTCCTAGTAAGGCGAACATCGTAGCCGATGCACTTAGTCGAAAGGAACAAGTCAAGCTTCACTCTGTTCAAACTCTAATTGATATTCAATCACTTGTCCTTCAAGCACAACGATCTTGTGAAAATGAAGGCTTTTTGACATATGAGCTACCGCTTCAATTCAAGCTTAAACTTGAAACAAAAGGAACGATGGGTTGCTCTATTTTAAAGATCCTCGTGGATGATTCCCTGATTGGATTCTTGTACATCCTAATATGTACATTACAACTCAATAAGGACAAACCGAATTCCTATTAAGATCTTCCTATCTTCATAGTTAGACTCTTGGAAATATTTAAAGTGCCAAATGAAATCCACGGATTGGATTCCTTGCGTACTTTAAATACTGTTGGTGCAGTCATCTGTCGACTACGTCTAGTGTCAAGTCTCGGCTGCGGTGCGGATCTGATCGGGGATGACATCACGAGTGACATCACCTAGGTGACATCACAAGTGATGTCATCATTCAAATATAAATGATATTGGCCGATTAAATGTCTAAAGTAACAAAGTCTATAATTGTTGGTGCACTTTGTGTCTGTACTTTGTCTATATTTTGTAATGTATAAAACGATGTCTTTTGTCGGTTGTGTTTACGTCTTTTATGTGTTGTATTGTGTTGTAATATGTGTTTGACCAAGTCAACCATCCTCCTGGTTTGACTTGGCCAAACTTCAACACTTAGTATTTGAAAGATAGAGTGTCACGAAGGATGTCTTCGAAGGATGATGTTTATCCTTCGAAGACTTCGAAAGATGTCTTTCGGAGGATCTTTATGGACCTCGAAGGATACACTATCCTTCGAGGTATGTCTAGATCCTTCGAGATCTTTCGATAGGTTTTCTGGTCGACAGATGATCCTTCGACCAGGACATCTATCCTTCGTGCATGGGAATCTGTTTTGGGTATATATATCCATGAAGGGTTTCACTTTCACAGAGTTCTGATAGTTCTGTCCAAAGTGTGTGTTCATTGTAGAGAGCTTTTGTGTGTGAAACCCAGGTCTTTGTAAGAGTGTATTTTCAGTTTGGTCAAGGTCTGTAACCGTGTCCACTGAAATACAAGAGAAAACTTTGATACTTGCTTGTCTACTCTTTCTCTTGTTCACTTTGCTTTCATATAAACTCCGGTTTGCTTGCTAGCTTGGATTCCGCACTTGCTAGTGGGTTAAACATAACAAGGAATAGGTTAAACCTCAACCTCCGAGGGACCTACAAGTGGTATCAGAGCCGTGGCTCTTTTCCTTGTTAAAACCGGGTTTTTGTGCAAGACTTGGTAGTTTTTGGACAAAAAGTTTCTTGGTGTAGCACCCGTTTTTAGTGTGTTTTCTGGATATTTAACCATAAAAACGTGTTCTAAACTAACCGGGTGTGTTACGGGAAGGTTTGGGTAACTTAAAAATCATATCCGATAGTTTTTCTGTTCTCCGGCCATTATTCCGGTCAAATTCCGGTTGCCTTGGTGAGGATAAGAAACTTCTATTTTGGGTATTTTTTTTAAAAGTCAAATCTGTGTTTGGAAAAGTAGTTGTCAGATCATACCCATTTGCCGAAAGTTGGTCACCTACCACATCAACTTTTCACCAACTTTTGTACCTTCTGTACTTGTGTCAGAACCGTCGAAAGATAACTTTCGAACTCGAAAGATCATCCTTCGATCAAGGAGATTCGAAAGATAGCCATCCTTCGAACATCCTTCGAAGTCTGTAGGTTATCCTTCGAGTCAAGGAATCTTTTTGAAAGATCATCCTTCGAGTTACTGTACTTTTCGAAAGATAAGGATCCTTCGTGAAGGTGAATCTTTCAAGGTTATCCTTCGAGGTCATCGTTCGAATCTCAACAGTGATCTTTCGACACTGTTGATCATTCGAACAGGTGTGATCTTTCGTGGATCCTTCGAGTATTAATTGTTTTGTCTTAACAGCTTGTGAATTTCAGGTCTTTCGATCCTACATCCTTCGGCTGCTTGTTATCCTTCGAAACTTTTAACATAGTTTGTGAAAATCAACTTTTTATTAAGTTAATTTTCACAGAATATATTAAAATATAAAATGGGTACAAACGGTCAATGGGATCCATCCGCATGGTCTTTAAATCCGCAATCATCTACTGCGCAATCATCTACTTCTCAATCTGATCAAGATTTCAAGAATGCTTGGATGCAAGCTATTACCCCACCCTCAGCTGCCATGATATCTGCACATCAGTGGGCCTTAGTTACTAATCAGAACAGCAGTATTCAGGCCATGATGCAAAATGACAATGAGACGGGTACAAACACAAAACCTCCAAAGCTCAATCACATAAATGATTGGGGTTGGTGGAAAGAAAGATTGAGAACGTATGTTCAAGGACAAGGCCAAGACTTATGGATGTGTTTCTTCACTCCATTCGAGAATGAGTTAGAAGTCGCAGGATCTAATCCTCAGACTTACAGCACAATGACCGAGGAAGATAAAAAGAAGTTCGAATTGGAGAAGAAAGCATTTATGATTCTCACACAAGCGCTTCATAGAGATATATATCATCAGTTTGTCTACTGTACAACTACAAAACAACTGTGGGATATGCTTACTATGAGATGTGAGGGAAATGCTCAATCAAGAAAGATCAAGCAGGAACTGCTTAAGAAAGAGTTTGAAGGTTTTACTTGCATGGAGAATGAGGGTCTAACAGAGTTGTCTACAAGATTTCACCATCTGTTGAGTGAAATGTTTGCTTTCAAAGTTCCCGCTACTCCACAAGAAATGGTTCAGAAATTTGCTGATAGTTTACCAGCAAAGTGGAGCGGTTATCTCGAGATCCTTAAGGAAAATGGTGTTTTAGATACAATCACCATTTATGAGCTGATTCAGAAGCTAGAAAACAAAGCCGTTGAAGAAAGGCTCAAGGCTAAAAGAACAATCGTTCCTCAGAATCCAGAAGTGTATTTTGGGATTGCAGGCGGTATTCAAGGAGATAAGCCAGCTCCTCAACATGCTAAGCTTCAAACTGCTTTTCTTTCTAACACCGGAGCGTCTACAGCAAATCAGTTTGATCCCTCAGCATATACTATGCTCTCAAGACCAGACTCTTCTTCTTCTCAACAACAACAGTATGTGCAACAGACAGCTCCTCAGTTCACTCCACCACCTTTCCTGGATCCAAGTAGAGCTCAACAGCAACCACCACAACAACAAGGGTTCTATGGAAGTTCTTCAAGCTTTCAAGCTACTTCCAACCCTAACACTGTCAGATTGGATACTTCCAATTTCTCAAAAGTCAGTGTTGAGATTGCCAGGGAACATATGGAAATGCTGAATACTCTGGTCAGCGCCTATTGTGGGTTGGTTGCCGGTCAAATTGGAAATATCAACCTGACCAACGAAGATTATCAACAGGTTGATAAAGAAGAATTCGAGATGATGGATATAAAGTGGGCTCTTGCAAGTGCTATCCGGAGAGCTAAAGAGTTTATGGAGCGAACAGGTAGAACCAACTTGGAAAGCAACAACAATACCAAGTATGGTTTTGATAAAAATGCTGTCACCTGCTTCAACTGTGGTGAAAAAGGTCACTTCAAGCGGGAATGTCAGAAACCAGCCAAGCAGGGCAATCAGAATCCGTTTAGGAATCAACGACAGCCTCAGCAACAACAGAACAATTCTGACAGACAATTAGTTCCCGTGGGAGGAAATTCTTCTGGATCCACAAACTCTAATCCCCACAGAGGATTAGTTGTTCAAGCTGACGAGATTTGCAACTGGAATCTTCAGCTTGGTGAAGGAGGTAATGGTGGCACAGCTTGCTATGCCAAGGTGGTTGAAAAGGTTGAAGAACCCGTGCATGCTGGTGAATCTTCTGAGGATGAAGACAGCTCAGGTTATAGTGGAAGTTCAGATGGGGAATCACTCGATGTTAGTGATGTGTCAGGTGAAGCTTTGGATCTGGAGGTTGATGAGTTATTGGCTGATGCTGAAGCCTTATGCAAAAGAAGATCTATTCTCTGTCAGAAAGCTGCTGGAACTTCTGAGAAGCTTTCTCAATTCTTTTCTGAAGATGGATCTTTCTCTTTTCATACAGCCTTTATGGCTCATGTTGAAGGACAAACCTCTCAGGTATGTGATCCTAAGCCTGAATCTATTTTTGCTAATGTTGAATGTGCTAAATGTAAAGAGTATGCAGAAAAGGAAAGTAAGCTTGAAATTACACTGCAGCACAATCAACAATTGATTGTGGATCTTGCTAAAGCATCTGAAGCTAACTTCTTTTTAACCAAAAATGAAAAAGAGTTTAAAGAAACAATTAAGTCACTTAAGCATGATGTTTCTGAACTTCAAAAGGCTGTTTTAAGAAAACAATATGCTAATAACAACTTAATTGATACAATTGAGCAACAGATGGTTGAGCTGGCCACAGCAAAGTGTGAATGTGAAACAATCAAGCAGAAATTGGAAAGTTATTCCAATTCCCGCTATGTTTTAGATCACATTATTGATGTGCAAAAGAAGAAGAAGGATGAGAAATTCACTGGGGTAGGATTCAAATCATGTCCTCCTCCAATGAATCACAACTATTCCAAGATGCCTGATCACGAGGAGATGCCTCGATTTGAACCTAAAGTGCAACTCAATCCCGATGATTTTGCAGTAGGACTTGGGTTCAAAACAGGTGCATCATCCTCGGGGCAATCTGAGTCTGAAAAGGTGGAAACTTCATCGTTTGTTAAGGAACAGAGTCCTCCCATCATTGAGGATGCTGATTCTTCAGACGATGAATCTGAGGAAAATGAGAAACCACAGTCTAACTTGGTTGCACCTGAAATTCCAACTGAGAATCACATCTTGTGTGATCCCCCGGTGAAACCAAGTAAGATTGAAACACCAAAGGCAATGAAGCCAAATGTACCTAGCATTGAAAAGAACAACTTGTTGTATACGCTCAAGGGAGACAGTAAAATTTATTCTGACAAGGATTTTCCAATCAAAAACGTAAATCAAGAGTTAATTGAGAAAATTTTTGAAGGAAGAACTGACAAGTTTTTGGGAAACAAGGGTAACAAAATTACGGTCACCCAATGTGAACCCGTTCCGTGTGAAGTAATTAGAAAACAATACGGAAATCAAAAACTGTCAAATGAGCGAAAACAACAAGTGAATTCTGGAAAAGGTAAAGAGCAGGTACAGGAAAAGAAAGCTCAAAAGGCACAAGCACCAAAGGTACAGCAGCTTAAAACTGCACAACCAAAGGTTCAACAACCTAAGGTTGAACAGTCTAAAGCTCCTCAACCTAAGGCTGCACAACCCAAAATTCTACAATCTAGGGTTGAGCAACCTAAGGTTCCTAGGGTGCAAAACAAGAGAGCTCCTGTCAAGAAAGGAGAACAGAAAATGAACTTTGTCGAGTCAAAGGGTACGGACAAATTGGAAACATTTCAAAATAAATCTAACATTGAATTCATAAAACAAGTTAGAATTTTAAAGAGAAATGATGAAAACAATTATACCCAACACACAAACGGATGTGACTTAGGTCCTAGCACATCTAAACCACAAAGTTCAGTTTCTGGTTCTCAGTCGAGTCATCAACACAGTTCTCCGAGGTTTGTAGAGCGGAGAATGTGTTTTGAATGTGGAACAATTGGGCACATCGTAAGATATTGCCCATATTTGAAGAAGTTGAAAGAAAAAGGAAGTGTTCCCCATGAAAACAATTACCAAAAACAACCAGTTTCCCCTAAACAAGACCCGCATGTCTTACAAGAAAGGGAAAAGAAAGAAAAACAAAAGAACAAAAAGGTAATTGAGAAGGCCTTGAAATCTGAGGTCAAGGATGCAAAACCTGTACAAGCTAAGTCTGCAAACGTAAAACCAGTAAATACAAAAATGTTTAATTCAAATACTGGTAAAGTGCCACAAGCTTGGAAACAAAAGCAGGTATTGAATTCAGGGGGAGCACCAGAGGTTTTATTTCCTAATCATCAAGTGATAAAGATCACTTTCCTTGATGATCAAGGACGACCCAAGTCAACAAAGGCTTGGGTCCCCCTCTCAATCTGATGTGTTAACTGTATGTGCAGGCGGCTCCAGGAGGAACTGTTAATAGTCTTTGGATTGTCGACAGTGGGGCTTCCAGGCACATGACTGGAGACTATCGTCTTCTGTTTGATGTGAGAAGTATAAGGGGCGGATATGTCGCATTTGCAGGCGACAAGGGAGGTTACATTACCGGCGAGGGAAGAATTTCAAATGGGATTGTGAGCTTTGACAAGATCAATTATGTTCAACAATTGGATCACAATCTCTTGAGTGTTTCTCAAATCTGCGACAAGAAGTTCACCGTGCATTTTGATGATGCCGGTTGCTATGTGCTGAAGCCGGGTTTCAAGATCCCTCCTGAATGGATTCTCTTATCGGCTCCAAGGGTGAATGATTTATATGTCCTTGATATGAGCCAAGCTATTACTCAGTCCAAGCAAGTCACTTGTTTCATTTCAAAAGCCACTGAAAAGGAGACGATCTCTTGGCACAGACGAATGGGTCACATTCACCTTAGAAAAATGAATCACCTAGTCAAAAACAATCTGGTGAGAGGTGTTAATGTGAAGAACTTTCAGCTCCAAGATGTCTGTGTGCCATGTCAAAAGGGAAAGCAAACCAAGAAATCTCACCCACTGAAGAAAGTAAACACTGTCAACATGCCACTTGAGCGTTTGCATATGGACCTTTTCGGCCCAGTCAAACACAAGAGTGTGCATGGAGAAGTCTTCTGCTTGGTAGTTACTGATGACTACTCAAGATATTCATGGGTTGACTTCATGGTCCACAAGAGCGAGACTCCAGAAATTCTGAAGAATTTGATCACCTTGTTAGAAAATCTGTATAATCTAAAGGTGAGAAGAATCCGAAGCGACAATGGTACCGAGTTCAAGAATAGAGTTATGGATGAATTTTGTGCTGCAAAAGGAATCCTTCACGAGTACAGCTCTCGGTATACGCCACAACAAAATGGGGTCGCTGAAAGAAAGAACAGAACCTTGATAGAGACTGCCAGAACCATGTTAGTCGAGTCTCAGCTTCCAGTTCGATTCTGGACTGAAGCTGTTGCCTCGGCTTGTTACACATTGAACAGGGTTCTTACAGTGAAAAGACACGGGAAAACATGCTTTGAACTCCTTCACAAGAAGACTCCAGACTTGGAATATCTCGAACCTTTTGGTGCACCATGTACCATGATTGAACCTGATGGGAAATTTGGTGCCAAAGCTATCGAAGGTTACTTCCTTGGGTATGCTACTCCTAATCTGCGAGTATGGAACCTAACTACCAAAAGGATTGAAGAATGGGGTGAAGTAAGAGTCCAGAGATATTCTAATCCTCCAAAGCCTTCTGGTGATCCTTGGATGTTCGACTATGATGGTCTTTTCGACTCTTTTAATCTGCCGACATTTGACGATGATAATGCAATAGCTCAAATGTTGTCTGAAAGCGAGAACGCGACTGGCTCTCAGCTGGTTCGCCCAATCCTTGTTGACTCACAAGCAACATCTTCTGTCAACAATCTCGTTTCAAATGAGGTGTTTAATGATGCTGTCGACTACAATGTGTCGTCGGAAGATGAGGAGTTTGTTGATGCTAATGATGGTGAAACACGGGCTCCAGTGCAAGGTACTTCAGAAGCAACGGATCCAGTGTCTGCTCCTATTATTCAAGAAGAAAATGCATCATCTTCTACTTCTCACCAGCTTCACAATGATATCGGGAATTTGAATATCACTAACTTGAGGTCAAATGTTGAAGTTCCTCAAGTTACTGAAACCCGAATTCATAACATTCATCCTCAGCAGAATATAATAGGTGATGTTCTCAGTGGTGTTCGGACGAGAAATCAGATAAGAAACAATGAAAATGCTGGACTGTATGCTGAAATAAGAGAATCGGGACAACAGAATCAGTGGTCCTTTGCCTGCTATGTTAGCCAAGAAGAACCTAAATCTTGGAAAGAGGCATTGAAGGATGATTCTTGGGTGGAAGCAATGCAGGAAGAACTTCAGCAGTTTGAGAAACTGGGCGTATGGAAATTGGTTGATAGGCCCGATAACTACAAGAAAATCGGAACTCGCTGGGTGTTCAAGTGCAAAAAGGACGACCGTGGGGTTGTTGTCCGAAACAAGGCAAGGTTAGTGGTGCAAGGCTTTAGTCAGGTTGAAGGAATTGACTACAATGAAGTGTATGCTCCTGTTGCACGTCTGGAGGCTATTAGAATCTTTCTAGCCTACGCATCTTTCAAGAAATTTAAGGTGTACCAGATGGATGTTAAGAGTGCTTTTCTACACGGAGTAGTCGAGGAGGAAGTATATGTCGAGCAACCACCGGGGTTTGAAGATCCATTACATCCTGACAGGGTTTTACTTCTAAACAAGGCGTTATATGGTCTTCATCAAGCACCTCGGGCTTGGTATGAAACGTTGTCTACCTATCTGCTCAGCAATGGTTTTAGACGGGGTTTGATCGACTGTACCCTCTTCATCAAAGAGAATGGTGAAGATCTTCTGTTGGTACAAGTGTATGTCGACGACATTATCTTTGGTTCTACCGATGATAAGTTGTGTAAAGAATTTGAAAAGGTGATGCAAGATCGATTCGAGATGAGTGCGATGGGTGAAATGACGTTTTTCTTGGGTTTGCAAGTAAATCAATCCGAATCTGGAATTTTTATTCATCAAACCAAGTACGTCGGGGACATCTTGAGCCGGTTCCAGATGTCCGATTCGAAGCCAATTTCTACTCCTCTTCCTCAGAATCATGGAATTACTCCGGATGACGAAGGAGATGCTGTGGATTCTTCGCTCTATCGTGCTATGATTGGATCTTTAATGTATCTCACCGCATCAAGACCCGACATTATGTATCCAACTTGTCTTCTCGCTAGGTATCAAGCGAATCCGAAGGTCTCTCACTATGCTGCTGTCAAAAGGATCTTTCGTTATCTGAAGACTTACCCTGACACCGGGTTATGGTATCCTAAGGATGATAACTTCGATCTTAAAGCTTTCAGTGATTCTGATTTCGGCGGCTGCAAAAAGGATGGAAAATCAACTACAGCAGGATGTCAGTTTTTAGGCAATCGCCTAGTCACTTGGCAATGCAAGAAGCAGACATGTGTGGCTACGTCTACATGTGAAGCAGAATACATTGCTGCGTCTAGTTGCTGCTCCCAGGTTCTATGGATCCAACAACAGATGCGGGACTACGGTTTTGAATTCCTAACTACTCCTATTTATGTTGATAATGAGGCTGCCTTACAGATCACTAGAAATCCAGTACAGCACTCGAAAACGAAGCACATCGATATTAAATATCACTTCATACGTGATTGCTTTGAAAAGAGACTTATCGATGTGGTTCATATTCATACCGACCACCAACGTGCCGACCTTTTTACCAAAGCATTTGATAAATCAAGATTTGATTATTTACTTTTGGTAAACGGCATTAAGGTGAAGCAAGAGTAACCGACATCAGGAAATCGTTTTTGTAAATATTTTTCTAAAAACCAAAAATCCAAAAATATTTTTCATTTTCTTTATTTTTGAATTTTAGGGGGAGAAAGTTTCAAGAAAAATACAAAAACATTGAAAAACCACAAAAATACAAAAATATGTCTTTAATTTATTTACTTTCTGCATTTAAGGGGGAGAAAATTCAGAAAAACACAAAAACAATAGAAAAACAAAAATGAGTTTCTTGGCAATATAAGAGAAAGTGATATTACATCAGAGGTCGGTTGAAACATGTTTCCAGAAATCAAAAGAAAAAGAAAATGATAAGTAGCTCTACTAATGATGTACCGGTAGACTCACGATCATTTTAAAGTATGCAGGAGATATAAACATAACAGACTGAAAACCGCGTGGGAACCGTTCATTGGCATATGGTCTTGGTACCGAAATTTCGTTTGATAGATTGCCGAGGTTCTGAGATATTCGGGGTTTATGCTTTTTATCATCCGGGTATCATGGTTGCTTCTATAAATAGACTAAGTCTAAGTTCTTCCATGATACCATACATACGTGTACATATCTCATACTGCATTCGACCTCAATAAGTGATAAACAATCACATGTCCAAATCAAATAAGTGATAAAATATCACATTTATCCGGGAGTCAAGTTCGTCTCTCTGCTGTACGAAAGTACTGACCTGTTCACGGACTTGCTCCTGTGCCCTCATGCATCGAAAATCAAGTTCCTCATCAATAAGTGATTCTATCACATAGGGCTTGTTTTCAAACTCAAATAAGTGACTTGTTCACATTGTATATATATACGTCAAAAACGGATGATAAACGGTATACTCCCCAGTAAGATGAACTCTCGTGCATACCTTGATACGGGAATGTGTCGTGAGTGGATGAACACCGGTCGGTAAGTATAAACCATACCTTAAACGTATCTCATTGTATTATGATTACACCTGATCGTTGAGTTTAAGTGGACAACAATATCGGTAATTGTGGTAGAATACTTATCCGCTTCTGTAAAAGAATTTTAAAAGGAAGTGTGTTTTGACAAAAGACCGCAAGCTGATATGATTCTCTTCGCCAGAAACTCGCAAAAATATTGTTGTGTTTGTATATATTTATTTACTGCTTTAATTTTAAACAGTTTTTGTTCGTTTGGTGCATATCAGCACGACATTAGCGGTGATGTCGTTTGATAACATTCAAAGGATTCTAAAATTGTTGCCTTTTATCTTTATCAAACTTCAAAAACCAAAAAGATTTTAATTTAACTTTATTTTTGATTGAATGATGTTGGTGCTCGACCCGATACCTGACAAGCCGAAATACTTCATAAAACTAACCTTGCTGAACTTCATAACGGACAATTTTCAACATGGTCATTTCTGAAAAACCTCAAATGTTGAAGGGTTAAATTGGAAATTCCCTAAAAATCCAAGTGTTGGTGGAAATCTGATCCTTCGAGGAAGCAATGGCCCTCGAAAGATCAGATGGTCAAAGAAAGTCAATGAAAGTCAACAGTCTCCATCGAAAGATACTTGGTCAACGAAAGATTTGACCAAGTGATCCTTCGGGTTGACCAAACTTTTTGAAAGATGACTTTATATCGAAGGATATCTTTCGAAGAATTCAAAAATATCTGGCATCCTTCGATCCAGATCCTTAAAATATCTGGATCCTTCGAACCTTATATGGATCCTTCGAACAAAAGGGGATCCTTCGTGACAGCTGTCCATCTTTCGAGTAGTTTTGTGTCCTTCGAGACGGTTCGACTTTCAAGGTGGAATATAAATAGTTGTCTTCTTCATCACTCATCATTATCAGTTTTCAAAAACCTCAAAACCCTCTCGAAACTCTGCCGAATTTTTCTTCAAACTTGTTCGATTATCAGGATTTCCTAACATTATCTTGGTAGGATGTTATGATTTAATCTAGTAACGAACATCAAAACAAAACTTCATAAACATATTATTGATCATGATTCATTCTTTAATTTTCTTGTTTTATTCATGAAATTTTTGAATGTCTATGATTCAGTATTGTTGTGTTTATGTAATGTTACTGTATCTGTTGTAGATGTTATATTACTTTGTTTGAGCATTGATGTCTGAATGTTTGATTCGATGAATCATAACAAAGGTTTTTGTTTGGGATAAAACAGGGGAGGTTAGGGTTTGGGTAAAGTTAAGTATGGATTGTGTTCATGTTCCGGTTTGGTTTAAAATCTTGATGTGAAATTGGTAGTAGTTTTGATGATATTGATGTGTTAATGTTAGCATAAAACATATTTAAAATCATTCAAATGTCACCAGAAAATTTTAAAACCACCGGAAAAGCATTCCGATGAACAGACGTTTTTATCGGAAAATGAACAGTCGCCTATCTCGGAAGATGATGAGTCATCACCTTGAAAGATGTGCCAAACAGCATCTTTCGAGGTGAAGTTCGAAAGATAATGGATATCCCGAAAGATCATCCTTCGTTGGATCAGCCTTCGAAAGATCAAGGTATCTTTCAAAATATCTTGATCATTCGAAAGATGATCTTTCGACAAGCTTGACATATTTCAAGATAAACAGCATCTTTCGAGCTGGATCAACATCCTTCGAATCATTCTCCATCCTTCGGACTGTTTTTCATCCTTCGTGCCCACATTTCATCCTTCGATAGACAGAGTGTATCTTTCAATAGTTTCCAACACTTAGGAAATTTTCAAGAAATTGAAAATTTTTCTAAGTGTGAAACTCAATGTTGACTGTTTGACCTGTGCTTATTACGTGCAATTGTGATGTGCAGAAATGGCACCAAAAGTTAAGTTTGAGCGGGCCAAACCCACCAAGAAAGTGAAATCTGAACTGGAAGCTATGTCTGAATCTAGACATAATATGGTGGCGTACTTACAACCAGAAGGAGGCATCAGTCCTGAGTTTGCTGGAATTATGGAATATCTTCACCGGGCGAGAATCAATTATGCTATCTCCACACAGCATGTCGCCTATCAATCACATATCAAAGCATTCTGGAGTACAGCTAGGGTGGAAACAGTGGATAATCAGGAAGTAATCAGGGCAAAGTGGATCAGCCGAGAACACTTGTTGATGATAGCAGTTCATCTTCTGAAAATGAAGCAGGTGGTTCTGGTGATGATGATGGTGATTCTTCGCCTGATGATAATAATCCTACTCCTCCGGGGTTGAAGAAACAACAAGTGTAGCCGTGGAAAGGGCGTTAGAGACTTAAGACTTGAAGACGAAGACAAAGCTACAGCCAAGGGGGAGTTTGTTGGTGCACTTTGTGTCTGTACTTTGTCTATATTTTGTAATGTATAAAACGATGTCTTTTGTCGGTTGTGTTTACGTCTTTTATGTGTTGTATTGTGTTGTAATATGTGTTTGACCAAGTCAACCATCCTCCTGGTTTGACTTGGCCAAACTTCAACACTTAGTATTTGAAAGATAGAGTGTCACGAAGGATGTCTTCGAAGGATGATGTTTATCCTTCGAAGACTTCGAAAGATGTCTTTCGGAGGATCTTTATGGACCTCGAAGGATACACTATCCTTCGAGGTATGTCTAGATCCTTCGAGATCTTTCGATAGGTTTTCTGGTCGACAGATGATCCTTCGACCAGGACATCTATCCTTCGTGCATGGGAATCTGTTTTGGGTATATATATCCATGAAGGGTTTCACTTTCACAGAGTTCTGATAGTTCTGTCCAAAGTGTGTGTTCATTGTAGAGAGCTTTTGTGTGTGAAACCCAGGTCTTTGTAAGAGTGTATTTTCAGTTTGGTCAAGGTCTGTAACCGTGTCCACTGAAATACAAGAGAAAACTTTGATACTTGCTTGTCTACTCTTTCTCTTGTTCACTTTGCTTTCATATAAACTCCGGTTTGCTTGCTAGCTTGGATTCCGCACTTGCTAGTGGGTTAAACATAACAAGGAATAGGTTAAACCTCAACCTCCGAGGGACCTACAATAATTCACAAATCAAAATATCAAAGTCAAGATGGTTTGTGATTGGACCAATTGGTGGTCCAATGAAAGCTCACCAATGATAAGACCAATGAGTGGAAAGTATAGCATTTGAAGTCAACATGTCAGACCATTTTTCAGTAACATGGGAACCGCTTTTATGATCTTGGCTGAACCGCCTTTACGGCATCATGTTCTGAACCGCTTTAACGTCAGACGCTGGATCGCTTTTATGGTCAGTCCATTGGAGCGGTTCACATCGAGTATATATAGGTTGTTTGTTAATTCATTTGTAACGTTGTTCAGATTTGCTACCGAGGTGCTGCCGGTATTTCCTTGTACTGTAAACGTTGTTATATCAATATAGAAGAGGATTAAAGTATAATACAAGCTGTGTATACGTCCGTTTCTTTGTTTCCGCCTCTGAAACGGATTTGAGCTCTTCCGAACGACTCATTTAGGTCGAAGTCCGATCCTACAATTGGTATCAGAGCCAAGGAGGAGGAGATCTCGCATATACAGCTCATTTCTCATCATTTTTCTGCTTCTACACCTTTCTTTTTCGAAAAACACAACTTTTTACGGTCAAAATCGTTCCAAATTTTCACAATATGTGCGGAATCATGATTTAACAAAACCTGGAAGTTTTCAGACCTTAATTCGGCTTAAAAGTGATTAAAATTGAATTTTCGCTCTAAAAGCGGTCCATGTTTGCTGACATCACTTCGTGAACCGCCCGTAATTCATGCCTTAAAAGCGGGTGCCGTATAAGCGGTTCAACCTACTTCCAAATAGGCGGGTGCCATATATCTGGAACCGCTCGAAAATTCGTTCTTGAACCGCTCAAAAGTATAAAGTGTGAACCGCTCATTTGACCTTACCTGGATCGCTCATAGGAATTATTCACGTGGTTCACTTATCTGACAAACTTAACATGACTCGCTTTTATGACATAGCTTTTATGACAAAAATCATGGGTCGCCTTTTGTGTTAGTCAAATACTCTTTGCACCGCCCCACTATTGTAGTCGGTCTAATCCCCACTATTGTAGTGCATTTTATTCTTTGTGCACCGTCCCACTACACTTTAAGAATCATTTAGTTCTTTGTTGCATGTTGTCCACCTGTTACTATGCTTTAAATGTTGCTGCCCAACAATTATGCCACCACCCCCATTAACCAATCATAAAATCATATATACTGCTCCATCATAAAATGCACCGTTCCACAATTGTTTGTAACTAAACATCATCCAATTAAAAATCATCACCGCCCCACTACCTTTGTGAATTGTAGAGCCCATATAACCAGTCAAACTTGCACCGCCTAACTGTCCAATCCCATTTAATTAGCTCATATTTTTCGGCCCTATCCTCTTCTATTAATACCAAGGCCACCGCCCATTTAATGAAGGCCGTCATTGTCTAAACAGTTTGCCGCCCATAAGCCAAATTATTTGTTGTCGTCATTTGACCCTATTAAAGTCAGTTGTAATACATTGATTTCATATATGTTAAATTGATCATGTCAAGTGTGGTTTTAGTTCAAGTGTAAACCGAATCTACAGGTTGTGAACTCAGGTCTCGTAATTTCAGTTGTGGTTTCTGTCGGTTCGCACAGTCTGAAGTTCAAAAGGTTTCAAAGGGTCAAGTCGTTTGAATTCGATTCGGGTCATTTCAGTTCGCACAGTTGGTCAACGTTTAGTTCACTCAGCTTGTCAACTTTCAAATCTGCACAGAATTGATCATCAGTTCGAGTACCAGTTCGCTTCTATTAATTGATAATACCGTAAACTGATTGTGTTGTTTGTTTGTCTTTCAGGTATTTTCCCGAAGCATTACGGTATTTCCCGAAATATCATCTGATTCTTGAAGAATGGATTCTGATTTTTACAACGCATTCGCTACTCCGAGTACCCCAATCACTGCTGTTCAAACCACAATGCTCGAAAATGAAACCGGAACGATGCAAAAACCTCCCAAGTTAATGAGCATTGAGGAATTTCAACATTGGAAGGTCGGTTTTGAGAATTGGGTGCAAGCTAATTATCTTGATGCTTGGGAATGTGTCGAGACAAAGTATATCAGACCAATGAATGATGATGAAGAGCCAGTTCCAATCAAAGATCTTAGAGCAGATGAGAGGAAGAAGTACAAAAATGAGAAAATGATGCTAAGTCTTCTTCAACAGGCAGTGAAAGAAGATATCATGGTTCTGCTACAGCACAGTGGAACATCTTACTCAATCTGGAAAGCATTAAGTTCAAAATTTAAAGGAAGTGATGAAATGATTAAAAGCAAAAAGTCGCTTCTAAAGAAAGAGTTTGATCTGTTCCATCAGAGAAAGAATGAAAGCACAAAAGAGCTCATTGAACGATATTGCAATTTACTTGCTAGTATGAAAAGATTAAGTATTCAGAAGAGCAATGAGGAGTTAATCGAAAAACTTGCTGATGCCTTGCCATATGAGAGTTGGGGGACATACTTGTTGATGCTTAGAAACAAAAAGGGTTTTAACAGTTTGACACTCAGCAAATTCATTGAAAAGATAGAAGCTTATGAAATGGAGCAGCGTAAAGTGATCAGAATGAGAGACTTCGATGGTGAACAAGATGTCGGGTTATATTACAAAGCTGGAGTTAATGAAAAATCATCGAATTCATCTCCAAAGATTGTGACAGGAATGAGTGCCAAGAGTGTATCTGAAAGCCCATCGTCTGGATCAAGCAGCAAAACCAGCTTTACTCCATTTTCATCTTTTGATCCAAACATCTCAGCAACTAAGAATGGGAAAAAGTTACAGTGTAACATTGTACTGAATCTTGAGAATGATCAAGATTATTCTGAGGATATTGCCAAAAACCAAATGTCTTTATTAGGAATGGTTTTGGAATCTTATACTTGTTTTGTTGCAGGTCGTATCGGAAATCCAATGCTAACCAAAGAAGACTACGACCAGATAGATGCTGAAGAGATGGAGCTAATGGACATAAAATGGTGTCTGGCTAGTGTTTTACGGAGAGCTGAGAAGTTCAAACAAATCACGGGGAGAGATGATCTTCGTGATGCGAACGTTTCTACTTTAGGTTTTGATAAATCTAAAGTCACTTGTTTTCGGTGCAGGGAAAAAGGACACTTCAAGAGGGAGTGCACAAACCGAGAAGCAAGTGGAGCTCAAAATCCGTTCAACAACAACAACGATTACTATCGCAAAGCCATTTATCACCAAGTTGGTCAATCATCTCAACAACAAAAGCATCAAGCTCAGACTGCACATGGAAGAGATGTGATTGAAGATACCGGAAAAAAAGCTTATTTGATTGATCAAGAAGATGAAAAGCTTGCAGAAGGTTTTAGCTGGGCAAAGTTCACTTGGGATGATTATGTTCCTGATCAAACTACAGCTTATACTGCTTTTGCTGCAAAGATTGAAGATGATAGTGATGATGATACAGAATATTGGGCAAGAAAATACAGAGCTGATATGAAGTTGGTTGCTGAGAGTGAGAGTGAAGATGATAGGGTCAAGAAGGAGAAGAAAAAGAAGAAGATCAAAACACCGGTTAGTAGTGATGATGAAGAAGGGTCGTTGATGAGTAGTGATGATGAAGAAGTGCCGGTGAGTAGTGATGATGAAGATGTGCAAGTGGTGAGAAAGAAAAAGATGACAGAAGTGCAAAAATTCAAGATTGATGAAAAAGTTGATGCAAAAGAAACTCAGGTGAAGTGTGAAAACTGTGAGATTGTGAAAAAGCAGAACAGCACGTTGATTAACAACTTAAACAGACTGAAGGAGTCTTATGATGTGCTGAACAAGACAATGAATCAGTACGATCAAACGAGTGAAGAACAAGCAGTTGCGATGAGGACTCTTCAGGGAGCATTCATGACAAAACAAAAAGTTGTAAACAACTATATTGAAAAGTGTGATGCGTTAGAACAAAAACTTGAATTGCAACGAATCGAAACAGAAAGAGTGAATCGTTTATTGAAAAGTTACTCATGTACTTCCTATGTGATTGACAGGATCTATCCGACTGTTGAAAGCATGAAGGTCTGGGAAGAAGATGAGTCAACTCAAGAAAAGGCAGCTGAAGTGAGTGTTGGAGAAAAGAATGCTGACAAGAAGAAGAGTGACAGGAAGAAGGATACTGAAAAGACTTCATCTGGTAAGAAGAAAGGTGTTAGTTATAACAGATGTCCACCTCCACTGGAAAACGGATATTTGCCTAGACATCCTAACGATGAAAGAGTCAAAAAGGCTACAAATTTACAGTGGGAGTCAGAGTCGTCGGTCAATCTTCCCGAAAGTATTGATGTTGTGTTTACATCATCTGACACTGATCAACAGTCTCAATTAATGAAGAAAGTCGTGGATCATGTGTTAGATAGTGATGACAGTGAAGAGTCAAAGTCGGAGTCCGCGTCAGAATCAAAATCTGAATCAAAAGCTCCGAGTCAAACAGAAAAACAGGGAAAATTGGTTTATGATAGAAAATTCCTGTTATCAAAATCTAATTTGGATGATGGATTGTTTAAAGTTGCTTATACTTTAAATAACTCGGACAAATTATATTCTGATGAGGAATTTCCTATAAGAGGTGTTAAAACTGAACTGATTAACAAGGTTTTTATACTCTCGGAAATCCATATTTCTGAAATCAAAGGTTTATGTCTTAATGAAAAACCAAGACCTTACACCTCAAGAGTGCAGCAAAGATTGAATAAGAAAAAGAAATACAGTTCTAGTTCAAATTTTCAAAAGAAATCAAACCATAACGGTAATTTCAAAAAGAAAGGGTTGGGTTTTATTCCTACTGAAAAACAGAAAAATGAAAAATATGTTCGTGATTTTAAGTCCAAAATGTCATTTGTTTCAGGCACATCTACTGATGAAGAAGAAAAGACAAGTTTCTGGAGAGAAAAGAATAGTGAATTTTGGAAGAAGAAACAAGCTGAACAAAAGAAAGACTCGAGAACCTGTTTCAAGTGCAACAATGTTGGACATATCGCCAAAGATTGTACTCAGGCGATACAGTCAAAACAGGGAGTTTTTCGTACAATTTCAGAAAAGGTGTATGCGTTCGAATCACCACTTGACAGAACAAAGTTGTTTAAAGATTCTATTTTTGAAACTGGTGAATGTTCGACCAAGTTTTACAAAAAGAGAGCCAAATCTAGCAACCAGAAATGGGTTGTGAAGAATGGTGGTGAAAGCTCTAGCGATGATTCTGATAGATCGAAATCAGAGGAGCTATCTTCAGGCGATGAAACTGATTCCACAAAGTCAGTTGAGCCACAAGTTGATTTAAAATGTGAAGCTGATGTAAAAAATGAGAACTCAGTTCCGATGGTTAATGATGATGAATTTCCATCACTTCGGGCTGAGAATTATAAAAAGAAAATTGGTAAAGTTGAGATTTCTAACCAATTTTTCCATGATGAACAGGAATTTGATGCTGAAAAGGTCTTTAACCCCAGGGTAAAACATATCTTTGGCAAAATGATTGATCGAAAAGTCAAAGGGGTTAAAGAATTCTATGAGAAGAAGACAAAGAAGGAAAAAGTTGAACCATCCCTGGTTTGTGACTGGGATGGTACATATTTCGAACAGTAAGTCTCAGGACTTGCCGGAGCTCCCAGGTTGGTAAGCGTGGAGCATGAATCGGCATCTTTCTTAGAGTTGTATTCGGTAACGTCATTCAAACGGTAAAGAGGTTTGTTTATGTATTTCTTACAATTGGTACGGAGGTTTCTGAACTGAAAATGGTAAATCAAGGACATTAAGTTGTACTTGTATTTTCCTACATTGGTCGAAAGACAAGATGATGAACCACAACCCCGAACATTTGTTGGATATTTCTACAAATGATAATCTACAATTGGTAAAATCAATCAAACTTATTTTCCGGAAAAACCATTTTGATTAAAACAAACTTAAGTGTTTTGAAATCTAAATGGGAAAATAGTTTGTTGATAGGGGAAGTTCTGATTGTTTATGCCTAGTGAATGGCGAATTGAGGAGATTCGATATCAGTTGTCATGTTCTGTATAGTTTGTTTTCAATTTTCATTAGATGTATTTGAATTTTAGGGGGAGTAAGAATTTTTAGAGAAAATCCAAAAACATCAGAAAATTTGAAAAAGTCAAAAACATGATAAAATCAAAAATGAGTTTTTGTTGCATAAAAGAGGAAATGATAGTACATCAGTGGACTATCACAACACGCTAAAGAATTGGAAAGTCAAAATGTGATAAACGATCTTACTGCGGATGTGTTAGTAGATTTTCGCACATTTAGTAAATTGAAACGAGATATAAACCTAAATCAAACTTGCTTAATTCGTGGGTAACTATTCTTGGATATATGGGTAACCCCCGAAATCTTGTTTGAAAGGTCCCGTATTCTGAGATACTAGGTCTTTATACTCAGTGATATCTGGGGTATTATCCCGGGACTTCTGCTGTATGGAAGTACTGACCTAGTCCCCGGATAATACTTTCTGCAAATGCTTGAAAAAGCGCCGCCCTCAGCATGCTGATGAAACAATAAAATTGATAGTCGCTGCTGTTGAAATGCAAAAAGATCCTCTAAAGGGGACCCACCAAAAGTCGAAGCCGTCATCTCTCTGCGTATACGGAAGTATCGACCTGAGCTCTCACGGCCCTCGCACATAACCCCTTTACAGATATCAGCTGTGGTATACTCACCTGTAAGACTGAATATTTGGGATCTGGATACGGGAGTATATTCAAGTGGAGTGATACACAATTAAGTTTAAGTCTCTAAAACATTAATATCGTATCTCGAATCGATTAAAATTTGTGTTGAAAATTTAAGTGGACAAACATACTGACAATCTAGGTAAATTGTTTAGAACTGAGAATGTTTAAAGCTTAACGGTGTTGGTGATTTATCTCAAAACTGATATGATCCTCTTGCACGAGCTCACAAAAAATATTGTTTGTAAATAGTTTATTTTTGCATTTTAGTTTCTTTATTTCAAAATACAAAAAGATTTTTAGTGTGTTTTAGCATAAATTTTGAAAATTCAAAAAGATTTTCGACAACTGATGTTGGATAGCTGATTTTCAAAATTCCGAGTGCTAAACATGATGAGCAATACTTGAGGGGGAGTGTGTGTGTGAAATTAATTGATTTCATAATCTAACTCTGTCAAGTGGTTCATCAAAATATCTGTGTTTGTTTTGAATGAGAATCTGGATTGATGTATGTTCATATATTTGATAAATATATGTGAAAGAAATTTACTCTGAGGTAGAGTTGATGCAGGAAAGCCAGACGTCGATCCTGAAGATGTTGCTGAAGATCAAAAGAATGCCAGCAAATCGAGAGGGGGAGTCTGAAGAGAGTGAGAGAGAAGCTCAAAGACTGATAAAGACTAAAGTCGTTGAAGACTCGACACTTAAGACTCGTCAACATCTGAGGGGGAGTCTGTTGGTGCAGTCATCTGTCGACTACGTCTAGTGTCAAGTCTCGGCTGCGGTGCGGATCTGATCGGGGATGACATCACGAGTGACATCACCTAGGTGACATCACAAGTGATGTCATCATTCAAATATAAGTGATATTGGCCGATTAAATGTCTAAAGTAACAAAGTCTATAATTCACAAATCAAAATATCAAAGTCAAGATGGTTTGTGATTGGACCAATTGGTGGTCCAATGAAAGCTCACCAATGATAAGACCAATGAGTGGAAAGTATAGCATTTGAAGTCAACATGTCAGACCATTTTTCAGTAACATGGGAACCGCTTTTATGATCTTGGCTGAACCGCCTTTACGGCATCATGTTCTGAACCGCTTTAACGTCAGACGCTGGATCGCTTTTATGGTCAGTCCATTGGAGTGGTTCACATCGAGTATATATAGGTTGTTTGTTAATTCATTTGTAACGTTGTTCAGATTTGCTACCGAGGTGCTGCCGGTATTTCCTTGTACTGTAAACGTTGTTATATCAATATAGAAGAGGATTAAAGTATAATACAAGCTGTGTATACGTCCGTTTCTTTGTTTCCGCCTCTGAAACGGATTTGAGCTCTTCCGAACGACTCATTTAGGTCGAAGTCCGATCCTACAAATACCCGGGTCCAAAGATAACAAATTAAGGGTCGAATTAATCAATTATGCGATTTTGTGATTATGTGTTTATGTGTTCTCCTTTGTGTTTTGTGCGATCCGATTTTTTTCGAAATCCTCATAGAATCTTCCATATCTTCATATGAGGGATTCATAGTAGGATATTCAAAGGTACTACCTTGAATCCTTAATGGGCTTTTATGTGGTAGTTAAGACCCTTGGATTTATATAAGTGCCATTTCATAATTCGAAAAAGACCCCTTGAGTGGTCTAGTTAAAGATTGATTCAACATCTGGTCAAGAATGACATGTGATATAGCTGGAAAGACTTCTAGGTAGTCTGTTTTAAAAGATCATTTATTGATCTAAAGGACTCAATGATGGTCTAGTCACACTCATCACATGTTCGTTCATTTGGTTCTTCCCTACACATTATCAAATACACTGTGTGGACTATGCAAGGAATTACGTAATTATGGACGCGTACATAATTATGAAATTCAGTGCACGGAAACCACAGTAAGATTTATCATGTGTAAGAACTGATAGTGACAACAATAACGGAATGTGAACGATGTAATGGAGGTACGGTGGACGCACCATGGCACTTCATATACTTGTATATAAGTGTCCCTCTTACATTGCAAGCATAATGTTATTAAAGTTACTAGAAGTTCAGAACCCAACCAGTATTGTCTTATCTTTTCGACTTCATGTTTCCAGCTCTCACAAGTTTCCTCTAATTAAATTTCGGGACGAAATTTCCTGAAGTAGGGGAGACTGTGACATCTGTGCCTCCAAGACCATCGAAAAAATACCAAATCAATGAAATATTGTATTTCATACTTGGAATTTGTATAAATATGTGTATCGTTTTCACATATCAATTCTCGTTCGATTTCAAGCTCTAAATCACTTTCTGGAAAGTTATACGCAAACGGGTGCGTAAATGCAGTCGGTTTAATGCGACAAACACTCCGGGATAGTTAAATAGGCTTAACATACCTTAAATAACCTCAACATAACTTAGAAATAAGTTTTGGAAGGTTTGGTGTGTCGAAAGCAAGTTTGTTCGATCGTAGGGACTATTTGTGTCAAACTGCGAAACTATACCGATTCGTATGGTGTCGAACAGTCCGGAACTTGATCATAAGCTAAACATACCATAAATAACCTAAACATAGCTTAGAAATAAGCTTTGAGTGGTTCGGTGTGCGTAAACATGCTTATTTGATCTTTCAGGGACTAAAAGTGTCAAAAATGGCGTAAGTTTGCATTTTCGCGCATATCTTACGTTCTGACCACATCTGGACATCCAAAATTTTTGTACACACTAAAATATTTATATTTAAGTGATCGGCATGCAAAAATTCCATTCGTCGCTTAATTTGGATCGTTTTCGCGTCCGTTTGAGTTTCGTCGTAATTTAACGAACAACGCGACCGTACGACCAAACGAGCCGACATCCGAAAGTGTTCCAAGCATATTTTGAGTCCTCTAAACTTTATTGACCTTGTAGAGCCTTGAAAATGGCTTAACGGGGGTCAAAAAGGGCTGAAATGGGCTTAAAACACATGCAGGGACCTGAACTGTAATTTTTGAAACTTTGGCTGACCTGGGAGGGTCAGGCGGCCCGCGTGAGCCCCCTCCCATATCCCAGGCGGGCCGCATCAGGGTGCCAGTAACCAGAAAGTGTGTTTTTGGCTGCTGTTTGCAAATTCAGGGGCTGTTTTGGTAAATTCTTTGTGTGGTGACCAAGTTAACACTTCTCCAAGGCATGCTAGCTGTCCCTAAACACATGTATGGTTGTGATTTAATGCTTAATGACAAAGAAAACCACTTGTAATGATCCTAGAGCATCACCACAACTATAAATAGCAAGGCCTTTCACTCCATTCTTTGCTCATTCTCATTTCTTCTCCTCTACATCTGCTTGGAAGCTTTCTAAGCTGAATTGGGACTTTATCTTCTTTGTAGAAAAGATAGCAAGGACCCTAAGTGAGCTTCTTTCATTCTTTTTATGGCTTTTTCCTTATGTAGTGCAGAAAGTCAAACGTTTGGCCAACAGTTTGACTTTCGGTTTTGACCATCAATTGGTCAAGTCAAAGTTCAATTGAACTTTGAAACGTGATTGTAATCACGATAGTTATAATCCTTCGTGATTATAGCTATTGATTATCACGTTAGCTAGTTGTAGTGTCGAGTCAAAGTTTCGGTCAAAATGCGTTTTAGCACGCATTTTGCCTCGGAACTACTTTAGGGTATCAAAACACTTTGTTTTGATACCATGTTTTGACATGTCTAACTCGACACTATTAGTTTGTGCTTGTTTAGGGTCGTAAGTTAAGCGGTCTAAACAACCGCTTACACTTTCGAACCCGACCCGTTTGGTCGATCTTTAGGATCCGACCAAGCTTAGTTAGTGATCATAGTTTCATAGGGAATAACCACTGAGGTTATACCTTATGATCAGATAGGATTGGTTAGTCATATGCTTGTTAGCTTGTATGCCCATAGGAAATGACCAAAATGCCCTTTTGAAGCTAAAATCCGTAATTTGACTATGTGAACATATTTTTGACTTGTAATCTGATTTAGTAACATGTTTAGGGATAATTGGGCATGTAAGACTTGGCATAGCACATAGATTACCATCCGAACATAGTTATACGCTAACGACGCCTTATAGTAGCTTATGTTACCATAATGTGTCGAAACGGGTCAAAAGCACTTAGGTAGGCTTTCCAATCAGAATGTAGGGCCTATTAAATCATACCATATGAGTGCAATTACTCATTTGATTTATAGAACCTCATTCTATCCCATCTCCCGATTTAGGAGCCGATTTATTAACATAGTTACCTATACTAGGTGCCGGTTGATTCCGTGATACTTGGAGCTTAAATTGGTCTTATTCTCAAGGCTAATTAGCAATCCCAAGTGAGTACATAGTTCCCCTATTTTATTGTTTTCAATTGTTTTGGGGTGATTCATATGTACAAAACGAATTTCAAGGTTTAAACGAGGGTTTCAAAAACGATGGTTTATACTAAACTAATAACGATTTCAATAAAGTGAACAAGACTTGTTGGTTGTATTTACATAACAAATGACATTCATTAGCTCTGATCAAGCCGACCAGTATTAGGTTATGGTACCATAGGATCTGACAAATCCCGTTATCAGACTACACCCATTGTTATGTGTGGGGGTTATGTAGATAATGACCGAATCTGTTATTGTTAACTTACCCTATGGTGGTTTGTTAATGCGAGAAACGAGTTAGACGAGTCACAAAGGTTTGAATGTTGTTAGCAAGATGACCAAAAGTAGTTTCACTATTAAAACGAATACGATTTTGGGACGAGTTAAACAATTTGAAACGAGATACACGATTTGAAACAAGTTAGACGAATTAAACGATTGGTTTTTGGTAGTGATTAGATAATGGGACGGGTGTAGTATGATAGAATCATGGTAGATACGCCGCTGGTACATCTTATATATAAGTGCTTCTATCATATTACATTGTGTATCATTATTTAGTTCACTGGGGAAACGATTTTTGAAACGATGTCACACAACGAGGTTTTCAAAACGATATAAACCATACGAGTTTTATTAACGAGTTTTTATGAGATGTTTACAAGTTGTTATACTAAAACAAATGTTTTTGAGTTAAGAGTCATGGCTACGAGATTTTATAAACTATAACCAATTTGATTTGAGTTGGTTAATTATGTTGCAATACATTTTTTTTCTAAACGAGGTTTGTATTTTGACTCATGTAGTCTAACGAGATACTACAACATATAAACGAGCCATGAATCCGATACTCCCATAAAACCTATGTACTCGCCAGCATTTCTTTGCTGACTTTACTTTTTACATATGTTTCAGGTGGTATTGCTTGATGTTGCTTGCTTGGAAGCTTATGTCATATAGGACCTGGACGAGGCCTTAGTGATTTAAAAACAGTTATAAACAATATGTAGTTTGTTTGTTTTGATTTAAAGACAATGTACATTACATAATAATTCAACAAAACAAAACATTTGGTTACCATGGTTGTGAAACAATAATTCTGTTGCAACACTCCCCGACGTTTCTGCCACGGTTTGTTGTTTTAACGTGGTCGGGGTGTGACAGGTATCACCTAATCCCATACCCCACCCATACCGGTGAAATTTTTTAAAACTAATCCCATACCCGTCCCATTTGTGTTGGGTTTCTAGTATACCCGTCTGGCTCGGGTATTTTTGCCATCCCTACTTCACTGAATCACTGAGTTTAGAGTCCGTTCCATTTCAAGCCTTAATCATATAATCACACCCCTTTTTTTCGGTCGTCAATTCATCGGCCCTATCCTTTCGTGCCGCTTCAACGTTCAATCGTCCCTCGACATTTTTTTGTGTTTCCGCCACTCGCCAGTTTTATTTGGTTGGATTTAAGAGTGTAGTTTAAAACAATATTTAGCTAATGAGTTTAGTTGGGTAAATGATTTTAGTTGTTTAATGGGCTTAAACTTATACAGAAGTTAATGGATTGAACAAACATAATGGGTTTTTAAATTAATTAAAAAAATTATATATTATTATAATATTAAAATCACTATTCATTTTAATTCGTTTAGTAATATAATAATAATAATAATAATAATAATAATAATAATAATAATAATAATAATAATAATAATAATAATAATAATAATATAGTAATATATAGTAATAGTCTTTTATCCAAAAAAAAGTCATACATATAAATATATCCACACTATTTTTTATTTTAAAATATTGGGTCCTAGGTAGGGTGGCGTATCGTGTATACATGTACATGAATATACACGACACACGAAATCCCATACACGAACACGACACGATAAGCTTTTGTGACAGTTTTCCATACATGAACATCAAATATTTTTAATAGGTATACACGATAATTACCTGTTAACACCTGTTTACGAATGTTTCAATAATTACATATCTAGGAACCTGTTTAGTGAAACAAAAGTTGCCAAAAGTTCACAATATGTGTAAATAATGCATATACGCATAATTCGTAACAAGTTTGAAACAAAATCCATAAATGACAAATCACAATAGGTTTAAATAATTCATAACATCCATTCAAAACAATGTAAAGTTCAAATGAGTCTTCTCAAATCTTCAATTCAAAGTTCACATGGGTTTTTCTTCTCGACGGCCGGTGGTTGGGGTGGTGTTGCTAGGAGTTGGGCTGGAGAAGTGAAGAATTAGGTAGTGTTTGGTATGCAGGAATGGGAGGTGGAATGGAATGAACTATTGCAAGGGAATGAAAAAAGTGTGTTTGGTTGCTCAACGTAATGGAATCACCCATTACATAAGTCATTCCTTTCCCTCAAATTCATTTCATCCACTCCCCCTGTTTTTTTTTTCCATTCCCTCTCTCAGCCTACGTAATGGGTGATTTCATTACGTTGACCAACCAAACACACTTTTTATCATTCCCTCGCAATAGTTCATTACATTCCACCTCACATTCCTGCATACCAAACACTACCTAGGGGTGTGGATGGAATGGATTTGATGGAATGGAATGCCCTATGTAATGGGTCATTCCATTACCTTTACCAACCAAACACATTTTTTTTTCATTCCCTCGTAATAGTCTATTCCATTCCGCCTCTCATTCATGCATACCAAACACTACCTTAGGGTTTTTTTTTAATATGTCAATTGGAATGTGAACAGCAAGGGTTAGGGAAACTAGAGAGATAAATAATAAGATCATGTTTTCAAATCACATGGTCCCACTAAATTATATTTTTATTATATTAAAATTGTTAACATGTATTAACAGGTATGGAATAGGTAAACAAGTATTTTACCTGTTTAGACACGAAAATTAACAGGTATTTTCGTGTCTACCAGTTTAGTACATGTTACCTGTTAAGGCCATATACTGTTCGTGCATAATGTCTATAGCCTACGTCTGAAGTCTAGGTCATGATGTATAGGGGTTAAATATGTCAAATATGTAAAGTTTAGGGTTGTTTGATGTAATTTCTCATGAAAGGTTGTAATGTAATTCCGCACGAAATTACCCAGGGTAATTTCGCATGAACCGGAACATGTAATTCCATGCGGAATTAGAAGCCTATAAATAGGCAGTCATGTCTTCTCATTTGGCACGGAATTACATGTAGTGTCACGAAGTGCTGTTGAAATTCTACCGTGTAATCAAGTCTAATCTGAATGAGAAGCTTGTTTTGAAGTATAACAATCTGTTTCTACTCATTTCTTCACTGATTCTAAGCTGTTTGTTAGTTTCCGCCTCTCAAACAGTTGTGTATTGCCTCTGATTGACTCATTTGGTCGGTAAAACGATCCTATAAGTGGTATCATAGCCAGTGATGAGTCAATACACTTGAATCAGTGCCCTTTTCTACACATTCTTGGACTTCTGGACAATTTAACGGACAGAATGGACTGATTTTCTGATATTGTGTGTAAATACAGTTTTAACAAACCCTTGAGAGAATCAGATCAAAATTCGAACTAAAAGTGACAAAAAATGCGTAAAAAGGTTAATTTCGTTTGAACGAACATCTAATTTCGTTTGAAAAGTTGATGTATTTTCACACGAAATTACTGATTTCGTTTGAAATTATATCTAATTTCGTTTGAAGGTAATTCTGTTTGGCTAATTCCGCACGAAATTACGTATTTCGCTTGAAATGCCATTTGATTTCGCTTAAGAGTGTAATTTCGTGTGAGATAGATGTTTTTGCTTGAAACTTAATTTCGTGTGAAAGTCTAATTTCGTGTGAAAGTCCACTTTGTTTGTAATTTCGTTCGAAAGTCTGATTTCGTGTGGAGAACCTAATTTCGCTTGAAATTGACCTGTTTTCAAAACTTGAAAAATTTTTCCGTAAACTGTTTTTATAAAATGGATAACGGGTTTTACAACTTGTTTGTCGGCGGTGGAATGACGGCAGCACAAACCCCGGCTAGTATAGTACAAAATGTGAACATGGAGAATGAGCTCGGGACAATGCAGAAACCACCTAAATTGATGAATATTGATGAGTATGTTGGGTGGTCTGGAAGGTTTAAGACATGGGTACAAGCCAACCATTTCGAGTGTTGGATGAGGATCGAATCGAAATATATTCCTCCTAAGAATGGTTCGGGTCTTGAGAAGTCGATTAGCAGTTTGACACAACTTGAACAAGAAGATTTCAAGGCAAAAAAGAAGATGATGGGCATTCTACAACAAGCAATTAAAGAAGATATCTTAGTGTTACTGCAACATCAAGATAATTCACAATCAGTGTGGCATGCTTTGAAAGTGAAGTTTTTGGGAAGTGTATCAATGATAAAAAGCAAGACTGCTTTGCTGAAGAAAGAATTTGACATCTTCAGGGGAATTAAAGGTGAAACAACAAAACAGTAGATCGAGAGATACTATCACTTAGTTGTTGAAATGAAGCGTTTGGGTATTGAGAAAACTGATGAAGACTGGGTTGATAAACTGGCAGATGCCTTGCCATATGATGAATGGGGTACTTATCTTTTGGTGTTGAAGAACAACTTAGAGTATGTTGGGTTTAACCTCAGTTCATTCATTAAAAAGATCGAAGCACATGAACTTGAACTGATGAAGATCAGAAAGATGAATGCTGCAAATGATCAACAAGATGTTTCACTTTATTACAAAGGAAGTTCTTCGGCAACAACGAATCTAAGCCCGAAGATTCAGACAATGTTCAGTGCAGATTCAACATCCGGTGTTTCGTCTAGTACATTAAGCAACAACAAGCCTTCACCGTTTGCAAGTTATGAGCCAAATCCCAAGGCTTCAGAACAAATGTCTCCACGAAGCTCATCAAGCTCGAACAATCAGGGTTATGCTTCTGGGATACAGTGTAACATTGCTGTAAACATCAAAAATGGACAAGAGTTTACAGAAGCAGCTGCAAAGCAACACATCGCACTGTTAGCTTTCGTTCTTGAGTCATATGAGAGTTTGGTAGCTGGAAGGATCGGTAATCCAGACATGATAAAAGAGGATTACGATCAAATCGATCCAGAGGAGCTAGAGCTGATTGACATCAAATGGGGGATGGCTAGCTTGGTAAGAAGAGCCCAAAGGTTTATGGAAATTACGGGTTAGAACAGTTTGTCAGGACCAGATAACAAGCTCGGATTTTGTTGGTGCATACGTCTGTCGACTTCGTCTTGTATCGAGTCTTACATTGGTCATGGCACGAAGATCAAGAGTCCAAGCAAAAAGTTAATTCCGCATGGACCAACTAATTTCGCTTGAAGGTCATTAAGTAATTCCACGCGGAATTACTTTGTAATATCGTTTGGATGTAATTTCGTTTGACATGTAATTCCGCTTGAGCATGTTCAAGCGGAATTAGTCAGCCTATATATATGTGTGCTTCCGTTTCATTTGGAACGGAATTAGGAAGAGTGTTTCCGACGGTGAAGCTCTGTCGAAGTGTCGTCTTGCTATAAAATTGTTTCAGTGTAAGACCCAGCTTATTTTACCAAATTTAATAACCTAAAAACCTTGCATTTAACGCCAAAATGACGACTTTACAAAAACTTTCATAGTTTAACCCAAAATTAACACAACCTTCGTGTATTGTTGTTACAAACCACATACAAGACAGTAACTACCATTAATTTACATAGTTTCTAACACAAAGTTTGGATGCGGAAGCGTTCTTAAAATGTGTGTGTGTTCGGTTCGATTCATTTGCTTGATCTTCATCCTTTTTCTTGGTACCTGAGAACTAACATTTAAAACAAGCATTAGTACTAACACTCTTGGTAATTACGTATTCGAATCAGGTCCGAACACGGATTCGAGAAAATGATCAAAACAACTTTTGTCTAACAGGGCTCCACCGTAATTTACGGTGTCACCGTAAATTACGGTGGCTTCTGGTCATTTGGGATCTACCGTAACACAGTAGAGACTCACCGTAAATAATTTCAGGCCACCGTAAATTACGGTACTACCGTAATTTACGGTAGACTCTGCACATCTCTTCCTTGTTTAAAATGCAGTTTTCTTGCTGATTCGCTATGAGTCGAAACAACACAAATTCGCATAAATTGCTGCGCGGCTGGGCTAGTACTTCATACTTGTTTTGGTTTATAACATTACTCAACTATTCTTGAGCGGGCATGCTTACGAAATCAACTTACACCCTAGATTACAAGACATAATATTTGGTTGTTTATACTATTTTCATGCATCGGATATACACCTTAGCTCCTATATTAAGAACAAGATTTCTTAATTTGGGTATGGTGTTCGTTACACGGCATACTTATCATGTAATTCACGCATTGTGTAATAAGGTCATGCTTCATGCTTATTACCATAACTTGTTTGACCCGTTTGGGTGTTTAACTTACACACCATTTCGGATATGTAAGATTTCATGCATTTTCACTTGTTTTGACCCATTTACTTGTTTAAGGCACTAATCATATTCGTGACGTATTGGTAAATCTTGGTCGTCGTGTTTCAAAATTGACTACATAAAACTAACAATAAGGTATAATGTAACGAAACGATAAATTTCGTACCTTTAGAGCGCGCCTTTTCCTCGTGATTTCCCCTCGGCTTGTCCGCTAGAGGAACCGGACTCTTTGCCTAGAAAATTCAGTTTTCACAACATGTTTAGAACTCTTTTCATGACCATAATCTCATCATTATGGACCATTATCAATCTGCGTTTTTATCCAAATTTTAATATTTAAGTCCTCACTTAGGCATTTCTACAAACACCTAGCGGGTCAGATTTTTCCACCTTCATAAACAAGTTCGTGACTTTAAGATTTGCCATCAAATTTCACTATAATAGCAATTTTGCATACAATTAGTATCAATATCACTGAAATTATTTCTTATAATGAAATTTATACTAGGATTACACTCAAAATCCTAATATTCATCATCAACATACAAAACCCATAACTTAACATTTATGGATTCATGGAATTTTCTTGAATTAGGGCATGATTTCACCTATAGTTGTCTAGGTTTTAACCCTAGACACTATTTCATCTTTAATCTAACTAATTACTATCATGCATCAAATAAATTTCAGATTTTGCTAGATTCATGAGAATTTCAAGTAGTGAATTCTCACAAAATTTTACATACCTCTAGACCCTCTCGCGATGAGGAACACGATTCTAAGCTCGGATTTTGTTTTGGTTAGGATTTGAGCCTTCAATTTGCAAGAAATGGTGATGTTAGGGTTTTGGATATGGGGTTCGCCCCTTTTCTCTGCTTCTGTCGACCAGACCACCAATTTTTGGTGTGTTTGGTTTTGATTTTGTTACTATTAGTAATAAGAGTTTCATTTTTGACAAGTTTAGTCCCTTGACTACCATTTTCTCTAGTTTCAAGTATTTTAACCATAATATGAGTTATTTCTAGACTAGAACTTAACTAGGTTAAGTTCTTAATTGGTAATTTCTTGTTTATTAATTCCTTGAACTTTATAATATACGGGTTTACGTTTTTGGGGTGTTACAAGTCCACCCCCCTTAAAAGGGGTTTCGTCCCCGAAACCGAATTACGTACCAAATAATGTAGGGTAGAGACGCCGCATCTCCTCTTCGGATTCCCAAGTAGTGTCTGACCCTTTTCTGTGGTCCCACTTAACCTTGACTTGATTTATCACTTTGTTCCTCAAGCTTTTCTCTTTACGATCTAAAATCACAATCGGTTTCACTGCATAGTTGAGACTGTTATCCACCTCGATATCATCGTAGTGGACATGAGTGGTCTCGTCGGCCAAACATTTCCGGAGATGTGATACGTGAAATGTGTTATGAATCCCACTCAATTCTTCGGGTAATTCAAGTCGATAAGCTACCTTACCAACTCGTTCAATGATTCTAAATGGCCCAATGAATCTCGGGCTTAACTTTCCCCTTTTTCGGAATCTAATAATACCCTTCCATGGGGAAACCTTTAGCATGACCATTTCGCCAACTTGGAACTCGATTGGCCTATTTCTTTTGTCTGCGTATGCCTTTTGTCGGTCTTGAGCCGCCTTTAAATGTGTCCGAACTATGTCAATTTTCGCATTTGTAGCTCGGATTACGTCAGTTGGTGCTAGCCCTCGCGGGCCCACCTCTCCCCAACATACCGGAGTCCGACACTTTCTGCCATATAATAGCTCATACGGGGCCATTTTAATGCTCGCGTGATAGCTATTATTATACGCGAATTCGACCAAGGGTAAATGGACATCCCAACTACCCCCAAAGTCAATAATGCAAGCCCGTAGCATATCACCCAATGTTTGTATTGTTCTTTCGCTCTGCCCATCCGTTTGTGGATGGTAAGCAGTGCTAAGGAACAATTTGGTTCCCATCTGTTCTTGGAATTCACGCCAGAATTTCGAGGTAAACCGAGTATCTCTGTCTGATACAATGGATATCGGTACCCCATGCCTTGCTATGATTTCATTGGTGTATACCTCCGACATTTTCTCAGATGTATAGGTTTCACGAATCGGAATAAAGTGGGCGCTTTTAGTTAACCTATCCACGACCACCCAAATAGCGTCAAAACCACGACTTGTTTTAGGTAGTTTAGTCAATAGGTCCATCGTGATTTGCTCCCATTTCCAAACCGGAATTTCTAACGGTTGGAGCTTACCATACGGCTTTTGGTGTTCCGCTTTGACTTGTAGGCATGTCAAGCATTTTTCCACATATTTCACAGTGTCTCGCTTCATTCCGGGCCACCAATAGTTTTGCTTCAAGTCATGATACATTTTGGTCGCCCCCGGGTGAATGGAATAACGGGATTTATGAGCTTCATCAAGGAGAAGCTTCTTAACACCACATGTGTTGGGGACCCAGATTCTATTAAAACGAGTTCTTAGGCCGTGACTGCCCACTTCAAGGTCTTTAACTTGACCAATAATTCTTTCCTTTTTCCAGTTTTCCGCCTTTACAGCTTCATCTTGTGCTTCTCGAATTCGTTCTAGTAAACTTGAAGTCACAACCAGTTGCATTGATCGTACCCGTATCGGGGCATAATCTGTTTTGCGACTCAGCGCATCGGCAACTACATTGGCCCTTCCGGGGTGGTAATGTATTTCGCAGTCATAGTCCTTGACGGTTTCTAACCACCGCCTTTGCCGCATGTTTAATTCCTTCTGGTCGAAGAAATATTTCAAGCTTTTATGGTCGGTAAAGATTGTAAACTTTACTCCGTACAAGTAATGTCTCCATATCTTTAAGGCAAACACCACCGCCGCCAATTCTAAGTCGTGAACCGGATATTTATTTTCATGAATCTTCAATTGCCTCGAGGCATAGGCGATAACCTTGCCTCGTTGCATTAACACGCATCCGAGCCCCAATTGAGAAGCGTCCGAGTAAACCACCATGTCTTCAGTCCCTTCCGGTAAGGTCAGTACCGGAGCGTGGGTCAACTTTTCCTTGAGTGTTTGGAAAGCTTCCTCTTGCTTAATGCCCCACACAAACTTTTCCTCCTTACGAGTTAATTTGGTCAAGGGTAAGGCAATTTTGGAGAAATCCTGTATGAATCTCCGATAATATCCCGCAAGCCCTAAAAAGCTTCGGATTTCCGAGGGATTTCTTGGAGGGCTCCATTTTGTCACAGCTTCTATCTTTGACGGATCTACTAGTACTCCATCAGCACTAATAAGATGCCCAAGAAACTGTACTTCCCGTAACCAGAAAGCACACTTCGTGAATTTTGCATACAGCTTCTCTCGTCTAAGTGTGTCTAATATCTCCCGCAAATGACACACGTGCTCGGCTTCACTCTTTGAATATACCAGAATGTCGTCGATAAATACAATTACCGACTTATCTAGCATGGGTTTGCAAACCCGGTTCATGAGGTCCATGAAAGCCGCGGGCGCATTGGTCAATCCGAAAGGCATTACGAGGAATTCATAATGCCCGTACCTCGTACGGAAAGCCGTTTTGGGTACGTCCTCCTCCTTGACTTTCAATTGGTGATAACCGGATCGGAGATCAATTTTGGAAAACCAACTTGCTCCTTGCAGTTGGTCGAATAAATCGTCGATTCTTGGAAGTGGGTATCGATTCTTCACCGTGAGTTTGTTTAACTCCCGGTAATCGATACACATGCGCATACTGCCATCTTTCTTTTTCACGAATAAGACTGGTGCGCCCCACGGAGACACACTCGGTCGGATAAATCCCTTGTCAAGAAATTCCTGAATTTGAGACATCAATTCTTGTAACTCCGACGGTGCAAGTCGGTATGGCGCCTTGGCCACGGGTTTCGCGCCCGGAATCAACTCGATTCCGAACTCTACCTCCCGTTCTGGCGGTATCCCCGGTAGTTCTTCCGGAAACACGTCTTCATAATCTCGTACGACTGGTACATCCCCAACTTTGAGGAGTTCCTTTTCCGTTTCGCTCGCATATACCATAAAGGCCTTGCATCCATGTTTCATGAGTTTGCGAGCTTCTAGCATTGAGCATATCACCGGGTTACCTCCCTTTTCTCCATATATTGTAACTTGCTTTCCGCTAGGAGAAGTTAGTTTTATTTCCTTTCGGAAACAAACCACTTTTGCGTGGTAACGGGATAGCCAATCCATTCCCACTACCACTTGGAATTCTCCCATCGACATCGGGATCAAGTCTATTGCATATTCCTCGTCATCAATATTCATCGTGCAGTTTTTACATACATCACAGACAATAAAGCTTTTATTATTACCTATCTCTACCTCTAAAGGCATAGGCAATTTTGTTAGAACAAATGAGGGGTGTCGAATAAACCCATATGAAACAAAGGATTTATTCGCACCAGTATCAAATAACACACGTGCGGGAATTGAATTTATAGTGAATATACCTGAGACCACGTCAGGTTCGACCTTTGCTTCAGCAGCGGTCAATTGAAAGGATCTTGCTTTGGCTTTTGCGGCTTCACCTTTTGAATCTTGCCCTTCATTCTTTCCCGCCAATTCTGGGCACTCTGATCTTTTGTGACCCGTTCGGTAACAGTTATAACAAACGGTCACTTTTTCCGGGCATGATATAGCCATATGTCCCGTTTTTCGACATATAGGACATGGCTTATCCTTGAAGCGACATTCACCTTTGTGATTCTTGCCGCAGATTTTGCAACTTGGCGTACCGCTCTTTGCGTCTGATTTCTTTGATGTTTCATTCGTTCTTGCCTTCTTGGTAGGGCTTGGATTTATATCCTGTGCCCTTCGTTCACCCCGCTCTATACTCTTCTTCAACTCAATCTCCCTTTCCCGAGCAGCATTGACAATCTCGGTAAGGGTCTCATACTTTGAAGGGGTTATGAACTCCCTATATTCAGCGCTCAGCATGTTATGGTAGTAATAGACTTTCTGTTCTTCGTTCGTGATCAGATCATCACAGAACTTCATTTTGTCCATAAACACCCCCGTGATCTTGTCTATGGATTCACCCTTGTGTCTGAGTTGCATGAACTCTTCCTTAATCTTGTTTATAACCGCTTTGGGGCTATGGTGTTTAAGAAACGGCGTCTTAAACTCCTCCCACGTCATGGCCTTAGCCGCTTCGTTTCCAATCTCTTTCTTCTTGTTATCCCACCAATCCTTCGCTTGACCTCTTAATTGACCCGTACCATAAGCTACATAGTCATTTTCATCACAATGTGTTCTCTCGAACACTCCCTCGATATCGCCTATCCATCGCTGACACACGATTGGATCAACTTCCCCATTATAGATAGGCGGTTTACAAGCTATGAATTCCTTGTATGAACAAGGTTTTCGTTCCCCGGATTTTTCCTTTGCTAGATTTGAATTATCTTCCAGCTTCTTGATTCTTTCTTCTACCACTGATAAAACCGTATTTTGGATTTTATCAATGAAATTCGACAAGCTGTTTTCGATCGCCTTTCCAACTTCTTCGGCAATCACTATTCTCATCTGTTCGGTGACTCTTGGCACCGCATCTCCGTCACCTCCGCTTGCCATCTTTGATACTGAAATGTTTACATATATCGTTAAACATTTCATTTGTAATACATGTTTTACTTGTTTTGATTTGATCAAGTTCGCAACTTGACTCAATCATTCTTGTCTCATGCTTTTCTCGTGTTTGAGTGTGCTTACACACTCTTGATTCTATTATTCTTGTTTCATGCTTTTCTCGTGTTTGAGTGTGCTTACACACTCTTTTCCATGTATATTCGTTTGTGAATTATTTCTATACTTCTAAATTCTACTTAAGCAATAACTCTTACCGGATGTTGATCAAGCTTGAACCGAACACTTATTGGCAACCTTAAGCTCTGATTACCAACTTGTAAGACCCAGCTTATTTTACCAAATTTAATAACCTAAAAACCTTGCATTTAACGCCAAAATGACGACTTTACAAAAACTTTCATAGTTTAACCCAAAATTAACACAACCTTCGTGTATTGTTGTTACAAACCACATACAAGACAGTAACTACCATTAATTTACATAGTTTCTAACACAAAGTTTGGATGCGGAAGCGTTCTTAAAATGTGTGTGTGTTCGGTTCGATTCATTTGCTTGATCTTCATCCTTTTTCTTGGTACCTGAGAACTAACATTTAAAACAAGCATTAGTACTAACACTCTTGGTAATTACGTATTCGAATCAGGTCCGAACACGGATTCGAGAAAATGATCAAAACAACTTTTGTCTAACAGGGCTCCACCGTAATTTACGGTGTCACCGTAAATTACGGTGGCTTCTGGTCATTTGGGATCTACCGTAACACAGTAGAGACTCACCGTAAATAATTTCAGGCCACCGTAAATTACGGTACTACCGTAATTTACGGTAGACTCTGCACATCTCTTCCTTGTTTAAAATGCAGTTTTCTTGCTGATTCGCTATGAGTCGAAACAACACAAATTCGCATAAATTGCTGCGCGGCTGGGCTAGTACTTCATACTTGTTTTGGTTTATAACATTACTCAACTATTCTTGAGCGGGCATGCTTACGAAATCAACTTACACCCTAGATTACAAGACATAATATTTGGTTGTTTATACTATTTTCATGCATCGGATATACACCTTAGCTCCTATATTAAGAACAAGATTTCTTAATTTGGGTATGGTGTTCGTTACACGGCATACTTATCATGTAATTCACGCATTGTGTAATAAGGTCATGCTTCATGCTTATTACCATAACTTGTTTGACCCGTTTGGGTGTTAAACTTACACACCATTTCGGATATGTAAGATTTCATGCATTTTCACTTGTTTTGACCCATTTACTTGTTTAAGGCACTAATCATATTCGTGACGTATTGGTAAATCTTGGTCGTCGTGTTTCAAAATTGACTACATAAAACTAACAATAAGGTATAATGTAACGAAACGATAAATTTCGTACCTTTAGAGCGCGCCTTTTCCTCGTGATTTCCCCTCGGCTTGTCCGCTAGAGGAACCGGACTCTTTGCCTAGAAAATTCAGTTTTCACAACATGTTTAGAACTCTTTTCATGACCATAATCTCATCATTATGGACCATTATCAATCTGCGTTTTTATCCAAATTTTAATATTTAAGTCCTCACTTAGGCATTTCTACAAACACCTAGCGGGTCAGATTTTTCCACCTTCATAAACAAGTTCGTGACTTTAAGATTTGCCATCAAATTTCACTATAATAGCAATTTTGCATACAATTAGTATCAATATCACTGAAATTATTTCTTATAATGAAATTTATACTAGGATTACACTCAAAATCCTAATATTCATCATCAACATACAAAACCCATAACTTAACATTTATGGATTCATGGAATTTTCTTGAATTAGGGCATGATTTCACCTATAGTTGTCTAGGTTTTAACCCTAGACACTATTTCATCTTTAATCTAACTAATTACAACCTCTAGACCCTCTCGCGATGAGGAACACGATTCTAAGCTCGGATTTTGTTTTGGTTAGGATTTGAGCCTTCAATTTGCAAGAAATGGTGATGTTAGGGTTTTGGATATGGGGTTCGCCCCTTTTCTCTGCTTCTGTCGACCAGACCACCAATTTTTGGTGTGTTTGGTTTTGATTTTGTTACTATTAGTAATAAGAGTTTCATTTTTGACAAGTTTAGTCCCTTGACTACCATTTTCTCTAGTTTCAAGTATTTTAACCATAATATGAGTTATTTCTAGACTAGAACTTAACTAGGTTAAGTTCTTAATTGGTAATTTCTTGTTTATTAATTCCTTGAACTTTATAATATACGGGTTTACGTTTTTGGGGTGTTACATTCAGATCAATATATACGACAGTTAAAGTGAATATCTAGCTGAATCGAACTCATCATGTCTGTTTCTGCCTCTCATTTTGAGTAGAACGCCTCTGATTGACTCGTTTCGGGTCCGCACACGATCCTACAATTGGTATCAGAGCACAGGAGGAGGATTCAACCGATTTCAGCCTGATTTCATCTTATTTTCTTACTTCTACACCTTCTTTCTTCAATTGAACATGTTTTAACGGTCAAAATGATCTGAATTTCACATATTATCTGCGGAATTGTATTTTAACAAATCCTTGAAGAAATTGAACCTTAATTCAATCTAAATCTGATAATATACATAATTCCGCTTGAAAATCTGTTCGAAATAATGACATCAGCATTAATTCCGTTTGAAATTGTTCATTAATTTCGCACGGAATTACACTGTTTGGATAATTTCGTTTGAAATTTCTACTAATTCCGTGCGGAATTAGTAATTTCGTTCCACAGATTTAATTTCGTTTGAATTGTTGCTAATTGATGTGCGTGAAGTGTGTTATATTTTAGGTATATATTTTAAGCCCTTTTACACTTTTTAGCCAAGTTTTAAATTTATAAAACACGATATTTACTAACACTAAACACACATATGGGCAAGTGCACCCATCGTGGACGTAGTATAGTGTTGGTAAGATACCGAGGTCGTCCAAGGACACAAGAGCTTTTAGTACCGGTTTATCCTCAACGTCTAATCAAATCAAAATGTTAGAAAAAGGTTTTTAAACTAAGAAAATAAAACTAACTAAAATGCTGAAAAATAAAATAAAAATAAAAACAGATAGACAAGATGAATCAGTTGGATCCGACTCGTGTGTAGTGTAACCTTTGATTATTTTCGCACTTTTGCACTTGTTTAAGAGATTATCTTAGTTATTGTAGTAGGCCTCTTTTTTGAAGGCGACGTTACCCTCAACCCTGTAGTTTGAGTCAGCAAGGATACAATCCTAAAGGGTCGGATTATTGAAAGATAATTAATTAAGTTATTAATGCATAATATGGTAGGCCCCTCTTTTGAAGGCGACGTTACCCTCAGCTAAGTAGTCTGAGTCAGCAGGGATACAGTCCTAAGTAGCTGGGTTAAAGTTTTAATAGTAGTTTAACTTATGAGGGGATCAAAGAGTTTGGACCCCCGCCATCCAATACCTTTGGGTATTGAAGGAGGTCCTACTAAATTTGACTCAGGTCCTTTACAGGATCTATACACTGAACAATGGCAAGACTCTTACCAAACAGTTCCCTTAACCCCCAACCAGGTAGCCAACATACCTCTATATAGACCATGGAGATATGAATGGTGAAAATCTTTTATTTTATATAGACAGTAAAATAATGCCAAGACACACGGACAAACGATAAGAAAGAATCACCTTCAACATAGGAAACTAGTAATTAAAATCATTAATACAAAACCAATTAAAAGGTGCAAAAGATTAAAAATAAAAAGTATTACACTAAACACTTGTCTTCACCAAGTGATGTAAGAGACTTAGACAAACATGGCCTTTGATTGTCAAGAACTCTTACGATCAATCTTGGATCCTGAGACGAATCACACACTCTATGATGGATAATGGATGATGGTGGTGGATGATGGTGTTATGGTGGTGGTGGGTGGTGGGTGAAGTGTGAGAGAGGTGGTGTGCCAAGGGATGAGTTGCAAGAGCTCCAAACACTCCTATTTATAGGCTGAACAGAAGCTCGGGCACGGCCCCGTGTCCATGTGGCCCTCTCTCTTCATTAATTGCAATTCGCAATTCCAATAAATGCGCCTGCAGGAAGTTGACCACGCCCCCTTGTCCGCTGGGCACGGCCCCGTGGTGGGTAGTAGAAGCTTCTATGAGTTTGTCTTTTCTGCTGCTACTTGGGCACGGCCCCGTGCTCACTGAGCACGGGGCGTGTTCAGTCTTCTGTCTTCTTTGTTTTGCTTGGGAAGATGCGGTCGGGGGCTCGGGCATGTCACTTTTGTTCCTTTTCTTGTATTTATGTTAGATTTTGCTGTCTTTTTGCTTCTTTTGTTATTTTGAGCTCATTTAATCCTGAAAATACAAAAGGAAGACAAAAGCACACTTTTTCCAACATTAGTACTAAAAAAGGGTTAGTTTTATGCCACAATTGATGTAATTTATATGTTGCATTTTGTGCACATCAATTACCCCCACACTTGAATCTTTGCTTGTCCTCAAGCAAAACTCTTTATAATGTGGCTTTTTTCACTCCCAAATGGAATGGGTAGAAGAGAAGGTCTTTGGGCTTGTCATAAAGTGTCGGGATTTCCAAGATTCTTTATTTAGGTTTTATTTTTTTGTATTTACAATCCTATTCGTCATGATTTGTTAAAAACGTTTCTTAAGATAAATTAATTATTAGGGCATAACATACCTTTTTAAAATTCCATTTATATACAAGTTCACATACCTCACGGGGAATCACTCAACACTCGGCCGAAGGTGTATTTTTAGTGAATCACTCGAGAGCGGCATGGAACTTACTCCTACCATACGCTTGCCAAGCAATCAATCCTCCTCCTTTTTAATTATATTCCTTTGTAAATATCAAGAGGACTTTTTGGGTGAAGGGTTAGGCTTGGGCTAAAGGTGGGTGGTTGGGTTAGTGGTTAGTAAAAGGGCGAAAGATGTAACAAACGTCGCTTTTTGAAAGACTTTTTATTTTTCACAATTTTATTTTATTTTGATGAACCATTTGTTTCAAACAAAGTTATTTTTGATGAACTTGTTTGTTTGTTTGATTTCATCAAAAAAAATTTATTTTTTTTTTCAAGTCATGAGGAAATCGAACGTTGTTACTAAAAGAAAAGGGGTAAAATAAAAAGGTTTAGGTGGGTAGAAAGGGTGATTGTTTTGGGTTAAGAAATGAAAAGGTTTAGGCTCAAAGGGGTTGACTAGGGGGATTTTGGGTAGGTGGTAAAAAAATGAAAAATAATGGTGTAGAAAGAAAAAGGGTTAGTCCTAATGCCTCCATCATTTACTTACCTGGGTTTAAGTTGGTAAGGACCGGGAATGTATTGTTGTGGCAAGTTCTAGAGTTGTACGAACCAAGCGGCCATTCACACAAGAAACGAAAAATGAGCATTTAGTGTAAAGATATGTATTTGTATGCTCGATAAAGGCTCAAAACTCACTTTTGTGGGAAAGGGTTTTTATGTGATCAAGTATATATAATCAAATTTTAACTAAGTTTGTCATGCCTTTTCATAATTTTCTTATGTTGGTTCTTTTTATCACGACGCTATCGGTTGTAAACTTGTAAAAATATAATCATGTTAGAACTTGAATCCCAACTTAAACTTAGACAAGTAGAAAAAATGAAAATTTTTTGAAAAAATTTGGGGTGATTAGCGGTTCCAATAGAGTTTTGTGTAAGGCTTGTTATTAGGACTTGCAAGATTCAAGGTTTTAGCATCCCCCCCCCACACTTAAATTACACATTGTCCTCAATGTGTCCCAAAAATAAGTTTTTAGGTTGATTGAATGTGTAAAATGGTGTTAAAAGCAAAATTTTATGTTACTAGCATCCTGGACACGGCCCCGTGGTGACCGGGCATGGCCCCGTGTTCAGGTGCCAGTGACAAAAATTAAAGAAAAGGAACAGAAGCCTGGACATGGGGGCGTGTTCAGCGAACACGGCCCGCATCCAGTTACCTAAACTGGGCGATTTTCTGTAGAGTGTGCAGCACGGGGCCGTGTTGGGCGGACACGGCCCGTGCTGAGCTTACTGTAATGAAGAAATCGTTGTCGGATGGCCCTGTTTTCGTGCATGGCGATGTTTCTCGTTTCCCTTGTTATCCTTCACCATCCCGAGTGTGTTTTATTTATTACAACATCATCCAAACCTTAAAACCATCTTTTCATTAAAAACCATCATAGAGAGAATTACATTATCCTAAAATGCTACTAAGTTAGATAAGTAAGCACATGAAGCTTAAACCTAGGAGTTCTAGCCTACAAGTTATTTTAATTAGCAAAATTTCCAAGAAGATAATGGTCTTGGTTAGATGTGGCTTCACAGAACTCCTCCTTCCGGGCATGGATTCCTCATATGTCGGCGAGCCACTCCTCTATCTCCCTTGGGAGGAGGAAAGAGGGCTCGTTGGCGTCGGTTTGAGGAGGTACAACTTCCACCGGGACTTCTTATAGATCTTCAAGGGGAGGCTCCGCTGGAATGTCATCCCATCCGGTAGGGTTGTTGACTCCAAGTGCTAGGTTCCAATCCTCTTGAGGGAGGACGGGTTCCATGGGAGGTGTTACAAGAATATTTAACCTTTGGTGCAAGAGGTTAATTTCTTGTAAACTATTTTCCAGCCCCACCGTAAGATAGTTTATATGGTCTATTAGGACATCCTCTACCGAAGTCATTTCATCGAGAGCTTCCCGTAGTGCCATGACGTAGTGTACAAGGGTAGCTTCAATGGAAGGCCTCCTTCCTCTTCTACTGTTCGTTGAATGCACGGTTGATGTTCCACTGTTTTCACTTGACATTCTACGAAAATAAACCGAAACAGCTTATTTTAATGAAACAGTATCTTGGACACGGCCCCGTGCTCAATGAGCACGGCCCCGTGTTCACCTTTCTACAGAATTTTGTAACAAGGAATCTTGAAGTTTTAAGTTATTTCTTGTGAAGCCTTTTTTATCAATAGTAACTTAAAACAATGTTGTACAACTTATTTTTAACAAGATTCTTTGAACAAAACTCAATAATCCTTTCAATAAAGCTTGAAATCTCAAGCTTTAATGGAGGTTTTTGGAGAAAGATGAAGAAGAAGGAAATGGATAAAAGAGGAAAGGACAAGATTGTTGTTGGAACCTTCTTTTAGAACATACCTAGGATGGTAGGAGAGAAGATCCTTTCAAATCTCTGTCCCTGGATGGTCCAAATGTGCAGGATTCTTGGCTGCATTTATAGAAAACGACAGCGTACTGGACACGGCCCCGTGTCGGCTGGACACGGCCCCGTGTGCAGACAGAATCCTGACACAGTTTGTCCGTATTCTGACGCAAAGTCAGAAAGGAATCTTTTGGTGGACACGGGGGCGTGTTGGCTGGGCACGGCCCCGTGTCGGAAGGCTTATTATGAAGTTTGTCTACTTTCAAGGAACTTATCCGGATTGGGCGGTTCCTTACTGGATGGAACAACCCCAAAGTGCCTAAGATACCTTAATTGCTCTAGATTAAGACGAGAATGCAAGAGGTTGTCGGTGAGGGTGATTCCTATGCTAAATGTAGGTGGACAAGTCCCACCCTTTTCCGGGCTCTCGTTAAAGAAGGTGTATGCCGAATCGCTCAGGTCTATGTATGCATCGAACGAAGTCGATGGGGAGTCCTTCACGGCACAATCGGCACAGGGACGACTATCGTCCAAGTCTTTGCTAGAATTGAAGGTATTATCGGGAGCAACGAGGCTGTCTGAATGCGATCCCAACACTTCTTCTTGGTCATTGTCTTGAGATGAATTAAGGAAATCTATCTTAAGTTCTTTTAACTAATTAAGAATCATATCTTCTAGTTGAAATAGTTCATCAAGAAGCATTTCTCCTAAAATATCTGGTTGGGCGCCTTCGAGGGAGAGATAAGGATTATTTTTACTTTCGCCCCTCTTAAGGCTACAGGCAAACGATGGATCTATATAGTGGGGCTTATAATTTAGAAAAATAACATTCTAATTCTTTATGACCGCCTCCACGTAATTGACACCACGTACCATAAGAGTGCCAAAATTAAAAAAGATCATTATCACTCATTTTTGTGTCAGAAATTACCAATCGTCGGGATCTTACGGTTCTGTTTTCAGTAACTGAATCTTGTGCACAGGGGCGTGTTGAGTGGGCACGGCCCCGTGTTCAGCTTATTGTCTGACTTAAAACAAGATTACAAGCTCCAAAGATTGGGCACGGGGCGTGTTCAGCGGGCACGGCCCGTGCTGAGTTCTTTAGAAGTTGAAAAATTAAGAAAATCCTAAAAAAATAAAAAGAAAATAGAAAAAATGATTAGGCCGTTGATTCCTAACTTTCTTAAAATCCTTGTGTCCCCGGCAACGGCGCCAAAAAACTTGATGTGCGTGAAGTGTGTTATATTTTAGGTATATATTTTAAGCCCTTTTACACTTTTTAGCCAAGTTTTAAATTTATAAAACACGATATTTACTAACACTAAACACACATATGGGCAAGTGCACCCATCGTGGATGTAGTATAGTGTTGGTAAGATACCGAGGTCGTCCAAGGACACAAGAGCTTTTAGTACCGGTTTATCCTTAACGTCTAATCAAATCAAAATGTTAGAAAAAGGTTTTTAAACTAAGAAAATAAAACTAACTAAAATGCTGAAAAATAAAATAAAAATAAAAACAGATAGACAAGATGAATCACTTGGATCCGACTCGTGTGTAGTGTAACCTTTGATTATTTTCGCACTTTTGCACTTCTTTAAGAGATTATCTTAGTTATTGTAGTAGGCCCCTCTTTTGAAGGCGACGTTACCCTCAACCCAGTAGTTTGAGTCAGCAAGGATACAATCCTAAAGGGTCGGATTATTGAAAGATAATTAATTAAGTTATTAATGCATAATGTGGTAGGCCCCTCTTTTGAAGGCGACGTTACTGATGTGCGTGAAGTGTGTTATATTTTTAGATGTATAATTAAGCCCTTTTTACACTTTTAGCCAAGTTTTAAATTTATAAAGCACGATATTCACTAACACTAAACACACATATGGGCAAGTGCACCCATCGTGGATGTAGTATAGTGTTGGTAAGATACCGAGGTCGTCCAAGGACACAAGAGCTTTTAATACCGGTTTATCCTCAACGTCTAATCAAATCAAAAAGTGAGAAAAATGTTTTAAACTAAGAAAAATAAAAACTAACTAAATGCTGAAAATAAAAATAAAATAAAAACAGATAGACAAGATGAATCACTTGGATCCGACACGTGTATTAGTATAACCTTTGATTATTTTCGCACTTTTGCACTTGTTTAAGAGATTATCTTAGTTATTGTAGTAGGCCCCTCTTTTGAAGGCGACGTTACCCTCAACCCAGTAGTTTGAGTCAGCAAGATACAATCCTAAAGGGTCGGATTATTGAAAGATAATGAATTAAGTTATTAATGCAAATTATGGTAGGCCCCGCTTTTGGCGGTGACGTTACCCTCGGCTAAGTAGTCTGAGTCAGCAGGGATACAGTCCTAAATAGCCGGGTTATAGTATTAATAGTAGTTAACTTATGAGGGGGTCAAAGAGTTTGGATCCCCGCCATCCAATACCTATGGGCATTGAAGGAGATCCTACTAAATTTGACCCAGGTCCCAAGCAGGACCTCTAAACGCTGAACAAGGGCAAGACCCTTACCAAACCGTTCCCTTAACCCCCGACCAGGTAGCCAACATACCTCCATATAGACCGTGGAGATATGAATGGTGAAAATCTTTTATTTTATATAGACAGTAAAATAATGCCAAGACACCACGGACAAACGATAAGGAAAGATCACCTTCAACATAAGTAACTAGTTATTAAAGTCATTAATACAAAACCAAATAAAAAGTGCAAAAGATTAAAAATAAAAAGTATTATACTAAACACTTGTCTTCACCAAGTGATGTAAGAGACTTAGGCAAACATGGCCTTGATTGTCAAGAACTCTTACGATCAATCTTGGATCCCGAGACGACTCACACACTCTACGATGGACAATGGATGATGGTGGTGGATGATGGTGTTATGGTGGTGGTGGGTGGTGGATGAAGTGTGAGAGAGGTGGTGTGCCAAGGGATGAGAGAGAATGAAGCCAAGCTCCTCTATTTATAGGCTGAACAGAAGGCTGGACACGGCCCCGTGTCCGCTGGACACGGCCCCGTGTCCGTCTGACATTCTCTCACTTCATTAATTGTAATTGCGAATTACAATTAATGCGCCTGCTGTACTTTCACCACGCCCCCGTGCTCGCTGGACACGGCCCCGTGGTGGGCAATGGAAGCTTCTACTGGTTTGTCTTTTCTACTGCTTCCTGGGCACGCCCCCGTGTTCGCTGGACACGGGGCGTGTTCAGACTCTGTTTCTTCTCCTTTGCCTTGGGAGGTGCCGTTGAGGGTCCGGGCAGTCCACTTTTGTTCCTTTTCTTGTATTTTATGGTAGAATTAGTTGTCTTTTTGCTTCTTTTGTGATTTTGAGCTCATTTCATCCTGAAAATACAAAAGGAAGACAAAAACACTCTTTTTCCAACATTAGTACTTAAAAAGGGTTAGTTTTATGCCTTAATTGATGTGATTTATATGTTGCATTTTACACACATCAAATACCCCCACACTTGAACTTTTGCTTGTCCTCAAGCAAAACTCTTTAAATGTGGCTTACACTCCCAAATGGAATAGGTAGAAGAGAAGTTTTTTAGCTTGTCCTAGAGTGTCGGGAATCCAAGGTTTTTATAGGTTTTATTTTTATTTATTTACAATCCTATTCGTTATGATTTATTTTGAACGTTTCATAAGATGAATTACTTATTTGGGCATAGCATGCCTTATTAAAATTCCATTTATATACAAGTTCACATACCTCACGGGAGATCACTCAACACTCGGCCGAAGGTGTATATTTTTAGTGAATCACTCGAGAGCGGCACGGAACTCACGTCTTCCATAGGCTTGCCAAGCAATCAATCCTCCTCCTTTTTAACTTTTTACCTTTGTAAATATCAAGAGGACTTTTTTTTTGGGTGAAGGCTTGGGTTTAAAGGTGGGTGGTTGGTTAGTGGTTAGTAAAAAGGGCGAAAATCGTAACAAGCGTCGGTTTTCGTGAAGTACCTTGTTTTTAGTGACTTTTTATTTTGAAGTATTTCTCCAAACAAGCTTTTATAGCTTTTGTTTGTTTTTGACTTCATCATCATCATTTTTTTTTCTTTTTCAATCGTCACATAAAAAGGTGAGTTTACGAAAAAGCGAACTTGTTACTAAAAAAATAAATAAAAAGGTTTTTGGTGGGTAAAAAGGGTTTTGGGGTAATGAAATGAAAGGTTTAGGCTCAAAGGGGCTATCTAGGGGGATTTTGGGTAGGTAAAAAAAAATGAAAAATAATGGTTTTGAAAGAAAAAAATGGTTAGTCCTAATGCCTCCATCATTTACTTACTTGGGTTTAAGTTGGTAAGGACCGGGAATGTATCGTCGTGGCAAGTTCTAGATTTGTAAGGACCGAGCGGCTATTCACACAAGAAACGAAAAATGAGCATTTAATCTAAATATGTGTATTTTTATGCTCAATAAAGGCTCAAAACTCACTTTTGTGGGAATGGGTTTTTAATGTGACCAAGCATATATAATCGAATTTTTAACTAGACTTGTTATACCGTTTCATAATTTTCTTATGTTGGTTCTTTTTTTATCACGACGCTATCGGTTGTAAACTTGTAAAAATATAACCTTTTTAGGACTTGTTATTCCAAACTTAAACTAAGACAAGTAAAAAAAAATGAAAAAGTTTTTGAAAAAATTTGGGGTGTTTAGCGGTTCAAATAGAGTTTTGTGTAAGGCTTGTGTTTAGGATTTTCCAAAATTTCAAGGGTTTTAGCATCCCCCCCACACTTAAATTACACATTGTCCTCAATGTGTCCAAAAATAATGTTTTTGGTTGATTAGAATGTATAAAAGTGTGTTAAAAAGCAAAGATTTATGTTACTGGCATCCTGGACACGGCCCCGTGTTGACCGGGCACGGCCCCGTGGTCAAGTGCCAGTAACAAAAATTACAGAATTGAAACAGAAGCCTGGACACGGGGGCGTGTCCGCTGAACACGACCCGTGTCCAGTTACCTGAACTGGGTGATTTTCTGCAGGGGCTCAGCACGGGGCCGTGTTGGTTGGGCACGACCCGTGTTGAGCCTTCTGTGATGGAGATTTTTGTCGGGTTGCTCTGTTCTTCGTGCATGGTTCCATTTTTCTCGTTCCCTTTTTCATCCATTACCACCATGAGTGTGTTTTATTCTGCAAAAACTAAAAGATTAAACTAAACTAAACTAAGGATAGATCCGCGGAATGCCTCCGTGGTGCGCCACGTTTATAAGGGTCCTTGGCTAGACCCGATTCCCGGTTATATATCTTCTGAGTGGAGTGCCTTGCTTCCCAAGTTACACCGTCGGAGAGCGGCATCCAAGCTTGAATCAATAACCTTCATGTAATTGACTGGGTCGTCGTCCTCTATTTTCTTCCCAACTCCGAACTTCACCTCATCGTCCCCATACCTCAAAGTCAGTGTCCCGTCATTCATGTCTACCACTGCTTGTGCTGTGGCAAGGAAGGGTCTCCCTAGGATAAGGGTGACCTCGGTGTCTTCCTCCATGTCGAGTATGACAAAGTCAACTGGATAAACGAATCTGCTTACCCTTACCAAGACATTCTCGATGACACCTTGTGGGAACTTGACTGATCGATCAGCGAGTTGTATGCTTATTTTTGTAGGGCTCGTGGTTCCCAAGCCAAGCCTTTTGAACATCGATGAGGGCATGAGGTTAATGCTAGCCCCTAAGTCGGCCAAGGCATTGCGAACGGGTGATTCCCCTATTGAGCATGGAATCGTGAAACTTCCGGGATCGATTTTCTTTTGGGGTAGTTTATTGAGTACGAGGGCAGAGCATTCTTCGCCTAAATTAACTAATTGCAAATTTTCAATTTTCTTTTTGTGTGTAAGGAAGTCCCTCATAAATTTAGAATATTTGGGCATTTGGGTTAGGACTTCGATAAAAGGAATATTGACATGCAATTGTTTTAACAGACTTTCGAATTTTGCGAACTGCTCATTGGTCTTTTGACGAATTAACCTACCGGGGTACGGAACTCGAGGAGCCTTGGTAGGCTCTGGTGATGGGGGAGAGTTCTTTTCCTGCAGATGTATTGGCATTGTTTCTTCCGTTGGTGGAGGTACTTCTGCAGGTCCTACGGTGCGGTTTCATAGTGTGATGAGGTGAACTTGCGCCTTTGGGTTTGTTTCGGTATTGCTAGGTAATGCGCCTTGCGGTCTCTCGGAAAAATTTTGTGCTAGTTGATTTATTTGTTTTTCTATGTTTTGAATGCTAGCTTGTTGATTCCTAAAATTAGATTCTAATTGTAGAAATCTTTCCGAGTTTTTCTTATCAGTGTCAGAGACGAGGCAAGATATAGTATCTTCGAGCCTTTCTCGTCCACCTTGTTGTTGAGTGAAATTTTGTGACTCATTTCTTGATTGCTGAAAGTTTGTTCGTTGGGTTTGTTGGTTACTACTATTGCCGGTTTCCCTCCAACCAAGGTTTGGGTGATTTCGCCATCCTTGGTTGTAAGTTCCCGTTGGAGGACCCGGCGGCCTAGGTCTATTATCAATGTAGTTTACCATTTCTTGTTGATCGTCCGTTTCTTTCATGCAACTCCAATTTTCATGTGACCCACCACACCCTTCACAAGCCATAACCGAGACTGTTTTTGTCATTTCTAATTTTTTTATTTTTGAAGAAAGGGCCTCGATTTGGGCTTGTAAAGAGGTGCTTTCGTCGACCTTATGGGCGCCCGGGGCAATAGACTTATTTCCCCGGGGAGTGTGCCATTGAAAATTGGTTTGAGCAATTTCCTCAATCTGATTATATATTTCGTGTGGGCGTCGATTACCTAAAAGTCCCCCGGAGCTAGAATCAAGTGTCTGCCTAGTGTGTGGCAACAATCCATTGTAGAAAGTGGATACTTGTTGCCATATTGCGAGGCCGTGATGGGGACACTTGCGTAATAGCTCCTTGAACCTTTCCCAAGTTTCATATAAGGATTCCCCGTCCTCTTGTGAGTATGTATTAATTTCAGCCATTAATTTAGCAGTTTTAGAAGGAGGAAAATACTTATATAGAAACTTTTGGGCTAGTTCATCCCAGGTGTTTACCGATCCAGCTGGGAGGGTGTTGAGCCAAGCTTTTGCTCGGTCTTTTAGTGAGAATGGAAACATACGGAGGCGGATGGCGTCGTTTGATGCTCCATTGATCCGAAAGGTATCACATATTTCTAAGAAATTAGTTATATGTAGATGAGGATCCTCGTCCGCAAGCCCGTGGAAGGTTGCGGAGTTTTGGAGCATTTATATCAAATGCGGTCGAAGTTCGAAGTTATTGGCTTCGACATTCGGAGCATTGATAGCGGCGCCTAGATTACCTACGGTGGGCCGTAGATAATCCATAAGGGTACGTTGGTCCGCCATTGGGGTTGGATCACCCGAAACCTTCTCTTGGTTTTTGGCTTTTAACCTTTTTCTGAGAAAGCGTTCAGGTTCTTCTAGCGGTTCCTTTATGTCTTTATTGGAACTGGAGCTCATACACTACGTGAGGATGGCGTTGGGTTCCAAGTCCTGCAATAAAAACAGAAAAGAATGTTGGTCAGAAGGTTCACCACGGCCCCGTGTTGAGTGAACACGGCCCCGTGGTCGGAATTACAGTGATTGTTTTTCAGATCCCAGTTACTGGAAGTTGGACACGGCCCCGTGTTGCACCGGCACGGCCCCGTGGTCAGCCTTCCGTAACTTGAAAAACAAAAACTGCCAGTAACGTTGCTGAGCACGGCCCGTGTCCGACCAGGCACGGCCCCGTGCTGAGCTCTGCAGAAGCAAAAAATCTAAGAAAAATCCTAAAAAAATCAAAGAAAAATAAAAATATGATTAGGCCGTTGATTCCTAACTTTCTTAAAATCCTTGTGTCCCCGGCAACGGCGCCAAAAACTTGATGTGCGTGAAGTGTGTTATATTTTTAGATGTATAATTAAGCCCTTTTTACACTTTTAGCCAAGTTTTAAATTTATAAAGCACGATATTCACTAACACTAAACACACATATGGGCAAGTGCACCCATCGTGGACGTAGTATAGTGTTGGTAAGATACCGAGGTCGTCCAAGGACACAAGAGCTTTTAATACCGGTTTATCCTCAACGTCTAATCAAATCAAAAAGTGAGAAAAATGTTTTAAACTAAGAAAAATAAAAACTAACTAAATGCTGAAAATAAAAATAAAATAAAAACAGATAGACAAGATGAATCACTTGGATCCGACACGTGTATTAGTATAACCTTTGATTATTTTCGCACTTTTGCACTTGTTTAAGAGATTATCTTAGTTATTGTAGTAGGCCCCTCTTTTGAAGGCGATGTTACCCTCAACCCAGTAGTTTGAGTCAGCAAGGATACAATCCTAAAGGGTCGGATTATTGAAAGATAATGAATTAAGTTATTAATGCAAATTATGGTAGGCCCCGCTTTTGGCGGTGACGTTACCCTCGGCTAAGTAGTCTGAGTCAGCAGGGATACAGTCCTAAATAGCCGGGTTATAGTATTAATAGTAGTTAACTTATGAGGGGGTCAAAGAGTTTGGATCCCCGCCATCCAATACCTATGGGCATTGAAGGAGATCCTACTAAATTTGACCCAGGTCCCAAGCAGGACCTCTAAACGCTGAACAAGGGCAAGACCCTTACCAAACCGTTCCCTTAACCCCCGACCAGGTAGCCAACATACCTCCATATAGACCATGGAGATATGAATGGTGAAAATCTTTTATTTTATATAGACAGTAAAATAATGCCAAGACACCACGGACAAACGATAAGGAAAGATCACCTTCAACATAAGTAACTAGTTATTAAAGTCATTAATACAAAACCAAATAAAAAGTGCAAAAGATTAAAAATAAAAAGTATTATACTAAACACTTATCTTCACCAAGTGATGTAAGAGACTTAGGCAAACATGGCCTTGATTGTCAAGAACTCTTACGATCAATCTTGGATCCCGAGACGACTCACACACTCTACGATGGACAATGGATGATGGTGGTGGATGATGGTGTTATGGTGGTGGTGGGTGGTGGATGAAGTGTGAGAGAGGTGGTGTGCCAAGGGATGAGAGAGAATGAAGCCAAGGTCCTCTATTTATAGGCTGAACAGAAGGCTGGACACGGCCCCGTGTCCGCTGGACACGGCCCCGTGCCCGTCTGACATTCTCTCACTTCATTAATTGTAATTGCGAATTACAATTAATGCGCCTGCTGTACTTTCACCACGCCCCCGTGCTCGCTGGACACGGCCCCATGGTGGGCAATGGAAGCTTCTACTGGTTTGTCTTTTCTACTGCTTCCTGGGCACGCCCCCGTGTTCGCTGGACACGGGGCGTGTTCAGACTCTGTTTCTTCTCCTTTGCCTTGGGAGGTGCCGTTGAGGGTCCGGGCAGTCCACTTTTGTTCCTTTTCTTGTATTTTATGGTAGAATTAGTTGTCTTTTTGCTTCTTTTGTGATTTTGAGCTCATTTCATCCTGAAAATACAAAAGGAAGATAAAAACACTCTTTTTCCAACATTAGTACTTAAAAAGGGTTAGTTTTATGCCTTAATTGATGTGATTTATATGTTGCATTTTACACACATCATTACCCTCAGCTAAGTTGTCTGAATCAGCAGGGATACAGTCCTAAGTAGCTAGGTTAAAGTTTTAATAGTAGTTTAACTTATGAGGGGATCAAAGAGTTTGGACCCCCGCCATCCAATACCTTTGGGTATTGAAGGAGGTCCTACTAAATTTGACCCAGGTCCTTTGCAGGATCTATACACTGAACAATGGCAAGACTCTTACCAAACCGTTCCCTTAACCCACGATCAGGTAGCCAACATACCTCCATATAGACCGTGGAGATATGAATGGTGAAAATCTTTTATTTTATATAGACAGTAAAATAATGCCAAGACACCACGGACAAACGATAAGGAAGAATCACCTTCAACATAAGAAACTAGTAACTAAAGTCATTAATACAAAACCAATTAAAAAGTGCAAAAGATTAAAAATAAAAAGTATTACACTAAACACTTGTCTTCACCAAGTGATGTAAGAGACTTAGGCAAACATGGCCTTTGATTGTCAAGAACTCTTACGATCAATCTTGGATCCTGAGACGACTCACACACTCTATGATGGATAATGGATGATGGTGGTGGATGATGGTGTTATGGTGGTGGTGGGTGGTGGGTGAAGTGTGAGAGAGGTGGTGTGCCAAGGGATGAGTTGCAAGAGCTCCAAACACTCCTATTTATAGGCTGAACAGAAGCTCGGGCACGGCCCCGTGTCCGCTGGGCACGGCCCCGTGTCCATCTGACCCTCTCTCTTCATTAATTGCAATTCGCAATTCCAATAAATGTGCCTGCAGGTAGTTGACCACGCCCCCGTGTCCGCTGGGAACGGCCCCGTGGTGGGCAGTAGAAGCTTCTATGAGTTTGTCTTTTCTGCTGCTACTTGGGCACGGCCCTGTGCTCACTGAGCACGGGGCGTGTTCAGTCTTCTGTTTTCTTTGTTTTGCTTGGGAAGATGCTGTCGGGGGCTCGGGCATGTCACTTTTGTTCCTTTTCTTGTATTTATGTTAGATTTTGCTATCTTTTTGCTTCTTTTGTTATTTTGAGCTAATTTAATCCTGAAAATACAAAAGGAAGACAAAAGCACACTTTTTCCAACATTAGTACTAAAAAAGGGTTAGTTTTATGCCACACTTGATGTAATTTAATATGTTGCATTTTGTGCACATCACTAATTCCGCACGAAATTAATTTTGTTTGTCCAGTTCAAACGGAAGTATCTAATTTCGCTTGAATCTTTAATTCCATTTGAAAGTTGTTGTGCAGGTAATCTCGCTCGAAATAATTCCGTTTGAAGGATTGTTTTCGTTTGAAAGTGTTTTGTCTTGAAAAACGTGTTCCCGAATCATGGAAGAGGAATTCTATAACGCATTTGCTTCATCCCCGACTACTCCGGCTGCTTTTGCTCAAAACATGAACATGGAAAATAAGACCGGAACTTTACAAAAACCTCCTAAGCTTATGGGCACAGAAGAGTATTATGGTTGGAAAGATCGTTTCGAAAACTGGGTGCAAGCAAATCACTTGAGATCTTGGGAATGTAGCGAGAAAAAGTATGTTAGACCACGTACAGAGTTGGGAGTCACAAAAGCTATTTCTGAACTGAATGATAAAGAACGGGACCTGTATAAAGCAGAAAAGATGATGATCAGTCTTTTACAGCAAGCTGTGAAAGAAGACATTTTTATCTTGCTTCAACATGATAACACTTCGCGTTTAATTTGGGATGCATTGCGTGTTAAGTTTGAAGGCAGTGAAAAGATGATCAGGAGCAAGAAAGCATTGCTTAAGAAAGAATTTGATTTGTTTTCAAGTTTGTCGGGAGAATCTTCAAAGAAGCTGATTGAAAGATACTGCCATCTAGTTCGATCTATGTCTTTGTTGGGAATAGAGAAAAGTCAAGATGAATGGGTCGACAAATTAGCTGATGCTTTACCTCAGAAAGAGTAGGGTACATTTTTGATGATTCTAAAGAATACTAGAGAATATGATGGCTTGACAATTTCTTAGTTCATCGAAAAGATTGAAGGTCAAGACCTTGAACAACAAAAGATTGCAAGGATGAATAATCCTAGTAATCAACAAGATGTGAAAATGTATTACAAAGGCAATGTTCAAGAGGTTGAAATGAGTCCGAAAATTCAAACTGCTTTTAGTGCTGGGAACTCACCTGGAAATGCTGATCAAAGTTCAAACAACAGCAGTGGAATCTCTTCATATCCAAGTGTGAATCCGAAGAGCTCATCTTCAAGGTTTCAGTCTCAAAGCTCAAAGAGTGGAAATGGTTGTGTGATACAGTGCAACATTGCATTGAATCTCCCGAATGGTCAGAGTTTGTATGAAGAAGTTGCAAAAGATCACATGACATTATTTGCTACAGTTTTGGAGACTTATGAAGGATTGGTTGCTGGAAGGATTCGAAATCCTATGCTGACGAAAGAGGATTACGATCAGATTGATGCAGAAGAGATGGAACTTATGGACATCAAATGGTGCTTGGCTAGTGTATTGAGGAGAGCAGAAAAGTTTAAAATGATTACAGGAAGAAATGATTTTCTAGATGCACATGTTTCTACTTTGGGTTTTGATAAATCTAAAGTTACTTGTTTTCGATGCAGGGAAAAAGGTCATTTCAAGAGAGAATGCAAAAATCAAGAAGCAAGTGGAGCAAAGAATCCATTTGGAAAAGATGATTACTATCGAAAAGCAATATATCAACAAGTTGTTCATCAACCAAATCAACAAAAAGAGCCACAAACTACTCATGCTAGAATGATCGAAGATGCAAATAAGAAAGCTTATTATGGTATCATTGATCAAGATGATGAAAAGGTGGCAGGAGGTTTCAGCTGGGACAAATACATTCCACCTGATTCAAAAGTTGTTGCTCTCATTGCAAAAGTCATTCAAGAACCTGATCTGTTTACAGAATGGATGAAAGTGTTTGCTAGTGATGATAAAAGTCAAGAAGGAGAGTCTGTTTCATTAGATGAAAGTTCAGAAAGAACAATAGTTTTTGATCAAACACCATTTGATTCTGGATTTTCAGATGATAGTACAGAAAAGACAATAGAGTTTGATCAATCACCAATAGAAACTGATGACAATAGTGATTATGAGGAAGAAATGCATATTGATGTTGCAAAAACTCATTTATCTCCTGAAAGTTTTCAATTTTATTTTGCAGATCGCTTGAAGAAGTTGAAGGAGAAACGAGCAGCAAAAGAAAAGCAAAGGAAGAAATGTGAAAATGTTGATTCTGAACAAAGTGTGAAGGAAGTTATTACTGCTAAGAGGAATGTTGAAGCTGAGAAGGTGATTAAGATTGAAAAAGTTGTTGAAGTGGAGAAGATAATTGAAGTAGAAAAGATTGTTGAGATTATCAAGCCTTGTTTAAAATGCTTGGAATCTTGCAAGAATTGTGAAGAAAAGGATGAGAAATTTTGTGAACAAGAAAAGATGAAAGAACAATTATTGTTCAATCTTAATTATATGAAAGAATCGTATGATGTGTTGAACAAGACAGTGACTGGTCTACAGAAGACAAATTCTGAAAGAGAAGATGCTTTGACAATGATGAATGCAGTGATGATGTCGAAACAAAAAGCTATCAATCATTACATTGAGGAATGTGCAAAGTTAAAGCAAGAGTTGGAGACTGAGAGGATTGAAAATGAAAGAATTAGAAGACTATTGCAAAGTTATTCTAGTTCTGATTATGTAATTGACCGAATTTATCCAACTGTTGCAGGTTTGGAAGCATTTCAAGATGATAAAAGGCCGAAGAAGAAGGATACTGGTAAGAAACAGAGTATTAGTTATAACAAGTGTCCGCCTCCGATCTGGGAAGGTTACTCTCCCAGAAAACCAAATGAGGAGCAAGTCCAAAAGGCAGTCAATATAAAACTGAAGTCTGATATAACCGATGATTTACCAGAAAACATTGACATCACTTTTACATCGTCTGACACCGATCATGAGTCAGAGTTAATAAAAAAGGTGGTTGATTAGGTGTTGGATAAAGATGAGGAGTCTGAGTCAAAGTCTGAGTCTGGAAGTTCGAGTTCGTCGGTCAACAATTCAAAGACGTCGGTTAAACGAGTTTATAGTAAAGAATTTTTGCTATCAAAATCTAATTTGAATGATGAAACATTTGAAGTTGCATATACTTTGAATGATTCTGACAAATTATATTCTTATAAAGAGTTTCCAATAAGAAGTGTTCAAGTTGAAAAGATCAAAAAGGTTTTCAAACTAACAGAAATCAATATTTCTGAAATAAAAGATGTAAATCTTACTGAAAAACCTAAAAAATACACTTCAAGAGTTCAACAACGACTAAACAAGAAAAAAGGTTACAGTTCTGGTTCTGGTTTTCAAAAGAAACCAAACCATAACGGTAATTTCAAAAAGAAAGGGTTAGGTTTTATTCCACCTGAAAATTATAAAAATGAGAAAATTTCTAAAACACAAACAAAATTTGTTTCAGGAACAAACTCGGAAGAAGAAGCAAAAAGCCCATTCTGGAAGCAATCGAATAAAGATTTTCTTGCAAAGAAGCAAGAAGTTATGAAAAGTGGAGCTAATCAGAATAAAGAAACAAGAACCTGTTATAAATGCAATGAAGTTGGTCACATTGCATGGAACTGTTCTCAAGCAACAAAACCAAAACAGGAAGTTTCTAAAAAGCTCAAAGAAAAAGTTGTTGAGAAAAATGAACCACCAACTGAAAAATTTAAAATTTTTGAAAATTCAACATATGAAGTTGGTGAGTGTTCAAAGAAAAATTTTTACAAAAAGAAAACCAAAGACAACCAAATGTGGGTTGTTAAGAAAGTTGATATGAAATCTGGTGATGAATCTGATTCCACAAAGTCAGAGGAGCCACAGGTTGAGGTTAAAGATGAAAACTCAGTGCCTCCAATGGATGATGTTAATTTTCAACCATTGAGAGCTGAGAATTTTAAATCAAAAGTTGGTAAGGTGGAGATATCGAATCAATTCTATTCTGAAAAGAAAGAATTTGATGTCGATAAAGCGTTTAATGGAAATGTGAAAAAGATTTTTGGAAAAATGGTTGAGGGTAAGGTGAAAGGGGTAAAAGATTTTTATGAAACGAAGAAGGCAACATACACCCTGACTGAAAGTGAACTTTATAAGCTAACACCCAAGCTTACTGAGGCTTGGATGTCTGTGTTTAATATGTAAAAATCTGACTTGCCAGAGCTCCCAGGTTGGTAAGAGTGGAGCAGGAATCGGCATCATTCTTTATATCAGGTTTATTTGTGTATGATTTTCTTCAACAATTGGTACAGAGGTTTGGTCTGTCAAAGTGGTTAATAAAGGTCATTAAGTTGAACTTAGTTTAACTTTCATTCAAGTGTTTGAAAAAGAAGGTGATGAATTGATCCCCGTTTCATACAAATGGTAAAATCAATAAAACTTATTTTCCGGAAAAACCATTTTGATTAAAACAAACGTAAGTGTTTTGATATCCTAATGGGAAAATAGTTTGTTGTGAGGGGGAGTTCTGATTGTTTATGCCAAGTGGATGGCGAATTGAGGCGATTCACAACAGTTGTCACTTTACTTGTACAGTTTGTTTTCAAATTTCTTTAAATGTGTTTGCAGTTTAGGGGGAGTAAAAATTTTCAGAAAATCCAAAAACATTAGAAAATTTGAAAAAGCCAAAAACATGATAAAATTTAAAATTGAGTTTTGTTGTAAAAAGAGGAAATTATAGTACATCAGTGGACTATCACAACACGCTAAAGATTTGGAAAGTAAAATGTGATAAACAATCTCACTGCGAATGTGCCAGTAGGTTTTTGTACATTTAGTAGATTGTTTTCGAGATATAAACTTAAATTTCAAACTTTCTTATCTCATGGGGAACATTTCTTGGATATATGGGTAACCCCCGAAATCTTGTTTGAAAGGTCCCTCTTTCTGAGATACTAGGTTTTTATACTCAGTGATATCTGGGGTATTCTCCCGGGACTTCTGATATTGCGGAAGCAATGGCCTAGTCCCTGTATAATACTTTGCATTTGCTTGAAATATAGCGCTGCCCTCAGTACAAAAAATGATGAAACATTGAAAAATGCTAATCGTGTGCTGTTGAAGAAAAGATTCTCTAAAGGGAACACACCTAAAGTCGAACCGTCATCTCTCTGCTGAACGGAAGTTCTGACCTGAGATCTCAGGGTTTCGCATTTAACCCTTTACAGATATCATCTAGGTATACTCACCTGTAAGACTGAATATTTGGATCTGGATACAGGAGTATATTCAAGTGGTGGGACACGCGAATAAGTTTAAGTCCATTAAAACACTAATCTCGTATCTCGAAACAGTTGAACTTTGTATGAAAATTTAAGAGGACCAGTATACTGGCAATCTAAGTGAATTGTTTAGAACTTAAAATGAAATAAAGCTTAACGGTGTTGATGATTTGTCTGACTCACAAAAAATATTGTTTGTAAATATTTCTTTATTGCATTTCTTTTATTCAAAAATTCCAAAAAGATTTTGAGTGTGTTTTAGTAGAAATTTTAGAAAAATTCAAAAAGATTTTCGACAACTGATGTTGGAAAGCTGATTTTCAAAATTCCAAGTGCTGAACATGATGATTAATTTGAGGGGGAGTCTGTTGAATTTAAAATGTTTAAATTCTTTCCTACATGTGGTCATCAGAAAACTCTAAATGTTTCTACCTCAGAATAAAGATAATAGTTGTTGAAAGAGATCTGCAAGTGGTGTCTGAGATTATCAAATCTTAATATTATAAAACTTATGTTTGTGATAGAGAATGTGCAGGTATGAGATTTGAGTAAAGCCAGGTTCCGATACCTGAGGATTCTGTGATTAGGGAGAGCAAGGTTACAATCCTGGAACTAAAGATCACGCAAGCTGAGGATGCTGATAAACTTAAGGAATCAAGAGATCTGATCAAGAGAATTAGAAAGCTTAAGAGCCAGTTCAAGATCCTGATTCTGTGAAAGTGAGTTGAGATCAAGCATGTCGAGAGGGGGAGTCTGTTGAAGCTAAAGAGGAGAGTTAAAGAGAAGATTGCAGAAGCTTTACAGTGTTAGATAATTCAAAGAGTTCGAGGAGACTGATAAAGACTGAAGACGGCAAAGACTCGACACAGTAGACTCGTCAACATCTGAGGGGGAGTCTGTTGGTGTGTACTTCTCTCGACTTTGTCTTGTATCAAGTCTTACATTGGTCATGGCACGAAGATCAAGAGTCCAATAAAAAAGTTAATTCCGCATGAACCAACTAATTTCGCTTGAAGGTCATCAAGTAATTCCGCACGGAATTACTTTGTAATATCGTTTGGATGTAATTTCGTTTGACATGTAATTCCGCTTGAGCATGTTCAAGCGGAATTAGTCAGCCTATATATATGTGTGTTTTCGTTTCATTTAGAACGGAATTAGGAAGAGTGTTTCCGACGGCGAAGCTCTGTCGAAGTGTCGTCTTACTGTAAAATTGTTTCAGATCAATATATACGACAGTTAAAGTGAATATCTAGCTGAATCGAACTCATCATGTCTGTTTCCGCCTTCATTTTGAGTAGAACGCCTCTGATTGACTCGTTTCGGGTCCGCGCACGATCCTACAGATTTGATAAGTCCAAAGTGACGTGTTTTAAATGCAAAGAGATAGGACATTTTAAGCGTGAGTGTCACACCCTGGCTTTGCGGAAGCGTGGGTTAATATGTTGTGACTTCTTAATACCATAGCTTAATCATAACCAAGCTATATGAATGTAAAACCATGCAGAATCATCCATTAAAGTCTTAAAAACAAAAGTAACAACATTGTCTCAAAGCGTTGACACATGCAACGGAAATTACAACCTACCAAATGAAAACATTGTTCTTAAGACACAACCACAAACTTTAAAATAAACACCGTTTAAGACTTGCGACTCGTCCAGGTAAAAGTCGCAATCCCTAAACGTGGATGATCCCGTAACTCTATTGCAGCGTGAAAACGTAGCATACCGTGCCAGAATCCTTAGTTCCCTGAAATACATGTAAGTTGAAAAAAATCAACAAAAATGTTGAGCAAGTTCATGTGTAGTGAGTAAGCAAAACCTTTGTATGTATAAAAACCCTGGTATGTAGCAAATAAGGAAATAAAGAGATCACCAATGGTTTGCAAGGCCATTGATATGTGTGAAGTGCAGTAGGAAGACTCAAACCTAGCATATTTTGCGTTGGGCACAAAGTCACCCCGAGGTCCGTTCTGCTGGGCCTGGGGCTGGGCTCGCTACACCCAGATAGATCTACGACTACTGTCCCTCGGTCCTACTCTGAGGATTAATGGCCTTCAGTTCACGCCTACCCACTCACATGATCTAAGTAGTAACCCTCCTTACACTAATCATACCATGTGTAAAGTACTCGTAAACATAGTAACATGTATTTCACCCCCGCAGTTTAGAAAACTGAAAACAGTTAAGAGAAAAGGGGGACATTAACTCACCGAAGTGCGTCTCTAAAAGGTATCTCCCAGAAAATCTGCAATGCGACGACCTACACGTACTAACTTCTATTAGACGGACGGTCGTGCCTTAGTTTAAGGTTTAATGTCTTTGGGAAATAGTTAGGCAACTATTTCGTGTTTACACTTCGTAATTATTTGGTAAATACATTCCTTCCCAAGGATGGGGGTTTTAATACATGTGCGTTCGTAAAATTTCGAAATATATTATTAAGTCTCACTTACAATATATTTTAATTCTAACTCCAAAATATAAATATTTTTCCCAAAAATATTATATTTTATTCCATATAATTTTCCAAAATGATACTCTTATCAAAATACGCGTTCAATAGTATATTCTGAAAATACGTAAGTTACGTTGTAAGGTTCGGGTGGTATTAATAATACCGGTGTAACTTAAATAATTATTGTGACGGCGTTCATATTATTTTGGAGCCGTTAATAATCAGTAATATTATTTTTACCCTAAAAATAATATTTACGTAGTTCACAAAATGATCATAAAAATTTACACATGTGCTGTTATGTAAAATATATACTAAATATATATTTTAGCAAGTTTTATTTTGTGAAAATCCCACCTCCGACACTTGGGAGTTTCGTAATAAAATCGTGGCGAAGTTTATTTGGAAAAATAAGTAAAAAAAATTATATTCATAACACTTGTGATAAAAATATTTCCAAGTGTTAGATTTTTGTAAAAAATTTCGCCAGAGTTTCCTCTGTAACTGGAGGTGGCCACGCTTTTAAGCGTATCATTTTCTTTTAAAAATTCAAATCAACAATGTTCCCAACATTAATCAACCAAGTTTCATCATCAAAATAGTCAAAATAGATATAAATCGCAAAACACATGAACTTGTGGTTTATGTAGTAACTTTCCATTATTTCTAATAGATCTTTTTATAAATAAAATCGGTTTCTTGCGAATCTTGTTTTTAAAGAAGACACGTCTTTACAACTTCTTGTCAAAAATTACAAAAATAATTCTTGTTTAAAACTTTTGGTTACACAAGTGTCCACACACTTGTGTATTCACAAAAATCACCTTTGTTTAGGGAAAGATCCGGCTTTCAAAATATGATTTCATTTGACACTTGGTTCTTCGAAAATACCACTTGTAGATCTTTAGATCCACTAGTTTAGAACTCTATTTCATAAGAAAAACTGTTTTTACACAAGTTCATGTTTATGTTTGGAAGGGTTCGTCATCTAATAACTTTACGACTTAACATAAGGCTAGTTCATGTTTTGTGAACATAATCTAGCGTGGTTTGATGACGATCCATTCCCTTACTAGCAATCAACAACAATAAATAATCATAATAAAACTAGATTTATAAGTTTTACACTATTATTAACCACTTTGTTTATCTTTTTTTTGTAGACTTTAAACTTTGATCTCTAGTGTTTATGATTTTTGCCCGTTAAATCTTTTATTAACCACTTTAGAATAGATCAAAAAGGCGTTTAGAGTCACTTACTACTAGCTCGAGTCTAGGGAAGAAACTAGTCGAAAAACGGGTGGTTAATAGCAACGTAGAGGGGTCCTTGTGTTCCCGAGTGCACCGAGCTCCCTTATGCGTGATCCCTCACACTTGTATGTACTTGGACTTACTTGAAGGAAATTGAAAAATGGATGGATGGAAGTGAATGCTCTCGGCAGTAGGCAAAAAGAAAGGAAAGAGTTGATTTTTTTTTTTTTTTGTTGTGGTGATGTGAAGTGATTTAGGAACCCATGAAATATATTTATAAACCAATCTCAAAATTTTAACCATAGGATATTATGCTATCTAGATTTTAGGCATATAGATTATTATAATCCAAAGAATTAGTGGTATGTTTCCACATGGGGAAACAATCGTTGGGGGGGGGGGGGTTTAACAATGGTTGATTTGTAACTAGATATGTTAAGTATTAGTTAGTTAATTAGAGTTTTAATATTAGTTACTAGTGTGTTGTAAATTGTAACGGGTGCTAGGGTATTCGGGGACCCTAACTGGCTCAGAAAAAGAAAAACAATGTTAATGACAATATTTTTATGTTCCGGGTAAAGTCCGGTTGTTCGGTTGGATACTGATCCGTTAAAGTGCTTATTAAAGCTTTAAAGTGTCGTTAATATTATTTTTAGTGACACGAAGTATTCCCGACACTTTGGAAAGTGTCTAGTATTATTTTCCCATGTTTTTGCACTTTACTAGTTTGCTCAAAAGCTGAATTTTATATTAAAGTGCAGGATTTTGTGTTTAAATCATATTTTTGGCACATCCGGTCACTATAACTATCACCTAGTGACGCACTTCTACAACCCTCATATCCCTACACTCTTTACTAGTGTAGTAAACTATCTCTGGCTCATACAGGCCTTAGAGGCAGTGTCTGCCTGATGCTGGCTATATCAGCACGTTCAATGGGTTATCCGTTCGTTGTGCTACTGTGCTTTTGTGCATCAAGGTTGTCACTAAAGTTCTATATGTAAATAATGGAGTGACAAGTAAGTAAAGTATGATGCATGTAAGCGTACGTATCAGAATTCATGTAGCAGTTTATTCACAATGTAAGCAAGCACAGTAATTAAGCAGTAATTAAATAGTAATTAATTCGTACGGATACCTGATTTGGTGAGGGTTGTCAGATTCTCCCCCCGTTAGAAAAATTTTGTCCTGAAATTTTAAGTTCTGCTTCTAGATGCTGGGTTCTTGGGAAATAAGTGGGGGTACTTTTCTTTCATTCGGTCCTCACGCTCCCAGGTGTATTCAGGACCATGCCTTGCATTCCAACAAACCTTGACGAGCTTGACACTGCTCCGGCGGGTTTTGTTCACTTTCCAATCTGTAACCTCAACCGGTTCTTCGACAAAGTGGAGCGTGTCGTCAATATGAATCTCGTCTGTGGGAATGACAACAGTATCTTGAGTTAGACTTTTCTTCAAATTTGATACATGAAATGTATCGTGAACACCATTCAGTTCGGCAGGTAAGTCCAACTTGTACGCCACTAACCCAATTCTTTTTAGAATCTTGAATGGACCAATGTACCGCTGGTTCAACTTTCCACGCTTCCCGAAGCGTGCCACACCCTTCCAGGGTGATACCTTTAATAATACCATATCGCCTGCCTCAAACTCTAGAGGTTTCCTTCTTCGGTCCGCATAACATTTCTGGCGATCACGAGCCGCCTTGATGCGATCTCGGATCTGTGCAATCTTGTCTGTGGTTTCCTGGACCACATTAGGACCAACCAATTGTTTATCACCTGCATCTGACCAACAAAGCGGTGATCTGCACTTGCGGCCATATAACGCTTCAAATGGCGCGGCACCAATACTGGTGTGGTAGCTGTTGTTATATGAAAATTCGACCAATGGTAAATGTTTATCCCAGCTACCGCCCAAATCCATAACACATGCTCTCAGCATATCCTCCAATGTTTGTATCGTTCGCTCGCTTTGTCCATCGGTCTGTGGGTGAAACGCAGTGCTCAGGTTCAATTGCGAGCCAAAAGCTTCTTGGAAGGATTGCCAAATCCTTGACACAAACCTTCCGTCTCTATCAGTGATGATCGAGAGAGGTACTCCATGGCGCGTAACGATTTCTCTCATGTAAATTTTAGCCAACTTGCTCGTATTATCTTTCTCCCTGATAGGTAAGAAGTGTGCAGACTTTGTTAATCGGTCCACTATTACCCAAATAGTGTCATGACCTCTTGGCGTTCTTGGCAACTTTGTAATAAAATCCATTGAAATTTGTTCCCATTTCCACTTGGGAATCTCAGGTTGTTGCAGAAGTCCTGAAGGCTTCTGGTATTCAGCTTTAACTTTAGCACATGTTAAACACTTGCTCACGTAAACAGCAACGTCGCCTTTCATTCTAGGCCACCAATAACAATCTTTCAGATCTTGGTACATCTTATCCGCTCCTGGATGGATAGAGTACCGTGATTTGTGTGCCTCATCGAAAATAACTTTCCTCAAACCACCAAACAGAGGAACCCAACTCCTTTTCATAAAACATAACGTTCCTTCCTCGTTTGGTATTAATTGCTTCTCCATCCCACGGAGATACTCTTCTTCAAGGTTTCTTTCCATAAGAGCTTCTTTCTGTGCGGCACGAATGCGCAAGGAAAGATTGGTTTGGATAATCATTTCCAAAGCCCTAACCCTTATGGGCTTGATCCTTTCTTTTCGACTTAGGGCGTCGGCGACCACATTCGCCTTCTCTGGATGGTACTTAATTTCGCAGTCGTAGTCGTTCAACAACTCAACCCATCGTCTTTGTCTCATATTCAACTCCTTCTGGTCGAATATGTGTTGTAGGCTCTTATGATCTGTAAAAATTGTACATTTCGTACCATATAGGTAGTGTCTCCAGATCTTTAAAGCAAATACCACTGTGCCGAGCTCCAAATCATGTGTGGTATAGTTCTTTTCATGTTCCTTCAATTGGTGGGACGCGTAAGCTATAACTTTCTAGCGTTGCATCAACACGCAACCCAATCCTTGGCGCGAAGCGTCACAGTATACCACAAAATCATCTGTACCTTCCGGTAGTGTTAAGATTGGCGCATTGCAGAGCTTATCCTTTAACAACTGAAACGCTTCCTCCTGTTTGATTCCCCAATCAAACTTCTTATCCTTTTGTGTGAGGAGCGTCAGTGGTTGAGCAATTTTTGAAAAATCCTCAATGAACCTTCGATAGTAGCCAGCCAAACCCAAGAATTGTCGAATCTTAGTTGGCGTCTTTGAGGTCTCCCAATTCTTGATCACTTCGATCTTGGTGGGATCCACATGAATTCCATCCCCATTTACCATGTGTCCAAGGAATTGGACTTCACGTAGCCAAAACTCGCACTTAGAGAACTTGGCATACAACTGTTCCTTTTTCAGCAGTTCCAAAATTGCTCTTAGATGCTGTTCGTGCTCCGCCTTCATCTTGGAATAAATCAAAATGTCGTCGATAAACACAATCACGAACTTATCCAAGTACGGCTTACAAACTCTATTCATTAGGTCCATAAAAACAGCAGGTGCGTTTGTCAACCCAAACGGCATAACTAGGAACTCGTAGTGTCCATAGCGAGTTCTGAAGGCTGTCTTCGGGATACTCTCCTCTTGTATCCTTTGCTGATGGTATCCAGATCGCAAATCGATCTTTGAATAAAAGCTTGAACCTTGGAGCTGATCGAATAAGTCATCGATTCTTGGCAGAGGGTATCTATTCTTGATCGTCAACTTATTCAACTCCCGGTAGTCGATGCACATTCGAAAACTACCGTCCTTCTTCTTGACAAACAGGACCGGAGCTCCCCAAGGTGAGAAGCTTGGTCTGATGAATCCTTTGTCTAGCAACTCTTGAAGTTGTGTCGACAATTCCTGCATCTCTGACGGTGCGAGTCTATAGGGTGCCTTTGCCATAGGCGCGGCGCCTGGAACTGAGTCGATGCGAAACTCCACTTGCCTCTGGGGTGGCAATCCTGGCAAGTCCTCTGGGAAGACTTCCGGATATTCCCTCACGACAGGGACGTCTTCGACCTTTGGTTCAGCAGCTTTCTTATCTACAATGTGTACCAGGAAGGCAGCACATCCCTTTTGTAAACACTTACGGGCTTTCAGGCAGCTGATGATTCTTAAAGGTGTATCACGTTTCTCACCATGAACCACAATTGTTTCACCATCCTCGGTTGGGATACGAACAACCTTTTCGTGACACACAATTTCTACCTTGTTGCTTGATAACCAATCCATTCCTACTACCACGTCGAAGCTCCCCAGCTGGACTGGTAGCAGATCCAAAGCAAACTCACGCTCTCCCAACTCGATCACACAACCTCTGACCACTTCATTGGCTTCTACCAACTTTCCATTAGCCAATCTGATTGAGTAGGGGATATCTAATTTACTAGCGGCTAAACCAAGCATATTCTTAAACTCTAACGATACGAAGCTATAATCGGCACCAGTATCAAATAAAACGGATGCAAAGCGTTGGTTTACAGGGAACGTACCAGTAACAACATTGGGATCCTGGCGCGCTTCCCTTGCTTCGATATTAAACACTCTTCCATGGGCTTGGGTCAATTCTGGGCAGTTCCTCTTATAGTGCCCAATGTTACCACAGTTAAAACAACCTGGTCTTTGCCCGTTTCCACCTCCATTCCCAGCTTGATTGTTGTTCTGATTCCGATTCACATTACCAGCCTGATTCACATTGTTGCCTCGATTCCCATTTCCTCCATTGTTCCCCTGTGGGCGATTCCCAATACCACCACGATTATTGTTTCTATTCCCAAATCCTCCTTGGCCTCCCCGGCCAGCAATAGCCCAACAAGAATCCTTCGAGTGACCAGCCTTCCCACATGCTTCACATACTTTTGAACCACACCGGCCAGAATGGTGACTCTGGCAGGTGTTGCACTTAGGATGGGTACCCATATACCCATTTCCTTTTCTTCCAGTACCAGTTGCAGTTTGGACTGGCTCGCTCGGTTCTCCTTTCTTAACAACCCCACTAGTGCCTTGTTTGAAATTCGAGAACTTTCATTTGTTACCCCCGGATGACTCAACGTGAGTCTCCTTCTTCTTTGACTCATCATCAGAAAACTTGTTTAGGCGGATAGCCTCCTCCGTGAGAGCTACGCTCAGATCGATCGCCTCAGTGATTGTTGCCGGCTTTGAAGAAGTCACCATACTTATGATTTGAGGAGCTAAACCCCAAATGAAGCGCTCAATCCGCTTGAATTCTGGTGTGACCATATAAGGTACCACATGAGACAAGTCGTGAAACCTTTGAACATATTCCGCAATTTTCGGACCTTCCATCTTCAGATGCCAAAACTCAGTTTCCAACCTTTGAATTTCAGCGCGAGAGCAATACTTTCTATGCATGAGCTCTTTCAGCTCGTTCCATGTCATTGCGTAGGCTGCGGTTTCACCAAGGGTTTGAACTTGTAAATTCCACCATGACAGGGCTCCGTCTAAGAATAGCCCAGAAATGTAAGTAACTTGCTGGTCTGGAGCGCATTTGCTCATGCGGAGAACAGATTCTGTCTCCTTGGCCCATCGAACAAAAGCAACAGCACCTCCGGTGCCATCAAAGTTGACAGGCTTGCAGTTTAGGAACTACTTGTAGGTGCACCCTGCACATACGTTATAATATATGAATGGCATTGGCAAACTTGCTAGAGATATCCAATGTATCATGGTATGCCTTAATGACTTAGTATTACCATGAGGCGGATTGTTGTTGCCGGTATTGCCAGAATTACTTCCGCTAGTTCCTCCTTGAGAGGCAGCGTATTGCGCAAAGGCGGCAGCGATGACCTGCTGAAGTTCTGCCTCGTTGGTAGGCATGCGTGCTTGGCGTCTCGGTGGCATCTTCTAAAAGATGGTTCACGTTGGTCAGGTCATAGTAAAGTGTACGTATATAACGATAGTAGTAGTACATAACATCTCATGTTAAAATAAACCAATCACATAACATCCCATGTTATAAATAAATCAATCACACAACATCCCATGTTATAGAACATAAATAATCAATCAAGAATCACATATGATGAGAATATTGCGATTGCATTGCCATAAATCGAGACCACAAAGTAAAGTTTACAAGTACATAACTGTAACATACAACATCAACGACTAAGGGCTACATCACCCCAGTCCAAAATATCAAATCAATGTCAACAATATCCCATATACATAACAACAAAAGTCAGGATCAACATGCAGTCTCCAAAAGTTGTGTAGTCTGTGCAATCGCCGTCTTCTCAACAAAAGTCCACCCGTGCTGTACAAAATAGCCCTACACTGATGGCGGTAGAGGAGGGGGAAATGAGAATAGAACAAACGGCGCATGTGGAGCCAATCCTCCTCCATGGCTCGGTGAGAACGCAACAAGAAAGCTATCTGCTGCTCCTGAGTCCAAAAATGTGCAGCAGAGTCTGGAGAAAATGGTCGAGGGGGGTGTGAAATCGCAGGGTGAGGAGGGCACTGGCATGGGGGTCGTTGTGCTCTCTCGAGCTCCTGTACGCGACGCGTAAGTGCCTCTTGCTGGACCATGAATGACCTGAGAACATCCTCTACAGAATAACCCATGTGAAAAGGATGATAAGGATCCGATGGTGGCATGATTGGTGGTGATGTCCAAAGAAAAGGCTCACTAGCTGGAGTAAAAGGTGGCACAGTAAACGGTGGAACAGGGGGAACAGCAGTATGGTGAAGGATCTGCGGTGCAAACTGATCTGCTCCAGTCAGAAAAGGTGCAAGGTCGAAAGGCTGACGAGAAGAGCCCTCTCCAAGACGTGGCGGAGGGATCTCCTGGAGAAATGTAATAGGCAGGTCTGTGCGGTGAGCATCAGCAGTGTGTGTGGGGAACAGGGGTGCATCAAAAGGAGCTGAAGCTGGTGCTGGAACTGGTGTAACTAGTACTACAAAAGGTGGATAATCATCATCGTCCTCTATCCACCCATTCCGGGTGTGCGCATACTGAGGGTCGACATGAGTCGCAAAGAGTGCATGGTCGGGCTCTAGAGGCACCGGGTCAGGAAAAGGAGCAACAACATCAGGCTCAGCGGGTATATCAGCAATGTGAGGGGCAACAACCTGAGCATCAACAGCATGCTCATCCTCCAATAGTGGAGCAACAATAGGATGATCATCGATAGGTACATCGGCAATCAAAGGATCAACAATGGGTACGTCAGCATGAATAGGGTCATGCTCGAATACGGGGTCTGGAGCAACTACTGGCTCGGGGGCCACAGCAGGCTCTGGGTCGTCAAACTCCATCTTGAAATCTGCGGGGTCAGCAAATGAAGGGTCAACAGGATCAACTGGGTCCTCCATGGGCTGATCTAGGTGTATAAACTCAATGTCCTGGTCTGGATCGAAGCCAGGTGGGAAGACGGGGTCAGAATCCTCATCAATGTCATGATCAATAGCAAAACTCGTGTAACACCTCGAATTTTTGTGTCCAATGATGTGTTAACACGTGTCATTTGTTTACACGTGGCATCTATAATAAATAAAGGACTAGTTTTGACAAACCTTGAAAGTATATAAATTCGAGGGTTATAAATGTCAACAAGGGTAAATATACTGTATAGTAACCCTAAATAACGCTTATACCTTCAAACGAATAAATCATAAATCGTACGGAAGCGAAACGCGGAAGAAAGTGAGAGATTACGAGCTACAGGGGTTAACTGTGTCAACATGTTTAATATTACCTCTGAGTGACCCTTTAACGTTCCCAAGACTTCGTAACAGTGTTATACGCTCACTAGAATATACTGTATAAATTCCGCGAAGTTCCGTCTTAAAACGAAAGAGTTATACTCAAATTCGTATGAGAAGGGTTAAAAGCGTCAACAGTGAAAGTTAAGGCTTTCCAAATAATTAATAAACTAACCAGGGACTTTATAATGCGGGTAAATAACACGAGGCCCCTATCGGTAAATAACCGAGGGCCAAACCGCAAAGTTACCCCTTCAAACCCGAAAGGTCAGGTAAATCATTACGAAAGATTTCGTTATTAATTACCAGGATTTCGTAATCATTTCAAAAGATTTTAAAAATCTGAAAAACAGGCCCCACGCGACCCGCATTGCATTTGTGGTTAAGTTGAGGCGGGCCGCGAGCCTCCTCTTTTACTCGCCTGATATTTAAATCCCAGGCGGCCCGCATTAGAAACGCATGGAACTCCCATGCGGGCCGCATTAGACGCCCAGATGCAGAAAGTTGTAACTACTTGCCTTTTGGAGCATTTGAACGACCAAACATCAATCAATGAGGCATGGGTGCCCCCTACTCGACCCATACACCTTAGGGACACCTGCCCATGATCCATGATCAAATGTAGGCTGAGTTGTGATGATCTTGAGGTCCTTTGAGCACTATAAATAGCAATGTTGAGGTTACAACATTCACACAACTCAAACACTTCCATCTGATCATTCCAAGAGCTCCCTAGCATTCTCTTCTGTTCCATAATCAAGATACAACTTCTGTAAGTCGTTCATAACCATTTTGGTCATACATTTCCATAGTTTTAGCTTAGAAACACAACCGTCGTAACTAACGGTTGTCATTACAATAACTTGCAAATGGTTCAGTCTTATGACGGATCAAAAGTAGTTTTGAGTTGGTATTTATGTGGGTAATAAACCTCTAAAAGGGTTCCCCCTGATCACCACTCTAACTATGTCAAATATCGAGTCAAACGTGCGGTTAAAAAGTCAACAGAAAGCTATTTTAGCGATTTATGCATAATCTGTAATGTATATGTTATAAAACCTGTTTTGACACATATAAAACATGATAATAAGTATATAAACTTGTTTGCGCTCGTTTGAATCGACCATTTGCTATATTGACCCGGTTCGGAGCCGAATGTCGCAAAAGTTTGACTTTTGCTTTGACTTCAGTTCTGACCCGTTTTAGTGAGGTATAGATATGCCTTAGAACTCTCTTAGGACCAGGTAACATGTTGGTATAAACCTCTGTGATCGGTTCATGAGTTATCCGAGTCTTTTGCGCATTTCCGTCATTCGCCTAAAAGTTGACCGTAACGGCCTTTTGAAATTTAAACGAGTATTTCGGACACGTGAACGGACCAGAACCTTGCTTATTAAATTATAAGCATGTCCTTAAAGTTTCACGTCAATCCGAGGTCTAGAATGAGAGTTATGCTAATTAGCGCAATTTAAATAAACTTTAGTAATTAACGGCGCAATTAGCATAACACCTATCTAAACCAAGATTTCGCCACCAAAACTTTTACCCACTGTATTAAAATAATATTTTGGGAATTTTAAAGATTTTTAATAATTTTTACCTCGCTCATAACCTGCGGTTATGGCTACTGTTCGGTAAATACCGAATATGCCCTTTTCGGCCAAAACATGAGTTCTACAAGGTCTTTTGACCCGATTCCAGTTGCTACTGGTTTTAAATAATAAATAAAGTATTTTAAGCTTTATAAGCTGTTCGGGAAACTCAGATTTCCTGTAGAACTCGAAAAGCTCTTTAAAAGTCTTTAAAATGACCGAAAAGCCCCTACGGGGCATAGTATTAACTTAAACTCGTTACGGGCGTCACGGAAGGTATCCTACTGATACCACAACCCATTTAAGGCATATTGACTTAGGAAATAAGCGTACGACTCTCATGGTTAACCGTTTCGCCTATTGCGCGCACGGTTCGGCTTATGAAACTAGTTTTCATAAATTAGCCGATACGGGTCAAATTATATTATTTGAACCCCAAAATCCAGAGTGTGAACCATTAACCCATAATGAACAAGTCTCTGAACTTGTTGGGTCAGAATCACACTCCATTCTCGGTTTTCGCCTTTTCGCGCGATTAAACCATATCTATATATATATCGGAACCAACCGGTCTAGGCTACGGCCATTATAACGACTCGTTAGGATTCTAAGAGGTTAATTAAAACCTTCGTTCCAGATTAGGAGCCCCAGTAAAAGCTATCGGTGATTTAATCCAAATTAAGGAAATATACTTGCAAAGGTAAATACTTTAACTTATTTCCCCTATATGGGCTTGGGTTACGGTATATTAATACCGCTTGATTGAGCATTATATTCTTCCATCGCTTAGGTGGTTAATTAAATAATATGATCGGCTCATTTAAACAGTTTTGTTGCTTATAAGCCTTTGGGGGGTTTAATGACCGTTGTCCCGGATATCCTTGGCATCATTTTACGAAATGGCCACGACCATCGACATCCCGGTGTAGGCGTACACCCGGTATAAAGTGTCGACATTAAATTAAAAGACGTAGCCGTTGGTTTTTATACTACGGTTTTACACAATGTGGTGTGTCTATAAATCTTTAACCCGGCACGACCCGGGCTACTGAACGCATAAAAGAACATGTAAAACGTTCACAAGATTTTATTATAATTTTCCCAAGTTATAAAAGAGTTTGTGCCTTGTGCATTCAAATCAATTTTAATAAACATTTTCAAATGTGTCAGTTGAATGTATTTACCAGTGTAAACTGACGTATTTTCCCCAAAAAGATTAAGTGCAGGTGCTAGACGAAATTGGCTGGTATTAGCTGCCTAAGCATCACGAATAGTCTCGCAAACTCGATGCCGTATCTGAATGAACAATATTTATTTATTTTGATCCGCTGTGGATACATTCGACTTCTGTAATACATTTGATATTACAATCAGAGGTTGAAATATATTTATTTATCTTTAAGCTTCCGTTGTGCATTATATAATTGTGTGGTTTGACTATATTGTTGCCAACATCGTCACGGTAATCCCCCACCGGGCCCACCGGTGAGACACGTGGAAATCGGGGTGTGACAGGTTGGTATCAGAGCCAACATTGAGTGAATTAAACACTTTCCTAATGTGTTTAATCTCAATGACACAATTGCACATACTTGAGTCTAGACAATAACATAGGACAAATTCGGATTAATACTCCTTTTTGTCTTTTTCTTTTATTATTGGAATTTAAAGTTTTATAAAGCAGGAAAATGCCACCTGTTATATTCCGAGGAAGAGGAAGGGGAAGAAGAGGCAGAGGAGAAGTCGTGACACATCACGATAATGAAGCTGGACCATCTGGTACAAGACATCCTTCGATGACACGGAGCGAAGAGCCACAACGACGGAGAGATCTTTACGAACCCGCGAGGCATTCCACTTCGCACAGCTCGACGCCATCCTACCGGCACTCCTTTGGACCGAATTCAGAAAATGATCCCAACAACCCACAACCTTCCTTCATACCTCTACAACGTTCAGTATCGACCCGGAATTATGACGACCCTACTCCCTACTACATAGGTCAGTTTAATCCAGCTGACTACATACAGGAACCTTCAGGCTTTGTTCCACTAGGGCCACAAGATCATTTCTCCGAGGACCATATGGATGAAGATACTGATCCAACTGAACCTGCGCGTGGTACGCCCACGCATCCGATAGAAGTCTCTGATGGGTCATCCTTCCATGGCACACCCTATCAGGGGCCAGACAGTTTCCAAGCGTTGTTCGACCGACATGAGTGGTACTACACACCACCTCAACAGACATCACAACAACCGCGACATCCACAGGATCCCTCTGAGGATTCACGCTTTGTGGCAGTTACGCCACCACCTCCGCCACCGGCACAACCAGTAATACCTGATCCGCCAAGGCGTAGGAGGACAAATGCTCGTATTTCTACACGAGGAGGAGGGGGTATCCACTTCAGCACTCCTCGACACTCTAGTAGTAGCCACTATCCGCCACTACAAGAAGAAGGACCTTCAAGTCCTATACAGGAGGCGAACTCCGCACCAGCTGCACAAAATTCGCCACCATTTGGGTATGACCAACCCATACCAGCTTACACGGGTCCGACGGCTTACAACCCGTTCGAACCATCACAAGCACAATACAACTACGGCTATGAGCGCGACCCATATGTGGTGTCGGCAAGATATAATGCGCGCTACCCTGACGGAGCACATGGAAACATGGGACCACCGGACTACTCAGCTCATAGGTATCCAATACCTCCCAGACCTCCAGTTCCGCATCAAGCGCCACAACCACGTTTCTCTCCTCCTGAACAGGAAGAAATACTCCATCGACTAGATCGTGTGGAGAGAGAGTTCGAAGAAGAGAAAAAGAGCCACCGAGGATTTCTCAAGGGCTTGGCGAACCTACTAAAGGGCAAAAAGAAGAAACGTGACCACTAGCCCTTAATAATTGTACTAATGTAATTTCTACTTTGAAATAAGTCCCTGCGTGGACAACTTATCATATTTCAATCCCTACGTGGACTTATCTTTAGTCCTTGCATGGACATCTATCTTATATTAGTCCCTGCGTGGACTTGTCACTTATTTTTAAACCTCTATGGAGGTATGTACTATTTGAAAGACCCGTTTAGGGCAATATGTAATTGTATTTGAGATTTTGGAATGTATGTTATGAGTTTTGTTTTAATATGTATAAAATAAATCAAAACCATTCCTTTTATATTGATCTGCCTAGATAAAGAATCTTAAAAGGTGAAACCTAGCTTGGTGTCTTTTAAGATCCAGTCAAGATGGTACGACCTAATTGAAAAGATTCTGATTCCCTGTTAACCTCTGTACGCATGTTAACATTCATGGCAGATGTGATTCGTTAAAAATCACGCACGTCATTCTTATACAATAATCCTTTAAGGATTTCAAAACCCAACTAAATGATTTATAAATCATGGGTTAAATCACCAATGAAGGTGATCAATATTATTAAAACATCCATTAGTGATGTAATGCCTACGGGCCAGTATTATAAAAACATCCATCAGTGATGTAATGCCTACGGGCCAGTATTATTAAAACATCCATTAGTGATGTAGTGCCTACGGGCCAATATTATTAAAACATCCATTAGTGATGTAGTGCCTACGGGCCAATATTATTAAAACATCCATTAGTGATGTAGTGCCTACGGGCCAATATAATTAAAACATCCATTAGTGATGTAGTGCCTACGGGCCAGTATAATTAAAACATCCGTTAGTGATGTAGTGCCTACGAGCCAATACTATTAAAACATCCATTAGAGATGTAGTGCCTACGGGCCAACCATATTAAAACATCCATTAGAGATGTAGTGCCTACGGGCCAACCATATTAAAACATCCATTAGAGGTGTAGTGCCCATGGGCCGTAATAATTGTCTCATTACGACAAAAGACAGTGGTGGTCTATGACTCCCTGTCAGAAAGAGATAAAAGAACTACGGTTCAACTCTCTATGCCTTTGATTCTCTGAAATCTCGGCTAATATTATAAAACATCATCGTGATTAGGCTTTATGCCGCCAATACTATTTATATAGCTGAAATAGGATATATTCAAATCCTAATATGAAATGAAATAATAAGTTAACCAAATATGGTCTCTGTACCATGGTTGACAAATTGTCATAAAAGACAATTATATAATAATCTCCTGAATAAAATTTTGTTATCTTCTGTAACAGATTCAAGTTACAATGGTGGATCCCAATGGAGAGAATAGCCATACTAATGATGACGAATACGACAATGCGTCAGTGCATTTGACAGGCGCACAACTGAAGGCTCTGATTGACAATGCTGTTCAGGCAGCTCTTGATCGTCAATATACTGAGTCCCAAGGCAGAACCGTGTCAAAACCACCCTCTAAACCAAAGACACACTCCAAACCACCCTCTGAACCCAAGAAAGATGACGACAAACACTCGTCCACTGAGAACAGCGTTCATCGCGATAGAGAATATACTGATGCATCAAATGCTAAGGGTTGCACCTACAAATACTTTGTATCGTGTAAGCCCCGGGAATTTACAGGGGAGAAAGGTGCTGTTGATTGTATCACCTGGCTAGACGAGATGGACACTATCGTGGACATCAGCGGGTGTGCAGCGAGGGATGTGGTGAAGTATGTCTCACAGTCATTCAAGGGCGAGGCCCTGGCATGGTGGAGGGCGTTGGTGCAGGCATCTGGTAAGTCTGCTTTGTACAAGATGACATGGGAGGAATTTATTGCTCTCATTAAAGAAAACTACTGCCCTCAGCACGAGGTTGAGAAGATAGAGGCTGATTTTGTCTCACTGGTGATGACGAACCTGGACTGCCAGGCGTATTTGACGAGTTTCAATACCATGTCTCGTCTAGTTCCATACCTGGTGACACCAGAACCCAGAAGAATCGCCCGTTTCATTGGGGGATTAGAGCCTGCAATAAAGGCTAGCGTAAAGGCTTCTCGGCCGACGACCTTCAGGTCAGTTACTGACCTCTCCTTGTCTCTAACTTTAGACGCTGTCCGTCTGAGGACACTAAGGAACAAGGAGGCTGAGAAGAGAAAACGTGAGGATGATACCTCACGAAGATCAGGGAAGAAGCACCGTGGAAGCGGTGAAGGCAAAAGAGGGTCGGAGGCAAAGAAGGATGGGCAAACTGGTGAAAGGCCCAACTGCAAGATATGCAAGAAACCCCACTCTGGGAAATGCAGATTTGCATCAAACTCACAGTCGCAATCAAAGACTCCTTCCTGTGGACTATGCAAGTCCAAGGATCATAAGACTGTGGAGTGCAAAAAGATCAAGGATGCAACCTGCTATGGTTGTAATGAAAAAGGGCACATCAAGAGTAACTGCCCAAAGTATGCCAAGAAGGCGGAAGAGACGAAGAAGTCGAATGCGAGAGTTTTTCGCATGGATGCAAAGGAAGCGGTCCAGAACGACAATGTGCTTACAGGTACTTTCCTCGTAAATAATATATTTGCAAGAGTACTATTCGATTCTGGCGCAGATAAATCCTTTGTAGACCAGAAATTTTGCCAACTACTAAATATGCCTATCAAAACCCTTGATGAGAAATACGAAGTAGAGTTAGCAGACGGCACGATAGAAACCGTCTCAACTGTTCTAGAAGGATGTGAAATGTCCATTAGGAACCATTCTTTTCCTTTATCTCTACTTCCCTTCAAATTAGCGGGTTTTGACATTGTCCTAGGCATGGACTGGTTATCCCATAACCAGGCCCAAATCATTTGCGGCAAGAGGCATATAGTGCTAAAGACTCCGAGTGGTGAATCTCTTACCATTCGAGGGGATACGCAGTACGGATTGCCCGAAGACGTATCTATGCTAAAAGCTTCAAGATGTTTGAACAGAGGCTGTGTAATTTACATGGCTCAGGTGATACTTGAAGAACCGAAGCCGAAGATCGAGGATCTTCCTGTCATTTCTGAATACCCCGAGGTTTTTCCCGAAGAACTACCTGGTTTGCCACCAGATAGACAAGTGGAGTTCAGAATAGACATCATTCCTGGAGCGGCTCCGATAGCAAGAGCACCTTACAGATTAGCTCCGACGGAAATGAAAGAACTGAGGACCCAGTTGGATGAACTGCTGGCGAAAGGTTTTATCAGACCTAGTTCATCTCCCTGGGGAGCACCAGTCCTATTTGTAAAGAAGAAGGACGGATCGATGCGGTTGTGCATCGACTACCGAGAGCTAAATAAAGTTACCATAAAGAACAGATATCCTTTACCGAGGATCGATGATCTGTTCGACCAGCTGCAAGGAGCAAGCTACTTCTCGAAGATCGACTTGAGGTCGGGCTATCATCAGCTAAGGGTCAGAGATGAAGATGTACACAAGACTGCATTTAGGACTCGCTATGGTCATTACGAGTTCCTAGTGATGCCTTTTGGGCTCACAAATGCACCGGCTGCGTTCATGGATCTCATGAATCGCGTCTGCAAGCCGTATTTGGACAAATTTGTCATAGTCTTCATCGACGATATCCTTATATATTCCAAAAACCAAGCAGACCACGAGAAGCACCTCCGTTGCATTCTCGAATTACTACAGCGTGAGAAACTCTACGCCAAATTCTCGAAATGTGAATTCTGGCTACGAGAGGTTCAATTTTTAGGGCACGTTGTGAGTGAGCGTGGTATCCAAGTGGATCCCGCTAAGGTAGAGGCCGTCATGAACTGGCAAGAGCCAAAGACGCCTACCGAAATCCGTAGCTTCCTGGGGTTAGCAGGATACTACCGGAGATTTATTGAAAATTTTTCGAGGATTGCTGCGCCCTTGACTTCCTTGACCAAGAAGAAAGAAAAGTACATTTGGGGCCCAAAGCAGCAAGAGTCCTTCGAAATACTGAAGCAAAAGCTAAGCAACGCACCTGTGTTGACATTACCGGAAGGTACAGATGAATTCGTAGTTTACTGCGATGCATCACACACGGGCATGGGGTGTGTTCTTATGCAGAAGGGCAAGGTGATTGCCTATGCTTCAAGGCAATTAAAGGTGCATGAAAAGAATTACACCACCCATGATTTGGAGTTGGGTGCCGTTGTATTTGCACTGAAGTTGTGGAGGCACTACCTTTATGGTATTAAATTTGTGATTTATTCTGATCACAAAAGCCTCCAGCACCTGTTCAACCAGAAAGAGTTGAACATGAGGTAACGCCGTTGGATGGAGACCCTGAATGACTATGATTGTGAGATCAGGTACCATCCCGGCAAGGCGAATGTAGTCGCTGATGCCTTAAGCAGGAAAGAAAGGGTAAAACCTATTCGAATCAATGCCAAGAGCATTGAGGTCAAGAACAACCTAATTGAAAGGATATTAGCTGCACAGCGAGAGGCTGTGTTGGAAGCTAATTACCCTAATGAAAAGCTAGGAGTAACTGAGGAGCAGTTGACTCTTAGCAAGGATGGAATCTTGAGGCTGAACGGACGTATATGGGTTCCGATTTATGGAGGACTACGAGATGTTGTTCTCCAGGAAGCCCATAGTTCCAAAGACTCAGTTCATCCTGGTGCTGATAAGATGTACCAAGACTTAAAGGCAAATTATTGGTGGATAGGCTTGAAAAAGTCTGTAGCCGCCCACGTAGCAAAGTGCTTGACTTGTGCTCAGGTCAAAGCCGAGCACCAAAAGCCGTCTGGCTTGCTACAACAGCCTGAACTTCCCGAGTGGAAGTGGGAATGCGTAACTATGGACTTCATAACCAAGTTACCCAAAACCAGGAAAGGAAACGATACAATATGGGTCATAGTTGATAGGCTGACAAAATCAGCTCATTTTCTACCCATTAAGGAGACATATAGCTCCGATATGTTAGCCCAACTTTATGTTGATAAGATTGTAGCCTTACACGGCATACCTGTGTCTATTATCTCCGACAGGGATACTAGATACACATCTCATTTCTGGAAAAGTTTCCAGCAATCTTTGGGCACGCGTTTAAACTTTAGTACGGCTTACCATCCACAGACGGACGGTCAAAGTGAGCGTACTATACAAACGCTTGAAGACATGCTTCGTGCATGTGCGATCGATTTAGGTGGTAACTGGGATAAGAATCTACCTCTGATCGAATTCTCCTACAATAATAGCTACCACACTAGCATAAAGGCTGCGCCTTTCGAGGCATTATACGGTAGGAAATGTAGATCGCCTGTTTGTTGGGCGGAAGTAGGAGAGGTCCAATTAACAGGACCAGAGATTGTTTTCCAGACGACGGACAAGATTGTCCAGATCCGGGAACGTCTCAAGGCTGCCCGCGATAGGCAGAAGAGCTACGCTGATCCAAAGCGTAAGGATTTTCACTTCGAAGTGGGTGAAAAGGTATTGCTTAAGGTGTCACCTTGGAAGGGGGTGATGCGTTTCGGCAAGAAAGGCAAACTGAGTCCGAGATACATAGGACCTTTTGAGGTCATTGAACGGGTCGGATCAGTTGCCTATAAGTTAAACTTGCCTGAAGAGCTCAATGGAATTCACAACGTGTTCCACATCTGCAATCTCAAAAAGTGCTTCGCCGATGAATCATTGGTGATTCCACACACAGATGTGCATATAGATGAGAGCTTAAAATTTATAGAAAAACCTTTGTCGATTGAAGATCGACAGGTGAAGAAGCTTCGCAGAAAGCACGTACCGATTGTAAAAGTCAAATGGGATGCTCGTAGAGGTCCTGAATATACGTGGGAAGTCGAAGCTACAATGAAAGAAAAGTACCCCTATTTATTTGAGTAAATCTCGAGTCGAGATTTATTTTAAGGGGGTGAGGATGTAACACCTCGAATTTTTGTGTCCAATGATGTGTTAACACGTGTCATTTGTTTACACGTGGCATCTATAATAAATAAAGGACTAGTTTTGACAAACCTTGAAAGTATATAAATTCGAGGGTTATAAATGTCAACAAGGGTAAATATACTGTATAGTAACCCTAAATAACGCTTATACCTTCAAACGAATAAATCATAAATCGTACGGAAGCGAAACGCGGAAGAAAGTGAGAGATTACGAGCTACAGGGGTTAACTGTGTCAACATGTTTAATATTACCTCTGAGTGACCCTTTAACGTTCCCAAGACTTCGTAACAGTGTTATACGCTCACTAGAATATACTGTATAAATTCCGCGAAGTTCCGTCTTAAAACGAAAGAGTTATACTCAAATTCGTATGAGAAGGGTTAAAAGCGTCAACAGTGAAAGTTAAGGCTTTCCAAATAATTAATAAACTAACCAGGGACTTTATAATGCGGGTAAATAACACGAGGCCCCTATCGGTAAATAACCGAGGGCCAAACCGCAAAGTTACCCCTTCAAACCCGAAAGGTCAGGTAAATCATTACGAAAGATTTCGTTATTAATTACCAGGATTTCGTAATCATTTCAATAGATTTTAAAAATCTGAAAAACAGGCCCCACGCGACCCGCATTGCATTTGTGGTTAAGTTGAGGCGGGCCGGTTCGTAACAGTGTTATACGCTCACTAGAATATACTGTATAAATTCCGCGAAGTTCCGTCTTAAAACGAAAGAGTTATACTCAAATTCGTATGAGAAGGGTTAAAAGCGTCAATAGTGAAAGTTAAGGCTTTCCAAATAATTAATAAACTAACCAGGGACTTTATAATGCGGGTAAATAACACGAGGCCCCTATCGGTAAATAACCGAGGGCCAAACCGCAAAGTTACCCCTTCAAACCCGAAAGGTCAGGTAAATCATTACGAAAGATTTCGTTATTAATTACCAGGATTTCGTAATCATTTCAATAGATTTTAAAAATCTGAAAAACAGGCCCCACGCGACCCGCATTGCATTTGTGGTTAAGTTGAGGCGGGCCGCGAGCCTCCTCTTTTACTCGCCTGATATTTAAATCCCAGGCGGCCCGCATTAGAAACGCATGGAACTCCCATGCGGGCCGCATTAGACGCCCAGATGCAGAAAGTTGTAACTACTTGCCTTTTGGAGCATTTGAACGACCAAACATCAATCAATGAGGCATGGGTGCCCCCTACTCGACCCATACACCTTAGGGACACCTGCCCATGATCCATGATCAAATGTAGGCTGAGTTGTGATGATCTTGAGGTCCTTTGAGCACTATAAATAGCAATGTTGAGGTTACAACATTCACACAACTCAAACACTTCCATCTGATCATTCCAAGAGCTCCCTAGCATTCTCTTCTGTTCCATAATCAAGATACAACTTCTGTAAGTCGTTCATAACCATTTTGGTCATACATTTCCATAGTTTTAGCTTAGAAACACAACCGTCGTAACTAACGGTTGTCATTACAATAACTTGCAAATGGTTCAGTCTTATGACGGATCAAAAGTAGTTTTGAGTTGGTATTTATGTGGGTAATAAACCTCTAAAAGGGTTCCCCCTGATCACCACTCTAACTATGTCAAATATCGAGTCAAACGTGCGGTTAAAAAGTCAACAGAAAGCTATTTTAGCGATTTATGCATAATCTGTAATGTATATGTTATAAAACCTGTTTTGACACTTATAAAACATGATAATAAGTATATAAACTTGTTTGCGCTCGTTTGAATCGACCATTTGCTATATTGACCCGGTTCGGAGCCGAATGTCGCAAAAGTTTGACTTTTGCTTTGACTTCAGTTCTGACCCGTTTTAGTGAGGTATAGATATGCCTTAGAACTCTCTTAGGACCAGGTCACATGTTGGTATAAACCTCTGTGATCGGTTCATGAGTTATCCGAGTCTTTTGCGCATTTCTGTCATTCGCCTAAAAGTTGACCGTAACGGCCTTTTGAAATTTAAACGAGTATTTCGGACACGTGAACGGACCAGAACCTTGCTTATTAAATTATAAGCATGTCCTTAAAGTTTCACGTCAATCCGAGGTCTCGAATGAGAGTTATGCTAATTAGCGCAATTTAAATAAACTTTAGTAATTAACGGCGCAATTAGCATAACACCTATCTAAACCAAGATTTCGCCACCAAAACTTTTACCCACTGTATTAAAATAATATTTTGGGAATTTTAAAGATTTTTAATAATTTTTACCTCGCTCATAACCTGCGGTTATGGCTACGGTTCGGTAAATACCGAATATGCCCTTTTCGGCCAAAACATGAGTTCTACAAGGTCTTTTGACCCGATTCCAGTTGCTACTGGTTTTAAATAATAAATAAAGTATTTTAAGCTTTATAAGCTGTTCGGGAAACTCAGATTTCCTGTAGAACTCGAAAAGCTCTTTAAAAGTCTTTAAAATGACCGAAAAGCCCCTACGGGGCATAGTATTAACTTAAACTCGTTACGGGCGTCACGGAAGGTATCCTACTGATACCACAACCCATTTAAGGCATATTGACTTAGGAAATAAGCGTACGACTCTCATGGTTAACCGTTTCGCCTATTGCGCGCACGGTTCGGCTTATGAAACTAGTTTTCATAAATTAGCCGATACGGGTCAAATTATATTATTTGAACCCCAAAATCCAGAGTGTGAACCATTAACCCATAATGAACAAGTCTCTGAACTTGTTGGGTCAGAATCACACTCCATTCTCGGTTTTCGCCTTTTCGCGCGATTAAACCATATCTATATATATATCGGAACCAACCGGTCTAGGCTACGACCATTATAACGACTCGTTAGGATTCTAAGAGGTTAATTAAAACCTTCGTTCCAGATTAGGAGCCCCAGTAAAAGCTATCGGTGATTTAATCCAAATTAAGGAAATATACTTGCAAAGGTAAATACTTTAACTTATTTCCCCTATATGGGCTTGGGTTACGGTATATTAATACCGCTTGATTGAGCATTATATTCTTCCATCGCTTAGGTGGTTAATTAAATAATATGATCGGCTCATTTAAACAGTTTTGTTGCTTATAAGCCTTTGGGGGGTTTAATGACCGTTGTCCCGGATATCCTTGGCATCATTTTACGAAATGGCCACGACCATCGACATCCCGGTGTAGGCGTACACCCGGTATAAAGTGTTGACATTAAATTAAAAGACGTAGCCGTTGGTTTTTATACTACGGTTTTACGCAATGTGGTGTGTCTATAAATCTTTAACCCGGCACGACCCGGGCTACTGAACGCATAAAAGAACATGTAAAACGTTCACAAGATTTTATTATAATTTTCCCAAGTTATAAAAGAGTTTGTGCCTTGTGCATTCAAATCAATTTTAATAAACATTTTCAAATGTGTCAGTTGAATGTATTTACCAGTGTAAACTGACGTATTTTCCCCAAAAAGATTAAGTGCAGGTGCTAGACGAAATTGGTTGGTATTAGCTGCCTAAGCATCACGGATAGTCTCGCAAACTCGATGCCGTATCTGAATGAACAATATTTATTTATTTTGATCCGCTGTGGATACATTCGACTTCTGTAATACATTTGATATTACAATCAGAGGTTGAAATATATTTATTTATCTTTAAGCTTCCGCTGTGCATTATATAATTGTGTGGTTTGACTATATTGTTGCCAATATCGTCACGGTAATCCCCCACCGGGCCCACCGGTGAGACACGTGGAAATCGGGGTGTGACAACTCGGGGCAGGGGCAGGTGCAGCAGATGACGCCCTATCAGGGTCTGAATCATGAGAATAGTGTTACGCGCCCTACGCGTGCGACGGTGCAGATGCCACAGACTCGAAAGAGTCTGCGACGGGTGAATGATCAGGTGACTCCTCAGCAGGAGCATCTGCGAGTAGCAAAAGATCGTCGGCAGCTAATAGGGCCTCGCCCTCAACGTCAGCCTCTAGTGGCTCGTCGTCAAACAAATCGACGTCGTCGTCAACGACTACGTCTAGAGGCATATCAATAACAGGGTACATGGCAAGGGGTATGGGAGCAGGGATCTCCACAAGCGGCAAATCCCCGATGATGGGGCCATCAGCGGGCTCAATCACGGCATCGGGTAGTGCAAACGGCTGGAAATCGTCATCGTCTGTACTGGTGGTGTCCGAAGTGTACACCCTCGCTCTGATGACTCCCGGTCGTCTGATACAATGTGTATAGGGTCAGTGGTGTCCGACCCTCCTGTGCCGGATGAATCCATAGTGTTTGTAACACAAACACAAATATGCACAAATAATCAATCATATAGTCAGATAAACACATTAGCCATCAATAAGCAATCAAATAGTTCTCCTAGTCCCACTAGCCTCCCAGCCTCCCAGACTGATCTTCCTAGTCCCACTAGCCTCCCAGCCTCCCAGACTGCTCTTCCTAGTCCCACTAGCCTCCCAGCCTCCCAGACTGCTCTTTCCTAGTCCCACTAGCCTCCCAGACTGACTCCCTAGTCCACTAGATTAACTTCCCAGCCTCCCAGATTGACTCCCTAGTCCCACTAGACAATTTTCCCAGCCTCCCAGACTGACTCCCTAGTCCCACTAGACAACTACCTCGGTCTCCCAGACCGAACCTCAGCCTCCCAGACTGTGCCATAGCTAATAAATAAAATGTGCTCAACTTTTATTTGTAAAAACGTTTTGGATCTGGACTTAAGTGGTATGCAGTGTAAAAATGTTTTCGTGAGAGCCCTAGTGATCATAGTCTAGACTCGAGAAGGAATCCTAGTTCGCTATGATCAGTGCTCTGATACCAAGCTGTCACACCCTGGCTTTGCGGAAGCGTGCGTTAATATGGTGTGACTTCTTAATACCATAGCTTAATCATAACCAAGCTATATGAATGTAAAACCATGCAGAATCATCCATTAAAGTCTTAAAAACAAAAGTAACAACATTGTCTCAAAGCGTTGACACATGCAACGGAAATTACAACCTACCAAATGAAAACATTGTTCTTAAGACACAACCACAAACTTTAAAATAAACATCGTTTAAGACTTGCGACTCGTCCAGGTAAAAGTCACAATCCCTAAACGTGGATGATCCCGTGACTCTATTGCAGCGTGAAAACGTAGCATATCGTGCCAGAATCCTTAGTTCCCTGAAATACATGTAAGTTGAAAAAAATCAACAAAAATGTTGAGCGAGTTCATGTGTAGTGAGTAAGTAAAACCTTTGTATGTATAAAAACCCTGGTATGTAGCAAATAAGGAAATAAAGAGATCACCAATGGTTTGCAAGGCCATTGATATGTGTGAAGTGCAGTAGGAAGACTCAAACCTAGCATATTTTGCGTTGGGCACAAAGTCACCCCGAGGTCCGTTCTGCTGGGCCTGGGGCTGGGCTCGCTACACCCAGATAGATCTACCGCTACTGTGTCACACCCCCAAAATCCCACCTGCGGAGTACTACCGCTGGGAGGCGTGACTGACCAGGATCCAGCCACCAATCATACTGAACAAGCATATAAACAGTTGTAATAGTTTAACCAATACGATTGGTGTTTCAAAACAAACAAGTTAAGTTGCAAGCGGAAGCCTAAGTTTAAAGTTATAACATAAGTTCAAAAGTTTCAAGTTTAACATAGCACGTAGCAATCCGTGTCCCACAACGACCCTCCTCCATGCAAGCTCCAGCTCAGTACCTATGGTCCTGCAAAGCATGTAGTAACGAGTCAACAACTAGTTGAGTGAGTTCACGGTTGGGTGTTCGTTTTAGTTGTTTCAAAAACAGTTTCCTTTAACTGGCATCCTGCCGTGGGGGTTACCCCAAAGTTTAAAAACGTGACATGTTCATTCCCAGTTACTCCGGCATTCCAGCCGTGGGGGCTACCCCATGTTAGTTATCAGGCATTTCGGCCGTGGGGGCTACCCCATGCGTACACTAGACTCGTTACCATATCGACTGCTGACTGTAGTCATGTTTAAGTGCCCTGAAAAACATCAATGTCTATCATCATTGACGTGCCCCAGATCCATTAGTTCACGCCCGTCCTCTGCGGCACGGTGTGAGGCTTGTCAGACCTAAATAGCGCTACCTAACTAATGACCCGCTCGCCATTGGCCCGGCGATTAGTCGATACAAAAAGGAGGGACTTCGTGATAGAGTTTTAGTCTAGTACGTTATCCGTCCATCCGGACGAGGAATCACATTCCTGAACCACTGACGTCCTACCCAAGGAGGACGAGGAATCCACGTTCCTTAACCCCGTTCCCAACCCAGGGAATCCCATGCTTTGTAGAGGGTGTGAACTCACCTTGGTTTGCTCGGCAGTTAATCACAGAAAGTCGATCAAGTCGCAAGTAGTCAATAACGTCCTAACACGGATATCACTTATAATCAGATTCGAACCAAGCAGTGCACGTACAAGTAGCAGTTACGGCATACAGTTTCTATCATGGCAGTTTAACAACAGTGCACAGTATCACATTTGACAGTTATATACAAACCCAAGGTCCAAGTGTGAGGCCCAAACAGTTGGGCTCGTGATAACAGGCCCAAACAACACGTATAGAAGCACAGAAGTTCCTAAGTCCGGCCCACTAACCTAGGCCCAAAAGTGTGGTCTCGAGTCGCAACCGGACTCGCAAGCATGGTCTCGAGTCATGCTGTGTGTGCTGATCTCAGGTGGTTGCGAGTCGCAACCGGTGTCGCAACCATGGTTTCGGCTTGTCATGCTGAGGTCTCGAGTCGCAACGGGACTCGTAACCTGTGGTCTCGGCTTGTCTTGATATGGTTGCGAGTCACAACCGCGTGGTCTCGAGTGGTCACGCTGTGGTTGCGAGTCGCAACTGGGTGATTGCGAGTCGGTATGCTGTCATTTTCACGTTCAGTGTTGATGCAGATGTAGTCAGCTTAATGGTACAATGTAATCAGGCCCAAATCAGGAAACAACCAATAGAATTTCACTAACAAGTTTTCCTAATCAGGTTATTAGTCAAAATGGATCAAAATCACAAGGGTTTTCACATCTTCAACCAATATTCAAATTGTTCTTCATATGTTCAAACACATTCATAACACATTCATCCTTTGTTTAACCAAATTTATGAACCACAATGTAACATGCTTAACATACTCATCAAAACATCTCAAAATCATGCCTACACCTATCCGATTATCATGATACTACACCTAAACAAACCGGTTTTTCATAACATCAATAATCAAAGGTTTGTGTCATACTTGGTCACAAGATATCATGAGTTCTTTAGCAACACATTTAACATTAAAGCTTTTTAACACACATAAAACATCATACATGTGATATCATTCTTTTTGACAACAATTAATAAGAAACATTCATGCATAAATCATATTGTCATAATCATCAATCCAAACACCAAACACAACATGAACTACTAACATATCAAGAAATACTAACCGGTTGGTGGAGTGTATGTGTATGTCGATCCGAAGTCCAAATCCGAGAGTTCTTGTGCCAACCGATTGGATCCGAAAACTTGGTGGTGTGCTTGTGTTCTAGAGTTTTTAGTGAGAGAGAAGTAGGAGAGTGTGTGTGTTCTAATGTTCAACAACTGACAATGGTTTACTAAGGGTGGTTTATATACTAGTTCCAAGTGTTGCACCCTTAATGGGTTCGGTTAAGGGTTTATGGCCCAATGGCCCAACCGGCCACTAGGTTCTCGGCCCAAGGCCCATTTGGTTACTATGCACTCGAGACCTCATGGTCTCGAGTCGGGTTCTTTGTTCTCGGGTTGGGTTCTCGGCTCGCATATAACACATCCATAAATACATACAATGCACACATAATAAAGCACATATCACATAAAGGTTCACGTTATCATTAAGTTTAGTCAGTCAACTAATCACATAACGTACAAGCAAGTTACATCGAGACACAACGAAAGGTTCTAGATTTCGAGTTGTCACATCATCCCCAAGTTGAAAGAAATTTCGTCCCGAAATTTGATGGCACTTACAGAGGAAGCTAGTCAAGTTGCATGGTTTTCCTGGTTTTCCTGGGGTGTCACATCCACCCCCCGTTGATCTGGAATTTCGTCCCGAAATTCCGTAGCTTCAACCTCAGTAGCGTTTGTACCGTTCTCAAACAGTTGGGGATACTTTTGTTTCATCCGATCTTCGCGCTCCCAGGTAACTCGGGGCCGCGACGTGAGTTCCAACGAACTCGAACAAGAGGTATTCTAGTGCTCTTGAGGACCTTAACATCCCGGTCCGTGATCTCGACTGGTTCTTCGACGAATTTCAACTGTTCGTCGATCGTGAGTTCCTTCAGAGGAACTACGTGCGTCTCATCTGACAGACACTTCTTCAGATTTGACACATGGAAAACGTTGTGAACTGCACCGAGTTCTGCTGGTAAGTTCAGTCTGTAGGCCACCTTGCCTATTTTCTCAAGGATTTCGAAAGGTCCAACGTATCGTGGGTTGAGTTTGCCTCGTTTACCAAAACGAACCACACCCTTCCAGGGTGAAACTTTGAGTAATACCCGCTCCCCAACCTGGAGCTCAAGTGGTTTCCTGCCCTTATCGGCGTAAGCCTTCTGACGGTCACGAGCGGCCGCCATGCGTTGTCGTATTTGAGCAACCCGCTCAGTAGTGTCTACCACATGTTCTGGACCAGTGATCTGACTATCCCCCACCTCTGCCAACAAAGAGGGGACCGGCATTTACGTCCGTACAATGCCTCAAACGGAGCAGCTTTAATGCTGGTGTGGTAGCTGTTATTGTACGAGAATTCCACGAGTGGCAGATGCCTTTCCCAGCTGTTGCCAAAGTCGATTACACAAGCGCGAAGCATGTCTTCTAATGTCTGGATAGTGCGCTCGGACTGCCCGTCCGTCTGTGGGTGATACGCTGTGCTCATATCTAGACGTGAGCCAAAAGACTTGTGCATTGCCTGCCACAGTTCCGAAGTAAAACGTGCATCTCGATCAGAGATGATAGAGGTGGGCACCCCGTGCCTCGAAACAACTTCTTTGAGGTATATTTCTGCTAAAGTGGAGAACTTATCCGTTTCCTTAATTGCCAAAAAGTGTGCGGATTTCGTGAGTCGATCTACGATCACCCAAATAGTATCATTTCCGCGCTGTGATCTAGGTAGGCCAGTAACAAAATCCATGGAAATTTGCTCCCATTTCCATTGTGGTATCTCTGGTTGCTGAAGTAGGCCTGAGGGTTTCTGATATTCCGTCTTGACTCGCGCACAAGTCAAACACTTGCTGACGTAAGTTGCTATGTGGGCCTTCATGCTAGGCCACCAATACGTAGTCTTAATATCGTGGTACATCTTGTCCGAACCAGGGTGTACCGAGTAGCGAGATTTGTGCGCTTCATCCATCACGAGTTCCCGTAAATCGCCATAGAGTGGGACCCAAATGCGTCCTGTTACATAATAAGCACCGTCTTCCTTCTGTTCTAAGCGTTGCCTTGACCCGCGTAGGGCTTCAGCTCTAACGTTCTCTGGTTTCAGTGCTTCTACCTGAGCAGCTCGTATCTGCGAAGGTAGACTAGAATGGATCGTGAGTTGTAAAGCTCTTACGCGCTTAGGCGTAGTGTCCTTTCGACTCAGGGCGTCGGCCACAACATTGGCCTTGCCCGGGTGAGACCTGATAGAGCACTCGTAGTCATTCAGCAGCTCGACCCATCGTCGCTGCCGCATATTCAGTTCCTTCTGCTTGAATATGTGCTCTAAACTCCTGTGGTCAGTGTAGATGGCGCACTTGGTTCCGTATAGGTAATGCCGCCATAGCTTAAGTGCGAAAACAACAGCTCCCAGCTCTAAATCATGCGTAGTGTAGTTCTTCTCGTGAACTTTGAGTTGTCGTGAGGCGTAGGCTATGACTTTATCTCGTTGCATCAATACACAACCAAGACCTTGAATTGATGCGTCACAGTAAACCACAAAATCTTCTGTGCCCTCTGGCAGTGAAAGGATAGGTGCACTACAAAGTCTATCCTTTAGATGCTGAAAAGCTAACTCTTGTGCATTTCCCCAATGATAAACAACGCCTTTCTGCGTTAGTAAGGTGAGAGGCTGCGCGATCTTAGAGAAATCCTTAATGAATCTCCTGTAGTAACCTGCCAATCCCAAGAATTGGCGAATCTCCTTTGGTGTGCGAGGCGCAGGCCAGTTCTTAATAGAGTCCACTTTGGATGGATCAACGTGAATCCCATCCTTGTTCACCACATGTCCTAGGAAATGGACTTCACGAAGCCAGAAGTCGCATTTCGAGAATTTCGCGTAAAGCTGTTCCTTCCGAAGGAGTTCCAGAATAAGTCGTAGATGCTGTTCGTGCTCCTCTTTGCTCTTAGAATAGATCAGGATGTCGTCGATGAAGACTATAACAAACTTGTCCAGGTACGGCTTGCAAACTCGGTTCATCAAATCCATAAAAACTGCCGGTGCGTTCGTCAGCCCAAACGGCATGACCAGAAACTCATAGTGCCCATATCGAGTCCTAAAGGCCGTCTTAGAGACATCCTCTTCTCGAACTCTCAACTGGTGATATCCCGATCTCAGATCGATCTTTGAATAGTAGCTCGACCCCTGCAACTGGTCGAACAAGTCGTCAATACGCGGTAGAGGATAACGATTCTTCACAGTCACCTTGTTGAGTTCACGATAGTCGATACACATTCTGAAGGTACCATCCTTCTTCTTCACAAAAAGTACTGGGGCTCCCCAAGGCGATGAGCTAGGACGAATGAAACCCTTATCCAAGAGTTCTTGCAGTTGCGTGGAGAGTTCTTCCAATTCTGATGGCGCTAATCGATAAGGTGCACGGGCTACAGGCGCAGCTCCAGGAGCTAGTTCAATCTGAAACTCGACTTGGCGATGGGGCGGAAGACCAGGTAATTCCTCAGGGAATACCTCAGGATAGTCGCGTACAACGGGAAAATCTTCTAACTTCTTCTCTTTTTCTGTGGTATCAGTAACTAGAGCCAAAATCGCAGTGTGGCCCTTTCGTAAGCATTTCTGGGCCTTAAGAAGAGAGATGATGTTCTCAACAGCACTTCTCTTGTCGCCATGAATCATGAGAGGTTCACTACCTAAACCAGGAATACGAACGATCTTCTCGTTGCAAAGAATCTCTGCTCGGTGTTGGGATAACCAATCCATCCCAATGACAACGTCGAAACTACCCAAGACAATAGGAATAAGATCAACAGAGAAGGTCTGGTTAGCGAGAATGAGCTGGCAACCCTTGACTACGTGTGAGGCTTCCAAACTCTTACCATTAGCTAGCTCTACACTGTGCTTGTCGCTCAGGGGTGTAGGAATACGCTTAAGCATCTTACTAACTTCTAGTGACACATAGCTAGTATCGGCACCCGAATCAAATAAGACTGTAACATAAAAGTCGTCGAGAAGGAACTTACCCGTCACCACGTTGGGATCATTCCTTGCTTCACCTTGACCAATCACGAACACTCGTCCCCTAGCACCATTGTTGTTGTTGTTCCCATTGTTACCATTCCCCTGATTGTTGTTGTTGTTCTGATTCAGTTGGGGACAATCTTTCTTGAAGTGGCCTTCAGCTCCACACTGAAAGCACCCTTTGTTGTTACCCTGCTGCTGTCGCTGGTTCTGCTGAGGTTGCTGACGATTCTGATTGGCGGGGTATGCGCTCCTGCAATCCTTTGCAACATGACCAGGCTTGTTGCACCGATGACAGTTGCCCCTGGTGCATGGCCCACTGTGGTGTAGGTTGCAACGATTGCATTTGGGGTGATTTCCTTTGTACCCACCATGACTTTGACCACCAGATGACTGCTGACTGGGGCTCTTGTGATCATCCGTCTTTCTCTGCTGAGACTGAGTTTGCACCGAAGTTGAACCCCTGCTTGAAGTTCCATCCCATTTCCGTTTATCCCCACTAGAAGCACCAGAAGTAGTTGCAGCACCTATACGCTTCGGTAACTTGTTCTGCTCCACCGCCTGATCAGTGAGACGGTGAGCCAACTGTACAACCTGCTGGATAGTGGTCAAGTTTGCTGAAGTCACATGACTTTGGATCTCTGGCACCAGGCCCTTGAGATAGAGTTCAATTCGCTTATACGGAGGATCCACCATAGTAGGACACAACAAGGCTAGCTCATGCGATCTCTTAGTGTATGCCTCAATCTCTGACCCCGACATCTTGAGATTGTAGAACTCATCTTCCAGCTTGTGAATGTCGTCACGACTGCAGTATTCCTCCCTGATCATTTCCTTGAAGTTTTCCCATGGGGTGGCGTTGGCAGCAACCAACCCCAGCATCTGCACTTGAGCATTCCACCACGTGAGGGCCAAACCCTCGAGAGTACCAGTAGCATACTTCACCCTGCGCGCTTCAGGGCATTCACACATTTCGAACACAGATTCCAGTTTCTCAAACCAGTGTAGGAGACCTACTGCTCCTTCAGTTCCGCTAAAAGTTGTGGGTCGACAGTCCATAAAGGTCTTAAAAGTACACACCGGTGCCTGAGCATATTAACCTAAGGTAGGTGAAAGAAAGACAGAGTTTAACACAAAGGTTGGTTCACGAGAGTAGGATCCAAATGATCCTAGAACAATTTCGGACTGCAGGATATACCTCCTGCGTTTGCAGCTGCAAGCGCTGCGGCAACTCGTTCGTTGATCAAAGCCGTCAACTGGGCTTGTGTCATGTTAACGCGTCCAGACATGGTTCTTCATAATAAGAGTAATACGTGTGAGAGATGTTCGCGAAAGTACGATAGTAGGACAGAGTAAGCACACACGTGTTCAAACAACAGTAGTTATACTAATCAAGCATACCATGAGCAATGTACTACGTAACTAACAAGTAGGCAATATTCGCACATCGTATTACCTAGAACGTCGAGCCTTGCATGAAGAGCGAAGTGTCGTTGTGGACCGTTGAGCACTAAACCGGTTATAGTCTGGTTTTAACAAAAACGTTTCTCCTTTATTAAAACCAAGTTCACTATAACCAATGGCTCTGATACCAATCTGTCACACCCCCAAAATCCCACCTGCGGAGTACTACCGCTGGGAGGCGTGACTGACCAGGATCCAGCCACCAATCATACTGAACAAGCATATAAACAGTTGTAATAGTTTAACCAATACGATTGGTGTTTCAAAACAAACAAGTTAAGTTGCAAGCGGAAGCCTAAGTTTAAAGTTATAACATAAGTTCAAAAGTTTCAAGTTTAACATAGCACGTAGCAATCCGTGTCCCACAACGACCCTCCTCCATGCAAGCTCCAGCTCAGTACCTATGGTCCTGCAAAGCATGTAGTAACGAGTCAACAACTAGTTGAGTGAGTTCACGGTTGGGTGTTCGTTTTAGTTGTTTCAAAAACAGTTTCCTTTAACTGGCATCCTGCCGTGGGGGTTACCCCAAAGTTTAAAAACGTGACATGTTCATTCCCAGTTACTCCGGCATTCCAGCCGTGGGGGCTACCCCATGTTAGTTATCAGGCATTTCGGCCGTGGGGGCTACCCCATGCGTACACTAGACTCGTTACCATATCGACTGCTGACTGTAGTCATGTTTAAGTGCCCTGAAAAACATCAATGTCTATCATCATTGACGTGCCCCAGATCCATTAGTTCACGCCCGTCCTCTGCGGCACGGTGTGAGGCTTGTCAGACCTAAATAGCGCTACCTAACTAATGACCCGCTCGCCATTGGCCCGGCGATTAGTCGATACAAAAAGGAGGGACTTCGTGATAGAGTTTTAGTCTAGTACGTTATCCGTCCATCCGGACGAGGAATCACATTCCTGAACCACTGACGTCCTACCCAAGGAGGACGAGGAATCCACGTTCCTTAACCCCGTTCCCAACCCAGGGAATCCCATGCTTTGTAGAGGGTGTGAACTCACCTTGGTTTGCTCGGCAGTTAATCACAGAAAGTCGATCAAGTCGCAAGTAGTCAATAACGTCCTAACACGGATATCACTTATAATCAGATTCGAACCAAGCAGTGCACGTACAAGTAGCAGTTACGGCATACAGTTTCTATCATGGCAGTTTAACAACAGTGCACAGTATCACATTTGAAAGTTATATACAAACCCAAGGTCCAAGTGTGAGGCCCAAACAGTTGGGCTCGTGATAACAGGCCCAAACAACACGTATAGAAGCACAGAAGTTCCTAAGTCCGGCCCACTAACCTAGGCCCAAAAGTGTGGTCTCGAGTCGCAACCGGACTCGCAAGCATGGTCTCGAGTCATGCTGTGTGTGCTGATCTCAGGTGGTTGCGAGTCGCAACCGGTGTCGCAACCATGGTTTCGGCTTGTCATGCTGAGGTCTCGAGTCGCAACGGGACTCGTAACCTGTGGTCTCGGCTTGTCCTGATATGGTTGCGAGTCACAACCGCGTGGTCTCGAGTGGTCACGCTGTGGTTGCGAGTCGCAACTGGGTGATTGCGAGTCGGTATGCTGTCATTTTCACGTTCAGTGTTGATGCAGATGTAGTCAGCTTAATGGTACAATGTAATCAGGCCCAAATCAGGAAACAACCAATAGAATTTCACTAACAAGTTTTCCTAATCAGGTTATTAGTCAAAATGGATCAAAATCACAAGGGTTTTCACATCTTCAACCAATATTCAAATTGTTCTTCATATGTTCAAACACATTCATAACACATTCATCCTTTGTTTAACCAAATTTATGAACCACAATGTAACATGCTTAACATACTCATCAAAACATCTCAAAATCATGCCTACACCTATCCGATTATCATGATACTACACCTAAACAAACCGGTTTTTCATAACATCAATAATCAAAGGTTTGTGTCATACTTGGTCACAAGATATCATGAGTTCTTTAGCAACACATTTAACATTAAAGCTTTTTAACACACATAAAACATCATACATGTGATATCATTCTTTTTTACAACAATTAATAAGAAACATTCATGCATAAATCATATTGTCATAATCATCAATCCAAACACCAAACACAACATGAACTACTAACATATCAAGAAATACTAACCGGTTGGTGGAGTGTATGTGTATGTCGATCCGAAGTCCAAATCCGAGAGTTCTTGTGCCAACCGATTGGATCCGAAAACTTGGTGGTGTGCTTGTGTTCTAGAGTTTTTAGTGAGAGAGAAGTAGGAGAGTGTGTGTGTTCTAATGTTCAACAAATGACAATGGTTTACTAAGGGTGGTTTATATACTAGTTCCAAGTGTTGCACCCTTAATGGGTTCGGTTAAGGGTTTACGGCCCAATGGCCCAACCGGCCACTAGGTTCTCGGCCCAAGGCCCATTTGGTTACTATGCACTCGAGACCTCATGGTCTCGAGTCGGGTTCTTTGTTCTCGGGTTGGGTTCTCGGCTCGCATATAACACATCCATAAATACATACAATGCACACATAATAAAGCACATATCACATAAAGGTTCACGTTATCATTAAGTTTAGTCAGTCAACTAATCACATAACGTACAAGCAAGTTACATCGAGACACAACGAAAGGTTCTAGATTTCGAGTTGTCACATACTGTCCCTCGGTCCTACTCTGAGTATTAATGGCCTTCAGTTCACGCCTACCCACTCACATGATCTAAGTAGTAACCCTCCTTACGCTAATCATACCATGTGTAAAGTACTCGTATACGTAGTAACATGTATTTCACCCTCGCAGTTTAGAAAACTGAAAACAGTTAAGTGAAAAGGGGGACATGAACTCACCGAAGTGTGTCTCTAAAAGGTATCTCCCAGAAAATCTGCTGTGCGACGACCTACACGTACTAACTTCTATTAGACGGACGGTCGTGCCTTAGTTTAAGGTTTAATGTCTTTGGGAAATAGTTAGGCAACTATTTCGTGTTTACACTTCGTAATTATTTGGTAAATACATTCCTTCCCAAGGATGAGGGTTTTAATACATGTGCATTCGTAAAATTTCGAAATATGTTATTAAGTCTCACTTACAATATATTTTAATTCTAACTCCAAAATATAAATATTTTTCCCAAAAATATTATATTTTATTCCATATAATTTTCCAAAATGATACTCTTATCAAAATACGCGTTCAATAGTATATTCTGAAAATACGTAAGTTACGTTGTAAGGTTCGGGTGGTATTAATAATACCGGTGTAACTTAAATAATTATTGTGAAGGTGTTCGTATTATTTTGGAGCCGTTAATAATCAGTAATATTATTTTTACCCTAAAAATAATATTTACGTAGTTCACAAAATGATCATAAAAATTTACACATGTGCTGTTATGTAAAATATATACTAGATATATATTTTAACAAGTTTTATTTTGTGAAAATCCCACCTCCGACACTTGGGAGTTTCGTAATAAAATGGTGGCGAAGTTTATTTGGAAAAATAAGTAAAAAAAATTATATTCATAACACTTGTACTTGTGATAAAAATATTTCCAAGTGTTAGATTTTTGGAAAAAATTTCGCCAGAGTTTCCTCTGTAACTGGAGGTGGCCACGCTTTTAAGCGTATCATTTTCTTTTAAAAATTCAAATCAACAATGTTCCCAACATTAATCAACCAAGTTTCATCATCAAAATAGTCAAAATAGATATAAATCGCAAAACACATGAACTTGTGGTTTATGTAGTAACTTTCCATTATTTCTAATCGATCTTTTTATAAATAAAATCGGTTTCTTGCGAATCTTGTTTTCAAAGAAGACATGTCTTTACAACTTCTTGTCAAAAATTACAAAAATAATTCTTGTTTAAAACTTTTGGTTACACAAGTGTCCACACACTTGTGTGTTCACAAAAATCACTTTTGTTTTGGGAAAGATCCGGCTTTCAAAATATGATTTCATTTGACACTTGGTTATTCAAAAATACCACTTGTAGATCTTTAGATCCACTAGTTTAGAACTCTATTTCATAAGAAAAATTATTTTTACACAAGTTCATGTTTATGTTTGGAAGGGTTCGTCATCTAATAACTTTACGACTTAACATAAGGCTAATTCATGTTTTGTGAACATAATCTAGCGTGGTTTGATGACGATCCATTCCCATACTAGCAATCAACAACAATAAATAATCATAATAAAACTAGATTTATAAGATATACACTATTATTTTTGCCCGTTAAATCTTTTATTAACCACTTTAGAATAGATCAAAAAGGCGTTTAGAGTCACTTACTACTAGCTCGAGACTAGGGAAGAAACTAGTCGAAAAACGGGTGGTTAATAGCAACGTAGAGGGGTCCTTGTGTTCCCGAGTGCACCGAGCTCCCTTATGCGTGATCCCTCACACTTGTATGTACTTGGACTTACTTGAAGGAAATTGAAAAATGGATGGATGGAAGTGAATGCTCTCGGCAGTAGGCAAAAAGAAAGGAAAGAGTTGATTTTTTTTTTGTTGTGGTGATGTGAAGTGATTTAGGAACCCATGAAATATATTTATAAACCAATCTCAAAATTTTAACCATAGGATATTATGCTATCTAGATTTTAGGCATATAGATTATTATAATCCAAAGAATTAGTGGTATGTTTCCACATGGGGAAACAATCGTTGGGGGGGGGGGGGGGTTAACAATGGTTGATTTGTAACTAGATATGTTAAGTATTAGTTAGTTAATTAGAGTTTTAATATTAGTTACTAGTGTGTTGTAAATTGTAACGGGTGTTAGGGTATTCGGGGACCCTAACTGGCTCAGAAAAAGAAAAACAATGTTAATGACAATATTTTTATGTTCCGGGTAAAGTCCGGTTGTTCGGTTGGATACTGATCCGTTAAAGTGCTTATTAAAGCTTTAAAGTGTCGTTAATATTATTTTTAGTGACACGAAGTATTCCCGACACTTTGGAAAGTGTCTAGTATTATTTTCCCATGTTTTTGCACTTTACTAGTTTGCTCAAAAGCTGAATTTTATATTAAAGTGCAGGATTTTGTGTTTAAATCATATTTTTGGCACATCCGGTCACTATAACTATCACCTAGTGACGCAGTTCTACAACCCTCATATCCCTACACTCTTTACTAGTGTAGTAAACTATCTCTGGCTCATACAGGCCTTAGAGGCAGTGTCTGCCTGATGCTGGCTATATCAGCACGTTCAATGGGTTATCCGTTCGTTGTGCTACTGTGCTTTTGTGCATCAAGGTTGTCACTAAAGTTATGTATGTAAATAATGGAGTGACAAGTAAGTAAAGTATGATGCATGTAAGCGTACGTATCAGAATTCATGTAGCAGTTTATCCATAATGTAAGCAAGCACAGTAATTAAGCAGTAATTAAATAGTAATTAATTCGTACGGAAACCTGATTTGGTGAGGGTTGTCACAGTGAGTGTCCGAATAGAGAGGTTAATAACCATCAGAATCCTTTCACAAACGACTACTACAGACAGGCGATCTATGACAAGACAAATCAACAACCAGTCGTTCAAAGACCTCAGATCGAAAACAAGCCGGAAAAAGCTCTTATAGTCAACCAAGATGATGAGAAGGTTGCTGAAGGTTTCAGTTGGGATAAGTATATCCCAGGCAGTGAGGGTAGAGCAATGATGGCTGAGATTGTGGAGGAGCCGGAGAGTGTTGTTGAAACAGAGGTTGTTAGTGAAGATGTGTCTGAAGAAAGTTTGGCTAATCTCGAAGAAGTTGCTGCAGAAGTCTATTATTATCAATCAGAACTGGAGGTTATAGCTAGTTCTTTAAAATCAATTATGCCTCCTAATGTGTTTGAATCTTTTGCAGGTTTTTTCAGTGAGCCAACAACAGGATTCTGCCCACAGTATGATGTTGAGAAAGCTCCGGTTGAAGAGATAATTGATGTCTCCAAAGAAATGACTAAAGAGACACTAAAAGAGATTGCTGACAAAGCCTTAATGGGAAAACTGAAAGAGGTAGACACAGAATTTATAGAACCAGAGTCTGTTGATACTGAGTCAGTTGAAAACGTGTCGGTCAAAACAGAGTCAGGTCAAAAGGAGTCTGACGGGAAATCTGAAAGTGAGGAGATCAAATCGGAAGGAGTGTCTGAGTCAGAGTCTGATGGTGTCGGTAAACAGGATGTTAAAATTGATCAAGAGGAAAATATTGTTGAAAAGATTGATTCAATTTCTGAAACTTCATACAAAAACTGTTCAAAACCATGCATGGAATGTCTTGAAAAAGACAAAAAGTTTCAGGAATTGAAACAATACACCGATGAGATTAAATTTGATCTAAGTGAAGTAAAAGAAGCTTATGACACGTTGGCTAGATCTATCAAAATGATTCAAAAAGAGAGTCTTGAAAACGATAAAGCCACAAGATTGTTAAAATCAACAGTCTTTTATAAACAAATGGAAATCAACATTCATTTGGACACAATTTCTTCATTAAAAAAGGAATTAGAGTTAACAAAAATTGAGGATGAAAGAATGGATAAGAAGTTGATGAGTTATGTTGCATCTTCATATGTGATTGATCAGATTGTCCCGCAATAACCAGATGCAACACCTGCCTTTAACAGTGTTCCACCCCCAATGTGGAATCATTACACACAGAAGTATCCAGATGGGGTGGAAGTTGCTTTGAACCTCAAACTGAGAACCATTGAGAATGAATTGGCTGAGAGTATTGATGTTACATTCTCTCCGTCCGACACTGATAATGAGTCATAGGTAATCAAAACCGTTGTTGACCAAGTGTTAGACGAAGAAAGTGGTAACTCGGAGTTTGAGACTGTGACAACTCATTTTGAGAACTCCATTTCTGATACTGAAGAAGATGGTAACTTCTTAGACAGATTTACACCAAAATCAGACAAAGTAGTGAATAATGATCCGATCATTGTGGTTTACACAATGACCGGAACTGGCAAACTTTATTCTGATTTTGAGTATCCACTTCAAAATGCCAGAATTGAGAATGTTGAAAAGGTGTTTAAATTGGTCGAGATTGACATTTCTGAGGTGAGCAACAATGAGTTTCTTTCAAAACCTAAAAAATCTTTTGTTAAATCACAACCAAACAACTCGGGAAAGAAAGAGTGGGTTGGGCAATAGTGGTAATAACAAGAGAAATGGAAACAATTTAAAAAACAAAGGGGTTGGATTTGAAAAGAAAATGGCTAAGAAGAATGTCAAGCCAAAGGAAAAGATGAGTGATGTTTTCGTTGTTGGTCCTAGTGTTGATGCTGAAAAGGAGTATATTTTCAGTCAAAAAGCCATTGATGATTTCAATGCAACAAAGAAGTTGAGAGAAGAGACATACAAATCAACTTTTGTCGAATATGACAAAAGAATTTGTTACCGCTGCAATGAAATTGGTCACATGGCCAAACAATGCATGAAAAAGCTTGAGAAACCTATTTTGCAATAACCCAAACAAAAAGTCCAATTGATAACAAGGGTAAAAACCAATGATTTCACATGTTCGTATTTTGAAGAGAGGTGAATCTTTGAAGTCTGAAGAAAAGCCGAAATCAACCTTTGAGATTGGCAAATCTTCGAAGACTCAAAAGACTTCAAAGATTTATCCAAAGATGAAAGTTTTTGAAAATCAATCATGGGTAGCAAAACCAAAACAATCAGTTGAGGCAAAGAAGATGGAAAATGTTTTGAAAACTGAACCAAAAGTTTTTAAAAATGATGTTGAAAAACTTGAATTTGAACTGGACAAGTTGCTTGAGGAGTTTCCACCAATTAAGAAGAAAGATTTAAAACCAAAAGTCAAAACTGATGTTCCAAGTGTCATTTTTAACATTCCGAAAGTTGATGTAACATGTGATATTGTGTTTGGTAGTGTTTCAACTATAAAGAAATCATGGGCCTCATTGTTTGAATGAATTTCTTCAATGTGTGCAGGGGCTGCCGAGGTCAATAATCTCGAAATGGATCATGGACAGCGGAGCTTCAAGGCACATGACTGGAATGCTAGCATTGCTTTATGACATCAAATCTATCAACGGAGGATATGTGGGATTTGCTGGGAATCAGGGTGGCAGGATAGTTGGTCAAGGGACTCTAACTAATGGAGTCGTCACGTTTGATAAAGTGAACTATATAATCGAACTGGAAAACAATCTGCTGAATATCACACAGATCTGTGACAAATCTTTTACAGTACACTTTACTAAAAATGAATGTCTTATCATAAAACCTGGTTTCAAAATTCCTGAGGAGATGGTGTTGATGCGAGCTCCCCGAGAAAATGACTTGTATGTACTCGATATGAGCATCGCAACAACAACAGATCATAAAAAACAGTGTTTTGTGACAAAAACAAAGGCAACCGAAAAAGATTCGATAATGTGGCATCGAAAGATGGGCCACATTCATGTTAGAAAAATGAACTTTCCTGTACACAATGATTTAGTTGAAGGTGTGAATCTTAAAAGTTTTCATTTAAATGATGATTGTGTAGAGTGCAAGAAGGGAAAGCAGACAAAGAAGACACACCCGCAGAAGTTGCTGAATTCAGTCAGAGCACCGCTCGAGAGACTCCACATGGATCTCTTTGGGCCGGTTAATGTGAAAAGTATCAGTGGAGACTTATACTGTCTAGTAGTCACTGATGACTTTACTAGATTTTCTTGGGTGATATGTTTGGAGAGGAAAGATCAAACGTTTGAGTCACTAATGGTCCTATTCAAGAAGATGGAAACGCTATATAAGTTGCCGATCAGGAGAATACGAAGTGACAATGGAACGGAGTTCAAGAATAATCGAATGCTCGAGTTTTGTAACGAAAAAGGGTTTCTTCATGAATTTAGTGCACCATACACTCCACAGCAGAATAGTGTAGCAGAAAGAAAGAATCGCACCTTGATTGAAACAGGTCGAACAATGCTTGCCGATTCCAAGTTGCCAATATTTTTCTGGAGTGAAGCAATGGCAACAGCATGTTATACACTGAATAGAGTCCTCACAGTGAAGAAATACAAGAAAACGTGTTTTGAACTTCTTCATCGTTATAAGCCGAATTTAAAGTTTTTAGAAGCGTTTGGATGTACCTTTATAGATCCTGATGGCAAGTTTGGTGCTAAATCTAATGAGGGTTTCTTTGTAGGTTACGCGAGCCCGCTAAAGAGGGTGTTCGTACCATGCCTGGGAAAGGTAATTCAAGTTCAGCATGTAGATTGTCAGAAGCATACAGCTCCACCACAACTTCCCGGACAAAGATTCATGTTCGATTATGACAAACTCTGGGAGTCTTTCCATCTGCCGACCAGCCGAGTGTAGAGGAACTTGTTCTTTTATACCAACAGCAACAATCTTTGACACAAGATCAGGTACCAAGACCGTTGGTAGTTTCTCAGCCCGACCTGGGTACAAACGATCACGAGGCAGGTCCAAGTGGAACGACACACGAAGACCTAGAGGAATCAGCTCCAACATTTGATAATTCTGACGACCCAGAATCGGAAGACGGTCCGATTTTTGACGAGGAACCAAATGTTGCATCGACAGAAGCTATGGATCACACCGATGATCAAGACATCACGAACTTGCAATCGGAAGTAAATGTGCCTGACACTGCAATGCCAAGAACATTGTCTTATCATCCTTCAGAGCTGATAATCGGTGATCTTCAGAGTGGAGTAAAGACGAGGGATCAGATCAACAGAGCACTTACTTGTTTTTATACATCTGTTGCTCCTCTGCAAATTGATTTTTCTCTAAAGTGTTTCATTTCGCAAGTCGAACCGCGAACGTATAAGGAAGCCTTAATGGAAGAAAGCTGGGTGAACACCATGCAGGAAGAGCTGCAACAGTTTGAGAAGCTGGGAGTATGGAAATTGGTAGATTTCCCTGAGAATCAAAAGCTGATAAAGACAAAGTGGGTTTTTAAGTGCAAGAGAGATGATAGAGGAGTGATCGTAAGGAACAAAGCACGATTGGTAGTACAGTGTTTCAGTCAGCAGGAAGGCATTGACTTCACGGAAGTGTATGCACCGGTTGCTAGACTCGAGGCGATAAGAATCTTCCTAGCATTCGCGTCCTGGAAAGGATTCAAAGTATACCAACTAGATGTCAAGTTTGCATTCCTATATGGCAAGATCAAAGAAGAAGTGTAAGTTGGACAACCGCCAGGGTTCATAGATCAAGTACACAAAAACAAGGTCTATCTTCTGGATAAAGCGCTTTACGGTTTACACCAGGCCCCGAGAGCCTGATACGAGACGCTTTCCCAATACCTGCTGGACAACGGGTTCATCAGAGGGACAATTGATAGTACGTTGTTTACCAAAGAGGTTGCAGGGCATCTATTGATCGTGCAGATTTATGTCGACGATATCATCTTTAGATCGACAAATGATGATTTATGCAAAGAGTTTGAGAAAGTGATGAAAAGGAAGTTTGAGATGAGTTCGATGGGGGAGATGAAGTTCTTCCTAGGGCTGCAGGTGGAGCAGATGCCCGAAGGAATCTTTATTCATCAAACCAAATACGTGAACGATGTTCTGGAGAAGTTTAACATGTCAGAGTCTACTCCAACATCAACCCCCTAGCTCAGAATCACGGGATTTATCCAGATGAGAGTGGAGAGAAAGTGGACGAGACGTATTATCGGTTGATAATCAGTTCTTTGATGTATCTTACTGCTTCCCGCCCAGACATCATGTATCCGACGTGTTTATGCGCCCGTTATCAGTCAAGCCCAAAGCAGTCACACCTGACAATCGTGAAACGCATTTTACGGTATTTGAAAGGCTGCCCAAGCACTGGCTTGTGGTATCCTAGAACGGGTGACTTCTCTCTCACAGGTTTTGCTGATTCAGACTTTGGTAGCTGCAAGCAAAACGCTAAGTCCACCACTGCAGGCTGTCAGTTCTTTGGAACTCGACTAGTCACTTGGCAGTGCAAGAAACAAACCTCAGTAGCGCTCTCTACATGCGAGGCTGAATATGTTTCGGCCTCAAGCTGTTGCTCTCAGATCCTTTGGATCCAACAGCAGATGCGAGACTTTGGTTTGCAGTTCCTGGACACGCCCATTTTTGTGGACAATGAAGCAGCAATAGACGTAACGAAAAACCCGGTTCACCATTCTAAAACAAAGCATATTGAAATACGACATCATTTCATCCGTGATTGTCACGAGAAGAAATTGATTCGCATTGAACATATACACACCGATGAACAGAGGGCGGATTTTTACACCAAACCGTTTGACAAAAGGAGATTTAACTATCTTTTGAAATTAAATGGGATGAAAAAATTGCTTTCTGGGAAGGTTGTTGAATGTGAAGCCGAGGAGGGCGGCGATCTGATGTGATCTACGTCATGTTGTCAAAGTTTTTGTACAGTTTATTTTCTGCATTTGATAAAAACAAAAACACAAAAATATGTTTTTAGTTTTAGGGGGAGAAAGTTTGCAGAAAAATACAAAAACATGATAAAATTTCAAAATTCAAAAACATTTATCTGAAAAATCCAAAAACATTGAAAAACTGAAAAAGAGTTTGTGTAAAAAGGGGAAATGATAGTACATCAGCTAGACAGATGCAGTACGCTAAAGAATTGTAAAGATAAAATGTGTTAAGCAATCTTGCAAATGATGTGTCGATAGGTTTTTACACATTTAGTAGATTTGTTTGGGATATAAACAAAAATAACTACTTGCTTTTACGTGGGGAACATCTCCAGGATATATAGGTAACCCCTGAAATCTCGTTTGAAAGGTCCTATTTCTGACATACTAGGTCTTTGTACGTGATGATATCTGGGGTATTATACAGGACTTCTGATTTTGCGGAAGCAATAGCCTAGTCCTCATATAATACTCTGCACTGCTTTACTCGTAAAGCCTCCCCTCAGCATAAAAAATGATGAAACATTGCAAAATGCTAATCATGTGCTGTTGTAAAAAAGATTCCCTAAAGGGAACCCACCAAAAGTCGAGTCGTCATCTCTCTGTACGAACGGAAGTTCTAGCATGAGCTCTCACGGTCTCGCATTCACCCAATTACAGATATCATCAGTGTGCACTCACCTGTAAGACTGAATATAGTGATCTAGATACGGGAGTATATTCTGAGGTGGTACACGCGTAAAAGTCAAGATCTTAAAACACTAAATTTGTATCCCGAATAGATTGAAAATTGTGTGAAAATTTAAGAGGATCAGTATATCGACAATCAAAGCAAATTGTTTAATGCTGAAAATGTAATCAAAGCTTAACGGTACTCGTATCTTGTCGGAAGCTGATACGATACCCTAACACGCTCACAAAATTATTGTATGTACAGTTTGTTGTTTATCAAAAACCCAAAAAGATTGTCTGTTTGTTTAGCATTTTATAAAATCCAAAAAGATTTGCATTTCATCTTATTTTCGACAACGGACGTTGGGGATCAGATGATCAAAGTCTTATGTGCTGAACATGTCTGGATCATGAGGGTTGGGTAAGCAGAAGTTTGAAAAAGTGATTGGTAATTGCTTGAAAATTCAAAAGTTCGTTAACTTGAACTTCAAATTGTTTCAGAAAATCAGCATCTTCATAAAATGGTCAGCCAAGGTCATTAACTTGGACTTGGCAGGCTAAACAGTTGACCAAGGTCATTAGCTTGGACTTGGTTAACTGGGTGTGTCGGTAAAATCTTAAAAAGGTAAAAAATTGAAAAATTTTGAAAATAATTTCGCTTGAAATGATGATTTCGCTTGAAATCATAATTTCGCTTGAAACGTGTTTCCGTTTGAAAGATAATTTCGCTTGAAAAACATAATTTCGTTTGAAAAAGTAATTTCGTTTGAGGGGTGATTTCGCTTGAGTGCCTATTTCAAATGAAATTACCACGCCTATAAATAGGGCCTTGATTTCGTTTGAAAGCATCTGTCTTCTAATTCCGCACCAAACTCTTGTCAAAGGCGATTTCATACGAAATCATAAAATCTTCAATTTCAAGTCGTTATACTGTCCGATTGTTGATTGAATCTTGATTATAGTTGGTTTACTCAACTATTATCATGGGAAAGGTGAGAGTTTTTGTCGATTTAGCTCAGATCTGGACTGATTTCGTTTGAACAGCGATAAACATGATAGAAAACTTAGATCTAGGGCTTGTTGTGATGATTAGGTGACCGACTAACATACCGTTGAACTCGGAATTTGATGTAGATCTGATTTAGGACTTCAATTTGATGTTTATAGTCTGATTTGGTATGATGTCGGAAGTTCTGATTGTTTGGACTTAGATCTAGGTGGTTTTTTTGGTCGAAAATGAATGAAAATTATACCATCATGCTCGGAATTAACTGATTAACGAACCCAGATCATCAATTTGTTCATCAGTTCATGAAAATGTTTGTTAATGATTTTGTCAGTTTCAAACGAAATTAAAAGGGGTTTTGAAACGAAATACTGTAATTTCGCATGAAATATGACATTCAATTTTAAATGGTGATTTCGTTCCAAGATGTAATTTCGCATCAAAACGCTTTTTAGTTTGAACTATGATTTCGTTTCAAATGGTGATTTCGCTTCAACCTGTAATTTCGCATGGAATGTGATTTCGTTTGCATGAACAATCAATCAGCATGAAGTGTAATTTCGTTTGAATAGTGTTTCCGCATGAAATGTCTTATTTCGTTTGAAAATGTAATTCCATGTGAATGTATGATTTCGTTTGGCATGTAATTTCGTTTGAAAGTTGTTTGGTTTGAAATTTTTCTAAGTATTAACCTGATTGTATGTTGTTATTTTTCAGGCTTCGAATGTGTTGTTTGATCCATTGCACAACACTTGTTGTGTTTATGATAAAGAGATTCCAAAGATGGCTGGATTCACAGGAATTCTTGAGTTTATGAAAAGATTGCCGATTCAGAAAGCTTTGACAAACCAACATTTGGTATTCAGATCACATATTAAGCTTTTTGGGAGAAGGCAACGTATGATGAGGAAAACAAGACAATAAATTCAGTTGTGAGCTTAAACGGCCAAGAGAAACCAGTAATTATAACTGAGCAGCTTGTAAGAGAGGTGATAAAGTTTCCAAATGATGTGGATTCTCCTACGAAGTTTCCGGAAAGGATGGTAAAGGGATGCATGTTGAGGTTGGGCTACATTGGTCCACTAAACAAGGCAAACTATTTGAAAGCATGTTTTCCAAGGCTTTACAAGTTTCTTATTCATCCAGTGCTGCTTGCTCTCAGTCACAGGAAAGGAGGTTACGATGTGATAAGAGACTATCAAATGAACATGGTGACAGCTCTAGTGCGTAACAAGAAGTATAATTTTTCAAAGATTGTGTTTCATTATATGGTGGAGAATATAACTTCAAAAAGCAAGACTTGGGTGTATCCATGTTTTATTCAGATGATGATAGATCACGCGTATCCTAATCTGGAGCGAAATGAAAACAATGATTTGTTGGTATTATTTCATATGGATAATGAGTCTTTGAAGCAGTTGGCTAGATATCATCCAAACCATCCAGAGCCATCGTCAAAAGTTGAATTTTTTGGCTTCATCAAAGACAAGAATTATTAAGATCTAGATCCAATCAATCATAAGAACTGGAGGAATAAAGAAGAGATGAAAGAAAAGACTTATGCTGATGAGCTGAAAGTTCTTGCAGATTTCAGAGAATCTCACAACGAGTGGTTCTTAAAAGAAGAGAAGCAGAAAAGCAACTCCGAAAGTTCAAGAGGAAGAAGGCTCGTCTTCTCAACCCAAACAAAAGCGTCAAAAGAAAAAGATTGAAACCATGCTTGTTGATGAACCGAAAGAAGATGAAGCTGAAGCTGAAACTGAAACAGAAGGCAATGTTGAAGGAGATCAAGTTAGTTTGACTCCTGAGTCTGCAAAGTTGTTAAAAGCTATCAATAAAGAACTTGCAGCTGGTAATGAAGAAGGTGATGATGGTGATAAAAGCTCATCAAGTTCGTCTGATGAAGAAATTGATGAAAATGAACGTGCGAAAAGAATTCAAGCTAAATTGAGAAAGAAAAGCAGCTTAAAAGAAAGAGGAGAGAGGAGAAAGATGATGATGTGTATGTTCCATCTCCTGAGCATGTGATAGAATCTCAGACACCTCCATCATCTGGTGGCAGGAAGAAACAATCTGCAAGAAAGAAAGTTGCTACTCCAAGAGCAAAAGGTTTGAAAATTTTGTTAAAGAAGAAACCAGTTCAAAAACCAAGTAAACCACCTACACCACCACCTGAACCATCACCACCTAAATTACCACATAAATCACCTCCAAAACAACCTACACCACCTCAATCACCACATCATTCACCACTTCATTTATCACCATTACATCAATCACCACCACATCTTTCACCACAACACCAAACACCAATTCAAGAGCAACCTGTCCTTACTTCACAACAAATTTTCCAAACACCACCATCCACACAACCACCCATCCAAACAACTCCTGGATCTTCTGGATTCAGAAATTTTCCAAACATCCCTATGAATGTGAATATTGGTCTTGATGATATTAGAGATTTCGACTTTGCAAATAATGAGCAAGTAAGGAGATTGGAAAAGAAAGTTGAAGATGTTCTAGTTGAAAACAAAAGGTTGGTTGATCGTGAGAAGAAATTGGAAAAGCGTGTTAAGTCTGTGGAAGCTGAAAATACTTCATTGTTAAAGAAAATTAAGCTGATCAGACAGAAATAGACATTCTGAAAGTCAAAGTTGCAGAATTAGAAGAGGAGAAAGCACGCCGATATGAGCAGAATAAGTACTTTGAGTTGAAAAACAAAGAATTGGAAGCTGCCAAAGCTATGAAAGAAGATGAGATTTATATGATGAATAAAGTGCTAGAAAATATGCTTGGAAAGTCTGTAGAGCAGAGATTTGAAGAGATTGAAGTCGAAGAGGTTAGAGCTCGACGTCAAGCTGAAATTGATGCTCAGATGAAGAATAAAGACAAGGGTGTTGAAGGTGTTAGTGAAGTTGTTGAAAGATCAATAGTTCCATCTGGTGTTTCTGAGTCTCATATCCAAAATCCTCGTCCTATATCAGCAGTGTCTGCTATTTTTGAGGAAGACGTGTTGATAGATGATGTTATAAATGATGAGGAAGATGTTGATGAGGATGATAATGAAGAGGATGATGATGAAAAAGTTGATGATGCAGATGATGTATTCTCTGCAAGCAGTCACAGTGACGATGATGATGATGATGACAATGGTCAGGGTGGTACAGGTATTAAAGTCACAGAAGCATCGACTGAACAAAATGTTGATGATTTTCTTCACGATGATGCAAATGAAGATCATGAAAGTGCTGAAGGAGAGGGGGAGCAAATGGATGATCAAAATGTTGATAAAGTTGAAAAGTTAATCTTGAGTCTAGAGCGTGAAGTAGAGGAAGGTGAATTCAGGCATACTTACACCATGAATGATATTATAGAGATGACGCGTATTGTTGATCCTAACTTCAAGTTTGACTTCGAAGAAGAGTTGAATGCATTTGATGTCAACCAACAGCCCGAGTATCAATACAAGTATGTTGATGAAGCTGATAATTATGATAGGGTTGAGATTGAAGACTGCAGTGACGAAGAGAATGTGGATATAGATACGTCCAACTTTCCAACACTAGTTGAATTTTTCAGTCAAGAGAATGCAGATGAGTTGAGAAGGAAAGTTGCTGAAATTTTGAAAGACAAAAACTTTGATGGTACGACAAAAGATCCACAGCGTGAAGAACGCAAGAAGTGGTTTAGAAAAGACACAGAAAGAAAGTTCAAGCGGCCATTAAAGTATTATAAAAGAGACAGAGATGTGTCACTTGGGGATATCATCAGTTGGGGATTCTTGCCTCAAGTAAATGTGTATGCAATCAGGCGAGAGTTTGGTGTCCAATACTTTGAATACATTCAGGATATAATGACATTACCTTAGTGGGATGTTGAGGAATTGTCACAAGTTAGAACGCTGGATTACCCTGTCAGAAAGTATGATATACCCGTTTGGGGTTTGAAGAAGTTTGTAGCGTTCAGAGGGTTCAAGCTCTGGAAGCCTCACTACCCAAAGAAAGTAAGGAGGGTGGATCCTGAAACTGGAATTGAAGAAACTATCTTGAAAATAAAGAAGCCGAGAGTGATCGAGAACATTCCTGTGCCAAAGATGGAGCAGGGTTTCCATACGGGGTTCTTGTATTGGGTGTATAGTTGTTTGACAACTGAAGCTGTGATTACTTACAGAGTTGAAGCTGAAGTCAGATATATTCATGTGTATGATCCTCTGTGGCTGGTTAACTGCTCGACCAAAGACATTAAATGCTTATTTGTGAACAAGATCGGATTTAAAGCTGAAGATAGAGAGCAAGCTATGCAGTTTCAGAAGGTTGTGACCATCTGTTTCCAGAAAGGAATTAATGCTGAAAGCCAATGGTCATCTAAGTGGCGAGAGACAAGAAGGAAGAAAAGTTGAAAGCTGAGAAAGAACGAAAGGCACGAGAAGACAGGGATAACATGCTGAGGCATACTGTTAATCAAAGAATGGCTGCTGAGGAAAAGAAAAGAGTTGAAGAAAACGAAAAGCTTAGGAAGCTGCTGATGAAAAAGCCTAAGCCGAGGGAAGAACATTTCAAGTCGCTGTGAAGCAAGTGTTGAAGACCAGACTGAAGACTCCGGCAATATCCAAGGGGGAGTTTGTTGGTGCATAATGTCTATAGCCTACGTCTGAAGTCTAGGTCATGATGTATAGGGGTCAAATATGTCAAATATGTAAAGTTTAGGGTTGTTTGATGTAATTTCGCATGAAAGATTGTAATGTAATTCTGCACGAAATTACCCAGGGTAATTTCACATGAACCGGAACATGTAATTCCATGCGGAATTACAAGCCTATAAATAGGCAGTCATGTCTTCTCATTTGGCACGGAATTACATGTAGTGTCATGAAGTGCTGCTGAAATTCTACCGTGTAATCAAGTCTAATTTGAATGAGAAGCTTGTTTTGAAGTATAATAATCTGTTTCTACTCATTTCTTCATTGATTCTAAGCTGTTTGTTAGTTTCCGCCTCTCAAACAGTTGTGTATTGCCTCTGATTGACTCATTTGGTCGGTAAAACGATCCTACATATACGAAACCTGTTAACTTCGTGTAGGTTCGTGTCGTGTATTCGTGTACGTGTCTAAAATTGCTAGTCCTAATACTATCAAAGTTGGCCATGATAAAGACATCTAGCTATATCCATACATCTTACATGAGAAAATAAAACTTATACAAAACTCAAGAGAAAATTATTTAGTTACATTTATACAAAACTCAAGAGAAAATTGTTTAGTTACATGTACATTTAGTTTTCTTGGTAGATTGCCACAATAAGGATGTCGTGCAAATCCTAAACATCTTACATTAGAAAATAGTTTTTTATGCAAAACTCAAGAGAAAATTATTAACTTGCTAATTAAGTTTCCACCAAACACCTTCATTTGATGATTGAAACCTACTTGAAGCTTGAATCCAACAAATGTGGTGTTATTATGCTTCGTCTTAATGGACTGAATCAAGTAACGCACACACTTCTAAAATGAAAGAATTTTACTTTGAAGACTTACCCATTTTGATACCCAAACTTCCAGCGTCACCTAGGCTGGTGGGTGTGGGGTGCGTCCCCGGCCCGTTGGCACCACCGCCCCCTCCGATCCATCGCATCAATTTTGTCGCCTAACCCACACATGTGACGAGCCTCTTTATTATGTATACCCTCATATGGCCATAATAAAAAAATGGAGGTTCATCATCCACACCCCAGACCCATCATCACTTGGGTAAGGTGATAGTTCCCTGATAGGGGTGTTCAGAATTCGATTCGTATTCGAAGAAATCGAAATTCGATTAATAAGGTTCGAATTCGAGTTCTTCATATCCTAGTCCAGTAATCGAATTCAAATCGAATACAAATTTATGATTTTTAATTCGATTTTATTCGATTCGAAATTTGAACTCAATTTATATATAAATTGTTAATATATACACACACATATATAACATCTAAAGTTGGCCAAATTATGAACTATATCCATAAGTGATACATTTATTATTAATAACATTATCAAACCTACTGACATATAGCCCATACTACTTATTTCTAAATTTTTACCTAACTTAAATCGCTACCAGTAACCAACCTAGCTTCTAAACTTTGGAGTTTTGACATATTGATAGTTAATTAGTTTTGCATATTATCATATATTATGTTGAATATAATTAGTTTGTAATAGTTATAAAAGTAAAGTAAAATAATTTATTTTTTAGGGTGAATTCAAATTAAATCGAATTCGGTATGAATTCGAGTTTCAAATACTAATCGAATCGAATCAAATACAAATTCAGGTAAAAAAATAAAACTTGAAAAATTCTATTTGAATAATTCGAAAATTCGTTATTCGATTCGATGAACACCTTACTCCTCGGTGACGTGGCTGCTTATGCGGCGGACCATCACCAAGTGATGGACCACCTCCACACCTACCAGCCTAAGACATAAGACAATTGGGTGTGGATGAGGGTAGTCCCTTACGGATGATCTACCACGTAGACGTCCATGTCAGCAGGTGTGAGGATAAGCATAGCGTTGTTTCAAAAACTCAAAAACCTTTTTTAGAATAGCATATATCAATTAATATTGGGTTATTAGTTTTTTTTTTTTTAACGGCAAATTTGAATCACTGTCTGTTGACCAAAGTCAAAGCGCCCCGCTTTGGCCATAGCGGGGCGCTTTGAGTGTGCAAAAAGACAAACGGCGTGTGCGAATAGACCCAGCCTTTTATAATTTTAACTTTTACTGATGTCCAGTCTTCCCACGTGATTGATTATCCACAAACTAACCTTTATCACATTGTTCTCTTTTACTATTATTTTTACCAAAAGAGCATTCATTTAACCATTGGAGATCAATACCTTTTACTAATTTACATGTTACATATTATATTATAATCTTTTATACCATTTTTTATGAAAAAAAACATGTTACATATTCTTTACATAGCAATAGTCAAATCAAAATTCCTTTTAACATAATTATAATCAATGATGGCTTAGAATGCATGCTTAAAAAATAAGTAAACTTTACTACCTAAATACTCATTCATATAAACCATCCATTCCAAAAATCTTCAACTAAATCCACAACTTATAAAAACAAATCATTAAAAGAAAGCTTTTAACTACTAAAAAACATATCATCAGCTTCACACACACAAGATTTGAATTCATTGAATGAGTCCTGTCATTACATAAATAAAAAAAAAAAAAGTATTAAAAATAGTAAAATACCATCACATGGTTCCTTTCATAATATTCAAAAAAAAAGTATAAAAAACTAAACCTAATTAATGACATAGGATCCAAATTAAATGTCATCATTTAACTTATTTTAAGGATCATGCTAATCACACACGCCAAAATAATTTTCACACCCCTAAGCGCTCCGCTTTGGCCATAGCGCGGCGCTTAGGGCGACAAAAGGTGATACGAGGTTTCGAATGACTGACTGAGTGACAGACTGACAGACATAAAGGGTGACTAGGTTTCAGTCACCCCGTGAACCCTAAGCGCCGCGCTTTGGCCATAGCGCGGCGCTTCGATCCCAAATTCTGGCTTTAAATCACTAGCCAGACAACAGATTCATCACTCGAATAGTTTTCGGGCCTTGTTTTCTGTCGATCTTCTTTGCTCTATTAGTTAATTTTTTTGAAAAAACGATGTCGTGGTTCAGTAACTATCTTTTCGGTGATTATTCTGACGAGTCGGTTGTTCCTGATTCTTACGAGGGGACCGCTATTTCTGACTCGTTTGAGAAACCGGTGTCGTCCAACTTGAGGGAGACAGAGGTTGTATCTGGCATTCGTTATCGTGATAACACGGTGCAGCTGGATTTGAATACCCCTGTGGAGGACCCTTACGCACAACAAGGTTATTCGAATTTCGGTTACGGTGGCGACTATAGCTTTGTACAGCAGGAGTGTTATCCAAACGACAGTTACGGTTGTCATCAAAGTTATTCAAATTTCGGTTACGGTGGCGAGCAAAGCTTTGTACAGCAGGAGTGTTATCCAACCCAGAGTTACGGTTGTGAACAAAGCTTTGAACATCAAGTCTATTCGAATGTCGGTGACGATGGTGAGCCGGAGGATGCGTCTGTTGACGAGGAAGGTTGTTACCCGGTTACATTTTCGTTTGATACAACGCAGACCTTTTCGTCACGTAAAGAGATGGTGCGTTGGGTACAAGACACGGCAAAAGACAATGGTTACCTCATTGTGACAAAGAGGTCGAATAAAAGAGGAGAGAATTACAAGATTTGGTTTCAATGTACTTTTGGCGGGGAGCATAAGAGTGTAGCTACACAGAGGAAAACGGGTAGCAAGAAAATAGGCTGCCCGTTCGAGATGATCGGGTTTTCGGAATCATCCGGAAGTGTTTGGAGGATCGAGGTGACGAAGGCGAAGCATAACCACACTCCCATTGAAAACTTCGAGGGTCACGCGTATGCGAGAAGGCTTTCTTCGGAGGACAAAAAACTGGTTAAGGAGTTGGCAGAGCAAGATATTCGCAACCAAAGTATTTGGCGAACGCTGACAAAAAACAATCCGGCTAGAAAGCTTATTCCGAAAGATATACACAACGCTGTTCAGAAGATCAACGCCGAAAAAAATGTAGGTAACTCTCCGATGCAAAAACTTGAAAACATTCTTATCGAAAAAAATTACACTTATTACATGCGCACGAATGAGATATCGAACGAAGTTGAAGACGTCTTCTTTGTTCACGAAAAATCATTCATTATGTGGTGTGCCTTCCCGCATGTGCTAATGATTGACGCCACATACAAAACGAACATGTACAACCTGCCATTTGTTCAGGTCGTAGGCATGACGTCGACAAACAAATCGTTTACGGCTGCTTGTGCTGTAATTTCCGCCGAGAAGTCAGAGAACTACCTATGGGTGTTGCAGAGGATCAAGTCTATGCTGGCAGGATGTATGGAACCGCGCGTGATTTTAACAGACAGGGATTTTGCGCTAATGAACGCGTGTGAACAAGTTTTTCCAAAAGCGCATAAGTATCTTTGTCGGTTCCATATTCAACAAAATATTAATAAGAACAGCAAGAGGAAATTCTCTGACAAGGAGTGGAAAGAATTCGTACGTACATTTTGGACATTGTGCGAGTCTACGACCGAGGAAATATACATGTATAACTTGGAAAACTTTGAAGCACAGCTGAAAGAAGCTGACCGTGAACGTGAGTATTTCTTACATAATTATGTTCAAATTTTATATAATAACAAAAACTGACTATTTACGTTTTTTAATTTTAGAGGTTTATGATTATATGAAGAAATCCTGGTTGGATCCGTACCGTGAAAAGTTTGTATCTTGCTGGATTAACCAAACTATCAACTTTCGCCAGACTACGACCAACAGGGTTGAGAGCATGCATGCAACATTAAAAAGTCACTTTCCAAGTCATCGCAACACACTGGATAAACTTGTACTGTATGTTGATCATGTTGTTGCTAAACAATACACCGAGATTAGAAATACCTTTGAAACAAGCCTCAGAAAAGTGATGACGCACCACAAGAATCAGCCCATGCTTGCATATATTCTCAGAAAGGTTTCAATATATGCGATTGAGCTTTTGAGTATGGAACTAAAGCGTAAGGAAGACGGGTTGAGAGCCTACGGTGCAAGCTGTGGTTGCCAACTTTTTACCAGCTGTGGTTTGCCATGTGCCTGTCGTTTGGAAAAGTTGGAAAATAAAGGTAATTATTATTTTTGAACTTTCCCGTTATGATTTTGCCACCTAATTTGTTTTCATCCACAGGTCAGGAAATCCGGATCACACACATAGACGTGTTTTGGAAGAAGCTTGACTTCAAGCCTGCAAGGAATAAAATAGAGGATATTGATGTTGATGCGGAATTTGAAAAATTGAAAAAACAGATCGATCCAACACCCCCTCAAGTGAAAAGGAGCTTCTTTGAAAAGTTTCAGCAAATCCTCAATCCAGGGAACAGTAACAAAAAACCTCCTGCTGTTTTGAAGAAAACCCGTGGTCGACCAACATTGAAAATGCAGGAAGAAAGAAAGGCTGAAGCTGCTAGACAAAGCTCCTACATTCCGTCAGAAGAAACTTGGGTCGATGCCTCAGACGATCTTCCCCGTCACAGCTCGTACATATCAGCCGAAGATTCTTGCAGAGGAAAGAATACCAAACCGCTCAACCTACACCCTGATTTCCCGAATATCAAGCTCGGTCCTAAGACGGATATAGCGATCCGCAACTACGCATCTCAGATTCCCAACGTGATCCATCCATACATCGTTAAAATAAAGGATGTGAAACCAGATGGTCATTGTGGATTTAGAGCGGTGGCTGTTGGGTTAGGAGTGAAACAAAATTCATATTTGAAGATCCGGGAACAGCTTTTAAAGGAGTTACGTATGCACGAATCGCTTTGGAGGCAGGTTTTCGATCCGGAAAATGTAGGACATTATGATGAGCTGGTTAAACGGATCGATTTCAAGGGGGTGGGACGAGCAGGTATCGAAAATTACATGACGATGCCTGAGACGGGGTTTCTTATTGCCCAACGATACGGTGTGATTGTTCACACCTTCGACATTCGTGGGAGTGATACAATTTTCCCTATACTGGGCGGCCCAAACGAAGCTGATGAACCTCACCTGGTAGTTGCGGTTGTGTTCGTCGACAAGGGTCATTTCATACATGTAGAGCTTGAAGGCTCTTATCCAATGCCTCCCCCAAACCTACTATGGACAGCGAACAGAACAGAGCGCGCAGCAGCCTGGCATACATTATACAGTGATCAGATCAACACGTACGAAATGCTTACGTATCGTGCCCCCGACCTTAATGCAACCCCATATGTTCACGATGTATCTTAAATGTGTTTAATAATAATCACGTTTGTGTTCATGTATCCTAAATGTGTTTAATAATAACCACGTTTGTGTTTGTTCAATATACGCGTTACATCACGTTAAAAACCGAATGTCACCGACACGACCCAATCGGATTCAATACGCACTTGTACGACCCGAAATGACAACATACATCATAATACTGCAATTAATGAAAAATTAAGTCATGTTCATGTATGGTAGGCGGCTGTTACACATAAAACTTCTCACAGGAGTACTTGTGATTTCAAACCTAAATGACACGAGATAACGGAATAAGACATCACACGTAACCGATTTGATCCGAAACTTGCCGTATAGTCCATATATATTAAAAAATGATGTATAAAAGAAAAAACGGCAAATTTAGACCTTTTATTGACCCGTTTGTTAATTAAATACAATTTTAAAAAATTAAAAAAAACACCAAAACGCCCCGCTATGGCCAAAACGGAGCGTTTTGGGCCCAAAGCGCCGCGCTTTGGCCATAGCGGGGCGCTTTGGTCCCTCGTTATACCCTGAAGCGGGGCATCTCCCCCCTCACTTCACCCAAACAACATCACACACACAAACAGTGCGATTTCACACACTCGAGCCATTTTCGTTGATTTTCCGAGCTTTTCAGCGGCTAAAAGGTTAGATCTAAAGCCCTTAGTCTTCGTGTATCATTTAGTGTATATTTTAGAGCATGTTTGTGTTGATTTGAGGTTAGATTGCTGCTGTGTTCGCTGCTGTTCTTCAAAATGAAGAACCAAAGCGCCGCGCCGAGGCCATAGCGGGGCGCTTTGGTTCAAGTTTATTTTTTTTTTCTTTATTTAATTATCTATTTAATTATTATTATTTAATTATTATTTGTTTAATATTATTATTAGTTTATTATTATTAATAATTATTTGTTTATTTATAATTAATTGTTTAATAATTATTATTAGTTTATTAATATTAATAATTATTTGTTTATTTATTATGTTTATTAATATTTGTTTAATAATTATTATTTGTTTAATAATTATTATTAGTTTATTATTATTATTTAATTATTATTTGTTTATTTATTATTATTTGTTTAATAATTATTATTTGTTTATTTATTATGTTTATTAATATTTGTTTAATAATTATTATTTGTTTAATAATTATTATTAGTTTATTTATTATTATTTAATTATTATTTGTTTAATATTATTATTAGTTTATTATTATTATTAGTTTATTATTATTAATAATTATTTGTTTATTTATAATTATTAATAATTATTAATATTATTATTAGTTTATTTATTATTATTTAGTTATTATTTGTTTAATAATTATTATTAGTTTAATAATTATTAATATTATTATTAGTTTATTTATTATTATTTAGTTATTATTTGTTTAATAATTATTAATATTTGTTTAATTGATCAACGTGCAGGGATGGATTTATCCGATGAGGAGATTGAGCATATTGATGAGGGATTGGAGGGGGGCGAGGAGGAGCCGGAGTGTCCGTATCTTCAGTTTCCGGTGGGGTCACGAGCGAGGGGGAGATGCGCTAGGTTGCGCACTATACCGATTGGGGAGCACGTTGGGATAGACTGGGAGCTGCTAGCTACCGTGGGGGAGATCGAGTGGGCGCGAGACATAGTTGGGCTAGATACTCCTTGGTCGCGCCTATTTCAGATGGCGATGGAGGACTCGTACCCGGAGCTTACGTACGAGTTTTGCTCTACGTTTACATACGCGCCGCATCCGGCCGATTACGTGGAGGACCCTTTATTTCCGGTACCCGAGGTTACATTCCGGCTGGCCGGTCAGCAGTTTGAGATGAGCGTGCGGGAGTTTGCTGTCCACACAGGTTTGTACACTGAGCCTGAGCTTGATACTGATTTATATACGCAGGCTGTTACGATGTTGGACAGGCAGACTCTTATTAGTTTCTGGAGGGCCATTTCCCGGGTTCCCTTTGGGAAATCCTGGCAAAAGGCCACCACCATCAGAGATCCCTTGTTCCGATACCTGCACCAGGTGATTGCGTCTACTATCGTGCCGCGAGGTTCCAGCAAGGAGAAGGTCAACCTTAGTGACCTTTTCTTTCTTTACTGCCTACTACGCGGCCAGCCCTGCGATCTAGCAGCCAGCCTGGCAGATTACTTTGCTACTGCATACCATCGGCAGCTCCGCGGGTTTCTTCACACTGGCTCGTTTATCACCGCCATTGCACGATCGCTAGGGATCGTGCCCGAGCTAGATCCGCTGCTGTCCGATCCGGTCCCGTCATCTAGGTTGGGCCGCGCGTCAGTATCCGCTATGCAGATCACCCGTACCTATGATGTCGGGCTCCGGTTCAGGGGTGCTGACGGGCTGATTTGGCAGCCAGAGGTGTTGCCGGAGGTCATCCCGGTTGTTATCGAGCTGAGGCCTGGGGTGTTAGCCCCTCCTGAGGTTCAGCGGGAGGCTCGACGGGCTCAGCGACAGGCTCTGGGCATCGATGAGCCTGAGGATCAGCCTGAGGGTCAGCCTCAGCCTCAGGCTCAGGCTCAGGCTCAGCCTCAGGCTCAGGCTCAGGCTCAGGCTCAGGCTCAGGATGATCCGGCGCAGGAGGAGCCTGTCGAGGAGGTTCACGTACCACCAGTTCAGCCAGCTCCTGAGCCGCCACAGTACCCGCAGCACGTTTACGCTGACCTACCTCCGGTAGCGCGTGAGGTGGCTCGGGATTTCGACCGGCGCCTCAGACGTCAGGGCGCACGCATTGACTGGATCGTCCAGACGCTCGTTGAGCTACGAGAGCTCGCTGCGTTGCCTCCACTTCCCCTCCCACCGTCCCCACCGCACGAGGATTAGTACATTAGTTTGTTTGTTTAGTGTTTTGTTATGTATTATTATTGACTCAGTTGTACCTTTTTGTTGTGTATTGTATGTACAAACTGATATATATATATATATATTGCAGTTAATCTTTTATTTAAATCACGTTGGTTCTGGATTGTTTACGTTTAATGCTTTCTGTATATTTTATTTAACGTGTTCGCTTTATTTAACGCTCGTTCAACTTATTATATACACCTTCTGTAAAAATAACGACGTAACGACGTAATTATAAAACAACGTTAATTTAATAAAATAACGACATTTTAATTCAAAAAAGGCAACATTCAATCATTCAAAAACAAATTCCCATTCATAACGGCAAATATCACATAAAAATTTTTTACTTCAAAAATATCTACCATACTAATTCAACCAAAAATCCCTACAAAACTAACCAAAATCAACCCAAATAATCCCCACCCCAAGCCCCAAGCCGTTTGTCTTTTTGCACACTCAAAGCGCCCCGCTATGGCCAAAGCGGGGCGCTTTGGCTTAGGTCAACAGACAAGGACTGACAGAAGTCAGTCCTTGTCTGTTGACCAAAGCCAAAGCGCCCCGCTTTGGCCATAGCGGGGCGCTTTGAGTGTGCAAAAAGACAAACGGCGTGTGCGAATAGACCCAGCCTATTTTAAAACAAAAGTTCAAAACTGACCCAATTTAATTATCAATTGACCGTTTTGCCCTTTTAAGAATATGCCAAAACTATTTGACCGTTACACCCACCACCTCTCAAAAAATTTCAAAACTGTAAACCCTTTCACACACTCCTACTATCCTTTAACCCTAATCCCCCTTTCAGCTATACAATCAAGAAATTTCACATTTTGAAGTATACCCATTTCATCTTTCTAGATCTGCTTCCTTTCTTGATTTCAAGATCCCATTAGGGTTTCATACCCATTAGGGTTTTGTTACATTTTCTTGAAAAAGTTTGAATTTTTATACAATTTAATTGGTTCTTTGAGCTTTTGGGTCAAGGGTTTTGGTTAATTTGAAAAAGGGTATGTATTGAATTTGAGTAATTTGTAGTGTACCCTTTTCATCTTATAGATCTGCTTCCTTTCTTGATTTCAAGAACACACCCATTAGGGTTTTGTTACATTTTGTTGAAAAAGTTTGAATTTTTAATGCCATTTTATGAAATTTAATCGGTTCTTTGAGCTTTTTGTGCTAGGGTTTTGGATAATTTGAAAAGGGTATATGTTGGAATTGAGTAATTTTGGTTGAATTTTGAAAAATGGTGGCAACAAGGTCTCAGGTTAATGTGATTCAAGAAAGAAATGAAATGAGGGATGAACAAGATAACCCGAATTTGGGGAATCGGCATCAGTTGAGGAATCCGCATCACGGGTTGAAGGAAAAGATGAAAGCTTTGACACAATTGTATGAACAGCAGAAACAGTCTTCGATTTCGCTGCGAAACCCTTCTCCGAAACCGGATAAAGTTCGGTTTTCGACCCACCCGAGTGTTGATCTGTTGAGTAGTGGATCTTGCAAACAAGAATCCGAAAAGAGGAAGTTGAGTGTTGTGGAGAATCAGGTGATGAGGGAGAATTCGATGCCCGTTTCGACTGTCAGCAAGACTTATATCTTGCCACAACAGCCGCCGCCTCAACCGATCGCTGCGGTGGCAGAGGATGCCAAAGAGAATATAGCGGTGGCGGTTGATGGCGGCGGCGGTGGTGGTAACGCTGAAAAGATTGTCGTAATGAGAGAGAATTCGATGCCGGCCTCGATGGTCAGCAGGACTTATATCTTGCCACAACAACCACCGCCTCAACCGCCTGCGGCGGCAGAGGATGCCAGAGATAAAGTAGCTGCGGCGGTTGGAGGCGGCGGCGGTAACGGTGAAAAGATTGTTGGATTTACATGCCCACCAAGACGAGGGGTGGTGACTACTAATGTCGTAAGAAAGTTATCAATGGGGGGTGGTGGTGGTGGTTATGCGGCGGCAGGCGGTGGCGGAGAAGGGGTTGTTAAGAATGCAGCAGAATCAGAGGGTGTGACAGTGAAGTTAGGAAGTGTAGGTAGTAGGATTCTTGTTTTTGTACGGCTGAGACCATTAAGCAAGAAAGAAAAAGAAGTTGGTTCAAGATCTTGTGTTAGGATTGTGAATCAGAAAGAAGTTTACTTGACTGAGTTCGCCAACGAAAACGATTATCTTAGACTTAAACGACTTCGCGGTCGTCATTTCACATTCGATGCTGCATTCCCGGATTCGTCTTCCCAGCTCGACGTTTATTCGACTTCGTAAGTGTACAAAAATTATCTCGAAATTCACTTTTTGCATCACATTTCATCATCGTCGTCATAATTTTTATAGATACGCCGGTACTTGTTCGTGTTCGTTCATTTAGAATTAACTGAAAATGAACGAACAAAAACAATTAAGGGAGCAATTTTTTTTGTTCGTTTCAAAAATCAACGTGCCCATTTTCGTTTATGTTCGTTTGGTTGATAATCTAAACGAAGGGTGCATGAATAGACGAACAAAAAAGAACTACTTAAGCGAAAGAAGGCCGTAACCAAACAACCGAACGAACACCAATGGGGCTTGTTTTTGTTTGTTCATTCAGCTTTAACCGAACAAACGAACAGATAACAAAGTTTTTTTTTGTTTTTTGTTTGTTCGTTAAGAAAATAAAGTGTTCATGTTCGTTGATGACCGTTCGTTATTGCTCTAAACGAATGGTTCAGGAACATAAACGAACATTCATGAACGTAGATGAACAAGCGAGGCATGTGTTCATGTTAGTTCGTTTTTATTAAATGAACAAAAAGTTGTGTTCAGAATCTTTCTTTGAATTGTACAGAACATCTGAGCTGGTTGAAGCAGTTTTACAAGGAAGAAATGGGTCGGTTTTCTGCTACGGTGCAACAGGTGCTGGCAAGACATTTACAATGCTAGGAACCGTCGAAAATCCCGGTGTAATGGTTTTAGCCATAAAGGATTTGTTTAACAAAGTAAGAAAAAGAAGTTGTGACGGAAATCATGTAGTTCATCTGTCATATTTAGAGGTTTATAACGAAACCGTTAGAGATTTACTTTCTCCCGGACGCCCTTTGATCCTTAGAGAAGATAAACAGGTTTATATCGCATTTTAAAGTTTAAATCTTTGTGTTGGAGATCTTGTTATAAAGATTTTGCAAATTTTATTTGGTTTATTAGGGGATCGTGGCAGCAGGGCTCACTCAGTATCGCGCGTATTCAACTGATGAGGTGATTTTTTTCTAAACTCAAGAAGACGTATTTTAATTTCTTTATAATTCGGATGTGTGAATTGTATAGATGTATGTTATAGGTCATGATGTTGCTTCAACAAGGAAACCGTAATCGGACTACCGAACCAACTCGAGCCAATGAAACATCGTCACGCTCCCATGCTATTCTTCAGGTTTTACTTTGACTTTGACTTTGACTTTGACTTTTGAGGTTATACGAAACTCATGTCCAGTCTTGAAAAGGGTAACAACTTCATTAAATTTTAAGGAAACCGTACGTTTACAAGTTTTTGACTTTGACTTTGACTTTGACTTTGACTTTGACTTTGACTTTGAGGTCAAACAAAATTCATGTTCCAACTTGAAAACAGTAACACATTGATCTAAAATGTTTCCGTCTCAACTTTAATCTAAAATGTTTGGTTTGACCATAAAAAGTCAAACTGTACTACTGATCTTGTTAACCGTAAACTTTTATATTGTATCAATCAGGTTATGGTTGAGTATAGAGTGAAAGATGAATGTAACAACATCATAAACAGAGTTGGAAAATTGTCGTTGATTGACTTAGCGGGCTCAGAGCGCGCCCACGCAACTGATCAAAGAACACTGAGATCACTTGAGGGCGCCAACATTAACCGATCGTTACTTGCGCTTAGTAGTTGCATTAACGCTCTTGTTGAAGGAAAGAAACATGTTCCTTATAGGAACTCAAAACTCACTCAACTGCTTAAAGATTCTCTTGGCGGGCCTTGCAATACGGTTATGATCGCGAATATTAGCCCGAGTAACCTCTCATTTGGCGAAACGCAAAACACCCTTCATTGGGCCGATCGAGCTAAGGAGATCCGTACTAAGGTTTGTGACCAAAATACCCTTCAAGTTTCTTGTTATCTAGTTATTACAAGTAGGGGTATTCAGTATTCGATTCGGATTCGAAAAATTCAAAATTTGACTCGTTTCGAATTCGATTATCAAGATTCGAAATAGGTTTTCAAATAGTTGTGTTCGAGTCAATCCGAATTCAAGTCAAGTAATCGAATACGAATTTATGATTTTCAATTCGATTCGAAATTCAAATTCAAATTATACATATTATTTAGGCTGAATTTAAATTAAATCGAGTTATTCGAATCCGAGTTTCAAATAGGAATTGAACCGAATTTTGAATTGGGCATAAAATTCGAATACGAATTTAGGTAAAAAAAGTAAAAATTCGATTCGATTAATTCGAAACACAAATGTTTTATTCGATTAACTCCAAACAGTATCTTCTACGACACGTTTGTTTTATTACAGTTGATTATCTGATTCTCGACCCGTTTGTTTTATCACCGTAATTTCTAGGCATACGAGGCGAATGAGGAAATTACAAAAATACCCAATGCAGAAACCGATCAGGCGAAACTACTACTCGAATTACAAAAAGAAAACCATGATCTAAGAGCCCAACTGGCCCGCCAACAGCAGAAGTTACTAATGGTTCAAGCGCAATCTTTAGCCGCAGCATCGCCAACCCCTTCAACAATATCATCGATCTTAACAACCCCACCGACTTCATGTCGACAAAAAGAACGAAAGCCGAAATCTTTCTTACCCAGAAACTGTTTCACACCAGAATCCAAGAAAAAAGCACCCGAAGAAACCGTTAAAGAGCTTAAACAGACTATAAAGATGCTCGAGGCTGCTATGGAGAAAATGAAGAAAGATCATGGGCTGCAAATGAAACAAAAAGACGATTTGATTCGTGAAATATCGCAGAAGGGTGGAAAGAGAGTTGTGACGAAGGGAAATTTGAGACCGAAAGAAACGGAAACCGGTGAGTTGAAGAGCCCGAGTTCGCGGTTTATGTCGCCGGCTGTCAGAGATAAAAAACGAAGCTTTTGGGATATAACAACTGCGAACAGTCCGTCAGTTGTTACGTTAAACGGGAGAAAAACTCGAAGCCATGTTGTTAAAGAACTCGCAGCAGCTCCGTCTATGCTTCTTCAGGTTTGATTATCTTAATAATGTATGATTAGTTAATCACTATAGTATTATTATGAGACTGATTAGTTTGTGGTTTAATTTACAACTTTCAGCCAGGTTTTGCGCGTCAAAAACCTTAATCAGTGAGGCTGGAACACGAACATAGAGAATGCTTTAGAGATTGATGATTTATCTTGAATAAGGTTTCCTAGATTAGATTCAATTAGTGAATTACTGATGTTTGGTAGTTTGTTTTCAAATCGATTCTTGAAGATACGTTTGTGGGTATGCGGTTTTTTAGTCATACGGGTCGTTGTATTTATAACATGTCTTCGTTTGATCGCTTCATCTTCTTTTAGGATAGTTAGCTGTCGCCACTAAAAGTTTGACAAACAACAGTAAAAGTTTACACTTAGTTTTGTTCAAAGGGATGCCTAAGCATAATAAACTTCACATACAGATCTCAAAAGTTCATTCAGTGCTATGCTTGTAAGCGAGTGGTTTCTTCTCGGTCAAAGATAATGCCATTCATTGTTGCCACTGATACGAAACAACATGAAACAAAACCATTGGATGGGTGTGGCCTTGACAGGTAAAACTGAATCCCGAAGGCTCAGAACGGGTATTCAGGTTTGGGACTAGGTATGAGATTAGTTTAAATTGTTTCATGGGTGTGGGACGGGATGGTGTTAGGTGATACCCAACCTGAAACACGTAAACCTGTTTACCCGAACCATACCTGTAAACATTTTTTTATATTTTTTTTAATCCTTGGGTAATAAAAAAAATCTACTATAAATTCACAACCAATGACCAATTTATACCGTCTTTCAATTGATGGATAGGTTTCATATCACATCCTCCCCCAACTATTTTTAATTCACCCTAATAACAATGGATCAAACGAAGTTAGTGTAAGAACAAAGATGGTTTAGACACCCGCGAGTGTTTTTAACTTTCCTGATGCGTTTGAGTTATAAGATGTCCGGTAATAAGATAGTAATGCCATTGTTTAGTTGCGAACATGATTGCTAGATGCTTTTTAACTCCAACAATGCCTTTGATCATCATGTTTCTTGGAGTAGGTTTTCACTTAGATAAAGTATCCTACAAACATACACTAAAAATATAGAGCAACAGTAACACATATCCGGTCAATTTTCTCGTTATTATTAATACTCAAGTATCCCCTCACTTATGGCCTAGTGGTAGGAGACTTGGGCTTTCCTATTGAGACTCAAGTTCAATTCTCACTTGTGTCGTATTGTGGTGGATATTGGGCAATGATGGTGACAAACCCACCGAGGGGGGTTTGATCCTGAGCCGCACCTCGGTTTTCATCCGGCTGTTATTTCAGCGAGGCTTCTCGTGTGGAGGCAGTACGGTTTCCGGGGGAACGCCGTAACCAACCCCGTTAAAAAAGAAATTAGATAAAAGACGCCAAGTGATAATTTCGATGTTAGGTTTCCGCCAATTAGCCTACTCTGATTCAGTTTTCACGATTATTATAATGTAATGGATCAAGCCCAGTACTCATAATTGTCTTCCTCCTAATGGTTTTACCAGCCTAATACCTTCAAAAGACATGGGTTTAGGCCACTAATTTAGAAGTGGATTTTTGCAATTTTTAGCTGTAAAATTTGGCTTGAGAAACTATTTTAAAAGTTTTGCATAATGTTTTTTCAATACGGGAAGGAGAGTGTGTTTCTAAACATTTTCTTTTGAGATTTCCTTATCAATGTGGCATGGAATACCATATATTAATTAGCACATCCCCATCCAGTACACGGTAAAAAAAATTATGAACTATTTAATCGTAATTCAACATTTCATGAGCCTTAAAAACTCCATATAAGAAATCATAGTCTTATTTATTCATAACTAGTATTAAGCACCCTTGAGTTGCGGCGGGGGCGAACACTAATGTCACACTACTGCTAGCGACCACCGACACTGAAGTTGCGGCGTGTTAATGCGAAGAAATTAAACCGAAACGTAAAACATATAAAAGAATAACTAACTCGATCTAGGACCCACGCGTTACAATGAACTTGTCAAACGGGAAAAAATAGACGACGTAAAAACGTTTAACCACACATGCATGTTGCGCCGTGTTAACTTGCAACATTTAGAGCGGAACGTAAAACGAAAATTTAAGTATAGGGGAACAAAGTTGAAAGTAAAAAAGTTGTAAGGTTAAATTGCAAAATATGAAAAGTTTTGTGGTTAAAAGTGAAAAAATCAAATAGTTTTGGGTTAAAAGCAAAGATGAAAAATTTGGGGGTTAAAAGTAAAAAGAATCAAATAGATTTGGGCTAAAACTAAAGAATCAAATAGTTTTGTGTTGAAAGTAAAAATATCAAAAAAGTTTTTGAAAAATTCCCAAAGCATAAATTACAACACATCCATGCGTAAAAATGTTGCAAATTACAGTATTGGGTAATGGGTAATGACTAATGAGTAATATATCCATTTTGATTTATGTTAAAAATATCAACATATAAGTTGAATTACTACTAGGGGTGTTAACAAAATCCGAATCCGAAACCGAATCCGAAATATCCAAAAATTAGAATCCGAATTATCCGAATCCGACTGTTCTGATAATCATCGATTATTCCGGTATGTTCGATCTTCGATCTACAAGTGTTTGTTCTGCAAGTGCTTGTTCTTCACAACTTGGAAGTGCATGATTGTTTCTTGCTAAACGCCAATATAACAACCAAATTAGAGTGAAAAGATTGCTTAAAGTAATGATAATCTCCGTCCCTTCTTTTTTCTCGTGAGCGTAGATGAATTGGTTCGTTTTGTTTAAAAGTTTCCTAAAATTGGAGACGAAAAGATGGAATGGCAATTTTATTTAGTATTGAAAACGGCAATTTATTTAGTATTGCATGTGAAAAGCATTATAAGAATATGGGGTATGGAGCAGGGTTGGGGTGTGGGTTGGGTGGGTATAAACGCCCACTTCACCACCCTGGGTGGACTTGGGTTTGGGCGTGGCCCCTTGGGCGTGGCCCCTTGGGCGAGGGTTTCAGCCCGGACGTTGGGCGGGGCTACCCACATGACATAGCGGAACCTCATTGGCCAAAAACACTATCCCTTTGAAATTGACTTTTTTTCCACGCCCCACCATACCCCTTTGAAATTGGCTTTTGGTCTTGGGTGCCTTATAGTCCACGTGTCGCACCATGCCCCCAACCTACGCCTCACCATACCCCACGATCTAAAGTATTCATTGTTTATTGGATGTGAGACGACTTTTGATTTGTTCATTTCGTGCTTTTTCAATTGTTCTTAACAAGTCATTAGCTATATTTCTTTGATTTGTAAAAAAGGTATGATGAAAATTGGGATTTTTAAACATTTTTGGTACTATGCTGCTAATGGTAGCTGATGAATATCATGATTTTGTTCATTTTTTTTTTTGTATTTTGAGCAAATTTTCTTCTACAATTTTGGATATCCGTTGTATTATCCGAATCCGTATCCGAAAATTCGGATATCCCGGATCCGAATTTTCGGATACGGATACGGATTCGGATATCCGAATTTCCGGATATTTTGAACACCCCTAATTACTACTACACATGCTAGTATCATCATACTTAGTATTAGGGGTGTTCAAAACCGGAAATTCGAATATCCGAATTTCGGATAGTTAAATTTCACTATCCGAATCTTTATCCAAAATTTCGGATATCCGAAGTTCGGATATCCGTTCGGATAATGAAACGGATATCCGAAATTCTAAAAATAATTGTTCCAAAATAAAAATCAAACAAAATATAATCTTTTCAATCCAGCAAATTGTTAACTAAAAAGTAACAAATCAAAAGCAAAGCATGAATATCTTATACAATGGAAGAACAGATTACAGATTACGTTTATCTATAAATGATAAGTTTGAACATAAACATTTATGTATTTCAGATTCTTAAAAGCAAAAAAAAAAAAAAATAAATAAATAAAAAAAATTCAAATAGATAATGTTTTACAACTAAATCAAAAACAAACTTCTTGTCTTCTTGATTAAACACCTGCACAAATCCATTCTATATCCAAACAGGTCCCTATATTACAAAATGGAGAAAAAATTAAAACATCAATCTCATACACTAGATTTTATCAAGAATGTATCCTCCGCATCGACTTCACCGGCGAAACCCCCCGTAGGAATAGAGAGGCTGCTTCCGGTGAAACCCCCCGACTTAATAGTAGTTTTGCATCAAGCCTTGGACATAAGGCACAAAACACTCAGCAATTGTGACAAATGCCGATTAGTGCATGTACCCCTTGTCTTTCATCTATCAACACCACCACATGATGCAGGATTAACCATCACCTTCTTTTAATGTTATTTTCACCAAATTAGGAAAATAACTTTAAAATTAGTGAACTTTCAATTTTGCCCCCTGAGCGCCCACACGTCTAACCAAACCAACCTCAACAATTATATATACATACAAAAACTAACTTAAGACATAATGGTTTGGATAAAGACACAATGGCTTTGATGAATATCTTTTAAATATATCACACACCTTCAAAAAATCACAACCCTTCAAATTACTTTTAAATATATCACACACCACCCTTTACAAAAAGTCATAATTTTAAAATATATCATACAATTTAAGGTTTGTAATCCTTCATTTAAAAGTCACATCAGTTAATAACAACTACCAAAGTCCCGTCGGTTGGAAACAATTATGCTTCTCTTCACACACACCCACACATATATATAAAGGTATGCTTAAAAATGTAACGCTGTGATGCTTCCATTCACAAAAGGCTGCCTTCAAAATTGAGCGATGCATGGGCGGATCTACGTTAAAACATCGGGTTCCCAGTAACTCAATCGGTTTGTAACTTTTAGCGAAAACCTATATACACAATTCAGTAAAAACCCATAAATAAATTGTGGGTGAACCCAATACATAAAAGTGTCTAGTGTTTAACTGGTAAGGAGCGTTGTTTCTAACCTTGAGTTCACGAATTCGGTTCCCGCATCAGCTCGGTTTTTTTTTTGTTTTTTGATTTTTTTTAAATTGTAAACCCATATTAGGGTAAATTAAAAAACCAAAGCGTGAACTGTCAACCCATTATCCACATCAGACCACACCCTTTAGCCTTAGTGATGTTAAATGGTTTCAGTTTGTTGTCTCAGGAACTTGTCTTTTTCTATGATTAGTGATGTTAACTATTAATTTATAGTGTGTAATAAGATGATGATTTCAATTTATAGTGTGTAAACTAAATAAAATTAAACCTCACCAAAATTAGGCACTTATATCCAATTCAAAACTTTTTAGTTTATGCTAGTGTCACAAAACCCAAGCAATGTACCATCTTGTTACCTACTAATTAACTTAAAAACATTGTGGAAGTTCTTAACTTGCAACCCAAAACTAATACTGCCTTCCCCAGCTTTTAACAAATTTCAAAGAAGCATAACTGAAAAAGCAGAAGACGAAAAACATTTAAAATTTCAGATACAACTTATAGCATAAACTGAAATGTAAGAAAACTACAATACCTAAAATTAGAATACCTGAAGCTTGAGAACACTTCAAGTCTTCACGACCATTATAATCATCATCATCAGTGGCGGACCCAGGAATTTTTCCATGGAGATGTGGAACATTTTTAAAAATTTTAGGCCCCTAGTTATATGAGTAAAAAAATCGGTTCGTATCGGATCGGGTCGGGTCATGTAAAACAAACGAACATCAAACTAAATTTATATAATAATCAAAAACATGTAAACTTTGTTACAAACATAATTAAAACGTCGACGCCCTACGGGTTTTCATTTTTTGAAATCTATCCAAAACATCACTTAAAACTAAATTTTTAAACAATTCTTTCTCTATATAACATAATTTTATCGCTCCATAACATAATGTTTCAATTTTAATTTTCAACTTTTCAAGTCTAGAAATCATAACTTTAGTTGTAATCACCCTAAAAATATATAAACAACATAATCACCCTAAAAATCACCTAAAAAACCATAAACAACGTCAAAACACACAAAATTTCAAACCTATTTAACAACTTTATTACCTTTTTTTCTCCTATAATATCAACCAAAATCATCAAAATACAAAGAAACTTACCCGTGTTCGGATTCCGGTTAGATTTGGTGTTAAACGACGGTGGTATGGTGGCTGATTACGGTGGTCGCCGGCTTCTGGACTGTTGTCGCTGGGTGATGTTGTTCGTTGGCAGTGCAGGGAAGCAAGAGAGGGAGAGAGCGGGAAAGAATTTATAAAGGTTTTGGGCTTTAATTATTTTATTATAGTTTGAAATATTGTTGGGTTTGCTTAATGGGCTAAGACTTAATGGGCTAGCTAGTTAGGAATTATAAGTGGGTAAATGTATGAGTATTTGGGTTTAGTTAGTTAGGTATTAAAAGTTATATAATTTATGTAGTATTTTTTTTTTTTAAATAAGAGTTTACCAAAAAATTAAAATATAAATTGATAACACTTTTTACCTAAGGGGTGCGTTCAAGGGTGCGGTCGAAAAATCCAAGGGGTGCGGACGAAAAATTCCAAAGGGTGCAGACGGAATTTTCGACGGAATTTAACACTAATTTTTTTTTCCCCGGGGGTGCGCCCGCCCACCTTGAAGTGGGCTTGGGTCCGCCCTTGATCATCATCCTATTACCTGTTGTTAAGTGCTGGACTTTTCCCAGGTACAAACCGATTGCGGCTACTTGATTTTTCTCCACACAAAACCCCGATTGAGCCACCATAAACATAAGTTTTTGCTATTTAAAGCACCTTTGAAACTGCTACAAAAACGAATATCATGACCTGCTGCAAAAACCGACCGTAGACCCGACCCAAACTTTATAATGTTCAGTCGTATGAAATTGAAGCATATAAAAAAGTGAACCTAGTGAAAAAAATTCTGGATCCACCACTGAAACAATGTGAGTCGCATACCTTAAAAATGCTTCGGTTCGTATTTGTCAATTTTCATTACAATTTCCTACATATACAAAAACCAAATGGGGGAATAGTGCCAGGCAGTATACAAAAACCAAATGGGGGAATAGTGCCAGGCAGCTGCCTGGCACTCCCCTATTGGACCAACACGTTTATTGTTTTATATCCATTTTCAAATTACGTTTTTGTCCCCAGCTCAAAATAAAATTACGTTTTCGCCCACAGCTCAAAATAAAATTACGCTTTTGCCCTCATCTCAAAATTATGATCTTGCCCTCAATTAAAAATTACGACTTTGTCTGGCACTCTCCCATTGGACTAACCAGTCTATTATTTTATATCCATTCTAAAATCATGTTTTTGTCTCTCTCTAAAATTACGGTTTCAACCCCAGCTCAAAATAAAATTACGCTTTTGTCGCCAGCTCAAAATTACGATTTTTCCCTCCATTCAAAATAAAATTGTGGTTTTGCCCTCAGCTCAGAATTACCTTTTCGCCCCCAGTTCAAAATAAAATTTTGTTTTTGCCCCCACTTAAAAATTACGATTTTGCCATCTGTTCAAAAATGTGATTTTTCCCGTTTAAAAATTGTGATTTCGCCCTCAATTCAAAATTACGTTTTTCCCCAGTTCAAAATAAAATTATGTTTTTGCCCCCAGCTCAAAATTACGATTTTTCCCATGTTTCAAAATAAAAGTGTGCTTTTGCCTCGAGCTTAAAATTATGATTGTGCTCTTAGTTCAAATTTATATTACGTTGTTACCCCAAGTTAAAAATTACGAATTTGCCCCTGTGAAAATTTACAATTTTGCCCCAGGTTCAAATTTACAGTACTGCCATTACTTTAGCTTTTGTCAAATTACGATTTTACCTCAGTCAAAAAATATAACTTTCCCTCAGTTAAAAATTACAATATTGCCATTGTTTTAGTTTTTTTTATCAAAACTATAAAAGTGTTTTATTTTAATTGGTTGACTCGATTTAATTGTTTTCCGTGTCAATGAACTGACTAACACTCGCTCATTATTCGGTCATCGCCCCGCAACACGGACGGGACACCAACTAGTTACAAACATATATTATAAAAGAAATAGTATTTAATTTTTCACGGAAATTTTGGTTTATACCTTTACGAAATATATTAAAATAAAAATAAATTGATATGTATTGCAACAATCACAAATGGTTCTAATTTATATATTCAACATTTTTCCTTCTTTGTGTTAACGTAGCCTCGGCTACAAAGTCTAAAATTTCTAAAATACCAAAAATTTATGTAGACATTGTGTCTACATTTTAGGCATGATGTTTATATATATTGTTTACATGAAATAACAATTTAAAAGACAATAAAATGTATTCTAAACATGAAATTTAAAATACACTTCCATGATGTGCGTAATGATTCAATGTTTAAACATTTATGTTTTGTTCGATTTAACAGTCTCGCCGCAACACGCGGTTTGCATCAACTTGTTATATTACAAAATACAAACATAGAGCTCACGGTAGAAGTCACGGATCGACTGCGAAATGCACTCGACAAAACTCAAAATTATTGGTGAACAAGATTTGTGGTTGATCTCATGTTGGAGTTGTGGATTGGCTATCCAATGTGAAGATTAGAGATCAAGAAGTGGCTATCTATGTTGAGTTGTACATTGACTGTCGACTCTATGGACATAGATTGCAACAATGGGTCAAGACCAGTGGCGTAACTAGCCCAAAAGGTTAGGGTATCCTAATTTTTATTTTTAGGATCAGGGGTATCCTTTATATAACAAAAATGAAGTTGAGTGGTATTTTTACACCACTGAAATAGAGTTAAGGGGTATTTTTACACTATGTAGACGGGGTTGAGGGGTAGCCCGTGCTACCCCTACTAACCCTTTAAGTCCGCCACTGGTCAAGACCAATAGCTCTATTCAACTTCATCGACACCTAGTAGTGTGCTTTGAGAGTTATCACAAAACTAATAATCTCTAATACGTCAATTTATAAAATCCCGCATATAATGATAAATATTTATGAAAGAATTCAAGATTTTGTCCCAAATGAGTCAGATAAAATCTGGAAGGATTGTTCTTTAAGAATACCTTTTCAAGCTCCATACCTAGAAAAAATGGATCTAACCTATTGTGGAAATAACCAAATCTTTTAAGAACACCTTTTCAAGCTCAATACCTGGATAGCTCCCTCGCACAATAAATCCTCAATTTAAACCCTTCAATAAGAAACCTCTATCACCCAGACTCGAACTTGAGACCTGGAGAGAAAACTTACCCGAACCAACCATAAGTGAAACTTACCCGTAACCACCACTAGAGCACTAGTGATGGTTGTTATTTTAAGTGTTTAAAGGGGCCAAAGGGGTATTGGTATTGGGTTAAATGATTAGTTGATTAATGGCTTAAGATAGATGGTTATTTTGTTAAGGGCCCACCTATTTTACATGAAATTTATACTAAGAGTAAATTGTCATTTTAGTATTTGAGGTTTGGTCCGAATTGCAACTTTAGTTTAAATAGTTTTTTTTCTCGGGGTCCCTGACCTTTCCAATTTTCTACAATTTTAATCACATTGCCTAACTCATTCTAAAAACTTAGTTATAATCAGGGGCATTTTTGGCATTAACAAAAAAGAGGTTTCCAAATTGCCATTTTCATCCAAAACCATATTTATTTTTAATCATTTATACGTATATTATTATTAACTGTAATATATAATATCATTAACTATATATATAGATAGAACCCTACCCACCCAACCCCTATCTCTCCCTAAAACCTAGGGCTGGCATATCGTGTATATCTGTACACGATAATACAAGATAAACGAAGTCCCATACATGAACACGACACGATAAAGTTTCATGTCAAATTTTCCATACACGAACACGAAATATTTTTTAACAGGTATACACGATAATTACCGAATGTTAGAGAGAGAAGGGGTTGATGTGATGGTGTCGATTTGGGGGAGATGAAGAAGAAAGCAATATGGTGTGATGGGGGTTCTTTGTCACACCCCCAAAATACCACATGCGGAAACCCCCGCGAGGCGTGTGACGTACCAGGGTCTAGCCACCAATCACATTGAACTCATAACAAGATTTCAAGTAAAAACTTTCATTTATTAAAATAAGTCATACAAAACATTTTATTGTTCTGCGGAAGCATAATACAATAGTTAAGAATTTCATAACCCAAGTGAATAAAAAACAATAGACTCGTCTCATAATTCCAAGTAACTCGACCCATGACCACTCCAGCATCCCAGACAGCAAGTTCCAATAATATATACCTATAGACCTGCAAGCATGCAAAAAAGTGTATCAGATAACAGTGGTGAGTTCACAATTTTGTTTACCGAGAATCGTGTTACATGTTTTATTGTCAAAAGTTTAGTTCAGTTCAAAAGCAATTCCAGAAACAATGTTGATAATAACTCGATATCGTACAAGATGGCTCTAGATTATTTGCCCGTCCCCAATGCCCCTATCAAAGCATTGGTCATGATTTAAGGTAATTAGTTAACGCCCGTCCTCCCCGGTACGGTGTAAGGGTGCCAAACCTAATAGCTATCAACTAATAACCCCGTTGCCTCCCCGGCAACCTTTTTGGTAGAAATGGGACTTAAGGTGATAGGAGTGAGTGTATTATCCAACATTCCGGTTTAACATTCCAGTCAAACCCATTACCCAATATTCCTCCCCGGAATATTTACCAGATGTCCCTCCTCGGGACGCATGCTTGAAAAAGAGCAGTGAACTCACCTTAGATTTTCTCGGTATGTTACGTTACATTACCTGTTCCAAGTTGGTCAACCAAACCCTACCGTGGTTACCAAAGATGATCAGTTTCGTAAACACATACACAACTCACGTATTCAACAAGTCACATGTAATACCATTGTCACGTAACACATAACAAATGTTTGGATTTCATACACGTTTATAACACAAGTTCATGTTCCCAACAGTAGTTACCAATAACATCAGTTTCATAATAATCAAATCACGTATTGTCACCGATTGCATTCACTGTTAAGATTACCATAAATCGCATAGCAAGTATTCACTTCCCATACAAGTCTACATCCTATGTGCATAACGCATAATAACATTCAACAGGTAAGTTTGCTACTCACACAATTCACATCAGATTTCTCATTCTTAATCAGCATTATTAACATGCAACAAATAGAATTTATAAACACAAATGTTCATTATCATATTCATCATAAGTTGTTTCACTGTTCTGCCCAGTTACTCTTTACGGCGAAGAATCCTCTCAGCGAAGATCCATTCTTCGTCGAGAATGTAAGTGACGAAGAACCATTACGGCGAAGAGTAATTCTTCTTCGAAAATGAATGTGGCGAAGACCCCTTATGGCCAAGAGTAATTCTTCGTCGAATTACATCTTTCGTGGAGGGGGTCCTTCGTCGCTGCCCTCAACAGTTTCATCTTTGCAAACACAATTATGAACAGTTTCTATAATATGCAATACCCTAATCATCGTTAGATTATTGCCGGCAATAAGCACAAACTAACATTCAGATTCGAATGCAGTTTATCATCATCATCATCAAAACGTAACAATCTTAAATGGTATTATAATTGTTAAACATCGAATTTCACACATAGACAACCCTAGATCATCAATCACTAATATACACTATATTCAGTTTTGAGATATCAGTTTATCATAACACCATTATCCGATCATGCATCCCATATTAACACCACAATTTATCATCTAAGCATGTAGCCTCAAGTATCATCTAATGTATATCAAATCAATAATGAGCATACTAACCGAGAGATTCATGCGGCCGAATACAAGAAACAGGTTTCACGAAGAAAGAAGGCTTTGAAGGATCGGAGACAGCCGTCGAGTTTTCAAGGGAAGGAGAGAAAACTTAGGGTTTGATTATGTTTTCTAAAAGAAAAACCCCCAAAATGCAACACTTGCAACACAAATATGCGTACAGTGTGGATTTTCTGGGTTTGGGCTCGTGAAACTGGTTGGGCTGAGGCCCTTTTTGGCAAACTATCTACTTGACGAAGAATCTCCTTCGTCAAGGAGTGTTCTTCGTCAACCGAATTCTTCGTCGACCAAGTTCTTCGTGACTCAATAGTTGTGTAGCCCATAGTTAAACATGAAATGTTATATCTAAGCATTAAACACTCCTGGATTTTCATTTACAACCAACAAAACAATATTTTAATCATTCACAAATCATGCACATGTTACAACGTAAAGCGAACTGTGAAAACAGGATTGAGAACCAAGGGATGGAAAGAGGAAGGACCTTGAAATCTCGGGTTGTCACATTCTTTTTGGCCAGTGATGGTTTTTGTGGTGAGTGGTGGTGGTGGATAAGAGAGAGAGAGAGAGAGAGAGAGAGAGAGAGAGAGAGACAGAGTAAAGGGAGAGAGCGGTGATGGTTGTGCTGGTAGTTGTGTTGGTGAATGGTTGTAACAGTGGTGATGTATGAGAGAGAGAGAGAGAGAGAGAGGGAAGAAAGATGACGGTATATACGTGTATTATTTATATATATTTTTAAAAATAACATTTATCTCACGTACTTTTGTATTTATTTTACATATATATATATGATAAAAAGAAAAAAACATAAAAAATGGTTTTGAATGAAAATAACAATTTAGAAACCATTTTTGTTAATGCCAAAAATATCTTTGGTTATAACCAGATTTTTAGACTAAGTTAGGCAATGTAATGAAAATGGCATAAAATTGGAAAGGTCAGGAACCCATAGGAGAAAAATACTATTTGGACTAAAGTGGCAATTTGGTTCAAACTTCAAGGACTAAAATGACAAGTTACTCTTATATTGAGTTTATATATATATATATATATATATATATATAGAGAGAGAGAGAGAGAGCGATTAACATACAAAAGCCCTTATCATACTTCACGTACGCGACAATCCTGGTCGTGAATTAAAAGCGCGATTAATTGTATGCGTGATTATTTAACACATGCGTGATTATTTTCAGCGGCTTATTCCATGCGTGATAATCTGAACACATGAGTTCCATGCGTGATTATTCAGTTCCATGCGTGATAATGTGTTCCATGCGTGATAATCTTATATATCTGATGGACAAGCTTGTCGCGTACGTGAAGTATGATAAGGGCTTTTGTACATTATACTTTCTATATATATATATATATGTATATATATATGACACACCCTGGCTTTGCGGAAGCGTAGGTTTATTTGGTGTGACTTCTTAATACCATAGCAACAATTATAACAATGCTATATGATAAAAACATGAGATATTCATCCATTAATATAGTTTAGAAAATCCCATTTTCAACAATCACAAAATAAGTTACAAACCTTGACTTGATTTAAATGAGTTCATAAAAACTTATCAAAAGACTTTAAAACAATACTAGGTTTAGGGATATGTAACCCGTCCAGGAAGAGGTTACACCTTCTAAACCCTGGATGACTTCTTTATTCAAACGCAGCTTGAAAATACGTGCATACCGTGCCAGATCCGTTAGTTTCCTGAAATACATGTAGTTTGAAAAGTCAACATAAAGTTGAGCGAGTTCATGTGTAAGTGGGTATGTATAACCCGTTGTAAAAATGTCTGTATATATAAAAATCCCTGGTATGTAGCAAATAAGGAACAAGAGATCACCATTGGGTTGCAAAGCCAATGATATGTGTGAAGTGCAGTAGGAAGACTCAAACCTAGCAGATTTTGCGTTGGGTACAAAGTCACCGCCTGGCTCATTCAACGAACTCAGGGGTTGGGCTCGCTACACCCAGATAGATCTACCGCTACTGTCCCTCGGTCCTATACTGAGGATTAATGGCCTTCAGTTCTCGCCTACCCACTCACATGATCTAAGTAGTAACCCTCCTTACGCTAACCATACCATGTAAAAAGTATTCGTAATCATAGTAACATGTATTTCACCCCCGCAGTTTAAAAACTGAAAATAGTTAAGAGAAAAGGGGGACATGAACTCACCGAAGTGCGTCTCTAAAAAGTATCTCCCTGTCAACCTGCTGTGCGACGACCTACACGTACTAACTTCTATTAGACGGACAGCCGTGCCTTAGCTTAAGGTTTAATGTCTTTGGGAAATAGTTAGGCAACTATTTCGTAATTACACTTCGTAATTATTTGGTAATATATTCCTTCCCAAGGATGGGGGCTTTGATACATGTGCGTTCGTTTGACTTCGAAATATATTATTAAGTCTCACTTAATAAAATATATTTTATTTCATTTGTCTAAAACATTCTATCTCCAAAATATAAATATTTTTCCCAAAAATATTATATTTTATTCCATATATTTTCCAAAATAATATCCTTGTCAAAATACACACTTATGGGTATTTTCTGAAATTACGTAAGTTACGTTGTAAGGTTCGGTTGGTATTAATAATGCCGGTGTAACTTAAATAATTATTGTGAAGGCATTCGTATTATTTTGGAGTCGTGAATATTCAGTGTATTCTAGTAATATTATTTTTACCCTAAAAATAATATTTATGAAGTTCACACAATAATCATAAAAATCTCACAAGTGTTGTTATGAAAAATATATATTCTAATTATATATTAATCAAGTTTTATTTGTGAAAATCCCGCCTCCGACACTTGGAAGTTTTGTAATAAAATTGTGGCGAAATTTACGTTTTGAAAACAAGTTAAAAATATAGTTAAAAACACTTGTCACCAAAAATATTTCTAAGTGTTATATTTCTAGAAAAATTTCGCCAGAGTTTCTTCTGTAACTGGAGGTGTCCACGCTTACAAGCGTATCATTTTCTTTTGTAAAATCATTCAATCGGTTCTCAATTAACCAACCCGTCATTCAGACATGCAAAACACTACTTATATCGTTTCAGTTTTAATATACAAAACTGGGCCGTTTTTCGAGTATTTTAATAAAATAGTTATCTTATTCCAAAAATTCCCAAATTTTTATAGAATGTCTTATACGAATAAAAAATTATTGTGTAAAAATATCGGGGTCCAAATCATCACCAATATTTTATAGAAAATGATTTTCCGGACTGAAATCAGATTTACCTATTTTTGACCACAGTCTGCGGAATAATTTATTTAAAATTCATTGAGAGTCCGATTTACGAAATTCTAGTGGGAGAATTACAAATGCATCGGTAGTAATCTGCAGTAAAAATTTCATGATCCAACTCTACACTGGTTTCAAGTTATGACTAAAAATGTAACACTCATTTTCTGCTGTAAAAATGCAGCTCTAGCTGCTGTTACAAAACGACACTTTAAAAATAGTAAACGAAGTCCAAAAATTATGATTCCAGTGCCATTAGAACCGTATTTCATAGTACATAAATCTAGACTTCAGAAAATACATTTTTCATTTCGTTAAGGACCTGTTACAGTTAGTTAAAGTCGGCTGAAAGTGCGATTCAGCGTGCTGTTTAAGGGTTAAATGTTACTAAAACGCGTACATACGTTCGCCATCCTTTCTAATATGATTAAAATCAGATCATAAGTTTGTTACAGCAGATTATGGTTTGTTTATTTCAGATTTATCATGATTTCAATCATCATTTAACCATACCTCTTCTCTAGTTTGTTTAAACTTCAAGACTTGTTCATGTTCTTTAATGTGCTTATGTTTTCTTCATAAAACATCTATTAACCACTTAAATAGCAAGTAAAACATAAGGATCTAAGTGCTTATCACTAGCACAAAGCTAGGAGAGTTCAAGTGTAGAAAAGTGGTGGTTAATAGCGAATGGATGAGGTCCTTCAACTTCCGAGAACACCGAGCTCAGTTGTATGCCTTCTATCACCTATGGATGCTCTTGGATTGCTTGAAGATGATCAAATGATGGTGGTGGTGGTGGCCTTGGTTCCAGCCGAGAATATCTTAGAGAGGGAGAGAGATGTAGAGATTTTGTTATGTGTTGTGAAATGAAAGTTTAGTCCATTAAGCATACTTATAGACGTTCATGTGTGATTATCGAAGAGATATTATGTCTTCTAGATAATAGGCACAAATGAATAAAATATTAAGGTGTGTAAGAGGGTGTCCCCTCATGAACCGAATTCGTTGGGGAGGGGGGGGGTATCATGGTTCAATTTCAACTAGATAGTTAGAGCATTAGTTAAGCTTAGTTAGGTGATTAACTAGTTACTATCATGTAGTGCTTTGTGACGGGTGTTAGGGTATTCAAGGACCCTAACTGGCTCAGAAAAAGAAAAACAGTGTCAATGCCAATATTTTTTTTTATGTTCCGGGTAAAGTCCGGTTGTTCGGTTGGATACTGATTCGTTAAAGTGCTTAATGAACATTTAAAGTGTCTTTAATATTATTTTTAGTGACACAAAGAATTCCCGACACTTTGGAAAGTATCTAGTATTATTTTTCCATGTTTTTGCACTTTACTAGTTAGCTTGAATGCTGAATTTTTATATTAAAGTGCAGGGTTTTATGTTTAAATCATATTTTAGGCACATCCGGTCACTATAACTATCACCTAGTGACGCAGTTCTACAACCCTCATTTCCCTACACTCTCTACAGGTGTAGTAAACTATCTCTGGCTCATACAGGCCTTAGAGGCAGTGTCTGCCTGGTGCTGGCTATGACAGCACGTTTATTGGGTTATCCGTTCATTGTGCTACTGTGCTTTTATGCATCAAGTTTGTCACTAAAGTTCTTATGTAAGTATATGGAGTGACAGTTAATAAAGTATGATGCAAGCATGTGTATTTATCAAAATTCAAGTAGCAGTTTAACCACAATGGCAAGCAAGCACAGTAATTAAGCAGTAATTAAATATTAATTAATTCGTACGGATACCTGGTTTGGTGAGGGTTGTCACAATATATATATGTATATATATATATATATATAGGGTCAGGATCTGGAGAAAACGGTAGAAAGTGTGAGAACGGTGAGAACGCTTATGGGTTGTCCGATCAAAACAATCCATGGACTAGATTGTGCGGTGGCTTTTTTGTAAATAACATCAATCTTATTATGTGGGACCCGCTTCATTAAGGGTAAAAGGGTCTTTTACCGCTTATATTTAAAATGCCATCAAATGACAAAACGCCATTAAAAACAAAACGCCAAAAGTTAGTAATAAAACGCGTTGGATATTACAGGAAGATGAAACAACACAGTAACTGAATTTCAGTTATTAACATTTATTAGAAGAAATTCCCTCCTAAATTACGTGCCAAAAACATCATTATATAAACGAGGTAAAAACACAGCTTCCATAATCACTTCAGTCTATCCATTTCTGCAAAAAAACATCTTTAACTAAAACGTCAACTTAACCAAAACGCCAAAAATGGCAACAATCGTTTCCTAGAGATACACTATGGCAATCAGGCGATTCGTCCTCCAATTTGACAACAGAAGGAGGGTGTATGTTAAGACTGTCAGGGGAATTCTGAAGATGGAAGAAGAGATACAGAGGGGAATCTTATCCCTTGGCATTGCTATAGACAACGAATGTCTTGAAACACATATGCTTATAAAAGCATTAACCAGGAAATTTGGACCAATCAAAGCAGATGTGAAGCCTGACCCTGTCATGACATCATGGCGTTTTGATGATGAAACAGACATGGTGACGGTTACATACGACATCAGAGAGCAGGAACTATACTGGCTAGAAAACATCATGACAAACCAGCGTTTGGGATTCATGGAAGAATTGCATAACGCCACTTGTACCAACACAAAAATAGACTCAAAATTGGAGTTAATGCAAGACATGTTCAAGTGGAGGCTTCATAATCTTAAGGAACAAGAAGCTGATGAAGGTGAAGGTGATGACATGGATGAAGATCCAGATGAAGACTCCGAGGAGGAAGAATATTGCGCAAGTGATGGATACTTTTCAGATAAAGTACCTTCTGACGAAGGCTTTTAATATTTTTCCTCTTTTTTTCTTCTATGTAATCTTTTTTTAAGATAATTAAATGATATATTTCTCTCTTTATTATCAAAACGCCAAAAAATACTAAAAATGGTTAATCCTTGCCAAAAATAACAAAAAAATATTTTTCCTGCTTAATATTTTATTTACTCCGTTATTGTATTTTGTCATCTTGGTCTGCATAACGCCATTTAAAAAAACGCCAAACTTAGAAGATGGGACGTCTATAACCTATAAAACTGATAAAAGCTGATCAACACAGTAAATACAAAAACAGTAAGTGAAAAGACAGTTACTTTATTACTATCATTTATTACAAATAAAAAAGTCCAACCTAAACCACGCGCCAAAAAAAGACTATAAGAGAGGGGTCTATACACAATGAAATTGATCACACCCAGAAAACACAAACGTCATATCCTCTAGAAACAACTCACTTTAAAACGCCAAAAAATGTTAGTTAAAAAAACCACAGATGTCAAAGCTTTCACTGAAATGGATTCTTCTTCTGAGGGGGTTATCTTAATAATATTTTGCTGAATGAGATGGACAAATATTCAAGAAACAAAGACTAATAACAGTGATATGCCATCATGTGAGCTTTTATAAATATCAGCATGGAATAAAGGGATCAACACAAGGGTAAAATGCTATTTTGGACTCCATTATTATAAATAGCATCAAGCAAGAGTTGATCTTCAATGACATGCCGCCAAACAAGAATATCACACCAAAACAAAGGATGCCACTAAGCAGCTTCTTCTGAAAAAGACGGGGTTTATGTAGGAAAGTTGACATCTAGCTAAAGTATTCAAAAAAGGTTCAAAACACCAAAAACAAATTCAAGAAGAAAGACACTGTTGATAGTGAAGATTCAGAAGAAAATTTAGATTATAATTTTTAATTATTTTAGTTTTCATTTTATATTGTTTTGATATCAAGTTATATGTTGTTTTGTTATCTAATTCTCTATAAATAAAATACATTATTAAATAAAACGCCAAAAACTACAAACACCAAAACGCTAGAAGTGTGAAAACTGGGAGAACGGGTGTTGGCAAAGCACCTTGAAAAAGGTATTAAACGCCAAAAAAATCACCAAAACGCCAAAAAAATTGGTCTTATTGTAATCTTATGCTATCACACCCCGACCCGCAGCGGAATGGTACGGGGCATGATTGATTGCTCAAAGCTTATAACAACTATTTAAAAGTTAAAGTATTTAAAGCATCAATATTAAATTGCCACACATAACATAGAATTCAAATATTAACAACAAGTTACAAATTCAAATAAATAAAAGAAACATAACATATCCGGTTTATTACTAAGGTAGTCCTACGTGTCTTCAACTAAAAAACCGCCCACCCTTGCGTACCTGTATCACGCGTAAAAGAGTTTTGGGTCAACAAACATGTTGGTGAATAGATTCGGTTTTTATTTAAAAACGTTTTTGAAATATTATTATTTTTTTTTTTGAAAAACAGTATTTATAACATGCCTTTAGAAATGTGAAAGTATGACATACATTAGAACTAGATGCATCACAAATATCATAAGCAACACAACATAGTAATAATAGTAATAACTGACACATAGAGAGATTCAAGCCCCAAAAGGCGAATCTGTGAAACAATGATGGCGATACCGAGTTCGACCCATGGCCGTGAGGAACCGGTCAGCCAGGTGGATCCACGCGAAACCTGTGACACAAAGCGAGTAACACATAGATACACGTATTGAGAAACAATAGAAATTAGCAACAAGTGACACATAGAAACACATCGAATAGCATGTTATCAAATTAAATAATAAATAAATTTAAAATCGAGCACGAGATACACCCCAAAACGAGTAAGTGGCAAAAAGGGGAAAAGAGTCGAATCTACTCACTGGTTGCGTTCCTGCTTAATCTTGTGAAACACCGCACGATTTGGGAAAACTCGAAAGATGGAAAGTCACCCTAGTGTGTGTATATATATATGTAAAATTTAAATACTAAATGTCACAATATAAACATAACCTGGTAATATAATATATTGATATTTATTAGTTTACAATATACTTTTAAGATTTCTATACCAAACCTTAAAATTTAACAATTATGTCTAACTATCTTTTGTGACATATAAAATAAAGGTAGAAATAAATTCATAAGTCTAAAACCAATATATATGGTGATAAAATAACCTAAACATGACAATTTATACATTAGAAACTTTACAAATTATACCAACTAAATACCAATATTAAATTTACGATACAATGGTAAAAGTGTATTTTGAAATATCAAAATTCTAGGAAGAATTCATCATAAAATATCCTTGTGTTAAAAATCACATTTTTAATATAATAATCATTTGTTAATTAAAATACCAACTTTAAAGTAACTATTTTCATTGACTTAATTATAATCCAAAAATCATAAAATCTATGACATCTCTAAATCTTAAACTTGCCATGAAATTCATGACATCTAGTTCAGTTGTTTTCGTATTTTATATATCTCCTTTTTATATATTTTTGTAATAAAAATTCATAGCATAACCAAACGAATCCTAAAAATTCTCGCAAAAATGTACCAAACTAATATAATATAGTGATGAACAAAACCCTATGATCAATTTAATCAAAAAGCAAACCTAAGACAAAAAGCACCAATTTTTATCATCAAGAACCCTAGAAATTGAGTATTTAAAATACGTACAGATTAAGCCTCTATCATTGAAATTGATAGAGGGGTATTGTAGAGCTCGAAAATCTAATGAGAATAGAGCTTTGAATCACCTGAATTGATGTCCGTATGAAGAAGTTATGATGGATCAAAGTTACATGCCCTAGCTCCTTATTTGCTTAAATTTGCGATCTTGGATAAGAATTTGCAGGTTCTTGATGATATGATATGTTGTGTAAAGATGTTTGGGACCGATAGGTGCTAATAATATAGGTTAATTTTCCCGAAATTAAAAATACGTTTGATGTTCTAGGTGCTTTAATGATAATCATGTTAAGACTTAAATTATGATTTATGTTGCAATTAAATTCGTTTAAACGAGGTGTAACCGAGTTCTCCATGCGTACGAATCGATTAGGGTCAAAACATGGCTTAATCGTTGCGTTTTTTAGTCATAAATGTCGGATCGGGTTAGGTCGCGTCATTGATGTTCCAGCGAAGAAGAAAGGAAACTGCAACTCAACTTATTAGTAAATAAATAAATTCAATCTTCACCCATTCACATTTAAGGCTGCAGCACAACTGGTCAGAGCGTAATCTGTGAACCAGGTGGTCTTGTGTTCGAGTCCCACCAGCAACGTTTTCTTACTTAAATTCATATAACAGTTTTCATGTTATGACCACAAGCCCCTTGCATTTAATAGGTGTAAGATATTGATAGAACAAGACCCCCTAGTCATACAACCAATTAACTTAGGTATAAATATTAACTTGGTTAATATTTTATCTAACTTAGCTTATTAGTTTAAGTAACTTGGTTAGTTGATTACCCTTTAGAGATCCAACTTAACTTGATAAAACACCTACTGTGTTGCACGATATCTTTTACATATTTTAGTGAAGCTAAGGGGGTTAACTTGGTTTAAATCAATCATGGTGTTTACTTAATTAATAAATCTTTGAAGGACCTTTCAATAAATAAAAAAGGGCATTTTGGGAAGATTCAAAAAATGAGTTCCTTAAATATGTTTGCAACTCTCTCAATCGTAACCAAACCCCTACATATTCTCTTTTCTCTCTCTCACTCAAAAAACACGATGTATTCTCATTTGACTTGCATTCTTGTTTTTCATTTGATTTGAATATTGGATTTCACCTGACCCCATATCACCATAACATTATCATTGGATGTCCAACTCTGTTGCCTGAAATATTATTCCCAAATTAAGATACTTTCTTGTCAATCATGATTGTTTTTGAAAAGCTTTTATAAACGCTAGTTGATTTTGTGTGTTACTTACTAGATATATGTATATAATTTAATTACACATATGTATGATAATAAAATATACGAAAATATTTAATTTACACATATGTAAAACCAGGTTACACATATGTATATATTTAACTTACATATATGCAAAACAATGTTATGCGTATGTATATAGTTAAGTACATATGTGCTAAACAATGTTTTATGCAGAAGCTTTGTTTTTAGTTTAGCTATTTTTAACTAGTATTAGATATTAAATTAAAGTATTATATAACAATTGAAGAAACCGCATGTGTAGATTGAAAAATCGATTTAGTTTTTTGAATAGGTTGAAGTGTTGAACAAACGTTTACATTTGAAAACATCTATATTTTGTTACCTACATATGTGTAAACGTCTATACACAGATATGTAAGTATAGTTTCGAATTATGTGTTTAGGTTACTATGTTACTTACATCAATTTTTGTTACATACATATTTTGTAAACACTTCTTTTTGTATTATTATTTGAAGTATAATATGTAATAGATAATGATTTATATTATTAGTGTGAAAAATTTTACATATGTAAATAGATAATGAGTTTGAAAAATAGATCATCACTATTTACATACATGCGAAAAGCGTGGAACAATTTGGATGTTAAACTGATTGTAAATACTATATTTATATACATGTATAACAATCACACATATGTAAATAAGCGATACATAATCAAATATGATCCTTAGCCAAGTGGAAAAAATAAAGAACGTAATTAAAATCAGTTCGATTCCTAATATAGAATATTGAAGATGGAGAGATAATAGGGATTTAGTTAATTGGTGAGAAACAATTTGTAAATTACTATTTTACCCTTTTTATTTATTTTTACATTTTAATAATTTGAAAAAAATGAGTGGTTGATATTAGTTCTGAAAGTTCTGCCTAAATATGAAGTTCCCTAATTCAAAAGTTCTGAAAGTTCTGCCTATACTGTCATATGGATGATCAATAGTGTTATATAGGTAGAGGATCCTGTACAAAGTCCAACTTTTGTGAGAAGTGTGAGAAATAATTTGGGAATGACAAGTGTCCTTTATCTTAACTAATTCAAAAGGGTGTATTAGTAATTTTCCATTCTTATCAATTAATTGATTCCAAGATAACTGCCAAAAAAACTGGCAAGATATTTTAGGATTGTTTCGAATTTTGTAATTTTTTGCAAGATCCAATAAGAATTTCATGTACGCATCATTCTTCATCAATTATAATTGTTTTAGTGTTTTATCATGAACAGAGTTATATTTTTTTTATATTTAGATGTATAGTGTCATATGGATGATCAATAGTGTTATATTATGTACAGACATCTTAATTTCCTTTCATAGTGTTTTATACATTAACAGTGTTATTTTTTTTATATTTTATATGTATAGTGTTTTATACCCAATCAATAGTGTTATATACTGTACATACATCTTATTTTCCTTTCATAGTGTTTTATCCCCAATCAATAGTGTTATATTCTGTACAGACATCTTAATTTCCTTTCATAGTGTTTTATCCTCAATCAATAGTGTTTTATACATTGAATTGTTTATGGTAAGTTTTTGTTTTAGTATTTTATCATTAACAGTGTTATTTTTTATATTTATAGGTATAGTGTTTTATCCCCCAATCAATAGTGTTATATTATGTACAGACATCTTAATTCCCTTTCATAGTGTTTTATCCCCAATCAATAGTGTTATATTCTGTACAGACATCTTAATTTTCTGGTTCGTGGTGTTTTATGATTATTAACTTATTTAAATCAACATATTATTGTTAATTAAATGTATAGTGTCTTACAATAGTCAAGGAAATTGGATAATCAACTTTTGAATGGAAGTCACCAGTTTTTAGGAGAATGATGGGGGGTTTTGGTTGTGTAGGATACGGTTACCATATTTGAAACATCCGAAAAAACACTATTGCCCTTAAATTTTACATAAGTTCCTTCTAATTAAAACACAATTTACATTTTTATACCCTATTGATCTCAACTATTAGATCAAATATCCAATGGTTTAAAACACTTCTTACCCTTCTCACATTTTAAACACTTTTTACCATATTCCTACCATATATATATATATATATATATATATATATATATATATATATATATATATATATATATATATATATAGGGTAAGGTTTATTTAAGAACCACCTTTATTGTGAGAACCGCGAGAACCAATGTGAACACAACAAAATAATCTAAAAAAACCTAACCCCCTCCCCACAATTAGGTTTTTGGGGTGGGGGGGGGTTAGGTTTTTCTAGGTTATTTTGTTGTGTTCACATTGGTTCTCGCGATTCTCACAATAAAGATGGTTCTCAAATGAAACTTACCATATATATATATATATATATATATATATATATATATATATATATATATAAACTCACTATAAGAGTAAATTGTCATTTTAGTCCTTGAGTTTTGAACCAAATTGTCACTTTGGTCCAAATAGTATTTTTCTCCTATGGGTTCCTGACCTTTCCAATTTTTTGTTATTTTCATTACACTGCCTAACTTAGTCTAAAAATCAGGTTATATATAACCAATGATATTTTTGGCATTAATAAAAAAAGGTTTCTAAATTGTTATTTTCATTCAAAACCATATATATATATATATATATATATATATATATATATAGGGGATGGTTCAAATGAAAACCACTTTTATTGTGAAAACTCGAAAACTAACTAAAAAAGCCTAAAAAAACCTAAAAAACATACAAAATTTTTTTTTTTTTACAATTTATTTTAGAAAAATCGCTACTTTTTATATATGGAAAAAAAAATTCAAAAAAAAAATGGTTGTACTGCACATGTGCACTAATACGGAAAGCCTAAACCACTTAACCCACCCCCACCGACACCCCCAAAAACCTAAACCCCCCAACCCCCCCCCCCCCAAAACCTAAATTCACCCTCCCACCAAAAGCCTAACCCCCCCCCCCAAACCTAAACCCCCCCACCCCCACCCTCCCGAAAACCTAAAACTAAACCCTAAACATAAACCCGAAAAAAACCTAACCCCCCCACCCCCACCCCCCAAAAACCTAAACCCCCTCCCCCCCCACACCCAAAAACCTAATCCTAATCCTAAACCTCCAAAAAAACTAACCATAAAAGCTAAACTAGACTCAAAATGCTAATTTTAAGCATGTAATGCACATTGTAGTACATGTTATATTGCACATGTGCACTACTATAATAATAGTATTGAAAACAAGACGACACCATAAATCTTTTTTTATGTCATAAAAAATATGCTCGAATATACTTGAATGAAAGATAAGAAAATTTGTGATCTTATGGTGTCATTTTTGTTTTAAAATGATAACGTATGGAGAAATGGGAAATGTTTGAAAAGTTATATATTTTTTGTTCCAATTTTACCCCTCCTTCATTAAAAGTCTTCCCCCCTCCTTTTTAGTGGGTTTTAGTTAGTTTTATAGTTTTCACAATAACTAGTGGTTTTCATTTGAACCTTCCCCTATATATATATATATAGGGAAGGGCTATATGAAAAACCCCATATTTTTTAAAAAACTATGAAAACCCAATATCAACCATTGATTATGTTTCATCTAAGTATATAAATGGTTCTCCTATTTTTAGGTAAATATTAGTTTTTAAATAATTCTTATATTACTTTCTAGTACAACTAAAGGGCAATTTGGGTAGTGAAAAAGGTACTTTTTGTGCTTTATTGAAAGTGACTTTCAAGAACCATCAAATCACCAACTCTTTCTCTTTCTCTTATCTCCTTCTCTTTCCTCCCCCACCCCACAAACGTGAAGAAGAACAAGAAGAAGATGATCTCATTTCAGAATTCAAATATCCAAGATCTAAAAGTGATTTCAACAAACACTAATCCCAAATCTTTTAGAGAAAGAATGATGGCAGGACAAAAGTTTTTAGAGAGATGAATTTTTTTTGTTTTAAAGAGAGAAACAACAATCTTCATCATGTTCATTTATAACACCAAGAACACACATACAAGTGTGCGAGAGAGAAGAAGTTTGAAGTATGTTGTTTTAGAGAGAGAACGATGACAAGATGAATGTTTTTAGAGAGACAAAGTTGATGTTTTAGATAGAGAAACAACAATCTTTATCACAAAGACACACGCACGAGTGTGTGTGAGAGAAGAAGGTTTGAAGATCTTCTTCGTGTTCGTCGGACGGATCTAGATCCGGTAAGTGTTCTTGAATAAATCAAAAAACTTTAGGATGAGATTTTGAACGAGTTTTTTTGTTGGTTTGGTTGCTTGTTAGGGGCTTTTGATCTTAACAGTAGCGGATTTTTTGTTGGTTTGGGTTGATTGTTTGGGTTTTTGATCTGAACTGTAAGTGTTTTTTTTTTGCTGGGTTGCTTGATTCACAGACTCAGACCCATAACATGTGTTAAGCCCCATGTTAGAATGTTATCTAATGTGTGTTGGTTTACAGAAACAGATCCATAAAAGATATTCAATTGACAAGGTGGATGGATGTAGGCGACGTTAATGCGGGGACATTGAATAAGTCACATCCTTTGGCAAAGAACTGTTCGTTCATTTATAACATGTGTTAGTGGTTCATGCTGTAACAGAACACCATGATGTAACCTGACATGTGTTCATGTATAACATGTGTTAAGCCCCATGTTAGAATGATATATAACGTGTGTTAACCTTTTGTTAATTAAAAAAAAGTAATATCTATTTTATTTTTGTTGATGTTTAAAATATCCGATAATGTGGATACTGAGTGTAAAACTTGTACAAGTAATAAATGTACAAGTTAGTATGTAACGTGTAATATGAAACGAGCCATTTATGGTAACACATGTACCAGTAATTTCGGAATATATAATATGAAACGGGTCATTTGTTTTGCACATTTTGGAATGTATAACATGTGTTAAGCCTCTGCTATAATCTTTAGTTAATATCGTAATCTTGTTGTAACCCCACTTGTATACATATGATAACATGTAAGCATCCATTATAACCCGACTTGTATTCATGTATATGAAAGTGGTTTGCAAGTTAATATGTGTACAAGTTAATATGGAACATACAAGTTAATATTGTAACACCGTATATGGAACATACAAGTTAATATGGAACATACAAGTTAATATTGCAACACCGTATACCTGGGATAACATGTGTTAAGCCTCTGTTATAATCTTGGTTTAACCCAACATGGTGTCATGTATAAGCTAGTGGTTTCCAAAACACCATGATTTCTATATACATACTGTAACATGTGTTACGCGCCTGACATGTATAACGTGTGTTAAGCGTCTATGATAACGTGTGTTAAGACTTCCAGAATGGATGCATAAACTCCAATAGTAACTTAATAACAACATAGTATACCTGATATAACTTGTGTTAAGCCTCTCTTATAACGTGTGTTAAGACTTCCAGAATGTGTTAAGTCCATACCGTTTTAACATCATGTACTAGACAAAACAATAAGAGTCTCAAATTACATATTACTAGTAAACGAAAATACGTAGCACTAAGAAAAATGGTGGAGCTTCCTTTGACAGTCTGCCTTAGCTTTTCAGTGGTTACCCTTGCTTTATTGTTTGGGTCGGTCTTGAAATGGTTTGTAAACATGTGGGTGTGCGTATGCCAGGGAAGTTATAAAAATGTGTTTTCATGTCTCACGTAACACGTGTTACGTTGTACATGGGTTTCATGTCACATGTAACGCATGCATGTCCGAGAAGTTCAAACTATAACACGTGTTAGTTGTGTTGTGTTGTGTTGTAACATAAACATGGTCATGATCCTTGAGCATCTGATCCACGTTTGCCGAAACCAACGTTTGCTATAACATGTGTTAGTTGTGTTCTGTTGTAACACAAAAATAAAAACCTACAAATTACATAAACATTTACCCCTTTTAAGAACCATTTTAACAAAAAAAAAATCATGTTTCATCTCTAAAACAACCATTACACAAAAACCTATTAACAACCAGGTTTTATGAATAATTTTTGATATTTTAAGTGTAAAAAATGGAGCCAGACGTTGAATATCATCTTATAAATTCCATACCTATATCAATTTTTAAATTCAATATTTTATTGGTTCAATATTTCAGTGTAAAATAGTAGAACCATAAATTATAATCATCTTTCAAAAGTTCATACCTACATGCTCAAGTTATCAACTAACATAAACTCCACAAAATCAGAAAAATCCATACGAAATACCCAGAATCAAACATATATGAAAACATATGTTGCATAAAACTAAAAGAGTGTAAAAAACTCACAAATATCAAGATCTGAAACAACATATCCAAATCATATTTTATATAAACTAAAAAAGTGTAAAAAACTCACAAATATCCAGATCTGTAACAACATTATGAAACATGTGGACAAACGAGATCTAAAAGGGAATGGAACAAGATCTAGAAGGGGTTCCTCCTTGAACCAAATCCTGTATATATATATAGGGTAAGAATCATTTTAGAACTCTAAATAATTGCAGAACTTACATAACTCATAATAAATAGTCATTCTACTAATATATTTTATATTTAACATCTTTTAAGGGTATATTTTATCATTTATTATGATTCCATGTGCGTTAAGAGTAGTTTTATCATTTCTCATATGTAATTTTATAATTACATATACGTAAATTGGTTCATTTACACATATGTAAACTAGTTCCTTTACACATATGTAAAATAGGTATTACACACAAATAATTTGGTTTTTCATATATGTGATGTGTGTAAAATGCAACATATAAATTATATTAAATGAGGCATAAAACTAACCCTTTTTAGTACTAATGTTGGAAAAAGTGTGCTTTTGTCTTCCTTTTGTATTTTCAAGATTAAATGAGCTCAAATGAACAAAAGAAGCAAAAATGCAACCAAATCTAACAATAATACAAGAAAAGAAATAAACGTGGCATGCCCGACCCCTCAACAACATCTTCCCAAGCAAAAACAAGAAAACAGGAGGCTGAACACGCCCCGTGCTCAATGAACACGGGGCCGTGCCCAAGTGTCTGCAGAAAAAACAAAGTTGTAGAAGCTTCTATCACCCAACACGGGGGCGTGTACCGGACACGGGGCCGTGGTCAACGCAAATATTCGCAGAATCCAAGCAAATCTTGATAGTACAGATACGCTTCTACACACGGGGCCGTGCCCAGCGGACACGGGGGCGTGGTCAACTAATGCAGACAAACTGCATTTAATGAAGAAAGAGAAGATGAATGGACACGGGGCCGTGTCCGGGCTTCTGTGCCTGCTATAAATAGGGGTGCTTGGCTCACTTGCAAATCATCCCTTGGCAAACCACTTCTTTCCCACTTCACCCACACTCCACCACCACAACACCATCATCCACCACCATTATCCATCATCCATCATAGAGTGTGTGTAGTAGTCTCAGGATCCAAGATTGATAGTAAGAGTTCTTGACAATCAAAGGCCATGTTTGCCTAAGTCTCTTACATCACTTGGTGAAGACAAGCATTTAGTAATACTTTTTAATTTTAATCTTTTCGTACTTTTTATTTGGTTATGTATTAATGACTTTAATAACTAGTTTCTTATGTTGAAGGTGAAACTTCCGTATCATTGGTCCGTGGTGTCTTAGCGTTATTTTACTGTCTATATAAAATAAAAGATTTACACCATTCATATTTCCACGGTATATATGGAGATATGTTGGCTACCTGGTCGGGGGTTAAGGGAATGGTTTGGTAAGCGTCTTGCCTTGTTCAGTGTATAGATACTGCAAGGACCCGGGTCAAGCTTAGTAGGACCTCCTTCAATACCCACTAGTATTGGATAGCGGGGGTCCGAATTTCTTCATCCCCTCATATGTAAACTACTATTAATATATTAACCCGACTACTTAGGATTGTATCCCTACTGACTCAAACTACTTAGCCGAGGGTAATGTCACCTTCAAAAGAGGGGCCTACCACATTATGCATTAATAACTTAACTAAATATCTTTCAATAATCCAACCCTTTAGGATTGTATCCTTGTTGACTCAAACTACTGGGTTGAGGGTAACATCACCTTCAAAAGAGGGGTCTACTACAATAACTAAGATAATCTCTTAAAAAGTGCAAAAGTGCGAAAATAATCGAAGGTTACACTAAAGGCGAGTCGGATCCAAGTGATTCATCTTGTCTATCTGTTTTTATTTTTATTTTTATTTTCACCATTTTTAGTTTTTATTTACATGTTTAAACCTTTTTCTAAACTTTTGATTTGATTAGACGTTGAGGATAAACCGGTATTAAAAGCTCTTGTGTCCTTGGACGACCTCGGTATCTTACCAACACTATATTACGCTCACGATGGGTGCACTTGCCCATATGTGTTGAGTGTTAGTAGAATATCGTGATTTATAAATTTAAAACTTGGCTAAAGTGTTAAAAAGGGCTAAAATATATATAAAAAGATACACACACCTAACACACATCAAGTTTTTGGCGCCGTTGCCGGGGACACAAGGATTTTAAGAAAGTTAGGAATCAACGACCTAATCACTTTTTTTTTCTTATTTTTCTATTTTTTAGGATTTTTCTTAATTTTCAGCTTCTGCAGAGCTCGGCACGGGTCGTGCCCGCTGAACACGCCCCGTGCCCAATCTTTGGTACTGGCAATCCTGTTTTAAGTTAGACAGTAGCTGAACACGGTGCCGTGCCCACTCAACACGCCCCGTGCCCAAGTATCAGTTACTGAAAACAAAACCGTAAGATCCCGACGGTTGGTAATTTCTGACACAAACATGAGTGATACTGATATTTTTTTACTTTCGGCACTCTTATGGTACGTGGTGTCAAATATGTGTGTGGCCCTCATAAAGATTTAGAATGTTATTTTTTAAATTACAAGCCCCACTATATTGACCCATTGTTTTCCTGTAGCCTTAAGAGGGGCGAAAGTAAAAATAATCCCTATCTCTCCCTCGAATGCTCTCAATCAACCCTTCTAGGTGAAATGCTTCTTGGTGAATTATTTCAAATGGAAGATGTAATTCTTAATTGGGTAAAAGAACTTGAGATGGATATCATTAATTCATCTCAAGACGATACCCAAGGAGAATTATTGAGATCACATTCGGATACAAACAACTTCGTTGTTTGCGATATCACCTCTAACTCTAGAGAATACTTGAGCGATAGTCGTCCCTGTGTCGATTGTGTCGTGAAGGACTCCCCATCGACTTCGTTCGATGCATACATAGACCTGAGCGATTCGGCATACACCTTCTTTAACGAGAGCCCGGGAAAGGGTTGGACTTGTCCACCTACATTTAACATAGGAATCACCCTTACCGATAACCTCTTGCGTTCTCGTCTAAATTTAGATCAATTAAGGTATCTCAGGCACTTCGGTGTTGTCCTGTCCAGTAAGGAACCACCCGATCCAGATAAATTCCTTAAAAATAGACGAAACTTCATAAACAGCCTCTCGACACGGGGCCGTGTCCAGGTCAGCACGCCCCCCCCCCCCCCCCCCGTGTCCACCAAAAGATTCCTTTCTTACCTTTTGTCAGAATACGGACAAAATGTGTCAGGATCTTGTCTGCACACGGGGTCGTGTCCAGCCAACACGGGGCCGTGTGCAGCGTGCTGTCGTTTTCTATAAATGCAGCCAAGAATCCTGCACATTTGGACCATTCCAGAGACAGAGATTTGGTGGGATCTTCACACATACCATCCTAGGTATTTTCTAAAAGAAGGTTCTCAACAACCATCTTGTCCTTTCCTCTCTTGTCCACTACCTTCTTCTTCATTTTTTTTTACCTCAACACCTCCATTAGAGCTTGAGATCACCATGGTTCCAACCTTTATTGTAATGTTTGTTAGGGTTTTTTTTTCAAGGAATCTTGTTAAAAATAAGTTTTACAACATTGTTTTAAGTTATTTCTGCTAAAAAATGCTTCAAAAATTGGAAAAATAATTTGAAACTCCAAGATTCCTTATTCCAAAAAATCTGCAGAAAGGTGAACACGGGGTCGTGCTCATTGAGCATGGGGCCGTGTCCGAGGTTACTGTTTCATTAAAATGAACTCTTTTCAGTTTATTTTCATAGAATGTCGAGCCAAAACAGTGAAACTTCTTCTGCACATTCCCGAAACAGTCGAAGGGAAAGAAGGTCTTCGATTGAAGCAACTCTCGTACGCTACGTGATGGCATTACGTGAAGCTCTTGATGAGATGATGTCGGTAGAGGAGGTCCTGATAGACCGTATAAATTATCTTACGGTGGGGTTGGAAAACAGTTTTCAAGAAATCAACCTCTTGCACCAGAGGTTGAACATTCTTGTGACGCCTCCCATGGAGCCAATCCTCCCTCAAGAGGATTGAAATCTAGCACTTGGAGTTAACAATCCTACCGGATGGGATGACATCCCCGCAGGAACCTACTCTTGACAATTTGCAAGAAGTCCCGGTGGAAGTTACACCCCCTCAAAATGATGATGCGAATGAGCCTGCCTTTCTTCTCCCTAGGGAGATAGAAGAGTGGCTTGCCAACGTGTGAGGGACCCATGTCCAGAGAAAGAAGTTCTTTAAGCCGCATCCAACCGAGAAAATTATTTTCAGAAATTTTGCTATTAGAATAAACTATAGGCTAGAACTTCTTTTCGGGTTTAGACTTCTTGTGTTTTTTGACCTATTTATCTAAGATTTTAGTTTATTAGGATTATTATGTAACTCTCTGTAATTAATGGAATGATGGTCTTAATTAAATTGGTGTTTGGATGATGTTGTAATGCGTAAAACACACTTGGGATGGTGAAGGATACTAAAGGGAGCATGAACCAACACCCCATGCACAAAAACAAAGCCACCTGTCAATTTTTCTTCATTACAGCAAGTTCAGCACGGGGCCGTGCTTAGCCAACACACCCCGTGCTCAACCATCTGCAGAAAAATGCCCAGTTCAGGTACCTGGACACGGGGCGTGCTCACTGAACACGCCCCCGTGTCCAGCCTTCTGTTACTTTATTTTGTTTTCTGTTACAGGCAATCTGAACACGGGGCCGTGTCCAGATGCCCAGTAAAATAAATTTTTGCTTTTTCACCTTTTTACACATTTAATCAACCTAAAAACTTATTTTTGGGACACATTGAGGATAATGTGTAATTTAAGTGTGGGGGGGATGCTAAAACCTTGAATTTTGCAAGTCCTAACTACAAGCCTTACACAAAACTCTATTGGAACCGCTAAACACCCCAATTTTTTTCAAAAACTTTTCGTTTTTTTACTTGTCTTGGTTTAAATTGGGAATAACAAGTTCTAAAAAGGTTTTATCTTTATAAAATTACAACCGATAGCGTAGTGATAAAAAGAACTAGCATAAGAAAATTATGAAAAGGCATAACAAATCTTGTTAAAATTTGCTTATATATACTTGATCACATAAAAACTCATTCCTACAAAAAGTGAGTTTTGAGACTTTATTGAGCATACAAATATACATCTTTAAACTAAATGCTTATTTTTCGTTTCTTGTGTGAATAGCCGCTTGGTTTCTTACAACTCTAGAACTTGCCACGACGATACATTCCCGGTCCTTACCAACTTAAACCCAAGTAAGTAAATGATGGAGGCATTAGGACTAACCCTTTTTCTTTCAATACCATTATTTTTTTTTACCATCTACCCAAAAATCCCCCTAGTTAACCCCTTTGAGCCTAACTCTTTTCATTTCTAAACCCAAAACAAACACCCTTTACCCACCAAACCCCTTTTTTTATTTTAAACCCACTATTTTAGTAACAAAGCTCGGTTTTTCATGTGACATTCCTTATAATATATATATATATATATATATATATATAAAGAAAAGAAAAGAAAAATGAAGTTAGCAATAAACAAACAAAGCTCATCAAAAGAAGGCTTGTTTGAATAATGCTTCATTGAAATAAAAAGTCACAAAACAAAGTGTTTTACGAAAACCAACTTTTTTACGCCTTTCGCCCTTTTATACTAACCACTAACCCAACCACCTACCTTTAACCCAAGCCTAACCCTTCCCCAAAGTCCTCTTGATATCTACAAAGGTTTGTAGTTAAAAAGGAGGATGATTGATTGCTTGGCAAGCATATGGTAGAAGTAAGTTCCATGGCAGTCTCGAGTGTTTCACAAATACATCTTCGGCCGAGTGTTGAGTGATCTCCCGTGAGGTATGTGAACTTGTATATAAATGGAATTTTAAAGAGGCATGTTATGCCCAAATAAGTAATTTCTCTTATGTAAATGTTCTAAATAAATCATAACGAATCGGATTGTAAATAACATAAAAATAAAGCCTAATAAAGATCTTGGAATCCCGACACTCTATGGCAAGCCCAAAAACCATCTCTTCTACCCATTCCATTTGGGAGTGTAAGCCACATTATAAGGAGTTTTGCTTGAGGACAAGCAAAGATTCAAGTGTGGGGGTATTTGATATGTGTAAAATGCAACATATAAATTACATCAAATGAGGCATAAAACTAACCCTTTTTTAGTATTAATGTTGGAAAAAGTGTGCTTTTGTATTCCTTTTGTATTTTAAGGATTAAATGAGCTCAAATGAACAAAAGAAGCAAAAATGCAACCAAATCTAACAATAATACAAGAAAAGAAATAAACGTGACATGCCCGACCCCTCGACAACATCTCCCCAAGCAAAAACAAGAAAACAGGAGGCTGAACATGCCCCGTGCTCAATGAGCACGAGGGCATGCCCAAGTGTCTGCAGAAAAGACAAAGTTGTAGGAGCTTCTATCACCCAACACGGGGGCGTGTTCACCGGACACGGGGCCGTGGTCAACGCAAAGATTCGCAGAATCCAAGCAAATCTTGATGTACAAATACGCTTCTGCACACGGGGCCGTGCCCGGCGGACACGGGGGTGTTATCAACTAATGCAGACAAACAGCATTTAATGAAAACAGAGAAGATGGATGGACATGTGGCCGTGTCCGGGCTTCTCTGCAGGCTATAAATAGGGGTGCTTAGCTCACTTGCAAATCATCCCTTGGCAAACCACCTCTCTCCCACTTCACCCACACTCCACCACCACCACAACACCATCATCCACCACCATCATCCATCATCCATCATCCATCATCCATCATAGAGTGTGTGTAGTAGTTTCGGGATCCAAAATTGATAGTAAGAGTTCTTGACAATCAAAGGCCATGTTTGCCTAAGTCTCTTACATCACTTGGTGAAGACAAGCATTTGGTGTAATACTTTTTATTTTTAATCTTTTCGCACTTTTTATTTGGTTATGTATTAATGACTTTAATAACTAGTTTCTTATGTTGAAGGTGAAACTTCCTTATCATTTGTCCGTGGTGTCTTGGCATTATTTTACTGTCTATATAAAATAAAAGATTTACACCATTCATATCTCCACGATCTATATGGAGATACGTTGGCTACCTAGTCGGGGGTTAAGGGAATGGTTTGGTAAGCGTCTAGCCTTGTTCAGCGTATAGATCCTGCAAGGACCTGGGTCAAGCTTAGTAGGACCTCCTTCAATACCCACTGGTATTGGATGGCGAGGGTCCGAATTTCTTGATCCCCTCATATGTAAACTACTATTAATATATTAACCCGGCTATTTAGGATTGTATCCCTGCTGACTCAAACTACTTAGCCAGGGTAACGTCACCTTCAAAAGAGGAGCCTACCACATTATGCATTAATAACTTAATTAATTATCTTTCAATAATCCAACCCTTTAGGATTATATCATTGCTGACTCAAACTACTGGGTTGAGGGTAACGTCACATTCAAAAGAGGGGCCTACTACAATAACTAAGATAATCTCTTAAAAAGTACAAAAGTGCGGAAATAATCGAAGGTTACACTAAAGGCGAGTCGGATCCAAGTGATTCATCTTGTCTATCTGTTTTTATTTTTATTTTTATTTTCAGCATTTTTAGTTTTTATTTACATGTTTAAACCTTTTTCTAAACTTTTGATTTGATTAGACGTTGAGGATAAAGCGGTATTAAAAGCTCTTGTGTCATTGGACGACCTCGGTATCTTACCAACACTATATTACACTCACGATGGGTGCACTTGCCCATAAGTGTGTTGAGTGTTAGTAGAATATCGTGATTTATAAATTTAAAACTTGGCTAAAGTGTTAAAAAGGGCTAAAATATATATAAAAATATACACACACCTAACACGCATCAATATGTAATTATAAAAATACATATAATATATCCTTAAATAATGTTAAATATAAAAATATATATAAATAAAATAATTTTTATTAACAGTTCTGAAAGTTCTGTAATATTTAGAGTTCTGAAATGAACCCAACCCTATATGTATATATATAGGTGAATTATAGGGAGAAATCACATGTGAGTTATAAAAACTCTGAAAACCTAATAGATGGACATCATATTGCCACATGTTACACTTTGTAGCTGCGACATTTAAAACCTGCAACATTTTCTGACACTAACACACTTTTCATAACAATGGGGAGATGAGAGAGAACGTGTTACATTTTTTTAGTTCACATTTTTTTGTAATTCACATGTAACACTTTTTTATTGTATTTTGACAGCAGTTTTTTAGATTATATGAAGTGTATGGATTTAAGAACTTATAATTTACGAAGTTTTTATTTTGTAACATGCGTAAAAAAACATGTAACATTTTTTTACAACAAGATATTTATGTAACAATGCAACTGTTACACTTTTTTGTGTCATATGAGAGAGGAGAGAGTAAAGAGAAAAGTGTAAAGTTGTTACACTTTTTGTCAGAGAGACTGTAACATTCTCTAAAAAAGTAACTTTTTGTACCTTTTTAATATCATTCATTGATTACATGAGATTAATGGTGGAGATGGAGTTTTCTGGGTTTCTTTAACTCATGTGAGTTTTCAATTTATCCTTTCCCTATATATATATTCTAGGTTATCACCCGCGAATACTCGCGGATCGAAAAATTTAATTTGCATTAATCGAATTGTCATTAAATAAAATAAAAACACATGCTTTCAAAGGTTTTTGATGAACACGTTTGAGAGAGAGAGAGAGAGAGAGTATGAACGAATTCGTGAGTTCTTGATGTTATTGTAATTGTGTAATCTTTATCTCTCTAGTTATCTCTCCTTATATACATCCAAATAGAAACCCTTGATTAGATTACGTCCATCAAATAATTACTAACTAATCTAATAAGGAATAAATATATTTTGATCAAATGTACAATCAAAAAAATTCAAAAAATCTGAAACATAAAAAAATTCTAAAGATCTAAAAAATAAAAAATATTTAAAGGAATAACTGCGCAGTTCCATCTGATCTCTCAAAACTATAAAGGCGCATAACGGAACAACTGGAGTCATTTGAAGCAGTAAAAACTCCCTTTTTTTCTTCATTCTAACACTCCACTGATGAACCTCACTTGCACAAATCAAATGTTCATTGGCTGATTTGGAAGATTGTTAGAAAAATAATGATTCACATATGAAGATGGCAACAACTGCATAATAACCCATTTTATAGTAAGAAAGATATAAGAACAAATAAAACAAAATGAAAGCAAACAAATAAGATGATGACCATTTGTTTGGACTCTGGCTTTAGTAGTATCTTGTTGAAAGAAGAACTCATTTGAAGAGATTGGTCAAAGTGATGAATGTTCTACTATGAACCAATTTTAAAACATATATATATATGTTGTATCCAGTAAAATATATGCAGAAATGGAAAGTTTGGTTGATAATTACCAGAATAGAATACAGGACTTAGTGTAAAGCATAACCTTAAAGATTGATGGAAGCATTGTTTCTTAACATGTATGAAAGTATCACTGATGCAAAAACAGATGATTCTGTATGGGGAAGAAGCAACAACTAATGCTACTAATACACATTCAAAAAAAAAAAAAACATAATACATGTATAAAAACATTCATGAATTTTAAATGCTTTAATATGACATCAGTTTTCCCCAATATCCATATACAATCACAAGTAATGAAATGCAGACCTATACTATAAAAAATATTACGTTTAAGTTGACCATCACAACTATCATTGATTTAATTGAAAAAAGACCGAATAATAAATAGTTCACTATAAAAAGTGAGTGTCAAAAAAAACTATAAAAGCAAATCAACACAAGGTGAATTCCTTAAAAAAAAACAACAAAATCACACCAAATGATTCACGTAAACACATGAATCAAAATAAAAATTATCTAAAATAAAACTTTTCATACAAAAATCCCATCAATTTGATATCGATTTAAATACAAAAAGTCAATTTCAAACCCCCTAATAGCAATCACTTGAAAATAATAAGAATCGCAAATTGATTGCTTCAGCAAGAACATTAACATTGATCAAAGCGAAAAAATAGAAGGAACATCGAATTACTTCTGTGCCCTACAAGATAAAAAAAGATTCGACAAATCTATACATATGTGAACAATTAACATATCAAACATGATTAAAGCGAAATAATCAAATATCGGATTACATCATCAAAGATTGATAGTTATACATACCAAACACATGCCACTATATCTAATGAATACTATACCAAACTGCATTTATAAGTAACCTAAGTCCAACATACCTGACTTGCGGAGACTAACACTCCCCTTTTCAGAAATCGCCTGCACGGGCACATCATTTGCCTCACGCGCAGCTCTCTTAGCCAAATTAGTCTGATGTCGTTTCCCCTTCGTGTGCACCAAGTAATTCCCCTCATTATTATGTAGCATTAAGCACAACTTACACTCATAACTGTAACAATATATCAACAATTATAGTTAGTAATCATATGCTATCATTTATATAAAAAATCAATGTATTAAGAATGCTTCAAGAAAACAAAGAGAATTACCATTAACAACTCTCATGTAAGCTGCTTCAAGAAAATAACCTTTTCCCCCATTGAACCCATCACTTCTAAAGCTCCTAGTCTCCCCTCAATAGGCAAAACTCTCGTTAACCTGAAAGACTAATACATTATTATGGGTCGATTTGGATTTTGTTTTATATTAAATGGGTCAAATAGGTTAAATAAAAAAAATCTAAAAAGGAAAATGTTGAATGGGTTGAAAGCCATATAAATTTTATTTAAATGTTGGGATGAGCAAATGGAACCGGTTCCGAATTTCCGAACCGACTCAATTTTCGGTACCAATTTGGCACCGACATTTAGTGTTTTCAGTATCGGTTCGGTACCGGTATTTACCAGAACTTGGTTGACATCAAGAACTGCTCCTATTACTCTATTCACTTATCATTGTGAACCTCAATCCTCTGTTCTTCTCAGGATTTACCATGAACTTTATATGAAAATTGAATATCACAAGTAAGTTATTTGCCATTTTAAATCAAACTTATTTAAAACAAAATGTAGAGAATGTTATGGCACATCGGCATGCCTAAAGTACCGTATGTATTCACAAGGAAACTTGAGCCTCCCTACACGACCACCATTACTTCACATCAGAATGCGGCAAAATGTTTCACAAAATATGATATTTAATAAACAGTTTATGAAAAAATTTAAGTGTCAAAGATATATAGACAATATGCATAAAAAATCACATAATAAGGCAGAAAGGACTAACCACAATAGAAAATGTAACAATCTTAGGCTCCATGCTTGGGTTTTCAAATCCGAAAGTACCTTTGTTTCCCATCTGCAACATGCATAAAGTATTAAAAAAAACCTCAAATAAAAAGAATAAGACTATAAGAGAAAGGCATTTTATGCAGCGGTTTCAATAGCAATCTGGATTATTTGGATTCAGCGAAACGACTCGGTTTTTAATGGCAAACCTGCATCTCTGACCATAATCATCGAGAAGACTAAAGCCATGAGCTTTTTGTGGGTTAATCACATACACAACTAATTTAGATCATAAGATAAGCAATTATGGGGAAGAAGCAACAACTAATGCTAATACACATAATACATGTATAAAAACATTCATGATTTTTAAATGCTTTAATATGACATAAGTTTTCCCCAATATCCATATACAATCACAAGTAATGAAATGCAGACCTATACAATAAAAATATTAAGTTTAAGTTGACCATCACAACTATCATTTATTTAATTGAAAAAAGACCGAATAATAAATAGTTCACGATAAAAAGTGAGCGTTAAAAAAAACTATAAAAGCAAATCAACACATGGTGAATTCCTTAAAAAAACTTAAAAAAAACAACAAAATCACACCAAATGATTCACATAAACACATAAATCAAAATAAAAACTATCTAAAACAAAACTTTTCATACAAAAATCCCATCAATTTGATGTCGATTTAAATACAAAAAGTCATTTTCAAACCCCCTAATAGCAATTAATTGAAAATAATAAGAATCGCAAATTGATTGTTTCAGCAAGAACATTGATCAAAACGAAAACATCGAAGGAACATCAAATTACTTATGTGCCCGACAAAATAAAAAACGATTCGACAAATCTATACATATGTGAACAATTAACATATCAAACATGATTAAAGCAAAATGATCAAAGGAATATCGGATTACATAATCAAAGATCGAGAGTTATACATACCAAACACATGCCACTATATCTAATGAAAACTATACCAAACTGCATTTATAAGTAACCTAAGTCCAACATACCTGACTTGCGGAGACTAACACTCCCCTTTTCAAGACTAACACTCCCCTTTTCAGAAATCGCCTGCACGGGCGCATCATTTGCCTCACGCACAGCTCTCTTAGCCAAATTAGTCTGATGTCGTTTCCCCTACGTTTGCACCAAGTAATTCCCCTCATTATTATGTAGCATTAAGCACAACTTACACTCATAACTATAACAATAAATCAACAATTACAGTTAGTAATCATACGCTAACATTTAAATAAAAAATCAATGTATTAAGAATCCTTCAAGAAAACCAAGAGAATTACCATTAATAACTCTCATGTAAGCTGCTTCAAGAAAATAACATTTTCCCCCTTAAACCTCCCAGCCAATATAATTGCACGGTTCCAAGAGTAGCGGTGACTACAAACACACACACTTTATGTTTTGCATGTTAACAATTTTCAAAAGGGCAATGCAGTTTATATGTGGGCCTAAAATGTTTTTTTTTTTAATATTTCACAAGCTAAAAAGTACAAAAGGTATTAAAAAAGAACTCATAATGTAGAATAATAATAAAGGAAACCAAATTTTCACTACGAATGTGAACACAAGCATATAATGAACTAATGGTCTAATGCACTAGTTTATGAGTTTATCATGAAAACAAACTATAAAAACTCAAAATCTAAGTAGGGACCAGATGATCTATTTGAATCAGAAGCTTTCTTATCATTTTGAGGCACTATTGACTTTGTGGTTTGACTAAAACCCACAAAATATCACTTAAATCTCTAGTGGATCTTGACAAACAAAAACGTACCGGACATGCCAGTGTTGACGCAACCAGAGATAATCTCCACACAACGTGACTTAGGACCTAAAGTTCCAACGATTTTCATCATAGCGAGGAAAATTTCTGGAAATACGTAAATAAATTCGTGATTTATTATGAAACCATATTGTTAACATGAAAACAACCATACACACATATATGAGGTGAAATAAGTTCCGATTGATAAGAAATTCAAACAAAATAACAAAAAAAAAAAAAACACTTTAATAAGAATACAACTAACAGATGATACCAGCCATCTATAATTCAAAATCTAACCCCCAAAATCATTCTCATCTCAATAACATAACCCAAACGCAATCACTTAACTTCAATTTTTTTAACTAATGTCTAACCAAAAATCACAAACAAATTATGAAAAAACATTTACCAGAACCTACCTCTGATAATAGCGACGATTAAAAAGGGACAAGGATTAAGAATAGTAACATCTTACTCACAAAAACTCCTAAACTTGCAATGACATGACAACATTTAAAAAATGTAAAACATAGATTGTTGGAATCACAATGATGATATAATTAGCAAAACCCTAATCGGAACCAAAACCAAAATCAAAACTCAAATACTCAAATATACAAACAAAATATGTATACTAACCTTGACTGGGAACCTAAGATAAGATGACGAAAAACCTAATAGGCCAACAAATCAACGATAAAAAAAATCTCAACTAATGAAAGGACATAGAATAAGCTTAAAAAAATTTGTAATAACGGACTGCTCACCTAATACGCGACATGAGTTTCCAAAGGCAGGAGATTCATCTAAAAGGGAAAACTGTGATAACCCAAACTTTCAAGGATTGGAATCGCCTAATCTCGTAACACCTAACTTGTATCATTGCTCTTCATGTTCCGTTTACACGTATTTAGACGTGTGTGATGTAAGATGGACCAACGCGACTTGATTATGCATGATTGTTACGTTGTTAGACGCTAGTGATGGTTTATAAACTCAGTCAGTCGCATATTGTTTTGGGCTTCGGTCACACACTCCCTCATACCCTCTTGGTTACTCTTGGTCCAAACACTTTAGGCCCAATTCGCCCAAGTCCAACTCTTAAAAATCCTGGGCATACATGAGGCACGTAGAGTATTGCAACATAACCCTACTTTCCCCTCTCTGCCTCTGATGATTGACGACAAACTTGGCATTCGAAGCTCCACTCCTTTTGACTCACGTATTCTATCTCGGTTAGTGTAGTTACCATGACTTGATTTATATCTCTTTGGTTTAAGTGGTTGTGATCTATTGTGGTGTATGTTAATTGTTCTTGAATTGGGTTCATGATCTGAAGTCGCATGAATGAGATCTACTGATCCGAGTAGTATAATGATAGGAATTTAGTAATTTTTGATGCTAATAAACTGATGTATAACTAGGGTTCTTGTCAACTAAATTTGATGTTTCGAATATGTTGATATGTACTAATTGCCGTTAATTATTGGAAGATAATTAGGGTATTGCACATGATAGAAACTATTAGTAATTGACCTTGCGATGGTAGGTTTGGATATTTGTGCCACGTGAATAGATCTATATTTAATCACTGATAGTGCTAACTAACAATTAGGGTTGATAAACTATTGTGTTGTAATTTATGGATCGTGTAATGAAGATGATGAAATTCTAAGAAATAAATTGTTGGCGTGTTATAAAAATCTGAGTTATACAAGATTCTTAGTTCCGAGTCTATGCACATGATTATTTCAGAATGCATAAGGCATATGATAACTGATAACTGAATTGGTAATAAGACTTATGGGCCGAGCAAACATCAAATGAATTATGGAGCCTTATGGATAAGATTAATGGTATGGGGCCTGTTATGTTATGAGATGATACCACCTAGTAGCCCATATTTTGAGGAAAACATGAAACGAATTGGGCTTGCTGTTTTGGGGTCGCACATACACATATATACTAAATTAATTACAATGGGCCGGTCATAAGTGGGCCTGTTTCGCTAGGCCAATAGATGATGCCGTAACATAAAGCGTTGTGGGTCGGGAGGTGTTTTGGGCCTAGGGTGTAGCCTGTCACACACACACACACACACACACACCTGTTTTGGGCCGTTGTGCACTATTACGAGGACTGAATGAATTGTTAAGTGATATTGGGTTTTCATGCTATTGGACGACATACTTTCTCGTTAGATTAGGTGACATGGGCCGCACATGCACACACACTCGGATGGAGAACATGTCAATGGGCCGTTGTATTGTGTAACGGGTACTCAGACCAGGAACATGTGTATGTATGATTTATTATGTGAATATTTGCTATATGTTGAGTAATGCTCGTGATTTAATGCATGTAATAGTTTAAGTGACATGAATTGATAAATGCTTTTGTGAGACATGGGCACTGTTGATTGACTGACACAACTTGCACAACCTGTTTAATGCTAGTGCATTGTCTGATGAATACATATGAAACAATACGCACTAAGCTTGTATGCGAACTGATTGTTATGTGCAACTGTCATAGGATTTGATTGATCATTTCTATTAACGAGTAGTTAATCTTACCGAGCAAATCCAAGGTGAGTTCATCTCTCTTGATCATGCGTCCCGGTGGTTGGGACAGTCAGTGGGTATCCCGGGGAGGGGTAAGTCTTTTGGATAAAAACATGAATGTTGGATAATATACTCATCTCATCACCTTTAAAGTCCCTCCGTGTTGTTTGGTTACCGGGGTGGTAACATGGTATTAGTTAGTAGCGCTACTTAGGTTTGGCAATCTCACCCTGTACCTGGGAGGACGGGTGTTGAACTAATGACCTAATCATGACCAATGCTTTGATAGGAGCATTGGAGAAAGGGCAAAATAATCAGAAGCCATCTTGTATTCGGGGTATTATCAACATTACTTTCGGAATTAACTTCAATGGATTAACTAATCACTTGGTAACCAACTGTCACACCCCAACCGATGGCGGAAACATCGGGATGAGACGAACAAATTGCTCAAAACAACATAACACTATTGTGACAATAAATATTAAATTCATTTCATAAATTGTAAAGTGGGGTACATAGTTCCAAATAAGTAAACATAACATTCAACAATAAATCAAATGCTAAGTGGGTTTCTAATGTCCATCCTAGCTTGATTCTTGTTTTCTTAATCATTCAACCTGCAATATGTATTAAAATAAAATCAACAAAAGCATGTTGGCGAGTATACAAGTTTTCATACATAGCATAGTACGTGTTTAAAATGTTGCTCATATCCAAATGTGAAATACAATATCATATTGACAGTATACTCGAAACGATGTTACTCTACGTGTCCAAACCAAAGTTTAACGCAATTAACGTGTCCAACCCAAAAGAGTATGAGTGGTTTTAACATAGTTTAACCTAACAATACCCGTTAATATAATGGGAGGGGCGTTTCTCAACCTATAGCGCTACCATTGTTAGGGGAGGCTTGCAAAGTTAATGAACACATAGTCATGAGTGTTTACAGTAGCATAACATCTCTAACATGATTAAAATGTATCACATAGAGTATGGATATAGTGTGCATAAAATGTTTGATGTGATTGTGTAGTTTGATAAGTAATACATATTGCACCCAAAAAGTGTAAAACGAAAATGGGTCATGTATACTCACCTTGATTGCGTTGCGTTTTCTTGTAAGAACGTACGACGAGTAAGATTGAAACAATCCAAGAGAACGAACGAGAGCGTTTATCCTATGTAACACCCTAACACGCGTTAATTGAAAAGACGCAGCGGAAACTTGTACCATAAAAAAATTCTTTCATTAAAAACGTTTCGACCTACTAGCAAGTTCATTATGAATTCCTTTCTTACATTATAAACCTTATATCTTACTTGAAAGTTCACTTTTAAAATAACTCCTCTATATTGAATACATCAATCTAACTCAATTGTAGAATAAAACATAACTTGTAACAAATTTCATTCTTATACACCCCGTACAATCCTTCCTGTGACTCGATCCTCGATCTCTATTCCTTGATGATCCTCATGACTTGTGTTACCTGCGCTCACCACATAAAATTCATAACGTTAGTACGCATTATAAATATACACAATTTATTCTCGTTTACTTATTGATCCATTAACTCTTTACATCCCAGCTTTCCATCTGATCATACATTCCGTGGTGAGACTTCTTTGTTATTCCCGCGTTACACTTCCTTCACCATGCACGCTAATATTAACGTTAGTACTCAATTTCATTGGATACTTGCGTACCTACCTTCATACATATTTATATGTTCACACATGACCATCTACGTACATACGTACATACCCACATATATACTCAGTTACATTATTACATACATATCTACATACAAACATACCTACTCACATACATACATACATACTTGCATCCACGTATATACATTCGTACCTATACGCGTATGTACCTTCGTACCTAAATACATAATGCTTACGTCCATACATAGCTACTTGCGTTCATACATATACCGATACCTACATATATACCGATCTTGCATACATATTTACATACTTACATGCATTCATAAAACGAATCATAATTACACACGTGCATACCTTGCTCACACGTACATATACTTACATAATTACATAAATACATTCATACATACATACTAACTCGAACATATCACTTACCTAATTCTCCCCGAATTACTGTCGTATCACACATAACCAATTACATACATACGTTCTTACTCTTATATAAACACATCTACGTCACTTCATGCGTATCTACATACACCCATACCGACATCATTGCGCATACTTCCGACATTATACATATATACAAATATACATTCCTGCTAGCAGCATACTCAACTCATACATGTCTAATCACATCCGTATCTCCATAAACTTACATATGTCTCTATACTTATCTTGCTCCATTTCATGCTTGCGCACACGCTCATTGTAACTCATGAACACTTTACAATGAGTTAGATTACATTTTGGGACACCCTATGGGCTACGGGACTGATTTGGACGAATTCTGCACATTTTAATGAATTTGCAGCTGACGCATGGCCGTGCATCCAACCGCACGACCGTGCAGTACCTACGACGTCGGGGGCACTGGTAGTGCACAAGCCCGTGCACTGATTTACCCGGATACGCACGACCGTGCAGCCAAGCGCACGACCGTGCACCACCAAATCCTTACGGTGACAACTTACTGTCTTACGGTGAAACAAAAGCTCCAGAGCCTACCGTAACTTACGGTGGCTACCGTAAGTTACGGTGGCAGCAGATCAACTATCATTCATAATTGCTAAAACTCGCATAACTTGCTCGTTTTGCGTCCGTTTTACTCGATTCTTTTTCCTACGCGACCGTAATTAAATTCCCCATCCCATGGAATTAACATTCGACATCCGGATTATCAAAATTCTAATCTTTTAAGCTATCGACTTATTACCTTTTTACCAAGTTTTGACCCGTTCATGCTTTTATCCACATAAGCTGATTATTTGACCTTGATTCCTCATGAACCTTATAATTTCAACGTTATTTATCATAAAGGATCAAATTCTTAGATGTCTCGCATCCTTTTAACACACTTTCGCTCAAAGCTTAATTGACTCGTTTAATCCCATCAGATTACCTTCGACTTAGATAACTTCCCTCATCTAAACTAGATCAATACACATCTTAAAACTCTCATCATTTCCTAATCTTACATAATTTCCCATACTCATAAACATGAAATCTATATGCATACTAAGAAGTGAGTCGGAAGTCACTTACCTTGAGCGTCCAAGTTCAAGCATAGGTTCCATGCTTTCTTTTGACCCATTAGCCTCCGTGCTTGAGCCCGTAGACATGCTATCTATCCTTACATGACCATACATTGATACCCTTGTTAGTAAACAAGGCCACACAAAGCATCAATCATAATAAATCTATGCTCAACAATTGACTTTCATTAATGGATTTCTTGCAACTCATAGCATAGATTAACAATGAGATCATTTCTACTTGCATAATATAAACACGCCATTACATATCTTGCTATAAAATATTTCGTGCATCACTTTGACTTCCTAAACCGTACATTTATGATAAGAGATCTACCTCACAACATTCCTACCATGGTTGACTTTCCAGAAAGTCAACTATCAAGCATTTCAACTTCCAACTTGGACACACATTCATTCACAAATTAACATGTTAGAATATAGTCATTATGCCATCTACGCTTCATACTCATTTTGTAGGACATATTTGGCCGCATAATCAAATAGTTACATATACACATATACATACCATTCCGTTCATAACAGCATCTTTATAGTTAACGCCAATATCAATTAAGTTTACTTCTTTTCTAGGATTCTCATTCGTTCCATAACCATTTTTTTTAAGTTGACACTAATACGATCAAACAATCCATATATATTCATCACATCATTCAAGCGTATGGTACGAATTTCACATATTATTGTCATTTAGGCATTTCATCAAACACCTTGTGTGCGTACTACCATCTAAGCTTAATGTACAACTAATTCATGCATATCCTTCTAACCTCATACATAATTCACCAAAATTCCTCCTTCTAATCATCATGAATCATTTCTACATAATCATTAAACATACTAGAATCACATTTCTTTCAATTCCTCTAACAAAAATCTACCATGCATGCCAAAATACATCAATATTAAGCAAGAATTGGACATGGGTGATCATTCAAGTTGTTATCATCACCATAACCAAATGGGTTTCACATATAAACATCAAATTAACCCAAACCATGCTTAATCCATGTTCTACATGATGATTCTAACTCATAAACAAGTTCAATTTCATACTACTTCAAAGATTAATCAAAACCCTTATCATTAACTAGCATCAAATCACATAATTCGACTTACCCCATGATGGGAAACCCTTAGATGACTAAGGAATTGATCACATGCATTCGATTGACCTTCAATTTCCTTCTTAATTTGATGATTTTAGAGGTGTTAGGGTTTTGAGGGGAAGGTTTCCCCTGGTCTCTCCTCACGATCGCACACACCCACTTCCATTCCCTGGGCCTTTATTTGTTATGTGTTTTAATAACACATTTTTCATTTTCAACCCCTCATTTATTCATAACATGTCATCTTCCCCCACTTCTACATATTAATCTAGCAACCCTTCATGCATACCTAAGAATTTTAGATTTACTAAAATTCATAAGACTTTACTAATGGTAAAAATCTATGTTTACCATTTCTTTCCGTCAACTATTGCGATTAAAACATTATATTATGTCATACGAAATTTGGGGTGTTACAAGTCTACCCCCCTTAAAGAAGGTTTCGTCCCCGAAACCTTTCTCACTTTCCTCTTACACACACACATCTATGTTTGACTTAATAGTCACATTATAATTATAAGTAATCGTCCTATCTCATTTCATAATTATTCATACACTTGACTTCTTCTTAACAAGTCTATACTTTCCATAGCATACTTTCACATAACATTCTCATTTCCTCGACCCGTTAGTAGCAGGTCAATATACATATTCATTTAAACTTATAATAATGCTTACCTTCATATGATCTGTTTAAAATAGATCTAATACTTTTGCCCCATCCTTTAAGATTTCATTCCAAGCACACGTTGTATAACATTTAACTCTTGTTTTGTTATCACAACAAAACTACTACTTCATAGTTACACCTTCATGCTTAACTCCATAGTTAGCGTCATTCTACGTTTTCTACAGTTACTTGTACCATGCGTACTTTTACATTACCTTTAAATCATCCCATTAATTTTACATTACTTTTTCTCTTATTTAATACATTATTTAGTTTACATAAGTATACGGGTCATACTAGTCAGACATCGCGTACCATACCATGCCTATCTACCATTCATTTTACTAAGGAGTTACTCACCTATAACTCTTCTACCATTTCCTACGTACATGCTATAACATATCACACATTCCAATTCTTACACGCATTTCTTTCATTTTATTAGTCATTTCGCCAACTTGCCACATTTTGACTTTTCAAGGTCAAATTGCACTTCTTACTTATCGTAAATGTATTGAAGTACATGCCCTTACTTCTTTCCTTTCATGCTTACTTGCAAAGACTTTATTACATCGTTTCAGTATTTCTTACCAAACTTACCCTTCCCGTCAATACTTAAGTTATTGTCCGGGTCGTAGCCCTTCATCCATCCTGACTCCCAAGAGTCGATTTCTAACACATCTAACGCGTAATCTCATACAAAACTTCTTTCATTACACTATCACCTTTTACTTTATACTAACTTACATGGCCCGTTCAACTCAATCATGGTCGAACCATCGGCATCTTCTTATATAGACTAATTTCATCCTTTTATATTTTAAATCCGTTTCACGGATTTGAACACATCATTCATACTTTTCGTCCCTTCTATGTCTTGAATCCGTCTTGCGAATTCAAACATTGCATTCATACCTTTCATTACTTTCATGTTTCGAATCCGTCTAGCGGTTCCAAACATACCATTCATACATTTTCTTCCTTTCGTGCTTTGAATCCTTTTCGCGGATTCAAACATTTCATTTACATCATCCATTCACATCTTTCATTTATTACATGTGCTGAATCCGTCTCACGGATTCAAACATATCATTTTCTGCATTTCATTCTTTGAATCCGTCTTGCGGATTCAAATATTTCATTCATACCTTGCTGATCCGTACTTTCTTACGAATTCAACATTCTTCATTTTTTTTATCACTCATACTTTTCATTCCTACATAATACTCTCAACTTCCCGAGAGCCTCACTACCCACTTCACCCGCACGCCCACCTGCTACCCAATTCTAACGGACATACCTGCGATAATTACCACAGTCTCACGAACGTCATATGCTTCTTGCGTACTGGCCAGGTGCGCAATTCACATACGAATTCCGTGCCTTCAGGTAATCATCGCCTTATGTCCGCATTAGTGGGTCTCAGTTCGTGCTACATTTTTTTACAATTTTACCAAGACAATATCGTTGTCTTCCGTTTAGTACTTACCCTCCCAAGGAGACTTCTTTCTTTTTCTTTTAACAACGGTACCCATACATATCAACATTGTGTACCTGGGGTCCGTCTGTCCATTTGCATCCTTGACTGCCTTAGCATCCACCTTAGACTGCATTCACGGATCATCCTCTCCAAACTATTAAGCTTACCTTGCACATAGCAAACCGTTAGCTTCTTCATATGAATACATACATACACGTTTTCATTCCATTTCTACCTTTAGATCTTGATCGAGTCATGGATTGTACCGGTTCCTTATCACAAGAGCACATAGGTTTGAGTTCAAGTACCTGCCTTCTCGTACTTGATTCCCTCAAACCTGGGCTCTGATACCAACTTGTAACACCCTAACACGCGTTAATTGAAAAGACGCAGCGGAAACTTGTACCTTAAAAAAATTCTTTCATTAAAAACGTTTCGACCTACTAGCAAGTTCATTATGAATTCCTTTCTTACATTATAAACCTTATATCTTACTTGAAAGTTCACTTTTAAAATAACTCCTCTATATTGAATACATCAATCTAACTCAATTGTAGAATAAAACATAACTTGTAACAAATTTCATTCTTATACACCCCGTACAATCCTTCCTGTGACTCGATCCTCGATCTCTATTCCTTGATGATCCTCATGACTTGTGTTACCTGCGCTCACCACATAAAATTCATAACGTTAGTACGCATTATAAATATACACAATTTATTCTCGTTTACTTATTGATCCATTAACTCTTTACATCCCAGCTTTCCATCTGATCATACATTCCGTGGTGAGACTTCTTTGTTATTCCTGCGTTACACTTCCTTCACCATGCACGCTAATATTAACGTTAGTACTCAATTTCATTGGATACTTGCGTACCTACCTTCATACATATTTATATGTTCACACATGACCATCTACGTACATACGTACATACCCACATATATACTCAGTTACATCATTACATACATATCTACATACAAACATACCTACTCACATACATACATACATACTTGCATCCACGTATATACATTCGTACCTATACGCGTATGTACCTTCGTACCTAAATACATAATGCTTACGTCCATACATAGCTACTTGCGTTCATACATATACCGATACCTACATATATACCGATCTTGCATACATATTTACATACTTACATGCATTCATAAAACGAATCATAATTACACACGTGCATACCTTGCTCACACGTACATATACTTACATAATTACATAAATACATTCATACATACATACTAACTCGAACATATCACTTACCTAATTCTCCCCGAATTACTGTCGTATCACACATAACCAATTACATACATACGTTCTTACTCTTATATAAACACATCTACGTCACTTCATGCGTGTCTACATACACCCATACCTACATCATTGCGTATACTTCCGACATTATACATATATACAAATATACATTCCTGCTAGCAGCATACTCAACTCATACATGTCTAATCACATCCGTATCTCCATAAACTTACATATGTCTCTATACTTATCTTGCTCTATTTCATGCTTGCGCACACGCTCATTGTAACTCATGAACACTTTACAATGAGTTAGATTACATTTTGGGACACCCTATGGGCTACGGGACTGATTTGGACGAATTCTGCACATTTTAATGAATTTGCAGCTGACGCATGGCCGTGCATCCAACCGCACGACCGTGCAGTACCTACGACGTCGGGGGCACTGGTAGTGCACAAGCCCGTGCACTGATTTACCCGGATACGCACGACCGTGCAGCCAAGCGCACGACCGTGCACCACCAATTCCTTACGGTGACAACTTACTGTCTTACGGTGAAACAAAAGCTCCAGAGCCTACCGTAACTTACGGTGGCTACCGTAAGTTACGGTGGCAGCAGATCAACTATCATTCATAATTGCTAAAACTCGCATAACTTGCTCGTTTTGCGTCCGTTTTACTCGATTCTTTTTCCTACGCGACCGTAATTAAATTCCCCATCCCATGGAATTAACATTCGACATCCGGATTATCAAAATTCTAATCTTTTAAGCTATCGACTTATTACCTTTTTACCAAGTTTTGACCCGTTCATGCTTTTATCCACATAAGCTGATTATTTGACCTTGATTCCTCATGAACCTTATAATTTCAACGTTATTTATCATAAAGGATCAAATTCTTAGATGTCTCGCATCCTTTTAACACACTTTCGCTCAAAGCTTAATTGACTCGTTTAATCCCATCAGATTACCTTCGACTTAGATAACTTCCCTCATCTAAACTAGATCAATACACATCTTAAAACTTTCATCATTTCCTAATCTTACATAATTTCCCATACTCATAAACATGAAATCTATATGCATACTAAGAAGTGAGTCGGAAGTCACTTACCTTGAGCGTCCAAGTTCAAGCATAGGTTCCATGCTTTCTTTTGACCCATTAGCCTCCGTGCTTGAGCCCGTAGACATGCTATCTATCCTTACATGACCATACATTGATACCCTTGTTAGTAAACAAGGCCACACAAAGCATCAATCATAATAAATCTATGCTCAACAATTGACTTTCATTAATGGATTTCTTGCAACTCATAGCATAGATTAACAATGAGATCCTTTCTACTCGCATAATATAAACACGCCATTACATATCTTGCTATAAAATATTTCGTGCATCACTTTGACTTCCTAAACCGTACATTTATGATAAGAGATCTACCTCACAACATTCCTACCATGGTTGACTTTCCAGAAAGTCAACTATCAAGCATTTCAACTTCCAACTTGGACACACATTCATTCACAAATTAACATGTTAGAATATAGTCATTATGCCATCTACGCTTCATACTCATTTTGTAGGACATATTTGGCCGCATAATCAAATAGTTACATATACACATATACATACCATTCCGTTCATAACAACATCTTTATAGTTAAGGCCAATATCAATTAAGTTTACTTCTTTTCTAGGATTCTCATTCGTTCCATAACCATTTTTTTTTTAAGTTGACACTAATACGATCAAACAATCCATATATATTCATCACATCATTCAAGCGTATGGTACGAATTTCACATATTATTGTCATTTAGGCATTTCATCAAACACCTTGTGTGCGTACTACCATCTAAGCTTAATGTACAACTAATTCATGCATATCCTTCTAACCTCATACATAATTCACCAAAATTCCTCCTTCTAATCATCATGAATCATTTCTACATAATCATTAAACATACTAGAATCACATTTCTTTCAATTCCTCTAACAAAAATCTACCATGCATGCCAAAATACATCAATATTAAGCAAGAATTGGACATGGGTGATCATTCAAGTTGTTATCATCACCATAACCAAATGGGTTTCACATATAAACATCAAATTAACCCAAACCATGCTTAATCCATGTTCTACATGATGATTCTAACTCATAAACAAGTTCAATTTCATACTACTTCAAAGATTAATCAAAACCCTTATTATTAACTAGCATCAAATCACATAATTCGACTTACCCCGTGATGGGAAACCCTTAGATGACTAAGGAATTGATCACATGCATTCGATTGACCTTCAATTTCCTTCCTAATTTGATGATTTTAGAGGTGTTAGGGTTTTGAGGGGAAGGTTTCCCCTGGTCTCTCCTCACGATCGCACACACCCACTTCCATTCCCTGGGCCTTTTTTTGTTATGTGTTTTAATAACACATTTTTCATTTTCAACCCCTCATTTATTCATAACATGTCATCTTCCCCCATTTCTACATATTAATGTAGCAACCCTTCATGCATACCTAAGAATTTTAGATTTACTAAAATTCATAAGACTTTACTAATGGTAAAAATCTATGTTTACCATTTCTTTCCGTCAACTATTGCGATTAAAACATTATATTATGTCATATGAAATTTGGGGTGTTACATCCTAGAGGTGAAATACCATACGAGAGGCGATTACTAAAAGTCTAAATAAAATTTCTAATATTGAAGGTTTGAATCTAATTATTATTCAAACATTATAATTTATCTCAATAATTAATATTTAAAGTGTTTATTACTTATGTTATAAATTAATCATTTAAATAAACAGGTTTTAATAGTTTATATAATCTGTTTTGAAAACTGAATAAAATAAATATATAATAAATAATATAAATTCATAAGTCTTCAAAAGAGACTAATAGAAAGAACAGTAACCAACATCAATAAACATTTCCAAACTCACAATTTTGATATTGATTGTTATTGTTCATTGGTTGTAGCGTGATTCCAAATAAAAGAAGACAGTTTGAGTTAAAAGATGTACCGAGCACAGTGACGAACATCGTGAACTCCAGCGAACTTAGTTACCCTTCAGCGTCTCGATTTACTCGGGCAAACCTCCGATTACCGGCGAAAGGCTCCGGTTGTCTTCTCCGAGGGCGTCGGACTCCTCGGGTGTTTAAAATCAAAGTTAGTATATTCTAACAGTGGACTAAATCGAGGGAACAAGAAAATTAAGAAAGTATACCAAACAAAATGATGCCGTGAGTTCCGACGTAACGACTTCGGCGAGCATTCGAGTTCTGGCGACGGCTCCGATGTTGCGAGCTTCCTCTCCGGTTGTCTCCGGCAAGGTCTCGTAACTCTCCGATGAATGTAAAGGGGTTCGAATGAGAGTAGAGAGGGATTGTAGGTGTCGAGTTGTGTGAAAAACGGTGATGATGGTTCGATTTATATAGTGTTCGCGAGTCTTGTAAATAAGGAAAAGGTTGTGATTGATTCGTATGCAAGTATGAAAAGAAATATATTTCAATCACAGAATGAAAACGTGAAATGAGATGTCAATCAATCTCGAAAAATCAGCGAGTCGAACAAAAGGAAACAGTAAGGCTGTACGCGTTTTTGATGAAAAGGAGTCTAGGTTCCTGAATTTGTGAACATGGCAACCTTCAATCACGAGAAATTAGTGGCCAATAATCAAAAGGAAATGACAGAATGATGTTTGCTTGTTACCATCTTTTTGGGCGGCAATTAAGAAATGGGGAAAGAAAGAATTACATGCATATCACGTATACATGTGATGATATGTGTTTCAAGTTCCTATTTCCTTATTTTTCTCTTATTTTACATAACAAAGGACCTTCACAATTTATCTTTGTTAAATAAAAATGTATAATTTGTATATACTTAAAACCAACTAACTAAATTAACTTTAATAATTTTAGTTGATATTTAAATAAGTAGATAAATCGATAAATGGATTAAATTCCTTCGACGGTTAATTAGTTTTGCGAAAAAAGTTTCGCTGGTTCAAAGTTAGAATTTGAATTTTTAAAACGGGTCAGATTTCGAGAATCCATTTTGACAGATGTTACACCAATGTTTTCATAAAACTATGAACTCACCAGCGATGTCTGATACACTTGTTGAATGCTCGCAGGTCGTTAGATGTCTTAGATTGGAGCTTGCTGTCTGGAGTAGCTGGAGTGGTCATGGGTCGTACTGGATGGATTCATGTGATTGAATTATGGATATTATACATTGGTTTTGAAACGGTTTAACTCTGGTTACTATTTGCTTCCGCTGAACATGTTGGGTTTTATTCAAACTTATAGTTGAAACTTTTATTTAATAAGTGATGCTTTTATTTAGAAACTTGTATGTGTTCAATGTAATTAGTGGCTCGTTGTTGGTACGTCACACGCCTAGCAGGGACATTCCCTAGGTGGTATTTTGGGGTGTGACAATTTGGTATCAGATCCACTGGTTATAGTGAACTTGGTTTTAAAACGTTTTTGTAAAACCAGACTATAACCGAACAGGTCTGAATATGTGAATACGACCATGACACTCAGCTCCAGATTGCAAGGTTCGTCTTTCTCACTTGTTGCATCCATTACATGATTAGTACACAATTGCTTATGACACAACATACGAACACACACTCGCCACTATAACATGATTGCATGAGTTACTTGCTTACATTATGACGCGTTTTGGAAAAAAAAACCGTGAGGGGCGGACGCCGAGGGCGTGCTGGCTGCTAAAGCAGACAATATCGTTGTTAGTATGCCATAGTCTTTGGATTCCTGTGATTTTATTACCTTGACAACCTCCGTTTGACATTTGAGTTTGAAGAACCATTTGACATGAGTTAGGTGGAACTGAGATGAGCATGCAAATCACAATACTATTGTGGGTGCACACATAATAATAATGTCAGGTGCATGCGAGTCCCAGTGAGCCTTAACAAGTGGAAAAGGGGTTCTGTTCCGTTATTCGAACAGTGTGAAACGTAACAAATCTTTAGGAGTCATAGAAGTGAATGTCTCCTACTTGAATGTGATCTTTTCACTCCTTTCTGGATCCTTACGAATCTCGATGCTATCGAGTATTACCTGAACACACATCTGAACGCCTAGCGAAACGTGTAGAATGTTAGGTGCTTGCATGAACGTCCTTGAGTTGGTCTATACCTTTCTCGCTTCTCTTCGTTTGCTAGAACTCTATGTATTGATGTCTTAGACTCCGAAGTGTGATCACTTCTGCAACACTCTCGCAGCATACCGCGTATTACTCAAACAACTTGCAACATTGATGGGCAAGAGGATGAGTGTAGTTCTTCACCGGCCTCATTATTTGGACGACCCCGATTTCCAGCAACGAACATCAACAATTTAACTCCAAATGAATCTTTAACCCTAGGCAGCGACTCATGGGAGTCAACTCTTATGAATCAATCAGGACGTAAGTGATGGCAACTGATTATAGGGTGGAATGAGTAACTTTCCACGTAGTGAGTAGTGTCTTAGGACGTGACACGGAATGAGACAGGATGGACCCTGTTGTTGAAAGATCGTAAGGCCCCGTTTCAAGCAACAACATTAGAGGCAGCAGTCACGACAACAACCAAGGGAACGACAGCCGTATTGTAAATGCTCGTAACGAAAACAACAAACACTGGAAATGATGCTCATGGAAGGGCATTTAGGATTGGCGTAGGCAACACCAGGTGTAATAACAACATGGTAGCTTGCATATTTTTGGGTAACTAATCATTTCGGCTCTGTTCTGCTTGACCCTAATGCTTCTTGAACCCGAACCTGCTGTGGAATCGGCTGATGGCAAGTTAACTGAAACCTCATACGATTGTTGGGATGCAACTCGACCTTGTGCGACAAGTGTTCGACGTCGACCTTCCTTCTACTACCCTTGAAAGTTTGATGCAATAGTTAGTATGGATTGGTTATCCATACATCGCGCATATATACTATGTGAAAAGAAAACTCTGTGTACCCCTCTCCCTAGTGGAGAATCATCAACTGTTCCAGAATATCAGAGTTGTGTAAAGGCTAGCATCAATTCTGCGAGGAAAGCCCAGAAGTGTCTATGGAGGAACTACCCCGCCATGTTGGCAACCGTTACTAATATTAATGCTAAGGAAAATAGGATCGGGGATCCACGGATTATTCGTGACTCCTTTCAGTGTGCTGTTCGAGGAACTTTCAGGTTTACTTCCAGAACTGTTAGTCGGAACCTCAGTTGATTTCATGCCAGAGGCAGCTCTGAAGACTCGTACTCTTACCGCCTTGCACAGGGAGGGTTGCAAGAACTGTCTAAGCTACTACAAGAACTGTTGGACAGGGGTTCTATCGGACCTAGTTTTTCGCTTTGGGAAGCCCTAGTTATATCCGTGAAGATAAGCCTTTTCGTAGGTGTGCTGATCATCGAGAACTCATCAAGGCGACAGTCGAGAACCGTTTTCCTCAACCATGTATTGACAACGTGTCAAACAATTGCAAGGGACGAGCTTTCATTCGAGGATTGAATTGCGAGCGAACTATTATTAGATGGAAATCCAAGGGGGAGAATGTTTCTGAAACGGCATATCGAACGCAGTACGGCCATTGCGACTTGTAATTCACGACCTTGGGTTAATCAACACACCGGCAGCTTTATGGATCACCTAAAATGACCGCGTTTATCGATGACGTTTTGGTCCATTTTCAGGAAAAAGGAACATCATGGGCGACATTGGTATCTTATTTTAGAGCTCCTGAGGAGGAGCCACTCCGTGTGAAGTCTTGTTAGATGTAATTACTGGATTCGAGATGTACATTTTGGTCATGAAATCAACAAAGTGGAATACATGTGGACCTCATTAAGATCCATTCTGTTAGAAACCGTTTGGCACCAAAGATTCATTAGGGGATGCAACAATTCTTTGGTTTCGCAAGATACTATCGCAGATTCATCGCAGGATTTTCAAAGATTGTGCAGCTCTAACCTCTTTAATGCAACAGTGTGCTGTGAACCCGTGGGAGACAGAATAGGAGAACGTCTCTTCAAGCTTTTGAAATTCAACACTACAAAGTACTGAGTATTGTCTCTACCCGAGGGTACGGGTGATCTAGTGGTGTACCATGACGGTTCGAATTAGAGTTCCAGTTACACGCCAACGCAACACGAAGAAAGTAATGACCCACTCGGCGGATTTACAAGAAGATTTGCACGCATCACAACCTACGGTGGAATCCATGGTCTTTGGACATAAGCTGGAGGCATCACTTAGACGGTACCAAATGCACTACTTAGACCGATCACAAGGGCATCCCGTGTATCTTTGTTTCGGAAGGGCTAAACATGCAATGTCATCGTTGGATGGAACTCTTGAATGACTACGACTGTGAAACCGGAACGTGCACGAGCGTTGCAACTCACTATCGACTCTAACTTACGTGATCAGACTCGTTCTGTTCAAACTAGGGAACTGAAGGAAGAGAATTTTCAAGTTAAGCTCATGCGGGGCATGGAGAAGCAACCCTTTTGCAGGTTGGACAATATTCGCTACCTCTTGGAACGAATGTGGGTCTCATTATACGGCAACTGTAGGGAACTCGTGTTGAGCAAAACACACCAGCCTCGATATTCAAGTCGTCTGGGTTTGATGAGAGATATTAGGATCTATAAATCTTGCTTTGGTGATCGGGTATGAAGGCCCACCTAGCTATGTTTGTGAGCGATGTTTGACTTGTGGGAAAGTCGAGATAGAGTATCAATAACCGGAAACACCCATAGGGAAATGAGAACAGACTGCCATGGATTTTGTCACTGGTCTACTTACAACTCAAAACGAAAGCATTATCATCTGGGTGATCGTTGATGGACTCACGTTACTAGCACACTTTCTTGCAATCGATGAACTGACAAGTCTTGCAATCTCTGATTTTGATCTATCCTTGATTCATGTCAGGCAATACATAAAACCTTGGCTCACGTCTAGACATGAGCACTACTTATCACCCTCGGACAGATGGTCAGAATGAATGAACCACCCAGATACTCGAAGACATGCTCTGTTTGAGGCATTACTTGGATGATAATGCCAACCTCCTTGTGGACTGATGTGGATGACAATCTAATCGCGGGTCCAGGGCTTGCACTCGAAACTCTTGCGAAGATTATTTAGATTGGAAATCATGTGGAGACAACGCGTGATCGCCAGGAAACCTGATAACTTAGGAAACACTGGGAGTTCGCTGCAGGCGAACATGTCATATTGGAAGTCTCACTCAGGGATGGTGCGGTTACGATATGTTGGGACATTCAAAATTCTGGAAAGAATCGGTGACATGGCTCACAAACCCGAGTTACCTAGCGAATTGGATAACGTTAACACTTGTGATACCCTTGTTAGAGCCTAAAGTTAACGACAAGTAGCGGTTGTCAAGGAACCTATCGAAAACATAGACTAGGAAACCAAGGTTAGTTAGCATGGTCGAATCCCAATCGCGAGAGTTCGTTGGAACTCAAGACATGGACCGGAGTTCATGTAACAACTGTCACTAAAATCAATAATTGGGATAATAATTAGACAAAAAGAAAACCCTAATTGAGACACCCAAGTAATTCTGCATTAGCCCTAGAATTTTCAGAACAATCAGAATCAGGATCAGGGCCCCTAAAACTCAAGGGGGGCAAACCCTAGTTGATAGTTATCCAAAATAACTCATTGCTAGCATCTGATTGGCTGAAATTTTGATTCAGCAAGCCTAGTCCTGAGCCTAGGCAGCCTATAATTAGACTGCTTAGCTTACGGACCGTAAGGGATCAGGCATACGGTCCGTAAGCGAGTCCCAAAAATTAGTATAAATAGCAGACATCAGGACTTGCCTTCTGTTCTTGTTTCGACGAAGAAATTCGTTGTGTACGAAGAGTTATATCACAATCAGTTCAATAACACACACAATTCACGAAGTGCTGCCGCAATCAGGGTAATAACTCGATCGCTATTATGATTCAACGTCCGATCGATTATAACTATCCAACGATTGTCCGAGTGTTGCTCAAATTGAGCTTGTACTTTGATTATTCGTCGTGATTTCGACTTGAATATTTGAGTGCTGTTCGAATTCGGACTATGCTCTGTTATTCGTTGTGAATCCGATTGAATTATTAAGTATTGCACTTGTCAATCATTGTGAGGGTTTAATCTCGTGAATTGACGTAACTGCTGTATTAAGTTACTAACCCGTTGTGTGTGCATTATTATCAAATTAGGTTTAATCAAGGCTAATCAGTAGGCTTATACCTTGCTCGATAAATCTGCAATGTGAGTCATTCTCTTTTTATCAACTGTTTTACAATACTCCAAATTATTTTCAAAATGTTATAATTACAGGGATTAAGTCGTGGTTATCTTGACCGCTGGCTAGTGGGGTATTGTGCACATTACTAATTTCTCACGGTTAGGCAATAAGCCCTAACAGTGGTTAGGCTAATAAGACCTAACAGTGACAAAACGTCGCTAATTGGGTGACTGGACCCAATAGCGGTATGACCATCGTCACACGGGTGGTAAGGCCAGATATAAAATAAGATACTGCCATAGTAATCGCTCTTATGCTGTAAATTATAACTATGTGTCATTTTATCAAAATGAATGATTCACTCAGTATTTCCCCGCTGACAAAACCTTTTTACAACATGTTTCAGGTGACCTACTGAATTAAGTACACGTGCTACGGAGCACCATCAAGCTTGAAGTAGTGGCTCAAATAAATAAATAAACATGTTTGTAAAATAATGAAATTATGATATTTACGGGGTTTATCCCGAAGTGTAAATAAATAATACTCGGGCATATTTTCAAATTTAAAACGATCATGTTAAGACTTCCGCTGTAAAACTAAATACCACGGGATTTTCTGTCCCGCGGCTCCTGGACCGGGTCAAACCGGGTACATGGGGCCGTGACAGAAAAAGGTGGTATCAGAGCCACTGATCAAGCCATTGATTTAAGCCAATTAAGTATTTAGGAAATACTAAATTTATTAATTGCTATTCTGTGATTATCTGCTTTATCTATGGACAGATCTGTATATGCTAGTCAATATAGCAAGTAATACAATTTCTTAAAAATAATTTGACGTAAGTTTTAGTATTTTTAATATCTACAGTCTAGAAGTCTTATTCGGGAGATCATAAAATTTACAAATAAAACCTAGTGTGTTTTAAATTTTCAGTAGTTTTGGTAGATACCCAGCATGAAATAATATTTCTATAAAATTTAGTTATAAATTTTAACCTAGTAATTGTGTGTATTTTGCTATACAGCATGAGTAACTTATCTGAGGCCCTTCAGAATTTAAATCTCTATCCAGTAAGAATAGAAGTTTCCAGAGATTTCAATAGATATATACCAGACATAGAGGAACCTACAGAATTCAACGCTGTACCTTTCGAGAAACCCAAGCCTAAGGAAATAGAAATTGGGGAAAGTTCCAGGCAAATTGAGAGATTACCATCTCAGGAAGAGTTAGATTTTATAATGGCAAGCTATAATACTATTAAACCTAATAGTGAAAATGTTTTTATTCACTCTCTTGAAACACAACTACCAATGAACTTAGAACCAGTTATTCCAAACCCTTCAATCCACTCGCAAATAAAAGAATGGTTGATTAATGAAATACAGTTACAAAACCATCCCTATAAACTTTTTCCTCAGTTCAGTTCAGAACCTTTACCAAATCCACCAATAAGTAACGAGAATATAGCTGAACTTCGCCTTGGTGAAAAACTAATGGACATTGGGGATAGGATCCAATAGATTGGAGGACAGATCTTCCGGAAATACGATGAGGGGGAACACCACTACTAGAATATCATCTGACAAAAGATAGGGAATTATGGAACTGTGATCGTATAATAATAATAGTAAAATCAGTATATGTAAAATAAATAATAAAACATGGGTATATAGAAATGAAATTTTGGAAAATCATAATTTTGTTTGTACATTCGTTTACGTGATTATGTGCACTTATTTGTGACCTTGAATTAATTTTTTTGTTTAACTAATTATTTATATATAAATTAGTTATCAGATGGAAAACGTGAATAATGAACCAGTTAATGAAGTTAATGAGTCTAAACAACAACCGGGGAATCAATATATGACTAGGCAGGATATAGAGAATATCGTTGCTCAAGGAATAGCCAACACTATTCCAACAATGATAGCTCAAGGGATAGCCAACGCTATTCCAGCAATCATTGCTGCTGTTAAAAATCCAATAGAACCACAGCAAATCATTCCTAGCAAACGTATTTCTGAAGATAACTTCAGTAATAGCGTAAACAGAGGCAATGATTATGTTAATCATGATGAGGAACCACGACAAGCTCCGCTCCCTAAGAAAAGGAAAGCTGCAACGCCTAGTTGCACTTACAAGGGGTTCCTTGCCTGTAAACCTTTAGAGTTCGCAGGCAATGAAGAGGCAACTGTGGCACTGCGTTGGTTAGAGAAAACCGAGGCAGTGATCAGAATAAGTAAATGTGTTGAGGAAGATAAGGTTATGTACGCTTCGCACCTTTTCAAAGAAGAAGCGTTGGAATGGTGGAATACAGTATTACAAGCTAAAGGAAGTGACGTGGCCTATGCCATGAGTTGGGAAGAATTTAAGCAATTAATAGAAAGAAAATTTTGTCCCGAATATGAGAAAGAGCAAATGGCAAATAAGTTTTTAAGTCACCGAATGGTGGATGTAGATTGTCGAGGGTATACTTCAAAATTCTTTGAGTATGCCAGAATTGTACCTACTCTGGCTTCGCCAGAACCGGTACTTATCTCTCGCTATATCTGGGGTTTGATTAGTGAGATTCGTGACATTGTCAAAGCTGCGAGACCCCGCACAATTGATGATGCAGTAGAGTTAGCCAACACTCTAACTGACGGACTGATACGCACTCGAGAAGAGAATAGAAAGAAGGATTTAGCCTAGAAAATTTCCCAAGAATTTCATATAGATAATAGTAGCAATTTCAGAAAAAGAGGAACCGGGCGATTTTCCACTATCCCATTTTGCAATACTTGCAAGGGAAGGCATTTTGGAAAATGCAAAGGATGCTGCAATTACTGCAAAATTCCAGGACATCGAGAAGAGGATTGCAGGAAGAAGAAGGCAATAACCTGCTATAATTGTGGAGAAACCGGACATTTCAGAACAAACTGTCCGAACTTAGGCAACCCACCAAACGAAAAGACGAAACCTGCAGAAGGGACTACCAAGAAAAACGCAAGAGCTTTTCAATTAACTACTCAGGAAGCTGAACTAATTCCTGACATTACAGTTGGTACGTTATTAGTTCATGACGTTTATACAAATAATATTTGACACTAGTGCAAACCCAAGGTATTTATAAATACTTCATTCTGCCAAGCTTTTAACTTACCTCTAACTACCCTTAGGCAGATTTTTATAGTCGAAACGGTAGATGGAAATTTTGTTAAAATAAATAAGATTTTGCGAGAAGCAAAGATAGAATTAGGATATAAATTTTCTGCAAAACTTGTTGCCAATAAATTTAGCCGGATTTGATGTAGTATTAGGAATAGATTGGTTAGTAGCCAATCATACTCGAATCCTATATGATAAAGAACTCCATAGAAATTCAGACCCCCACAGGAGAATTAGTAATAATTACCAGAGATAAGCCACAAAAACCATTAAAATTCATTTCAGTAATGAAAGTGGCTAGCTATTCAAGGAAACAAGAAACGGTGTATATGATTTCTGTAATCATTAACACTAAAAATAAAGAACTTCAGGACATCCCTATAGTTTCAGAATACCAAAATATTTTTCCAGAAGAACTACCTGGGTTACCACCGGATAGGGAAGTAGAGTTTAGAATTCATCTAATTCCAGGAACTACACCAATAGCTAAGGCACCTTATCGATTAGCACCTACTAAAATGCTAGAATTGAAAAAACAATTAGATGAATTACTAAGCAAAGGATTTATACAACCTAGTTCATCCCCTTGGGATGCACCAGTGTTGTTTGTGAAAAGAAAGATGGGTCGATGAGAACGTGTATCAATTTTAGGGAATTGAATTAGGTTACAATTAAGAATCGACACCCGTTATCTAGGATTGATGATCTTTATGATCAATTGCAAGGAGCTAGGTATTTTTTCTAAAATAAATTGTGCTCCGGATATCACCAGCTGAAAGTGCAAGTGGAGGACATACCCAAAACTGCTTTCAGAACTAGGTATGGTCATTATGAGTTTACAGTCATGTCCTTCGGATTAACCAATGCTCCAGCCGCATTTATGGACATGATGAATAGAATCTGTAACCCATACTTGGATAAATTTGTAATCGTATTCATTTACGATATACTCTTTTATTCCAAAAATCAGGAAGAACATTGTGAACACCTGCATGCACTCTTAACCTTGTTAAGAAAAGAAAAGCTTTATGCCAAATTCTCGAATTCTGGCTGCAGGAAGCACAATTTTCAGGTCATATGGTAAATCATGAAGATATTCACTTAGATTCTGCTAAGATAACAGCAAATTACTAAATGGAAAATTCCTCAATCCCTAAATGAAAATTAGGAATTTTGTAGATTTAACCAGATGCTAAAGGTAGTTTATTAAGGACATTTCTCAGATAGATATATTCTTAACTAAGCTAAAACAATTAAGTTTAAATAAGAATCTAAACCAGAAGAAGCCTTTAGAATCTTAAAGTATAATTTAACAAATGTCCCAATCCTAGCCTTACCAGAAGGAACAGAAGATTTTAAAAGTATATGGTGATGCTTCAAATCTAAAATTTGGAGGTAAGATAATGCAACGCAAAAAGATAATTGTGTGTGCATCAAGGCAATTGGAAAAGCATGAAGAAAGCTATACCACTCAAGATTTAGTATTAGGAGCCATAAAGTTTATCCATAAGTGATTACGACTGTGATATTTAGTATCACTATGAAAAGGCTAAAAACGGCTAAGGATCGCCGGAAGAGTTATACAGATACTAGACGAAAGTCGTTGGAGTTCGAGTTGGAAACTTATTAAAAGTATCTCCTTGGAAAGGAGTTATTAGATTCGGTATGAAGGGAAAGCTAAGTCCAAGGTACGTAGAACCATTCCTATAATTCAACGTATAAGACCAATAGCCTATCGTCTACAACTACCAGAAGAGCTAGCTGGAGTACATGATGTATTTCATGTATCCAATCTCAAGAAATGTTTAACCAACGAATCCCTGGTAGTACCTCTTCAAGATGTAGAGGTAAACGAAAAGTTGAAGTTTGTAGAGAAACCACTACAGAGCAAAGATAGAAAAGTCAAACACAAGCGACAAATACTGATCAAGGTTAAATAGAATTTGAAGAGAGGACCAGAATATATCTGAGAACTAGAATCAGAAATGAAGCGAAAATACCTCATTTATTCCAGTAAATCTCGAGGACGAGATTTTTCTTAAGGTGGGGAGGATGTAACAACTGTCACTAAAATCAATAATTAGGATAATAATTAGACAAAAAGAAAACCCTAATTGAGACACCCAAGTAATTCTGCATTAGCCCTAGAATTTTCAGAACAATCAGAATCAGGATCAGGGCCCCTAAAACTCAAGGGGGGCAAACCCTAGTTGATAGTTATCCAAAATAACTCGTTGCTAGCATCTGATTGGCTGAAATTTTGATTCAGCAAGCCTAGTCCTGAGCCTAGGCAGCCTATAATTAGACTGCTTAGCTTACGGACCGTAAGGGATCAAGCATACGGTCCGTAAGCGAGTCCCAAAAATTACTATAAATAGCAGACATTGGGACTTGCCTTCTGTTCTTGTTTCGACGAAGGAATTCGTTGTGTACGAAGAGTTATATCACAATCAGTTCAATAACACACACAATTCACGAAGTGCTGCCGCAATCAGGGTAATAACTCGATCGCTATTACGATTCAACGTCCGATCGATTATAACTATCCAACGATTGTCCGAGTGTTGCTCAAATTGAGCTTGTACTTTGATTATTCGTCGTGATTTCGACTTGAATATTTGAGTGCTGTTCGAATTCGGACTATGCTCTGTTATTCGTTGTGAATCCGATTGAATTATTAAGTATTGCACTTGTCAATCATTGTGAGGGTTTAATCTCGTGAATTGACGTAACTGCTGTATTAAGTTACTAACCCGTTGTGTGTGCATTATTATCAAATTAGGTTTAATCAAGGCTAATCAGTAGGCTTATACCTTGCTCGATAAATCTGCAATGTGAGTCATTCTCTTTTTATCAACTGTTTTACAATACTCCAAATTATTTTCAAAATGTTATAATTACAGGGATTAAGTCGTGGTTATCTTGACCGCTGGCTAGTGGGGTATTGTGCACATTACTAATTTCTCACGGTTAGGCAATAAGCCCTAACAGTGGTTAGGCAAATATGACCTAACAGTGACAAAACGTCGCTAATTGGGTGACTGGACCCAATAGCGGTATGACCATCGTCACACGGGTGGCAAGGCCAGATATAAAATAAGATACTGCCATAGTAATCGCTCTTATGCTGTAAATTATAACTATGTGTCATTTTATCAAAATGAATGATTCACTCAGTATTTCCCCGCTGACAAAACCTTTTTACAACATGTTTCAGGTGACCTACTGAATTAAGTACACGTGCTACGGAGCACCATCAAGCTTGAAGTAGTGGCTCAAATAAATAAATAAACATGTTTGTAAAATAATGAAATTATGATATTTACGGGGTTTATCCCGAAGTGTAAATAAATAATACTCGGGCATATTTTCAAATTTAAAATGATCCTGTTAAGACTTCCGCTGTAAAACTAAATACCACGGGATTTTCTGTCCCGCGGCTCCTGGACCGGGTCAAACCGGGTACGGGGGCCGTGACAGTTTACCTCGGAACGTGAAGATCAGATGAAGCTCAAGCACCCTAACCAGTTTGTCAATGTTGAATTGAATGCGGATGCAACAGGTGAATTTCGGGACGAAATTCCCTTTCAAGTTGGGGATGATGTGGCACCCGAGGAACACCCACAGTCATCCTGATCTATCACTTCACTCTTCTGTGACCGCTATTCAAATTTCGGGACGAAATTTCTTTCAAGTTGGGGATGATGTGACAACCCAAACTTTCAAGGATTGGAATCGCCTAATCTCGTAACACCTAACTTGTATCATTGCTCTTCATGTTCCGTTTACACGTATTTAGACGTGTGTGATGTAAGATGGACCAACGCGACTTGATCATGCATGATTGTTACGTTGTTAGACGCTAGTGATGGTTTATAAACTCAGTCAGCCGCATATTATTTTGGGCTTCAGTCACACACTCCCTCATACCCTCTTGGTTACTCTTGGCCCAAACACTTTAGGCCCAAGTCGCCCAAGTCCAACTCTTAAAAATCCTGCGCATACATGAGGGCACGTAGAGTATTGCAACATAACCCTACTTTCCCCTCTCCTCCTCTGATGATTGACGACAAACTTGGCATTCGAAGCTCCACTCCTTTTGACTCACGCATTCTATCTCGGTTAGTGCAGTTACCATGACTTGATTTAATTCTCTTTGGTTTAAGTGGTTGTGATCTATTGTGGTGTATGTTAATTGTTCTTGAATTGTGTTCATGATCTGAAGTCGCATGAATGAGATCTACTGATCCGAGTAATATAATGATAGGAATTTAGTAATTTTTGATGCTAATAAACTGATGTATAAATAGGGTTCTTGTCAACTAAATTTGATGTTTCGAATATGCTGATATGTACTAATTGCCGTTAATTATTGGAAGATAATTAGGGTATTGCACATGATAGAAACTATTAGTAATTGACCTTGCGATGGTAGGTTTGGATATTTGTGCCACGTGAATAGATCTATATTTAATCACTGATAGTGCTAACTAACAATTAAGGTTAATAAATTATTGTGTTATAATTTAAGGATCGTGTAATGAAGATGAAGAAGTTCTAAGAAATAAATTGTTGGCGTGAGTTTATTTGGTTAAATATTAGTTATAAAAATCTGAGTTATACAAGATTCTTAGTTCCGAGTCTATGCACATGATTATTTCAGAATGCATAAGGCATATGATAACTGATAACTAAAATGGTAATAAGACTTATGGACCAAGCAAACATCAAATGAGTTATGGAGCCTTATGCATAAGATTAATGGTACGGGGCCTGTTATGTTATGAGATGACACCACCTAGTAGCCCACATTTTGAGGAAAACATGAAACGGATTGGGCTTGCTGTTTTGGGGTCGCACACACATATATACTAAATTAATTACAATGGGTCGGTCATAAGTGGGCCTGTTCCGCTGGGCCAATAAATGATGCCGTAACGTAAAGCGTTATGGGCCGGGAGGTGTTTTGGGCCTAGGGTGTAGCCTGTCACACACACCTGTTTTGGGCCGCTGTGCACTATTACGAGAACTGAATGAACTGTTAAGTGATATTGGGTTTTCATGCTATTGGACGGCATACTTTCTCGTTAGATTAGGTGACATGGGCCGCACATGCACACACACTCGGATGGAGAACATGTCAATGGGCCGTTGTATTGTGTAACGGGTACCCAGACCAGGAACTTGTGTATGTATGATTTATTATGTGAATATTTGCTATATGTTGAGTAATGCTCGTGATTTAATGCATGTAATAGTTTAAGTGACATGAATTGATAAATGCTTTTGTGAGACATGGGCATTGTTGATTAACTGACACAACTTGCACAACCTGTTTAATGCTAGTGCATTGTCTGATGAATACATGTGAAACAATACGCACTAAGCTTGTATGCGAACTGACTGTTATGTGCAACTGTCATAGGATTTGATTGATCATTTCTATTAAACGAGTAATTAATCTTACCCAGCAAATCCAAGGTGAGTTCATCTCTCTTGAGCATGCGTCCCGGTGGTTGGGACAGTCAGTGGGTATCCCGGGGAGGGGTAAGTCTTTTGGGTAAAAAACGGGAATGTTGGATAATATACTCATCCTATCACCTTTAAAGTCCGTCCGTGTTGTTTGGTTACCAGGGAGGTAACATGGTATTAGTTAGTAGCGCTACTTAGGTTTGGCAACCTCACCCCGTACCTAGGAGGACGGGTGTTGAACTAATGACCTAGTCATGACCAATGCTTTGATAGGAGCATTGGAGAAAGGGCAAAATAATCAGAAGTCGTCTTGTATTCGAGGTATTATCAACATTAATTTCGGAATTAACTTCAATGGATTAACTAATCACTTGGTAACCAATGTTTTCGTAAAACTATGAACTCACCAGCGTTGTCTGATACACTTGTTGCATGCTCGCAGGTCGTTAGATGTCTTGGATTGGAACTTGTTGTCTGGAGTAGCTGGAGTGGTCATGGGTCGTACTGGATGGATTCATGTGATTGAATTATGGATATTATACATTGGTTTCGAAACGGTTTAACTCTGGTTACTATTTGCTTCCGCTGAACATGTTAGGTTTTATTCAAACTTATAGTTGAAACTTTTATTAATAAGTGATGATTTTATTTAGAAATTTGTATGTGTTCAATGTAATTAGTGGCTCGTTGTTTGTACGTCACACGCCTAGCAGGGACATTCCCTAGGTGGTATTTTGGGGGTGTGACAAAAACAACATAGAAAATCAAAACATAAGAATGATGAGTAACTTATCATTGTTTCTCAGATGATTGAATAAACATCTTTGTTCTTCATTAGTTAGAGTTGAGGAGAGTGGTTGTGGATTAGGTTTCTATTTAAAAAAAAAGATGAAATTATAATGACTGAAGAGTAATAGCATAAAAATCATACTATTAGAATCCAACCTCATCTTTCTTTTTAGTTTTTATAACGCCAAGAATTTCAACCACACACTATTAGAATAACAATCATACTATTAGAATCCAAACTATTAAAACGGATTCTTTTGATCCAAACAAATGAATAAAAACAAAATAACATAACCTGGTGATAACATAACAGCGAGATGAATACGGACCTTAAAATTAATGGAAAGTATTTAACTAATTGTTTTATGATCAAGACTTATTTTTAATAATGTTATATAAAGTCAAACATAGACTTTTTCAGCTTACCACATCCAAATGTTCATTCAAAATAATAACCTTTTCGTCATTCATTGTTCAAAGCTTACTTAAACATTTAAGAGGATCAGTATACAAACAAAATATGTATACTAACCTTGACTGGGAACCTGAGATAAGATAACTAAAAGCCTAATAGGCCAACAAATCAACGAAAAACAAAAATCACAACTAATGAAAGGACATAGAATAAACTTTAAAAAAAATTAGTAATAACGGACTGCTCACCTAATGCGTGACATCAGTTTCCAAAGGCAGGAGATTCATCTGAAAGGGAAAACAACATAGAAGATCAAAACAAAAGAAGAAATTAACATCATCAAACCAATCTCACCATCGCAAGTGATTTAGGGTTCAGTGTCGTCACAGTCAATCGTGCAACACCATCATTGATTAAAGGCCTTCCTACACATCAGCAACTTCATTGCCATCAGAGACTGTCACTGATACACACCGATGGTCTAAGGTAAATTTACTCAGTCTAGATGTCATCATCTTATGGAATTGTAGGAGGATCATTGGCAAATCGAATGATGAATAACTTATCATTGTTGTCTCAGATTGAATAAACATCTTTGTTCTTCGTTAGTCAGGGTTGAGGAGAGTGGCTGTGGATTAGGCTTCTATTTAAAAAAAGATGAAAATGGAATGACTGAAGAGTGATGCGTGTTAGTGTATATATGTTTTAGATATATTTTTAAGCCCTTTTTACACTTTTTAGCCAAGTTTTAAATTTATAAAACACGATATTTACTAACACTAAACACACATATGGGCAAGTGCACCCATTGTGGACGTAGTATAGTGTTGGTAAGATACCGAGGTCGTCCAAGGACACAAGAGCTTTTAGTACCGGTTTATCCTCAACGTCTAACCAAATCAAAATGTTAGAAAAGATTTTTAAACTAAGAAAATAAAACTAACTAAATGCTGAAAAATAAAAATAAAAATAAAAACAGATAGACAAGATGAATCACTTGGATCCAACTCGTGTATTAGTATAACCTTTGATTATTTTCGCACTTTTGCACTTGTTTAAGAGATTATCTTAGTTATTGTAGTAGGCCCCTCTTTTGAAGGTGACATTACCCTCAACCCAGTAGTTTGAGTCAGCAAGGATACAATCCTAAAGGGTCGGATTATTGAAAGATAATGAATTAAGTTATTAATGCAAATTATGGTAGGCCCCTCTTTTGGAGGTGACGTTACCCTCGACTAAGTAGTCTGAGTCAGCAGGGATACAGTCCTAAATAGCCGGGTTATAGTATTAATAGTAATTAACTTATGAGGGGGTCAAAGAGTTTGGATCCTCGCCATCCAATACCTATGGGTATTGAAGGAGATCCTACTAAAATTGACCCAGGTCCCTTGCAGGACCTCTAAACGTTGAACAAGGGCAAGACTCTTACCAAACCATTCCCTTAACCCCCGACCAGGTAGCCAACATACCTCCATATAGACCGTGGAGATATGAATGGTGAAAATCTTTTATTTTATATAGCCAGTAAAATAATGCCAAGACACCACGGACAAACGATAAGGAAAAATCACCTTCAACATAAGTAACTAGTTATTAAAGTCATTAATACAAAACCAAATAAAAAGTGCAAAAGATTAAAAATAAAAAGTATTATACTAAACACTTGTCTTCACCAAGTGATGTAAGAGACTTAGGCAAACATGGCCTTGATTGTCAAGAACTCTTACGATCAATCTTGGATCCCGAGACGACTCACACACTCTATGATGGACAATGGATGATGGTGGTGGATGATGGTGTTGTGATGGTGGTGGGTGGTGGATGATGGTGTTGTGATGGTGGTGGGTGGTGGATGAAGTGTGAGAGAGGTGGTGTGCCAAGGGATGAGTTGCAATGAAACCAAGCACTCCTATTTATAGGCTGAACAGAAGCCTGGGCACGGCCCCGTGTCCGCTGGACACGGCCCCGTGCCAGTCTGACAATCTCTCTCCTCATTAATTGTAATTCACAATTACAATTAATGCGCCTGTAGTACTTTCGCCACACCCCCGTGTTCACTGGGCACGGCCCCGTGGTGGGCAATAGAAGCTTCTATAGGTTTGTCTTATCTGCTGCTTCTTGGGCACGGCCCCATGCTGGCTGAGCACGGGGCGTGTTCAGTCTTCTGCCTTCTCTGTTTTGCTTGAGAGGATGCTGTCGAGGGGTCGGGCAATCCACTTATGTTCCTTTTCTTGTATTTAAGTTAGATTTAGCTGCCTTTTTGCTTCTTTTGTTAATTTGAGCTCATTTAATCCTGAAAATACAAAAGGAAGACAAAAACACTCTTTTTCCAACATTAGTACTTAAAAAGGGTTAGTTTTATGCCTTATTTGATGTAATTTATATGTTGCATTTTACACACATCAAAGAGTAATAGCATAAAAATCATACTATTAGAATCCAACCTCGTCTTTCTTTTTAGTTTTTATAACGCCAAGAATTTCAACCACACACTATTAGAATAACAATCATACTATTAGAATCCAAACTATTAAAACGGATCCTTTTGACCTAAACAAATGAATAAAAACAAAATAACATAACCTGGTGATAACATAACAGCGAGATGAATATGGACCTTAAAATTAATGGAAAGTATTTAACTGATTGTTTTATGATCAAGACTTATTTTTAATAATGTTAAATAAAGTCAAACATACACTTTTTTAAGCTTACCACATCGAAATGTTCATTCAAAATAGTAACATTTTCGTCATTCATTTTTCAAAGCCTACTTAAACATTTGAGAGGATCAGTATGCAAGAAAAGAATAATGAGACCATTAAACAAAATAAGCTACTCAGCTTAAAAATAATCATCTTTCTAAATCGCTAAAGCATGTTTTCTCGTATAGAAGTGCTTTCTGATCTACCAAAAAGGCACAACATACATTTTGTCTTCCAAGTTTTAAGAACTTATAAAGTCAATAATTCAAAATTTCTTAAACAAAATAAGCTACTCAGCTTAAAAATAATCATCTTTCTAAATCGCTAAAGCATGTTTTCTCGTATAGAAGTGCTTTCTGATCTACCAAAAAGGCACAACATACATTTTGTCTTCCAAGTTTTAAGAACTTATAAAGTCAATAATTCAAAATTTCTTAATACTTTCATTTTCTTAATACTTTCATTGTTTGTCTTAGCTAAGCCAGTGACCATTTGGCCGAGTACATGAAGAAAGAAAGAAAGAGAAAAGAAACTAAAACATTTGATAACTTACTTGCTTCCTAACCGGATGTAATATCTTCTATATGAGCTGAGATTCTTTTGAACCCATCACTTCTAAAGTTTCTAGTCTCCCCTCAATAGGCGCATTAACCTGAAAGACTAATACATGATTATGGCATCTCAACAAATAGAAGGGCTTTACAACTTTTAGGTTCTTGTAACTTACATAATAGATTCGTAACAATAAGAATAAATACCCTGTAAGATGTAGTTGTTGAAGTCAATATCTCAAAAAAGGAGATATCTGAAGGAAAAGAAAAATAATAAACCCTTTAAAGATAAGATTGTAGACAACAATATAACTCAAATTTCAACAACCAACAACCAAATTCATAAAACCAAACTTACAGTTTAAAAGGCTTAATCTCAATTGTATAACTAAAGTTTCTGCTAAAGAGAGAATTTATTTTTTTTTTCTTTTTGTAGATTATAATTAACTAATATATTTGAGAGCTTCTCCCTTTAGTGACAATTTTTTGTTTCACCTCTTTTAGATAAGTTGTATTGCATCGTTTTTAAGCATTTTCCCCAAATAGTTTTATGTCAAAAACCCTAGAAATCGATCAGCCATTTCCCCAAATAGTTTTATGTCAAAAACCCTAGAAATCGATCGGTGTAATTTTGATCAATATTTTTGTAACCGTTTACCCCAAATAGATTGATGCCAAAAACCCTAGAAATCGATCAGTAACAAAAAAAAACAAACAAACAAACAAACAAACAAACAAACAAACTGTGAGATAAACAAAAGACCTCAACATACCTTGCTGTGCTTGGAATTGGGCTGAAAAACGACAATCTTGTATGGATTGTATTGCAATTAACATCAAAGGAAATTTAAAACTGAAAAACATGACCCTAGTTTCAAAGAACGAACCTTGTAATCATGGATTGAAGAAGAAGATGTAGCGATGAGGATGAATTCGAAGAAGATTATTGTCGGTAGGTGAGATTTTGTGTAACTGATGGAGGATCTTGGCGGTGGCTGCAACTATGTTTTTTAGGGTTTGTGGATTAGTGTGAAAGAAGAATGAGAAAAAAGGATCCATTAATCCGACCCATCTTCTTTCAAATCCCGCGTCTAAGAAGATTTGTGTGTATTTACAATGGATTCCCTCACTACGTCAAAACTGGGCTTTAGCCACACTTTTTCCAAAACCGGCTTGTCATAATTTTGATTAAATGTGTGGTTAAAGGTCATTTATTATATTTTAATATACTTTTAGCCACACATTCTATTATTAGCATGGCCATTGTATAACAGCTCAAAACATTTAGCCACACATTTTATTATTAATGCAACCTTTGTATAACTTATCACAACCTGTAGCCACACTTTTAGAAAATAACTGTGACGTTTACTAGACACAACAAGAAAAGTGTAGCCAAATGTAACCTATTGCCACTTTATTTGTTTGATTTCTTGATTCATGTGACGAAAATACGTCTCTTCGAATCCTTTAGTCACACGCTTAATAAAAAATGTAACAATCACTAGCAAAAGTAGAAAAGTGTGACCGTCTATAACTATTTGCCACAACTGATTTTTAATGTTGAGACTAAAACATAACACATATAGTCACTTACAAATTCGTGTGACTAAATATGACCAACTATCATGGTATTTCATGATAAAAGATGTTTGTGTGACTAAAGTTGGTAAATGGACACAGGAAAATTTACTTGTGACTAATCATTTCCTTCTTCCTCAAACCCCCCAAAATTCCATACCTACACAAAACCTAAATTAAACCCCACCAAGTTCAGGAGATCACCGCCGTATCTCCAGCGTGTGTTTGCAACGACCACCGCCAATTCCAACTTCCACACAACCCTAACTAGTTTTAGTTACCACGTATCAACGCTCTCCTCTCATCTACTCTCCTCCGCAGCGCAAATTAAGCGTATGATTCAGTTTGAAGCAAGCTAGAATGAGATTACTCAGATTGATTTTCACTTTCCTCCTCCTCCGGATGCAGGCAGGCTAATTCGAAAACATCTTCAGTGGAGACTTTGAGAGATCTAAAGTCAAATGGTATTTTTTTTTTTTACTTAGAAGGAGTATTGTAGTTTTAGTTTACAGTTTGATGTAAATTAGGTTAAACATGTGTGGTTTTGTCATGATTAAAGCCCTAAGATGTTAATTGGACTTGATATTTGTGATATTTGCTGGTCATATATGGATTGTGAGTTTGAATTGGAGGTTAGTAAGCCCTTGGTTGTGGTTATTTACACCGGTTTTGGTTGTTTGGAGGTTAATTAGGTTAAATATGAGTGATTTTCTTTCTTTTTTCGGGAACTTCAACGCAGCAACTGGTCTCTACTTCCTCTTACACAAGACCAAGCTACTTACGCCGCCTTAGACGCTCTTTGTTTGATTCACATTTTTTGATGTTTTTCAGCAAAGACTTCTGAAACAAGGGTTTTCATTCTCTTTTTATATTCTAATTGTTTGCTAGTTAGCCTAAATGAACATATATACATTACCTTGCTGTTAATAGTTGCTGGTGCATTCCTATCCAGCCACAAATATAAGGTAATTTGTTGTTTTTTGCATTTTGTATGATTTGGAGTTAGTTTTGCAGTAAACAAGATACATGCTTGCTGTTTATTTGATGTATCATACAATATATAACCACAACTTTTGACTAAAATTACAAAAAATAATGTAATGTTTTGGAGTATATTTGATGTATCAATAAGACAAGCTGACCTTGCACAAACAGAGCCACATAGAAGGAACCAGCAACTTGTGCTTTTAAAGTAAACAAACACTTTGTTAGCAAGCAAGCTCGATCCCAAAACATGTGCTTAAAATTCCACCATCTAACCAAATTAGTTGTGTGTTTGGTTTTCTTGCTGGTGAATATATCCCTGCAACTATCACCCACCCAAAGATGGTTTTTCTAAGGCTGATTGTTATATTTAGATTGTCATAACAAAAATTATTTAGTTACTTATTGCTAGTGAGTTATATAAAATACAAATGTTAGAACTCACCTAAATGATCAAGTTTATGATTTAAAGTATTCTACATTTAAACCTAGTGGGTATGGTTTGTGGTATTCTATTGCAGGTTGGATGTGCTTGCTGATTGGGGCTGTTATGGGGATAATAGAGGTCAAGACTACTAGGAAGCCAAAGAGAAGATTATTCAGGTTCTGTTGGTCGCGGCTTTATATTCTTTTAGAAGGGGATGGGGCAAAGGGTTGTGATTCTTTTGTTGTGTGAGTTTTGGTGTCCATACAGGTTCCGAAAGGGTGGGAGGGGTATGTTTAACTGGGCTGCGGTTAATATTCGGTATATAGTGTGTTGGTACTAGCAACTTAGTTCCCGGATGTTCATTTTTCGTATATGCGTTCTTTTTCGTGTTAATTTCATTTCGGGTGGGAATCTTTATTCCAAAAGCTTTAGTGGTGTATTGGGTCAAGATGGCCGATGCATAAAGTCTAGATTATGTTGAGGACAAAAAGGAAGCTATAAGCTGGAAATAAGGTTTTTAATGAAGAGATTCAGAGGATATGAGGTATTCAGAAGGATATATAGTGTGGTTGAAGGAATTGAGAAGGTTTACAAGAGGAACCCAAGTTATAAGATGTGTATGTACACCTAAAGATCATTGAGATGTAGTTAAAGCAGCAACAGTTTAGTATTCCTAAGTGTCCAATATGTGTTCCCAGTTTAGCATTCTTTTATTTATTAATCTTTAGTAAGTTGTTTACAAATATAAATGATTACTAACTATATATTTATCTTATTTAAAAAGACGAGATTTCAAATACACAATTGATGAATATTTGTTATTTATTCAACGTTTTTATCAATTTATTGGTGGGTAAACATGTCTACATGAATCTACTTTCACAGCAGGGTTATATTTTTTATTTTATTTTATTTTTTTTTTACAAATTTGAGCTATATAATTATAACGCACAAAAAGTCTAAACTTAGTTAATTTTTTTTGTCAAATTTCAGTAAAATGACTAGAATACCCTTCCATTTTAAAATAACCATTTATTTATCTCGTTACTCTATTTTTAATTCTAAGGACCATTTGTGTCATTGCTCTATTTAAAAGGATCATTTAAAATCTTCAAGTGTTGGCTCTGCAAGCAAAACTCGTACCGTGAAGAGCTCGTATCCGCCGCTGAAAACCACAACACCAATCAACAACACGACGACGCTATTCTAGTTCCGTTAATCCACAGAATTGTGCGACACTACGAGCAGTACTACCAATTCAAATCCAATTGGGAGACACGAGATGCGATCTCCATGTTTACTCCAACGTGGCAGAGCAAGGAGGACGCGTTTTTATGGATCGGTGGATGGCAACTGACGTTAGCGATCCATTTACTCTACTCCAAATCAGGAATCCAGTTTGAAGCCAAAATCGGAGATCTTATTCGTGGATTGACCACTGGAGGAGATCTAGGAGAGTTGACGCCAAATCAGATCAAACGAATAGACTAGTTGCAGAGGAAAACAATCCGTGAAGAACGAGTGTTGAGTGAAAAACTAGCCAAGCAACAGGAGTCGGTGGCAGACAGGTAAATATGAACATTTCTGAACCCAAACCGAATAAAAAAACGAATTTTATTATTTTTTATAGTTTTTGAACTATTTTAGAATAAAAAAAGTGTTCTATTAATAAATTTTTCAAAAAATAACATTTCGTTTATATTGGAAACCATATATGGCATTGAATAGTTTTTAACAAAACTGGTATAAATAATCCCTGTTATATAAATATTTTTAATTTCATGGGGAAGTTGAGAATATTTTGTAGTCCTTTTAAATAGAGCAATGACAAAAATCGTCCTTCGAATTATAAATAGAGTAATGACATAAATGGTCCTTTTAAAATGGAAGAGTATTCTAGTCATTTTACTGAAATTTGACATAAAAATTAACTAAGTTTGGTGTTAGTACCAAAGGTGTTACAAAATTGAAACCATGAAACCCGAACCTGTTAAAAAAAGTTAGTACCCAAAGGCGAAACTAGCTATAGACTGCAGGTCCATCTTTGTAATTAACTCTAAACAAAATCACTTGATAATCGAGCATTGTTTGAAGTATATTTTCCCTTTTAGTGATATTTTCTGATTTTAACTTTTTTTGGTGCATATTGCAAGCGACCCATACTTCTTGTCTCATGGTTTGATTGCTGGTTATTTGTCTTATCGAATTGGGTATTGTGTTATTGGTGGATCATGAAACTGTTCTTAGGGATCCCAATTTTGCAAGCATCCTTTTCTTCTATGGAGGTATTTACTTTTGTCTTCATATATGCAGCTACATTCTACATCGTTTTAGCTTATTTACAAAAAAAAAAAAAAAAAAGAAAAAAAAAACAGAGAAACACTTTATAGTTTTGTATTATTAACATGAAGTATTTTTCACTTTCCGGTTCTTTATGTGGCGTAACGGCTCGATTTTGATGATTTGCTCCAGTTACCAAACGACATAGATCCTTTGTTCTGCCATGATTCTTTACTTAACTGTTGGGAAGATCAAACAAGGCGTAACGGCTCTCATCTTTCTTTGTTTTGGACAATTTGTTATGCATATGGATGGCCGTATATGTGTTTAGGCCTATTAAAGGTACTATTGGAAAGTTTCTTCTAACTACATTCAAGTTTTATTTTTTCTATATCTCATACTCCATAAAATTTAGGTACTAAATGATTGTCTTGGTTTTGCTGGACCTTTGCTTCTTAATATGCTGATTAAGTATCTTCAAGAAGGTTGATTTGTATCTTTGTTTATCTTCTTCTTTTGTAGAATGATAATGTATAGTTTATCTTTTAGTAAGACTTATGACATTGATATTGTAATGTTTTAGTTTTTTATATTTTTGCATCATTTATCTGTGCAAACATGCAGGCCTGCTCTTGTGCAAATACATTATATGTTATAGTAGGAGCTGGGCCCACAGGTTCGAACACATCATGCATAAATTCATGATATTCCATCTTTGCATTGTCCACTGATGATTATAATCTCGCTTCTGTTATCTAACATATTCAAATTAGATATGCGAGTAATGTTAAGTTTAAGAATTCTATGCCTCTCAAACAATTTCAAAAATGGAAGTTGCACCTTCATTTTTCTTCTAAATAACCTTTTTTAATTATAAACAGGAACTGGGAATTTTAATGGCTATCTCCTCGCCATTTCTCTTAGCTTGACTTCCATATTGAAGTAAGTCTTATGCTTTCATTATGGTATTACATCACTAAATGTTTCCTTTTATTCTTGAAGCACAGTGTGTCTCATTTCAAACAGGTGTGCATATAGTGCTTTTAACTTAACAAAATCAGTTCAGATACTCATTAATGGAAACTCATGTTCTATTCCATTGTTTATCGAATATGTTATTGTATTTTTTGCTTCATTTATAGATGCACTTTTGTCTTCATTCTTTTATAATTATTTTGTAGGTTCTCATGGAATTTCCTCAAGTGACCATGACTTTGCCTGATGGCCTTGAAGAATCTATCATGAAACATACCACACTTGTTGCTAATACATCTAATATGCCTGTCGCTGCTCGTGAGGCTTCAATTTATACGGGTAATGTACATGATAATTTAATTGCATGGTTAGTTCATTCAGAAATTACTTTAGTTGCAATGTACATTACTACTTGTTAGCCTCATGTATTAGAAGTCTGAATTGATGTTTGTTTTGGTAACATTGTAACTTGGTTCTCATGATATATTAAAACTTTGAAATTTCTGTACAGAGAAACCAATAAAGATGTTTAATTCCTATTCATGTACACATGTAGCGTAGTGGATAGCAATGTATCGCACTAGGAGATGCTGCTGCTGTTGTTGCAAGTGCTGCTAATGCAGGTTGAGACACAAGTGCTGCTAGGAGTGATGCAGATTATCTTGCAGTTGTTGTATCATTTGTAGATAATATTTGATTAGAAGTTTATGTACGTAGTATTGGAATTGAAAATTTATGTATGGATTTTGGTTTATTATATTGTTAATATCATTAGTTTTGTTTTTAGCTTTGTGTATGTTTACTATTGTTTTAATTTTACAAACATTTAAAAATAGATTTGCTAATTATATGAAAATGGCCACGTAGAATCTTAACTAATATGTGTGGCCAAATGATAGATAATAGCCACATTTAAAATTACATAATTTCGTGTGACCATAAATAACCATTAGCCATAGTATAGTCACCTTGTCTTTTTGTTTGTGTGACAAAATGATACCAAACGTTATGGGAAAAGAAAATTATGTGTGATCAAAGATTAGACAATAGTCACACTTAAAATTACAAAATTTTGTGTGGCTATAAATAACCATTAGCCACACTATAATCTTTGTTTCTTATTTGTGTGACGGAATAACACCAAACATCATGGGAAAAAAAAAGTTGTGTGACCAAATGTTAGACAATAACTACACTTAAAATCACAAAATTTCATGTGGCTATACATATCCATTAGCCACACTTTCATCACTTTGTTTTTTTTTTTGTTTGACAAGATGATAACAAATGTCATAGGAAAAACAAATATGTGTGACCAAATGTTAGATAATAGCCACACTTATAATTATAAAAGTGTAATGTGTGTCTAATAAAAGTTTTTAGCCATACTTGCAATAAATTCATGTGACTGTATAATAGAAGCGGCCACACTTACAGTAAATTCATGTGGCCATTGCAACCCTTTAGCTACAATTAATGGGTAGAATGCTTGATTACAACAACTCTTTTTGCCACATTTTTAATAAACGTGGCTAAAACAAACTTTTATGTGACTATATAATAGAAACGACCACACTTATATTAAATTTATGTGGCTGTTGCTACCCTTTAGCCACTTATTGTACAAAATGTCTGATTCTAGCAAGAAATAGTGGTACCATTTAGCCACACTTTTAAGTTGCTACGGCCACTAAACATGAATGTGACCGTATGATACCTACGATGACTCGACCTTTGGTCATACTTGAGATGGAAAAAAAAGCGTGGCGAAAGGCGTATGGTCACACTTTTTTGTGTGGCTGTAAGCCTTTTTTGACGTAGTGCCTCCCAAACTCACAAAACACCTCAACCATAAGTTGCCACATCATCAAAAAGCTTCAAAATCACATGCCACATGGTCCAAATCCATCTCATTTATATATATATATATATATATATATATATATATATATATAGATATAGATATAGGGTTATGGTAAAATGAAAACTTATACGAATTGTGAGAACTTAGAGAACTCCACTTGACGAAAGGTTTTTTCAATTTTTTATCAAAAATCCAAAAAGAGTAAACTGCCATTTTGGTCCCTGTGGTTTGGCCAGTTTTGCCACTTTAGTCCAAATCTCAAACTTATTACATCTGGGTCCCTGTGGTTTGCATTTTGTTGCCATTTTAGTCCAAATTTCAAATTTGACCAGATTTCCCTATTTTTTGACTGTTGCAACCTCCTATTTTGTCCTTTAGTGCAGGGGCATTTTGGTCATTTTTTAAATTTCATTTTTTTTCAATAAAACCCAAATAAAAATAATCATCAAAACCCAGACATCAAGAACATCTCTTCTTCAAGCTCAACAACTCAAGAATATCATCAAAACCCAGACAAGAACATCATCAAAACCCAGATCAAGAACATTATCAAAACCCAGACAAGAACATCATCAAAACCCAGACATCATCAAAACCCAAACATCATCAGAAAATCATCAAAACCCATATCAAGAACATCATCAAATATCATATTTGCAATAAAACCCCAATTTCATTCCCTGTCACTTAAACACTCGTGTGCAACAACAGAGTTCATTTCTGTCTTCTTCATTCTCATCGATACACACATCAACAATCAAAATCCCCAAACTTCATCTTCTCCACATAACCCTAAACATAACATCAAAACTGAAATTCAACAAATTCTCTCTACAGTCCCTCTTCGATACACATCAGCAACCTCTGTTCTTTCTCCGATTCCAAAGAAAACTTGTGTCTTCGATACACAGTCCCTCTTCGATACACATCAGCAACCCCTGTCACTTAAACACTTGTGTGCCGCCAAGCACCACCACCCTCTCGCACCCCCTGCAACCACCGATTTGGCACCACAGGTCTTCTAGGTCTTTCAACTAGATTTATATTTAGATAGAGAGCTTAGGTTTCGATTTGGCACCACAGGTGGTCACAGCACGGCGGCGGCGATGGTGGTCACAGCACGCGGCGGCGGCGATGGTGGTCACAGCACGCTGGAGTCTCTACAAACAATCGGTTCCTTTTAGGGTTCCTCCTTCGTTGATCCTTGTTTATTTCGACATCTTTTTCTTGAATGCATCGCTAGAGCTGATGAACACAGAGAATAGGTTTGGGTTTTTGGAGGAGATGAACTTATGGGGAAGATGAACTTTTGGAGAAGATGAACTTCTGGATAAGATGAACTTCAGGGGCAGCAGATGAACACACCATTTTGGGGAAACGATAATGAGGGTAGGTATTTAATATGTTATAATAAAATCAAAAAGACCAAAATGCCCCTGCACTAAAGGACAAAATAGGCAGCTCTCAACAGTCAAAAAAAGGGGTTTTTTGAATTTTGGACTAAAATGGCAACAAAATGCAAACCACAGGGACCCAGATGTAATAAGTTTGAGATTTGGACTAAAGTGGCAAAACTGGCCAAACCACATGGACCAAAATGGCAGTTTACTCATCCAAAAAAATAACTTTTCCAAAAAAAAAAGAAAAAACTAAAAATCCTAAAAAAACTTTTCCAAAAAAAAATAAAAAAAACTAGTTTTTTTTTTTCATTTACAACAGCCGTAAATGTTGTAAAAAGTGATGTCATGCTTATGTCATCACCTTTTTACAGCTGCTGTAAGCGGCCGAAAAACACCATTTCGATTTTTTTTTTATTTTTTTACGGCAGTCGTTCTATAAATTTTAATCTAGGGTTATGAAAAAATGGGGGCAAAACTCGCACGAGAAAGACGAGTGCTCTAAGTTCTCACAACTCGGAGTGGTTTTCCCTTGATCTTGATCCTATATATATGTGTGTGTGTGTGTGTGTGTTAATTGACCTTTTTCTATCTAAACGTAAAAAGCAAATTTTGAACCTCCTCTAGAACACAGGCTTATACGATCGCTCAATCTGCACATACATATAGACGTCCCTCCTTGTAAATGCATCATGATGATAATCAATTAATTGCTTGATTCTTCATGCCTAGTATTGTATTATGTATCATATATTGTTGACGAAAGATGATGGATAGTAACTTTCTTTTTATAATAACATATAGTTTTTTATTATTATTTTATTTAATATATTATAATAGTTTATTATTACATTTATTTTTAATAACATATTTTTTATTTTTTTCCTTTTTTAAAACCATATATTTCCTTTATTATTTTTTTAATAATTCTTTTTTCGTTTTTAGAACATATATTAATTTACCAATTAATTTGATACTTCATTAATAATTTATGTTTATAACTTTTTTCATAAATTTAAATACGTAGTTGTGCTTGATTTTTTCTCTCGACATTCCGTTATAAGTTTTGTTAAAAACGAATTTCTACTCAAAATAAAGTATTTATTTGGTACTATAAAATGGTTTGTTGATAAACTAAACCGTTATAATGGTCTAGCTTTCTAAATAACATGTTTTATTTTCAAATCACGTTTGTTTTACATAATCATTTAATCAGTTTCGCCGCAACGCGCGACATAAAAAAAAACACTAAAGATGTCCCTCCTAGTAAATGCATCTAAGGGGACTGGGTGTGGTCCGTGATGGAGCCCCCATCACGCGTGATGAAGACAAGCACACCGCCGCCACACCCTATGATCACGCGTGGAACTATTAACGCGTTGAAAATCAAAGATGGACGTTAGACTTGACCATTTGTGGGAAGAATATTACCGTTTGGGGTATTATTTTTGAAGGATTTTTTTATATAAAATCCATAATCCATTCCCCTCACTCACTCAAAAAAATCAAAAAATCTCCATTTCATTTAAAAAATTCTCCAACTCAATCTAAATAATTTTACAACAAACATGGAAGGTTCAAGGAAGAGAGGTGTGGGTTCGAAAAAAAAGAGGTTCGGGTACGAAGAAAAATCCCGTACCCAAGGTTCGAGCGAATCTTGGTGAGCCGACGGGCTTTAGGTTGCAAGACGAACCCGACCAAGTCCCACATTTTCAAACCCAACAATATCCACCCTTTCAAACCCAACAATATCCACCCTTTCAATCTCAAACGTATCAAAGCCAACTGTTCATTCCACCGTTTCAACCTCACCAATTTCAACCCCAATCGTTTCCACACTTTCAAACCCAACCCCAACAACTCGACCCACTAGAAGATAACACCCTCATCCGTCAATTTGTAAATGCGTATCGTGAACCACAACCAAGTCTCGACGACGCTGAAGATGATGATTACGTTCAAGAAGAAGAAGAAGAAAAAAAAAGAAGAAGAGGAAGAGGAAGAAGAAGAAAATGATAACGTTCAAGAAGTTGTCCCGTCATCCGTTCGGAAAATTTGGACGAGCGATGAGCAGGTCGCCTTGGTGAAGGCGTACTTGCACATCTCCGAAAACAAGAAACATGCCAACGAGCAAAGAAAGGATATGTTTTGGAGACGGGTCATTAATCATTTTAGCCAGCTTCCCGGTTCAACGGAACGAAACATGGACCAAATGACGTCGAAATGGACGGATTTGAACGGAAAAATTAGTAAGTTCAACGGTTGTTTCATTCCAAAGGTACGTTTTTTTATAAAGATTAAAACAATTTTTTTAACATAATTCTTTTTTTAAAAAATTCAGAAAACTGTTATTTAAAAAAAACAGAAACTGTTTAAAAAAACAGAAAACTGTTATTTTTTAGAAAAACAGAAACTGTTTTATAAAAAAAATTCAGAAAACAGTTATTTAAAAAAAACAGAAGCTGTTTTTAAAAATAAATATAGAAAACTGTAAAACAACAGAAAACTTTTATTAAAAATAAACAGAAACTTAAAAAAATCAGAAACGTGTTATTTTATTTAAAAAAACTGTTATTTATTTTTTTAATAACTTTTCATATTTTTTGTAGAACCGAAATCCACAAAGTGGAGCGAGCGAGTCGACTATCATGCAACAAGCCACCAAAGAGTATTGCCGACTCTACAAAAAGAGGAGTTTTCCATACGTGGCAGCATGGGAGGTTGCGAGACGTCACCCGAAGTGGGTACCGGTTGATTTGGTCGACATGGGTGGGCCTACGGCTCCAAAAAAAGAGGAGGTCCGAAAAGATCAAAGACCTCCGATTCGGGGAACTACACGACTTCCGCGTTGGATAACTTGCCCCAAATGAATTTAAATGACAACCCCCTTGACGAACCCGATCAACCCGTTGACGACCCCGTTGAAGAAGATACACCTACAAGGCCGCGCCGCAAGAAAAGTGGTGAATCGTCAAGCAAAGGAAAGGAAGCGGTGGCGGAGTCGATCTTCAGAATCGAAGAGGCGAAATTGGCGCAAATTTGCGAGTCCAAACAAAGAAAAGAAAAACTTGTGTCCGTAAAACTTGAACGCGAGCACGCGTACATGGGACACTTGAAAATGGTAGAAAGACAAAATGATTTAAAAATCTTGTGTGAGCCGCACGCCCATCTCGACGAACCGTCTAAGTCGGTCATAATTCAACAAGAGCGCGAGATTTACGAAAGGTGGGGTTGGGAGATGCCACCCATTTAATTTAAGGTTTTTTTCCAATGTTTAGTTGTTTTTTTTCTATGTAATTTATGTTTTAATTTTAATGAAATTTATAATTTAGTGTTTTATTGTTAATTTCTATAATTTAAAAAAAAAAATTAAAAAAAGTTGTGAGTGATAGGATTCCATTACTAGTGATGACCACCGCCACTAAAAAAAACTTGTGAGTAATAGAATAGTGGTTGATGACATGACGGAACTTGATTGAATGTTTATGAGTGATGGAATTTTTATAAACGATACCACTCCACTCCCCTAAATGATATTCAATTAATTGCTTGATCCTTCATGCCTAGTGTTGTATTGTTCAAATAAGCCCCACTAAATAATTAGATATAAACGAATATATTTTTAGTATTTGATCATTGAGGCATAAGAAAAGGAGATCTTAACCATTCATTTAAATATGACCCAATTACTAAAAGTAGTTTTTATTTTTATTTTAGTTAGTTAATAATTTTTATTTAATCATCTCTTGTCTCTAAATCCTTTCATTTAATTATTGTTGAATAAATGTAAAGCTTAGGGTGCACGGGGTGTATTCGGTGAGTGCATTCGGTGACCACATTCACCTAAGGGGAACACCGCCGCCATCCCTTAGGTGAGTGGTTTAGGGGAGTGAAATGGGTGGGGATTCACCGAAGAGAGGGGGAGGAGAGAGGGAGGAGAGAGGATGAGTGGACCAATGAGAGATTTTCTTGCTTTTTTTTTTTTAATAAAAAACCAAGTCACCTAAGAGGGGAGTGCCGCCATCAATTTAGGGTGTTAGGGGAGTTTAAAAGGGGAGTTGACGTGGCACACGAGTATTGGTTTGGCGTAAGAGAGGGGACTCACCTCTTAGGTGAGCACCCCTTACACCCTTATATGATGATTTAGAATATGCGTTAAATCATTGATGTAATCAACGTTATGATACTGAATAATCATGACACACACACAAAAAATATTATATATATTTTCAAAACGCAAAGGGTTGGTACTTGGTAGTACACCAAGCCAAAGCTACTTAAAAGATCTTCTATGTCTTTGGGTGAAAAGCAAATATATTGGGAAGATTGCCTCGCTCATTTCCATTCACTGTGTTTTTGCCCTTTTCTAAAATGTGGCTTTAACTTTATTATATATAAATAAACTAGTTTAAGTTTCCGTGTGTTAGACGGGTGGCTAAACAAACTGTAAAGTAAAAATTGTAATATTATATACGTTGAATTATTAACGAAAATGTTAGAGAGTGTAAGAAATAATTGAAATACATGAATACGACAAAAAAATCACAACTTATTGAAGATTTCTTTATAAACAACTCGTTGAATTATTAATCATGTTGTGTTTTTATACTATTTATAATATAATGTGTTATTGAACAACTTGTAGTGTCTCATCAGATTCAAAAACAGTTTTATAAAAAAAAACTTTAAAGAATATAAAGGGGTGTGTATGCATAAGCAGTTTAAAACGTTAAACTATTGATCTAAGTACCCTTGTGTTACACGAGTTACTCAAAGTAAATTATGTCATTTAACAGATGTTAATAAAGTGATATACAACTGGTCATAGGTGAAAACTAATTATTTATCTTTTTATGAGATTAATCATGTTAACTCAATATATAAAAAGAGAAAAAGAGAAAAAGGATTCTATAAAGTAAATGCTTTTGAGATTACATACATGTAATAATAATGAAAAATTAAAAGTTACTATTATAGTATACAACAAAATTTCAAAGTTTTTACAAAGGACTTAAAAAGCTAACAAAACAAACAAACAATCATAGCATCTCTTAAGAAGATTCAACAATAAAAAAAATATTAACCCTATGATTATATCGATTAAATCAATAAAGAGAGTGATACATTAAAATATATTAAAATTGTTGAAACTAACAATATAATAAGCATTCATAGAAACTTGATTCTTTTCTCTTAGTAAAATTTCTTTTCAAAACTTCATGCCCTAGTTTATATTCCAAGTTAAAAATTCATATCTTATTTTATCTTCCAAGTTGCATTTTGAAAAGCAAACTGTAGCAACAACTTTAGCACATTAAATTAGCATTTGAGCTACAAATAAGCATATTAACTCCTACATTTTAAAAGAAACTAAAAAATTAACCTATCAAATCAATATCTATAGCACAAGGAATGCAAACAAATGATATAATATAAAACCGTCACTTACCTGCATAGCAACCAAAATCATGAACATTAATTTGAACATAGTAAAAAAATGTGAATGGTCCAGAAATATAATGTACAATGTTTGAGTAAAAAGACCAAGTGCATCACCCAATAGTTAATAGTAGAGCAATAAAAAAGTGGTTGCCTTCACATACATGTACATATCTAGAGTTCATTCAAGCTAAGAAATTCATGAAAATCCACATCTTGAACTGCCAAAAGTTGAGCTAAAAATTTGCAAACTATATAAAACACATCGTTGGCTAAGCCTTACTAATCTTAATTTCGGAATCAACTAAATTGGTTCTATTTTTAAATAGAGATGAGGTTCTGCAAAGTATGGCGTTTATTCTCAGATAAAGCCTCCTCTAACATTTCACCAAATGCTGTAGCATACGAGCTAACTTTCAAATCCTGCAAAACCAAAGGTGAACAAAAAATAAAGCCACGCATTGTGTAAGTTGTTATGTAACAAAAACTATAGAACATCACGTAAAATTAAACCAAAATCTCAATCATTGTCTACATTATAGAACCATGTAAATTTTTTCAACACCAATAATACTATAAATTTAGGTACACCACGTTACTCGTTTTCCATTAGTCGAACGAACGATGAAGATAGTTATTTTATAGGGAGAATGAGTATTTTTACCGACGATGTGGATGGGTCAATGGGTACATACCGTGGTGAATTATTTACAACCCTTGTCACCAAGAGTGACCAACTGAAGCTTCAAATTAGAGTGCCACAAAGACTTTGCAGCCTCATCATCAATGCTATCGCTTCTTGTGAGAAATCTGAGACTAATATCGCTCACTTTGATCACCTTGGCCTATCTCATACGCTCACCTATATGTTAGTTCGAAACTTCATAAGTTATCAATTAACAATATATCCACTCTACTATAATCAATCATCCAGCCAAGATAAAAATTCAACCGCTTTTATTTCTGACTCCAGCCAAGTCCAAAGTTCAGCAACAGCAGCTGCATCCCTGACACAAATAAAAAATTAACAACTTGACTTACTTATATTATGGAAAACGCAAATGGTTCTGATTACTTTTATACATATTTTACTAACCTTATTGCTCCACCAAGACCCAAAGAGATCCTGTAGACCATCCAACATGTTAAGGCAGTTAAAATGTAAACAACAACAAACCAAACATAAAATCGAGATTATTCTTACTATAAATCATCTGTTAATGTGGATATAGATCACAAATAGGATAAAAAATGACCTGGTCTATAATACAGATGTCTCCAACTTTGGATTTGGGAGAAAACCACTCATATTTTCTTGGTCCAGGGACCACCAAAAAGAAAAGACTACTATTTGTTTTTCTTACTCTCTAATGATTCTGTTAAAACACTTTCTGTTTCACCGAAAATTCAAGAAAGAAAGGAAACATTACCTTGTTGGAGGTCGTCGCAGCAGTTGCATAGATTGGGTAGATGGACAAAACAACAAACAATTTCTCGAAGGGCTGAAGGCAAATCATCTCCACACAATTATACAATATACTAATGTTATAATCAAGAATTATACAAACATGGAGTCACTGCTACTTTATAAGTCTAACCAAATCAATTAACAAAATGTAATTCTTACTCGTAACGATATTCACTTAACTGTTATATCCAATAAACGCTTGCAGCCTCTCTAGTCTGTCCCATCAAAACCAACAAAGCCAACCACCGCTTGGAGAACATAAAACCAACGTCAACACCTACACTTGGGTTACGGTCAAACCTGATATGGTCAGTTTAAAATGTTTAGTTAGTTACAACAACAAATCAAATTTGAAGTACAACAATTAATTGCGAACAATCCACATCTGTTAATTATCCGGTTCATTCCTCCTTCTGGAACAATCATTCAATCTACGAAGCTAAATCAGAAGAAGAAGAAGAAGATCTGATGAATATAACTGTCCTTGATTACATGCGTCGGTTGTAGGCCACAAGTATGTTCTCTTCAAGCCTATCCATTGTAATCTTCAACCGTAAAGGCCAATTATCAACAGATCTCATCCTTCTGAAAATAAAAAACGACTAAATTAAACACCAAACACTTATCAAACTGTATCCTAATTTTAACTTATGTATCCTAATCGAAATATTTAACTTTTATAAAAACACTCAATTATATCTTTATATTCATTACACATCTATCTAAAGACTCGAAAAAGTTAACATTTCACTTTATGCAATTGATATAAAAACTAAAACCCAATTACTCTACACCAAACACAGAACATGAAAGCAAGTGAAATTACCTCTGAGCCCGTAACAGCTGCACCTTCTTCAACAAACAAAGGTGCCCGATTGAATTTAACTTTTTTTTAAGTATACATCACCAATGGATCTTGAAATCTGCTGAGAAAACATAAGATTTAAGACTTGAATATCATAACTAAAGTATATGATGGTTTATTTTATGGGCATGTATGAGATATACTTTTACAATCGGGTATGGAATTGAGATTATCAACCCCTCCCCACTACCAATACCCAGCCCATTGTCACGCCTAGTTACCACTTTTTTTGTTTGTAATACAGATAATGTATTAACGCGTACACTTTATAATCCTAAAATAGGAATAACAAACTTTGTTTCCAATTTTCACTGAATATAATCGGTTCTTGTGATCATGCGGTCAAAAACTACATGTATAAGACCTTTTACTTGCCACACGTTATATTTCAAAACTACAATATGTGAATATACCTTGAGTTATACTTCAAAACAACTACCTTTTTTGTTATAACTAATATTCCTCAAGTTATAACTACTAAAGTAGTGAGCCAAAAGATACCTCTCATCATAAATGTGTCGTATTCCTATACCAAGATGAATTGAGCTAATCTGATATATTTTATGAACATATTATTTATTTAAGAAACCGCAAATTCTCAAAAAATGTAAAGGAAACTGTAAAAACAGGGGGTTCACTTTTCGACTTTCATTATGGAGAGGTATGACAAAATGAGTTCATTTTGTTTGAATCATACAATTAATAAGGTCAAAATTAATAATCTATTTCAATAGCCGAACCTCTTAATGGTGTTGCAGACCGGAAAATCAATACCACCAAAAGGAGGAGAGCAGAAGCCTGGTAGGTGGTGAACAGAAGATGGATTGCCGATTTAAGGTTGTTGTCGTTATTCTTCAGATGAGACTCGATAGAGCTAGAGAGCCGATTTAGGAGTTCAGTGTGATTTGGGATGTTGGGATTGAACCCTACCAAAGGAACAGATAATAAAAGCCAAAACTGGATCACAACAGTAGATTCAAAATAAGCAGATGTTTGGTTGCAAGTCTCTCCCCTTGAAAGTGGTTTCAACATCTGCTGACCTCCTATCCGCTGATCATGCAATCTGCTGACCTACAACTACTGACCAAGACAAAGTCTGATAGAAGAACTAAAGCTCTGCTGCTCAATCTACTGCCATGGATCAAGCACTGCTGATCATGACAACATCTGCTGGGCTCACAGCAGTGGAAGGATGCAGCAGCAGTTTATATTTGGTTTATGCATTGTAATGTAATATCAGTAGTTAGCATAAGCAGTATTTGGATAGATCAGTTGTTAGAGTTTATTAGGAGGTTAGATGTCACTTTCATGGTGACGTCAGCTTAGATGCTCAAAGGTTTGCAAGTGCCTATAAATAGAACAGTACTCTGTACTGTTCTGTTAAGCTCATTCACCATCTTCTTTCTGCACGAACAAACACTGAGCTCGGGCTGAGGGGGAGTTTGCATATCATACTTGCATTGTAATCAAAGTTTAAAAATAAATTTAATCATTTGATTCATTGTTGAAAATGTATGATTGAAAGCATTTCTTCTGTTTGATTGTGAAAAGTTTGTTTCATATAAATTCCACTGTACCACTCTTTCACTTGTTCATTTAATTTCAAACGCAAATCCCAATCAATCCAAACTCAGATCCTAACAATTGGTATCAGAGCTGGGACAGTCAAATTTGATCTAACAATCATTTTGACGTAAATAGTTCAGCTCGAAATTGTTGATACTAATCGTTTGTTCGTTGTGTTGAAAAACGGAGTAAGGTTTAATCACCGATAAAGTTGATTAATCAGTACCTGTAAAACAACCGGAAAGATGTCGCAATCTCAAGATGATAAAAATAACATTGGCTCTTTGTTTAAACCACCTATGCTGAAAAGAAATGAGTACAACATCTAGGAGCGAAGGATGCGTCACATCCTCGCTCAACAAAACACTGGATGTTGGAGGTCTGTCATTTTCGGTCCTCATGTTCCTATGGTGCTAAGCGCAGAGGACGCCAAAAAATCCGTTCCTAAACCATCTGAAAATTACATTGAATTGGATTTTCAGAAGTTTGAACTGGATGCCAAAGCGTTTAGCATCATAGCCTCTGCACTCCCCAACGAAATCTATGCTGGACTGTTACATTGTGACAGTGCAAAAGAATTGTGGGATGCATTGAAGGAACGGTTCGGAGGAACAGAGGAGGTTATCGAAAACAACAGGGAAATTCTGAATCAGCAGTATGAAACGTTTTGTCACATCAAAGGGGAATCACTAACCCAACAATTTGAACGTTTTAGTTGTCTCATTAGTGAACTAAGGCTTGTTAAGGTTACATTTCCAAATACAACCCAAAATAGCAGGTTCCTTAGATCATTGCCAGAAAAATGGGACACAATAGCTTTTGTCACCAGGAATTCAACTGAATTTAAAGATCTGACCCTGACCCAACTCCATGGTAGACTCCTGACTTATGAGAGGGAGTTGAACCAAAAAAGGAGGTTGCAAGAGTCTGGTAAGGTTGCCGATGACTATTCATTCGGCAGCACAGCTCTGTTCGGTCAGGAAGAATCTGGCAGTAGTAGTAAGGATCAGAGTTATGATCACTTTATTGACATAACATCTGGGGGTAACTTTGCCAACTCTGATCCTCACTCTACGAATTATGCTTTCACAGCAAATTCTGAAAGCCAGATGTCAGATAATTTGTGCTTTGAGCTGAATGATCTGCAACATTTTGATCCCACTGACTTAGAGGAAATGGACATATTGCATCAGTTGGCCTTGCTTAGTGTAAGAACAAGCAAGTTCTATAAAAGAACAGGGAGAAAATTTCCAGGGCTTCATGGAAATTTAAGGGTGGGGTTGGATAAATCTAAAATCAAGTGTTACAAGTGTAGTAGGCTAGGTCACTTTGCTAGAGAATGTAGGAGTCAAACTACTGGTCCCATAATAACTCACCCTAGCACAAATCCTAGACCACAACAACAAAACACTGTGCACTATACCCAATATGCCCCTGCAGCACATGTTAACACTGCTCATTATGCTGCAACCCCTGTGCCGGTGCATTATGTTCAAACCACTGTTCCACAAATTCAGTATGTTCAAGCCCCTGTCCCTCAGGCACAAGTGCGACCTGCTGCACCTCAAACAACTGCTCCAACTGTGACACAACCAGATCAGCAAAGTTTTTTCACACAAGGCTTTGTTGATTGGAGCAGCATGCCTGAGGAGCTTAGTGATGAAAATTTTGCTCTATATGCTTCTAATGATGCTTGTAATGATGAATTTTGTTTGATGGCATTAGAGTCAATATCAGAAGGGGATGAAGCTGAAGATGAATAGCTAAGTGCTAAAGCAGTGGATGAAGTTGCTGAAGCAGTGGTTACTGCAGTTGCTGGTGAACTACTACTGGAAGAAAATTCAGAAATCCTGATTGAACCACTGACCGACCCCTAGTCCAAAGAAGACAAAGAGGAAGAAGAACCAAAGGAAGCTGGTTATGAAGAAGAGAGAGCTGATAAAGAAGATAATCATCGATGTGATTGTGCCATGATGGCTGCTGCTAAGGTATCACCTCAAGTTCTTGAAAAACTGTGTTCAGACAACTGTATTATTGCATTTGCTAACATAAAAGAGGTGAATGAAAACCTTAGAGATAAAATCTTGTCTGATGAGGTCAAATTTGAAAAATCATTGAAAGAACTGAAAAACAAATTGATTGAAAAAGATAAAGAGATCAGCAGTTTGAAAGAAGAACAAAGCATAGCCAAAACACAACTCCAAACTATGGTAGAAAAATACCAAGTTTGCAAAAAGGAGTTAGAGTCTACCCAGATCACCTGTGAAAGGTGGGTGGAGTCTTGCAAAGGGTATGAGGTTATGCTTGAGAAACAGCTTAAAAGCAATGTCAAGTTTGGTATAGGTCATAGAAAATATGATGACATTGCAAGCACTGCTGCAATGCAAGCTGTTTCTTCTGAAATCATACCAACCAACAAAAATGGCCAAGAGGTTAAAATAAGCGACAAACTTGGTAACAAAATTACTCTTGAAAGATCTGTGGGATCCTTAACTTTTGAGGAAATTGAGAAATACCAATTTAAACCCACATGGTCTGATGAGTGTGATATCCTTGAAAATTTCAAACCAATGGATTTCACAACCACTGATGGTGTCAAAGCTCCAAAAGCAAGAGTCATTCCTATCAAAGATATCCCAACAGAGGTTCAAAACTCTGTTGCAAAGGAATCTGAGAAAAGGAAGAAAAGAGAAAAGATCAAAAACTTGTTTTGTGAATTCTGTGAAAAGAAGAATCATCTAACAAAAGATTGTTTTCATCTAAAAGCATATGATATAAACAAAACAAGCAACATTTCACTTGCTGCCAGCTGCACCATCTGTGGTAAAAATAACCACAAAACTAAGGAATGTGTGTATCTTAAAAACTTTGATGAAAAGAAGAAAGAGTACACTGCAAAAACATTCTTAAGTTCATCATCATCATCTGTTAAGTTCACCAAGAAACAACCACTGTTCATCCCTGTCCAAACTGTTGTCACAAAACAGCTGAACCAAACATCTTTTCAAAGGGATGTACAGGTGACAGATGCACCTCCAGCCAATCAATTCAGAAAAGGCAAGGAAAAAGCATCATACCAAAGGATTCCACATGTTTATGAGACTTACAAAAAGCCCTCTAAACCAAAAGTGATCAAGCATCCTTTTGGTTATCAACAGATGATAGGTCAAGACCCCCAACAGTGGTTAGAGAAATACATTCCCAAAAATGTACAAACCCCTGAGCTAACCACTATCCATGCATCTGGCTCCATCCCAGACACTGTTGAGACCCCATCCAAAGCCCTGTTGGCTTTGGAAACCTTTTTGAACTAATCCTTTACTTCATGTGCAGGGAGCATCTGCATGCTTAGATAGTCTTTGGTATGTAGATAGTGGAGGCTCGAGGCACATGACAGGATGTAAAGCCCTTCTTCAAGATTTCAAAATCCATGGAGGGGGTGATATATCCTTTGGTAATAATAGTAAGGGAAAGGTTCTGGGGTCTGGTATTGTAAAGTCTGGAAATGTAAAATTTGAAATTGTCAATCTTATTGATAATCTGAAATTCAACCTCCTGAGTGTGTCTCAAATGAGTGATAAAGGGTTTGGATCATTCTTCACAAAGGATTGTTGTAGGATTGTCGGACTAGAAATGGTTAGTAAGATTGAAGCAATAATCAAGAAAGGCTCAACAAAACTTGTTGCTCAAATAAGTGGCAATGTTTATGTTGTTGACATGTCAAGAGAGTGTCCCAGAGCTGATGCATGTCTGTTCTCAACTGCCTCTAACAAAGAGACAGAGCTATGGCACATAAGACTGGGACACACAAATCTCAAAACAATCAATGAAATTTTAAAAAATGGCTTAGTAAGAGGCTTGCCACAAAAAATGTTTTCTTGTCCTGAACATTGTGTTTCCTGTTTAAAAGGAAAACAACACAAGAGCTCTTTTAAGTCCATTGAAGAGTCCAAAACAACCCAGTGCTTACAAATGCTGCACATGGATTTGTTTGGCCCAGTGCAAGTCATGAGTCTAAAAAAGAAAAGATATTGTTTAGTTATTGTTGATGACTTCTCTAGGTTTACATGGACCTTCTTTTTACACTCTAAAGATGAGACTGCAGGCATTTTGCAAGACTTTGTGATACAGGTTGAAAAGCAATTTGACCTTCCAGTAAAAGTCTTCAGGAGTGACAATGGCACAGAATTCAAAAATAAGGAGTTGGATGCCTTCTGTGTGAAGAAAGGGATTGTAAGGCAGTAGAGCATCCCTAGAACACCAGAGCAGAATGGAGTTGTTGAAAGAAAAAACAGAACATTGATTGAGGCTGCCAGAACCATGCTTGCAGATTCAGGTTTGCCATTAACTTTTTGGGCAAAGGCAGTAAACACTACTTGCTATGTCCAAAACAGAGTGTTAATCAACTCCAGGCACAAAAAGACTGCTTATGAAATTCTGTATAAAATAAAGCCATTAATCTCATATTTCAAAGTTTTTGGTTGCCCATGCTTCATTTTGAACTTAAAAGATTCTATATCAAAATTTGCAGCCAAAATCGATATGGGATATCACTTGGGATACTCATCCATTGCTAAGGCCTACAAAGTGTTTAATACACGGACCAAAGCAGTGGAAGAGACTTTGAATGTAAAGTTCAATGAACTTTCATCACTGAAAATCCCTGCAAATCCTGTAGAATTGTTTGATCTTGAAAAATTCACCTTTGAAAATACTGCTGTCAAGACTAACACTGCAGGTCCATCAGAGGATTCATCACCAGACTATGGATATGAAATCATCATTCCTAAAAAGTCTGCCTCAAAAGGGGGAGCATCAGTTGTTCAAAACAGTTATCAAAGCTCAACCACTACTACCTCAACAGTTGTTGACCAAAGTAGCCCCTTAACCACTGCTTCCACCTCATCAAACACTGCTGACAAAAGTCCTCAAACAGTGGATCAAAGTCAGCAGATGTTCACACCTTTACCTCCAATGCCTCCACCTTTTGAAGCCACTGCTGGGTCGTCAAAGTCACCAGCAGTGGTTAGCTCAGATGATACACATCTGCAGCCTTCACCATAAAATGCCATCATTCCCTACCAAGGAGAGCTAATCTTCTTTTGAAATCTCATCCACCAGATCAAATCATTGGCAACATCAATGAAGGGGTGCTTACTAGAAAGCAATCCCAAAACATTTGTCTTTTTGCTGGCTTTCTATCACTCCATCAGCCAGTCAAGTACCAAGAGGCACTAAAAGACAACAGCTGGGTAGAGGCCATGCAAGAAGAGCTCTAATAGTTCAGAAGACAACAAGTATGGGAGCTTGTACCACTGCCAGAGAATGTAAGTCCTATTGGCACCAAGTGGGTCTTCAAAAACAAAACTGATGAAAGGGGCATTGTTGTCAAGAATAAAGCCAGCCTTGTGGTTCAAGGCTACAGACAAGAAGAGGGAATTGATTATGATGAAACTTTTGCTCCTGTTGCAAGACTTGAAGCAATCAGACTCTTTCTGGCCTTTGCTGTCAACCACAATATCAAGGTGTACCAAATGGATATAAAATGTGCATTCCTCTATGGTAAGATTCAAGAAGAGGTATATGTCTGTCAACCTCCAGGTTTTGAGGATCCATTTTATCCAGATCATGTCTACAAGCTAAACAAAGCTTTGTATGGCTTGAAACAAGCACCCAGAGCCTGGTATGAAACTCTTTCCACCTTTTTACTTTCCATTGGTTTCACCAGAGGCAGGATTGATAAAACACTGTTTTTAAAATGGAGAGGGAAGGATTTGATGATTGTCCAGATTTATATGGATGACATCATTTTTGGAAGCACATGTAATAAAATGTGTGAAGAGTTCAGACAACTCATGACAGCTGAGTTTGAAATGAGTGCAATGGGTGAACTACAGTGCTTTCTTGGTCTCCAAGTAAAGCAGCTGCAAAATGGCACTTTCATCCATCAAGGCAAATATGCAAAAGAACTTTTAAAGAAATTTGATATGGATGATTGTAAGCCATGTAGTACACCCATTGCAACCAACAAATTGGTCATGTCTGAAGAAAAGGATGATTTGGTTGATCAGACCTTATATAGAAGCATGATTGGCTCTTTATTGTACCTAACTGCATCTAGAACAGATATCATGTTTGCAACATGTGTCTGTGCAAGATCCCAATCATCCCCTAGAAAGTCAAACCTTATTGCTGTAAAAAGGATATTCAGATACCTCAAAGGTGCTCCCACACTAGGTATCTGGTATCCAGCTGATGGTAAAATTGAGCTTTCAGGTTTCTCATATAGTGACTTTGCTGGATGTGATAAAACAAGGAAGTCCACTTCAGGAGGGTGCCAATTCCTAGGCAATTGCTTAGTGTCTTGGCAAAGCAAAAAGCAAGCAGCTTTTTTCACATCCACTGCTGAGGCAGAATACATAGCTGCTGCAAGCTGTACAGCCCAACTGCTCTGGCTTCAGAATCAGTTACTGGATTTTGGTATCACTGCCTTGAAGACACCACTCATGTTGGACAGCCAGGCAGCAGAAAATATCATCAAAAATCCAATTTCCCATTCAACCATCAAACATATCGACATCAGACATTACTTTGTGAGGGATTGCTATGAAAAAGGTTTGATTTCTCTGCATCATGTTCCAACTAAGGATCAGCTGGCAGATGTGCTAACCAAAGCATTAGACACATCTACCTTTGAAAGCTTGATCTCTAGAATTGGCATGCTCAACATGGAATAATAGGCAAAATCCTGTTTTTCTATGAATAAAAGCATCAAAATGTTTTCAGAAAATCAAAAATCCATCCTTAAAAATAGCTAAAAATGAAATTTTCATTAAAATCCTAAAAGTCTGCCATAACCACTGATGAGTTCAAAAGTCTGTACTGCTACAAAAGTCTGTCCACTGCTGAAAGTCATCCCCTGTTCTCATTTTTCCTGATAACCACTAATGATCATAATCAGTGTAGCATCCACTGTCCTCCATTTCCATTGTAACTACTGCTTTCACCAGTTGTTTTCACAAAAAGTACTGTTCAAAAGTACCGTCCTTCACTTCACCAGGGGATGGCATGCGGACAGTACTTAGTGGTCAGACCTTTTGTAACTGCTGCCACGTCAGCATTCACTCTTCTTCTATAAAACCCCCTTTTCAACACCCAAGCAGGGTTTCACTGTCGAATTGAATTCTCAAAAATTCTCTTCTCAAAGCAGTTTTCATCACATTTCTTCAAATCACTCCACAATCTCATCTTCGATCCTCATCTTCAAAATGACAAAATCGAAATCATCTTCTTCAAAAGGGGCCTCTCAAAAGGCTACCTCCACCGACATCCCACACAAACCATCTCACAATCCACTGGGTCTTCTCACAAAACCCGGCAATATCGATACATTCGATTCCATCCTCGACATTATCAACGCTTCAAAGTACAAAACTTTGTTGACCGCTGATGCACCAATTTACCTGCAAACTCAGAGAGAGTTTTGGAAAAATTGCATCCTTGAAAAACAAGGAAAAGATGTCATAGCCATTAACTCTACTCTGCAGAAGAAAGCAGTCCGAATAACACCACAATCCATATCTGAAGTCTTTCAACTCGATGATCTGCAAGGTAAAGACTCTTTTCCTAAAACCGAGTTAAAAATTGACTTCATTGAGAGAGGGTATGCAGACACAATGATGAGGAGGGATACCTTAGAAAAAGGTTTCTTCCCTTCTGCAACCAGATTTTTATTTCATACCCTTCTCATGTGTGTTTCAAACAAAACCACTTCCTTTAATGAAATACCAACGAAAATTCAAAACTTGGGGTATGCTATATTACAAGGTGAAAATCTTAACTACTCCAAGGCAGTTTTCAATGATTTGGTTAAAAATGTTGAAACAAAATCATTCCTACTGTTCCCAAGATTTTTAAGTTATTATTTTGAGAAACAGTTCAGTAAGGATGATATTGCGGTAATAAACCAAGGTGACTCTTTTCAAATGAACAGGTTAACTGCTGAAACTTTTTCAAGAATGTCAACACCTTGTAAAACACGAGCAGAGGTGCCTGAGCAGATTTTAGCAGCAAACACTGCTCCTCAGGTATCTGCTGCTGAGCCCACTGCTCAAGGTGATCAAGGCAGCCAAACAACTGTCTTGAAACCAACACCTAAAATTACCAAAAGGCCACAGAAAAAGAAAAATCAAAAACCCCCCAAACCCATCAAAAAGGCAACTCTGGAGGATGAGATACCAGAGCAACTGCCTGTGATTGCACAAAAATCACAACAAACCACTGCTGCTACTTTCTCACAGCAGTTAGTAGAAATATCTCAACCTATACCTGAAACTCCTCCTGTCTCTTCACAAAAAGAACAGGTTGTACACACAGGGTCACCACATCATGAGGCTCTGGAAGCACTCGTTTCCATCCTCCACAGCCCAATACCCGGGGCAATTCCGCTTTCTAAACCTACCATCACATCCCCAATTCCACCAAACACCAAACTGCTATTGGATGCAATTGATTTGAACATAGCACAAACCAGTCCTTCTCAATCACCTGTTCATGAGAAAATACCTCAACAAGAAACTGGGCTTGATGTATCAATCTTTGCTAACCCACCAACATAACCTGAGGAGGTTACACCCCTTGAGTTACAAGTAACTCTTGGTAGTATTCCAAGTGAAGCAGCCACTACAAGTGTTGAACCTACAGGTTTACACTTGGACAGTGGTTACATCAATAAGACTTCCTTGGAGGCAATTCCTTCTATAACACCTCTGTTATCTGCCAGTGAGTTTGTACTAACCACTAGTAACATCAAAAGATTATCAAGTGTTGAAGGAAGAAGACCCCAGTACCAAGAAAAAGGGGCATCAGTTGTTGATGTTTGGAGTACACTCCCTACCTCAACTTCTGATAAAACCACTGCTAGTGGGAAATCAGATGATCCCATTAAATTGGGTGATGGTTTAAAGTACCAAGAATTGACGACACGTGTTGAAAAATTGGACACAATTGTTGCAGAAATTAAAGAAATGCTGCAACAGTTGTTAACATTTCAAAAGGTACCATCCACTGCTGTTCCATCTCAAACACCTGCTCCACCACCAACAGATGTTACAAATGAGCTCTGGAACCTCTTTCAACCTTTTCTCCATCAACAATTTCAATTAGCCGAGCAACAACATGAAAAACATGTTCAAGAGCTCAAAAAGGCAATGGAGTCCAGGTTCAGGGATACAAATGATGACATCAAGGCTCTTAAGGCCCATTTGCTGAAAACCACTGGCACTGCTCCTCCAACTGTACTTTATATTGATGACCTCCCTGCAGATAATGCCAAAAAGGGGGAGAAAATGAAGGAGTGGGTAAAGAAGGGGATTGATAATGGGCTATACCTTGACACAGAAAAGGATGCAATGCTCAGAGATATTCCTTTGCTAGATGGTAGTAAAAAGGTTGATGTTACCAAAAATGCACTTGATGATGCTGTCATAAGTGTAAAGAAGGATAGAGTGGCAAAGGATCTAGCAAGGTGGAATGAGGAGAAAAGAGCTTTAATGAAGCTGAATGCGCAGGGTTGTTCTGGTGAAAAAGATGATCAAAATCCGATTCCAAAAAGAAATCTTACTAGAAAAGTAAGGAAATCCAAATCCACACCATCCAGCCTTCAAAAGCACACTCCAAAATCACTGTCCAAAATCCACCAACATCAAACCTCCACCCAAACAGTTGTTACAACAACTGCTCCCACTCAAACACACACCACTTCAACACACACCACCACCACTGCCTTACCACCACCATCTGTTCCTGCCCTAAAGCAGATGACAAAACATCTGCTGTAATGACAACAGTGGTTGAAACACCAGTTGTTTCAACAGCTGTTAGTCAACCACAAACCACTGATTCACCCAAAACATCATCTGCCCTCCCTAATATAAAAAGGAGAAGGGTTGTTATATCAGATGATGATTCTCCATCACCACCACCAAAAGCTTTGAAATCCCAAGCACTTGTCACAGTTTCAAAACCCATTCCTCTCTTTTCAGCTCAACTATACAAACCCTTACCTCCTGCAGGTGTTCAATTTCCTCTTGAACTTGTAACAGTCAGAGAAAAATTAAGTCCTTCTACTATGAGGATGACCCTACCAAAAGGAGTTTGCCATCGATTGAAGGATATCCCAGGCCAACTAATATTGAAGAATACTTGAAAATCAAGGCCAAGCAAGCAGAGGATATCCCAATTAAAAATAAACAAGGGAAATCTGATAGAGAGTATCAACAAAACTATCAGTTTCTACTTACACAGGTCAAAGCTTTGGAATAGTTTGCAAAGAATGTATGTCGGCAAATCTCAGAAAAGGCAGATGAGTCCTTGAGAAAAGACTACATTGAAAACATCATGACCCACAAGACATACAAGGGGGAGAAGCACATGTTCAGAAACTGTACTATTCCTGAGCTTGAAAAGGAAGTAGCCAGGATTCATGAAATGATCAAGAATAAAGTCAAACAGACTCCCCCAGAAAAATTTAAAAGGGTTGAAGCTGATAAGGCCTTAGAGCTGAAGAGAATGAAAGAGGAGCTGATAATTGCTGAATATTGGTCAAAGAACTCTGTGTCTAAGTGGGGAGAAGCGAGGGTCAGGGCCACCTACAAGAGTTTGGAAGAGCTAAGGAAGAAAGATCCAAAAGCTCCACAAAAGCCTGACTACTCCAAAGCAGAGGTTTCGAAAGGATCATCAAAGCCACATCTCAAAAGAACCACTGCTCCTGCTGGTACTGCCATCTACAAAAGAAGGAGACAAAGCCAGTTAGGTTCTGAAACAGTTCAAGAGATTCTTACTAGAAATGCTGTTGTGAAAACGGGCACGTTGCTAATGTTGAAAGAAGAATTTGAACTTGAAAAATCTGCACATACTGCTCAGCCAGTTATGAATAGGCCAGCCTCACCAAACTCCTCAACAAATAAAAATCTCCCTAGAAACCCATCTCGCCTAAAAATACAAGAGTGGAAAACTGACAAACAGAAACACGTATTGACTATGGTCAGGGCAGATGGCGAAGTGAAGAAATTTACAAGGGAACAAGCTCTTGGCCTGAGACTTGAAGATTTGCAGGATCTCCTTGATCTTTCACTTAGTAGGGATGAAGATGATACAGATGCCTTAACCTTCGAACTACAATTCAAAGGGCAAATAAGGGAACTGTTGTTGAGGCAATAAAAATCTACAATAATGGAGAGTTTTGGCATTATCTGTTCCAGGGGGAGATTGTTGGGATTGAACCCTACCAAAGGAACAGATAATAAAAGCCAAAACTGGATCACAACAGTAGATTCAAAATAAGCAGATGTTTGGTTGCAAGTCTCTCCCCTTGAAAGTGGTTTCAACATCTGCTGACCTCCTATCCGCTGATCATGCAATCTATTGAACTACAACTACTGACCAAGACAAAGTCTGATAGAAGAACTAAAGCTCTGCTGCTCAATCTACTGCCATGGATCAAGCACTGCTGATCATGACAACATCTGCTGGGCTCACAGCAGTGGAAGGATGCAGCAGCAGATTATATTTGGTTTATGCATTGTAATGTAATATCAGTAGTTAGCATAAGCAGTATTTGTATAGATCAGTTGTTAGAGTTTGTTAGGAGGTTAGATGTCACTTTCATGGTGACGTCAGCTTAGATGCTCAGAGGTTTGCAAGTGCCTATAAATAGAACAGTACTCTGTACTGTTCTGTTAAGCTCATTCACCATCTTCTTTCTGCACGAACAAACACTGAGCTCGGGCTGAGGGGGAGTTTGCATATCATACTTGCATTGTAATCAAAGTTTAAAAATAAATTTAATCATTTGATTCATTGTTGAAAATGTATGATTGAAAGCATTTCTTTTGTTTGATTGTGAAAAGTTTGTTTCATATAAATTCCGCTGCACCACTCTTTCACTTGTTCATTTAATTTCAAACGCAAATCACAATCAATCCAAACTCAGATCCTAACATGGGATAACTCAAAAACAGAAACACATATTGCCACATAGCATATCAATTTCTAAACAATGAAGAGAAAACTTATTTCAAAAAATGAAGAGAAAACTTAGTTCAATAGAATCTTAGAATTAAAAACTTACGGTTCAAAATAAACTTCTAAAGATTTGAAGCAGCTTTAAGGCTTCTTGTTTCCGGTTGACACCCACGCACTAAAACAAACGCTCTTTACTATAGAGCCAAACGAAAGAAATATCCAACATACCTCATCACCAATTCCTCGTAAAAATGTTAATTCCATCAAAATCAACGGACCACCTGCAACATAAAACCATTTCCTACACCCATTGTTCATCTATTACCATTATGTGCCACCTCAAATGTGACAACCCGTAACTTTGAGGTAAAACCCCGTTTGTTTCACTTTTATAAATCAAATCGCACGCTTTTATTATTTGATGAACTAACTATATTTTATCCATATCAAGTTGAACCAATCCAAACCGTTTGAACCAAAACACTTGTCTCGCGTGTCGATCCAACCCACTCGTGTAGCTCGAAATTTATGAGGCCCGAACCGTAGCATGAATGTTATATATTTATATTAATTGATTATTATTAGTTGAAAAGAAAAAATATATATATATATATATATTATAATATGTATGCGAAATAATTAGTCAATAACTGCCACCCACCATATTATTCGTTTTCGTTTTTGGCGGACAACCCCTATCGGCCCAACTAAACTCCATTTAAATTGTTTCTTGATTTTGGCCCATTCCCTATTATACGTACATATATCCCATTTGGGGGATTAGTTTCCCATAACTATTCAAAACACACAAAGATAACCAAACCCTAACCTCCCTCCCAACTTCACGGCAGTCACCTCCCAACCCTACTGGCAGCCATCGTCACCGCTCTTTTACCCAGCCAAAACGCAATTCCGGTCGCCGGTAAGCCCCACTTATCTCGTCACTTTGTTTTACGTACGCATGATCTCGGTTTCGGTCCAACCGTAGCGTCGTTTGTTGCCTGTGATTGAATGAATACTTGAAACTATATGAAAATATATCACTTGTTCGATGATCTGTGCATGTATTGTGCAAGTTTGATGTTTAGGAATGATCCATGCTTTGTATGGTTGGGTTCTTAGAAACGTACAACCATAGGTGCCCAACGTACAACCTGGTCATGCGTATTTAAAAGCTTAAGGATATATAAGTGATGTCTTTTACATGTTGAATGCTCATGTCTGTTGACTGTTGGAACAATAATAACGATGATGGTTAGTGAATTTATATATATGATGATGACTGTTAGTAGGTACGAGTGAACCTGGGTTTTCATAAATGATCTACAGCAAGATTTCATGTTTGTTGAATATATGCTAGATGGTTTATATAAATAATTGAGTGCCTTACATGTTAGTGAATTCTTATTGATGATCTTATTTGTGTGTGTTCCTGATTAACAAAGTAAATCGCATGTCCAGTAAATGTGAGAAAGTTACACTATGTTCTTGCATCTTAATAAATGTTTAGGGTTGCATGCTATTAGAATCACTAATGGATCCGATATAAACGAAAGGTGATGTTGACCGAATGCTTATAAACCTGATGTAAATGTTAGGAAATTTTTATGAATATGTTCCAAGTTACTAGTTATGAGGTGGGTTTCATAATGATGTTATATGATCTAAACTGAATGATTGGTTGCCATGATAATTATCATCGAAAATTAATGGAGATAGTGGGATAAAAACTGACTAGCCATAAATCAATGAAAAGTGGAACCGACAAGGCTGTGGTCGCACACCTTCCCACCAATCACACAAGTCCTATGGGCTTTAAGATTAGCTGGGCGTCATACAAATTGGATCGCACATGTTATAGGGGTTCCATTATAATTGGCGGTTGCATGTTAGAATTCAATGAATGATTTGAATTTAATCAATTAATGTAGATGAAGTTGATTGCATGAATGTATCTGATAACTAGTGGATAGGAATGTGTGATTATTAATATTAATGGTTGTCATGAATATTGGAAGACACATAATGATGAAACGTAGGACTAGGATAGCACGTGATATTCTGATGTTCATGAACTTGATGATATGCGCCACATGCTATGTGATTATGTATTTGTAATCTTTAAGTTTAATATTTGTGAGCCAGGAGGTTTGGATTTTTATGGTAAGGGTCGTGCCTTTTTTTTTGGACGGGACCAAATAGCAGATGGGTTGGGTCATGTTAAAGCTCCGTGATGGGCCGCCAAATGATGGCTGATCATATGCAATTTTAACACAAGTTTTGGTAGTCTAAGTGAATATGGAATATTATGAACTATGGTTATATGCATATTCTTGAGTCGCGAACTGTTAATGTGATATATGTTCATGTAATATGAAAATACATAGGGCCCGAACACTTATTATAGTTTGTGTAATAATATGTGCCATGCTTGTTCATAATTGCATACTAGGAATAGGTGGATTATGTGTGTAAGTAACTGACTGGCATTGAAACTATACTAGGATTGGATTGATCGAACAGTGAACACATACTTTAATCTTACCGAGCAAACCAAGGTGAGTTCACTGCACTTTTCTAAGCATGCGTCCCGGTGGTTTGGGACATCTGGTAAACGTTTCTAAAGGGAACACTGGGTAAACTGTTTACTTGGGATGTTGGTTATTGAACACAGTATAAATCATGTAAGACCCCATACATCTACCGTGTTGCTGAAGAAGCAACGAGGTATTTAGTTGATAGCGCTATTAGGTGGGAAACCTCACACCGGGCCGTAAGGACGGGCGTGAACTAATTATCTGGGTATGGCTATGGTTGTTAGAGGCACACTCCTCGGATACATATGGGCACTCTCCCTAGGGTATCTAACGAAGGCAACATAGCAATCGGTCGTTAAGGGGTACCCACTCCCCGGATACATATGGGCACTCTCCCTAGGGTATCTAACGAAGGCAACATAGCAATCGGTCGTTAAGGGGTACCCACTCCCCGGATACATATGGGCACATTCCCTAGGGTATCTAGCATGAGCAACATTGTATCGCAACGTTAAATCGCATTAACATACATATGGTAACATAACTTGTTAACAAAACCTTGAACTCACCAGCGTAGTCTGACACACTTGTTTACATGCTTGTAGGTAATTATTGAAGGAACTTGGGAGCTTGCCGTCTGATGCTGCTGGAGTGGTTGTGGTCATGATAAACAATTACATTGATTTGGTTTCGATACATTTACACACTTATACATTAATGCTTCCGCTCAATACTTTGGTTTTGGTATAACTTTTCAAACGATATATTTCTTTCAATTGGGTATTTCAATACATTATAACTTGTGTTTGATATGATTGGTGGCTCTTTGTTGGATCGTTGCACCTCCAATAGGGACATACTCTAGGTGGTAATTTGGGGGTGTGACAGTTTGGTATCAGAGCCACTGGTTATAGAGAACTCGGTTTTAAAATGTTTTCATAAAACCAGACTATAACCGAATTGATCCAAACGATGACCATGACACTCAGCTTCAGACTGCAAGGTTCGTTCCTCGTTAGCTTATGCTTTATATGCCTAGTAAACGTAACTATATTTATAGCATGCACGATACGACATGGTAGGCATCATGACACATTGATAGTGTAACATAACACTTACATCTAGTAAATCCTAATCTTGTTGGTAGTGCATATTTTGTGTTGATTGGGGTGGGAGAAACTTCAGACATAAGTTAAGAAGCATCGAGAGGAGCATGCAAACCGCCTTATTATCATGGGTGCACACATAATAATAACGCGTGGTGCATGCAAATCCCAATGAGGCTTAACGAGTGTAAGAGGGGTTCTTCCCTGTTTGTGTATGAACATGGTAGTTAATCGTCCCTAACGTGATAAACCTGAACACTTTTCTCGTTCTCGACTCCTAAATTCGTTCCCTTCTCCTATTATAGAACCATGAGTGGACGAGGAAACGGACGTGGCAACATCAACATGACTCAGGCTGAGTTGACAGACTTAATCAACACCTGTGTGGCTGAGGCTTTAGCAGCCTATCAAGCTGGTACGGAATGTACCAAGTATTTTCCTCTTATATTGCGTACACGTCTTTTCACTCCTATAATGTGTTTCCTTTCGTCGTTTAGGTCAGCAAGTGCAACCTCAACCCAACCAGCCTGCGTGTACATTCAAAATGTTTATGGACTGTAAGCCACAGACCTTCACCGGGACCGAAGGGGCTGTGGGACTTCTGAGATGGTTCGAGAAAGCAGAGTCCGTGTTTGCTATCTGTAACTGCCCCGCTGGGGACAGGGTGAAATATGCTGCGGGTACCTTGGCGGATGGTGCCCTAACGTGGTGGAATGCCCAAGTGCAGTTGCTGGGCATTGAGGCAGCAAATGCCACAACTTGGGATGATTTTAAGGAGCTGATCAGGGAAGAGTATTGTCCTCGGGATGAGATCCAGAAGTTAGAAAACGAGTACTACGACTTGAAGATGGTTGGATCTTAAATCGAAGCGTATGTGAAGCGATCGTATGAATTGGCCGACATGTGCCCGAACTTGTCCCGGCCTATGTCTCGGAGGATTGAGCTATTCGTCAAGGGGCTGCCTTCGCGTGTGAAGAGTTTGGTCACCGCAGCCCATCTCAATGACTTGACACAAATTGTTCGTTTGACCCACAAGATTGTGGATCAAGAGGTGGAGAGTAACTCGTTACCACCGCGTGTTTCAGCCACTACTACTGCACCCACTGCCACTGCGTCCGCTAATGATAACAAGCGGAAGTGGAATGACTATGACAAAGAATCTAGCGCGGGTCAGACTCAGAAAAGGCCAGACAACAGTAGCAACCGCAGTATCAGCCAGTCGTTTTCTGTCAATCAAGGCCAGGGAAGTAGCCAAAGTCAGGGTTCGTATGCAGGGAAGAAGCCGCGATGTAACAAGTGCGGCTATCATCACTTCGGGCAGTGTGGACGAACATGTAACAGGTGTGGTAAAGCAGGCCACGAAGCCAAAGATTGTAGAGCCCCACAGCCCAGACATCAGCAACAACAGAACCAGCTGAATCAGAATCAGAACAACAACAACCAAGGAAATGGGAACAACAATGGGGGTAACAACGACGACAATGGTGCTAGGGGACGTGTCTTCGTGATCGGTCAGGGTGAGTTTCTACTTGACGACTTTTATGTTACTGTTTTATTTGATTCGGGTGCCGATACTAGTTTCGTGTCTTTAAAAGTTAGTCAATTGCTTAATCGTACCCCAACACTTTCGAACACCAAGCACATATAGTAGAACTAGCAAGCGGTAAAAATCTAGAGGCCACACACATAGTTTAGGGTTGCAATCTTGTTCTTGCTGATCAGACCCTTTTCTATCGACCTCATTCCTATCGTTCTGCGGAATTTCGGGACGAAATTCCAAACCAACGGGGGGATGATGTGACACCCCAGGAAAAACCCGGGAACCACGCAACTTAACTAGCTTCCTCAGTAACCACGTACTAAATTTCGGGACGAAATTTCTTTCAACTTGGAGATGATGTGACAACCCGTAACTTTGAGGTAAAACCCCGTTTGTTTCACTTTTATAAATCAAATCGCACGCTTTTATTATTTGATGAACTAACTATATTTTATCCATATCAAGTTGAACCAATCCAAACCGTTTGAACCAAAACACTTGTCTCGCGTGTCGATCCAACCCACTCGTGTAGCTCGAAATTTATGAGGCCCGAACCGTAGCATGAATGTTATATATTTATATTAATTGATTATTATTAGTTGAAAAGAAAAAATATATATATATATATATATTATAACATGTATGCGAAATAATTAGTCAATAACTGCCACCCACCATATTATTCGTTTTCGTTTTTGGCGGACAACCCCTATCGGCCCAACTAAACTCCATTTAAATTGTTTCTTGATTTTGGCCCATTCCCTATTATACGTACATATATTCCATTTGGGGGATTAGTTTCCCATAACTATTCAAAACACACAAAGATAACCAAACCCTAACCTCCCTCCCAACTTCACGGCAGTCACCTCCCAACCCTACTGGCAGCCATCGTCACCGCTCTTTTACCCAGCCAAAACGCAATTCCGGTCGCCGGTAAGCCCCGCTTATCTCGTCACTTTGTTTTACGTACGCATGATCTCGGTTTCGGTCCAACCGTAGCGTCGTTTGTTGCCTGTGATTGAATGAATACTTGAAACTATATGAAAATATATCACTTGTTCGATGATCTGTGCATGTATTATGCAAGTTTGATGTTTAGGAATGATCCATGCTTTGTATGGTTGGGTTCTTAGAAACGTACAACCATAGGTGCCCAACGTACAACCTGGTCATGCGTATTTAAAAGCTTAAGGATATATAAGTGATGTCTTTTACATGTTGAATGCTCATGTCTGTTGACTGTTGGAACAATAATAACGATGATGGTTAGTGAATTTATATATATGATGATGACTGTTAGTAGGTACGAGTGAACCTGGGTTTTCATAAATGATCTACAGCAAGATTTCATGTTTGTTGAATATATGCTAGATGGTTTATATAAATAATTGAGTGCCTTACATGTTAGTGAATTCTTATTGATGATCTTATTTGTGTGTGTTCCTGATTAACAAAGTAAATCGCATGTCCAGTAAATGTGAGAAAGTTACACTATGTTCTTGCATCTTAATAAATGTTTAGGGTTGCATGCTATTAGAATCACTAATGGATCCGATATAAACGAAAGGTGATGTTGACCGAATGCTTATAAACCTGATGTAAATGTTAGGAAATTTTTATGAATATGTTCCAAGTTACTAGTTATGAGGTGGGTTTCATAATGATGTTATATGATCTAAACTGAATGATTGGTTGCCATGATAATTATCATCGAAAATTAATGGAGATAGTGGGATAAAAACTGACTAGCCATAAATCAATGAAAAGTGGAACCGACAAGGCTGTGGTCGCACACCTTCCCACCAATCACACAAGTCCTATGGGCTTTAAGATTAGCTGGGCGTCATACAAATTGGATCGCACATGTTATAGGGGTTCCATTATAATTGGCGGTTGCATGTTAGAATTCAATGAATGATTTGAATTTAATCAATTAATGTAGATGAAGTTGATTCCATGAATGTATCTGATAACTAGTGGATAGGAATGTGTGATTATTAATATTAATGGTTGTCATGAATATTGGAAGACACATAATGATGAAACGTAGGACTAGGATAGCACGTGATATTCTGATGTTCATGAACTTGATGATATGCGCCACATGCTATGTGATTATGTATTTGTAATCTTTAAGTTTAATATTTGTGAGCCAGGAGGTTTGGATTTTTATGGTAAGGGTCGCGCCTTTTTTTTTGGACGGGACCAAATAGCAGATGGGTTGGGTCATGTTAAAGCTCCGTGATGGGCCGCCAAATGATGGCTGATCATATGCAATTTTAACACAAGTTTTGGTAGTCTAAGTGAATATGGAATATTATGAACTATGGTTATATGCATATTCTTGAGTCGCGAACTGTTAATGTGATATATGTTCATGTAATATGAAAATACATAGGGCCCGAACACTTATTATAGTTTGTGTAATAATATGTGCCATGCTTGTTCATAATTGCATACTAGGAATAGGTGGATTATGTGTGTAAGTAACTGACTGGCATTGAAACTATACTAGGATTGGATTGATCGAACAGTGAACACATACTTTAATCTTACCGAGCAAACCAAGGTGAGTTCACTACATTTTTCTAAGCATGCGTCCCGGTGGTTTGGGACATCTGGTAAACGTTTCTAAAGGGAACACTGGGTAAACTGTTTACTTGGGATGTTGGTTATTGAACACAGTATAAATCATGTAAGACCCCATACATCTACCGTGTTGCTGAAGAAGCAACGAGGTATTTAGTTGATAGCGCTATTAGGTGGGAAACCTCACACCGGGCCGTAAGGACGGGCGTGAACTAATTATCTGGGTATGGCTATGGTTGTTAGAGGCACACTCCTCGGATACATATGGGCACTCTCCCTAGGGTATCTAACGAAGGCAACATAGCAATCGGTCGTTAAGGGGTACCCACTCCCCGGATACATATGGGCACTCTCCCTAGGGTATCTAACGAAGGCAACATAGCAATCGGTCGTTAAGGGGTACCCACTCCCCGGATACATATGGGCACATTCCCTAGGGTATCTAGCATGAGCAACATTGTATCGCAGCGTTAAATCGCATTAACATACATATGGTAACATAACTTGTTAACAAAACCTTGAACTCACCAGCGTAGTCTGACACACTTGTTTACATGCTTGTAGGTAATTATTGAAGGAACTTGGGAGCTTGCCGTCTGATGCTGCTGGAGTGGTTGTGGTCATGATAAACAATTACATTGATTTGGTTTCGATACATTTACACACTTATACATTAATGCTTCCGCTCAATACTTTGGTTTTGGTATAACTTTTCAAACGATATATTTCTTTCAATTGGGTATTTCAATACATTATAACTTGTGTTTGATATGATTGGTGGCTCTTTGTTGGATCGTTGCACCTCCAATAGGGACATACTCTAGGTGGTAATTTGGGGGTGTGACATCAAATCTTAAAATAAACGAATATTTCCCTGGTTTTCTTTTCCCCAGCTATCAAGTTGAATGTTTCGTTGAGTTTAAGCATCTTATTTTATATGATAATTTTCTAGTTTTGCCCACATGAATACAAAAAAAAGCTTAACATAAGTACTTCATAATCAAAATATAAAAAAGACGAATGTTGTTTGAGACCGCGATGATAAACGAAAGAAGTCGATACCTCAATATGAGTCATATCCACCAGCATCAGTCATGTAACTACACATAGGGTTCTCGGATGCCGATCATCGCCAGCCGAAACCATAGCAACTCTGATCTCTAACCACACATAAATAATAAACCAACAATTATACAACTTATTGCAATAACAACATTAACACACACACACACACGCACACACTGAATCAATGAATTGTTTACTTTAAAAACTTATTGCAATAACAATATTATACAAAGTATCAAAGTTTGTAGAATTTATGCATATGAAACATCAAAGTTTCAAGAACTATGCTTAAATAAATTTCAAGACACACATACAGATATGTCATATGAATAATAAGAAAAAAAATGCTTCTTGAATTTGTTCACTGGTTTAACAAATACCCAACTCTGCATCATTACATGATTAGAATTCCCAAAATTAATCATAAACAAAACCCTTTTAAATATTGTACTAAATTAATTTAACCCCAATTCCACTTTTATGGCAAAAAAGAACCATGTATGAGATATACTTTTACAATCGGGTATGGAATTGAGATAATCACCCCCCCCCCACACATTCATTCTGCAGCTTTGAATCCCTCAGCAGCAGTATCTCCACCAGCAATCTTTAGAATTAAAATTGTGTATTCAGGTCATTTCAATTTTATAATTTCTTATAATCTCTAAACAATTACCAACAAACACAAAATCATAATAATTCAAAGCCAGATGACTATCCAATCCCAATTTCTCATCTTACAATTATCACTTCACAACAAATTGATCTACAAATTTTATATGTTAACCACAGGAGCAATATACCCAACAATTACATCTCGTAAATAACAGTAATCAACAAACTTAAAGTTTAAGAATCTAATTGGGGCTTCAAAGTTCAGAAAACCCAAAACAACAAAACCTAAAATCCAAACAAAATAAAAGAAGTTCAATAACCCAAAAATAAATCAAAAAACAAATATCGATAAACATCAACAATTTTTCAGAAAAAAATCGTCAATTCAACACGACATCAAACCTAGATGAACATTCAAACATGAATTGAAGATTCATTCGCCTTGTGAGAAGAAACATGTCTCCTGACACGATTAAAATCGTTGAATGCCTACACTCACAATTAATTTCACAACTCCCACAAATCTATATGCATATCAATGATTAGTTCCACATATCTATACAAACATACATACATACATACATACATACATACATACATACATACATACATACATACATACATACATACATACATACATACATACATACATACATACATACATACATACATACATACATACATACATACATATATACATACATACATACATACATACATACATACATACATACATACATACATACATGCATGTGGCATGCATGCATGCATGCATGCATGCATACATGCATGCATACATACATACATACATACATACATACATACATACATACATACATACATACATACATACATACATACATACATACATACATACATACATACATACATACATACATACATACATACATACATACATACATACATACATACATACATACATACATACATACATACATACATACATACATACATACATACATACATACATACATACATACATACATACATACATACACATACATACACACATACATACATACATACATACATACACACACATACACACACACACACACACACACACACACACACACACACACACACACACACACACACACACACACACACACACACCACAACACACACACACACACACCACACACACACACACACACACACACACACACACACACCACACACAACACACACACAACACACACACACACACACACACACACACACACACACACACACACAGACAGACATACATACATACATACATACATACATACATACATACATACATACATACATACATACATACATACATACATACATACATACATACATACATACATACATACATACATACATACATACATACATACATACATACATACATACATACATACACATACATACATACATACATACATACATACATTACATACATACATACATACATACATACATACATACATACATACATACATACATACATACATACATACAATACATACATACATACATACAATACATACATACATACATACATACATACATACATACATACATACATACATACATACCATACATACATACATACCATACATACATACATACATACATACATACATACATACATACATACATACATACCATACATACATACATACATACATACATACATACATACATACATACAACATACATACATACATACATACATACATACAACATACATACATACATACATACATACATACATACATACATACATACATACATAACATACATACATACATACATACATACATACATACATACATACATACATACATACATACATACATACTACATACATACATACATTACAAAATAATACATAATATCATACATAAATCATACATACATAGAATCAAAAGAATTTACATACATAATATACAAACTACACAGACCAATTACTGGTAAATGAAAAACGAATAGAATTGTAGAAAAAGAATTTTAAGAGTAAACATCATGAGCAGAATTGCCTGTTTGAATTAGGTTTGAGAATGCCTGGATGAGATCGACAAAGACGCCCATTGAATGAAGTATCAGAAAAATATGCATTAAGATTTCGAAGAAATGAGAATGGACCGATGGCTCTAATCGAATTACATGCATAAAAAATCAAAGAAAACATACCTAGATGAGAGTTCGAATGATTGAGTTTTAGGGATTTCTGAAGTGGGTATGGCCAGGTACAATCGCTACAGATGAAGCCGTATATGAGATTTAGGGTTTGTAAAATTGAATGTGGGTGAAAGATGATAGCCTGCAGAAATCAATTTGATTAGGTTTTGAGATTTAAAGAGAAATCAATTTGCCTTCAGCTGATTGAGAGAATTGATTAGGTTACCAAATTGAAGAAGAGCGTAGATAGGAAGAAGGAAATTGGCGCTCAAATATCTATTCTCTGGCCAAAAAGCATTGCCACATCAAGGTCAAAAAGTCAACATTATTTTGCATTAGTGTAAGAGATAGATTAAGGGCACTAATGAATTCTGGGTTAATCTACATTTATAAAAATATATGTTGTGTAAAGAAACAATAACTAAAAAGGTTAAGTAAAATTTTAGAATTAAATGATAGTTATAATTTCAATAAAATGAAAATTTGTTGTTAAAACTTGAAGTAAAACGAATAAAAGTGAAAACTAATTAAGAATATTCACAATTACTAACTTATATTTACAAAAGTTTCTAAACTAAGACATTGACGCAACAAAATGAAGTTCGATGGTGATAATAAATCAAACTATAAAGTCTATAATTGTTCTTAGGCCACATGGTGTGGCTTAGCACCACCCCGCCATGACACCCTTTTTAGCGTCCCGGGGCATCATCAATCACCCCCCCAAAGTTAACGAGGGGGCGCTATCCACCCTCCACCACCATGCTAACAAACAAAAATTGAGACGATCGAGGGAGTTGGTCAACTATACCGTTGATCAACGGTAACTTTAAAAAACAAAAGTTTAAAATTTATAATTTACCTATAAATACCTCCCCTTTTTCTATATTTTTCATCTCTTCTTCCTCTACTCCTTATTCAAAATCTTTACACTTTTTTTTATAATCACACAATGTTTCCCAACAACCAAAACGTGTGAGATTCCAACCATCCGTTTTGGAAAAGTGCACCAAACAATCCCAACAACGAGCAAGAAGACCGTTATCGAAAAGACCCGTGAACGGGTGAGCTTGGATATTATCTGATGCCACCTAGCACCCCAACTTCCCCTCATCCGACCACGCCACTGATTCCCGGTTTTTACGGATATTATTATTTCAACCTCCCATTTTTTCCCCAAAACATGCCCCAAACCCAAAATATACCCTAAACCCAAAACACACCCGAAATCCAACCCACTTCCTCAAAAGGTGGACGACCGAGAAGGCATCGTAAGAAGCATGAGAGCGAAGCACGTGCTCCTAAGACGGTCGAAAAGTGGACACCTAGGGAAGAACTTGCGTTGTCACAAGCATGGCTCGACGTGTCGAAAGATGAGATTGTTGGTAAATTTTCTCTCCACAAACGTTTTTTACATACTTTTATAGAGGAAGTGTAGAATACAAATCCCCTAATCCTACATTACGTACGAGATTCCCACAGCCATACATGTGTCCCTGATCCATTTTTATTAAATAAGGGTATATCAGACATTCTGTTCAATAATCCGAGGGCTAATTAGGGAATTCCGTCAACAATGAAGCGGCTTACGAGTTCGTTACAAAACCATCTATCTAATTATGGTTCGTATCAATTCGATTTGTAGGTTTTTGATTGATTCGTATACCGAACACATATGGCGATACCGAAAATGCTGAATTCATCATTTAGGATGTTTATTTTGGGTTTTTCATCAGAGGGTTACGGTTGAGGGATGGGTTTTATTTGATTTTGAAGGTGTTTTCATGTTAATAGATTGTAACGAGATTGAAGATAAGATGTTTCAGGTTTTATTTGGTGATTTTAACATATCGCATGTGTTGTTTTTAACATATTGCATGTATTAAAGATTGGATCATAAGAATAATTTCGCATGTTTAAGTTGGACATTTCGCACACAATAAAGTCTTAAGATGTAATTTTGCATGTTTGAGTTGGGCATTTCGCACACTATAAAGTATTTAACATGTTGAGCTCAATATTTCGCACGCTTAAAAAGTAATGATATGTAATTTCGCACAGTGTGTTTTATAATTCAATTCAATAATTCATATCAATAATTTACAGTGCTTTTTCTTTTATTATAAAGTCTATATTTTTACCACAATTTCAAACCACTTATATTTCATCTTATAAAAAAATGGCAGACCTCCCAACATCCTCTTCTAACTCAAGTATCAAATAGTCTTTGAGAAAAAGGATTCAGGAACAAATTCAAGAGGACCGATCATGTCAAGAGATGCTGGAAACCAACATTTCTTGTGTAACAGAAAACATGAAGAGGATACAAGAAATTGTGAACTTGCTATCTCAGATGCAAGTGAGTAGTCTTCGAGAAATTGTTGTTATGTTCATGGTTGATCTGGGTGAGAGGGATGAGAAGCAGTTGAAAGAGTTGGCGGATGCAATAACTATCTTAAGATGCTCGATGGAGATAAAAATGAAGTTCCTTTCATCTTTTGAATGAAATTGTTTATTTTGTATCTTTGTAGTTTTCTGTTTTAGTGTTTTATTTAATAAAACATGCAAGTTTTATGTGTTCCATATAATTCGCATGTTTATTTTTCATATTATAAGCAATTCAATGTCAAACATGTGATTTTATACATAAAACATGCGATTTCAAAAACATTAATGTAATCTAACAAGTCTAACAATGCAACAGAAATTCAAAATCAAACAAGTCTATTTGTCCTTTCCAATAAATGCCTTCAACCTCTCTGGGATTTTTTTGTCCAAATCTTTGATATACCTATATTTTTCCGGCCTTTTATCGAAAGCATTTGTCTCTTTAATTATTCGTTGACGCTCCAAATTGTACTCAGATAGAATGATCTTACTTATATATCTGTGTCTCAGGATATGAAGTTGTGAATTCTGTCTATTGTTTACTTCATCTTCTTTCACAAACCTAGTCAACCATGGTGTTTTCCCCCCTTGTATGTTTCCATATGACGCATCATAAACACTCTACGGTCTATACCGTTAGTAAGCGTCCTCCATTCCATCTCTTTTCTTTCTATCACCGATGTTTCAAGTGCTTTTATAACTGATGTTGGTTTTAAGGCCTTTTGTAGGTATAAAACCAGTACCCTTCTTTGTAATATAGCAACATTGTGTCAGTAGCTTTACATAAATATAACATGTATATGAAGAAGTTTTTGTATTACTAGTGTGTCTGGAAGCCCCTTGTATCTTTCCTCAAAATCTTGTTTAGCTGTTGAATTGTCAATCAGCTCAATTTTGCCGGTTTTCAAGTGGAAGCACAAGACATAGAAGTGGTCACCTTGAAGTACCGGGCTAAACACGAAGTCAACCGACTCAAGTTTTTTAACCTCATATTTTAGTAATATGTCTTCAAAATTTGAGGAAAATACGTTTAGCCGTTGGTTGTCTGTGTAAGTCTCCTTGTACATGATATCCGGTTGTATGTTATCTAATTATAATCAATGTTAAGTAATGTATTACAATGTATTTATACATGCGAAATTAGTACATGCAAAATAATGTGTGAAAATATTTCACATGCGAATTGCTTATATACTGTATGCGAAATCTATATAGTATGCGAAATGTTTTTTTTTTCACAGGAAATGTCTCAACTGTTCTACATGCGATTTGCCTATACTTAGTATTGCAAATCATTGAATATGCAGTTTCTGTTTTGATGTCAAATGCCAAAATGTTTAGACAAACATACCATCATTGTGCTAAACAAGAAGAGTCTGTATGGTGATGATTTTCTATCCCTTTTCTTCTCTTCAAGGTTGAGAACATCCACAAATGCATTGATTTCGTTTGATGCTACATACTGACCCCTGAAGAAGCTTTCGAAGATACCTTTTACGGTGAACACCCCAGTTTTTTATCGGTAAAATACATCCCTGCCAGGCAAAAATTAAATAATTAAATATTTTGAGTATATATATAGATGTTTTTTAGTTGATATAATTGTTTTACTTACTCTATATTTGCAAATGTAGCAAATGTGTAACGGATCACACTCAATTCTAGATTTAAGAGTGCTTCATGCATGTTTACCACTCTATTGCAAAAAGGGGAACAAAATACTTCTCCAAGGTCTACACATCTTTTCTCATTTCGAAGCCTGGCGGCTTCTATTGTCTTATAAAGGAGTTCATTTAACCCCTTTGGTACAACTTCTGTACCGGCTTTTTGTTTTGCAGCTTGAGTTGGTTTTGAGTTTTTTCTCCCCCTACCTGGGTTCTTTCCCTTATTTACTACCAGGCTGGGTGCAAGGCTCAAAAGCGACTCAACCTATTGCAATTCCTTAGCCGTCACCTGAGGGCATACCACTTCTGGTTCCTTCTCAACTTCGATACCTGAATCGGTTTGTTGTGGGTCCTTCTATGTAGTTTCTCCTAAAGAAACTGCTTCCACTTTTGGTTCCTTTTCTTGAACTTCTTCTGGAATTTTTTGTGTAGATTCGGCTAAGTTCACTGTTCCTTCCATCCCAGTTTCGGTTTCACCACTTTCTGCAGGCAAGATTAAGTTAAAAAATTATAATATTTTGTTCTTTTTTTCTAATATAAAGTGTTTTTTTACCTTGGACAGGTGGTTTGTAAGCGTATACACCCATTTCCACAGTTTGAATATTTGCAATAAGGGTGTCTATTACTCCTCCATCATTTGTATTTGTCAATCCTTCATCATCTGGCTGTAGTACCCCTATAGACACAATTTATTGAATTTTAGTACCTCAGAATCAAAATCGCATGTTATACATAACATGGCATGCGAAATCAAATATCAATTGTATGCATGAAATCTTATGTGTATTTAAGAAATCGCATGTGTATAGGAAATACAATGTTTATATATATTCGCACGTGTTAATTTGAAATCGCATGTTTACCTTCTGATTCCATTTGTCTGACACTGTCCAAAACATTGGATATTACTTGTTGAGCTTCTTCATTCTGTCTACATTATTTGTTTGTTTTATCTTTTTGATGAACATCAGAAGGTGCATTTTCAGGCTGTTGACGAACATCAGAAGGTGCAGTTCCGGGATCTTGATCAACATCAGACGGTGCAGTTCCAGGCTTTTGAATTGAATCAGGCGGCACACAAATGGGATTATTCCGAAGTGTCTCATCCCACTGCTTACAGGCCTCCATAATCTCCGGATCCCCAAAACACTTGGTTTTTGCATCTGAAACTAAGATGTTCATCCCTTGAACAATTTGAAGCATTTCAATGTATTTTTTGACATTGGTCCTCCTTTTTTTCAATAGGTTTTGTAATATTTTTTGAGTTAAAATACTATCAATCTAGATGATAAAATACATGGATTAAGTGGAATTAATATTTGTTGGGCTTACTATTTTGGTCAAAAATTACCAAAGCAATTTAGTGATCAAATTAGTTAAGTGAGGTAGTGTGCTAAAAAGTGTATTGGAAATATGCTGGTTATGTTGTTTGTAAAAACAGTTTTCAGGATACGGCTCAGGATATTGAGCTGTACCTAGGATACGGCTCAGGATATTGAGCTGTACCTACGATCAAACTATGAGCAAAAAGTAAAGGAAATGACACGAGATGTACGAGGAAAGTCCTTGATCAATCTAGATCGTCGGCATAAAACCTCGGGAGCTGACAATCGCAGCTGCCTAGTTCTTCTTATTGCTTCAAACTTCAGGATACAGTGAAGGATATTGACCAGATCGCTAAGTGTTACAATGCTTTGTGTGAAAGTAAAAGTTGCGAGAGAACAAGTGTGAGAGTGTAGTGAGTGTAGCTGTGATGTCCTATTCGATCTGGTATACCCACCTATTTATAGTAACGAAATACAAACTAAAATTCCTATAAATATGGGATGCTTCCGAATATTCCATTGTTAACGTTGAAGACCGAGTAATGCGGCTTCAACGTCTTCATTTGAACGACTTGGACCGAGTCTCTCGGAGAAAGGGTCTTCATGAACGTTGGGCACCTGGACGCATACTCCTGCACACAACCCGTTAGTAATCTTGAGGATACCATTCAGGATGTTACCAATATCCTGAACGAGCATCCCGGATATGAGCAGATATCATACAATCAAGATATAACTCAAGATATTTCCCAGGATATGGGCTCAGAATTTCACCCACAACAATTGTCCCCAAAAATGTTACCGTTAAGGATCCTGAGTCCTAACGGTTAGATTTTTCACGATAACCAAGGTAATTAAGAGATAAGACCTGATGTGACCACTTGTAACCGTGCAGCCTATCTCTACTCATTACTCCCCTATATCTTCTCATGTTTATCCCCATTTAATCTTCATCAAGAAGAAAAAAGGTAAAAATCTTCTCTCTCTCTTCTCATTTCTTTCCTCTACACTATTCCGGCGAAGATATGGCGAGACAGACAAGATCAAGCTCCGGTGACTCCGCTCCCTCGTTCATTCACAAAAATATTCTCCAAGATCCGGAGAAGGAAATATGCACCTTCGACAGCGCACATTTGTCAGCCCTTAAAACCTCCGGCATCTTCCCGAAAGGGACGGTGTTCCGGCCATTTGATCGGGAAATCCGATCAGATATGGTTTCTGACGAGTGGATATGCTTTAATGCTTTTCCTTTTACCTTAGGGTTACAATTTCCGTTTCCCGACTTCATCACCGAGTTCTTCGATATCACAAAAATCTGTTTCAGTCAAACAATGCCAATGCTATGGCGAGTCCTGCTTGTTCTTGACCAAATCAAGAACAACCATATTCCTGACCTTTCCATTCATGACCTCCCCTTAGCATATCGGCTTAGATGCCATGGTTCTTGCCGATTTTTGTTCTATTCTACCTCCGGCGACCCACTGATACTTCGTGCCACCAGGAATGAGGAGGAATGGAAGTCCAAGTTCTTCTTTGTAAAAAGAGACTCAATCCCTGGTGGAACGGAATATCCAGTGCAGTGGTTGAGAAAGGGTAGGATTTGGGGCTTTAGGATGATCCTGTTCCATATCCTGAACTGATCAACTTCCTTTTTACTGCTTTGTATGCAGCTGATTTTAGGAAGCTTGCACCTCCCCTTGCAGATTCACAGAAAAGGATTGACGTTATCAGACTCCTTCCCGAGGCTGAAAGAAGTTTTAACCTGTCTCCACTATCTCCAAGCCCTCTTTCCAGTGCAAACATGTCTTGTAAGGATCCTGCTCGATATCCTGCATACATGTTTTTATTTGAAATATTTAGGAAAGAATTTTACTCCCTATATGTAGATTCCAGCAAAGTTCCAATCCTCCTCGATCTTGACGAGCTTGATAGTTATCCTACTCCAGTCATGGTCAAGAAAGAGACCCCTGCTGCCACCGGCTCCAAGCCGCTTCCGGCTCCCAAGGCTAATCCGAGGACCCGTGCTTCCACCGTAAAAAAAAGGAAGGGCTCTGAAGTTAGTGCCCAAGGCTCCGAAGGATTCTCCTATGATGATCTTAGCTTTACCGACTCCTTGGAGCCGATGACATCCTTCCTCAACAAGGTAATACCCTGTGACTATATCCTGCATATATATCCTGCACATATATCCTGATAGGACATCCTGACAGGATGTCCTGATTAATATATATTGACTCATACCTGAAATTTGATGTGCAGGGCCTCCAGCATCTGCTCCACCATTACAACGATGCCTGTGGTACTGCTGCACTCTACGAAGCCAGGATTAAGCAGCTTGAAACTACTATTGTCGACCAAGGTGCCATTGCTGCGAAGAGTCGGCACTATGAGGATAAGCTGAAAAAGGTTACCCAGGATGTCGAGCTCAAACTGGCCACCGTGCAAATGGATCATGAACAAGCCATGGTCTCTTTCCGGGAAGGAATCAAGGTTTCTGCTATAGTCTCTCTGCTGCAAGCCCGCATTAAGATGGCTTTTGAGGCCAAGGAGACAGGCCTTGTGTGCCCATCTTGGCTAGTTGACTCTTGGGTGGCAAAGCTGAAGGAGCTTGGAGGCAAGGCTGTGCCTCTTCCTGCTGAAGCTGGTGAATCCTCTAAGTCGGCAGAGGTGGTGGACCAGGCGGGAGCCAAGAAGGATGCTGAGGCGGATGCTGGTAAGGATGCTGCTCAGGATGCTGAAGCTGAGAAGACGAAGAAGGCTGGTGAAGATGCCGATATGTGAGGGCATTTGAGTGGGCGATAATGGATGTTGATGCTTAGGCCGGAGCCCACTTTTTTAGATTTGATGGTTGTAGTCCTTTGAACAATTTACTTTTCTTGTCTTCAAAACAATTTACTTTCCTGCACTTAGACAATATGAAGGCCAAAGGTGGAGGGATCCTGAGTTTCAGGACAAAGCCCTTGGTCATCAGTTAGTATGGTTTATTTTGAACACTTTTAACAATTGAAGGTGGAGGTATCCTGGGTTCGAAGACAAAGCCTTCAATTGTTAAGTAAATATGGCTAGGAATTATTTGTGCTCTTGGTGGATGGTCCTTGGTTTGAGGTGAAACCAAGAGCACAACTTTATGGTATGTTAATAATATAACCCTTTTTGGCTTTATTTCTGTTGTTATATTTTCGTTACACGAACTTTACTTGTAAAGATAATTTTGTCTGGACATTTTTGGGAACACATTGTAAACGTATCCTGAAAGATATCCTGATCAGGATACCGACGCACAAACTAAAAGTTATTCGAATAAAAAGGAAAGATCATACCAGAGATTCCCAAAGAGTCAATTCCAATTTTCCACCATAGGAATGTCCCCAGTGCACACTTATGAATTCGAGCCCATTGTGTGGTACATGTCCCCTGCGTTCAACATATGAATGTAAATGTAGTCATAGTTTAGCTCTACTAGATAAGCCATGAATATCCAGGAGTCAATCCTTGATATCCTGGGAATAAACCCTTATATCCTGGGGATAAACCCTTATATCCTGGGGATAAACCCTGATTTTCATGCGCTACAGGAGAGAGTGTATAAACTCTAAGTCTTAGAAAGGTGAAAACCTTTAAACCTTAGAAGGTATGAAAATACCCTTTCGTGAGAGAGGGTGGTCAATTGTAACGTAATTGTCAGCCACTTTTACATGAACTGGTCCCGTTACTTTGAACTATCCCCAGATGACTTGCGCTCCAGGCGGGGTGTTCAAACCCAACTCGAAAGAAAGGTGAATACCTTTAAACCTTTGAAGGGATCATGATCCCTTAAACGTGAGAGAGGGGGCCAATCCTCTAATCTTTCGAAATATCCTGAGCGTATATACTGGAGCTATATCCTGAAACATATTCTGCAAAACAACTTTAAACTAAGGTGGGTGTTAGCTTGGCTAACACCCCTCCGATGCCTAAGTCAGTATTGGGTTTAAGATAATAAACGAATTCAAATATATTTAAGAAAGATAGAACACATACCATTTTGAGATAGAAATTAAATTCTATTCTTACTTGAAATACAGCTTTAGGTGTATAGCATTCCAGGATCTTGGTAGCATATCCCCCTCCATATTCTTAAGTCGGTACGCTCCTTTCCCTGATTCTGATTCAATCTCGTAGGGTCCTTCCTGTTAGGGCTGGATTTTTATAATACATGATCCTTACATGTGATCCTAACCAGTGATCCTTGTTTCTTTGGCAGATAGTGATCCTCAACAGAGCTCCAGGATCAGGATCACGGACCATCATAGGATCCTCATGCTAACAGTTGCTTTCATTGAACTTAATGTCATTTTGCAGGAATGTCTAGCAGGATCCGCTCTTAGCATCACAATCAAGGGACGCGTCTTTACAACTTTGGCATATGCTTAATCAGAGATGAACGTTGTGAAGGATATGGAAACTTGGCATGATTTAAGGGCGATAATTTAGGCTAGATTTACTTTTATTTCTAAAGGGGTAATGAGCTGATTATTAGTTTGTTTACCTAAAATAGGCCACTCACACTTGTATATATAACATTCTTCCCCATTCGGAAGACACACAATACAATTCTCACACGCTTAGACACTCGAAACTATAGTGATCCTTGTACTCAGCTCATTATCATCCGAAGTTGTAACCATTTTTCTTATATTGAAGTTTGGTGATCGGTAATTGCCATCACCCGAGGTTTTTTATGCCGGAGATCATACATTGATCAAGGGCTTTTTCCTCGTATAAATCCTTGTGTCACTTGCATATTTCTTACTAAAGTGATCCTTTACTTTTTCAACAAACCAAGCATCATTCCCCGTTTACTTAGAGTTTGGTTGCATTATCCTTGTGTGATTTTTGACCAAAACAGTTTGGCGCCCACCGTGGGGCAATTGGTGCTTCATTCATAAGAAAACTTTCTGTTCGAAATCATTTCAAAGAGTTACATGGCTTCATCATTGAAGAATACATCCACAGCGATGTCGGCAGTCAATTCATCTACTGGCATTCCACCTTTGCCTCCACCACCAGCTGGATCTCAGAAAAATGCTGAGAAGAGACCAACTTCTATCTCCTCTAAACCATCATCTTCTGCTCTAACTTCTTCTGTTCCCAGTACTAGTGATATATTTACTTTGATTTTGCAGATGAGGGATCGTATGCAGCAGCAGGATGAAACTAATGACAGGATCCTCAGAGAAATCGGAGATCTCAAAAGGCAAAAGAAAACGGCAGATGATCATTCCCCACTAATGCCCAAATCTTTGAATTTTGATACTCCAATGATTACTTCTCAGCCATCAGAGGTCCCAGACATTCAATATATGGGTGGATCAAGAGGAGTGCATTTCAGCCCAGCAACAATGACTCAGGCATCAGGATCATATTTCCAACCGGCGGGATCCTACGCCCAACATTTGGGATCCTTCATGAGCTTAGGATCCTCCTTAGTCCCAGGATCATCCCAGGTTCAAGGATCCTCCTTTGTTCCAGGATCATCCCAGGTTCAAGGATCCTCCTTCGTCCCAGGATCATCCCAGATTCAAGAATCCCTACAGATAACAGGATCCTTGAAGAATTTGCAAACAGGAAGCCTAGATGTCCATCAAGGAGATTTTATTCCAATGCAGACCATTGCTTCCACTGGTCCATCCATTATCCCAGAATCCCAGCAATATGGATTCACACCCAATGTTCCTAACTTGAACCCGATGGGAGGTAACACCTTAAATAATTATCTTACCACTAACCATGGATTCGTGCAGGATACAGGTATCAATCATGCTATGGCCAGGGAGTTACAGAAGCTGAAGGATATGATCTCAAGTGTTCCAGGGGTAGTCAAGCCTATCCCGGAGATTGCAGATGGAAGCCATAAGGTATCTCGTTTTGCACCACCAATTTGTGATGCAGAGGTACCCAAAAGGTTCCATATCCCTACTATGAAGTTGTATGATGGTACAACGGATCCTGAGGAGCACATAGCATAATACAGGGAGAGGATGGAGATCAATCCAATCCCAGAAAAGTTAAAGGAAGCATGCCTATGTAAAGGATTTGGATCCACCCTTACTGGATCAGCTCTTAAATGGCTGCTAAGTCTTCCCCCTTACTCTATCACTTCATTTGCTAATTTAGTTAATTTATTCAATAACCAATTCTCTTGTAGTAGAAAATTTGAAAGATTAACTAGTGATTTATATAGGGTAACTCAAAGTCATAACGAATCATTAAGGGATTATATAACTAAATTCAGTAAAGAATCCTTGGACATTCCCAACTTGGATATGGCCACGGCTGTTGAGGCCTTCAAAATGGGACTGCTTAAGGATTCATTGTTCTATGATGATCTTGTTATGACACCATGCAGGAACCTAGATGAAGTAAGAACTCGGGCACTCAGGTTCATCCGGCTAGAGGATGACAAGAGGATCCAGGAGAGGCAAGTAGGATCCTCAAAACAGGAAAAACAAGGATCCTCTTTCAAGAACAATAAGTTCAAATCCTACCATAGAAATGACAACCAGAACGTGCATGCTGTTGACAAAGAAGAGGATGACGAGGATTATCCTCCGATTTCTGAATATTGTTTTTCTGTTGACAATCATGAACTAATCCTTGCAATGCAGAATCTAGGAGAAAAAGCCAGATGGCCCAGAAAGAATGACAAACCATCCGGGACTAAAGACAAGTCAAAGTGGTGTGCATACCACGAGGATTTCGGGCATCTAACTGAAGAATGCATAGCATTAAGAAAAGAAATTGGATATCTGTTAAGCAAGGGGCATCTAAAAGAATTGTTGGGAAGAAAAAAGCAAAGGACTCAGGATCCTGAAAGGATCCCTGAAAAGGCTCCAGCCCCTCCGGCGAATGCACAAGTGATCAACTTTATTTCCGGAGGATCAGATATTTGTGGTACATCCTTCTCGGCAGCCAAAAGGCATGCAAAGGAAGCAAAAATGGATAATGGAGAAAGACCTATTCGAACATCAAGTGTCTCGGAAGGAAAGACGATAACGTTTGATGAGGATGATCGCATTAACATCCAGGATCCTCATCATGATAGTTTAGTTATTACTCTCTTTATTTCTAACCATTTTGTCCGCAGGATCCTTATCGACGGAGGAAGCTCAGTAAACATTATCCAGCTTGATGTTCTAAAGAAAATGGGTATCCCAGAATCAGACATCACACCAAGATCCTCCGTGCTTGTGGGATTCAATGGAGAAACGAAGAAAACTCTGGGGGACATCAAACTCCCAATCTACGTGGAAGGATTACATAATTATCAAAAATTTTGTGTTATTGACTGTTTATCTTGTTGCAATGTTATCCTTGGCAGGCCCTGGATACATGATATGAAAGCAGTCCCATCCACCTACCATCAATGTGTGAAACTCCCTAGCCCATGGGGGATAATCAAGATCGACAGTGATCAGCAGGAGGCTAAGGATTGTTATACCTCATCCATGAAGCCAACCTCGAAGCCAAGGGAACAATAGCAATTACAGATTCCTCCAAGGAATGTCTTGGAGGCAAGGGAACAAGATGTGGACGAAATCCTCTTGGATCCTAGTGATCCTGAATCAAAAATCTATATCGGATCAGGGATCCTTGGCAAGATGAAAGAAGACATAATATCCTTCCTCAAAAGAAGAAAATCTACCTTTGCATGGAAACATGAAGATATGACAGGTATATCTAAGGATATTATCACTCATAAACTTGGCATTGACAGGTCTATCAAACCAATCCATCAAAAAAGGAGGAAGTTTGCACCAGAAAGGAATGCCATTATCCAAGAAGAAGTAGAGAGACTACTTCGAGCAGGTATGATCAGAGAGGTAAAATATCCAAAATGGTTAGCCAATGTGGTTGTTGTCCAAAAGAAAAACAGAAAGTGGAGGGTATGTGTCGATTTCACTGATCTGAATAAGGCATGTCCCAAGGATCCTTTCCCACTACCCCACATTGACTCCATGGTGGATGCAACGGCGGGGCATGAACTGTTGACCTTTATGGATGCATCATCTGGATTCCAACAAATTCAGATGGAACCATCTGACCAAGAGGATACAGCCTTTATGACCCCAACCGGTTTATATTGTTATATTGCCATGCCTTTTGGACTAAGAAATGCAGGTGCAACATATCAAAGACTGGTGAATATGATGTTCAAAGATCAAATAGGATAAACTATGGAAGTATACATAGATGATATGGTAGTCAAGTCAAAGAAGGCTGAGGATCACCTAAGGGACTTGGAGGAAGCATTTGATATCCTTGATAATTAGAACATGAAGCTTAATCCTTCAAAATGCCACTTTGGTGTTAAAGCAGGTAAATTTCTAGGATATATGGTAACTCAGAGGGGCATCGAAGCAAGCCCGGAGCAAATTAAAGCACTAGTGAATATCAAGTCCCCTGCCAATGCTAAGGATGTGCAAAGGCTAACAGGCAGGATAGCAGCTCTAAACAGGTTCATATCAAAATCCTCAGAAAGATGTAAAGAATTTTATGATATCCTAAGGAAAAACAAAAAATTTGAATGGACTGAAAAGCATGAGAATGCTTTACAAGCCCTTAAAGAATATATGTCCTCAGCACCAGCATTAATGAAACCCGGAAAAGGAGATGTGTTATCCTTGTATCTGGCGGTATCCTCAACCGCTGTAAGTGCAGTCCTTGTTAAGGATCACGAAGGTACACAACATCCTATCTACTATGTAAGTAAGAGTTTACTTGATGCTGAATCCAGGTACTCACACCTTGAAAAACTTGTTGTTGCATTAATTATGGCATCAACTAAGTTAAGACATTATTTTGAAACCCACACTATTGTTGTTAGAACTAATTTTCCAATCAAGAATGTCCTCAGGAAACCAGAGATGTCCGGAAGAATGGCTAAGTGGGCAGTAAAGCTTAGTTCCCATGATATAAGATATGAGCCTAGAACAACCATTAAATCCCAAGCACTAGCTGACTTTGTGGCTGATTTCAGTAGTGATCTACAAAAGGAAACAGAATTGGAAGCCCAACAGCTGGATGAGACCAAGGATCCTTGGATACTACACACTGATGGATCCTCAAATGTCAAGGGCACAGGGCTCGGGATACTACTAAAATCGCCACAGGGGGACATAATACCCCACTCCATAGCCTGTGAGTTCCAAGCAACTAACAATGAGGCTGAATATGAAGCCTTAATTGCTGGCTTGCAAATTGCTAAGGATATGGGGGTGAAATATCTTAAAGTATATGTAGACTCATTATTGATCACCAATCACTTTAATGGATCCTATTCTGTTAAAGGTGAAAAACTAACCAAATATTTAGAGATAGTCAAAGAATTGGCACTCTCTTTTGTCTCTTTCAGCTTAACACAGGTACCAAGGGAGGAAAACACAGAAGCTGATGCATTGGCCAACCTAGGATCATCCTTGAAGATTCCAGAAGATATAAGTATCCCCATCATCCATATCCTGGCTCCTGCTATTGAAAATCAGGTGGCCATGGAAATAGAAGAGGATACTGCAGTGATCCCTAGTGAAGAAGCTCAATCTTATTCAGGATCATGGATCTCACCAATTATGAGATACTTGCAACACGGGGAGATTCCTATGGGAGAAAATCCTAAAGCTTTCAGGATTAAGGTATCTCAATTCACAATCTTAAATAATATGCTATATAAACGATCTCTTGCAGGACCATATTTAAGATGTATCAAGGATCCTGAAATTCAAGAAGTATTGAGAGACTTCCATGAAGGAGATTGTGGAAACCACACTGGGGGCAGGGCATTGTTCTCAAGGATCCTTAGAATAGGATACTACTGGCCAACTATGAAAAGGGATGCTGTAGAATATGCTAAGAAATGTGATCCTTGTCAAAGACACAGCAATATCCTTCATCAGCCAGCTGAATTTTTGCATCCAATACCATCCTCTTGGCCATTCATGAGATGGGGGATGGATATAGTTGGCAAGCTCCCTAAAGCACCTGGTGGAAAAGTATTTATGCTTGCCATGACCGACTACTTCTCCAAGTGGATAGAAGCTGAAGCTTTTGCTCAAGTCAGAGAAAAGGAAGTTATATCCTTTATTAAGAGAAACATTATAACCAGATTTGGCATTCCCTCTGAAATTATATGTGATAATGGTTCCCAATTCATTGGGAGCAGAACCACTAACTTTTGTGACAGTTGGGGAATTAAGATGATAACGTCAACACCAGTCCATCCACAAGCCAATGGTCAAGCAGAATCATCCAACAAGATCATCATCAACAACCTGAAGAAGAAATTAGGATCCAAGAAGGGGAAATGGGCAGAGGAATTGCCTTATGTGCCGTGGGCTGATAGGACAACTCCCAAGAATGCCACTGGTCAAACACCCTTCTCTTTAGTATTTGGGGCAGAAGCAGTGATCCCAACAGAAATGGTGATTCCAACTGCTAGAACAAGTACTCGTGATCCTGAAGAAAATGCTGCAAACCTAGCTCAAGACTTGGATACTATTGAGGAAATCAGGGATCTGGCTAGGATAAGGATGGCAAGCTACCAACAAAGAATGGCTGGTGCCTACAACAAAAATGTCAGGATAAGGAAGTTCCAAGTCGGGGATATGGTGTTGAGAAAAGCATTCCAAAACACCATCAATCCTGCTGACGGAAAATTGGCACCAAAATGGGAAGGCCCTTACTTGATTGAAGCCGAAGCAGGAAAGGGGGCATACAGATTGCTAACCATGGAAGGAAATTTGTTACCAAGAGCCTGGAATGCTATTCACTTAAAGAAGTATTTCATGTGAACAGGATCCTCCAAGCATATGATCCTTACATTGGAAGCATCCTCGAAGGATCCCGGCGATATCAGTGATCCTTACTCTGGTAAAGTCCTTATCTCAAAATTTTTCCGTTTCCTTATTTTTACCTAAGGATAAGGATCATGCATCCTTCATCCTCTTCTCACGAGAATTTGAGTTATGATAGCCCAGGTATCCTCAGCATATCGTTAAAGATCTTCAAAAGCACCTCAGATCCTTGGGTCCAACCCCAGTTATCCTTGGGCTTGTCCCCAGTTTTCGCCAGTAGCGCACGATGATCCTGGTATAGTTCACGTCTTTGGGACCAGTACCCACTTTCGGGGCTGACAACCTCATCGTACTGGCTATACCCGGGATCCTACGTATAATGGTAGACGTACCATACATCCGTTCCTAAGGTTTCTAACGTTTTCACGTTAGCTAAGGTTTTGACATTTTCATGTCACCAAGTTTGGATAGTCGCCAGTAAGGGCCATACTCCAGTTTACATACGATCCTTGGGCTTGTCCCCAGTTATCCTTTGGGCTTGTCCCCAGTGATCGTTTGGGCTTGTCCCCAGTTATCCTTTGGGCATGTCCCCAGCTATTAATTTATCTTTTATATTGGCTTAGTCCCAAGTTATGTTCCATTTTCCAGGTTTTCGAAGTTAAACAAATAAGGATCCTTAATCCTTATTATCCGTTAAAATTTCACTTATGGTTATCTTGATTAAAGGTTAGGATTCTAACTTGGATTCTCAGGTATGATCCTTGACTATTTTGATTATACTTGTTATTTTGAATAACCCTTACACTTTGACAACTAAATCTATGATCCTCGATCATAAACTATTTCTGAAAATTTTCAATGATAGGATATTTGATCTAGGATCATATCCTAAATTTCTTAAACATGATTTGCTCAGCTTTTGTCACTTTGACAAATATGTTTCTAAAATAATTGGACAACAAGAGGATAAATAAAGGATAACAACACGAGATAAGCCAAAAAAGATTAGAGTTATTTTATTAACAAAGGATTTTAAACCCTTCAAAGTTGTCAAAATTGCCAACCCACGTTTCTACCAGCAAAACGTGGCCCGTCCACATGGGTTGGCAAAGGGTGTCCATTGTCTATGCGGTCATAGCAGGTGCAGGTAATTAAAAGCGGCAGGATCACAAAGGCTTCATCCCCCAAACAGAGGATCCCTCCACCATTTGCGATCCTACCCATTGTTCAAAGGATCCATGATCCTTAATCCTAGAAACTATTGTTTAAGTACAGACCATCATTGTTTGAAAACATCACAACCACAAAAACCACTACCAAATTTTAAAAATTGGGCTCCGGCCTAGTCTCGAAATATCCATCATCGCCCAATCCTGCAGCTCAAACCATTACTGCTCCATCTCCACCCTGATCCTTGCCAGCCTCACCACCTTCCAGCATTGGGATCTCCTCAGCTTCGTCCTCATCCTCCAGCTCTGCCAATCTTGCCTTCCAACCCTCCACGTCCCATGAGCTTTTATCAAAGGCAGGATCCTGAGCCTCCGCAGCCATCTGCAGTTGTATCTTATACATAGCTATTGCGGCAGAGACCTGGGCATCCTGGGTGATCTCCTGCTTCTCACCATCCATGTTGACCAGCATTTGAGCAGCTTCATCCTTTGTAGCCCGGAGTTCCTTCTCAAGATCAGCTATCTTGAGATCCTTCAACACGCCCATTTGTTGGAGGTCGGCGATTTGGCGATCCTGATCCTCGACGTGGCCAAGGTAGGTTTCTATTTCAGCAAGTTTCTGCAGAAAGGGAAAAAGGTAAGTTCAGGACCAGGTGATCCTCAAAAAAGCAGGATATACAGGCAGGATATTCAAGCAGGATACTCAAGTAGGATAACCAACAGGGGAAATGATCCTTACTTCATTAACATAATCAAGAAACTGCTGGCGGAGCAGGGGAAATCCTTGAAGATCCTCAGAAGCCTTTCTCTTCTTTCCCTTACCCCTAATAGGAGCTTTAGGGGCTGAAGCAGAGGGACTAGCAGCAGGGGTCTTCTTCCTTGTAGACTTGACATTGGCAAGCTCGTCAATACCAAACTTGGAGGCAGACTTGACAGATTTCCCAGCACCTACACAATCAAAATAAGATAAGTACTTTAACTAATTTAAAAATCCTACATAGAACTACTTTTTAATGAGGATACTTACTTGACATTGTGGCAGATGCGGAGGATACTTCCTGTGAATCTTGAATGGCAACTTGAAAACTTCTGGTCTCAGGATCAAGCTTTTTGAAGGCTAGAACTCTCTCTCTTGCAGCAGGAGTCAACTTGAGATGAGCAACGGATATAGCTGCACAAAAGACAAAGAAGACATTAGTAATCATCATCATAAGGAACAAGTCTGATGGTGATCCTTCCAGGATCCTCTATCCTACCATGAGTAGCCCACTCCTTGGGCAGATCCTCCCCATTAGGGATGGTATCCCTCCTAACAAAGAAGAATCGTCGCTTCCAGTTCGTATCATTTTTGGTAACCTTAAGAACAGGGTGATCCTCCCCAGCTTTCCGTTTCAACAAATATCGACAGGATCCAAACGTTGTGAGATCATACATCTCAGCCAGCTCCGCCATTCCCAAATCAATCCCTTCTTGCTCAATGATCCTTTCCAGGGTATACAAAACCCTCCAGATCATCGGCATGGCTTGAATATAAGACATGCCGGTCAGGGAAAAGAAAGATTGGGTGAAAGCTGGAAAGGGATACGAATATCCTATGGTGAACAGAGTTGCAGGAAAAGCTACCCATGTGTCAGAAACAAAATCGCTTAAAGCAGTGGGAGTGAAAGACTTGAAGATAGCATCCGCCGGAAAACAGTGACGGATCCTATCGATGTGAGCATCGGTGAAGCAGCACCTCTCGGTGGGAGAGTCTTTAATGATCCCTTGACCTTTCAAAGGGCTATTCTTCTTGTGATCCTTGTGAGGAGAATTCCGGAGCAACATATTCGCGGTGGAATGAAAAGAGAAAGAAAAACAGAGAAAGAGAAGGAGAGAAGAGAGGAAGAATACCTGATCGATCTTTTGGACGAGATTATAAAGGGAGTAGCTCTTGAATTTAAATGCAAATTGATCCTAACTCTATCTCCTATTTATAATGATGATCTGCAGGATTGTCACTTCAATGACGTAAAGGTTGCAACGGCTAGTCCGACTTTAACGGCTAGTTATCCGAGTCGCCCGTTGCAGATAAGATCAAAGCAAAATATAACTCGTCAATTTACAATATAACTCCTTATATTTTGGGGGCAATTGTTAGGGCTGGATTTTTATAATACATGATCCTTACATGTGATCCTAACCAGTGATCCTTGTTTCTTTGGCAGATAGTGATCCTCAACAGAGCTCCAGGATCAGGATCACGGACCATCATAGGATCCTCATGCTAACAGTTGCTTTCATTGAACTTAATGTCATTTTGCAGGAATGTCTAGCAGGATCCGCTCTTAGCATCACAATCAAGGGACGCGTCTTTACAACTTTGGCATATGCTTAATCAGAGATGAACGTTGTGAAGGATATGGAAACTTGGCATGATTTAAGGGCGATAATTTAGGCTAGATTTACTTTTATTTCTAAAGGGGTAATGAGCTGATTATTAGTTTGTTTACCTAAAATAGGCCACTCACACTTGTATATATAACATTCTTCCCCATTCGGAAGACACACAACACAATTCTCACACGCTTAGACACTCGAAACTATAGTGATCCTTGTACTCAGCTCATTATCATCCGAAGTTGTAACCATTTTTCTTATATTGAAGTTTGGTGATCGGTAATTGCCATCACCCGAGGTTTTTTATGCCGGAGATCATACATTGATCAAGGGCTTTTTCCTCGTATAAATCCTTGTGTCACTTGCATATTTCTTACTAAAGTGATCCTTTACTTTTTCAACAAACCAAGCATCATTCCCCGTTTACTTAGAGTTTGGTTGCATTATCCTTGTGTGATTTTTTACCAAAACACTTCCCATTTTGGAGCTAATTTTCCATCGGCATGATTGGTAGTATTCTGAAAAGCTTTCCTTAACACCCAATCTCCAACTTGGAACCTTCTAGTCCTTATATTCTTGTTATATTCTCTGGATATCCTTTGTTGATATGCTGCCATTCTTAGTCTTGCTGCATCTCTTGTCTCGTCTATGGTGTCCAAATTCTGGCACAAAGCTTCAAGATTCTGCTCAGGATCCTGGAGAATAGATCTCGCAGTAGGTATCACCATCTCTGTTGGGATCACTGCTTCTGCTCCGAATACCAAGGAAAATGGTGTCTGGCAGTTGCATTCTTTACCGTTGTTCTATCGGCCCACAAAACAAAGGGTAGTTCTTCTGCCCATCTTCCTTTCTTGGTTCCCGATCTCTTTTTTAAGTTGTTAACAATTATCTTGTTTGAGGATTCAGCTTGTCCATTTGCTTGAGGATGTACCAGGGTGGACGTGATCATCTTGATTCCCCAACTCTTGCAAAAGTCAGTAGTTCTCTTTCTTATAAACTGAGATCCATTGTCACAAATGATTTCAGCTGGTACTCCAAACCTGGTCAGGATATTCCTCTTTATGAAGGATATAACTTCGTGATCTCTGACTTGAACAAATGCTTCAGCCTCCACCCACTTAGACAAATAATCAGTCATTGCCAGCATAAAGACTTTTCCTCCTGGAGCTTTTGGCAATTTCCCTACTATGTCCATTCCCCATTTCATGAATGGCCAAGGGGAAGCTATAGGATATAGTGGTTCAGCTGGTTGGTGTAGTATGTTACTGTACCTTTGACATGCATCACATCTTCGAGCATATTCTGTAGCATCTTTCCTCATCGTTGGCCAATAGTATCCTGTTCTCAACACCTTTGAGAATAACGACCTGCCCCCAGTGTGGTTACCACAATCCCCATCATGTATATCTTAGGTATGGTCCTGCAAGAGATTTCTTATACAAGACATTCTTTATAATGGTGAATCGTGATACCTTCATCCTGAATGCCTTATGATTTTCGTCTTTAGGGATGTGTCCTTCCTTGAGATATCTTATGATTGGAGCTGTTAGGGCTGGATTTTTATTATACGTGATCCTAACCAGTGATCCTTGTTTCTTTGACAGACAGTGATCCTCAGCAGGACTTCAGGATCAGGATCATGGGACATTATAGTGATCCTCATACTAACGGCCACTTCCGCTTAATACAATATTGTTTTGCAGGAACATCTAGCAGGATACGCTCTAGGCATCATGATCAAGGGACGCGTCTACACAATTATGGCAAGAGCTTAATTGAAGATAGACGTTGCACAGGATATGGAAACTTGGCTTGATTTATGGGCGGCTATTTAGGCTAGATTGTATCTCATTTCTAAAGGGGGTAATGAGCTGATAATTAGTCCTTTTACCTAAAATAGGTCACCTACACTTGTATAAATACCACTCTCCATCATTTGGAAGAGGACACACACGACATACAACGCAACTCTCACACACTTAGACTCTCGAAACAATAGTGATCCTTGTACTCAGCTCATTATCATCCAAAGTTGTAACTATATTTTTCTTATATTGAAGTTGGTGATCGGTAGTTGCCATCACCCGAGGTTTTTTATGCCGGAGATCATACATTGATCAAGGGCTTTTTCCTCGTATAAATCATTGTGTCTTTGCATCTTTATCACAGAAGTGATCCTTTACTTTCATAATTAACCAAGCATTATACCCCGTTTACATAAAGTTTGGTTACATTATCCTTGTGTGATTTTTGACCAAAACAGTTTGGCGCCCACCGTGGGGCAATTGGTGCTTCATTCATAAGAAAATCTTTTGTTCGAAATCATTTCAAAGAGTTACATGGCTTCATCATTGAAGAACACGTCCACGGCGATGTCTGCAGTCACCTCATCACAGACCACTTTGCCTCCTCCACCGGCAGGATCTCAGAAAAATACTGAGAAGAGATCAACTCCCACTTTCTCTAAACCTCTATCTTCTTCTGCTATGAATTCTTCTATTCCCAGTACTAGTGATGTATTTGCTTTAATTTTGCAGATGAAGGATCGTATGCAGCGGCAGGATGAGACTAATGACAGGATCCTCAGGGAAATTGGAGACCTCAAAAGACAAAAGAAAGCGGCAGAGGATCATTCCCCACTGATGCCCAAATCCTTGAGCTTCGATACTCCAATGATCACTTCCCAGCCATCAGGGATCCCGGACGTGCAAATCATAGGGGAGTCAAGAGGATCACATCTCAAGTCAGCAGCAATGACTCAGACATCAGGCTCACATTTTCAGCCAGTAGGATCCTATCCTCAGTACATGGGATCCTTCATGAATTCAGGAGCCTATCCGGGGGCACAGCAGTTTCAAGGATCCTACCTTGTTCCAGGATCATTCCAGGGCCAAGGATCCTCCTTTGTTCCAGGATCATCCCAGGTTCAAGGATCCTCCTTCGTTCCAGGATCATCCCAGACACCAGGATCCTTCCAGATACCAGGATCCCTAAAAAGTTTGCAAACAGGAAGTCTAGATGTCCATCAAGGGGACTTCATTCCAATGCAGACCATTGCTTCCACTGGTCCCTCCGTTGTTCCAGAATCCCAGCAATATGGGTTCCCTAACTTGAACCCAATGGGAGGTAACACTTTAAATAATTATCCTACCACTAACCATGGATTCATGCAGGATACAGGTACCAATCATGCTATGGCCAGGGAGTTGCAGAAGCTAAAAGAGATGATCTCAAGTGTTCCAGGGGTAGTCAAGCCTATCCCAGAGATTGCAGATGGGAGCCACAAAGTATCTCGCTTTGCACCACCAATTTGTGATGCAGAGGTACCCAAAAGGTTCCATATCCCTACCATGAAGCTGTATGATGGCACAACGGATCCAGAGGAGCATATAGCACAATACAGGGAGAGGATGGAGATCAATCCTATCCCAGAAAAGTTGAAGGAAGCATGCCTATGTAAAGGATTTGGATCTACTCTTACTGGATCAGCTCTTAAGTGGCTGCTAAGTCTTCCCCCCTACTCTATTACTTCATTTGCTAATTTAGTTAATTTATTCAATAACCAATTCTCTTGTAGCAGAAAATTTGAAAAATTAACTAGTGATTTGTACAGGATAACTCAAAATCATAATGAATCATTAAGGGATTATATAACTAAATTTAGTAAAGAATCCCTGGACATTCCCAACTTGGATATGGCTACGGCTGTTGAAGCCTTCAAGATGGGACTGCTTAAGGATTCATTATTCTATGATGATCTTGTTATGACACCATGCAGGAATCTAGATGAAGTAAGAACTCGAGCACTCAGGTTCATCCGGCTAGAGGATGACAAGAGGATCCAGGAGAGACAAGTAGGATCCTCAAAACAGGAGAAGCAAGGATCCTCCTTCAAGAACAACAAATTCAAATCCTACCATAGAAATGAGAACAAGAATGTGCATGCTGTTGACCAAGAAGAGGATGATGAAGAATATCCTCCAATCTCAGAATATTGTTTTTCCGTTGATAATCATGAACTAATCCTTGCAATGCAGAATCTAGGTGAAAAAGCTAGGTGGCCCAGGAAGAATGATAAACCATCCGGGACTAAAGACAAGTCAAAATGGTGTGCATACCATGAGGATTTCGGGCATCTAACTGAAGATTGCATAGCCTTAAGAAAAGAAATTGGATACTTGCTAAGCAAGGGGCATCTAAAAGAATTATTGGGAAGAAAAAAGCAAAGGACTCAGGATCCTGAAAGGATCCCCGAAAAAGCTCCAGCACCTCCGGCAAATGCACAAGTGATCAACTTTATATCCGGAGGATCAGACATCTGTGGTACATCCTTCTCGGCGGCCAAAAGACATGCAAAAGAATCAAAAATGGATAATGGTGAAAGGCCTATTAGAACATCAAGTGTCTCAGAAGGGAAGACGATAACATTTGATGAGGATGATCGCATTAACATTCAGGATCCTCACCATGATAGTTTAGTTATCACTCTCTTTATCTCTAACCATTTTGTCCGCAGGATCCTTATTGATGGAGGGAGCTCAGTGAACATTATCCAGCTTGATGTTCTGAAGAAAATGGGTATCCCAGAATCAGACATCACACCGAGATCCTCCGTGCTTGTAGGATTCAGTGGAGAAACGAAGAAAACTCTGGGGGACATCAAACTCCCAATCTACGTGGAAGGATTACATAATTATCAGAAATTTTGTGTTATTGATTGTTTATCTTGTTGCAACGTTATCCTTGGCAGGCCTTGGATACATGATATGAAAGCAGTCCCATCCACCTACCATCAATGTGTGAAGCTCCCTAGCCCATGGGGGATAATCAAGATCGATAGTGATCAGCAGGAGGCTAAGGATTGTTATACCTCATCTATGAAGCCAACCTCGAAGCCAAGGGAGCAATAGCAATTACAGTATCCTCCGAGGAATGTCTTGGAGGCAAGGGAACAAGATGTGGATGAAATCCTCTTGGATCCTAGTGATCCTGAATCAAAAATCTATATCGGATCAGGGATCATTGGCAAGATGAAAGAAGACATGATATCCTTCCTCAAAAGAAGAAAATCTACCTTTGCTTGGAAACATGAAGATATGACAGGTATATCTAAGGATATTATTACTCACAAACTTGGCATTGACAGGTCTATCAAACCAATCCATCAAAAAAGGAGGAAGTTTGCACCAGAAAGGAATGCCATTATCCAAGAAGAAGTAGAGAGACTACTTCGAGCAGGTATGATCAGAGAGGTAAAGTATCCAAAATGGTTAGCCAATGTGGTTGTTGTCCAAAAGAAAAATGGAAAGTGGAGGGTATGTGTCGATTTCACTGATCTGAATAAGGCATGTCCCAAGGATCCTTTCCCATTACCCCACATTGACTCCATGGTGGATGCAACAGCGGGGCATGAACTGTTGACCTTTATGGATGCATCATCTGGATTCCAACAAATTCAGATGGAACCATCTGACCAAGAGGATACAGCCTTTATGACCCCAACAGGTTTGTATTGTTATATTGCCATGCCTTTTGGATTAAGAAATGCAGGTGCAACATATCAAAGGCTAGTGAATATGATGTTCAAAGATCAAATTGGACAAACTATGGAAGTATACATAGATGATATGGTAGTCAAATCAAAGAAAGCTGAGGATCACCTAAGGGATTTGGAAGAAGCATTTGATATCCTTGATAAATATAACATGAAGCTTAATCCTTCAAAGTGCCACTTTGGTGTTAAGGCAGGTAAATTCCTAGGATATATGGTAACTCAGAGAGGCATTGAAGCAAGTCCGGAGCAAATTAAAGCACTAGTAAACATCAAGCCCCCTGCCAATGCTAAGGATGTGCAAAGGCTGACAGGCAGGATAGCAGCTTTGAACAGGTTCATATCGAAATCCTCAGAAAAATGCAAAGAATTCTACGATATCCTAAGGAAGAATAAGAAGTTTGAATGGACTGAGAAGCATGAGAACGCTTTACAAGCCCTTAAAGAAGATATGTCCTCAGCACCAGCATTAGCAAAACCGGAAAAAGGAGATGTGTTATCCTTATACATGGCGGTATCCTCAACCGCTGTAAGTGCTGTCCTTGTCAAGGATCACGAAGGTACACAATATCCTATCTACTATGTAAGTAAAAGTTTACTTGATGCCGAATCCAGGTACTCACACCTCGAAAAACTTATTCTTGAATTAATCATGGCATCCACTAAGTTAAGGCATTATTTTGAAACCCATACTATTGTTGTTAAAACTAATTTTCCAATTAAGAATGTCCTCAGGAAACCGGAGATGTCAGGGAGAATGGCTAAGTGGGCAGTGAAGCTTAGTGCCCATGATATAAGATATGAACCAAGAACAGCCATTAAATCACAAGCCTTAGCCGACTTTGTGGCTGATTCCAGTAGTGATCTACAAAAAGAAGCAGAATTGGAGGTCCAGCAGCTGGATGAAACCAAGGATCCTTGGATATTACACACTGACGGATCCTCAAAAGTCAAGGGCACAGGGCTCGGGATCCTACTAAAATCGCCACAGGGGGACATAATACCCCACTCCATACCCTGTGAGTTCCAAGCAACTAACAATGAGGCTGAATATGAAGCCTTAATTGCTGGCTTACAAATTGCTAAGGATATGGGGGTAAAATATCTTAAAGTATATGTAGACTCATTATTGATCACCAATCACTTTAATGGATCCTATGCTGTTAAAGGTGAAAAACTAACCAAATATTTAGAGATAGTCAAAGAATTGGCACTCTTTTTTGTTTCTTTCAGCTTAACACAGGTACCAAGGGAGGATAACACGGAAGCTGATGCATTGGCCAACTTAGGATCATCCTTAAAAATTCCAGAAGACATAAGTATCCCTATCATCCACATCCTGGCTCCTGCTATTGAAAGTCAAGTGGCCATGGAAATAGAAGAGGATACTGCAGTAATCCCTAGTGAAGAAGCTCAATCTTATGCAGGATCATGGGTCTCACCAATCATGAAATACTTGCAAGACGGAGAGATTCCAATAGGAGAAAATCCTAGAGCTTTCAGGATCAAGGTATCTCAATTTACGATCTTAAATAATGTGCTATATAAACGATCCCTTGCAGGACCATATTTAAGATGTATTGAGGATCCTGAAATTGAAGAAGTGTTGAGAGACTTCCATGAAGGATGTTGGGGCTGGATTTTACTATAAATGATCCTTATACGTGATCCTGACCAGTGATCCTTGTTTCTTTGGCAGATAGTGATCCTCAGCCAGACTTCAGGATCAGGATCATGGGACGATATGGTGATCCTTACACTAACGGTCACTTCCACTTATTACAAAATTGTTTTGCAGGAACACCTAGCAGGATATGCCCTACACATCATGATCCAGGGACGCGTTTTCACAAATATGGCAAGAGCAAAATTGGAGATAGACGTTGTACCGGATATGGAAACTTAGCTTGATTAATGGGCAGCAATTTAGGCTAGATTATCTTTATTTCTAAAGGGGTAATGAGCTGATTAGTGGTCTATCTACCTAAAATAAGTTACCTACACATGTATAAATACCACTCTTCCTCATTCGGAAGAAGGGACACAACATACGACACAACTCTCGAACACTTAGACACTCAGTGATCCTTGTACTCAGCTCATTATCATCCGAAGTTGTAACTACATTTTTATTATATTGAAGTTGGTGATCGGTAGTTGCCATCACCCGAGGTTTTTTATGCCGGAGATCATACATTGATCAAGGGCTTTTTCCTCGTATAAATCATTGTGTCTTTGTATCTTTATCACAGAAGTGATCCTTTACTTTCATAGCTAACCAAGCATCATACCCCGTTTACATAAAGTTTGGTTACATTATCTTTGTGTGATTTTTAACCAAAACAGTTTGGCGCCCACCGTGGGGCAATTGGTGCTTCATTCATAAAGAAAATCTTTTGTCCGAAATCATTTCAAAGAGTTACATGGCTTCATCATTGAAGAACACCTCCACGGCGATGTCTGCAGTCACCTCAGCACAAACCACTCTACCTCCTCCACCGGCAGGATCCCATAGAAATGCTGAGAAGAGACCAACCCCTTCTTTCTCTAAACCTCCATCTTCTTCTGCTATGAATTCTTCTATTCCCAGTACTAGTGATGTGTTTGCTTTAATTTTGCAGATGAAGGATCGTATGCAGCGGCAGGATGAAACTAATGACAGGATCCTCAGGGAGATTGGAGATCTCAAAAGACAAAAGAAAGCGGCAGAGGATCATTCCCCACTGATGCCAAAATCCTTGAGTTTTGAGACTCCAATGGTCACCTCTCAGCCATCAGGGATCCCAGATGTACAGATCACAGGGGAGACGAGAGGATTACATCTCAAGTCAGCAGCAATGACTCAGACATCGGGCTCGTATTTTCAGCCAGCAGGATCCTATCCTCAGTATATGGGATCCTTTATGAATTCAGGAATATATCCGGGTGCACAGCAATTTCAAGGATCCTACTTCGTTCCGGGCGTATCCCAGGTTCAAGGATCCTCCCTTGTTCCGGGATCATCCCAGGTTCAAGGATCCTCCTTTATTCCAGGATCTACTAGACCCCAGGATCCTTCCTTATGCCAGGATCCCTAAAAAGTTTGCAAACAGGGAGTCTAGATGTCCATCAAGGAGACTTCATTCCAATGCAGACCATTGCTTCCACTGGTCCCTCCGTTGTTCCAGAATCCCAGCAATATGGATTCCCTAACTTGAACCCAATGGGAGGTAACACTTTAAATAATTATCCTACCACTAACCATGGATTCATGCAGGATACAGGTACCAATCACGCTATGGCCAGGGAATTACAGAAACTAAAAGACATGATCTCAAGTGTTCCAGGGGTAGTCAAGCCTATCCCAGAGATTGCAGATGGAAGCCACAAGGTATCTCGCTTTGCACCACCAATTTGTGATGCAGAGGTGCCCAAAAGGTTCCATATCCCTACCATGAAGCTGTATGATGGCACAACGGATCCAGAGGAGCATATAGCACAATACAGGGAAAGGATGGAAATCAATCCTATCCCAGAAAAGTTGAAGGAAGCATGCCTATGTAAAGGATTTGGATCCACTCTAACTGGATCAGCTCTTAAGTGGCTGCTAAGTCTTCCCCCTTACTCTATTACTTCATTTGCTAATTTAGTTAATTTATTCAATAACCAATTCTCTTGTAGTAGAAAATTTGAAAAATTAACTAGTGATTTGTACAGGATAACTCAAAATAATAATGAATCATTAAGGGATTATATAACTAAATTTAGTAAAGAATCCTTGGATATTCCCAACTTGGATATGGCTACGGCTGTTGAAGCCTTCAAAATGGGACTTCTTAAGGATTCATTATTTTATGATGATCTTGTTATGACACCTTGCAGGAATTTAGATGAAGTAAGAACTCGAGCACTCAGGTTTATCCGGCTAGAGGATGACAAGAGGATCCAGGAGAGACAAGTAGGATCCTCAAAACAAGATAAGCAAGGATCCTCCTTCAAAAACAACAAGTTCAAATCCTACCATAGAAACGAGAACAAGAATGTGCATGCTGTCGACCAAGAAGAGGATGATGAAGAATATCCTCCAATCTCAGAATATTGTTTTTCCGTTGATAATCATGAACTAATCCTTGCAATGCAGAATCTAGGTGAAAAGGCTAGGTGGCCCAGGAAGAATGATAAACCATCCGGGACTAAAGACAAGTCCAAATGGTGTGCATACCATGAGGATTTCGGCCATCTGACTGAAGATTGCATAGCCTTAAGAAAGGAAATTGGATACCTGCTAAGCAAGGGGCATCTAAAAGAATTGCTGGGGAGAAAAAAGCAAAGGACCCAGGATCCTGAAAGGATCCCCGAAAAGGCTCCAGCACCTCCGGCAAATGCACAAGTGATCAACTTTATATCCGGAGGATCAGACATCTGTGGTACATCCTTCTCAGCGGCCAAAAGATATGCAAAAGAATCAAAAATGGATAATGGAGAAAGGCCTATTAGAACCTCAAGCGTCTCAGAAGGGAAGATGATAACATTTGATGAGGGTGATCGCGTCAATGTTCAGGATCCTCACCATGATAGTTTAGTTATTACTCTCTTTATTTCTAACCATTTTGTCCGCAGGATCCTTATCGATGGAGGAAGCTCAGTGAACATTATCCAGCTTGATGTACTGAAGAAAATGGGTATCCCAGAATCAGACATCACACCAAGATCCTCCGTGCTTGTAGGATTTAGTGGAGAAACGAAGAAAACTCTGGGGGACATCAAACTCCCAATCTACGTGGAAGGATTACATAATTACCAAAAATTTTGTGTTATTGACTGTTTATCTTGTTGCAACGTTATCCTTGGCAGGCCTTGGATACATGACATGAAAGCAGTTCCATCTACCTACCATCAATGTGTGAAGCTCCCTAGCCCATGGGGGATAATCAAGATCGACAGTGACCAGCAAGAGGCTAAGGATTGCTATACCTCATCCATGAAGCCAACCTCGAAGCCAAGGGAGCAATAGCAATTACAGTATCCTCCGAGGAACGTCTTGGAGGCAAGGGAACAAGATGTAGATGAAATCCTCTTGGATCCTAGTGATCCTGAATCAAAAATCTATATCGGATCAGGGATCCTTGGCAAAATGAAAGAAGATATGATATCCTTCCTCAAAAGAAGAAAATCTACCTTTGCTTGGAAACATGAAGATATGACAGGTATATCCAAGGATATTATTACTCACAAACTTGGCATTGACAGGTCTATCAAACCAATCCATCAAAAAAGGAGGAAGTTTGCACCAGAAAGGAATGCCATTATCCAAGAAGAAGTAGAGAGACTACTTCGAGCAGGTATGATCAGAGAGGTAAAATATCCTAAATGGTTAGCCAATGTGGTTGTTGTCCAAAAGAAAAACGGAAAGTGGAGGGTATGTGTCGATTTCACTGATTTGAATAAGGCATGTCCCAAGGATCCTTTCCCATTACCCCACATTGACTCCATGGTGGATGCAACAGCGGGGCATGAACTGTTGACCTTTATGGATGCATCATCTGGGTTCCAACAAATCCAGATGGAACCATCTGACCAAGAGGATACAGCCTTTATGACCCCAACCGGTTTATATTGTTATATTGCCATGCCTTTTGGACTAAGAAATGCAGGTGCAACATACCAAAGGCTGGTAAATATGATGTTCAAAGATCAAATTGGAAAAACTATGGAGGTGTACATAGATGATATGGTGGTCAAGTCAAAGAAAGCTGAGGATCACCTAAGGGACTTGGAAGAAGCATTCGATATCCTTGATAATTATAACATGAAACTAAATCCTTCAAAATGCCATTTTGGTGTTAAGGCAGGAAAGTTCTTAGGATACATGGTAACCCAGAGGGGCATTGAAGCAAGTCCGGAACAAATCAAAGCATTAATAAATATCAAATCTCCTGCCAATGCCAAGGATGTTCAAAGACTAACAGGCAGGATAGCAGCTTTGAACAGGTTCATATCGAAATCCTCAGAAAAGTGCAAAGAATTCTACGATATCCTAAGGAAGAATAAGAAGTTCGAATGGACTGAGAAGCATGAAAATGCTTTACAAGCCCTAAAAGAGTATATGTCCTCAGCACCAGCCTTAGCAAAACCGGAAAAAGGAGATGTGTTATCCTTATATCTGGCGGTATCCTCAACCACTGTAAGTGCTGTCCTTGTTAAGGATCACGAAGGTACACAATATCCTATCTACTATGTAAGTAAAAGTCTACTTGATGCCGAATCCAGGTACTCACACCTCGAAAAACTCATCCTTGCATTAATCATGGCATCCACTAAGTTAAGGCACTATTTTGAAACCCATACTATTGTTGTTAAAACTAATTTTCCAATTAAGAATGTCCTCAGGAAACCGGATATGTCAGGGAGAATGGCTAAGTGGGCAGTAAAGCTTAGTGCCCATGATATAAGATACGAACCAAGAACAGCAATTAAATCTCAAGCACTAGCTGACTTTGTGGCTGATTTCAGTAGTGATCTACAAAAGGAAGCAGAATTGGAGGTCCAGCAGCTGGATGAGATCAAGGATCCTTGGATCCTACACACTGACGGATCCTCAAACATCAAAGGCACAGGGCTAGGGATCCTACTAAAATCGCCACAGGGGGACATAATACCCCACTCCATAGCCTGTGAGTTCCAAGCAACTAACAACGAGGCTGAATATGAAGCCTTAATTGCTGGCTTACAGATTGCTAAGGATATGGGGGTAAGATATCTCGAAGTATATGTAGATTCATTATTGATCACCAATCACTTTAATGGATCCTATGCTGTTAAAGGTGAAAAACTAACCAAATATTTAGAGATAGTCAAAGAATTGGCACTCTCTTTTGTTTCTTTTAGCTTAACACAGGTACCAAGGGAGGATAACACGGAAGCTGATGCATTGGCCAACCTAGGATCATCCTTGAAGATTCCAGAAGATATAAGTATCCCTATCATCCATATCCTGGCTCCTGCTATTGAAAATCAGGTGGCCATGGAAATAGAAGAGGATACTGCAATGATCCCTAGTGAAGAAGCCCAATCTTATTCAGGATCATGGATCTCACCAATCATGAGATACTTGCAACATGGGGAGATTCCAACGGGAGAAAATCCTAGAGCTTTCAGGATTAAGGTATCTCAATTTGCAATCTTAAATAATGTGCTATATAAACGATCCCTTGCAGGACCATATTTAAGATGTATTGAAGATCCTGAAATTGAAGAAGTGTTGAGAGACTTCCACGAAGGAGATTGTGGAAACCACACTGGGGGCAGGGCATTATTCTCAAGGATCCTCAGAACAGGATACTACTGGCCAACCATGAAAAGGGATGCTATAGACTATGCTAAGAAATGTGATCCTTGCCAAAGACATAGCAATATCCTTCACCAACCAGCTGAATTCTTACACCCAATACCATCCTCTTGGCCGTTCATGAGATGGGGAATGGATATAGTTGGCAAGCTTCCTAAAGCACCTGGTGGAAAAGTATTTATGCTCGCCATGACTGACTATTTTTCCAAGTGGATAGAAGCTGAAGCCTTTGCTCAAGTCAAAGAGAAGGAAGTTATATCCTTTATCAAAAGAAACATTATAACCAGATTTGGCATTCCCTCTGAAATTATATGTGATAATGGTTCTCAATTCATTGGAAGGAGAACCACTAACTTTTGTGACAGTTGGGGAATCAAGATGATAACATCAACACCAGTTCATCCACAAGCCAATGGTCAAGCAGAATCATCCAATAAGATCATCATCAACAATCTGAAGAAAAAGCTAGGATCCAAGAAAGGGAAATGGGCAGAAGAATTGCCTTATGTGCTATGGGCTGATAGGACAACTCCCAAAAACGCCACTGGTCAAACACCTTTCTCTTTAGTATTTGGGGCAGAAGCAGTGATCCCAACAGAAATGGTGATCCCGACTGCTAGAACAAGTGCTCGTGATCCTGAAGAAAATGCTGCAATTCTAGCTCAGGATTTGGATACTATTGAGGAAATCAGGGATCTAGCCAGAATAAGGATGGCAAGCTACCAACAAAGAATGGCTGGTGCCTACAACAAAAATGTCAGAATAAGGAAGTTCCAAGTTGGAGACATGGTATTAAGAAAAGCATTTCAAAATACTATTAATCCTGCTGACGGGAAGCTAGCACCAAAATGGGAAGGTCCCTACTTAATTGAAGCCGAAGCAGGAAAGGGGGCATACAGGCTGTTAACCATGGAAGGGAACTTGTTGCCAAGAGCATGGAATGCTGTTCACTTAAAGAAATATTTCATGTGAACATGATCCTTCATGCATGTGATCCTTACATTGGAGTATCCTTGAAGGATCCCGGTGCCATCGATGATCCTCATTCTGGTAATATGCTTATCCTAGAAACTATTATATTTTCCTATTTTTTACCTAAGGATAAGGATCACGTATCCTTCATCCTCTACTCACAAACCATTTTGAGTTATGATAGTTCAGGTATCTTCAGCAAATCTTCAGAGATCTCCAAAAGCACCAAAGATCCTTGGGTCCAACCCCAGTTATCCTTGGGACTATCCCCAGTTTCCGCCAAGCAGCGCACGATGATCCTGATATAGTTCACGTCTTTGGGATCAGTACCCACTTCCGGGGCTGGCGACCTCATCGTACTGGCTATACCCAGGATCCTACGTATAATGGTGGACGCACCATACATCCGTTCCTAAGGTTTCTAACGTTTTCACGTTAGCTAAGGTTTTGACATTTTCATGTCACTAAGTTTGGATAGTTGCCAGAAAGGGCCATACTCCAGTTTACATACGATCCTTTGGGCTTGTCCCCAGTTATTCTATGGGCTTGTCCCCAGTGATCCTCCGGGATCATCCCCAGTTATCCTTTGGGCTTGTCCCCAGTGATCCTCTGGGATCATTCTCAGTTATCCTTTGGGCTTGTCCCCAGTGATCCTCTGGGATCATTCTCAGTTATCCTTTGGGCTTGTCCCCAGTTACTAACTTATCCTTTATATTGGCTTAGTCCCAAGTTGTATTCCATTTTTTCAGGTTTTCGAAGTTAAACAATTAAGGATCCTTAATCCTTATTATCCATTAAAGTTTTACCTATGGTGATTCCGATTAAAGGTTAGGATCCTAACTTGGATCCTCAGGTATGATCCTTAACTATTTTTAATTTCATTATTCATTATCCTAACCAACCCTGATACTTTGACAACCGAACCTATGATCCTTGAACTAAAATACTTTGAATAATTCCAATATGAGGATATTTGATCTTAGGATCATATCCTAAGTTTATCAAACACTTTTTCAACTCTCGTTATTTTAACAAATATAGCAATTAAGAAATAAGAGGATTATTGAAGGATAACAACACAAGATAAGCCAGAAAAGTTAAGTTATATTATTTAACAAAAGGATCATTAACCCTTTCAAAAAGTTGTCAAAATTGCCAACCCACATTTCTACCAGCAAAACGTGGCCCGTCCACATGGGTTGGCAAAGGGTGTCCATTGTCTATGCGGTCTTAGCATTTTTGCAGGAAAGTAAAAGCGGCAGGATCACAAAGGCTTCATCCCCCAAACAGAGGATCCCTCCACCTTTTGTAATCCTACCTATTGTCTAAAAGGATCCAGGATCCTTAACCCTAAGAAACTATTGTTTAAGTTACAGACCATAAATTGTTCCAAATACCACAACCACAAACAAACCTAAAAAAATTGGGCTCCGGCCTAGTCAACAATATCCATCATCGCCCAATCATGCAGCCTACACCTTCGCTGCTTCATCACCACCAGCATCTCCACCTTGATCCTTCTCAGCATCACCACCTTCCAGCATGGGGATCTCCTCAGCATCATCTTCATCCTCCAGGTCTGCCAGCCTTGCCTTCCAACCTTCAACATCCCACGAGCTTTTGTCAAAGGTAGGATCCTGAGCTTCCTCGGCCATCTGAAGTTGTATCTTATACATAGCGATTGCCGCGGAGACCTTAGCATCTTGGGTGATCTCCTGCTTCTCGTTATCCATATCAATCAACCTTTGAGCAGCCTCAGTCTTCATGGCCCGGAGTTCCTTCTCAAGATCTGCTATCTTGAGATCCTTGAGCACGCCCATTTGTTGAAGGTCGGCAATCTGGCTCTCTTGATCCTCAACATGGCCTAGATAGGTCTCGATCTCGGCAAGTTTCTGCAAAGAAGGGAATAAGGTAAGTACAGAACCGGATGATCCTCGAAAGAAACAGGACATACAAACAGGATATTCGAAACGGATGACCAACAGGGGCAGTGATCCTTACCTCATTCACGTAATCAAGGAATTGCTGACGGAGGAGGGGAAATCCTTGGAGATCTTCAGAGGTTTTCCTCTTTTTTCCCTTGCCCCGGATAGACGCTTTGGGAGCTGATGCTGAAGGACTGGCAGCAGGAGCCTTCTTCTTCTTTGAAGACGTGACATTGGCAAGATCACTTATCCCAAACTTGGAAGCGGATTTAACAGACCTGGCAGATTTTCCAGCACCTACACAATTCAAAAAACAAGATAAGTCTCCTTGTTAAATTAAATACTTCCACATAAAACTTATTTTTTATGAGGATACTTACTTGACATTGTGACAGACGCAGAGGATATCTCTTGAGAATCTTGGATAATAATCTGGAAGCTTCGAACTTCAGGATCAAGCTTCTTGAAAGCTAACACTCTCTCTTTGGCAGCAGGGGTCAACTTTAAGTGAGCAACGGAGATAGCTGCATAAAAAGACAAAAAAAGAAAAGACATCAGTGATCCTCATCATATGAGACAGAACTGACAGTGATCCTTCGAGGATCCTCTATCCTACCATGAGTGGCCCATTCCTTGGGCAGATCCTTCCCATCCGGGATGGAATCCCTCTTAACAAAGAAAAATCGACGTTTCCAGTTGGTATCATTCTTGGTCACTTTGAAAATAGGGTGATCCTCCCCAGCTTTCCGTTTCAGCAGATACCGGTGGGAACCAAACGTAGTAAGATCATAGAGCTCGGCCAGCTCTGCCATTCCCAGATCAATCCCTTCTTGCTCGATGATCCTCTCGAAGGTATAAAGAACCCTCCAGATCATCGGCATAGCTTGGATATATGAGATGCCGGTAAGAGAAAAGAAAGATTGGGTAAACATCGGAAAAGGATATGAATACCCAATGAGGAAGGGAGTAGCAGGAAAAGCCACCCAGACATCTGAGACAAGATCGCTCAAAGCAGTAGGATCAAAGGGTTTGAAAACAACATTCGCTGGGAAACAATGGCGAATCTTGTCTATATGGACATCAGTAAAGCAGCATCTCTCCACGGGAGAATCCTTGATAATTCCCTGGCTCTTTAAGGAACTCTCCTTCTTGGGACTCTTGTGCGGAGAATTACGGAGCAGCATATTTCGAACAAAAAACAGAGTAAAAAGCACGAAAGAACAGAGCAAAGAAGAGAAAGAAAAAGATGATACCTGATCAAGAGTCTTCAATGATGGTTATAAAGGGAGATACTTCGAATTTAAATACAAAATGATCCTAACCCTATCTCCTATTTATAATGATGATTTGCAGGGATCGTCACATCAGTGACGTAAATATCACAACGGCTAGTCCATATGTAACGGCTAGTAACCCGGAGTCGTCCGTTAGAGATAAGCTCAAAACAAAATATAACTCATCTATTTACAATTAACTCCTTATATTTTGGGGGCAATTGTTGGGGCTGGATTTTACTATAAATGATCCTTATACGTGATCCTGACCAGTGATCCTTGTTTCTTTGGCAGATAGTGATCCTCAGCCAGACTTCAGGATCAGGATCATGGGACGATATGGTGATCCTTACACTAACGGTCACTTCCACTTATTACAAAATTGTTTTGCAGGAACACCTAGCAGGATATGCCCTACACATCATGATCCAGGGACGCGTTTTCACAAATATGGCAAGAGCAAAATTGGAGATAGACGTTGTACCGGATATGGAAACTTAGCTTGATTAATGGGCAGCAATTTAGGCTAGATTATCTTTATTTCTAAAGGGGTAATGAGCTGATTAGTGGTCTATCTACCTAAAATAAGTTACCTACACATGTATAAATACCACTCTTCCTCATTCGGAAGAAGGGACACAACATACGACACAACTCTCGAACACTTAGACACTCAGTGATCCTTGTACTCAGCTCATTATCATCCGAAGTTGTAACTACATTTTTATTATATTGAAGTTGGTGATCGGTAGTTGCCATCACCCGAGGTTTTTTATGCCGGAGATCATACATTGATCAAGGGCTTTTTCCTCGTATAAATCATTGTGTCTTTGTATCTTTATCACAGAAGTGATCCTTTACTTTCATAGCTAACCAAGCATCATACCCCGTTTACATAAAGTTTGGTTACATTATCTTTGTGTGATTTTTAACCAAAACAAAGGAGATTGTGGAAACCACACTGGGGGCAGGGCATTATTCTCAAGGATCCTTAGAACAGGATACTACTGGCCAACCATGAAAAGAGATGCTGTAGAATATGCTAGGAAATGTGATCCTTGTCAAAGACACAGCAATATCCTTCATCAACCAGCTGAATTACTACACCCCATACCATCCTCTTGGCCATTCATGAGATGGGGAATGGATATAGTTGGCAAGCTCCCTAAAGCACCTGGTGGAAAAGTATTTATGCTTGCCATGACTGACTATTTTTCTAAGTGGATAGAAGCTGAAGCCTTCGCCCAAGTCAGAGAAAAGGAAGTCATATCCTTCATCAAAAGAAATATTATAACTAGATTTGGCATTCCCTCTGAAATTGTATGTGATAATGGCTCCCAATTCATTGGAAGCAGAACCACTAACTTTTGTGACAGTTGGGGAATCAAGATGATAACATCAACACCAGTTCATCCACAAGCCAATGGTCAAGCAGAATCATCCAACAAGATCATCATCAACAATCTGAAGAAGAAGCTAGGATCCAAGAAGGGGAAATGGGCAGAGGAGTTACCTTATGTGCTATGGGCTGATAGAACAACTCCCAAGAATGCCACTGGTCAAACACCCTTTTCTTTAGTATTTGGGGCAGAAGCAGTGATCCCAACAGAGATGGTGATCCCAACTGCCAGAACAAGTGCTCGTGATCCTGAAGAAAATGCTGCAATCCTGGCTCAGGATTTGGATACTATTGAGGAAATCAGGGATCTGGCTAGGGTAAGGATGGCTAGCTACCAACAAAGAATGTCTGGTGCCTACAACAAAAACGTTAGGATAAGGAAGTTCCAAGTCGGAGATATGGTGTTGAGAAAAACATTCCAAAACACTATTAATCCTGCTGACGGGAAGTTAGCACCAAAATGGGAAGGCCCTTACTTAATTGAAGCTGAAGCAGGAAAGGGGGCATACAGATTGCTAACTATGGAAGGAAACTTGTTGCCAAGAGCCTGGAATGCTGTTCACTTAAAGAAATATTTCATGTGAACATGATCCTTCATGCATGTGATCCTTACATTGAAGTATCCTTGAAGGATCCCGGTGATATCAGTGATCCTTACTCTGGTAATATGCTTATCCTAGAAACTATTGCATTTTCTTACTTTTTACCTAAGGATAAGGATCATGTATCCTTCATCCTCTACTCACGAAACATTTGAGTTATGATAGTTCAGGTATCTTCAGCATATCATCAAAGATCTTCAAAAGCACCGCAGATCCTTGGGTCCAACCCCAGTTATCCTTGGGATTATCCCCAGTTTCTGCCAGCAGCGCACGATGATCCTGATATAGTTCACGTCTTTGGGACCAGTACCCACTTCCGGGGCTGACAACCTCATCGTACTGGCTATGTTTAGGATCCTACGTATAATGGTAGACGTACCATACATCCGTTCCTAAGGTTTCTAACGTTTTCACGTTAGCTAAGGTTTTGACATTTTCATGTCACTAAGTTTGGATAGTCGCCAGTAAGGGCCATACTCCAGTTTACATACGATCCTTTGGGCTTGTCCCCAGTTATCCTTTGGGCTTGTCCCCAGTGATCCACCGGGATCATTCTCAGTTATCCTTTGGGCATGTCCCCAGTTACTAATTTATTTCTTACATTGGCTTAGTCCCAAATTGTGCTTCGTTTTTCAGGATTGTCAAAGTTAAAACACATAAGGATCCTTAATCCTTATTATCTAGTAAAAACTTATCTACGACTGTCTCGGTTGAAGGTTAGGATTCTAACTTGGATCCTCAGGTATGATCCTTGACTATTTTGATTATACTCATTATCCTAACCAACCCTTATACTTTGACAACCAAACCTATGGTCCTTGAACTAAAATACTTTGAATACTTTCAATATCAGGATATTTGATCTAGGATCATATCCTAACTTTATTAAATATATTTTCAAACTCTTGCCACTTTAAACAAATATACTACAAAAACAACTAAGAAACAAGAAGATAAGGATAACAACACGAGATAAGCCAGAAAAGTTAAAGTTATATTATTAAACAAAAGGATCATTAACCCTTTCAAAAAGTTGTCAAAATTGCCAACCCACATTTCTACCAGCAAAACGTGGCCCGTCCACATGGGTTGGCAAATGGTGTCCATTGTCTATGCGGTCTTAGCATTGTGCAGGAAAGTAAAAGCGGCAGGATCACAAAGGCTTCATCCCCCAAACAGAGGATCCCTCCACCTTTTGTAATCCTACCTATTGTTCGAAGGATCCAGGATCCTTTACCCTAAAAACTATTGTTCGAAGATTACAGAGCATAATTGTTCACAAACCATCAACAACCACAAAAAACCACTACCAATCCTAAAAAAAAAAAAAAAAAATTGGGCTCCGGCTATGTCTAGAAGTTTCCATCATCGCCCAAACTTGCAGCTCAAACCTTCGTTGCACTATCACCACCAGCTCCACTTGCCTCCCCCTGATCCTTGCCAGCATCTCCACCTTCGAGCATAGGGATATCCTCAGCATCATCGTCATCCTCCAACTCTGCTAGCCTTGCTTTCCAGCCTTCAACATCCCATGTGCTCTTATCAAAGGAAGGATCCTGAGCCTCTGTAGCCATCTGCAGTTGTGTCTTGTACATAGCTATCGCGGCAGAGACTTTAGCATCCTGAGTAATGTCGTGCTTCTCATAATCAAACTTGATCAATGCTTTGACAGCCTCATCCTTAACAGCCCGGATCTCCTTCTCAAGATCAGCGATCTTGAGATCCTTCAGCACACCCATCTGTTGAAGATCGGCAATCTGGCGATCCTGATCTTCAACGTGGCTAACATAAGTTTCCATTTCAGTAAGTTTCTGCAAAAACAACAGGATATGACGTCAGACACGAGTAATCCTCAAAAACCGTCAGGATAACCAACAGGGGCAGTGATCCTAACCTCGTTGACAGAATCAAGAAACTGCTGGCGAATTAGGGGAAATCCTTGAAGATCCTCAGAAACCTTCCTCTTCTTTCCCTTACCCCTAATGGGTAACTTAGGGGCTGAAGCAGAAGGACTAGCAGCAGAAGTCTTCTTCTTCGAAGACTTGACGTTGGCAAGATCATCAATCCCAAACAAGGAGGCAGACTTGGCAGACTTAGCGGATTTCCCAGCACCTACACAATCAAAACAAGATAAGTCTCCTAACTTATTTAACATTTTTGCATAAAACTCACTTTTTGGATACTTACTTGACATTGTGGCAGATGCGGAGGATACTTCTTGTGAATCTTGGATGGTGACTTGAAAACTTCTGACCTCAGGATCAAGCTTTTTAAAAGCTAACACTCTTTCTCTTGCAGCAGGGGTCAATTTTAGGTGAGCAACGAAAATAGCTGCAAAGGAAAAAAGACATTAGTGATCTTCATCATATGAGACAGGACTGATAGTGATCCTTCGAGGATCCTCTACCCTACCATGAGTGGCCCACTCCTTGGGCAGATCATTCCCATTAGGGAGGGAATCCCTTCTCACGAAGAAGAAACGACGCTTCCAATTTGTGTCATTTTTGGTAACTTTCAAAACAGGATGATCCTCCCCGGCCTTCCGTTTCAACAAATATCGATGAGAACCAAACGTGGTAAGATCATAAAGTGCGGCCAGCTCTGCCATCCCTAAATCAATCCCCTCCTGCTCGATGATCCTCTCGAAGGTATACAAGACCCTCCAGATCATCGGCATAGCTTGGATATAAGATATGCCGGTCAGAGAAAAGAAAGATTGGGTGAAGGCCGGAAAAGGATACGAATATCCTATGATAAATGGAGTTGCAGGAAAGATCACCCAGGTGTCTGAAACAAAATCACTCAAAGCAGTGGATGAGAAGGATTTGAAAACGGCATCCGCCGGGAAGCAATGACGAATCCTATCTACATGAGCATCGGTAAAGCAACATCTCTCCGTAGGAGAATCCTTAATGATCCCTTGGCTTTTCAGGGGACTATCCTTCTTGGAATCCTTGTGTGGAGAATTCCGGAGCAACATGTTTGTGACGGAACAGAAACAGAGACGGAGCAGAAAAAACAGAGCAAAGAGAAGGAAGAAAGGAAAGAGAGAAGAAGAGGATACCTGATCAGTCTTCGGTAGCGATTATAAAGGGAAGATATCTCGAATTTAAATACAGAGTGATCCTAACCCTATCTCCTATTTATAATCATGATTTGCAGGGATTATCACATCTATGACGTAATGATCGCAACGGCTAGTCCATGTGTAACGGCTAGTTATTCGGAGTCGCCCGTTAGAGATAAGATCGAAACAAAATATAACTCGTCTATTTACAATTAACTCCTTATATTTTGGGGGCAATTGTTAGGGCTGGATTTTTATTATACGTGATCCTAACCAGTGATCCTTGTTTCTTTGACAGACAGTGATCCTCAGCAGGACTTCAGGATCAGGATCATGGGACATTATAGTGATCCTCATACTAACGGCCACTTCCGCTTAATACAATATTGTTTTGCAGGAACATCTAGCAGGATACGCTCTAGGCATCATGATCAAGGGACGCGTCTACACAATTATGGCAAGAGCTTAATTGAAGATAGACGTTGCACAGGATATGGAAACTTGGCTTGATTTATGGGCGGCTATTTAGGCTAGATTGTATCTCATTTCTAAAGGGGGTAATGAGCTGATAATTAGTCCTTTTACCTAAAATAGGTCACCTACACTTGTATAAATACCACTCTCCATCATTTGGAAGAGGACACACACGACATACAACGCAACTCTCACACACTTAGACTCTCGAAACAATAGTGATCCTTGCACTCAGCTCATTATCATCCAAAGTTGTAACTATATTTTTCTTATATTGAAGTTGGTGATCGGTAGTTGCCATCACCCGAGGTTTTTTATGCCGGAGATCATACATTGATCAAGGGCTTTTTCCTCGTATAAATCATTGTGTCTTTGCATCTTTATCACAGAAGTGATCCTTTACTTTCATAATTAACCAAGCATCATACCCCGTTTACATAAAGTTTGGTTACATTATCCTTGTGTGATTTTTGACCAAAACAGGAGCCGTCCAGGATTTAGGATCCTCCTCAGGATATTCGGCAACAGGATCCTGGATACTTATTACTTCGTTATCCTGAGGATTCATTGCAGGATATAAGATATGTAGTATTGGTATTTGGGTTCCTTCCGGTATCCTGACTGATGATCCCAGGTTTTCTAAGGCATCTGCTTCAGCATTATCTTCCCTTGGTACCTGTTCAAGTGTAAAAACATCGAAATATCCTGCTAACTTTTTAAGGATATCGAGGTATTCGATTAATTTCTCATCTTTAACTGCATAGGATCCATTAAAATGATTAGTAATTAACAAGGATTCAACATATACTTGCAAATTCTTGATATTCATATTTTTAGCTAGTTCTAATCCTGCAATTAAAGCCTCATATTCTGCTTCGTTATTGGTAGCAGGGAATTCACACCTAATAGCCTGGGGTAATATGTCCCCCTGTGGCGATTTTAGTAGTATTCCCAGTCCTACTCCTCTAACATTAGATGCTCCATCAGTGTACGATGTCCAGGATCCTGAGGATTCTCCTAATTGTTGGACTTCTAGGTCTACCTCATCCTGAATGTCACTACTGAAATCAGCCACAAAGTCGGCTAGGGCCTGAGATTTTATGGCATTCCTAGGTTCATATACTAAGTCGTAAGCACTCAACTTTACTGACCACTTAGCCATCCTACCGGACATCTCTGGTTTCCTAAGCACATTTTTAACAGGATAATTCATTTAACATGAATCCTATGTGTTTCAAAGTAATGTCTAAGCTTCGTTGATGCCATAACTAGAGCCAATATTAACTTTTCTAAATGAGAATATCTAGTTTCAGCATCTAATAAACTTTTGCTAACATAATAAACAGGATACTGCTGACCTTCATGATCTTTTACTAGGACAGCACTTACTGCATTCCTTGATACTGCAAGATACAGGGATAATGGTTCACCATCCTCAAGCTTCATTAGTAGAGGTGCAGTTGAGAGGTATCGCTTCAAATCCTGCAAGGCTGCTTCATGCTTCTCCCCCATTCAAACTTCTTATTTTTCTTAAGGATATCATAAAACTCCTTGCATTTTTCTGAGGATCTTGAGATAAATCTATTTAGCGCTGCTACTCGTCCTGTCAGCCTTTGAACATCCGTCATGTTAGAAGGTGATTTGATATCTAGGATGACTTTGATCTATTCCGGGCTCGCTTCTATCCCCCTTTTAGTTACCATATATCCTAGAAACTTTCCTACCCCCACTCCAAAATGGCACTTGGCATGATTTAGTTTCATGTTATATTGATCCAGGATATCAAATGCTCCCTTAATATCCTGGAGGTGATCCTCAGCCTTTTTAGATTTTACCACCATATCATCAATGTATACCTCCATTGTGTCCCCCAGCTTATCTTTGAACATCATGTTCACCGATCTCTGGTATGTTGCACCTGCATTTTTTAAACCGAAAGGCATAGCAATATAACAATAAATACCTGTTGGTGTCATGAAGGGAGTATCCTCTTGGTCCGAAGGCTCCATTTGAATCTGCTGAAATCCTGAGGATGCATCCATGAAGGTTAACATCTCGTGGCCAGCGGTAGCGTCCACCATTGCATCAATATGAGGAAGAGGAAATGGGTCTTTGGGACAAGCCTTATTCAAGTCTGTGTAATCTACACAAACTCTCCATTTCCCATTCTTCTTTTGAACCACTACCACATTGCCAGCCATTTGAGAAATTTGACTTCTCTGATCATCTTGGATTTCAATAGTCTTTCAACCTCTTCTTGAATAATTATGTTTCGTTCTGGAGCAAACTTCCTTCTCTTTTGCTGGACAGGCTTGAAAGACCTGTCATTTCCAAGCTTGTGAGTGATAATGTCTCTGGATATACCTGTCATATCCTCGTGCTTCCATGCGAATGTTGACATCCTGCATTTCAAAAAGTTAGTAAGCTGATCCTCAATATCTTGAGGGATATTGGTTCCCACGAGCACCGAGATATCCGGATTATCGTGGTCCAGGATAAATTTCTTAACATCCTATTCTGAAGCCTCCGCAATATCCTGGGCTCGTATCTTTAATTGCTATGCTGCATTGGGCTTGGTTGAGGATTTCATCGAAGATGAATAACATTCCTTTGCCTCCTGTTGATCACTTTCCACCTTGACAACCCCCCAAGGATTTGGGATCTTGATACACTGATGATAGGTTGATGGGACGTCCTTCATGTCATGGATCCATGGCCTGCCCAGTATGATGTTATAGCAGGATAGGGAATCCATCACACAGAAACGTTGTATTGAGTTGACCCCTTCAACATATACTGGTAACTTTATCTCTCCCACGGTATTCCTAGCTTCTCCACTGAAACCGACGAGCACAGTAGACTTCGAAGTAATGTCCATTGGAGATACATTTATCCTCTTCAATGTTTCCAGCTGAATTATATTGACAGAGCTACCGTTGTCCACCAATATCCTGCGTACAAAATGGTTAGCAACATACAATGTTATTACGAGAGCATCATGGTGAGGATCCTGCACAGTATCCCGGTCACCACTGTTGAAAGTGATCACTTTATTAGTTGTAAGGGTCGTCATCCTGGCTGGTTTATCCCCCCTTTCAGTCTTAGCCTCCTTTGCATGCCTCTTGGCCGCGGAGTACGAAGTCCCACAAATGTCGGATCCTCCCGAAATAAAGTTGATTATCTGAGCATCCGCAGGAGGTGATGCCGCTCGTTCAGGATCCTTCTCCGTATCCTGACTCTTATTCTTCTTTCTTCCTAGGAGATCCTTCAGATATCCCTTGCTCAGAAGATAACTTATTTCTTTTCTCAGAGCAATGCAATCCTCAGTCACATGACCAAAATCTTCATGGAAGGCACACCATTTGGATTTATCCTTCCAATCAGCTTTTTGTTGGTTCTTTCGAGGCCACCTGGCTTTGTCTCCTAAACCCTGCATAGCATACATTAATTCTGGAATGTTAACAGAAAAACAATATTCAGATAATTCAGGATATTCTTCAGGATCCTCGTCTTCAACAGCATTCACTTTCTTGTTATCATTTCTACCATATGGCTTAGAGCGGTATGGTTTGTACGAGGATTCTGACTTCCTGTTAGTTGATTCATATGTTGAGGATGCATTCATCCTCTCTTGCATTTTCTTATCATCCTCCAGCCTGATATATCTCAATGCCCTGTTACGAGCTTCATCCAGATTCCTGCAGGGATTCATCACAAGATCCTGGTAAAATTGGGAATCTTTCTGCAATCCCATCTTGAAAGCCTGCACAGCTGTTGCGACATCAAGGTGCGGGATATCCAAGGATTCCCGGCTAAACTTATTCACATAGTCCCTCAAGGATTCCTGAGGTCCTTGAGTTATCCTGTAAAGATCACTGGTTAATTTCTCAAAACTCCGGCTACAAGAAAATTGACTATTAAATAAGTTAACCAAATGAACAAAAGAAGTAATTGAGTGAGGAGGAACGTTTAACAGCCATTTTAAGGCTGATCCTGTTAAGGTAGAGCCGAAACCCTTGCATAAGCATGCTTCCTTAAGTTCCTGAGGGATAGGATTGATTTCCATCTGTTCCCTATACTGGGCAATATGCTCCTCAGGATCAGTGGTTCCATCATAAAGCTTCATGTTGGGAGTTTGGAATCTTTTTGGGATTTCAGCATCACAAATAGGATGCACAAACCGAGATATCCTACGGCTATCCTGGGATACTTCAGGAATTGGCTGAACCACCCCAGGTACACTGGATATCATATCCTTTAGCTTCTGAAGCTCCCTACACAATGCTGATGTCACAGATGTATCCTGCAAAGATCCAACACTGTTAGTGGCAGGAGTATTATTATTATTAGACACGTTACCAGTCTGAGGATTCTTGCCATATCCTGAAACATATCCTGAGCTCCTCACAGTTGACATCCTGATCGATGAGGGTATTTCAGGAGTATGATTCTGGGAATGACTAGGCACAATATTCCCCCTATTATCCTCAGTATACACAGCCGAACTGAAGTTTGAAGTTCTGGGTTGTAGAGGAGTGACGATATCTTCAGTGGATCTGCTCGAGCCAGGTTTTAAGAGTTGTATTTATCTTAAGAGTATTTGGTTAGTTTCCTGTTGCTACCTCATTTGTTCCTGCACACTTCCAAATAAGGTTTAAATTTCATCATTAGAAGCTAAAATGGGAGCAGATCCATGAACACTCCGGGTAGGGATAACATCCCGAGGTTGTGAAGAAGCTGGCATCCTTGGAGGAGGTGGTAGCAGCACCGAACCAGTAGTAGCAGAAGCTGTAGCAGACATAGTGGAGGAGCTCATGCTTGATCTTGTGGCCATTGCAAATAATGTGGCAAAAAGTTTTGAAAATAGAAACCAATTGATGATTTCACAAAGATTTTTAGTAAAGATAGCACCACTTGCCCCACGGTGGGCGCCAAATTGTTTTGGTCAAAACTTACCGAAGCAATTTAGTGATCAAATTGGTTAAGTGAGGTAGTGTGTGTTAGGATCTGGGGCCGACATGATAGTGTTTGTTTGCATAAAACGATTAATCAGAACATATGAAATGATGTAAGTGCAGCGGAAATGAGTAGCAAACTTTGTAAACACAATCAAAGGAAAGTATAGATGATAGACAATTGCTTTTCATTGAGTCGAAAGATTTACATAAAAGCAAAAGATTACAATGCAAGCTTACAATCTAAACTCCCCCTCAGCCTGATAACCAGAGTTGGTTGCACAAGATGAAAGGATGAATTGAGGAGAAGAACTCACTCAAAACAATCAAATATAACAGTACAGAATACTGTCATATTTATAGGCAAACCAAACTACTGATGAACTTCAGCTGACGTCACCATGATAGTGACATCTAACGACCTAACAAACTATAAACATTGTTTTATACAAACTACTGACATGTAACATCTGATAAGTAATAAAATGTAAAGCTAAGGAAAACTACTGCTTCACGTTCCACTGTTGTAGCCTGAGCACAGATGTTGAATCTTCAGTGCATTCTTCAAAGGTGATCAGTCTTTGAGAGAGCAGTGCTTGAGTCTTCAGCAGTACTTAGGAAACAGTAGTAGATAGAGCTTCAGTGTTTGTCTTCAGCAGTCGTTGGATAATCATCAGAGTTTGGTTTATCAGTTGTTGTAGTTGAGCAGCACTTAAGATCCATCAGCTGTTAGATAACCACTGTCAAGGGGAGAGTATAGAGTAAACTTCTGCTTATTGTGAATCCATTTTTGTGATCAGGTTTTGGCTTTACATTATCTGTTCCTATGGTAGGGTTCAATCCCAACAATCTCCCCCTGGAACAGATAATGCCAAAACCTGTCTTTATTCAGGACCTTTATTACTCATCAAGAGTGCCTTAGCTTGTTCTTTGAATACAGCTTCAAATTCCTTTGCACTCTGGTCATCCTCATCCCTGCACAGTGAAAGTTCAAGGAGATCCTGCAAATCTTCAACACTAAGGCCTAGTGCTTCTTTCCTTGATATGTACTTCACTTCGCCATTGGCTCTGACCAGGGTCAATACGTGGGTCTTTTGATCAGACATCCACTTTAGTATTTTAAAGCCAAGTGGGTTTCTTGGGAGAGACTTATTTGCAGATGAGTTGAGGGATGATGGCCTTGAAAACATCTGCAGACTTTCAGACATTCTATTGAAAGCTTCTTCAATGACTCTGTCTGCTGCAGCTATATCATCTGCAGTTTCTTGTTCAATAAGCTCTTGCCTTTCAACTTCTGTCTTGTCTTCTGCAGTGTTTGGAGATACAAGTTTGTTGAGCACCTTCTTAAAAAGGTTTTGAAGCTTTGATGAGCTGTCTTCATTTAGACCCATTTTTAAGATGGTGTCCTTGAGATACTCTGCTTCCTTTTCTAAGACCTCTTCTTAAGTCAGTTGTTTGCCTTCATCTTGTTTTGACCCAAGTGTAGGACTGTCTGCTGATTTTAACATTGTCTTGAGGTTTTCAATTTTCTGTTCAAGCTTCATCATCTGTTCTCTTTTGTTTGAAGCATCTGAAGCAGTTTTCTTCTTTTTCTTTAGCCTCTCATAGGCTTCATCAGTTTGCTGCCTCGACCATTTTGATATGGCTTCAGCAGTGTCCATCTTAGCATCCACTAGCTCCTTTTTCTTTCCTTTATATTCAGCAGTGAGGTCAGCAATGAGCTTTTTGAATTTACTCCAGTTTGGAGCATTTTTCTTCTTTGAAGGGTCATTCTTGATTTTTTGGATCCTTTCAGCCTCATGCTTTAAAGCTACTAATGGCCATTCTTTAAACTGGGATTCTTCAGCAGGATAGAACTTTTCTTTCATGATGAAGGCTAGAAGTTGTTCTCTTAACTTCTTCTTTTGATCAGCCTTTTCCTTTTCTAGCTCTTGTGCAAATTCTTCTATCTGCTTTACCTTTGTAAGGTAGAACTCCAGTCTTTTAGCAATGCCTACTTCGCTTAGACTTTCTTTTTCACTGTCAACCTTGGCTTTTACTTTAGCTTGCCATGCCTTTATCTTGAGATAATCATTAATATCTTCTGGTGCTATGTAGTCTATGAGTGAAGAAAATTTTCTTTTTGAGGGATCTTCTTCTGTATAAAATTGCCTCATCTCTTTTTTAATGGCTTCAAGTTCCAGTGGATACTGTGCAGCATTTGGATCATGTATCCCTTCATTGGCAGTGATTGGCTTTCTTTTTCTGCTAAAGAGCTTAGGTTGAGATATAGGAAAGGATAGAGCAGTGGTGGATGGCTAGCTAACAACTGTTGAAACAACTGGTGTTTCAACTGCTGTTGTCATTACAACTGCTGATGTATCAGCAGATGTCTTCTGCTTTTGAGCAGGGGTTATTGTGGTAGTTGTTTGGGTGGTGATCAGTGGTTGACTAGCAGTAGTTGAAACAACTTGTGTTTCAACCAACTTGTGTGTTGGTGGTGTGTGTGTTGATGAGATGGCAGCTGTTTGGCTACTGACAGCAGTTTTTGTTACTACTGTTGTATCAGCTGTTTGAGTTGAAGGTTTTGAGGTTTTTGGTTTCTCTGGTTCAATGTACAACCCATCTTCTATACCTTTCTTTTTCAGCTTGATTTTCTCCCCCTTTTTGGCATTATCTGCCAGGGGTGTATTCATGAAGAAAATGGTAGATGGACCTTTCTCACTTTGAGCATTCTGTTGTATGCTAGCCTTTATAGCCTTGATATCAGCTTGAGTGTCCTTGAACCGAGATTCCACCATGTTGGTCAGCATTTGTACTTGATTAGCATGCTTTCTAGCAGCCATTTGTTGCTGTTGTTCAAGCATGGGCTGGAAGATATTCCAAAGCTCATTTGCAGCAAATGCTTGTGGAGCAGGTGCTTGAGCAGGAGGAACAGTTGATTGGGCTTTTTGAGCTTCTAACAGCTGCTGCACCATATCTTTTATCTCAGCAACAGAAGATTCAAGATTTTCAACTCTGGCCGTCAATTCATTGTATTTTGAATCATCACCTGAATTAACAGGATCATCTGAATCCCCACCAGCAGTGGTTGTATCAATGTGTAACTTAGGAGCTGTGGCCCAAAAGTCATCCATTGATGCCCCTTTTTCTTGGTACTGGGGACTTCTTTCTTCAGCACTCGATAATCCTTTGATGTTACCAGCAGTTAAAGATAACTCACTGGTGGTTACCGATGTTGCCATGGAAGAAATTGCCTTCAAGGGAGTCTTAGTAATGTAACAACTGTCCAACTGAAGATCTGTTGATCCATCAGTTGTAGTTGCTGCTCCACTTGAACTACCACCGAGAGTTACTTGTAACTCAGGGGGTGTAACCTCCTCAGCTGTTGCTGGGTTAGCAGAGGCATGAGCATCAGACCCAGTCACTTGTGGAGGTATGTTCTCAGTAATAGGTGACAGAGAGGAACTGGTTTGTGTCTGTGCCATATCAACTGCATGCAACAGGGGTATTATTGATTGTGGTAATATGATTGGTGAGGGAATGGGTGTTGAAAGAGCCATGTGCTTGGGATCAGGACTGTGGAAGATGGATCCGAGTGGATACAGAGCTTCATAATTTGGTGTCCCTGTGCTTACAACCTGATCCTTTTGTGAGGATGCAGGAGGAGTTTTAGGCTAGGGTTGAGATCTTTCTTCCATCTGCTGTGAGGAAGTAGCAGCAGTGGTTTCTTGTGACTTTTGTGTTGTCACTGGCATTGACTCTGGGATCTCATCTTCCAGAGTTGCCTTTGGTGTGGGTTTGGTGGGTTTTCTGGAAGTTTTTCTTTTGGTCTTTTTGGTGGCAGGTGTTGGTTTCAAAGCAGTGGGTGTGCTACTTTGATCACCTGGAGCAGTGGGCTCAGCAGTGGTTGCTTGAGGATCAGTAGCAGTTTCTAAAACCTGCTCAGCCTCCTTTGTTTTTAATTTTATTGGTGCCATCATTCTTGAAAATGTTTCAATTGTCAAACAATTTATTTTGAATGAGACACCTTGTTTGGGCAAGTCTGCATCTTTTGTCAACAAATTTTTGTTCAAAATAATAGCTTAGAAATCTTGGAAAGAGCAGAAATGCTTTATTATCAACGTTCTTTACCAAATCATCAATTATTTCCTGGGAGTAGTTATAGTTTTTGTCATTTAAAATTGCATACCCCAGGCATTGGATTTTCGTTGGTATCTCATTAAAAGACGTTGTTTTATTAGAAACACACATGAGCAGTGTGTGGAATAAAAATCTGGGTGCAGAAGGGAAGTAACCCTTTTGTAGGGTATCCCTATTTGGTTGTTCTGCATAGCCCCTGTTCATGAAATCCTTTACCAACTCGTCTTTTGTAAATGAGGTTTTTCCATTTAAATCATCGAGTTTAAAGGTTTCAGAGATGGATTTTGGTAAGATGTTTACCTTCTTACCCTGTATCGAGGAGTTGATGGCGGCGATGATATCTCCTTGTTTTTCAAGGGTGGCATTTTTCCAGAAGTCTCTCTGGGTATCAAGGTAAATAGGAGCGTCTGTTGTTATCAAAGTTTTGTACTTTGATGCAGAAAGGATGTCAAGGATGGAGTCGAAAGTGTGGTTATCGGTAGGTTTTGTGAGTATACCTACATAGTTGTGTGGAGCTTTGTAGCGAATCTCCGGTGTTTCAGCGGCCATTTGAGTGGCATCTGCTGTTGTGGAGGAAGATGATGGTTTTGATTTTGATTTCGATTTTGGTTTCGTCATTTTGGATGAAGAAGATCGAAGAAGTTTTTGGAGTTTTGAGAGGGAAACTGCTATGAGAAGAGAACTTTTGGAATTCAATTCGAAAGTAAAACCCTGTTTGGATTTAATCAGGGTTTTATTTAGGGAAAAAGTGATTGCTGATGTGGCAGCGGTTATTTTGATCTGAAGGCTAAAAACTGACCACGTGTCAAACATCTGATGAAATGGTAAATAATGGAGGACAGTTGTTTTGACAACTACTGATGGATCAAGTATCAGTAGTTACAACGGTAATAAAATGAAACAGTGGATGTAACAGTGGATGGAACAAAGATTTTAAACATCAGTGTTTTGGAGAACAGAGGTTGACACTTTAGCAGTGGACAGACTTTAGTGAGCAGATGTTAAGGCACAACAGCACTTTAGAAACAACAGTGGTAGAAGATAAAATTGGTTCAACAACTGATAGTGCAGCAGTATTTCAACTTTTGACAAACAATGTTAGTATTTGCTTGTTCAGATGTAGAACTTGATTTTGCTTTGTGAAGGCATAGTATCTTATCTAACATCTATTGAGCATTTGAGATGCTATTCTTAACAAAATACATTTTAGATGTAAATTATCAAGATTAAATTGTCAGCAGTTATCTACATGGAATTTTTTTCAAGGATTTGCCAAATGTCTATTATTTTAGACAATGGTTTAGCATCCCAGATGATGAAAACATTTCTACTAGAGCTTGCTCATTTTGTGTCTAATTACTGGAACTAGAACATGAGTATCTCAGTAGTCTAAGTCAATTTGCAATCAATTTTTGATCTGTGAAAACCAAACTTGAGCTTAACATGACCTTGATATGTGTGTCATTTCCTTTTGATCAGTTTTAGGGATAGTAATTACACACAAAAATAAAGTAATTACATCCAAACCAGAGATGAACTTTTACTATAAAAAATGAGTAAAAGATCATAATATATTTTTTAAAAAAAATACATCTGGTTTTTATTTTTAGAGGAAAACACCTTAACAAAAATTTAAGAAAGTTTTGAAAAATAAAAGGATCTGACAACTTTTCAATTAGGTTCATGATCATATCATTCTCAAGTTATTTTGACCACCGTCTGAGGTCATTTTCTTGTCAATTGATTGTAAATTCCGTTTAAGCGCCATCACTGGAGAAGCTATTGTTACCAGAACAATTCCTGTATTGATGAATGCACACAGTTGCAAAAATGACCACTGATGATCTAATTTGAACCTCAAGAGTGTTTTATGCTTATACTCTTTTGCTTTTGATTTCAAAAGTTTTTGAGATAGCTACACTTTGAGATTTGTTCATTTTTCCTTTTCCCTTTTTACCCTTTTTATTTATATGTTCAGAAATACTCACTAGGAGATTATATTTTGAACATACTTTGTCCATAATCACTTTGAAGCAATGTTTTGAGAGATCTGACCATATTCAATCATGTTTTATTTCAGATCTCACATTACCTATGATTAGGACTGTTTTGGTACCTAATTTTCTCCATGTGTTTTGGACAAAGTTGATTTGGTCCTTTTGAAGGTACTCAACCTGCCTTTGAGCACATGAGAGATTTTGACTAAAGTTTTATTTCCCTCTTTTCTATGTCTGCAATATACTAGTGTTTTAAATGAACACAAGTTCTGCTGAACTGAGGTACATACTTTAGTGTTTATTGAAAACATCACAAATATCGACACAACAATTGAGATCAATTTTGAAAGCATCAAACGATCCCATAATTTATCAGATATTTTACAGATCTGAAAACTATGAGTGACATATGCATGAAAACACTTGTTGTGTGAGATTTGTGTGTCATATGACATCTTGGTTGATTTACAGAGTTTTTGAATAACCATTTTGACCATGATTCACTCGTTACTCTGTTTTTCAACTGAATACAACCAACCCTTTAGTATCAATAACTTTTGAGCTGAACTGTTATGTCAAATTGATTGTTAGATCGAATTTGACTGTCCAAGCTCTGATACCAATTGTTAGGATCTGGGGCCGACATGATAGTGTTTGTTTGCATAAAACGATTAATCAGAACATATGAAATGATGTAAGTGCAGCGGAAATGAGTAGCAAACTTTGTAAACACAATCAAAGGAAAGTATAGATTGATAAACAATTGCTTTTCATTGAGTCGAAAGATTTACATAAAAGCAAAAGATTACAATGTGTAGGATCGATTTCAGACCCGAACGAGTCGATCAGAAGAGTTTATCTCTAAACGAACGGCGGAAACAGACGTGTAGAGCTCAATTCAGCTAGATTCACACTATAAACTGTTGTATTATTGATTTGAGAACGTTTTACAACCTGACAACACTTCGGCAGCACTTCGTTGCTCTAGCCGGAAAGTTTCAAATGGTGAAAGTTTGAAACCTATTTATAGGAGGGACCTTTTAGTTTGAAAATGACCCTTTAGTTTGAAATGACCCTTTAGTTTGAAAGTGTTTCAAACGGACAGGACACATTTCAAACTAAACCCCCTTCAAACTAAACCCTTTCAAACTAAACCCTTTCAAACTAAACCCTTTCAAACTTTCATGTTCAAATATAGTAAACCGAGACTCGATATAAGACGAAGACAACAGATGAATGCACCAACAGACTCCCCCTCAGATGTTAACGGAGTCTTCAGTGTCGAGTCTTCGCATCTTCAATCTTTATCAGTCCTCTCGAACTCTTTGAAGTATTTGACGTTATAAGAATCCTCAAATCTTTCTCTTCTCTTTTCGTCATCATCAACAAACTCCCCACGAACAATCTCTACTCGGATGTCTTCAGACTCCCCCTTTCGATATGTTGGGATCGCAGCCTGGCTTGTTGAAATCACACAGTCTTCAGGTATCGGAACCTGGCACTCTATCTTCAGATAACCTGCATATTCTCTACCCAAAAATAAATTTTCTGATGATAACTTGTAAAAACAATCTCACCAGCTAATGAACCACTTGCAGGAATAATACAATCAAAGAATGATTTTACAACGTTAATCTTTGATAAACCACTTGAAGATATATTTTAATTTTTCAAAACAACACACTCTCCCAAACCATTTGTTCATCATGTTTAGCACTCGGAATTTTGAAAATTAGCTCTTCAACATTAGTTGTCGAAAATCTTTTTGTATTTTTCAAAAATTTATGCTAAAACACACTAAAAAGCAGAAAAAACAAAATATTTACAAACAATATTTTTGTGAGTTTGTGTAAGAGGATCATATCAGTTTTGTGACAAATCACTAACACCATTAAGCTTTAAACATACTCAGTTCTAAACAATTTTCCTAGATTGTCAGTATATTGGTCCACTTTAAATTTTCACACAAATTTCAGTCGATTCGAGATACGATATTAGTGTTTTAGAAACTTAAACTTAATTGTGTATCACTCCACTCGAATATACTCCTGTATCCAGATCCCAATATTCAGTCTTACGGGTGAGTATACCACAGATGATATCTGTAAAGGGGTTATGTGCGAGGGCCGTGAGAGCTCAGGTCGATACTTCCGTATACGCAGAGAGATGACGGCTTCGACTTTAGGTGGGTCCCCTTTAGAGGATCTTTTGGTTACAACAGCAGCGACTATCAATTTTAGTGTTTCATCAGCTTGCTGAGGGCGATGCTATGTTTCAAGCATTTTGCGAAAAGCATTATCCGGGGACTAGGTCAGTACTTCCATACAGCAGAAGTCCCGGGATAATACCCCAGATATCACTGAGTATAAAGACCTAGTATCTCAGAATACAGGACCTTTCAAACAAGATTTCGGGGGTTACCCATATATTCAAGAATAGTTACCCACGAATCAAGCAAGTTTGAATTAGGTTTATATCTCGTTTCAATTTACTAAATGTGCAAAAACCTACTGACACATCCGCAGTAAGATTGTTTATCACTTTTAAACTTTCCAATTCTTTAGCATGTTGTGATAGTCCACTGATGTACTATCATTTCCTCTTTTTCACGACAAAACTCATTTTTGATTTTATCATGTTTTTGGCTTTTTCAAATTTTCTAATGTTTTTGGATTTTCTAAAATTTTCTACTCCCCCTAAAATGCAAACACATTAACGAAAATATGAAAACAAACTGTACAGAAACATGACAACCGATATCAAATCGCCTCAATTCGCCATTCGCTTGGCATAAACAATCAGAACTCCCCCTATCAACAAACTATTTTCCCATTTAGATTTCAAAACACTTAAGTTTGTTTTAATCAAAATGGTTTTTCCGGAAAATAAGTTTGATTGATTTGATCACTTGTAGATTTATCAAACAAATGTTTCGGGATGTGGTTCATCATCTTGTCTTCCAACCAAAAGTAGGAAAATACAAGTACAACTTAATGTCCTTGATTTTACCATATGCAAACAATGCACAATCAACACTCCTAACCACTTGTAATTATGACCAACACATACCACTAGTAAACAAACACAAACAAACCTTTTACCGTTTTGAATGATTGACGTTACCGAATAAAACTTCAAGAAAGATGCCGATTCATGCTCCACACTTACCAACCTGGGAGCTCCAGCAAGTCCTGCAAAACCTCAAACACATATTAAGAAGGATGCCGATTCATGATCCATGATTACCAACTTGGGATCTCCGGCAAGTCAGGCTTTTCTATTTGAACAGATTTACCCAAGCCTGACGGTCCTTGGGTGATTTCGAATTCTTGTTCAACAATGGTGGAAAGTTTGTATCATCCATTGTTAAACCTGAATTCTCAGTTTTTACCTCAACAACTGGCTCTTCTGGCTTTACCGTACCAGAATCATTGCCTGAATGTGGCTTGTCTGACTTTATTGAGTCAGATTCATCACCGACATGTGGCTCCTTTGTTTCCGAAGAAATAGATTCATCGCCAGAAGATAGCTCCTCTGATTTCGATCTATCAGAATCATCGCTAAAGCTTTCACCAGCATTCTTAACAACCCATTTTTGGTTGTCAGACTTAGCTCTCTTCTTGTAGAACATGTTCGAACTCTCACCAATTTCATATATAGAATCTTGAAACAATTTTGTTCTATCAATTGGTGATTCGAACGCAAGCACTTTCTCTTTGACTTTATGAAATACTCCCTGTTTTGATTGTATTGCATTAGAACAATCTTTTGCAATATGTCCAATAGTGTTGCATCTGAAACAGGTTCTTGTATCTCTCTTCTGTCCGTCTTGCTTCTTCGCAAGGAACTCACTATTTGATTCCCTCCAAAAACTTGTCTTTTCTTCTTCATCAGTTGATGTGCCTGAAACAAATGACATTTTGGATTTAAAGTCACGAACATATTTTTCATTTTTTTTGTTTTTCTGTAGGAATAAAGCCTAAACCTTTCTTTTTGAAATTACCGTTATGGTTTGATTTCTTTTGGAAACCAGAACCAGAACTGTAATTATTTTTCTTGTTTAATCTTTGTTGTACTCTTGAGGTGTAAGGTCTTGGTTTTTCATTAAGACATAAGTCTTTTATTTCAGAAATATTAATTTCTGTGAGTTTGAAAACCTTGTTTATCAATTCAGTTTTGACACCGCTTATTGGAAATTCCTCATCAGAATATAATTTGTCAGAATCATTCAAAGTGTAGACAACTTTAAACAACCCATCATCCAAATTAGATTTTGATAACAGGAATTCTTTGTCATAGACTATTTTCCCCTGTTTTTCTGTTTGACCCGGAGTGCTTGACTCAGACTTTGACTCTGACGCGGACTCCGACTTTGACTCCGCTATCTCATCATTTTCTAACACATGATCCACGACTTTCTTCATCAATTGAGACTGTTGATCAGTGTTAGACGATGTAAACACAACATCAATACTATCTGGAAGATTGACAGACGATTCCGACTCCCATTGTAAATTTGTTGCCTTTTTGACTCTTTCATCATTTGGGTATCTCGGCAAATATCCGTTTTCCAGCGGAGGTGGACACTTGTTATAACTGACACCTTGCTTCTTACCAGATGTCGTCTTTTTAGTGTCTTTTTTCTTGTCATTCTTCTTCTTGTCAGCAATCTTTTCATCAACACCTTTTCTAGCTGCTTTCTCTTCAGTTATCTCATCGTCTTCCCATACCTTCATGCTTTCAACTGTCGGATAAATCCTGTCAATAACATAGGAAGTACATGAGTAACTTTTTTACAAGCGATTAACTCTTTCAGTTTCAATTCGTTGAAGCTCAAGCTTTTGTTCCAAAGCAGCACACTTCTCAATGTAATTGTTACAACTTTCTACTTTGTCATGAAAGCTCCCTGAAGTGTCTTCATCGCTGTAGCTTGTTCTTCACTCGTTTGGTTGTATTGATTCATCGTTTTGTTCAGCACATCATAAGACTCCTTCAGACTGTTCAAGTTGTAAATCAATGTGCTGTTCTGCTTCTTTACAGCCTCACAATTTTCACATTTCACCGGAACCTTTTTCGCATCAACTTCTTCCTCAACCTTGAATTTAGGAACATCTTTCACCTTTTGTCTTCTCACCACTGGCACCTCTTCATCATCACTGCTCACTGGTGTTTTGATCTTTTTCTTTTTCTTCTTTGCCTTCTCATCCTCACTGTCACTTTCTGCCAGCAACTTCATCTCGGCTTTGAATTTTCTTGCCCAATACTCAGTATCATCATCACTATCACTTTCAGCAAGCAACTTCATATCAACTTTGAATTTTCTTGCCCAATACTCAGTATCATCATCACTATCCATGTTTTAGTAACAAGTTTCAAACAAAATCACTTTCAAACAATATTACCCTGCTCACACGAAATCACAACTCAATTTTGTGATTGGGCCAATTGTGCTCCACTTCAATGTGATTGAGCCAATATAAAATGGCTGATGATGATAGGACCTATCACTTAAAACTTTGTCGACAAAAATAGATGATAGGAACAATTGTTATTGGGTCGTTTGACTTGTTATCCCAAATACGGAGACCAATTATCTCAAACAATGATTGGGCCGCTAGTGATATGATTCAAATGCAATGATTGGGCCGACTTTTTTATACCTCTGATTGGGCCTATACTCTTTGACACGAAATATGATCAGTTGTATTAATAGACTTATGTTACTTCACATGCTCTCCACTAATCTTGATATGCACACCCCACTAAACTAACAAACTGATTTGACCATTAAATGGGAATGCAAGAACAGGGAAGCTAGTGGAGCTCATAATCCGTTTGGAAAAGATGATTACTATCGAAAAGCCATTTATCAGCAAGTTGGTCAATCACAAGAATCATAGACGGCTTATGGTAGAAAGATTGAGGATTCAAAGAGAGCATGTTTGGTGGATTTTAACTGGAACAACTACATATCACCTGAAAGCAAAGCATGTTTAGTCGATCAAGATGATGAGAGACTACCTGAAGGCTTCAGCTGGGATATGTTTGTTGATGAAAAAGGAGAATTCAAAGCTTTCATAGCTAAGATTGTCAGAGAACCAGACATGTTTGCCACATGGATGAAGTCTATTGGTGAGACTGTAAAGAGTGTGGAGGAAGAGTCTGTTGTTTCTGATGAAAGTTCAGAAAGTGCTGATGAAAACTCACAGAGTTCAGATGAGAGTGTACAAAATGATGTTAGTTCAGAAAAGGAAGTTGTTTTTGATCAAACACCATCTGATTCTGGTTTATCAGATGCTAGTTCTGAAAAGTCTGCACAGTTTGATCAGTCACCTCCAGATGACAGCAGTGATGATGAGGAAGAAAAACATATTAATGTTGCTAAATCTCATCTTTCTCTTGAAAGTTTTCATTTCTATTCTGCAGATCGCTTGGAGAAATTGAAGGAGAAACGAGCTGCTAAAGAACAACAACAAACGAAAACTGAAGATGTTGTTCAGAATGTGAATGTTGAAAGTGTTGCTGAGGAGATGATTGAAGCTGAGAAGGTGAATGAGATAGAAAAGGTGGTTGAAGTGGTGAAAACAATCGAAGTTGAAAAGATTGTTGAAGTCATCAAGGCTTGCACGAAGTGTTTGGAAGCATGCAAAGAATGTGCAGCAAAAGACGATATAATTGCTGAGTTTGAGAAGAAGAAGGAGCAGTTACTGTTCAATCTTAACTATGTAAAAGAATCTTATGATGTCTTGAACAAAACAGTAACTGTTCTTCAAAAGACAAATTCTGAGAGAGAACAAGCACTAACGATGATGAATGCTGTAATGATGACAAAGCAAAAAGCTATAAACTTTTACATCGAGGAGAGTGCTAAATGGAAGCAAGAGTTGGAGACAGAGAAGATTGAAAATGAGAGAATTAGACGTTTATTGCAAAGTTATTCTAGTTCTGATTATCTCATTGATCGTATTTACCCAACTGTTGCAGGTATGGAAGCTTTTCAAGATGACAAGCCGAAGAAAGATAGTGATAAGAAACCGACTGTTAGCTATAATAAGTGTCCGCCTCCGATTTGGGAAGGGTATTCTCCGAGAAAACCAAACGAGGAGCAACTTGAAAAAGCAGTCAATATAAAGCTAAAAACCGACACAACTGATGAATTACCAGAAAATATTGACGTCACTTTTACCTCGTCTGACATTGATCATGAGTCTGAATTAATCAAAAAGGTGGTCGATCAGGTGTTGGATACTGATGAGGAGTCCGAGTCAAAATCTGAGTCTGGAAGGTCAAATTCGTCAGTTAACAGTCCAAATTTGTCGGTTAAACGGTCTTATAGTAAAGAATTTTTGTTATCAAAAGCAAATTTGGATGATGAAACATTTGAAGTCGCATACACTTTAAATGATTCGGAAAAATTATACTCTGACAAAGAGTTTCCAATAAGAAGTGTTCGTTTTGACATGATCAAAAAGGTTTTCAAAATGACAGAAATTAATATTTCTGAAATAAAAGATTTAAATCTTACTGAAAAACCTAAAAAATACACTTCAAGAGTTCAACAACGTCTAAACAAGAAAAAGGGTTACAATTCTGGTCCTGGTTTTCAAAAGAAACCTAACCAAAATCGTAGCTACAATCAAATTCTAAAACAAAAACAGAATTTGTGTCAGGTGGAAGTGCTGAGGAAGAACAGAAGAAACCGTTCTGGAGACAATCAAATCAGGAGTTTCTTGCTGAGAAGAAAAGGAATGGAACTGAAGTGTTTTATCCAAAGGAAACTCGAACCTATTTCAAATGCAATGAAGTTGGTCACATTGCATGGAATTGTCAGAAAAATTCCAAAACAAAACAGGGAGTTTCTAGGAAATTGAAAGAAAAGGTTGTTGATGTTGAACCACCAATCGAAAAATTTAAAATTTTTGAAAATTCAACTTATGAGTTTGGTGAGTGTTCTAAAAAGAATTTTTACAAAAAGAAAGAGAAAGACAACCAAGTGTGGGTTGTTAAAAAGGTTGATGAGAAAGTCGGCGATGAATCTGGTTCCACAAAACCAGAAGAGCCACAAGATGAGGTAAAAATTTCAGTGAATGATGAAGAATTTCCATCACTGAAATTTGAAGAAGTTAAACAGAAAGTGGGTAAGGTTGAAATCTCGAATCAATTTTACACCAAGAAAACTAAGTTTGATGTCGAGAAAACATTCAATGGGAATGTTAAGAAAATTTTTGGGAAAATGCTGAATGGGAAAGCAAAGGGGGTTAAAGATTTTTATGCAACTAAAAAGGCAACATACAACCCCACTGCGCAAGAATTGAAAGCCATCAAGTCTGAAAAGACTTTGATGGAAGTTTGTTTCCCTTAAAGTCTAATGACTACACCGGACATCCCAAGTTTATATCGTGAATCAGGAATCGGCATCATTCATGTTTTATGAGTTTGTATGAAAATTTTTGATAGTATTCAAATTTTACAGGTTGATTGACTATGCCGGAGATCCCAAATTTATATCGTGGATCAGGAATCGGCATCATTCATGTTTTATGAGTTTGTATGAAAATTTTTGATAGTATTCAAATTTTACAGGTTGATTGACTACCCCGGAGCTTCCAGGTTGGTAAGTGTGAAGCAGGAATCGGCATTCTGATTGGTAAAATGGTTATGTAGACGTGACATTCCTACAAGTGGTATTGTTTCGGATATACTTACAATTGGTACAGAGGTTGCTTCACTGCAAATGGTAAATCAGGGACATTAAGTTGTACTTGATTTACTACATATGTGATTGATGAACAAGATGATGAACCATAACCCCAAATCGATTTTTGATGATCCTACAAGTGATAAAGACAAACTCATTTTCCGAAAAAACCATTTTGATTAAAACAAACTTAAGTGTTTTGAAATCTAAATGAGAAAATGGTTTGTTGAAAGGGGGAGTCTGATTATTTTTGTCTAGTGAATGGCGAATTGATGCGATTCGATGTCGGTTGTCAAGTTTCTGTATAGTTTATTTTACTTTCTGTGTTTACAATTGGGTCAAGAGTCTAGTCTTGTTTTCAAATTTCCTTTGAAATGTGTTTGCATTTTAGGGGAAGTAGAAAATTTCAGAGAAAATCCAAAAACATTAGAAAATTTGAAAAAGCCAAAAACATGATAAAATCAAAAATGAGTTTTGTTGTGAAAAGAGGAAATGATAGTACATCAGTAGGCTGTCACAACATGCTAAAGAATTGGAATGTTAAAAATGTGATAAACAATCTCACTGCGGATGTGTCAGTAGATTTTTACACATTTAGTAAATTGTGACGAGAAATAAATCTAAAATTTCAAACTTGCTTGTTCTGTGGGTTAACAACTTCTTGGATATATAGGTAACCCCTGAAATCTTGTTTGAAAGGTCCCTTATTCTGAGATACTAGGTCTTTATGCTTAGTGATATCTGGGGTATTATCCCGGGACTTCAGCTGAATGGAAGTTCTGACCTAGTCCCCGGATAATGCTTTCCGCAAATGCTTGAAACATAGCATCGCCCTCAGCAAGCTGATGAAACAATAAAATTGATAGTCGCTGCTGTTGTAATCAAAAGATCCTCCAAAGGGGACACACTGAAAAGTCAAAGCCGTCATCTCTTTGCGTATACGGAAGTATCGACCTGAGCTCTCACGGCCCTCGCAATTAACCCCTGACAGATATCATCTGTGGTATACTCACCTGTAAGACTGAATATTGGGATCTGGATACGGGAGTATATTCAAGAAGTGGGACACACAGATAACTTCAAGAAATTAAAACATTAATATCGTTTCTCGGGTCAATTGAAATTTTTGTGAAAATTTAGGTGGACAAATATACTGACAATCTAGGTGAATTGTTTAAAACTTAAAATGAAATCGCAGCTTAACTGTGTTAGTGACATGTCTCATTAACTGATATGATCCTCTTACACAAACTCACAGATATATTGTTTGTAAATATTTTATTTCTGCATTATTCTAATTTTACAATTGGTGTCAGTTACTTTCTTTTAGAAAATCCAAAAAGATTTTATGTGTGTTTTAGCATAATTTTGAAAAAGTCAAAAAGATTTTCGACAACTGATGTTAGAAAGCTGATTTTCAAAGTTCCAAGTGCTAAACATGATGACATTGTTGTGAGGGGGAGTGTATATTGAACATCAAATGTGTTTTTAAATCAACAAGTGGTTCATCATAGAGAAAGTGATTTGAGAGAGAGTTGCTGTTGGTGCATACGTTTATACTCAAATTGTTAAATATAAATCTTACTTTGAGGTAGAGGTTTTGCAGGTTAAGTTGAGCCAGGTTAATTCAATCCTGAGAGTTAAGCTGAACGAAAGCCAGGTTACGATACCTGAGGACTCTGATTGAAGAAAGCCAGGTTTCTGATTCCTGTAGACTCTGAAATCAAAAGCCAGGCTGGTCGATTCTGAAGATTCTGTGGATAGAGCTGGAGCCAAGTTCTGATTCTGTGGTGAAAGTTAAAGCCAGGAAACAGTCTTGGACCTGTGAAAGTCAGACAATGATCCTGAAGCAGATAATGCTGAAGAACAAACAAATGCCAGCAAATCGAGAGGGGGAGTCTGCAGATATTCAAGTAGATATTGTTAAAGGGGAGTATGTTGATGAAGATAGAGAGAGAGAAAAGCCCAGAGACTGATCAAGACTGAAGAAGTGAAGACATGATATTGTCAAAGACTCAATGGACGACTTGTCAACATCTGAGGGGGAGTCTGTTGGTGCACTACATCTGTCGACTTCGTCTTGTATCGAGTCTTAGATTGCATTGTATAGATTAGGGCACGTTTTACGAGAAAATAGGAAAGTTTAGAGAGTTAGTAGTCTGATTTCGCTCATATGGACAGCCAGGTGATTTCGGGCGAAATCACAAAGACTGATTTCGCTTATGTGGTCAGTTGGTCATCTTGAGCGAAATCACAGTACTATATATATGTGTCTTTTGGGCGAAATCAGTAGCAATGACCTTGTATTACACGCCGAAGTGTTGCCGGTGTGAAGACTGCTTGTATTCGTGATTTTATCAATACAATCATTAGTTAAAGTGAAGAATCAGCTGTTTCTAGCTTTGTTTCTTGTTATTCTGCACCTGAAACAGAGTAAAGCTCCTCTGAACGACTCATTCTGGTCAGATCGCGATCCTACATGCCTCTATTTACGAAGGTAGTCTCTCTACTGAGATACGAGGCACTGTTGAAGGAGATCTCATGTCTAAATCAGATGGTATTCTGTACTATTGCAATCGTATCTAGATTCCTAATCGTGAAAACCTTTGAGACTTTCTAATGAAGGAGGCACACAAATTGAAATATTTCATTCATCCTTGCGCTGATAATATGTACCAAGATATGCGAATGTCCTACTGGTGGCCTGGAATGAAGAGAGATATCACCTCTTACGTTGCAAAATGTCTGACTTGTTTGAAGGTTAAAGTGGAACACCAACGCCCCTCTGGCTTACTCGAACAGCCAGAAATTCCTGTTTGGAAATGGGAGAGCATTGCTATGGATTTTATCACCAAACTCCCTCGTACTTCTTCTGGTCATGACAGTATTTGGGTGATCGTTGATTGATTGACCAAATCATCTCATTTTCTTCCCATTCGTGAAGATTTCAAAGTCGAGAAATTGGCTAGAATCTACACTGATGAGATCATATGTCGTCATGGTATCCCCATTGACATCATTTCCGATCGTGATGCTCGTTTCACGTCTCACCTTTGGCAAACCTTTCAATCTCCTATGGGTACTGTTCTTAACCTTAGCACCACTTTTCACCCTCAATCTGACGGTCAAACCTAGCGTACTCTCCAAATCTTAGAGGATATGCTTCGTTCCTGCGTAATAGATTTTGGTGGCAACTGGGATTCACACTTGCCTTTGGTAGAATTCTCATACAACAACAGTTATCATGCAAGTATTCAAATGGCACCTTTCGAAGCATTGTATGGTCGCAAGTGCCCTTTGCCTATTTTTTGGCACGAGATTGGTGAATCTCAATGCATTGGTCCCGAGCTTATACAAGAGGCCACGGACAAGAATTTACAGGTTCGAGACAACCTACTGAAAGCCAGGAGCCGACAAAAGAGTTCGGCCGACAAGCGTTGGAAACCCTTGGAATTCGAGACAGGTGACTTCGTACTTCTCAAGGTATCCATGTCGCAACCCCGCCCCCTATCTGTCCCGGGAACGGGCGGCAGCAAACTCAGTATCAATGGTATCGGTGTTTATCGATTTGGCAGCGGAAATTACATCAGCACCGTAGTTAGGAAATATTTTATCAGAGTAAAACATCATATTTTATATAAATAACCATATTGGGATAAAACCCAAGTTTTCATTACAAACTGATTTATAAGGATAAATCCCATTTTATTGAAATAAAACATCTTCTTTATTTAGGTAACTTTTATAGCCACTTTTCCAAGCCTTCAGTGCTGTCCAGCTGGCTTCTAGTTGGCTTTCACATTTTTGTTACCTGAAACGCGTTTAAAAACATTTTGTCAGTGGGAAATGCTGGTGAGTGAATCCCAATTTAATCAAGAAGAGTTTTATTAATGAGCAGTATTGAGAGCTATTACATGTTTACATCTACACAATTACTCATTCAGTACTGTCAATCCTGACTGGTGGGTCATATTACTCATTGGCTAACTCTTTGTCCAATGGTAATGTGTTCCACATTTTGTATACAAAACCCCAACATACCGGCAGTAATTGAAGAATTACAAGCTCAATCACTACTAGTTATAATTTAAAACAATTAAAGGTTTTGTAAAACAGTTTGTAAAAAGATTTACAAAAAGGAGATTACTCACATTGCTGTCTTAGTTTTTCTGTAAGGGTTTCCTAGTGATAATCTATAAATTACACAAATGCACACGTGTTAGTATAATAACCCATTTTAACATTAGTAATACCCTCCCCGAGACGGCATTCCAACGACAACGATGGGCAGAACCACGACAGCCGTTACGGAACCCTAGATCAATCGGGAAGCGTATCTAATACGTATCCAGGGGTTATAATACTTACAACGGAGCAGAACTTTGTGATTTAGGGGGTATTATACCCGGAGATTATATTAATTCTTCAGAAATTCGTGAGAGAGAAAGAAAATGAGCGAGTCGACTGAACTGCCGAGGCCTCCTTTATATAGGGCCTGAATTCGGGTTTTACGCGGCCCGCGTAAGACGTAGCTAAGGGCTACGCGGCCCGCGAGGCTCGCTAGGGTAGGCCCTAGGGTTGCTGATTCGGACCATAGACTCCACACGCGTTATGCCACGTGGCACCTCAGGGTGCGACCTTGGTGTCGAGCTGTCGTGGCCCGCGTAAGCTTAAGCTTACTTCTACTCGGCCTGCGAGCGATACTGGAATTTTGTCTTTAATTTATTTTTATAAAAGTTAAGGTATTTGGGCTCGGTTTTGGCATACGGGTTATATTTTAGGACATATTGGGATATTTTAATATATTTTAGGGTGTCGAAAATATTTAGGAGGGTTGTTATATCCTCCCCACCTTGTTTTAGAGCTCGTCCTCAAGATCTACTAGAATAGGTGTGGATATTTCCTTTGCATTTCTGATTCAAGCTCCTGTGTGTATTCTGGTCCTCTTTTGGAGTCTCATTTCACTTTGACTAGAACTAATCTCTTGTGCTTGAGATTCTTAACCTTCCTGTCTTCAATCTGTAGAGGCCTTTCTACAAATTTTAGTTGTTCATTTACCTCTATATCTTTAAGAGGTACTACCAGCGATTCATCAGCTAAACATTTCTTGAGATTAGATACATGAAATACGTCATGTATTCCTACCATTTCCTCTGGAAGTTGTAGCTGATAGGCTACAGGTCCTATCCTTCTAATAATCTCAAAAGGTCCAACATACCTGGGGCTTAGCTTTCCTCTCTTGATGAATCTTACTACTCATTTCCAAGGAGAGACTTTTAATAACACTTTATCTCCTACCAGAAATTCTAACGGTTTTTGTCTGATATCTGCATAGCTCTTTTGTCGATCACGTGCTGCTCTCAGTCGTTCCTTGACTTGAATGATTTTTTCGGTTGTTTCTTGTACTATTTCAGGTCCAGATAGTTGCTTTTCCCCAATTTCTGCCCAACAGACTGGGGTTCGGCACTTTCTTCCATACAGTGCTTCGAATGGTGTAGCATTGATACTTGTGTGATAACTGTTATTATAAGAAAATTCTATTAAAGGTAAGTGTTCATCCCAATCACCTCCAAAATCAATTACACAAGCTCTAAGCATGTCCTCCATTGTCTGAATCGTTCTTTCACTTTGTCCATCCGTTTGAGGATGATAAGCAGTGCTTAGATTCAACATGGTTCCCATTGCTTTTTGGAAACTTGCCCAAAAATGAGAGGTAAAACGGCTATCCCTATCAGAAACATTGATAAAGGAATTCCATGTAATGAAACTATTTCATTCACATACAATTTAGCTAATTGTTCCATACTGAGAGTTTCCTTCATTGGTAGGAAATGAGCTGACTTAGTTAACCTATCTACAATCACCCAGATTGTATCATTACCTTTTCTTGTTTTGGGTAATTTGGTAACAAAATACATTGTTATCAAATCCCATTTCCATACGGGCATTTCTAATTGTTGCAGCAGTCCTGAGGGTTTCTGATGTTCAGCTTTGACTTGTGAACAGGTTAGACACTTAGAAACATAAGCTGCTATACCCTTTTTCATTCCTATCCACCAAAAATTCTTTTTTATGTCCTGATACATTTTATCACTTGCAGGATGCATCGTATACTTAGACTTATGGGCTTCTTCTAATATGCAATGATGCAGGTTTCCTAATTTAGGTATCCACATCATTTTCTTTTGGAATCTCCGAATTCCATCGGTTCCTTGTTCTAATTCCTTCATCATTCCTTTTAACTTTTCAGTATCCTCCTTGATTACTGATTCTTGTGCTTCCTTAATTTGTTCATTTAAATCTACCTGTAGATTTAACTTAAGAGAACGCACTCTTTTTGGCTTTTCATGATACTTTCGACTTAAAGCATCAGCTACTACATTGGCTTTTCCTGCATGATACTGGATATTACAATCATAATCGCTAAGAATTTCCATCCAGCGTCTTTGCTTCATATTCAACTCCTTTTGTCCGAAGACATACCTTAAGCTCTTATGATCGGTGAAAATGGTAAACTTACTACCATAAAGGTAATGTCTCCAAATCTTAAGGGCAAAAATTATAGCTCCTAATTCCAAATCATGGGATGAATAATTCTCTTCGTGATTCTTAAGTTGTCTAGATGCATAAGCTATAACTTTTTGACGTTGCATTAATACACATCCATAACCTAACTTAGAAGCGTTTCAATAGACTACAAAGTCTTCAGTTCCTTCTGGTAACGCTAGTATGTGTGCATGGGTTAATTTTTGCTTAAAAATTCTAAAAGCTTCTTCATGTTTTGGTCCCCATTCACATTTAACAGATTTACAGGTTAGCTTAGTTAAGGGAATGGCTATTCTAGAGAAATCTCGAATAAATCTTCTATAGTAACCGGCCAATCCTAAGAAACTTCTAACCTCGGTTGGTGACTCAGGGGTTTTCCATTTGGTAATCGCCTCGATCTTGGTGGATCCACATGAATTCCTTTATGATTGACTAGATGTCCAAGAAACTGTACCTGCTCTAACCAAAACTCGCACTTGGAAAATTTAGCATAAAGATTTTCCTTCCTTAATAAACTTAGAAGTGTGTGCAAATGCTTTGCATGTTCCTCTTTATCCTTAGAGTAAATGAGAATATCATCTATAAAGACAACTATGAATTTATCCAAACATGCATTACATATTCTATTCATCATGTCCATAAATGCAGCTGGGCATTGGTTAAACCAAATGGCATGACAGTAAATTCATAATGGCCATACCTTGTTCTGAAAGCGGTCTTAGGAATGTCCTCTTCCTGTACCTTCAATTGATGATATCCTGATCTTAAATCGATTTTCGAGAAAAATCGAGCTCCCTACAACTGGTCGAACATATCATCAATTCTTGGTAATGGATACCGATTCTTAATCATGACTTTGTTCAATTCACGGTAATCAATGAACATACGCATCGATCCGTCTTTCTATTTAACGAATAAAATTGGTGCTCCCCATGGTGATGAACTTGCCTGTATAAATCCTTTTTCCAACAATTCATCTAATTGTTTCTTCAGTTCCTGCATTTCTGCGGGTGCCAAATGGTAAGGTGCCTTGCCGATCGGTGTCGTTCCTGGTAGCAGATGGATCCATGGATCCTGAATTCGACTTCTCTGTCTGGCGGTAATCCTGTTAATTCTTCTGGAAACACATCTGGAAACTGAGATACTACTGGAATATCTTTCAGTTCTTTTCCTTTAGTGTTAGTGATTATGGAAGTCAAATACACTAAAGACCCTTTTCTTATATAACTTGTTGTTTTCATCACAGCGATGAATTTCATGGATCTAGATGGTTTATCTCCTTTAATTGTGATCTTTTCACCCCTTGGTGAATTTACTTGAATTGACTTTTGATCACATAAAATACTGGCTTTATTGGCTATTAACCAATCCATTCCTAATACAATATCAAATCCTACCAGATTCATTGGGTAAAGGTTTGTAATAAACTTTTGGTTTAAAAATTCTATTCTTGCTCGCTGCAAGATTTCAGAAATTTTAATGGTTTCTCCATTTGCTGTTTCTACTAGACAGTCTTGTGAGAGTTTAGTTAATGGTTGATTGTGAAGTTTGCAAAATGAAGTATTAATAAAACTTTGGTTTTGCCACACTCCAAAATCGTCGTAGCGGAATATAAAACGTAGTGGTGACAGAAGCTGGTGCCCATTTCAATCTTAATGTTTGATGCATTATAGTGTTGGACAATATTACTTATTTAAAACATAGATTTTAAACTTATCGTCCCAAAACATGATGCAACCACGACATAGTTAATTTGTCTTTGATCCTTATGGATCTTATTACATTTGTCCCAGAAAGTTTTAAAATTAGTCCAACATATTTAAGTGACCAAACATGCATCAACAATCACAAGATACGCCATAATTCCCGAAGCCGAAATCAAGTACCTGTAGAACACGTTAAAAATCAAGTGTCAACACAAAGAAAGGTGAGTTCACATATTTGCTTACAAACAATTTTATTCCAAGAAAAACTTTTTGATTAGGTGTTTATTTGAAAACATCCATATAATTTTAGAAAGTCCATTTTACTTCCTTAATAAAATCCATGGGCCTTCCGTCACAGTTTCATGAATCCGACAATATTGTTACTACCCATGTCTTATATATTAAATTATTATGTCAATTTTCGGACTCGTATGTTAGCTAGACGATACGAACTATATATTAACCATGCAGGGATAATCAAAGCTAGACAATAAACAGAATTTAAATTCATCGTTTGACTTGACACGGGGTGACCGGTCACGATGAGGTTGTCAACCCGATAGATCTACCAACAATTCCTCGCGTATATTACTTAAATGATTAAATGACATCATGGGCGCAGGGTTCTATCTCAATGAACCATATGATGCCTGCCTCACGTACAATATATATTTCCTACTAATATGACAATTTAATACACGATGTTGTACGAATTCCCCTGACACTCCATCATTTGAGACCCAGTCCAGAATTCGTCCCCAACTGTACGGTCTTGTTTCGCTTAGGAAATATCGTACTTTCCCAAATTCCAATATTCATTCATCAAAAACGTTTTATCTCGAAACGTATGATTTATCAAACCTCATGTATTTTCAATGAAAATATATATTTTATATTAAAAGGTATGTTTTAATCCAAAACATTATTAAACACTTTTATTGACGTGTTCTACCCCCCAAACTATATACAAAACAGTAAAAAGAGGGGTTTAGTGACACTCACCTTTGGGTGCATATTTTAAATAGCGCAATCCTAGATATTGATTTTCTACACGTCCTAATATAGGAACGATTCTAAATCAATATACATAACACAAAAATCCTAAGTTTCTCCGTTTTCTTAGAATTATCACATAACTTTGAGATTTTCTCGAAAAGTTGTCATTTTTGATTATGTTGGCACGTTAATATATATATATATATATATATATATATATATATATATATATATATATAGAGGCCGGTTAACGTACAATAGGGCTTATCGTACATTACGTACGCGGTAACCCCAGCTGTCAGATCTTCATCTCCCATGCGATTTCATACCTCCATGTGAACTGTATGAGTTGTGCGAATTCAATCTTCCACATGCGATTTTCTCCATCTACACCCCCCATGCCATTTTTCACATTACCCCATGCTAACCATTTTTTCACATGCGATATTCAATTTTCCACATGCGATTTTACACACCCCATGCCATTTTTCACATTACCCCATGCTAGCCATTTTTTCACATGCGATATTCAATCTTCCACATGCGATTCTACACACCCCATGCCATTTTTCACATTACCCCATGCCATTTTTTCACATGCGATATTCAACTTTCCACATGCGATTCTACACACCCCATGCCATTTTTCACATTACCCCATGCTAGCCATTTTTTCACATGCGATATTCAATCTTCCACATGCGATTCTACACACCCCATGCCATTTTTCACATTACCCCATGCCATTTTTTCAGATGCGATATTCAAATCTTTCACATGCGATTTTGTCCATCTACACACCCCATGCCATTTTTCACACTGCCCCATGCTAACCATTTTTTAACATGCAATATGTATTTAATTCGCACCAGATCCGCACCTGATCGAACGGCTGGGATGATCGCGTACGATAAGCGCATTTGTATTTTACTCTTTACCTATATATATATATATATATATATATATATGATTCGCGACTTGAACGATTTTATTGGTGACCATTATTTTGTAAATCCGTTAACTCTCCCGTTTATACGCAATATGTCTACGATTTGCGCCTTGTAATATATATACATAAACGTTCACATAATTTAACACCGAAACACGCGAAATCTTGTTAACTTATCTATTTTGTCATTTTTAAAGCAAATACAAAGAACACCTCATAAGTATCAAATTTTATGCTCGACAAACAAGTTACACATTTAACGTGATTTTTACCGTTTCTACCGCACAAAACGTACAAGTATACATGCATAATCCCAATCTTTAAAATCATGTTAAAACATAACATATTTTCACATCCTCAAGCTTAAATCACATAAAACATTTTAACACATAAGGTTCATCCAAAATTTTACCTATATTAGCGTATATTGAAAAAATGCGTATTTTAGCGATTCGGTAACGGTTTCGAGCGTCGGAAGTCACGTATGACCAACCAAACACCAAGTAAACTTAAAATTATTTAAAATACTTATTTTTAAAGTAAAAACATCAGTTTGCTTACTGATCTAAATTAATTTTATAAAAATCACTCGAAAAGCCGATTTTCGACCGTTTTAACGCATAGTTTTGCGTTAAACGTTACTATAATCATCCCAACTCGAAACGACTTGATATTTTAACACAATACATGTTATTTACTGATTAAAATAGTGGTTATAATCAGATTAGTGCAGTTTTTGTGTAAGTCACATAAATCATGCGATTTCACGTATTTTACAACTTTTAATGCACCAAGTACAACATGCAAAGCTAGCAAAAATTATGACAAAGTTATATGCCATTTAACACTTCAAATATTCATATTTTTAGTGTTTATATTCTGATCATACTTTATTTTTATCAAATCATCTTCAAATCATCATTTCATGTTCATCTTTCATCATGCATGCTTGTGTACAAGTATTTAAAGCACATATATCATATTATCATCATTTCATATAAAATAATATGTATCAAACCTGAAGTTAAGTCATGCAAATCTAAGATATGTTCATCATATTATCATTTAAACATACTTTCACACAACAATCTTTCATAAATGAACATATGGCAAAACCTACATGCATGTCAATTTAGAAAAATTAACCAAACAAGTATCCATCATAGATCAAACTCAATCTCATATATATTCACACATACACATATACGGTTATGTATACATACATATATATATATATATCCATTTTTATTTTGCATAAAAATTCTTTTCTTATTAGTTTTCAAGTTTGTGAAATATTTTAAGAATCAAGAGAAACCGTTCACTATTATGTTCAACACTAAGAATCAAGAACACTTTTAAAAAAAGAATAGTTTTATACCCTCAAGATTCAAGTGGGTTTTTGATTAAAAAGATGATATGAAGCTTGGTTCTTGCTTGAAACTCCTCGGAATCACCTTCACACCTTCAAATGGCCTTGAAATCGCCTTGGAATGAGCTTGAATCTCCATGAACAAGCTAAGAATTTCGAAAATGATATGTTAGAGAGGGTGTTCGGCTGAATTGTAGAGAGAGCGAGAGTCTTTGAGTGTTTTAGAGACATAATTCTTGAAATGGTGGAAGATATTGGGAGTTTTGAGGAAAGTGTCCTCATGCACCTCCATTTTAGACCAATAGGAGCATGAGAGAGAGAGAGAGAGAGAAAAGGATGTGCATGGCTGCCAACCAGCCATTCTCTCTCTCTTACACACACATATAATCGTATATATACATATATTTACATATTCTAGACTAAAAAGTGGTATTTAACCGGTTACCGGGTATTTTATCTAGCGTTTTAACGCATTTTAAATTATTTTTAACACTCTATAAAAATAAACTCACCAAAATATTATTGAACAACATTTTGTTTGCCTGGACTGACTACGTTGTAGGTATTTGGCAGTATGCACGCTGTGCTGCGCGATACGCACTTAAAATCGCAAAAATAGGAATTTAAGCGTTTTTATTTATTTTTATCATTCTGTAGTAATAAACTCATCAAATTATTATTATAATGATTATCAGTTGCCTTGACAGGCTGTGTTGACAGTATTTTGTAGGTACACGCGCCGCATCGCGCGGTACGCGCTTAAACTCGAAAAATAGAGTTTCTTAGCGTTTTAATTTATTTTTCCTCATGAATGTGATTAAAATTATCATTCTAATCATAATAGACTATTTTTAGGATTTTAACACTAATCGGGTGGTCACCGACGTTCGTTTCGCATTTTAACCGTTACGAGACAAGCGTTTATCTTACCGTTGCCAATGTAATTTTATCAAAGTTTAATTTAACCAAATCATTAAAATTCACATATAAACATCATAACCAGTCAAATACAGCCCTGTTACCTATTCACAACATGTGTTACAATTGTACGGTACGGCCTGAAAAGCCGGGTTTCACAGGTTTGCACCAGAGTCAAATAATACTTTAGCAAAAACATCATTAACTAAAAACGTACCGGCTATCACGTCCGGAATCATCTTGGCTTCATCTGTAGTCAGAATAAATGCTCTAGCATTTTTAGTATTCTTGTTTTTTGTAGCTGGAGCTAAGTTTGGACAGTTTGGCTTCATGTGGCCTTGTTATCCACAGTTATAGCATATTTTGTTGTTAGGTTTCTTCCTGCAGTCTTCTTCCTTGTGTCCAGATATTTTGCAAAAGTTACAGTAGATGGAGCATCTTCCAGAATGCTTTCTTTTACAATACTTACAGTAAGGTGTAGAGGTAGAACCTACAATTTTCCCACAGTTGGAATTTCCAGAACGGAATTCCTGTGTAAGCCTTTAAGCTAGGTTCCTCCTTTGGTCCTTTTCTCGCGTACAAACTAATTCATCAGTCAAGGTGTTTGCTAGTTCTATAGCTTCTTCTATGGTTTGGGGTCTAGCTGCCTTGATTACATGCCTAATTTCCCCAATTAATCCCAAGAGGTAACGGGAGATTAATACTGGCTCTGGTGATGCAAGGGTTGGTACTATTCTAGCATATTCAAAGAATGTAGTAGTATAACCCTTACTATCTACTCCAGTTATTCTAAGGTTTAAGAACTTATTTGCTATCTGCTCTTTTTCATTGGGAGGGAAAAATTTCCTTTCTACCATATTCTTAAATTCTTCCCATTCCATATTATAAAGCCTATCAATTCCTCTAGACTGAAGGATAGTGTTCCACCATTCTAACGCTGAGTTCTTAGATTGGAAGCAAACATTATCTTATCCTCTTCCGCACATTTGCTTATTTTTTGAACAGCCTCAGTTTTTTCTATCCAGCGTAGAGTTGCAATGGCCCCTTCATTGCCCGATAATTTCATTGGTTTGCAGGACCAGAATTCTTTGTAAGAACAGCCATGAGATACGGTTCTTCTTCTTTTGGGGATGGGCGCTTGAAGTATGGGTCCATTGTTTACGCTGTGTTCTGGTTCAGTTGGTCGCTTACTGCTATGTTTACTTTTATTATCCGCTTCCCTAACTGTTTGGATAATAAATGGCACTGCATCTATGATTTCTTGTGCCACTATGTGTTGGACGGCACTATTACCCACTTGGTTTCCATTGTTATTGTTATTCGGATTCTCATTATTCGGGTTATTGTCGTTCTGGTAATTATCATTATGGTTTTCCTGGTTCACTTCGTTGTCCATCTGAATTTTAAACATTTACCAATTATTAATGTCACAAAATAATATTTAATACAATCAATCACACAACATGCAGGTTGATCAAAAATGTCGAGCATTGCGACTTACTCTTTCTTATATATATAATATACATCTAATACAAGCCAACACTGGAAATTAAAATTACAATACAACTGAAATGGAAATTACACTACTAGTAGTAGGCATCTGTAGTTATATCTAGATGTATATATATATATATAGGGCATGGCTCTATAAGAAACCCCGTCTTTTTTAAAAAACTATGCAAACCCAATGTGAGCCATTGATTATCTCTCATCTAACTTGATCAATGGCTCTCCTATTTTTTGGTAAGAATTAGATTTAAAAGAAATGATATAATACATTAGTACAAGTGGGAGGGGCATTTTCGGTAGTGAAAAAGGGGCTTTTTGACTTTCCAGAACCATCAAATCATCATATCACTTTCTCTTTCTCTTACCTCTTCCTCTTTCCCGTTTCTTCAACCCAATCTTGAAGACAAAGAATGAACACTCTTCAAAATCAGGAGAAATAAAGAACAACCACCACCAGTAACCACCTCCTCCGGCGAAACTCACCAGGCTTCTTCTCCGGCTCTCTCTCTCCTCAATCTTTAGAAGCAAATGAAAGGTCTGAATGTTGTTTTAGAGAGAGAGAACGATGACAACAATATTCATCATGTTCATCTATAACACCTAGAACACACATAAAAGTGTGAAAGAGAGAGGAAGTTTGAACACACATACAAACGACTCGGGTCAGATTCATGTTCAGGTTCGGTTCTAATTTAGTTCAGGATTTACTCCATATTTATTTCGGTCGGTACATGATTGTCTTTGAATTCCCTACATCCTTGTAATTTTTAGCTGAGTATTTGTTCGAATTGTTGTTTGTTTGATTGATTTTAGGATGTGTATCTTGTTTCCTTACATTTCGTGAATCTTGGATATGGGTATATGTATATATATATAGCTGTGAACTGTTTGGATGAATTATGCTTGAAAAATGTTGATTGTTAACTATATAGGGATTTTACAGAAATAATGATATACGGTTACCGATTTGTTTGTTTATATATACATAAGGTCTGAAAAATTATTGAAACTGTTGGAATAATTGTTACAGAAATAATGATATACGGTTGACGATTTTGTTGGTTTGGTTGCTGTTTGGGCTTTTGATCTGAACAGTAAGTGTTTTTTTTTTTATTGGGTTGTTTGATTTACAGAAACAGACCCATAACATGTGTTAAGCACCTGTTAGAATGATATATAGCGTGTGTTGATTTACAAAAACAGATCCATAAAGATATTCAATTGACAAGCTGGATGGATGTAGGCGACGTTAATGCGGGGACATTGAATAAGTCAACACATCTGGGAAAGAAGTTTTCGTTCGTTTATAACATGTGTTAGTGGTTCATGCTGTAACAGATCCATAAACAAGTTTTCATGCTGTAACAAGTTTTCGTTCGTTTATAAAATGGGTTAGTGGTTCATGCTGTAACAGATCCATAAAGAAGTTTTCATGCTGTAACAAGTTTTCATTCGTTTATAACAAGTTTTCGTCCATAAAGATATTCAATTGACACCATGATGTGTATATACTGATCTAACAGGTGTTACAATTTGTCTGTTCGGAACATGTAATTGATTAACATGTGACAAGGGTGAAAACAGTCGACGGGGGCGATGAGTTTAATGGTGAGCTTAGTTAATATCGTAATCTTGTTGTAACCCCACTTGTATACATATGATAACATGTAAGCATCCATTTATAACATGTGTTGGTGGTTCAAGCTGTAACAGAACACCATGATGTAACCTGACATGTGTTCATGTATAACATGTGTTAAGCCCCTGTTAGAATGATATATAACGTGGGAAAGAACTCTTCGTTCATTTATAACATGTGTTTGTTTTGCACATTTTGGAATGTATAACATGTGCTGCAACATAAACATGGTCATGATCCTTGAGTATCTGATCCACGTTTGACGAAACCAACGGTCCCGAGAATTGGATCTTATATCCCTTGTATCCATCACCGTCCTAATAAACAAAAAGATAAGATAATCGTTAAGTCGTTAACCAGACATAAATATTAACACATTCATAGCCAGAAAATCTTTTTTCTCAAATAACATCACAAAAAAGGTTACTATTCAGATCAAAAGCCCCAAACAAAGCAACCAAACCAACAAAAAACAGTTACTATTCAGATCAAAAGCCCAAAGAAGTAACCAAACCAAGCATAACTTTTTAACACAAAAATAAAAAACTGCAAATTAATCTTACACAACTGAAACAACAACTAACAAAGTACACAGAACTAAAAAACTGCAATTAATTCGTCATACATGTCTCTAATACATCATCATACCCTAATACATGTCTCTATAACATGTTACTATGGTTTAGCTGTGAAACAGGAGTTCAGACTATAACACGTGTTACGTTGGTTGTGCTGTAAGACAAACTTAGCTTAGCTGTGAAACAGAAGTTAAAACTATAACACGTGTTACGTTGGTTGTCCTATAAGACAAACTTGGCTTTTCGTTTCTAAAAACAGATGTGCCGATTATTAGACGTCTAAAAATAAAAAAATTGGGCATGTGTTAAACACGTCATAACTATAATAATTTAAACTATATGGCTATGTCTAATAGGATAAAGTGTAACATGTATTAGGGTATGACGAGGTAAAATTAATCAGTAAAACTAATCACATGTTTAATAAAATTAATCAATAACACATGTTTAATAAAATTAATCTTACACAACTGAAACAACAACTAACAAAGTACACAGAACTAAAAACTCTTTAACATATAATCAATAACACCTTACAATTTCAGCAATTAATTCAGCAACTCCTAATCAACAATTAGTAAAATTAATCACATGTTTAGTAAAATTAATCTTATACAACATTAACAAAAAAAAACAAAAAAAAAACCCTCATAGATTTAACAACTCTTAACACCTTACAATTTCAACAAATTATTTCAAACAAATCACATACAAAACAATAACCAAAATCTGAAACAACATATACAAATCATATTGTATATAAACTAAAAAAGTGTATAAAAACTCACAAATATTCAGATTTGAAACAACATATACAAATCATATTTTATATGATCTCAAGAGCTCGTCGACATCGGTGACCTTTGAGCAGTAGTTGATGATGGCAACATTCCGATCTGTTGCCATTTTGAGGATGCTACGGACCCACATGGTTCTTCAAGGAATAAAGTATAGCCATTTGGGTTGAATATATTCAGTTCCACATCTGAATATATGGGTTGGGGTTGGGGGATGGCGGTGGTGGAGGGGCAGTGGTGGCAGTTCAAATTTTTTTTCTTCTTTATCTTCCCCACAAGATATTCATTACTCCCTGTTCATCTTTCTCTCTCATGAAACAGGGTACGTCGTCAATTGATGTGGATCGAGTTAAACCTGTTGGGGAAACTATGGATCGGCGACATTAACTCCAATGTTGGTGGATTTGTCTCCATAGAAATTAATGGAGAAAGCATGAACTTGTTGAGAAGATGTTAATGGAGATATGTAAAAAGAAATAATGAAAAAAAATATGGGGATGGGTAATTTGTACAATGGAGTTGATGGGCATTAATTATTAAAGTCAAATCAAGTTGGGAAAGTATCTTGGGTTGGGACAATTAGTGATTTACCTTTCTATTCAAAAAGGTAGATGAAATGGATATGGGATACGTGGACATATGAGAGCCACATGTTGAGTTTGCTAAGTTTCTGAAAAAAATAGGGTTTTTTATAGAGCATTGTCATATATATATATATATATATATATATATATATATATATATATATATATATATATATATATATATATATATATTCAAACACACATTATATATATTATTATGAGTTAAATGCCATTTTAGTCCCTGTGGTTTGGGCCATTTTATCAGTTTAGTCCAAAGGTTTCATTTTTAACCTATGGGTCCAAAAAGGTTTCACAGTTGCTATTTTAGTCCACTTGGTTAACTTCATCCGTTTTTTCTGTTAACGAGAAGGCCAATTCGGTCATTTTATATGGCTGAATTGCCCTTTTAGTTAACAGAATTACATACAAAATGACCAAATTAGCCTTCTCGTTAACATAAAAAATGGATGAAGTTAACCCAGTGGACTAAAATGGCAACTGTGAAACCTTTTTGGACCCACATGTTAAAAATGAAACCTTTGGACTAAACTGGCAAAATGGCCCAAACCATAGGGACTAAAATGGCATTTAATTCTATTATTATATTATTATTACTATTATTACTTCCTTTTTCCATCACCTTCAATGATATGGATTCATCCAAAAATCCATATTGCGCTCGTCGTACTTCCAGACGAGACACTCTCCCACCTGTCTCATTCTCTCGCTTCTTTCTAAAATTTCCTCACCGAATGTCCTGAGTTCTTGCACATTTTCTGCACTCATTGGGGGTGCAGGGTCTGGGACTGGGTTCGGAATCTAGGGTGCGGGTTCCTGGTATGGGCATGGATTCTCTAGAATCTCTCTAATGTATTGATCACTATCGTAGTAGGGATCTAGAGGGTCCAAACCTGTGTATGCTCATAGATTCGGCATGGGCATGTCTTCTGGTATCGGGTAACGTTGCACATAGTCCCTATTGTCATCCCACCACGGGTCGTAATTTGGATCTAAGGGATTAGGTGCTGGTACCCTAGGTATCTCCTCTGGGTTAAAATCATGCATTTCAACTTGATTTTCGGGGTTGTTTTCTATTTCCATTGGTTGGTTAGGGAACAGTGGTAATGGTTGAGGTGGTATCATTTGCTCCAGGTTAGGGTCGGCTACTGTGGTTGCTAGGATATGAAAGTTGGCTAAACTCCTATTTAACATATCCTGGGCATAGGCATCGGTTTCTCTTTTAGCGGCTGCTAGGACTCTCTGTTGTTGCAACTTTTTCATTCGTTTCCTACGCTCATGCGCTCCTCTACTGAACCATCCTCTCTTTTTAGGAGGGAATGACTCTTCAGACTGAGCCTTAAACACGAATATTCCTTCTTCATTATCAGCTGAGTACCCTAAGAGGGCAGGCTGTGAAGAGGTGCCTTCGCTTCTAGGCAAACTGGACAATTGACGATACACATCGGATGGTCCTTGGTCACTCATAGTGTAAACTAACAAATAGTCAAATAACATATAATAATAAAATAAAAATATGCACGTATTTCCGAAATTTATTTCCTAACACTTTAAATAACTTTTGGTGTCAGCAGAACACTTATGTGGCTGAATCAGTGGCTTAGCTCTGATACCACATTCTGTTGTAACCCCCGCCCTCTATCTATCCCGGGAACGGGTGGACGCGAACTCAGTATCGGTGGTATCGGTGTTTATCGATTTGGCAGCGGAAATTACATCAGGACCGTAGTTAGGAAACATTTTATCAGACTAAAACACCATATTATATATAAATAACCATATTGGTATAAAACCCAAGTTTTCATTACAAACTGATTTATAAGGATAAATCCCATTTTATTGAAATAGAACATCTTCTTTATTTAGGTAACTTTTATAGCCACTTTTCCAAGCCTTCAGTGCTCTCCAGCTGGCTTTTAGTTGGCTTTCACATTTTATTACCTGAAACGCGTTTAAAAACATTTTGTCAGTGGGAAATACTGGTGAGCGAATCCCAGTTTAATCAAGAAGAGTTTTATTAATGAGCAGTATTGATAGCTATTACATGTATACATCTACACAATTACTCATTCAGTACTGTCAATCCTGACTGGTGGGTCATATTACTCATTTGCTAACTCTTTGTCCAATGGTAACGTGTTCCACATTTTGTATACAAAACCCCAACATACCGGCAGTAATTGAAGAATTACAAGACTCAATCACTGCTAATTATAATTTAAAATAATTAAAGGTTTTGTAAAACAGTTTGTAAAAAGATTTACAAAAAGGAGATTACTCACATTGTTGTCTTAGGTTTTCTGTAATGGTTTCCTGGTGATAATCTATAAATTACACAAATGCACACGCGTTAGTATAATAACTCATTTTAACATTAGTAATACCCTCCCCGAGACGGTATTCCGACGACTACGTTGGGCAGAACCACGACAGACGTTACGGAACCCTAGATCAATCGGGCAGCGTATCTAATACGTATCCATGGGTTATAATACTTATAACGGAGCAGAACTTCGTTATTTATGGGGTATTATACCCGAAGATTATATTAATTCTTCAGAAATTCGTGAGAGAGAAAGAAAATGAGCGAGTCGACTGAACTGCCGAGGCCTCCTTTATATAGGGCCTGAATTCGGGTTTTACGCGGCCCGCGTAAGACATAGCCAAGGGCTACGCGGCCCGCGAGGCTCCCTAGTGTAGGCCCTAGGGTTGCTGATTCGGACCATAGACTCCACACGCGTTATGCCACGTGGCACCTCAGGGTGCGACCCTGGTCTCGAGCTGTCGCGGCCCGCGTAAGCTTAAGCTTACTTCTACGCGGCCCGCGAGCGATACTGGAATTTTGTTTTTAATTTATTATTATAAAAATAAAGGTATTTAGGCTCGGTTTTGGCATACGGGGTATATTTTAGGACATATTGGGATATTTTAATATATTTTAGGGTGTCGAAAATATTTAGGAGGGTTGTTATAATCCACTTGGAAGGGTGTGGTTCGATTTGGTAAGAAAGGGAAACTCGCACCTCGCTACTTTTGTACTTTTAAGATCCTCGAAAGGATTGGCAAGGTTGCGTATAGATTGGACCTGCCTAAAGAACTCAAAAACGTTCATCTTGTCCTCCGCATTTCAAACTTAAAGAAGTGCTTAGCTGATGAAGGACTTCAAGTTCCACTTGAAGATCTTCAAATCAAAAAAACACTACACTTCGTGGAGAAACCTGTCGAGATCATGGACCGAGGTGTCAAGCAACTGAGGCGCAGTAGAATTCCTATCGTCAAGGTTCGATGGAAAAGAAAACGTGGCGCTGAGTTTACTTGGGAACTCGAAAGTGATATGAATGCTAAGTATCCGTATCTGTTCGTTGCATCTTCCTAAATTTCAGGACGAAATTTCGTAAAGTAGGGGAGAATGTAACGGTCCGCTTTTTCGTAACTTTCCTTAATTAGAAAACTCGTCTTGTATTTCTTTTTTTGGAAACTTGTAATTCTTGTTATCGTATTTCGTTTCGTACCATTGTAAATCCGAGGTTTCGATCATAGTGAAATTGATCTTTTGTTTATACATTGATATGTGCATTCGTTTGATACTTTGATCATAATGAAATACTATTTTTATACATGCTTATACGTGTTGCAATACTCTGGTTATACGTTACTAATCTCGAATGCATACGCGCAACCGATACTCGACATACGGATACTCATAACTTATACATGCTTGTTAACTATTAGATACGTGGTTACTTCTAATAATATAGTAATAATAATGATAACAATAATAATAATAGTAGTAATAAAATAAAATAATATAATAATAAACATCAATGTAAAGTTGATGTTTGATATTCAAATAGGGAAAATTACCAAAATGTCTATTGACCAAGTGCATTTGCAAAAATGTCACCTTCCTGCGTCCTTGGAAGGTCCTCCCAGCCTCGAAAGTGTCCGCCTTTCACGTTGAAGCGTCCGCCTTTTACTTGAAGCGTCTGTTTCCATTCAAGCGACACGTGTCCGATGTTGAAGCGTCCGCCTTTCACTTGAAGCGTCCGCCTGTCATGTTGAAGCGTCCGTTCCATTTCAAGCGACACGTGTTGAAGCGTCCGTTCCGTTACGAAATTGCGTCAGTCACCGACGCATGATAACCATACTTTTTTTAATGCGTCCATGTGTACGTTTCCGGGGCATGGCCGACGTTTCCGAGGCCTGGCCGACGTTTCCGAAGCCTGGCCGACGTTTCCGAGGCTTGACCCTGACGCCCCCCCCCCCCCCCCCCGATGCTTGACCGACGCTTCCCGACGCTTCGGTAAAAAAAATGAAAACTCAAAAGCCGTTTAACTTTTACCGTTGCACACATTTACCCCACTCTATAAACTGTTCACTTATCACTTACCCTAAAACACTCGCCGTTTTCAGAAAGATTTGCAAACAAATATCAGCCATTTCACTAGAAAATCTGACGCCGTCAACGACCCGACAATGGCCGCCTCCTGGACTAACGTTGAAGACATTGCTCTATGCGAAGCATGGGAGCAGGCAATGATCGATCCTCCACCTCGAGGACAGGGTGGGCTCTAGGTCCGTGTTCAACAAAATTTCGCCGAACTACGTGGTCCGGAACACAACCGGACCGTTGACGCACTATCCTCTAGGTTCCGTGTGCTGCGGGTGGAGTGTGAGAGATTTAATCGATATTTCAAGAAAGTAAAGGCGGAAATGATGGACCTTGGTGAGGATGATTAAAAGGAGGTGGCCCTCATCAACTACCGCCATGAAGAGAGACATTATTTCAAACATGTCTCGGAGTGGGAAGCTATTAGGATATGGTTTTAGATAAATATATATTTTTATGTGTTGTTTGTTTTTTTTTTGTTTTTTATTATGTTATGTTTTTAATGTTTAATATAAAAAATTTTAACTAAAAAATAACATGTTTTATATCGTTTAAAATTTGCCCCGTTAACATACATATAGTTAATTAATTAATTATTTTATAAAGAGCATGCACATGATCCCATGTTAGAAAAATGTTTATAAGTTATATATATAAAAAAAATTGAACCTGCGTCGTTGGCCGACGCTTAAGAAGCTTCGCGGACGCATTGCATCGGACACGTGACGCCTGAAAGGAAAACAGACGCTTCAAGTGAATGGCGGACGCTACAACATCGGAAACGTGTCGCTTGAATGGAAACAGACGCTTCAAGTAAAAGGCGGACGCTTCAACGTGAAAGGCGGACGCTTCCGAGGCTGGGAGGACCTTCCAAGGACGCAGGAAGGTGACATTTTTGTAAATGCACTTGGTCAAGAGACATTTTGGTAATTTTCTCATTCAAATATCATATTGCACCTCTAATACGTTACCATTAATTAAAAAAAAGAATCAAGAGCAGATCCATGTCCGATCGGTTGGGACTGATTTTTTGTATGATACTACATAATTCTCCACTAATAAGACCGCCCGTAATGGGGCGTTTTTTTTAAATTAAAAAAAAAATGCCCGAACGCGCCCCCATCCCATTACACCCGGGCGTTTTTGAGCGTGTTTCGAGAAAAAATTGTCCCCCGCGTGCTTTAAAAAACGCTAAAACTCTATTTCTTTGCCCAATTGAACCTTGCCATGTGTATATACTTAGTTTTAATTTAAAAAAAAACAAAAAAAAAAGTTTTTAAAGTTGCAGGTTATAGAAAGGAAGAAGAAGAAAAGTTGCAGGTTTTGTTCTTGTGGGTGAAAGGAAGAAGAAGGCGTTTTTTTCATTTTAGTCCCTGCATTTCATTTTAGTTTTCATTGCATGTTATAAAAAAGGATTTTAAGTTTTCATTTTAGTCCCTGCATTTCTAGTATTGTATTTTTTGGAAATGTAATTTTTTTTTACTTTTGTATAGGTTTTTTTTATTTCTAGTATTGTATTTTTTTAATTTAATAAAGTATTTTAAGTTTTTAATTAAAAAATAATTGTGTAATGATTGGAAGGGGCGTTATTGGGCATTATTCCCACTACGACACTTTTGCAATAACCCCCAATAATGCCCCCATGTTGACTGGACTGTCACATGGCAGAAAACGCCTCATGATGGGGGCATTATTGATAAAACCACTACACATGGTCTAAGTAGTAAGTATTTGTTACAAAGAAAAGAAAAGAAAAAAAAAAGAGATATCCATGGCTGCAAAACAGCCTATCCAGCCGCAAGTCCCAAAGCAACAACAGCTTTCTTTTTTTTTTATTGTTTAAAGCCTTAGACACTTACATTTTGACCTCATTTCTTGTTTTAAGCATGTCAGATAATAAATGCATAATACAACCTACCATTATACTACAATTAAAGTAAAAAAAAGAAAAAAAAATATATAAACGCTGATTACACAGCTTCCGATCGGAGATTCAAAGGGGGAAAGTTTGGTTTGTTTTAATTACATTTCTTCACCTAAACTTATTAATTGCCAACCAACTTAACCCTAAACTCTCCTCTATATATACCACTTTAATCCCAACCACTTTTCCACTTTTACAACCCTTAAACACACTTAAAAACCTCTCAAAACTCTGCTGGAAATCAGGAGCAAGTCATATTCATATCATCTCACAAAAGTGAGCATATCTCACTCGTTTCTTAGTTTGTTCACTTGATTCTTTTTCCCACTTGCTTGGAACAACCTTATGAACATTTCCACAGGTTTTTCATGGAAAACCAAGGTCTGGAATGTCACCAAAAAGGCTCCAAAGTGGACCGATCTTTCTATTTTTTATTTAAACTTTGTTAAACCTAGTTAAACTTGAGTTATCCCATCTCATTCCTATGTCCTTATGCTCATAATCAAATGAACGGTTAGTTGGGCTGAAAAACAAGGTTGAGACATGTAAAATCAGAGGTTAAAACCTCACAAACTTTCTGTTTTGGTTAGGGTTTAACTCACAAGTAGTGTTCAAGCTTGAAGCTTGATGATTGTGTGATTATGGAACAAGCTTGGGCTAATCCACTTGAAAATCCACACACTATTTGATGTTTTTCCATAGATTAGTTGTTCTTATTCGTTTCATACTTGTAAGTTCATGACCCTCCTTGAATGTTCATAACATCAAGTGTAGTGGTGAACATCAAGAGGTACGTAAATGGAAGACTTGTTCTTCTTACCTCCTACATGACTTCCATGATAAACAAAGAGGTTCCTAAATGGGGGATTCATCTTCCTACCTCATGCTTGATCTATATGACTATACTATTATATTATCCAAATAATCGAATATTTGATGAAGAATTAGAGTTTATATGTCAAGGTACTAGATTATATCATCTTAGACTTTGATAACTTGTCAAGATTCTAATGGAACTTTGTTCCATGAAAATATTTAAACTCCTTAGAGTTTCCTAGTGTCAAGAACAAGTGTCATATGTACTAGGTGATTAATTTCATATGTTATTTTCATGTTATTTAATTCCGAATCTATAATATTCCCTTAAGTCCCAAAACTCACACTCTTACGTTTCTTCGTGTAGAAGGACAAGGTGCTCCAAACTAATCAACCAAACAACACTCGCGGGATTATCAAGTAGGAAAGCTTGCAAAACCGTGAGTATACTTGAATCCCCTCTTTACGTTTACCACTTTTTTGGGTGTAACATGTTACTTATTAAACTTACACATGAACTTTATTCGTAAATGCACAAACGTTCCTATTACAGGCTTGCTTACTTGATTACTTGATACATTGAACTTGGGGTTATTCGTTTTGTGTTAAACTTATCGTTAGCTTTGATCGAGCCTATCGTTGACATACATAGCGCTATAGGATTAACGCACCAACCGTAGACTTGAGGTTATGTCATGATCTTATTGCGTTTCATCATTGGTTTGATTTGTTAGACACATGCCGATTTTAATGTTTATCTTGTATCATTAGCTTGCCATGAGGAATCGTTTAAACTTACCTTTTTTATGCTATCTATGTATCAAACTTGTATATTCGCCTTTGCTTTTGCATTGAACTTTATTTTAAACATGTTACAGGTTGAGGATGACGATGCTATGAAATGAAGTAGCGTTGATGCTTAGATACACATATAGACGCTTTGGGTTTAATATGTTGTATCAATTTTGGTTTGTGTTGTTATGTATTTTTATTGAGCTTGTTGTTTGTAACACCTCGTAAAATTACGTCCAATGATGTATTGACACGTGTAATAAACCCTAATGAAGTCAAACATTGAATTTAAGGGACTAATTTTTTGAAAAATCGAAAACTTTGATTATGAAAGGACTGGAAGTGTTAGCATACCTGAAATAAATTTCTAGATAACCTCTCACGATGATTATGTTCACAAATGAGCCACTTGTCGATCGAGTGTAGCCGTTTGTGTAATTAATTGAAAGTTTGCACAATGAAGGGTTAAAAGCGTCAACATGTTAATTCTTACCTCTGAGTGACCTATTAACAAACCGGGAGCTTCATGATATTTAATTATACTCTCGGGAATGCCAAATAATGGCCGTCTAAGGTTTTTATGCCTATAAGTAAAGTTACGCGCAACTTTGCAAGTTAGGGGGACTAAAAGTGTCAATATGTTTAATTATACCTCTGAAATGACCTTTTAGCGAACCCGAAGCATCGTAATGTTCAATAATACTTTCAAGAATACCTAATATGGATTAGATGAGGCTTCAATGCTATGAAATGATGAGATGCGCAAGTTTGTGCAATAGAGGGACCTAAAGCGTCAACTTTTGAATCTACGCCTTTCGGTGGCCATTTAAGCGAATGGAGTGTAGTAATATTTAAGTATATTCTTGGGAATGCCCATTATGGGCCATGGAAGGCTTGGATGTCAGTAAATGACATTTCGCGCTACTTTGCGCAAGCAATTAAAGGACTATTTGCGTCAAACTGCAAAAATAGGTCGATTCGTATGGTAACGGACTTTCCGGAATATGTCCATGAGTTAAACATACCCTATTTATTCTTTCTATAGCTTAGATATAGGCTTAGAGGTGTTCGGTGCGCAAAAATAAACTTTTTAGCCATGCAGGGACTAAAAGTGTCAAAAAGTGCACAAGTTTGCACTTTCGCGCATATCTCTCATTCTGAATACACCCGGCCACCCAAAAATTTATGTAAGCACTAAAATATTTTATTTTAGTGATAAAATTCCATTCGTCGCGTAATTTGGATCGTTTTTCGCGTCCGTTCGTGTTTCGTCGTAATTTGTCGAACAACGCAACCGTACGACCAAACGAACCAACATCTGAGATATTTTTGAGCATGTTTCACGTTCCCTATACTTTAACTTCATTTTAGAGCCTTGAAATGAGGTTAACGTGACTTAAATGTGTCGAAAATGCATCAAAAACCAAGATTTGCAACTACAGGGACCAAAACTGACATTTCTGTCAAAATTGGCTTAGGAGTGGGGCGTAAGACTTGGCCCATTTCTTACACCGGGCGCGAGAGCCCATCAAACCTGCAAAACAGCTGATTTCAAACCAGCAGCTATGTTTTAGGGTTTGCAAATGGTTTTTAACAAGTCTATGGGCTATTTTGGGGCACCCATGGTATTCTAAAACCATGGGCACACATGTAAGGCTCAGATCGAAGCTTGTTTTTCAATGAACGATCCTAACGGTTGCCCAAAAACTATATAAACCCCATGATTTTTCAATTACAACTCACACATGATCTGAATATTCTCTAAGTTGAAGCTCAAAGCTTCATACCTGAGAATTTATAGATCATACCTCCTTGCTTGGACCCTTTGTAAGTGTCCTTTCGTGCTTAGTTCAATTATTAAGCGTTTTTAGCCGGAAAGGTCAAGTGTTGTGATAAACGCTTTGACTTTTGAACGGTTGAGCCATTGTTCGTAACGAACATGGCTACATGACCGTAATTAGGTAGGTATTAAACCCTCAAAAGTCGCAAAAGTTGACTTTTGCTTTGACTTTCAGTTCTGACCCGATTTAGCATAGTTTAGATATGCTTTAGGATTCCATTAGGACCATGTTATAGGTTAGTATAACCCTCTGAGGTTATACAACTTGGTTCCATAGAAATCCTAGTTCATGCATGTTTCCGTTAAATGCCTAAATGTTGACCGTTATGCCTTTTTACCTTAAAACGAAATTTTTGAAAATATGAGAGGATAGAAACCTTCATTACTGATTTATAAACTTGTCCCTAAAATTTGACATCAGTTTGAGGTCTAGATTAAGAGTTATGCTCAATAGCCTAATTAGAAAGCTTTTTATTTAATTAAATGGCATAATTAGCATATAGTCTATCTAAACCCAATCTTTGATACTAAACTTTTTATCTACTGATATAAAATAATATTTTGGGATTTTTAAAGATTTTTATTTATTTTAGGCTGAGCATAACATAGGGTTCTAGGCTTGATTCGGTAATTGCCGGTTTTGCCCTTTTGGCTTATAAATTGGGTTTTACAAAACATTTTGACCCCAAACCTTTTACTACTGATTTTATATGATAAATAAAATATTTTAAACTTTCTGGAATGATAAAAATATCAGCTTTTGTTGGACCTAGTATGGCCTTAACAACTTCTTTTTACGTAATATGGCAAGTGATTTCAGTATATGTGAAAAAGATGTGCGGAAATGGAAATCAGACTTTCAAGAAACAAGACCTACAGAATTATCAAGTTTATATCACTTTGAAACAAATTAGTTTAACAAGGTGATTATAAGATTATTATCTAATACAAATGAATCTTGATTTCTGTGGGTGAGAAGAGCAGTTGGAGTTTGAGTGTTTGTATGTGAATGCTAAGCTTCAAACTCAAGTATCTTCTGCCTCTCGAGCCTTCTATTTATAGACGGCTGTGGACATGAATAAACAATTGTTTATTCATGCAATAAGTCCTGCATAAAGTAGCAATTTGACATATTCATTGAATCCATCGTTCAAGTTGCATTTGTAATCATGAAAACCAATAATGTCATGCTTCGGTCATGGGTGGCAGGATAGAGTTGTGACTTTAGACAAGTGGGTCTGTCATCAGAATTTCTGATAAGCCACTTCATCAGAAATTCTGGTGAACAAATCATCAGAAAGTTTGATGATTAGAATTTGTCAGAAACTGATGATATTTCATCAGAAATATCATCAGATCCATCAGAAACGACCTTCTCTGATAATCCAAATCAACTCTTTATCAACTTGAGATTCTTTGTAGTAGATACTTTGCTTTTTAGTTGTCCCAACTATTTTTCTTGATCTTGTTGTGTTCTTCAGGACTGTTATCTTCTTCAGAGATCCAGTTGATTAAGATTTTTCTTCAATACTTACAAATAAAGTTTCCTAACAGTTTCCCCCTAAGTATTGTAAGAAAATGAACTATCTCTATGTCCAAATGTAAACAACTTTTAACTAATTCGTGAGAAAGAAAGATCAAGTGACTATGTCCCTCAGACATAAAGCATAAAACATAAAAGTTAAAGCATAGACAATCCAACCATTGTAAAAGAAACAACAAAAACAATTCTAAATATTGTTCAAAAAAGAATTACTATCTCATTAGTTTCATTCAATTTATCTTCACTCCACCTCTGTGTTTGTCTCCTGGTTTCAGCATCTTCTTATGATCAATTATCTTTTGAGTTGCCTTGTACATTGATTTATACCATTCTCTTGCTTCCATCCACTCTTCAATGCAATCTTCAATTTTCTTCCTCAGCTGTTCATTGTTCTTTCCTTTCATCTTGAGTTGCTCTTGTTTCTCATTTATGCAGTTTCTTATATACTTTAAAGTTTGGTTTGAATACCTGCAAATTTCACTGATTCTAAATAGAGTTTTCTCATTATGAGCATTTTTTAAGACTGCACAGACTTCTGGTGTGTCGAAGATTGCACCAATTCTTGCTAATTTTGAAGGGATTTCTGCTGGAATAGTTGTGTTGGGTGGAGGTATTAACACTTTAGTGTTATACTCGAAATTGATACACAGATCAAAGTCTGTTAATGCTGCTCTTTTGTATAATTTCGCTCCTGCACTTTTAACACTGTCAAGGGCTCTCCTGATCACTACTGAACCACTTTTCCATTCATAAATGATGTTCTTCATCTTGACTATGTCCATTGGATGAATTCATCAGCCAGGTCTGCATCAGTAACTTTTTGAACATCTTTGTCTTTTCTGACTAGGGTGTACTTGTTTTGACTTTCACTCCCTAGTAAGCCTCCTCCAGTAGTCAAAGTATCAACTCTTTCAATTGATACTATTGGATTGATCAATTTGTTGTGCAATATCACCCAGCTGCCATTTTTTCTTTCTTCATAAATACCTTTACTTATTGGTGAGAGTGGCCTTGTCGGGTTGTCTTCTGGACCTTTCCAATAGTAGTGCTTCAGATATTCTTCTGGATACATGATTGTGTGTAGATCACCTTCCAGCACTTCTGATTCTTTGATGTTGCCTTCTGAGTCTTCTCTCATTATTTTTCTTGGCCTTTTTGAAGAGGTCACTTCATGTTCCATTCTTCGCTTCTCTTTTGTGTCCATCCTTATACTAAATTATGTTTCTCCAGTGATGGTTATAGTTGATGGTTGAGCTGAAGTGTATTCTTTATGTTGGAAACTTGAAGTGTCAAGCTTTGATATGCTTGGTGGAGGACCCATGGGTAACTTTTGTTTATCTGGTGGTGGACCCATGGTCTGCTTTTCTTTTGAAACTGTTACAGCTTCTGTTTGCTTCATTTGTTCTTGTTGGATGGTTTCTGGTTGATGTTGGGGACTTTCTGACTCTTTTTCTTGTCTTTCTTGTGGAATTGGAGTCTTTAGTTTATGAAGATCAACTTTTGCCAGTGTGGCAACATTGTATTGCAATCTTTTTACTAGCAAGTGAATGTTAGTAAGAGATTGACTATTTGTTTCTTCTTGCTTCTTTATCTTCTGAAACTCCTGATTTTCTTTATTTCTTTGTTCACTTAATTCCAGTACCAACTTTCAAAAGCCTCAGTTAGACTGCTGCTGTTGGCTCTGAGAAGTTGTATTTCTTCAAGAAGCCTTCCTGAACTTGAACTTTCTCCTGCAGTTGCAATCTCTGTCATCTTTTTCTTGATATCATGCAGTTCTTTAAGAGCCTTTTCCATTTCTAAAGAAGTTTCTTTGTTTGCTGATGACTTTTGTATTTCTTTGAGAGCTGCACTATTTTCTTCAGTTTGTTTCTGCACAGCTTTGACAGTCTCTGACAGAGCTTTGACTTCTGATTTTTAATTTCTGATTTCTTCCAGTATCAGATCAAGTTTTTCGTTCATGACTGTTTTCTCAGCAGCAGCTTCATCTTCAAGTTCTTTATGAAGTTGTTTTGGAGACATAGATGGTTGTTCTTGGGAAATATGAGAAACAACAGATGTTTCTCTTCTAACACCACCAGAAAACACATTTTCTGATGTTCTGAGGTTAAGAGGATTGGACGTATCCAAATTCTCTGTTTCCTCACCAGAAATTTGAAACAAATTCAAGTCCTGGTTTTCCTCACGTCCTTGAACCTTTTCAGGTTCTCCATGAGTTATTGAGAAACTTTTATTTTTCTCATCCAGGTTTCCTTGATCAGTGAACTGATCTCCACCTGTTGTTACCACATTTTCCTTCTTAGAGTCTGACTCAGAAAATGGGTCTTTTGTTTTACTCACATTTTGTTTTGTAACAACAGTGCTCCTTTGTAATATTTCATATCTTGGTTGAATTGATTCATCAGAATCACTTTCAGAAGTATAAAATATATTGAGTTTAGATTTTGTTGCACCTGTTTCTCCAAAATGTGAGCTTTCAGCATGATGTTCTTCTGTTGCATGAGTCATATGCACATCTTTATCAGCCGGATGTGGATCAGATTCATCCTACTGCTCTATTCTTGGTGTGCTTGATTCTTCTGCATCATGCTCCATGGGCGACACCTTTTCAAATCCTTCTTTTGTTTCTACTTGCCTACTTAATATTCTCATATATTCTGCTCTGTATGATGAATTTTCTGGTACAAGATCCATCATATTTTCTGGTAGAACAGGTACATCAAAGTCTGACTTCCATGACCCTACAGCACTCCAAGGTCTCATAATTTCTGATCTCCAGATATATTTTGATTTTGGAGTTTGCAGATTTCTTTCAGAAAAAGCATCAGAAATTATGATGGATAAAAATCTGGGAAATGGTAGATGTGAATCTATCTTTCCAGTTTTGGTCAGAATTGATCTTTTGATCAGATTAAATATTTCTGTTCCAAAATCAATATTCAACCCAGTTAAAAGGCTGAACATGATTGTTAGAATATTCATATTTATCTGATCCGTACCTCCGATCTTGGATGATAAACATTTATTCAATATTCCCATCAATACTTGCCAGAAGGCAGGTAGCTTGTTCCTCTTGAACTCGTTGAGTTTTGAAATCTTCGCCTTGCATCCCATTACAGCATCAAGTTGTTCAAACATGTCTTCTTTTGGTGGTGCATCTTCATACTCCTGATTTAAGGGTAGTTCCAAACATTCCCTTATTTTCTCTGGTGTGATTACGATGAAGATATCTTCCCATACATGTGCTGTTAGCTCCATATTTGTACTATGAGCTTCGAGAGTGTTTACAACCTGTTGTAGCAATCTTTCTGGTACCTCTCTGGTCTTTGTAAGAGCATGAACTATTGGGCTTCTTATCAGAAACTCAATGAGAATTTGACACTTCACATCATATTGTTCGATATTGGTGTTCATTGCTTCATTGTTGTTCTTCAAAGGAAGATATTCAGCTTCAGTGATTAGGGGAACAGAGTGTTCAGCTGGAGGTGGGCTGTTGTTTGAGGCAGCCATTTAGGATTTGGGTTTTTGCTTTTGAAAAGGGTTTTTAGGGTTTTGAGAATTGAGATTGAAGATGGACGTCTCTGTTGTTGGAGGGGGTATATATAGTGAGCTGAGACAGAGATTTTTGAGTGTTTTTCGTTGGTTGTTTGTATTCAAGGTGTTTATGACACCTTAATGATGTTTTAATCTTTTAAAGACGCAACCGTTTTTGAAAAACCCTTGGTTTATCTCTAATTTAATGTATATCTCATTCAAGACAATTAGAGATTCCAACGATTTTTAAAAGATAAACACTAGTATCCAACTTGCACCTTTTTATGTGGGACCCTATTTGATTTCAGAATTGGTCCAATCAAAAGCCTTTTCTTCAATTGAGTGCTTTCCCATGTTGTCCTTTTAATGATATATATAAGATCTCTAAATGTTTCATAAAGAGTTGAATTTTCCCATATATATATCATCAGAAGATATTTGATTCATTTATAGGAGTCTGAATCAAAAATTTTTTATTTTTTTTTTTAATTTTAAAAAATTACACAAATGGAATATTTATGAAGATATGGACTTTTGATGATTACTGATTATTATGTACAATTAGACAAAAGTTCCTGATGTAAATCAGAATTTCTGGTAAATCATCACATTTTATTGATGATTTATTAAATCTTCTGATTTTTCATCAGATAGATGAATTTCTGTATCAGAATTTTGTTTAATTGTCCTTTCATTCTCAGTATCTTGGTGATTATCAATTTGGTTTTCATTTTGTTTTGCTTTTATTTCTAAACATTTTCATCTCTTATGTTGACCATGCCAAGTTTGCTGATCAAAAATTTATGTCTCTTTTCATCAAGAGGTTTTGTAAATATATCAGCAATTTGGTTTTCAGTTGGAACAAAATACATTTCAATGTTACCTTTCTCCACATGATCTTTTATGAAGTGATATCTGACATCTATGTGTTTGGTTCTTGAGTGATGAACTGGATTTTCTGTTATTGCAATTGCACTCTTTGAATCACACAAAATTGGTATTTTTGTCAGATTTACTCCATAGTCCTTCAGTTGAGTTTGCATCCACAGCACTTGTGAACAACAGCTTGCTGCTGCAACATATTCTGACTCTGCTGTTGATGTGGCAACACAGTTTTGCTTCTTGCTTGCCCAACATACCAATTTTTCCCCCAAGATTTGACAAGCACCAGATGTGCTTTTTTTGTCAATCTTACACCCTGCATAATCTGCATCTGTGTATGCAATTAATTCAAGGTTTGTATCCTTTGGATACCAGAGACCAAGTTCTGAAGTGCCTTTTAGATATTTGAAAACCCTTTTTACAGCTTTAAAATGAGATTCCTTAGGGTCACATTGATATCTGGCCAGCAAAAATGTAGCAAACATAATGTCTGGTCTACTTGCAATTAAGTATAATAATGACCCTATCATCCCCCTATAGGTTTTAATATCTACACTTATTCCATCTTTATCAGAATTCAATTTGTTCCCTGTTGCCATGGGATTTTTTGAAACTGAGCAGTTTTCAAGTGAATATTTTTGTAGAATTGTTTTAACATATTTTGATTGACTCAAAAATATTCCATCAATTCTTTGTTTGACATGTAACCCTAAGAAAAATGTTAATTCACCCATCATGCTCATTTCAAAATGGCTGGTCATTAATTTTTGAAACTTTGTGCAAAATTTTTCATTTGTTGATCCAAATATAATGTCATCAACATATATCTGAACCAACAAGGTATGGTTTTTGTGTGTTTTGAGAAACAGTGTGGTGTCAATAGTACCTTTGGTAAATCCAGAATTGAGTAAGAAGTTTGATAATGTTTCATACCAGGCTCTTGGAGCTTGCTTCAATCCATACAAGGCTTTGTTTAATCTATAAACATGATTTAAAAATTTTGGATCAACAAAGCCTTTAGGTTGTTGCACATAAACTTCTTCTTCAATTTTACCATTTAGGAAAGTTGATTTTACATCCATTTGATAAACTTTGAAATCCTTGGATGCAGCATAAGCAAGAAAAATTCTTACAGCTTCTAATCTAGCTACTGGTGCAAAGGTTTCATCATAATCAATACCTTCTTGTTGACAGTAACCTTTGACTACTAACCTTGCTTTGTTCCTTGTGATTATGCCATTTTCATCAGATGTATTCATGTATACCCATTTTGAGCCTATGACAGATTTATCTTTGGGCTTGGGTACCAGATCCCATACCTTGCTCTTTTCGAATTGATCCAGCTCTTCTTGCATAGCTTGTATTCAATCTGGATCATTCAGAGCTTCTTTGGCAGATTTGGGTTCTATTGTGCTTAAGAACCCAGCATATGCACATTCATGTGCAGTTGCAGATCTTGTTCTCACACCATCAGCTGGATTGCCAATGATATCAGAATGAACATGCCCTTTGATCCATCTTAACCTGTTTTGAACAATTGTTGGTTCTGATGGATTTGAAGTTTCCCCCTGTTCAGTTACCTCTGTTTCATGTAAAGCACCAGAATTTTGATTTTCTGTTGTGCTATTTACTTGTTCTTCAGGGTTAGTACATGACATTTCTGATGATTTAAATGTACAAGCTTTATCATGTTCTAAAAGATCTTCTGATATCATTTCAAAGAGATGCTCATAATTTTCTTGTTTGTCAGAAAAGTTTATTTCTTTCATGTATTCATCAGAAACTTCAGTCGCTGATGAGTCATCAAATGAGACATATAAACTTTCTCTGATTGTCCTTGTATTAAGAATAAAAATTCTATAAGCTTTTGAGGACAATGAATATCCAAGAAAAATACCTTTTTCTGCTTTTCTGTCAAATTTTTCAAGGCTTTCAAAATCATTGAAAACAAAACATCTATAACCAAATGTGTGTAAAAATTTTACACTTGGAATTCTATTATTTATTATGTTGTTGGGTGTTTTGTTTAGCCTTTTGTTGATGAGAGTTCTATTTTGAGTAAAACATGCATTTGCAATTGCTTCTGCCCAAAAGTGAGAGGGCATTTTGGCATATGCAAGCATTGTTCTGGCAGCTTCTACTAAGGTTCTATTTTTTCTTTCAACAACCCCATTTTGTTGAGGGGTTCTGGAAGCAGAAAAGTCATGAGAGATTCCTTTGTTTACAAGAAAACTTTCAATTTTAGAATTTTGAATTATGTCCCATTGTCTGATCTGATCCTTCTTACTGTTAGTTTTAACAGATTTTCAATTTTCTTTATAAAATTAATGATCAAATCAGGTGTTTCACTTTTCTTTCTCAAAAATTCAACCCATGTGTATCTGGAAAAATCATCAACTATTACTAGTATATATTTCTTTCCAGAAAAACTTTCTGTACCTATGGGTCCACACAAATCCATGTGTAAAAGTTCCAAATTTTGTGTAATGGAAGATTCAGAAATTAACTTGTGGGAGCTTCTTTTTGACTTTCCCATCTCACAAGCATCACAAATTTTATCCTTTTTAGAGGATATGAAAGGTAACCCTTTGACCAGACCTTTACTTGCTAATTTGTTTAGGTTTTTGAAATTTAAGTGAGCCAATATTTTATGCCACAACCAACTACTTCCTTTGTTAATTTTTGAAAATAAACATACTTTAGGATGTTCATTTTCTTCTTTGAAGTCAAAGTAATAAATTGATTGTCTTATCCTTTTCCCACTCAAATATATTTTATTATCATCCATACCTATTAGCAAGCATTTTTCTGGTAAAAATGTTACCTGAAAACCTTTGTCATAGAATTGACCACAGCTCAGCAAATTATACTTTAAGCCTTCAACATAAGCTACTCTTTCAATGGTCAAACATTCATACCTGATACATCCGTATCCCATTATCCTTCCTTTCACTCCGTTTCCAAAGTTCACCATTTTACCCAGCTTTGAGACAAAGTTACTGAGTAAGCTCCTATCTCCAGTCATGTGCTTGGAGCTTCCTAAGTCGCAGTACCAGATTTGCTGCACATGATGGTCCTGAAATGAAATGATTAGAGGGTTTTAGGTACCCAGGCATGATTGGGTACACTTTCTGATGATATTCTGGTTCTATTAATTCTTCTAGATGACCTTTCATCAGAATTTCTGTTGGATCTGAGCCATTAACAGAATTTTTTTTTCTTTTCGAGATGGTGTTGAACAAGCTTTATTATTTCAACACACATACAGGAATCATCAGAAATTTCTGATTTTCCTTCTTGTGATGGAATGAAGGGATAGTTTTGAAAAGATGAGTGAACTGCTTCTAGAGTTTTTACAAACTCTTGACTGCATTCACTTCTTTTTGGTTCAAAATTTGGCTTGTCAAAGGAGTATTCAGAACAGTTGATTTGCAAGTTTCAGAATCAGATTCTGATAAGTTTTTATCAGAAGTCTGTTGAGTAGCTTTTACAAAGACAGTAGGTTTGTTATTGTTTGTTCTTATATAACCCAACCCTTCTCCTTTGTTCATTGGAGTGGACTCTATGAAATTTATGAATTCTTTTGCTTCTTGAAAACCTCTTACATTAATTTCTTTATCATTGATTTTCTTGTAAAGATCTCTTCTTTCATTTTCATAGAACTCAATTTTAGCTCTTTGATCTAAACTTTGTTCTATCAGTAATTGGTTTTCAAGAATGATTTTATTCAAGGTCCTCTGCAACTCATCAGATTTTTTACCATCTGATTGGTGTTTAACTTGCAAGTTCAAAAAATCTGACATGAGCTCATTTAGCTTGTGTTCAAGATCAAGATTGTCTAAACTTACCTGTTGTCCTGAAGTCTCTGGTATGTCATCAGAAAGTGCCATGAGACAGAAGTTGGCCATTTCTTCTTCTTCTTCATCAGAAGAGTCATCAGATAGCCATGTATTTGTTCCAGCAATTAAGCTGACTTGCTGTTGTTTCTTCTTAGCTTCCTCAAGCTTCTTTTCATAGTAAGCAACATCTTTCAGCTTCTTAGTCTTACACTCAGATGCATAATGACCTTTTTGCTTGCACTTGTAACACACCACCTCAGCCTTTCCTTTATCCTTAGATCTAACATCATCTTTAGATCTATCATCCATCCTCCTTCTATCACTCCTCTGGTACATCTGGCCTCCTCCCCTCAACTTTTGCTCAAATGTTTTGGTGAGCAGTGCTATTGCATCAGCAAAGGCTGAAAAATCTGATGATGAATCAGAAGTTTCAAAGGCCTGGCTGTTTGATGGTTGTGGATCATTGGAAGTTGTTTGTCTTTGTGAGTTAGAGATAAGAGCTAAAGATCCCCCTCTTTGAGTGGTTTCTTCAAATATTTCTTCCTCTCTGGGGATCAAGATGCTATATAAGTCGTGAAGACTCATGTTTTCTAGTTCTAAGGTTGAGGACAAAGTCATTGTGAGACTTCTCCATTCTCTAGGCAAAGCATCAAGAAATTTAATGTTTCTTTCATCATTTGATTTAGTTATTCCAAATTTCTTTAGCTCGTTTAAAAGTTTTGTGAACCTTTGATATGTATCATTTAACTTTTCATTAGGTAAACTTTTAAACCTTTCATAGGATGAGACGTTGTTCGTTCTCTTGTTTCTCTTAATCCTTTCTCCTCCTTCACAAAGATTTTCCAACTGATCCCATATTTCCTTGGCTGATGCACAAGCATCAACTTGTGAAAATATGTCAAAGGGATGGCCATTACTAAGAGTGATTTTGCTCTTTCATCCCCAACCACCAGATCCTTGTCTTTCGCGCTCCAGTTTATTTCACTTTTGGGAGCACGGGAGGCAGGGATTGCTGGTGTTTGGTCAGTTGCTAGAATTGCTGGTATTTCAGTCATTGGTATATGTGGACCCCTTTCAATGGATTGAAACAGAGCTCGGTCATGACCATTAAGGAAATTGACCATCCTGATTTTCCATTGGGGGTATTCCTCTCTGACCAGAGTCGGAGGTTTGGACATAGAACCAATGTTAAAAGCATTATTCCAGGTTTAAAAGCTGGCCATATTTAGAAAAAAGAAGAAGAGCAATTGATCGTTTGAAAATAATTTATTCAATCTGCTTTGATACCACTTGTTGGTCCCCTACGACGGCCCTGTTAGAACGGTGCAACTTTCTTCGCTCGTTGAGACGGATGTTTGTGAAATATATAAATATTCAAAAGAGTAAAAAATATAGACAGTGAGAGCGATATATCTTCAATAATTAATTCTTATTAATTAAAGAAAAAGTGGTCGATCCGAGAATTAACTCGAATCTAAATGTCACCCCCTGGGCCAAACCAGTGGGTAAACTCTCATGAAAAACTCTATTTTAAATATAACTTTACAAAAGACACACATAATTCCTTCGTAGGAATTATGTATATATAGAGAATTTTCATATCCTATCTCAAATGTGATTGGTTGATGGAAGTTGATTTGTGTGCCCATCTATTATTTTAATATGGCTTATCTTCTTTTGTCACCAACTTGCCTTTCTTTCTGTTGAAACCTTCCATTTGAGATATATATTTTCTAATGAAAAAGCTAGAGATTCCTTTTTAGGAAAAAGGAATCTTTTTCCTTTTCTGATGAATGCTTACCAAAAAGAAAGATTCTTTTTTTTTCTTTCTGGTGATGGCTTTTTCTAAAAGAAAATTCCTTTTTCTTTTTGTTATGGTAGCATTTCATAGAAAATATATTATGTGTTAATAAGATATATTATCTTATTAACACAATTCTTTGACTTTGTATCTTGTAAACTCCATAATGTTTCGCTAATACTTTGAAGTCTTGTAATCTTTGTCGAGATCTTTAATCAAAGAATTTAGAAGCTTCCTAATTTTTTCTTTCTCGGTCTTCATATTTAGAGCTTCTGGGACGGTTCGTCGGTCGGTTCGTGTTGACGAAATTATTTCTAACTACTTAAACTATTTTTAACAACAAATAAAATAAAGTTGCCTAACAGCTTTTCTTTAAAACCCCGGAAATTGCTTAAAACCGCCTTTTTACGCGTTTTAAGCACATAGTATGTATAAAAACGATTTTAAATATATAAGACTTGTTACCTACTGATATTTTTAGTAAATTTATATAGTTTAACAGTAAGCAAAAGTTTTAAACTCAGATTTACAAATTACCTTTAAACCTTATATGAAATTACCAAAATGCCCCTACGGTGCATAGTATGGTTAGAAATGATAAATTTCACATATAGGTTATAACCTACTGATATAACTTAGTAAATTAAGTATTTTTACTGATTACATTAGACCCGAAACTCTGAATTATATTTAAACCTTTTTATAACCTTTAAAATGACCAAAATACCCCTACGTGAAACGCCCCGCGTTTTCATACTTCCTAAAATTAGAAACCATCGTTTGTAAAACTATTTTTGGAAACTTCGCAGTCTTGAAATCGTTCTCTCATTAAAAGCGATGTAAAATCCGAGACTTGGATCAAGAATAAAACTCGTATTTTGTTAATCACGTGTTATGCATACTTTATATATGCTCATACGTTCAATTTCGTGGAACAAATTATGCTTATTCATAATTCTTGGAAACTAGGTGCCAAACTTGTAAATACATGAAACTTACGCATAAAACGTATTTCGGTCATAAACGATACTTGAATACGACCTTCGTACGCTTAATTATACTTGATTATGTTCGACATACTCAAATGTACCTCAAACTATGCTTTTGTGACAAGAATGGCCCTTAAAACCCCTAAAATGCATCAATTACACAACTTCAGGGGCCAAATTGTAAAAAAAATGAAACTTATTCAGAACCACAAGTGGCTCGCGGCCCGCGTGGACTTAGCCTGAAACCTCAGGCGGGCCGTGTGAGGTCCCTGATCTGCAGAAAGTTGGATGGTCGCGACTAGCTTCCATTTTTTAGCGGGATTTCGAGTTTAAACCGAGTTTTGGCACTTGTTAACCCCTCTAAACAACCCTAAACACCTCCCTATAAGTACCCAAGCTTCCCCAAGCACTTGGACACTTTCACCACTCTCAAATCTCACCGAAACACTCCCAACTTCAAGCAAGATTCTGCATTTTCGGACAGATTCATACCTCCACACTAAACTTGGTATAACTTTCTCATTTCTTGATGAAAACACTTGATTCTTCTTCCTATTTGTTTGGTTAATCATGGAGTTTGATTCCTTGACTTCTCCTTGGAGAAATCAGACCTGGAATTGCTCCGAAATTGACCAAAAACTTTCTGTTTTGTTACAAACTTATGTAAACTTCATCCAACTTGTGTTTGACACAACTCAAGCCAATGTCCTAATGCTTACAACTCCTCTTATGGTTGGTTAAGCTTAAAAACATGGTTGAGACATCTAAATCAGGGGTTAAAACCTCATAAACTTTCTGTTTTTAATTAGGGTTTTACCCACAAGTAGTGTTCAAGTATGAAACTTGATGAATGTGTGATGGTTGGACTAGCTTGGGCTATCCTTCATAAGAATCCACTCATTACTTGATGTTTTGCTATAGTTTAGTTGTTGTTAATACCATAATACTTGTATGTTCATGACCCTCCTTGTTGTTTATAACAACAAGTGTAGTGGTGAACAATAGAGGTGCCTAAATGGAAGCTTGTTCTTCCTACCTCATGTATGAACTCTATGACACAAAGAGGTGCCTAAATGGAGACATTGATCTCCTACCTCATGCTTAAATCATAAGACTTGTAACCAATATAATATCTAAGCTATTCTATGTACATACATATATACCTAAGTAACTAAACTTGATGGTAACTTAATAGTTACTTGTCAAGAATATGTTACATCATCTATGACCATGCTCTTGTTACGACTCTAATGGACCTTTGAATCCATGAAATCATACCAACTCTCTTGAGTTCTATTAGTGTCAAGAACAAGGGTTATGTGTACTAGATGATTATTTTCACATGTTATTCTCATATGTTATTTTCATATTCTTTTATTCCGAATCTCGACCCTAAACATACTTGAACTTTAACCCTTACATATTCAACCTTCTAACCCCATCAACTTCGTCACATTGGATAATCGGAAAGCATATGCAAATTTGTGAGTATACTCGCAACCCCCTTTTTTTATGTTTACCACTTTTTGGGGTGTAACATGTTTTACTATTAAACTACACTTAAACTTATTCTTTATGCAATGCACAAAACAATCCTTATACATGAATACTATGTTATGATACTTGATGCTTACGTGGACCATACTTATGTGATATGTTTTAGTAATTAGCTCTCACGAGCCTCCCTTCGACATGTATAGCGCTATAGGAGTAACGCACCGCCCCCCTTAAACTTGGGTCATGTTGAATTAATTAAACTTTCTTGCGTAAACAGAGGTTGGCTAGAAATATTGCATGCCACGATAGGTTGATCTCATATAAACTAAGTTGCCATGTGGATTCGTTTTAAACTTTTATACTTATACTCATACTTATGCTTAAACTTGTATACTCGCCTTTGCTTTTGCATTGAACTTTATTTTAAACATGTTACAGGTTGAGGATGATGATGCTAAGAAATGAAGTAGCGTTGATGCCTACATACACATATAGACGTTTAGGTTTAATCGTTGTATCAATTTTGATTATGTTGTATTGTATTTCCTTTGAACTTGACGTTATTTGATTTCTTTGTAATGTTGACAAATGAATTATGAAATGAAATCGGTTTATTAAATATTGTCACAAATAGCGTTATGATGTCTCTAGCAATCTTCACACTTCGTCTCATCCCGATGTTTCCGCCATTGGTTGGGGTGTGACAGATTGGTATCAGAGCCATAACTATAGGGAATTAGGAAAAGTAGGAATGCTTTCACCTAGACTATAGTTTTAGAGCCTTATTCGTATGCTTTGTTTGAACCACTACATGATACCTTATTTGTTACTTATCTATGCTTTTTTTTTAAATGTATGTTACTCATGTGTAATATTTGACATGTTATTCGTACGCATTAGTGCTTGTTTTATTATGTGTTAACACTTGTTTCATTGTTTAAATCTTTATGTGTTATTCTTGACATATTTCTCTATGTGTTAATACTTGTTTTAATTGTTTCATTCTTTATTCTTTATGTACCATTGTTGATATGCTTTCTTATGTGTTTATACTTGTTTGTGTATTCTTTTGACATACACTTTTCCTCATGCATTTTACTTAACTATTCTAAATCCGTAAACCCTCACATTATACAAATGGGACGAATTCACCAAAATAGGCGTGAAACCCACAATTTGGTGAACGACGCTCAATCTATATATTCTTTTTTTTACACGAGATATCGCCATTAAGCTAGGTGTGAAATCCACATCTTAATGGTAAATCTCAAATTTTAAAATTCTAGTGGACCCTTGTCAACATGTCGGAACTAAATTTCGACCCGACAAGTACCAACCACACTTAGGATACGAAACCGTCGAGTTAGGGGTGAAACCCGCACCTTGGCGACTAGTTCCACACCTTGATATTTTTTTAATCCCGCCAAGTCTCGAAATTTCGATTGATTTGGGACATGTAGTAACCGGAAGGGTAAATACCGTTAACCGACTTGTCGGCGAGAGTATTTTACCTATTAGGCCAAAGCATGCTCCTCAAATTCAAAAGACTTTTCGACCACTTTGGTTAGTCAAAGTTCCGTTTTGGCACACTCCAAACTTCGGTTAAACATGCGTTTCTATTATTCATTTTATACGATACGATCTTTCAAATTTGGATTTACTTTCGATATTCTCTTTTTACACACACAACATATTGAATCTTTTCCATACATTTATACATATGCATGATTTCATATAACTTAAATTCATAATCCTTGTAACGACAAGAGGAGACCTATCATCGAGATAGGAGTGATTTCCTTACCTTGACGATTAACTCCACTCCCCTTTTCTTAAGAACGACCTCACCAACGAGTTAGGGGTGATTCCTTTACCTAGGTGATCGTTTCCAAAACGTCTCTTCAAAATATCTTATTATGCAAACTCGATCATACTTTATACCCAAATTGTTTAATGTTATTCAAAAATACCCACTCATACCGATTTCAAAATACATTGTTTTATCAAACGTACTCCTTATTCTACAATCTATTTTCACTCAACTCATACACGCGAAATTCATAATCATGTCTTAAAACGTTTTATTACTCGAACTTCAAAACCTTACGAAATGCTACCCATCAATTTAAGCGGTTCAATGAAACTCTTGCCCATGAACTTCATATTCGACTTAATCACTAAACCATGCTCACCTTCTACTTTTAATCAAAATCCAACCAACCTTTCCCAAATACTTATAAGATTTTATAGAAGTTATATGATTGTTTTACCAAATACCCTTTTCAACATCAACAAATCATTTGTTATTTTTTTAAATTACTAAGTCCTTCTGCTAAAATTCTCTTCTAAGGATCCTAGTTTTCACCAGGACCTCCTAAATTCATAATTTCTTATTTGATGAAACGAACCTACTTTTTAAACAAAAACCTTTTCCCCACACCAATTTACAAAACACGCGGGCAAGAAGTCTTCATGGGAACCGACAATCTTTGACTTACAAAAAAAAAATTTTTTTTTTTTTACAAAAGTAGCATTTCAATCATTACAAAAATACATTATGCCTAACCAATTAGTACTTTATATCCTCTTACATACACAACTATATTCTACCCTTCCAATCAAGGTCAACCTAATTTTGATTCGATAAACTCAATGTTTCATTTAAACAACTATACATGCATATCATCGTACACGTTTTGGTCGATACCTCGCGATAACATCATTTATATCATTCGTATTTACATACTCGACCTTTTGAACGTTTTATACACTTAGATCCATGATGTCCCAACAAACACTATATACGCAATATTTAATTTTCGTACCTACACTTATATTCATACGTATTATGCTTATGCTTATACACATACTACTTGTACGTTTTATGGTTATGCTTATACATACACGCGTATCCATACTTAAACTTATGCTCATACTTTCATTCATACTCATGATTCATACATTTGTACCCGTACGCAAGCGTAATCCGAGGGATTCGCTTATGTGGGTCCCATACATACTTAAGCATGGACTTGCTTGCATACTACATTCTTACACGTACACATTCTAAAATTCTTTTTATGTATACCCTAATTCATACATAACTAGTACAAGCTATGCGGACCATGCGATGATCGATATAATCGCGGGTGCACACGGGATTATAGTGATAAGCGCATGAGAACCATAGAGTGTACTACTGTGTATGGTAAGACACGGAACGTAACATGACACCGAATACGAAACGGACGTAACGTGGTCAAAAAATGGTGGATACGCCGCTGGTACTGCCTATATATAAGTGTTTTCACCATGTTACCAAAATTTCGTAGGACGTGCTATGAGAAATTCAGTGTTTTGCAGACCTTTTGGACCTAATACAACTTCACGCAACTCACAAACGCATTATATCCGATTATCCATGACGAGACTTCATCCTTAACACACTACGTTCATCTATCCAACATTTATGCTATTCTCATACTTGTACTCCTTAAAGAGTCATTCGTTCATTCTATACTCGTATTATTCTCCTTATCCTTTTAGTTCATACAAACCGCATTCGCAATTATGCTTTTTTAAACATTCGAGTTCTAACTTGCCTATAAAATAGTCTTCCTATTCTGAAATTTTGTGTAACTGTACTTAGTATGCCTTTAAAGCTTTATTTAAGGTGCCAAACCTTCTCGTTTCACTCAATAAACAATCTTCTACAAATGTGATTCCGTTACCACGTCCCATCAAAATACAAACCATTTGTCATCATCTTCTCTCTTATTACGTCACCTTTTTAAATACGTCGCCAATTTAAGCTACTCAAAGCGGTTAAACTCACTTCACCTATATACGCACCTACATATTTTCAACTATGTCAGACACCTCAAATTATTTTAGGCAACAAACTAACTCACAATTTTACCTTATCGTTCTCCAAAGTTTTGTGCCTTTCAAAATATTTCAAAATTTTCAAGTCTCAAATTTTTACTAAAACTCTTCAAGTCTACCTCTTGAATAAATTTCGAGACGAAATTTCCTAAAAGAGGGGAGACTGTAACGCCCCGCGTTTTCATACTTCCTAAAATTAGAAACCATCGTTTGTAAAACTATTTTTGGAAACTTCGTAGTCTTGAAATCGTTCTCTCATTAAAAGCGATGTAACATCCGAGACTTGGATCATGAATAAAACTCGTATTTTGTTAATCACATGTTATGCATACTTTATATATGCTCATACGTTCAATTTCGTGGAACAAATTATGCTTATTCATAATTCTTGGAAACTAGGTGCTAAACTTGTAAATACATGAAACTTACGCATAAAACGTATTTTGGTCATAAACGATACTTGAATACGACCTCCGTACGCTTAATTATACTTGATTATGTTCCTCATACTCAAATGTACCTCAAACTATGCTTTTGTGACAAGAATGGCCCTTAAAACCCCTAAAATGCATCAATTACACAACTTCAGGGGCCAAATTGTAAAAAAATGAAACTTATTCAGAACCACAAGTGGCTCGCGGCCCGCGTGGACTTAGCCTGAAACCTCAGGCGGGCCGTGTGAGGTCCCTGATCTGCAGAAAGTTGGATGGTCGCGACCAGCTTCCATTTTTGAGCGGGATTTCGAGTTTAAACCGAGTTTTGGCACTTGTTAACCCCTCTAAACAACCCTAAACACCTCCCTATAAGTACCCAAGCTTCCCCAAGCACTTGGACACTTTCACCACTCTCAAATCTCACCGAAACACTCCCAACTTCAAGCAAGAATCTGCATTTTCAGACAGATTCATACCTCCACACTAAACTTGGTATAACTTGCTCATTTCTTGATGAAAACACTTGATTCTTCTTCCTATTTGCTTGGTTAATCATGGAGTTTGATTCCTTGACTTCTCCTTGGAGAAATCAGACCTGGAATTGCTCCGAAATTGACCAAAAACTTTCTGTTTTGTTACAAACTTATGTAAACTTCATCCAACTTGTGTTTGACACAACTCAAGCCAATGTCCTAATGCTTACAACTCCTCTTATGGTTGGTTAAGCTTAAAAACATGGTTGAGACATCTAAATCAGGGGTTAAAACCTCATAAACTTTCTGTTTTTAATTAGGGTTTTACCCACAAGTAGTGTTCAAGTATGAAACTTGATGAATGTGTGATGGTTGGACTAGCTTGGGCTATCCTTCATAAGAATCCACTCATTACTTGATGTTTTGCTATAGTTTAGTTGTTGTTAATACCATAATACTTGTATGTTCATGACCCTCCTTGTTGTTTATAACAACAAGTGTAGTGGTGAACAATAGAGGTGCCTAAATGGAAGCTTGTTCTTCCTACCTCATGTATGAACTCTATGACACAAAGAGGTGCCTAAATGGAGACATTGATCTCCTACCTCATGCTTGAATCATAAGACTTGTAACCAATATAATATCTAAGCTATTCTATGTACATACATATATACCTAAGTAACTAAACTTTATGGTAACTTAATAGTTACTTGTCAAGAATATGTTACATCATCTATGACCATGCTCTTGTTACGACTCTAATGGACCTTTGAATCCATGAAATCATACCAACTCTCTTGAGTTCTAATAGTGTCAAGAACAAGGGTTATGTGTACTAGATGATTATTTTCACATGTTATTCTCATATGTTATTTTCATAATCTTTTATTCCGAATCTCGACCCTAAACATACTTGAACTTTAACCCTTACATATTCAACCTTCTAACCCCATCAACTTCGTCACATTGGATAATCGGAAAGCATATGCAAATTTGTGAGTATGCTCGCAACCCCCTTTTTTTATGTTTACCACTTTTTGGGGTGTAACATGTTTTACTATTAAACTACACTTAAACTTATTCTTTATGCAATGCACAAAACAATCCTTATACATGAATACTATGTTATGATACTTGATGCTTACGTGGACCATACTTATGTGATATGTTTTAGTCATTAGCTCTCACGAGCCTCCCTTCGACATGTATAGCGCTATAGGAGTAACGCACCGCCCCCCTTAAACTTGGGTCATGTTGAATTAATTAAACTTTCTTGCGTAAACAGAGGTTGGCTAGAAATATTGCATGCCACGACAGGTTGATCTCGTATAAACTAAGTTGCCATGTGGATTTGTTTTAAACTTTTATACTTATACTCATACTTATGCTTAAACTTGTATACTCGCCTTTGCTTTTGCATTGAACTTTATCTTAAACATGTTACAGGTTGAGGATGATGATGCTAAGAAATGAAGTAGCATTGATGCCTAGATACACATATAGACGTTTAGGTTTAATCGTTGTATCAATTTTGATTATGTTGTATTGTATTTCCTTTGAACTTGACGTTATTTGATTTCTTTGTAATGTTGACAAATGAATTATGAAATGAAATCGGTTTATTAAATATTGTCACAAATAGCGTTATGATGTCTCTAGCAATCTTCACACTTCGTCTCATCCCGATGTTTCCGCCATTGGTTGGGGTGTGACACTACGGGGCATAAATTGGTCTTAAACTCGTTTTGGGCATAATGGAAGGTATCCTACTGATATCACAACATATTTAAGGCATATTAACTTAGGAAACCTGTTCATGACTCTTTTGGTTACCCGTTATGCACTTTTCGCGTTCGGATCGGCTTATGGAACTAGTTTGCATAAATTAACCGAAACGGGTCAAACCTTATCATTTTTATCTCAAAATCCAGAATGTGTTTAGTTCACCCTTATTACACAAGTATACAAGCTTGTCGGGTCTAAACCACATTCTAATCCGGTTCTCGCTTAATCATGCGTTTTGAACCGTATCTTCCTTTGAAAACTAATCGGTCTAAGCACAGGCTTAATTAAGACCCGTTAGGAATCTAATAGGTTATTAAAAACCTTCGTTCCAGATTTAGGAGCCCAGTAAAAGCTATTTGTACTTGCTTAGTGGTATACGGCTGGGATAAATTGTATAAATTTGCTCAGGTAAATACTTTCAACTTATTTTCCTTATACGGGCTTGGGGTACGGTATATAAAATACCGCTTGGTCGGGCATTTGACCTTAATCGATTGGTGGTTAAGTATTATCAAGATGACCCATTTAAAAATTTGTTTTGTTCGTTTTACGCCTTTGGGAGTTTAATGACCATGTCCCGGATATCCTTGGCATCATTCATAGAATGGCCACGACCTTAGCACACGGGTGTAGGCGTACACCCGTCAGTGTATCTATAATTAATAAAGTATAACCGCCGGTACGAGAAAAAAAACTCGTCGCGGGACTATACTATGGGGTGTGTCTATTAATTTTTAACCCGGCATGAACCGGGCTACTAAACGCATAACAGACATGTAATTCATTTACAAGTTTATATTCAAATAATTATCCCAAGTTATAAAAAGTTTTGTGCCGTTTGCACTCAAATCAATTTTCTAAAACATTTTCAAAATGAGTCAGTTAAATTGTATTTACCAAGGAAAAATGACGTATTTTCCAAAAAGGCAATGTACAGGTACTAATCGGAATAGGTTGGCTACTCCTAGCATCAATAAAGAGTCTCGCAAGCTTAGATGCCTAAAGTCTGTTGAACAATGTTTCATTTTTATCTTCGATCCGCCTGTGGATCCTTTACTTTCCGTTTGTAATACTTTGATATTACTTTATATCGGTTTGTAATATATTCATCTTTTGCTTCCGCTGTGCATTTAAATTGCGTTGTTTGACTATGATGATATCAACTACGTCACGATACTCCCCACCGGGCCCACCGGTGATACGTGGAAATATCGGGGTGTGACATTGTTATTTGAATTTCCTTGTAATGTTTGACAATTCGGTTTATGAAATGAAAACGGTTGATTTAAATATTGTCACAAATAGTGTTATGAAGTCTCTTGCAATCTCGTTTTCGTCTCACTCCGATGTTTCCGCAATCGGTTGGGGTGTGACAGATTGGTATCAGAGCCATAGCTATCTGTGCAACACGTATGGGCATCGTCGTGAAACTTGTTTAAAACCGACCAAAACCCAGAGTTCTTCCCGATGCATCGCTAAAACACAACCAACACTCGTACAAGTGGAACCAGAAGAATTTCAGGATTATGTATTTCAAAATACATTCCCACCTACAATTTTGGGGACTTTTAAAAACTTTTGTAATTTATGCATATGTATACTTAATCTAATTTATTAAAAGCATGCATATTATTGTAAAGAAGTACATGCATTTACGGCCCAAAAAACGGGTTATTATAAGACGGTCTCGTTGGCCCGGCCCGTGCCTTGGCCCATAAAGTTTTGTAAAAAGCTGTTTTTAACATAAAGACGAGCGTTGGGCTGGCTTGGATTGGTTGTTGATAGCTTACCGTTTGGGCTAGTCGGGGTTAATAGTAAATGGGCCAATACATCCGAGTTTACAAAATATAAGTGTCCGAGTTTTGTTTATATCATGTGTAGTCCGAGTCTGTACATACGTATGCATATACTAATTCGATAAAGAGAAGTAAGATGGTCCGGATATGGCTTGGATTGGCTATTGTAAAAAAAAAATTTTTTAATTCACAATTTTTTACCTATAAATACCCATCCCAAACTTCATTTTTCCACACCAAATAACAAATCTTCAACCGAACATGGTGCATTGGACAGAGGAAGAGGAAATCGCACTTGTGACATCGATTGTTGATGCACAACGTACTCTACAGCGCGGTCAACCACGTATTGTGGACGTGCGTTTCAGCAATACCAACAATACGTTGGGTACGCGTGCTACAATTTAAACACATGTCAACACAAGTGGCGTGAACTCAAACCGAAGTTGGATCATTTTAGAGATTGCTTCGACTGTGTCCCTCCAGGCGACTTGACCGACGGCGATCGAGTTGAGATTGCGAAAATCGTGTATCGGCACGATGGTGGTTCGGATTTTAAGTGGGTTCCCCACTTTAATATTTATCGAACTTTATAATTTTTTTTCTTTTTTTAGTATTTAATATTTAGTAACTACTTTCTTATTAATTTTTTAGGATCTAATAATTAGGATTTTTTAAAGATTTTAGGATTTTATGTAACTATTTTTTTTAAGATTTTAGGATCCTATGTAACTTTTTTTTAATTAATATAAGTATGTGTTTTATTATATAAATGTCAACTATATTAAAAAAAATAAAGGAAAGCACATACCAAAAAAGATCTATTAATTTGGTAAACATAACCCTATGAATAAATCAGAAAAAACATTAGGTATAGCCATATCTATACTACTTTATTAAGAGAACTAGGATTTCTATCCTTTTGGTAATTTTCCATTGTGTACACATCTTTAAGCAACATGTACAAGTGAACCAAGCTCTTTTAGAGGGGGTAAACTTGCCCATTCTTCAAAAGTTTAAGACACTTTATGGGCATTTTAGGGATTTTGGCACATGTGTAACATATAATATTAAGATAATATTAACATGGCATATGAAGAGTCTAAGTTAATTGATTAAATTTATTAAGAGTTAGACCTTTGTAACTTATAATTAATATGACATGTGAAGAGTCTAAGTTAATTATTATTCTAAATAAATTTATGCTTTGTAAATTGTAAAATTGAGTATTGAATTCAACTAACAGACTAACAGGCGCCTATTCATTTCTATAATTGTTTGTTTTCCTTTATTTTTATTGATAGCTGGTAACTGATCATCATAAATTTTATATAATAACAATTACGTGTCACGCCCCCAAAATCCACCATGCGGAGTATCACCGCTTGGAGGCGTGACATGACCACGATCGAGCCACCAATCATATTGAACAACGTAATTAAGCAAATAAAATCAACCACAATACAATTGGTGATCAAAGCTAGTTAACTAAGTTTAGTTTAAACAGCGGAAGCATAAACGTAAATCCAAAAACATAAGTCCATAGTTTATAAGTTTAAAATCCAAAGCGTAAGTTTAATAAGTTCTTAAGGATTTAAATATTAAGCATGGAACATAACAGTCCGTGCTCCACAACGACTCCTTCCTCGTGCAAGCTCCAAGCATTTAATGACCTGTAAGGCATGTAACAACGAGTCAACAACAAAGTTGAGTGAGTTCACGGTTAGTTGTTTAGTTTTAGGTTGTTTCTGAAAACGTGGTTTGTCTTTCGTTGGCGTAATTGTCGTGGGGGTTACCCCGTAGTTGAAAGCATGATTAACCAGTTCATTCTTAATTACCCAAACCATATCCATTATCAGTGGGGGCTTCCCCATGTGAACCACTAGACCGTATGATATCGACTACTACGCAAGTAAGTTGTGCCCTACATCAGTGTCTATCATCACTGACGGTTTGCCATAGTCCATTAGTACACGCCCGCTCGACTGGAACGGTGTGAGGTTTATTAAACCTAATAGCGCTATTAACTAATGACCCGCTCGCCATTGGCCTCGGCGATTAAGTCGATATAAAATGAGGGACTTAATGATAGAGTTTTGTCTAGTAAGTTTTAAGGTTGTTGTCCTACCCAAAGAGGACGAACGTACGTAGTTCTACCCAAGGAGAATACGCAGGATTAATACTGGCATCCTACCTATGGAGGATGGCCGTACATATCCTACCCAAGGAGGATATGTAGATTCAGTTTTAAAATCTTTAACCCATTCCCAAACACCGAGAATCCCATGCCTTAGAAAGTGTGTGAACTCACCTTGGTTTGCTCGGTTAGATTCTCAAATATAGCTAACAATCAAGGTCGGTCAATCACGTCTTAATATGATTACCAGTTAGTCATTTAGTGGTTTTCAAATAGAGCACAAAGTTCCTACACGTATCTATCACATAACATGCATTACTTTAACGGCTTATGCCCATATAAACTCCCCATCCATTCTCGTTCACAAATAAACATACGACATTGCACATAACACTTTTATCGACACATAACATGTTAGATCATTCACAAATAACATACTTGACATTTAGACACGCAAATTACTACTTAGGTCATTTCAACTTAAATATCCAAAACTGGGCTGTTTTCGAGCATTTTAATAAAATAGTTATCTTATTTCAAAAATTCCCAACTTTTGACAGAAGGTCCTAAACGATCCAAATATTATTGTGTAAAAATCTCGGATGTAATTCATCACCAATATTTTATTAAAAATCATTTTCCGGACTGCAATCAGATTCATTATTTTCTGACTGCAGCCCACGGAATAATTCATTAAAAGTTCATTGTAAGTTGGATTGATGAAATTCCAGTGGGACAATTACTACCACATCAGTTTCCATCTACAGTACCAATTTCATGATCTAATCCTACCCAGGATTCAAGTTATGACTGAAAATATAACACCCATTTATTGCTGTAAAAACTCAGCTTTAGCTGCTGTTACAAATCGGGTCTTTAAAAATAGTAAAAGAAGTCCAAAAATTATGATTCCAGTGCCATTAGAACCGTATTTCATAATACATAAATCTAGACTTCAGAAAATACATTTTTCGTTAAGCTATGGTCTGGTTACAGCCAACTGAAGTTGGCTGTAAAAACCAACCAGCATTCTGTTTCAGCTTTTAACTTTCTAACTTGTGTTCGATTGATTCCGTTAACATGTTTAGTGATCACAACGACATCAATCATCAATATTAACAAGTAGATCAGTAAGTAATCAGCAACATAATCATCATATAATCATAACACAAGATTTACATCATTTACCCAAATAGCTTCTCTTTATCCACCCTTTATCACTTTATGTTCAAGATTAATGTAAGTTCTTTAGAGTTTCTTAAGTTTTAATCATTCAATCAACTATTAACCACCAAAAACAAGAACAAGATGGTGATTTAGAACACTTACTACTAGCTCAAGGCTAGGGAAGAAACAAGATGTAAATGTGGTGGATAAAAGAAATCTAGAACGGTTCTTGCACTTTCGAAAGCACCGGGCTTGTTTGTATAGCTCCTTGCACCTTTGGATGTATGAGGAATGAGTGAACAATGGTTGGAACTGGTGGTGTGGTGGAGAGGGGCGGCCGTAGGTGGTTATGAGGGAGAGAAGATGAGTTGGTTGATGTTGTGGTGTTTGAAGTGAGAGATGGTTTAACTTCCATGCATTCTTATAGACCAAGTTCACTAAACCCATCATGTAAAGTGTAGTCTAGATACCCAACATTAGCAATAAAATAATCAAAGGAGGACAAGGGGTGGGTCACCCCTTGTGACCGTCATTTTGAGGGGGGGGGGGTAAGGGTTGGGGTGTAATGGTTAAGTTACTACTTAGTTGGATTGTAATGGGTTTGGTTAGTATGTTAAGTGTTTTAACTAATATAAAGGGTGTTAGGGTGTTCGGGGACCCTAACTAGCTCAGAAAGGTAAAAACAATGTGTTTGGCAATATTTTCATGTTTCGGGTAAAGTCCGGTTGTTCGGTTTGACACTGTTCCGTTACAGTGCTTAATTAATCCGTAAAGTGTCATACATATATATTTTTGTAACGTTTTTAATTTTCAACATTCAGGAAAGCATAACGGACTATTTAGTAACTTTTCTATACGTTACTAGTATGTTAACAAGCGCATGTAAATATAACACTGAAATCAGAGAGCAGTTAAGTAATTCCACACAGTCCTCAAGCACTTTAATTATCAATAATAAATTGTACGGAATACATGGAATTTTGAGGGTTGTCACATTCTCCCCCTGTTAAGAAAATTTCGTCCCGAAATTTGGCACGTTGTTACTGAGGAAGCTAGTTATGTTGCGTTGGTTTCCTGATTTTCCTGGGGTGTCACATCATCCCCCCGTTAATTTGGAATTTCGTCCCGAAATTCTGCAGTAGCTTCAGTCTCAGTAGTGGTTGCACTTTTCTTAAACAGCTGGGGATACTTGAGTTTCATTTGGTCTTCTCGTTCCCAGGTGTACTCTGGGCCACGACGGGAATCCCAATGAACTCGGACAAGGGGTATCCTGGTGCGCTTGAGAATTTTAACATCTCAATCAGTAATCTCTATTGGTTCTTCGACGAATCGCAGCTGGTCGTCGATGGTGCGCTCCTTTAAGGGAACTATGAGAGTCTCATCTGACAGACACTTCTTCAGATTCGACACATGTAACACGTTGTGAACTCCACTGAGTTCTTCAGGTAGATTCAACCTGTAAGCGACTTTGCCAATTTTCTCAATGATCTCGAACGGCCCGACATAACACGGATTGAGCTTGCCTCGTTTGCCAAAACGAACTACACCTTTCCAAGGTGAGACTTTGAGTAGCACTCGATCCCCAACCTGGAACTCGAGTGGCTTTCTTCGCTTATCAGCATAGCTTTTCTGACGGTCATGAGCTGCCGCCATTCGTTGTCGTATCTGAGCAATTTTCTCAGTTATATCTGCTACGAGTTCTGGGCCAGTGATTTGGCTGTCACCAACTTCTGCCCAACAGAGAGGTGATCGGCACTTCCGTCCATACAATGCCTCGAATGGAGCGGCCTGGATGCTGGTGTGGTAACTGTTGTTATACTAACGGGAGATGTTTTTCCCAGCCGTTACCAAAGTCGATTACGCATGCCCGAAGCATGTCTTCAAGGGTCTGGATGGTGCGTTCAGATTGCCCATCCGTCTGTGGATGATATGCCGTGCTCATGTCTAAACGTGAGCCAAAAGACTTGTGCATAGCTTGCCACAGTTCAGAGGTAAAACGCGCATCACGATCAGAAATGATGGAGGTTGGCACTCCGTGCCTTGATACCACTTCTTTTAGGTAGATGTCTGCTAGAGTAGAAAACTTATCCGTTTCCTTGATAGCTAGAAAATGTGCAGACTTGGTCAGTCGATCCACGATCACCCAAATGGTATCATTACCGCGTTAAGATCTAGGCAGACCAGTAAAAAAAATCCATGGAAATTTGCTCCCATTTCCATTTCGGGATCCCTGGTTGTTGAAGTGGGCCTGATGGTTTCTTGTATTCGACCTTGACCCTAGCACAGGTTAAGCATTTACTGACGTAGGTTGCTATGCTGGCTTTCATACGAGGCCACCAGTATGTAGTCTTGAGATCATGGTACATCTTATCCGAACCAGGATGTACTGAATAACGAGACTTATGTGCTTCATGCATCACAAGCTCGCGTAGGTCTCCATACAGTGGAACCCAGATGCGTCCGTTAACATAGTAGGCGTCATTTTCCTTTTGTTCTAGTTGCTGCCTCGATCCTCGTAAGGACTCAGCCCTGATGTTCTCTGCTTTCAATGCTTCAACCTGAGCATCGCGAATCTGAGCGGGAAGGTTAGATTGGATGGTAAGTTGTAATGCACGTACACGCTTAGGTATAGTATCCTTTCGACTGAGGGCGTCGGCCACAACATTGGCTTTGCCCGGATGATACTTGATCGCGCATTCATATTCGTTCAAGAGTTCGACCCATCGGCGTTATCGCATATTCAATTCCTTTTGCTTGAAGATATGCTCGAGACTCCTGTGATCGGTGTAACTGGTGCACTTGGTACCGTACAGGTAATGTCTCCATATCTTAAGCACGAAAACAACTGCTACCAATTCCAAGTCGTGTGTAGTGTAGTTCCTTTCATGAACCTTAAGTTGGCGCGATGCGTAGGAAATGACCTTGTCACGTTGCATCAACACACAACTAAGTCCTTGGATGGAAGCGTCGCAATAAACCACAAAATCATCTGTGTCTTCAGGCAATGAGAGGATAGGCGCGCTACAAAGTCTATCTTTTAAGTGCTGAAACGCAGATTCTTGTGCATCACCCCAACGATAGGTGACACCCTTCTGAGTCAGTGAAGTGAGAGGTTGCGCAATCTTTGAGAAATCCTTGATGAATCTTGGGTAATATCCTGCCAAACCCAAGAATTGGCGGATTTCTGTTGGTGTGCGGGGTGCAGGCCAGTTCTTGATCGAGTCAACCTTGGATGGATCCACAGAATTCCATCCTTGTTTACCACATGGCCTATAAAATGGACTTCGCGAAGTCAGAAGTCACATTTCGAAAACTTGGCATACAACTGCTCTTTTCAAAGAAGTTCCAGAATAAGCCTCAGATGTTGCTCGTGTTCCTCCTGACTCTTAGAATAAATCAGGATGTCGTCGATGAACACTATGACAAACTTATCCAGGTAAGGCTTGCACACTCGGTTCATAAAATCCATGAAGACCGCTGGTGCATTCCTTAGTCCGAAAGGCATATCAAGAAACACGTAATGGTCGTAACGAGTTCTAGACGCGGTTTTGGAGACGTCTTCCTCTCGGACTCTCAGCTGATGGTATCCCGATCTCAAATCAATCTTAGAGTAATAACTCGACCCTTCCAACTGGTCGAACAAATCATCAATGCGCGGGAGGAGATAACGATTCTTCACGGTCACCTTGTTGAGTTCGCGGTAGTCAATACACATTCTGAAGGTACCGTCTTTCTTCTTTACAAATAACACTGGAGCTCCCCATGGCGAAGAGCTAGGACGTATGAAACCCTTTTCCAAGAGTTCTTGTAGTTGCGTGGATAGTTCTTCAAGTTCTGATGGAGCTAGACGATAAGGTGCTCGAGCTATGGGCGCTGCTCTAGGAGCTAGCTCAATCTGAAACTCGACTTGTCGATGGGGCGGAAGACCAGGTAATTCCTTAGGAAATACCTCAGGGAAGTCGCGCACAATAGGAATGTCTTCTATCTTCCTTTCTTCCGTGGATGTATCCGAAACGAGGGCTAGAATAGCGGTGTGGCCCTTTCGCAAACACTTCTGGGCCTTAAGCAAAGAGATGATGCCTACAACAGCACCACTCTTGTCGCCACGAATTACGAGGGGTTCTCTACCACGAGAGGGATGCGGACAATCTTCTCGTTGCAAAGAATTTCCGCTTGATGCTGAGATAGCCAATCCATCCCAATAATGACGTCGAAACTACCCAGAATGATAGGAATAAGATTGATGGAGAAGGTCTGGTCGGCAAGGACAAGCTTGCAACCCTTAACTACATGTGTAGCCTCTAAACTTTTACCATTTGCTAACTCTACGATGTGCTTGGTGTTCAAGAGTGTTGGAGTGCGCTTAAGCATTTGGCTAACTTTTAAGGACACGTAGCTAGTATCGGCACCCGAATCAAATAAAACAGTAACAAAGAAATCATCCAGAAGAAACTTACCCATTACAACGTCGAGATCGTTCCTTGCTTCACCCTGACCAATTACGAACACACGACCTTGGGCGCCATTGCCATTATTGTTACCTCCGTTGTTGCCTCCGTTGTTGTTTCCATTGTGGTTCCCATTTCTTTGCTTGTTGTTCTGATTTTGGTTCAGCTGGGGGCAGTTCCTCTTAAAGTGGCCTTCAGCGCCACACTGAAAGCATCCTTTATTTCCGTGCTGATGCTGCTACTGGTGGTTCTGTGGGGCTTGTTGTTGTTGTTGGCGATTCTGATTCACAGGACGTGGGCTCCTGCAATCTTTGGCTTCATGGCCCAGCTTGTGACATCTCTGACAACGACCCTTATTGCACTGCCCGCTATGGTGCAAATTACATCGATTGCACTTAGAGTGATTTTCCTTGTACCCACTTTGACCTTGGTTCCCAGAAGACTGCTGACTGGGGCTCCTGTACTCGTCTGTCTTTCTCTGCTGGGATTGAGCTGAAGCAGAACCCTTGCCCAAATTTCCATCCCACTTGCGCTTATTATCGTTGGGAGCATCAGAAGTAGTAGCGCTAATACGCTTGGGCAGCCTGTTCTGCTCAACTGCCTGATCGGTGAGACGATGAGCCAACTTGACGACTTGCTGAATGGTGCCAAGATTAGCTGAGGTTACGTGGCTTTGAATTTGACCTTAAGGTACAGTTCGATATGCTTGACAGGAGGATCCACCATAGTAGGGCACAAGATGGCTAGCTCATTTGACCTCTTCGTGTATGCCTCGATCTCAGACCCCGTCATTTTCAAATTGAAAAATTCCACCTCCAGCTTATGGATGTCGTCATGACTGTAGTACTCCTCTTTGATCAGTTCTTTGAAACCGTTCCATGGGGTGGCATTAGCAACTGCCAACCCAAGCAGTTAAACTTGTGCCTTCCACCAGGTTAACGCAGCACCTTCGAGTGTTCCAGTAGAATACTTCACCCTACGATCTTCAGGGCATTCACACATTTCGAAAACAGACTCGAGCTTCTCGAACCAGTGAAGAAGACCTACAGCTCCTTCTGTGCCACTGAAAGTACTAGGTCGGCAATCCATGAATGTTTTGAACGTGCACACAGGAGGCTGAGCATGAATGTCCTGTTGCGCGAGAAGAAAAGACAAGGTTAAGCACGAGGGTTGGTTTGCGAAGGTAGGATCTAAACGTCCTAAGATGGGTTGATATGGCAGGTTATACCTCCTGCAGGAACAGCTGCGAGTGCCTCAGCAACTCGTTCGTTGATCAGAACCGTCAACTGTGCTTGAGTGAGGTTGATACGTCCTCCGAGTCCGTTCATGCTCTTCATAACGAAGCAACGTAAGTGAGGAAAGTGTCGCGAAAGTGCGTAAGTGTGGGACAATAGTAGAGAGTAAGCACACAAGGTTCAAATAGCAATTATCATGTTATCTAATGCACAGTGTAAACTACCTAATCGACAATATAACATAGATCATACCACCTATTGTGTCGAGTCTTGCACGTGGAGCGAAGCGTCGTTGTGGATCGTTGAGCACTGTACAGGATATAGTCTGGTTTTATCAAAAAGCTTTTCCCTTTTTAAAACCAAGTTCACTATAACCAATGGCTCTGATACCAATCTGTCACACCCCCAAAATCCACCATGCGGAGTATCACCACTTGGAGGCGTGACATGACCAGGATCGAGCCACCAATCATATTGAACAACGTAATTAAGCAAATAAAATCAACCACAATACAATTGGTGATCAAAGCTAGTTAACTAAGTTTAGTTTAAACAGCGGAAGCATAAACGTAAATCCAAAAACATAAGTCCATAGTTTATAAGTTTAAAGTCCAAAGCATAAGTTTAATAAGTTCTTTAGGATTTAAATATTAAGCACGGAACATAACAGTCCGTACTCCACAACGACTCCTTCCTCGTGCAAGCTCCAAGCATTTAACGACCTGTAAGGCATGTAACAACGAGACAACAACAAAGTTGAGTGAGTTCACGGTTGGTTGTTTAGTTTTAAGTTGTTTCTGAAAACGTGGTTTGTCTTTCGTTGGCGTAATTGCCGTGGGGGTTACCCCGTAGTTGAAAGCATGATTAACCAGTTCATTCTTTATTACCCAAACCATATCCATGATCGGTGGGGGCTTCCCCATGTGAACCACTAGACCGTATGATATCGACTACTACGCAAGTAAGTTGTGCCCTACATCAGTGTCTATCATCACTAACGGTTTGCCATAGTCCATTAGTACACGCCCGTCCGACTGGCACGGTGTGAGGTTTGTTAAACCTAATAGCGCTATTAACTAATGACCCGCTCGCCATTGGCCTCGGCGATTAAGTCGATATAAAATGAGGGACTTAATGATAAAGTTTTGTCTAGTAAGTTTTAAGGTTGTTGTCGTACCCAAGGAGGACGAACGTACGTAGTTCTACCCAAGGAGAATACGCAGGATTAATACTGGCATCCTACCTATGGAGGATGGCCGTACATATCCTACCCAAGGAGGATATGTAGATTCAGTTTTAGATTCTTTAACCCATTCCCAAACCACCGGGAATCCCATGCCTTAGAAAGTGTGTGATCTCACCTTGGTTTGCTCGGTTAGATTCTCAAATATAGCTAACAGTCAAGGTCGGTCAATCACGTCCTAATATGATTACCAGTTAGTCATTTAGTGGTTTTCAAATAGAGCACAAAGTTCCTAGACGTATCTATCACATAACATGCATTACTTTAACGGCTTATGCCCATATAAACTCCCCATCCATTCCCGATCACAAATAAACATACGACATTGCACATAACACTTTTATCGACACATAACATGTTAGATCATTCACAAATAACATACTTGACATTTAGACACACAAATTACTACTTAGGTCATTTCAACTTAAATATCCAAAACTGGGTTGTTTTCGAGCATTTTAATAAAATAGTTATCTTATTTCAAAAATTCCCAACTTTTTACAGAAGGTGCTAAACAATACAATAATAAATCTCGAGATCTAATTCATCACCGATATTTTATTAAAAATCATTTTTCGGACTGCAATCAGATTCATTATTTTCTGACTGCAGCCTACGGAATACTTCATTAAAAGTTCATTGTAAGTCGGATTAATGAAATTCCAATGGGAAAATTACTACGACATCAGTTTCCATCTACAGTACCAATTTCATGATCTAATCCTACCCAGGTTTCAAGTTATGACTGAAAATATAACACCCATTTATTGCTGTAAAAACTCAGCTTTAGCTGCTGTTACAAATCGGGTCTTTAAAAATAGTAAACGAAGTCCAAAAATTATGATTCCAGTGCCATTAGAACCGTATTTCATAATACATAAATCTAGACTTCAGAAAATACATTTTTCATTAAGTTATGGTCTGGTTAAAGCCAATTGAATTTGGCTGTAAAAACCAACCAGCATTCTGTTTCAGCTTTTAACTTTCTAACTTGTGTTCGATTGATTCCGTTAACATGTTTAGTGATCACAACGACATCAATCATCAATATTAACAAGTAGATCAGTAAGTAATCAGCAACATAATCATCATATAATCATAACAACACAAGATTTACATCATTTACCCAAATAACTTCTCTTTATCCACCCTTTATCACTTTATGTTCAAGATTAATGTAAGTTCTTTAGAGTTTCTTAAGTTTTAATCATTCAATCAACTATTAACCACCAAAAACAAGAACAAGATGGTGATTTAGAACACTTACTACTAGCTCAAGGCTAGGGAAGAAACAAGATGTAAATGTGGTGCATAAAAGAAATCTAGAACGGTTCTTGCACTTTCGAAAGCATCGGGCTTGTTTGTATAGCTCCTTGCACCTTTGGATGTATGAGGAATGAGTGAACAATGGTTGGAAGTGGTGGTGGTGTGGTGGAGAGGGGCGGCCGTAGGTGGTTGCGAGGGAGAGAAGATGAGTTGGTTGATGTTGTGGTGTTTGAAGTGAGAGATGGTTTAACTTCCATGCATTCTTATAGACCAAGTTCACTAAACCCATCATGTAAAGTGTAGTCTAGATACCCAACATTAGCAATAAAATAATCAAAGGAGGACAAGGGGTGTGTCACCCCTTGTGACCGTCATTTTGAGGGGGGGGGGTAAGGGTTGGGGTGTAATGGTTAAGTTACTACTTAGTTGGATTGTAATGGGTTTAGTTAGTATGTTAATCGTTTTAACTAATATAAAGGGTGTTAGGGTGTTCGGGGACCCTAACTAGCTCAGAAAGGTAAAAACAATGTGTTTGGCGATATTTTCATGTTCCGGGTAAAGTCTGGTTGTTCAGTTTGACACTGTTCCGTTACAGTGCTTAATTAATCCGTAAAGTGTCATACATATATATTTTTGTAACGTTTTTAATTTTCAACATCCAGGAAAGCATAACGGATTATTTAGTAACTTTTCTGTACATTACTAGTATGTTAACAAGCGCATGTAAATATAACACTGAAATCAGAGAGCAGTTAAGTAATTCCACACAGTCGTCAAGCACTTTAATTATCAATAATAAATTGTACGAAATACATGGAATTTTGAGGGTTGTCACATTACGATAGATTCTTATCTAAGGGTGTAAGGGGCACTCACCGAAGAGGTGAGTCCCCTCTCTTACGCCCAACCAATCAACTAGTGCCACGTCAACTCCCCTCTTAAACTCCCCTAACACCCCATTTTGATAGCGGCACTCCCCTCTTAGGGGAGTTGGGGGTTTTTTTTTTTTTTTTGTAAAATTATGCATGTTTATAAATTAAAAAAATATTAATAAAAATAAAAATTAAATAAAAGACATTTCATTAAATTAAAAAAAACAACCTAGAAAAATAAAAAATACATTCAAACTAGAAAAATAAAAATTACATTCAAACTAGAAATATATAAAAACAAACTACTCGTCGTCCGAACTCACTTCAAGGTGAGGCAGATCTAAACTTCCGAGATGCTCAACGAGATCGTGTTTTAGTCTCCAATGCGTGTCTTCGTCAATGAGCTCCGTATAAGCCGTATCATCGAAGACGGGTTCGACTGGAGGATCTTGAATATGTACCGGTGCTATCGCCCTTCCGTCGTCTTTTATAATCATGTTGTGTAAAATAAGGCACGTATACACGATGGACCTTATCTTTCTCACCGTTTTCGAACGCATTGGACGATTTAGTATTCCCCACTTCGCCTTTAACACACCAAACGCCCGTTCAACATCTTTTCTTGCGGCCTCGTGTTGCCTCTTGAACTTTTTTTTATTCGGGTCGTGAGGATACGGAAAAGACTTCACAAACACGGACCAGGTAGGGTAGATCCCATCAGTAAGATAATACCCGCATTTGTATAAGTGGTTGTTCACTTGAAATGGACAATTTGGCGCCGTTCCGTTTCGTTGAGCAACGTTGATGTCGTTTTGTGAACCCGCCAGGCCACAAAAAGCATGCCAAATCCACAAATCTTGAGACGCCACCACTTCTAACATAACCATCGGGTATTGATGATCGCCTCTCATGTATTGTCCACGCAATTCTGTGGGGCACATTCTCCAGACGAAGTGTGTACAATCCAGACTACCCAACATACCAGGTAGGTGATGCCTCTCCTCATGAGCCTGATACAATAGCGCAACGTCGTGGCTCGTTGGTCTACGTAAGAATTCACCGGCATACCTTTTACAGACCGTCTCGCAGAAATATTCAAGGCACTCACGAGAGGTCCTTTCAGACATATTTAAATACTCGTCGTTTTCGTCTGGTGGGTTACCGGTTGCAAGTTGTTTAATCGCCGAAGTAACCTTTTGCAACGGCGTGAAACTTTTCTTCATTCTCCCGTCTAAGCCTTCTTTAAACCACTCGTCATATGCTTCCACGTCACTAACAATTTTTAGGAACAAAGACTTGGACATACGAAATCTGTGACGAAAAGTATCGTCATTAAATTTTGGATTTTCAACAAAATAATCGGCCATGAGTGTCTCATGGCCTCCCTCACGATCTCGACGGACAACTTTTTTTTTTATTAGACGATGTCGTGTCTAGTAGCTCCGCTTGTTGGATGAGATTTTGGAAGAAAATTAAGCTACCATTGCTTGACGATGCATCTCCATGTCGGAAAAGTCGGGTAGGGTAGAAAGAAACGGAAACTTGGAATCCATTTTGTGTTGTATTTGAAAGATTTGAGAGTTTGAGAGTGGTGGTGTGAGTTTGAGAGTGGTGGGTGTGGTAAAAAATTTGATTTAGGTTGGTTTATATTTATATTGTTTAAAATAGTTGATTTTTTTTTATAAATTTGACCGTTGAACAACGGTCCATTGTCGAAGATCGTGCCAAACCAAGCGGTGACTCCACACCGCTCCCCTTCACCGATTCGGGTCCCCGCTTTGATGGCGACGGTGTTCCCGATCGGTGACTAGGGTCACCGATGACCTCCCCGATTGGCGCCCCGTGCACCCTAACAATTACAATTCTTATCTACAGTAATAAATAAAGCCTTATTTTTACCATATTTACAACTCTGCCATTTATTCAATTTCCATCTTAATTTCAACTTTTTAACCGCACAACAGAGGACAATCAGATGGTTTTTGTATGCCATTTTTTTTGTCTTATGGTATACTTTACAAGTATAGTCCCTCAAATTTCCATACTTATTTATGGAGTTGAAAGTTTAGGCTAGACGGTATGTTGTTGTTCATATGGTATCCGTGATTAGGGATAAGCAAATGATACTGGGTAGCAATTATCCCAATCCGTGATAAAAAAATCATTAAAGTTAAGAAAAATAAAAAAATGAAATAATATTATTATATTAGAATAATAAAAGTATTAAAAAAAGCTATATATTATTATAATAATAAAAACACTATTCATTGTCTTAATTAAAAGTTGAAGAAAATAAAAAAAAAATATGTGATATCGTTGTTGTTCGATCGGTACCCGTGATTAGGGATGAGCAAATGATACCAGGTAGCATTTATCCCAACCCGTGGTAAAAAAATCATTAAAGATAAGAAAAATAAAAAAATGAAATATTATTATTATATTATAATATTAGAATAATAAAAGTATTAAAAAAGCTATATATTATTATTATAATAATAAAAACAGATATTCCTTAGGTTTGTATAGATAATTAATTAATTAATTAATTAATTAATTAATTTTACACTTAAAAAAACAAAAGAGGATACCAAGATATATAGTGTGGTAACTCATTGGTACAAAACTTGAGCTAGCCAATGATCTCTAGATCAAGTGGTGGAAAGCTTGTATTTCTTTTGGAGATAAGGTTTAACTCCCAGTTGGTACAGAGTGAGATACAGGTGGGTAATTATAGAAGACCCAAGGAAACCTAGGTTCGATCCTTGAGTCAGACGAGTTTTACCAGTAATTTCACCGTCATGACTAGAGGCGGGTGGGTTACCGGGTATTTCCTGGAAATGGTGATGGACTCAGGTTATTCTCGGAGTACTCTGTTTGGTCCAATGGATGCCCCGAGAGTGTTCAAGATTGATTCTGTTGGTCGTTAAAAAAACAAAACTTGAGCTAATTCGGCTAAAGTAAATCATTCGTTGGCTCCTGTAACTTAGCCCCCTTCTTTATATATCGGTACTTTGTAAATATATTATCTGAAATTTATATGATTAAAGATTCTTGTTAACTTATTATTACTGAATTTTATAAAAACAAACAAACACACCATAAAAACTTAACAAGTCAACTTATCGAGGCACTACGAGCTGAGTCAAGTAAGAGACGAGTTGAGAGCTTACTTGTTCTCTATTAAAATAATCTACAAACAATATATAATCTTTTATATAATTCATATATATTTTTTAACGGTGAACTTAATGATAAGGTTACCACACTCTCCAAATCGAAGAGCCTCGTATTGCCCTACTTTGGGCAGATTATGTTGTCTTAACCGAGCCCACGCTGGCTTCAAAGTTTGACTTTTTTGGGCGTTCCCCCGGGAAACCATACCCAGCTGCCACTTGAAAGTCGTTGTGGCACCACAAGAGCAGAAATCTCTGGCGTAACACACGGTAGGACGAAAACCCAGTTAGGCTCGGGAATCGAACTGACAACCTCAAACAAGGCCTAGTCCAAATCATTCATTGCTTATATACACCCCAATATGGCACGAGTGAAAATTAAACTTGAGTCTCCGTTAAAAAAAACCCAAACCTCCTACTACTACGTACGCCACAAGTGGGGTATCTAATTTTCAACTACAACAATACTAAGTGTCGGTGGCAATAGTCTTTTGTTTGGGATTGGATGACTTGGGCGGCTACATGCCACCCAATTTTTTTTTTTTTTTTTTTTTTTTTTTTGCAAATTACGATTTTCCCCTGTTTATATTTATACTCATGCATGGCACTCCCTTATTGGCCCAAAAAATTTACGATTTTATCCCGTTTTAAAACTGGGATCTTATCATCAGTTCAAAATTATGCTTTTACCCTCACTTAAAAATAAATTTACGCTTTTACATTCAGCCAAAAATTTTCAATTTTGCCATCGGCTCAACATTACGATTTTGTCCCGTTTAAATTTACAGTTTTGCCATTAGGTTTTTTTCTTTATAATAACGATTTTGCCATTTGTTGAAAATTATGTTTTTACCCCATTTAAAAATAAATTTACGCTTTTGCTCTCAGCTAAAAATTTCAATTTTGCCCTCGGCTCAAAATTACGATTTTGCACTGTTTAAATTTACAGTTTTGTCATTAGTTTTTTTCTCACACAGCCAAGTTACGATTTCGCCCTCAACCCCATTGGTCCATTTAATTTACGATTTTCTCCCTGAAACAAAATTATGATTTCCCCCTCAGTTCAAAGTTACGTTTTCCTCATTGTTTTAATTTTTCTATCAAAACTATAAAAGTTTTTAATTTTAATTGGTTGACTCGATTTAATTTTTTTCGTCTAAAAAAGCTGACTAAGACTCACTTATTAGTCCTGAAAATTACAGTTTTGCCCTGAGCCCAAAATTATGGTCTTATCATCATTTTAGTTTCTTTCCTAGCAAAATTATAGTAGTGTTTTTTTAATTTATTGAGAACTATTCGGTCATCGCCCCGCAACGCGGGCGGGACATAAGCATGGCAGGGAATAGTGTTTCCCTGCCATTGGTCGAAATGGACGGCCGCCCCTCCTCTGTTGGACAAACCATTTTATTATTTTCTATTCACTTTAAAATTACGGTTTTACCCCCATTTTAAAATTACGCTTTTCTCCCAACTAAAAAATATAATGACCCTTTTGCCAGCAGCTCAAAATTACGATTTTGCAATCGGTTCAAAAATTATGATTTTACCCTTAGTTTTTTATTTTATATCCGCTTTTAAATTACGTTTTTGCCCCCAGTTTAAAATCACGTCTTCGCCCCCAGGTCAAAATAAAATTATGCTTTTGCCCCCAGCTCAAAATTATGATTTTACCCTCGGTTCAAAATTATGCTTTCCCCCGTTCAAAATAAAAAAAAATGACTTTACCACCCATCTAAACCGAAAATACGATTTCGCCCTCGATAAAAAAATTACGCTTTTACCCTCAGCCAAAATTACGTTTTCGTCCCAATTCAAAATAAAATTTTGTTTTTCCTCTGGCTCAAATTACGATTTTACATCAGTTTATTATTTTATACCCATTTTAAAATTACGGTTTTTCCCCCATTTTAAAATTATGTCTTTGCCCCCAGTTCAAAATAAAAATATGCTTTTGCCCCCAGCTAAAATTTACGATTTTCCCTCGGTTCAAAATTACGGTATCACACTCAATTCAAAATTACGTTTTTTTTGCCCCCAATGCAAAATAAAAATATAGTTTTCCCCTAGCTAACAATTAGGATTTTATCCTTGGGAAAAAATTTTGATTTTTCCCCCAAGTAAAAATAAAAACATTATTTTGCCCCCAGCTAAAAATCGTGTGAAAGAGCTGCCTAACACTTTTTTTACTTTTTCTTTCTAGCAAAACTATGGTACTATTTTTTTAATTGGTTAAGAATTATTTGGCTATCGCCCCGCAACGCGGACGGGCAACACCTAGTTCATATACAATTTATACTTGTGTGTATTGCTATTCTTTATAGATTTTGCATTAAAAAACGTTTTAAAATTAATTAATTGACATGATCGATTAAAAAAGTATTAAAATTAATTAATTGACACGATGATAGTGTTATTACTCGGGAATCTTAAAAGACGTGATAAGAAGATGATGAGATCTCACTAAAAATGTGTTATTTTGATTACTTTATTTGCGACTAACAACGGCCCCATCTCTACTTTGTACATTGACAAGTGATTCTACACATCAAAGCCTTGAAACAAGGAAAAAAGATACAAACCACATTATGTCTCATTATTTCATTCTTTCCCAAACCAAACGTTTTTTAAACCAATGTGTACTTAGTTGTTTGGATATAATTGACCAACAAAAATCATGACAATTTTTTTATATTAAAAGTGGGATTATTAATTTTATCAGAAACTTAACTTAGTGTTTGTATAATTATAGTCCTTATGAACATGGTTGAAATGTAAACTTTAAAAAAATATTTGTTTATAGAGTAAACTTCCGTTTTGCTCCCTGTGGTTTGGTCACTTTAACGGTTTTGCCCTAAACCTTTAAAAATAGTCATTTTCCTCCAATAGTTTGCTATGGTTTTTCCATTTTGCTCCCCGCCTCTAACTCCATCCAAATTGTCTGGTTTTCCATTTTGCTACTCGCAGGGAGCAAAATGGAAAAAAACATAGCAAACTATTGGAGGAAAATGGCTATTTTTAAAGGTTTGGGGCAAAACCGTTAAAGTGACCAAATCATAGGTAGCAAAACGGAAGTTTACTCTTGTTTATAAACTTGTTTAAAATATTCATACGTGTGAAATCAACAATAAATATAGCTTACTAGAACAATCAATGCATTTGTGGAGTCTATGTAGACGGTTTCTTGCGAATGTGGATGACATGTAAACTCTTTTGTTAGTGAAAATCTCTATCTCGCCAATATTAGAGCTTTAAATATAAATTTGAATCATCTTATATGCTAAAAAATTGTAAATATTTTTAATACCTCAATAGATTTTTGCATAAGTTACTGATACAACTTGTTATCGGCATATGTATTTGAAAAATAATAGATATTTTAATATAGCAAAACTGAGTAGGTGAATTTCTTTTACAAACTTTTCTTTTATATTTTTAAACGATTGTAATATATTAAAGCACCATAATGAACAGGACAAAAATAAATAAATAAAACAATGTAGACACAATAAGCTTTTTGGCCTTTTGAGAATTCTCATGTGAGACATTTTATGGGGATTCCATCCCACTTAATTTGTTCAATCAAGTCCACACTCAAAGTTTGCACAATCAAACATCCCCTAGCATCTTCATTTTAGAACCTTTTAATTTTAGGACCTATAAAGCAAAAGTAACTAAAAAACTAACATAGTCTTTTGTTTTATAAAACCAAACCAAACCTTTCATTGGGGTTTTGTTTTTGTTTTTGAAAAATTCAGTTTCATATTTTCAAAGTATTCACTATGTTGGTTTTCATTGTTGGTTTTCAACTCAAGTAAGGTTTGAAAAAAAAAAACGTATTATTATTGGAGATCTTGTAAGTGGACATGATGGTGATGAAAGCATCGAAGATTAACACTTAGAAATTTTGGAGTTAAAAGTGTCTAAGGGGTTTTATTTATTTTTTTTTTTTAAAAGAGCTTTAGAACCTCTTATGTCTGCGCCACGCAGACCACGCACAGACGTTTGAGCCTGCAGAGTGTTTGGTTTCTCGAAGACCTTCCATTAAAAAAGGTCTGCGAGACCTCTTTGTGACGCAGATTTGGATCAATGTCTTCAGATCTCTTCTCCTTCTTTTTTATTTCCCAGATATAAAAAACACACAAAACCCTAGCTCCTTCTCCATCTTCTCCACCTCCTCCACCCCTCCACGCCGCCTCCCTCCTCCCTCGTCACTGAAACCGCCGCCTCCTCCCTCCTCTCTCCTCTCCGCCGCTCCTCCTCTTCCACGCCGCCGCTCCTCCTCTTCCTCATCCTTCTCCTACGCCGCCGCCACGGAACGAGGATTGTGACAACCCTCAAAATCCCATGTATTCCGTACAATTCATTCTTGATAATTAAAGTGTTTGACGACTGTGTGGAATTACTTAACTGCTCTCTGATTACTGTGTTATGCTTACATGTGTGTGTTAACATACTGGTAGTATACAGAAAAGTTACTAAATAGTCCGGTATATTTTCCTATGTGTTAGGAATTAATTGAGTTACAAAAATATATATATAAGACGCCTTACGGAACAATTAAACACTTTAACGGAACAGTATCCGACCTAACAACCGGACATTACCCGGGACACCAAATATTTGTCAAACACATTATTTAATTATTTTTGGCTAGTCATGATCCCCGTGTACCATAACACCCACCAAAAATCATCACACAAACATATACTATCAAGATACTTGCACTCTAACTATCAATTACCATTTAGTTGAAATTTTACATCAAGACCCCCCCCCCCAACCGAAATTTCGATCCCCCATGGACCCACAAATCATTCTCCATCCTCCATATATTTGATTAGATTTTATGGCAATTGTTTATTTGATTTTTACTTGTGTAAGTATCCATAATATTTGATTCTTGCTTGTGTAAGTATCCAAAATATGTGAAGATGATTATAAGGCATGGCCATGAGATTATATTTCAATTCTTTATTAGATTGTTGCTTCCTAATCTAACCAAAATATACTTGCCATACTTCCTATCTTCCCATAGATTATATTTCAATTCTTTATTAGATTGTTGCTTCCTAATCTAACCAAAATATGTGAAGATGATTATAAGGCATGGCCATGAGATCTTACAATCAATTCAAGTCTTACACACCCTCACATTACTACTCCCTCTCTCTCATTCGGTTTCCCCCAAAACCGAAATCCATCACCACCACTATCATCATCCATCTCTTCCATTTTTACAAGTTCCATTCAAGTTTGAAGGTGATCTATGGAGGTGGCAACTTGAAGGACTTTCTAAGGAGCTTGTTCTAGTCTTTTTCACCATCATATTCTCAATAGATTCTACCCTAGCTATAAGCTAGTAGTAAGCTCTCGTTTAACCCTTGATTATCTTACTTTTATGGCTAATATTTGTAGAATGATGTTTATTTCACAAGAACACTAAAAAGGGTTTAACCAAGAAGATGAAACATGATGTACTTGTGTTAGTATGAAGTTGTTTTGATATGTACTGAGTATTTGCTTACTTGTTGATATTGATGTGGGATGTTGTTACGATCACTAAATATGATTAACGGGATCAACCGAACACAAACTAGTAAACTAGAGACTAAAAACAGCAATCTGTCCATACTTTACAGCCAACTTCAGTTGGCTGTAAACAGGTCATAAACTTAACGAAAAACCGATATTTTGAATCTAAAATATGTTATTATGAAATACGGTTCTAATGGCACCGGAATCGTAATTTTTGGACTCCGTTACTATTTTTAAAGTGTTAATTTGTAACAGCAACATAAGCTGAATTTTGACAGCAATAAATGGGTGTCATACTTTCAGTCATAACCTGAGTTTTGTGATGAATCGGACCATGAAATTTGTACAGTAGATGACAACCGATGCATATGTAATTACCCCACTGGAATTTCATAAATCGGACACTCGATGAATTTTTAATAAATTGTTCCGTGGACTGCGGTCAGAAATACACAAATCTGAGTTCAGTCCGGAACATGAATTTTTATAAAATATTGGTAATTAACCGGACCCCAATATTTTTACACAATAAAATATGGAACGTTTAAGAAATCCTGTAAAAATATGGGAATTTTTGGAATAATTCAACTATTTTATTAAAATGTCCGAAAACAGCCGGTTTTGAATATAAATGCTGAATTGAGATAAGTTGTGACTTGCGTGTCTAAATGTCGAGTATGCTATCCGTGAATGATCTAACATGTTATATATGTTATGTGCATTATCGTATGTTTGATTTCGAGTGGGGAATGGATGGGAAACTTAGAGGGCATAAACCGTTAAAGTGATGCATGTTATGTGATAGTTACGTGTAGGAACTTTGTGTTCTATTTTAAAGCCACTAAATGACTAACTGGTAAATCATACTAGGACGTGATTGACCGACCTTGACTGTTAGCTATATTGAGAATCTAACCGAGCAAACCGAGGTGAGTTCACACACTTTCTAAGGCATGGGATTCCCGGTGGTTTGGGAATGGGTTAAAGAATTAAAACGGAATCTACATATCCTACTTAGGTAGGATATGTACGGCCATCCTCCTCGGGTAGGATGCCAGTATTAATCCTGCGTATTCTCTTTGGGAGAACTACGTACGTTCGTCCTCCTTGTGTAGGACAACAACCTTAAACTTACTAGACAAAACTCTATCATAAGTCCCTCATTTTATATCGACTTAATCGCCGAGGCCAATGGCGAGCGGGTCATTAGTTAATAGCGCTATTAGGTTTAACAAACCTCACACCGTGCCAGTCGGACGGGCATGTACTAATGGACAATGGCAAACCATCAGTGATGATAGACACTGATGTAGGGCACAACTTACTTGCGTAGTAGTCGATATCATACGGTCTAGTAGTTCACATGGGGAAGCCCCCACTAATCATGGAAAGGGTTTGGGTAATAAAGAATGAACTGGTTAATCTTACTTTCAACTACGGGGTAACCCCCACGGCAATTACGCCAACGAAAGACAAACCACGTTTTCAGAAACAACTTAAAACTAAACAACTAAACGTGAACTCACTCAACTTTGTTGTTGACTCGTTGTTACATGCCTTACAGGTCGTTAAATGCTTGGAGCTTGCACGAGGAAGGAGTCGTTGTGGGATACGGACTGTCATGTTCCGTAATAAACACTTAATCCTTATGAACTTATTAAATCTACGTTTTGGATTTTTAAACTTATGGACTATGAACTTATATTTTGGTATTACGTATTATGCTTCCGCTGTTTAATTTAAAACTTGGTTAACTGGCTTTTGGTCACCAATTGTATTGTGGTTGGTTTTTATTACTTAAATACATTGTTCAATATGATTGGTGGCTCGATCCTGGTCACGTCACGCCTCCAAGCGGTGGTACTCCGCATGGTGGATTTTGGGGGTGTGACAAGATTGAAGAAGACGATCGGTACCAAGACGATCGGATTGGTTGCGTTTGCGGGGGTGTATCGCCGGAATATTATCGGAATTGTGATGGTTTTGAACCAGAGATTGAGATCGAGGTTGTTGTTGAGCACCGATTACACAGGTCGGTGTAATGGTTCTTACACCTCATCTGTAGATATACAAATATGTATCTATTTAGGCAGTGTTTTAAAAACCGGTAAATACCAGCCGGTTATACCGGTATTACCATTTCCAGATGTAAATCCGGTACGAAACACCCTGGTAAATAAGTGAAACGGCATAAGGTTTGTACCGGCGGTAAAATCCGGTATGCCGGTTTAAAATGTAATACCGGTACCGGCCCATGGTAATTTTAGTTTGGGTTGTTACTTATTTTTATTATATATGTTACTTATCTTACGTAATTTTTATATATTATAATTACTCGTAACTAAAACTTCTTATTTAATATTGTACGAAACGAAAATAGTTATCCTCTAGTTGATGAGGATAGCGATAATGGTGAATTTCACCTTTTATACGATCATGAACTTGATGTATTCAACACTCAAATGACTTAAACATATTGTACACTTTCATTTAAAAGAGCTTATTGGAAAATTGAATGATTTTCAATTATCTTTTGGATTATTTATTATTATGGATTAGCTTTTGGATTATCTTTTAATATGTAATCATACATTTTTGGCTTAACTTTTGAGTTGATGTTGTAATTTATGAAATTATAGAGTTAAGTAGTCAACCCGGTTGAACCGCTCGGTATAACCTGGTTCAACCAGTTGAACCATTTTTTAGCCTAATCCGGTTTAATTTAAAAACCGGTTTTTAAAACATTGTATTTAGGTATCTACGTGTATGATGTAAGTGGGTTCAGGTAATGAGTTTGATTAAGGTGTTTGTGTAACTTGATGAATGAATTGGAGAGATTATGATGGTGAATCTGAGTTTGTGTTATCAGATTATTATGTAGAAAATTGGTGTTTAAATTCTAATTATAATTATTGCTTTTGATTATGATTACGTTAATAAGTTAATTATTGGTGTTTAAATTATGATTATGCTTAATTGATTCGTGCCTAGCTTGTAGAAGTTAAAAAAGAAACAGTCTTCTTGCAGACTGCAAAGGTTTGGTCCACCTCTTCTGCTACAGATGTCTGCAGATGTGGTCTGCAGACTAAAGACGTTTTACCTCTGAAAAAACAAACATCTCCTAAGTGTGATAGATACTCAGGAAATTTATTATTTCCGGACATCCTTATAAACATAGGGAATGTCTGTTTCCCTAGTGTAGTCCAGAAATATTAGCATATGGTGCGTGTTATTAGGGGTGTTCAAGATCGGATTATCCGCTTTTCAGATATCCGAAATTTTCGGATAGTGAATATTGATATCCGAATCTGAATCCGGAATTTCGGATTCGGATATCTAAACGGATATTTGAATTTATTTAAAATAAAAAACAAAAATCATTTTCATGAAAAAAAAATTAAATCAAAGCCTATTATTTAGGATATCTGAATTAAAAAAAAAACAAAAATCAGTTTCATGGACAAAATCAAATCAAAGCCTCTTTTAAATAACATTCAAACTTTAAAACAATCACACACATTTAAAACAGTTGAAAGTTTCAAAATTCAAAACAAGTATCTATAATCAATTAGAAGTATAAGTTAGATTTACACATTCATACATAAAAAACGAGCAGGTCTACAATAGATATGGATAAGGTGTTACAGAATATCGAACTTAAGAGTGGTTACATGCCAAATGTAGACGCTTTGTGACCGGAGAAAGAGAAAGGGGTCACAAACTCACGGCGATGAAGTGTGGGAGAGGTGACGGGGTGGCTGAGAATTGAGAAAGTGGCTGAGACTTGAAAAACATAAACCCTAGTTTTTTCTTCTTTTGGATTTGTGAATAACTGATGTCAAAAAAGTGACGTATTATTGTAAATGTATTAGAGGAAATGGGTTGGGCCTTATTGGACTAGTTGGCAAAATATATTAATAAATATAGATAGTTTTTTAATTTTTCGGATTCGGATAATCCGATTATCCGAAAAATTTTAAAATTGATATCCGAATCCGAATCCGAAAATTCGGATATCCAAATTTTCAGATATTTCGGATACGGGTTTTGATGTGTGTAAAATGCAACATATAAATTACATCAAATGAGGCATAAAACTAACCCTTTTTAGTACTAATGTTGGAAAATGTGTGCTTTTGTCTTTCTTTTGTATTTTCAGGACTAAATGAGCTTAAATGAACAAAAGGAACAAATATGCAGCAAAAACTAACATAAATACAAAGAAAAGGAATAAATGTGGCATGCCCGACCCCTCGACAGCATCTTCCCAAGCAAAAACAAGAAACAGAGGGCTGACCACGACCCGTGCCCAGCGGACACGGAGGCGTGGTCAGGTGTCTGCAGAAAATGACAAAGTTGTAGAAGTTTCTATTCCCAGCACGGGGGGCGTGCCCAGCTCAGCACGGGGCGTGGTCCACGCTAAGATTCGCAGAATCTTGCAAATCTTGATAGTACAGATACGCTTCTGCACACGGGGTCGTACCCAACGAATATGGGGGCGTGTGGAGCCTATTACAGACAATTGCAATTAATGAAGAAAGAGAAAGATGATGGCAACGGGGTCGTGCGCAACGGACACGGGGCTGTGGCCGGGCTTCTGTTCAGGCTATAAATAAGGATGCTTGGTTCACTTCAAAGACATCCCTTGGCAAACCACCTCTCTCCCACTTCACCACCACTCCACCACCACTACAACACACACATCCACCACCATCATCCACCTTAGAGTGTGTGTAGTAGTCTCGGGATCCAAGATTGATAGTAAGAGTTCTTGTCAATCAAAGGTCATGTTTGGCTAAGTCTCTTACATCACTTGGTGAAGACAAGCATTTAATGTAATACTTTTGATTTTTAATCTTTTCGCACTTTCTATTTGGTTTTGTATTAATGACTTTAATAACTAGTTTCTTATGTTGAAGGTGAAACTTCTTTATCATTTGTCCTTGGTGTGTTGGCATTACTTTACTGTCTATATAAAGTAAAAGATTTTGACCATTCATATCTCTACAGTCTATATAGAGATATGTTGGCTACCTGGTCGGGGGTTAAGGGAATGGTTTGGTAAGGTTCTTGCCTTGTTCAGTGTATAGATCCTGCAAGGACATGGGTCAAGCTTACTAAGACCTCCTTCAATACCCACTGGTATTGGATGGCGGGGGTGCGAATGGCTTGATCCCCTCATATGTAAACTACTATTAATACATTAACCCGGCTACTTGGGATTGTATCCCTGCTGACTCAAACCACTTAGCCGAGGGTAACGTCGCCTTCAAAAGAGGGGGCTACCACTTTACGCATTAATAACTTAATTAATTATCTTTCAATATTCCGACCCTTTGGGATTGTATCCTTGCTGACTCAAACCACTGGGTTGAGGGTAACGTCACCTTCAAAAGAGGGGCCTACTACTATAACTAAGATAATCTCTTAAAAAGTGCAAAAGTGCGGAAATTATTAAAGGTTACATTAAAGGCGAGTCGGATCCAAGTGATTCATCTTGTCTATCTGTTTTTATTTTATTTTTATTTTCAGCATTTTAGTTTTTAATTTTCATGTTTAAAACCATTTCTAAAAATTTTGATTTGATTAGACGTTGAGGATAAACCGGTACTAAAAGCTCTTGTGTCCTTGGACGGCCTCGGTATCTTACCAATGCTATACTACGTTCACGATGGGTGCACTCGCCCATATGTGTGTTTAGTGTTAGTAGAATATCGTGTTTTATAAATTTAAAACTTGACTAATGTGTAAAATGGGCTTAAAATATTGATAAAAACATATAACACACGACACGCATCAAGTTTTTGACGTTGTTGCTGGGGACACAAGGATTTTAAGAAAGCTTAAAATCGATGGCCTAATCAGTTTTCAAAACCTTTTTAAAATCGTGCGCACATTTTTACATTTTTAAGTAGTTTTTGCATTACAGTATTCTGAACACGGGGTCGTGCTCACTGAACACGCCCCCGTGCTACATAAAAATAAACAAACTCCCAGATACAGAGTCAGAACACGGGGTCATGCTCATTAAACACGCCCCCGTGCTGCACAAAACCAGTCACATTTTTTTAAACGCCCAGATACAGAACCTGACCATGGGTCGTGTTCACTGAACACGGGGCTGTGCTCAGCCTCTGTTTCCGTTTTTATTTTTGTTTTCTGGTCCCGAGACTCTGTTGTGGTCTGCTGAGTGATTCTTATGGATCAATACTCAGGAGGTTACAACTACCACTATGAGGAAGATGATTATAGAGAAGAGTATTGTACCATTTGTGGTAATCCTCATTCGGTACAATATTGTGACCTCTTTGAACCATTCCCTTCGTACACATACTATGAGGAGCCTAGGTACGAGCCAACCACTTCATACACATACTATGAAGAGCCAAGGTATGAACCTTCTTCCTCATACTCATATTTTGATGAACCAAGGTATGAGCCTTCATACTCATACTTTGAGGAACCAAGATATGAGTCTTCACCTTCATATACTTACTATGAGGAACCATGGCGTGAACAACCCATCTCATATAAGTATTATGAAGAACAAAGTTATGACCCCTATCAATCATATACTTACAAAGAGGAACAATGGTATGAACCATCTACCTCATATGAGTATTATGAGGAACCAAGGATCGAACTTCCGAATTCAAGCTTTGAGGATACTTATTCAACTCAATTTGATAAACCACCAACTATCTCACCCGTAGCCGAAAAGATAATAGAACTCCTTAAAACTATCGAGCGCGATATAAAAGAAGCCTGCGCAGGGGAAGAGGAATCCCGCGCAAGGGAAGAATTAATATGTAATAAAGAAGGGATAGTTGAAGAGGTAAAAATGGAAGAACAAGTAAGTGAAAAACCAACACATGAGTTAAACAACGAAAAAGGTGAGTCCGATAACGTTAAACTTCAAGAAGAGTCTAATTTTCAAGAAATTAATCTCTTGTCACCTTCTTTCGAAAATTATTGTTTAGTACCCACTCATGCTAAGTTTTTAAAAGAGTTAAATACTAACACTAAAATTGACGAAATGGTAAGCATTAAGTTAACAAATGATCAAACTACGCTAATAAAAGATGGTCCATTTGAAATTAACATTACACCGGTTCCATGTTTCTTTCAAAATTCCTTTTTTAGTAATATTACAATTGATAAAGATCTTTGTGTTAATATAATGCCCAACTACATTTTCGAAAAATTAAGTATTGGTGATTTTTCTCCACTTCAAATACTTAATTTTGTCCTTCGTGACTGTGTACCTACTCGGTAATTGCTGAATGCTGCTAAGCATAAAAACTGGTCAGTTTGTGAACTTTCACAACTTACTGAAAAAGTCATTGTGATTGTGTTTTCATTTTGCAAAGATTTAAACTTGTTTTATTTCTTTATTTTGTTTAAGCATTGGACATCCTCTGCGTATATGAAAGTATCGAACTGGATGTTAGTGCCTGAACGTTTCTGCTTTATTTTACTTGGTGTTTCGTTTAAATCTTGGATCATCTATGCATATATGAGAATATCAAACTGGTGGTTAAGATCTAAACAATTTCAACTTGTTTTTGTTTCTTGTTTTGTTTTAAAAATTGGACTTTCTCTGCGTATCGAAAGATCAACCTTATTGTTAATGTTTATACATTCTACGTTATTTTTACACAAATCACAGTTGATGAAAGTTTAAAGGCATTACTTGAGTTAGTGTATTATATGATGAGGGGATATGCTAAGATCGTGGGGTCCATAAGAACTTAGTGCAAATTAAATGTACCTTAAGGTAACGGTAAGCATAACGAAAGTTTATAGATTGAGTTTAAGTGGATAACAATATCGGCAGTCCACGTGAATTTTTTAAACTAAGTGTTTCTTAGAACAACGGTGCAGCTGATATGTCTTATAAAACTGATATAATCCTCTAGCACTTTTTCTCACAAAAACAGTATTTGTAAATATTACATTTCAGTTTTGTTTTGTTTACATTTCAGCATTTTATATTAAAAAATATAAAAGGATTTTCGTTTCAAAATCTTCCATTGAGATTAGATAACGTTAAATGTGAGCCGGAACAACGAGGTTGTTGAGAAACTATTTGTGTGTGGATTCGTGAGACAGTTCTTAAAATTCAAATCTTGGAGATGAGGAGCATTATTTAAGGGGGAGTCTGGGGATTTCAACTTGAAGCTGAAGATCAAGGATGAAGATCAAGACTATGGCAACAGCCAAGGGGGAGACTATTAGTGCATATGTCTGTCGCCTACGTCTTGATGTAATAGGGCTTGTAGCGTCAAATATATGTTGTATGTGTAAAACTAATCACATCTGTATGGAAGAGTACATCCGCACGGATGAAGCTCATCCACACAGATGAGCATGTGCTTTGCACAAGTGTACACTACTCCGTACGGTTGGAAAGTAGTAGGGGTGTGCACGGTTCGGTTCGGTTTTTGGGTAAAACTAAAACCGTAACCGAAAGTTCGGTGTTTGGTTTTTAAAAACCATTTGGTTTCGGTTTTTTCGGTTTCGGTTATTTCGGTTTTAGCAGCGGTTTGGTTTTTCGGTTTTTTGAACAAATTATGTAAGATTCAGAACTTAAAAGTATAATTCAAAGTTTAAGAATCTTGTTAATATATTTAGTCTTTTAAATTAATATTATTCACATAAACGTAACTTTCTAATCTATTTTAATGTTTCTCCAAAGTTTTTGTTAAGACCTTTTCTTTTATAATACTTTAAAAACCATTTAATTTTTATATTAAACTTTGTTAGTTCTTGTAAACAATGGATAATTTTAATGATAAATGAAATGGTAATGCTCTTATTATAAATATTTAACAAACAAGAATAAAATTAATAATTCTTAGTAGCACGGGTAAACACTTAAACAACTATATAAAAATATATAGATTTGCTATACTATTAAAACTTATCAGTTCGGTTCGGTTATTTTCGGTTATTAAAAATCCGAAAACCAAACCGTCGGTTTTTGTTTCGGATAGGTTTTTTCGGTCCGGATTTTTCAGTTATTTCGGTTTTCTGCTCACCCCTAGAAACTAGTATATATAGTAAGTCAGACTTAGTGAATAGGGATGGATATGTGTGAACTTGGAGCGAAGCGCTGTCAAATATGTACCCTGATTGAAGATTGTTTATAAAACATAGAAAATTGTGAAAGCTTGTGTTTCTGCCTACGTTTGAAGGATTCGGCACAACAAACATAGGTTTAGATATCACCGTGAAGTATTTGAGTGATCCGCAACCCGGACCTACAAGCAAACCCCATTTTTGAAACTCAATCGTGTAAGTATTTGTAACAGAATATTTAACAATCATTAGAACACCTAACTAAAAAACCTTGTGTTAACTAAAAGCGCCAAATAACTACCTACAACCACCTCACCAAATGGTCTTTTATTCTTTAGAAACTTCATTAACGACTTCACCTTAAGCTGGAATACCCTAGAGATAATGGCAGGACAATCCTAAGCTTCCAAAGAAGGGTATTGTAACATATGCCTTTGGATCTCAAGCCACTTAACATTAAACGTAAACCTAGTGAAATATTGAGGGTTACCATGAATCCTTCCTATTGCTAGAGCATCCTGATAGTGCATGTACATGTAACATGATCCACCAACAAAAGACATTGGTAAGTATGTTCGCTTACGAACCTCCTGACCCTTATTATCTCCTCCTTTTATAGCATCATGTATACCCTAGTGTAACTCTAAATGGAATACATTTTGGTTTTGCCTAATATAGTCTAAACACCTCTCCTTAATACATACATACGCATCAACAATGAACTGTGAAATAACCGCCTACCCTTCAACAAAAGTTGTACATGTTAGCGCGATCAGGCAACAAATAGCTATAGTACATGTTTATAGTCAACTTTTGACAGGACCTATACTTAGTAAATAAAAAAAGTCTAGAGACCAACCCTTATCACCAAAAGGAAATAGTAACGGATATTGCAAATACATGCACAATGAATGTAGCTTTGTTATCCATTGGGGTGTTCAATCTGTTTTACGAATGATAACATCAAATATATCACAAACAGGGTTAGTATCAATGATAATAGCACCAATGCACCATGGTGACGGTTTGTCATAGCAGACTTAACCATGATGAGTGTAAAGACAAACAAAAAAAAAACCGTTAAAACTTTCCAATAGTCCGTGTCGATAACGAAGATTGAGTTTCATTAGTAAAAGAATGTAGTCGTTTAGAGATCTTGTTTTTAGTATCGTATTTGTATTTGTAGAAATCCAGGTCTCTCCTCAACAGGAGGACATAAGGTACCAATCTAGTGATAAATATGACAAGAAATTGTAAGCACATATGGTCCGGAACCTTGATTTATAGTATCATCTACTGTAGCACCAAATGAAGTCATTGAAAACATGGAATTATACGTACGATTGTTAGCCATGAAGTCACCGTAAGAAAACAAATTGATGAAATTGGTATAGGGTCTATGACGAAATGATAACACAACCCTGCCTACCCTGAAACACTAAGTATAACTAAAACCACCAATGAATGAAGTAGACACGAGACGCTCACCAATCCAAAACAAAGCACTACAAAATTGACAAACATTTTGACACTCACCACAGTCATCATAGCGAAATAACAGGAAATCCAGACAATCTTGAAGCCATAGATGAAAGAGTACGTGACCTTTTATGTCCAAATCCTAATCCCAAAATAAATAAAAAACAAAATGCATTGAAACACAAAAACATAGCCAATACCCAAACAAAGATAACACATAAGCTAACCATATAATGTTACAAAGAACATAAACATAAATATACAACTTGCAAACACACATGGAACGTAGTCAGTAGAAACAACAGTCATTGACTAATGCCTTATACATCCTTGTGCAAACAAAAACGCACGCCTGCATGACCGTCAGCAAAAGAAATTCCATGACAAACTAACCACAAAAGAAGGGAAATAATCGAAGACAAATAGATAACTAATAAGCAAGAAGACGTTACTTATAGGGAATGTCTTAGCATAGCATCACAGACGGAAAAAAATATCACAAAGACAAACACATAACAACTAAACCATCAATCATAGAAGTAAGATTTAAGTGTAAACATAATCAGACAACCTAAAGGTCATCGTCACCGACCAAAATGGCAGCAACAAATAAACAAACCATAGAAGTAAGCTTACAGCGTAACATGCTCGGACAACTAAAAAGTTATCGTCGACTGAAAAGGCAGCGACGTATAAACAACGCAGACCATAAAAAATTTTGCAGCATTTAAACAACGAAGGATTGTCTTAGATGAGATTAACCTCACCATCCTCGATTGGAAGTCTGTCAATGTCATAGCAAACAAGAAAAATGATACACTAAATGCTTGACACAGAAAAAAACAGAACACAAATCAACCAAAGACAAAGTCTTAGAAAATCATCATAGACTAAAACCAAGGAAAATTGTTTTAAAAAACACACATGCAAACAAAGATAATACGATGAAGGTAACAAAATATGATACCGAAAAACAAAAAAACAAAAGACTGAAAACAACAAAAGAAAACGCACAACGCAAACAAAACTAAGCAAAATACGTAACCGAAAAACCAACAAACGGTGAATTCCGGCGAGACTAAAAAAAATTGCAACAAAACTACACTAGAAACAACAATGACAAATGATAAAAGAAAACACACATGGTAAACGAAAGGTAAATGAACACATACGATACAACGTAATTGTCATAACAACAAACAAAAAACGAAACAGCAAAGGCCACAAATAAAACTCACTGAAAAAGCAAGAAAAAACAACCAAACAAGTTGCCGGATAAATTCCGCACAAAATTAAAGACAAAATGAATTGGCAAAGAAAGAATAAACAACACACAAAAAAATTAACCGAAAATGACACAAACAAAACTCACCAATTAAGCAAGAAAACGATTGATGACGAAATTGTCAAGCAAAAGTAAATGTAATATGAAATGGAGAAAAGTAAAACGACACTTAAGTGGAAAGCAAAGTACACGCTTCAAATAACAAAGAAGCCACCCAAAGATACAACACAACACAACAATGCCGAGAAAACTAACAAAGCGCAACGTACAACCCATGATGCATAAAAATCTTGTAAATTAACATTGTATACATATTTTATGTTAAAAGTTATAATATACATTCAAATTATGTTTGAAATCAATTACAATATTTTGCTCCTATTCAATAAATGCTAATTTGTGCTGGATTGTTTTTTTTCCTTGCTGAGTGATATGAAAAATGTTGTACTAATTCAACAACTTAGAAAGACCAAAATAGTGCAAAACAAGTTGGAATTTAATGATTGTGTTATTTTGTGCTTTATTATGGACAAGAAGAGTATTTTGTTTATAAGATTGCTAATACCCTTAAATATGGGTTAAAATAAAACCCTAATCATATTTATTCAATGAAAACATAAATATGAATGTCAAATTAGTGATACATATTTGTGGGAATAATTATCTTTTAAGAAGATGATGAAGTCATGATATCCGTTATAATACCTTGTGTTGCACTTTAGAGAGAATAGTTAGATGGTATTCTTAAGGAGTTTTCTTAGATTCACTATGATCAAAATGAATCAATGATCACTAATGATGAATATGTTATGAAAACTCTATATATTCTCTATTAAAGGTATCTAAAGGGAAATCTTAAATGTCCCATTGAACTAATCAATATTTACAATTAGAATCATCAAGTAATTATAAGGGACTAGTTATGTTATAATGGTAATGTTACTCAAATGATCTGTAAGACCACATCAAGAGGTTATTTCCAACAGAATGTACTACCAACTACACACCTATATACGAGGAGTTTCATTAACTTTATTCTTAACATAAAAGTGATGGTGAAGTATTTAAAAGTAAATTGGGAGAGAAATGTATAACTTAAATGAGTGAAAAGAAAGTGAAACAACTTTAAATAACAAAAAAAAAATTACATAATTACATAATCAGAGAGAATATGCATATGTTCATAACTAGATGGTTGAGAAAATCAATGTTTAGTTTGATCGGAATCAAATATAGTATAAAGAATATTATGTACAATTTTTGAAAGACATGTGTATTTGTCGTGGTCGAGTAGAATATATAGACCATCCCATCCTCCTAAGATTATATGTGTAGCAAGAGATTTGAAAATATATAAATGATAAAATACAAACAACGAAAAACCAATAGATATGTAGACTGCTAAATTCTTCATTTTTTATCCATTAACAAAATATATATGCATACACACACTTTTAATTCTTATGGCATGATTATTTTTTATGAATACGGGTGTTTTATCTTTATTGATTTAAGTTTTGGTCTTATGTGTGTTTAGAGAGTGTGAGACTATGAGTTATGATATATATATTTCATGTTTGTATGGTTTGTATACAAAGTCATACTAATAGTGGATAGGGTTTTCAAAACTTAAAGTTGCTTGGGTCAGCAAGCTATTTCAAATGGCAAGGTCCATAGTAATCGTGAAATTGGATCTTGTGCATTCTTCCCTTCATGGTTATGTTACAAGGGTTCAAAATAATCATGGAATTAGACCTTGGGATTTTATACACATTGGAGGGAGTCTTACACTTAAACTTTGGTCATGATTAGAATCGCTTTATAAGGCAGTGGCTAGTGTGTTATATCATTCTAATTTTCAAAAGGTTGTGGGACTTGATAACCTGACCAAAGTCTTTCCATATTATGAAAAGTATAATATAATGAGGTTTCAAAATACCACACCATTTTTCTATTTTAAATGTTATATATAAATATATAAATATTATTTACCAATGAGGTGGTGGTCCATTGACAAAGGCAAAGCCTTTAAACACCTTGGGAGGGAGACGTCTTGGATTCAAGTTCCACAAACGACAGGAATAAAAGAAATTCGTCGTTCAAAAAAATATTATTTATAACATCAAGGGGATTCGAAGCCTATGTGATATACGCCTTAGATTGATTGTTGCTCGACCACTTTTCTTTATCCATTTAACTTTATGCATGTTTTTCACTTTTAGTATTTTTCACCACTCACCTTTTGACTTGATTAAACAACATCAAATTGAAGTATTGAGAGCTATCATGCCTATTGGTTCGATACTTGGTTCTTACCACGACTATACTATGTCGCAATATGCGCCTTGTCTTACTATGTCATGTGTAGTAGGTCAAAGTATTTATCATATTTTAAATATAAAATGATGGTTTGTGTAATTTAATATCCTACAAAAATATATATACACTCAAACGCACATCATTGAACTTATGCTAGGTCTTTTCAAATACAAACATTATTCTAATAATTTAAATTCACTGATATATGATCATCAATGGAACACTATAAACGATGTGAATGACTCAATTTTTTTTCTATAAAATTTGCCAAGTTGGTCCCAAACTAGTGTTGGTGGAGAAAATATTTACCATTTTGGTGTTCCTTGAAAATTATTTACCAAAATAGTGTTTTTCATGTATTTTGTATTTACCTTTCCTTAAAAACTATTTACCAAAACTTTTTATCAAAATTACTTTCTATTTATTAAATAATATGCATAAAGAACGGAGTAAAATCTATTTATTATTTATCAAAATTACTTTTTATTTATCAAATAATATAGAAAAAGATCGGAGTAAACTGAAGTTTCTATTTGAATCAGAATTGCATTTTCTTGATTTACCCTTGTGTTTGTTTGTTATATCTTTTTTTTTTATCGAATAGAAAGTTTGACATCAAAATTAATCTGTAATATATGGAGCAGAAATATTACGTGGTTTTAATGTTGACTTTGTTTGCAATTTCATAATCTTACGATGGAACAGCAAATCGAATTCAAAGATAATACCATGGGATTTCATAACTTTTTAATAATAATTTTTTTTTAAATAACAAAATTTTTTCATTCCAATCAACACGGCAAATTACATAAAAAAATTTTCATTCCAATTTAAGTTATAATAAATTAAAACTTTTATAATTGGGATTGTTTTATTTACATAATGAAACCAAATTAATATATCTAGTATTATCTTATATTCAAAACGAGACAAAAAGAATCGTCCTAACTCAACAAACATGTTTATAATATGAACCAAATTAAAACTTTTATTTTGTTTGATATTAAGACTGGTAGCGGTTCACTTTTATCTCACATTTTTATTTTCACTTGTATATGATATTAAGACCGGTAGCGACCGACTTTATTTGTTTTTTTCATTTTTGTTTTTATGTGATATTGAAACTGATAGTGAGTACGTCAAGTTTTAATGGTTTATTAGTAATTTTATATTTCTAATTTGTTTAAACTTATTTGTGATGATTTCTGTAGTTCGTTTTTGACATGGGTTAGACTAAAAAAAAGAATTAAAATGAGTTGGTAAAAACACTATTAGGATTGATTGATAAAAAAATCTTGATTGAACGAATAAAAACAAGACAAAAAGGAAATGGATTGATTGAAAAAAAAAAGGTCTAGTATTTTAGTTAAAAGAAAAGGTAAATACAAAATAGATGAAAAAACACTATTTGGGTAAATAGTTTTTAAGAAACACCAAAATGGTAAATACTTTCTCCATCAACACTACTTCGGAAAATACATTTATGACGAGCTTAATGAAAAAGAGATTGTCGTGTTGACCATGATGAATTATCGGTGATATGAAGGGTTTAATTTGCCTATGATTAGATAAAGATGTGTTGCGTTTAATCTGTCGCAAATTCACCATAGCAACATGCCGTTTCTATAACAAGTATCAAGAATCAACAATGTAACTAAAAGGATATTGAATATCGATGATGTTGATAGCTGATTAGAACTAGAAAATAAGATAGATGCAACCAAACTCTCTTTTTGAATTCTCCTCATTGATGATGATTTGTTTTTTTTTTTTTTTTTTTTTTTAGAATTTTCCATTGATGCAATCACCCCTTTAAGTTGGATGGTTTTTTGAAAAGTTGTCAAAACTAACAAAATTTATTATTTTCTTTGAACGGCCAAACTTTATCAAAACACACCCCGGCTCGCAAGAAACTAATACGAAAACATAGAAACAATCGAAACTCAAAACGAATGAATAAACATTAGTAAATGAATTGCTTTCTGTCAACCAATAAACTTCGTACTATCAACACATGTTCTTGAGGGGGTGTGTAGAGGTGTAGTTGTCGAACAAGCATTTATCTTAAAAAATCTACTTTAAAAATTGATTCACTAAAGGTGGTTATGATATTTTTGAGAGGTCATTTTCAATTCAGATTAAATTAAGATAGAGATATAGATTTTTATGTTTGTTTTGAATCTTTAATATATATTACATTAGGATGGAGACATATAGATTTGAAACAAAATACTTCTATATTCCACACACATATAGATTTTTATGTTGTTTTGAATCATTAATTTATATTACATTTGGATGGAGATATATAGATTTGAAACAAAATACTTATATATTCCACACACATAATTGAGTGAGTCTATCGTAAGAATCGTTTAATTGTAAATTGAACAAACTATAGAACACCAAGGTTTGGTGGATTAGTTGAAGGTATTCAAATTGGTTGGAAGATTTACAAATGGTAGAAGTTGCGACGAGGCGGAGGTGGGAGTAAGGAACATTGAGGGAGAACCGGATGTGTTGAAATTGTTGGAAGAGATTTGATGGCGCGGACATGCGTTTTGTAGGATATGGCAATTGGGTTGTCGAAGTTGGGTTCTTTAAAGCGTTAAATAGTGAGAAACTGGTCGGTGGTGAGGTCCGCTGGGACAATGCATAGGTTGAAGGAGTTGGTCCCCAAGTGAAGGCGGTGAAGAGGCGGTGGTTGTTGGAAGAACTCGTGATGGAAGGTGAAATATGGGTAACCAATGGGGCTAGGGTTGGAATGAAAAGTGCTTAACGAGATGAGAACCATTAAATAACAAACAATGTTTAGAGCGACTGAAACCGTAAATCATAACCACCAATTACCCCGGCCAAATAAGATAATGAGACCCATGCAATGTATTTATTACGTAAACTCTTGGAGTAATGAGACCTAAATAATAAGCCTTCGAGTAAATATTTATATTAATAGTTGTGTTTAAAGTCATTCTTTTTTTTTTTTTTTTTTTTTTTTTTTTTACTTTTGATACTTGAATTATTATCCCTAAAGTAACTAAATTGAATGTAAAAAGGGTGTACAACCTTTTTGATTGAAAAGTACTTAATTCAATTTACGACTAAAACGACTTTAATATACCCGGTAATTCATAGAAGAACTTTTCTTCGTATAACTAAAACGAAAAATTTTAGTGACCAAGGTGGCTCCGTTAAACCATTAAATCAATTCTACAAAAGCAAAAGATAAAAGAAAAAGCGAAAGTAAAAAGATCAAAATAAAAGAGTATGATGATGAATATATGACGTCATATTCCCAAAGACACATCCCTATATATAAATACAAATATGAAAAAAAAAATCACTTTTATCATTTTTTTAAAGTACACGTTTGTATACGAAATTCATTTTATACATCATATCTAGTTTTAGTTTCTTCAATTTCTCTTATCAAGTTATATGAACCAAGAAGACTTAATTAGTTGAGAGTGACAGTTTTGTTTTCAATTTTATTGTCCCAAAATAACATTTATGAGATTTAAATTAGATTAGGATGTGTTATGTGCATTTGGTGGATCAAAGAATTTTTTTCAGTGGGTTCACTGTTTTTAGATGCTTCAATTCTAAAGAAGCGAACAAAAATATTTTCGGGTCGGTTAAGGTTTATCACATAATAAAAAAACACGATATATTAATTAAAAAACATTGTCATTAGCAGGTAAAACACATAATATAAATACGATTGTCTTTACGAATTAAAAAAAAATAATTTTGCTACAGTTTTTTATATTTTGAAAATGTTGCATTACATCTTCGACCAAGACTTAACACTTTTTAAATAAAATAAGTGCAACTTTCAGATTCAACATGCACAAAAAAATTGGAGATTGTCAGTCGGAAAATGTTAGACGGGAGTGCTTTAGCTTCATCGTTCAAAAAAACGGTATGGACAAGAGTTGAGGCCGTGAGTGTCAGCGGGAGACAAGTGTTTCAATTACCATTCTAGGAGAGACGAGAATGCTTTTCCTTCACCATTCAAATCAAATTAATTAATTTTGTAACATATCAGTTATTTAAGTTCTATGGATTGTTTTAAAATAGGAATAATGGATTTTTAATAGTCCTAGCTTGTGGAGGAATGACTTGGCTCAGTCATTCCGGGTCAGGTAAACCATAATTAAATAAGGAATATTAATAATAAAGATACGGAAGATAATTCCATGCAAATATAATGTTGGTGCAATCTCCGAAAAGATAGGAGATGCGGCCAACCGACTCTCTGACTTAAGGGGAAACCCCAATTCGCCGTAAGCTATAAATAGAGGATGAAATCATAAGGTACATTCATTCAATCTCTCTCTTCGGAACACTTATTCTCCCGTCTACGAATACTTATTCTCACGTCGGAGGGTGGTTACAGAAATAACCTCATTCCTGTAACGAGTCCTAACAGTGTTTTCTTTTGCAAATTAACGTTCAGACCTTCTGCGATTGGATCATCTTACATAGTGACGTATTACCAGGTAACGTTTATACATTGGCGCCATCCGTTGGACGGATACTGAGAATCCATTACCATGATGAATGGTTCGAACATTAGTTCTGCAACAACTAACATCGTTCCGGCTCCTACCGGTCATGAAGATGTGGTTTTAACAAATGCGACTACGATAATTTCTTCTCCGGCGATCACGAGGTCTTTGAGCACGGAATTTGATGCTGAGATGCTGCCAGGGTATGATGGTGGGTCCGTCAGCACAGTGATCACAGGAACGGGACCCTCAACTCAAAGTACAAGGCCGACTCAACCTCTAACTGCATCCACAACCACGGCGGTTACTCTACCGGTTTCGCACAGGGTAGTCTCAAACACCAGCTTGCTGATGTTTACACCAGCCTCAGGTCTAAGGGATTACTATTATCAACTGTCTCAGCCTGTTTACACATCTGCCATCGGGACAACGGCTCAAGTTTTTCCACCAGCAGACAACTTTCAGTTTCCACCATTATATTCGGCGGCTTTAACCGCGGCGATGTCCACCACGACTCATCAGGCGATAATGATGTCGCGAGATGTACAACATGCTCCCATAATACCCGGGAATCAAGCATATGTTCCGCCCTATTATTACATGCCACCCTACAATTACGTGTCGCCGCAAATGTACGGTTTTGGTAATCCATATGAAGGGAGTCAATCAGTGCAGTGGGGGTATCAATACACACAACCCTCATTTTGGTATGGGAGCACAGGTACATATCCCACACCGGGCAACACGGTCACAACTATGACTCCCGCGGGAAACATCTCTAAGGCAAGACAACAGCCTGTTCATGCTTAAACTGGACCATTACCAGCTGCGTCAGCGGTGATCCCCCAACCACTCAGGGTCCACTTTTTTGCACTAAATGAATTATGCAACATTTCCGCATTTTTTGCACTGGCTTTCATTGCAAGATCTTTATCTATCATGTCATCGACTAACTGCTCGATATCCCTTTCGTTTCTCGGGCCCGCATTCGAAAATCCTTGCATTGGATATAAACCCATGGAATTTGTGGATTTTGGTTGGTTCGGATCTCTATCCGGTCATCTTTCCAACGCTTCTCCTTACATTACTCATCATTTCCTAAATCCAAGTTCATTAACAAGTAATGACTGTTGAATAATTGCCACCTTGGTAGTTTTTACCGTATCCATTATCCCATTGGTAGTTGTTACCATAGTTGAATAATTGTCGCCTTGGTAGTTGTTACCATAGATATAATTCCCCTAATATCAGGCCCATCGTTTACCGTGGAATGTATCCTTAAACTTGATAGCATTAGAACACTGTACACTGCATGTAAACACAACGATGTCCACATGGTAGAACTCCTTTAGTTAAACTATATTCCGTCCAACATATGACACATGATAAATGTGTTTCTCTAGACAAACTGGGATTATGTTTCATTTTATTACAGTCATCGTGATCAACTTCTGTAGAGTGATCGTCATGACTTGAAGTTGTACCCAAATCCTCGATCTCTTCCAAGATCAAATTTCTTCGTTTCCCATGATTTTGAAACCTCATTCCGTGAGGTGGTCTTCTTTCATGTTTCCCAAAATAATTTGAAGGCTCACAAATTTCAATATCATTTTGGTGATTTTCTGTGTGTTTGTAACCTTCGTCTGATTCTGAAGACGATAACTCGTTATATGTATTTTTATGTATCAGCCTGCGATTTTCTTCTGGAGGGTTCACCCATGGTAGTGTTTTTCCTTTTCTAATTCATACAATGTGAAGAGGAAAGTGAAAAACTTAAATATATATATATATATATATATATATATATATAAAATACTGATAATTAAATTATATATGTTTTGTAAAAATAAAACAACTTTAAATTATATATGCTTTTGTTTTGGTCAAAAAATACCTAAGTAATTAAGTGATCAAATTAGTTAAGTGAGGTAATGTGCTAGAAGTATTAGAAAAATATATGCTAATTAAGTTGTTAACAAAAACAGTTTTCAGGATACGGCTCAGGACATCGAGCTGTATCTACAATCAAACGATGAGCAAAAAGGTAAAGGGTGACACGAGATGTACGAGGAAAGCCCTTGATCAATCTAGATCGTCGGCACAAAACCTCGGGAGCTGACAATCGCAGCTGCCTTGTTCTTCTTATTACTTCAAATATCAGGATACAGTGCAGGATATGATACGGATCAACTAGGTGTTACAATGCGATTTGAATACAAGTGTAAGTGTGAGTGATTGCAGCTAGTAAAGAGCAAGAGTGTTCGAAAAGAATGTGTGTTCTATCTGATCCGATCAATCCTATTTATAGTAAAACAAAATTAACAAACTAGCCTATAAATCCGGGATATAGCGAATATTCCCTTCGTGAACGTTGTAGTCCACGTCTTCCGGCTTCAACGTTCCTATTTCAACAAATTGGTCCGGGTCTTCGGGAGAATAGGTCCACTCAAACGTTATAGACTTGCTTCAATAATCTGCACGCGAATTAATTAGTCATTACAAGGATACTATGTCAGGATGTTACCAATATCCTGATCCGGTATCCTAATCACAATAAAAGAAACATAGTCAGAATATTGTCCAGGATATATGAGCAGAAAACCACCCATAACAATTGTCCCTAAAATATATCTGTTGGTATACCAATTCCAACGGATATATTCTAAACCTTATCTCCTATATCGAGGCAATTAAGTTGATGTGTCGGTTGAAATGACTCGCTACAACTTCCAACGCGATATTTACTCAATACCCCCTATATCCAGCCTATATCTACTCGAATTGTTTGCTTTATGATCATAACAATCCAAGCAAATTTCAGGTATTCTTCTTCCCTTTCTCTTCTGTTTTTTCCTTACTAAGATCCTCCATGGCCAGCCGAACAAGATCCCAAACGGCAAACTCTGTTCCTATCTTCCATGAACAGAACCTGCTAAAAGAACCCTCAAAAGAGGTGTGTTCGTTTGACAACGCTGATATCGCAGCCTTGCAAGCTTCCGGTGCCTTCCCCACCGGAGCAATCATTCGTCCGTTTGACCGAGAGGTCCGATCGGATTTTTGTTCCGACGAGTGGGTTGCTTTTTCGCTTATCCTTTCTCAATAGGGCTCCGATATCCATTCCCAGCCTTCATATCTCGCTTTTTTATCTTACCGGCCTTAGTTATGCCCAAATCATGCCTATGGTTTGGCGCGTGCTAGTCATCTTGGACCAAATCAAAGCTCGTCACATGCCTGACCTGTGCATCGAAGACCTTCCGATAGCATATCGTCTAAGGTCCCATGGTAACAGTCGTTTTCTCCTCTTCTCCACTTCTAAGAACCCCTTGATCCTCAAGGCTACTAAGAACGAAGATCAGTGGCAAAGAAAGTTCTTTTTCGTAAAAAGGGATTCCATCACTAAGGGTTTTAACCTGCCAGTAGAGTGGTTGACTTCGGGTAGGATTTAGGGTTTTAGGAATATCCCCAGTCGTATCCTGAGACTGTATCTTGAACCGATATCCTGATATATTTATTTTTTGTAATGAACTTCAAGGAATTGGCTCCCTCAAGTGCTGAATCAGAAGGAAGAATAAAGGAAATCTACAAGCTCCCGGAAAGTGAAAGGACCTTTACCCTGTTATTCACAAGCTCAAGCCAAAGATCAAGTTCCAACATGTCTTGCAAGCATAATTTTACAAGTTATTTTTGTGACACTTCGGGTTTTCCCGAGCAACCTTCTTGTATTAGCCTTTGGTGTACTTATATTATTAAATGAAAGTTCGTGAATTATCTTGACGAGTTATGTGATCCTTATATTAAGTATGTGAATTATATATATATATATATATGTATGTGTATAATAGTGAACCGAGACCACAAACCCGACTCGAGACCACCCGGTCTCGAGTGAACAGTAACGATTGGGCCAGATTGGGCCATACACCCCTTTGAGCCCACTCGAAACCCTTGTAGGGTGCACCACCCAAACCGAATATAAAACCCCTCATCCACCTTCTCCCTTACACTCTCACACACTCTCTCCCTCACTAAAACCCTAGAACTACAAGACCTCCTCTCCTTTCTCTCGGATTCAACCGGCAACAACAAGGAATCTCGGTCAAGCTCATCATCATCATCACTCGGACACTTCATTTTCTCACCATCTTCCTTGACTCGGTGCCCTTTCCATCAACCGGTTAGTGTTAATGTGTGTTAAGAGTTTTGGTGTGCTAATGAATAAGAAACATGTCTAGTCTAGAGGTCTTTTGTATGATCTTTGTTTGATTGGTGAGTATAATATTGTGTGTGAACTATTATGTGATGATGTTTGCTAAGATGTTCAAAATGGCAAAAGAATGATAGTTTAAGAGTGTTTATGACCATCCGGATTATGTTCAATGTTATAAGATAAATGTTTCTTTTGTTTCTTGCAAGATGATATTGATATCTAAGTGATTTTGTTCATAGAATGCATGGTTATATAGGAGGAACATGTTTGTTAATAGAGAAACCCTAAAGATGAACTAGATGAACATGTGATGAATATGTGTTGAATGTGTTTGAATGTTGTTGCAAATATTTGAAAAACTTGTTGTTTGATCCATTTTGGTTAAGTGTTAGACAAGGGAACATGTTTGTGAAACCTTATTGGATAGTACTTAATGGCATGAAATCAGAATTCTGTTGCATAGTACGATTCGAGCAGATGCATCAGAATCAGCAGGTAAACGACTCTAGACCAACGGTTGCGACTCGAGACCATGAAGCCACAACTCGAGACTGCAACGGTTGCGACTCGAGACCTGGACCAAGCAACTTCATAACAGACTTCAGGGACTCGAGACCATCAAGGTCTCGACTCGAGACCACATCGTGACAACTCGAGACGGGACTCGAGATCTCCGGGGTTGCGAGTCATGCCTGCACCACTCGAGACCAACCATTACAAGCCGAGACCTCCTGGTTGCGACTCGAGACCGCATGTTCTCGAGTCGAGACCACCTTGTCTCGACTAGGCTGCTCACTTTAGTTATTGGGCCACAACGTGATTTGTTTGGGCTGCCTGTTTAACTGAACTATGTGTTAGTTGATACTGTTGACTGATCCGATAGTAGAAAAGGCCCAATAACTCTACATGTAACTGTATGCATGCTATGTGTTAGATTATGTGTGAAAATATGTGACATTCTCTGTACCCAAACCTGACCTATACCGGTAACCATGTTAGGACGTGGTGACCAGCGTGCTTGACAAGTAACTTAATCTGCCTAGCAACCCAAGGTGAGTTCACACACTAAAAGCATGCGTCCCAAGGAGGGACACGGACAAACTGCCAACTTTGGGAAAAAATACTTTTGAAATATCATTTCCGGGGGAAATCCGAATGGGTATTTACTATCTCCGGGGGAGATACGTTTGGATAATATTTATAAATCACAACTAGCCAAGCTAAACGAAACTCTATCACCTTAAGTCCCTGCTTACAGTACCGATTAATCGCCGGGGGCGAACGGGTTATTAGTTGATAGCGCTGTTAGGTTTGACAACCTCACACCGTGACCGGGGGAGATCGGGCGTGAACTAGTAGACCTTGCATCTTGGTCAATGACGATAGACATTGACTCGGGGCACAACAACTTTCCGTCAACAGTTTCGGTATCTACAGTTTAGTGAGCTTACAGATGGGGTAGCTCCCCACCACGTGATTATAAATGCTTTATCTAAACAACATATGTTTTCAAAAACTAAAACTTGACACCTCGTGGACTCGCTAACATTATGTTGATACCCTACTGCATGCTTTGCAGGTACCCAGTGATTCAGGAGCTTGCAGCTTGTGGATGTGTAGTGGTCGTCTAACCCGTGTGTTGGGTTCTAAACAAACTTGAACTAAGAATCTTGTTCTAAACTATTTTGTCTATGCTTCCGCTACTTATCTGAACTATTACTTAAACTTAAACACTTTTGAACTTTGATTATGATATTTTCCAACCTTGTGGTTGGTGAGTATTACTTATGTTATTAATTAAATTGCTCAGTATAATTGGTGGCTGGATCCTGGTCAGTCACGCCTCCAAGCGTTGGTGTTCCGCATGTGGATTTTGGGGGTGTGACAATTTTCATTTATTAAATCAATTATATTCTGAATATATATGAAGACTGAGAATTTCTCCCCTTTACGTAGTGCCGCTCATTAATCTTGAAGGATTCGAGCTCGAGGAGTTAGATAGCTATTCCAGTCCCGTGCAAGTCAAGCAGGAAGTGAACCCTAAACCAGCAGTCACGTCGAAACCCTCCAGCTCCAAAGCCGTCGTTGCTTCCAAGCCTTCCACTGCTTCAAAGCCACGCAGCTCCTGTTCCCATAGGAGGAAGGAGCCAGAGTCCCCTGCTTCCGCAGACGTCTTTCCGTTCGAGAATCACGGATTCTCGGAGTCCAGCAAGTTCATGACCGGCTTCCTTAATCAGTAGGTATCCTTGTCCTATATCCTGCACGTTCATGCTGGTTATATATTTTGAATACACATATTGATACCTGTTCACCTGATCGTAGGGTCTTGAGCGGTTGGTGTTCCTGTACGAAGATTCATGCGGTTTGAACAAGATGCTGGAGGCTAGGTTGAGGAAGGCAGAAGCCACCGTCACAGATCAAGTAGCAATCGTCGCCGCCAAATCACAACACTACGAGGACAAATATAAGGCGATGATCCAGGAACATCAAGCTGCCCTCAAGAAGGCTACCCAAGAAGCCCAGGCTAAATATGATTGTTAGGGCTGGATTTTTACCATACATGATCCTCACATGTGATCCTAATCAGTGATCCTTGTTTCTTTGGCAGATAGTGATCCTCAGCAGACTCCCAGGATCAGGATCACGGACCATCATAGGATCCTCATGCTAACAGTTGCTTTCGTTGAATTTAATGTTGTTTTGCAGGAATGACTAGCAGGATCCGCTCTTAGCATCACAATTAAAGGACACGTCTTCACAACTATGGCATGTGCTTAATCGGAGATGGACGTTGTGAAGGATATGGAAACTTGGCATGATTTAAGGGCGATAATTTAGGCTAGATTTACTTTTATTTCTAAAGGGGTAATGAGCTGATTATTAGTCTTTTTACCTAAAATAGGTCACCTACACTTGTATATATAACACTCTTCCTCATTCGGAAGAACACACAACACAATTCTCACACGCTTAGACACTCGAAACTATAGTGATCCTTGTACTCAGCTCATTATCATCCGAAGTTGTAACTATATTTTTCTTATATTGAAGTTGGTGATCGGTAGTTGCCATCACCCGAGGTTTTTTATGCCGGAGATCATACATTGATCAAGGGCTTTTTCCTCGTATAAATCATTGTGTCTTTGCATATTTCTCATAAAAGTGATCCTTTACTTTTATAATTAACCAAGCATCATACCCCGTTTACATAAAGTTTGGTTACATTATCCTTGTGTGATTTTTGACCAAAACAGTTTGGCGCCCACCGTGGGGCAATTGGTGCTTCATTCATAAGAAAACTTTCTGTTCGAAATCATTTCAAAGAATTACATGGCTTCATCATTGAAAAACATGTCCACGACGATGTCTGCAGTCACCTCGTCTCAGAACACTCTGCCTCCTCCACCGGCAGGATCCCAGAAGAATGCTGAGAAGAGACCAACTTCTACTAACTCCAAAACTCCATCTCCTTCTGCTATGAATTCTTATATTCCCAGTACTAGTGACGTATTTACTTTGATTTTGCAGATGAAGGATCGTATGCAGCGGCAAGATGAAACTAATGAAAGGATCCTCAGGGAAATTGGAGATCTCAAAAGACAAAAGAAAACGGCAGAGGATCATTCCCCACTGATGCCCAAATCCTTGAGCTTTGATACTCCAATGATCACTTCTCAGCCATCGGGAATTCCAGACGTGCAAATTATGGGAGAATCAAGAGGATTGCACCACAGATCGACAGCAATGACTCAGGCATTAGGCTCACACTTTCAGCCGGCAGGATCCTGCCCCCAGCATATGGGATCCTCCATGAATTCGGGAGCCTATCCGGGAGCACAGCAGTTTCAAGGATCCTACTTTGTTCCAGGATCATCCCAGGGTCAAGGATCCTCCTTTGTTCCAGGATCATCCCAGGTTCAAGGATCCTCCTTCGTTCCAGGATCATCCCAGATACCAGGATCCTTCCAGATACCAGGATCCTCCCAGATGCCAGGATCCCTAAAAAGTTTGCAAACAGGAAGTCTAGATGTCCATCAAGGGGACTTCATTCCAATGCAGACCATTGCTTCCACTGGTCCCTCCGATTATCCCAGAATCCCAGCAATATGGATTCACTAATTTGAACTCAATGGGAGGTAACACTTTAAATAATCATCTTACCACTAACCATGGATTCATGCAGGATACAGGTGTCAATCATGCTATGGCCAGGGAATTGCAGAAACTAAAAGATATGATCTCAAGTGTTCCAGGGGTAGTCAAGCCTATCCCAGAGATTGCAGATGGAAGCCATAAGGTATCTCGCTTTGCACCGCCAATTTGTGATGCAGAGGTACCCAAAAGGTTCCATATCCCTACTATGAAGCTGTATGATGGTACAACGGATCCAGAGGAGCACATAGCACAATACAGGGAGAGGATGGAGATCAATCCTATCCCAGAAAAGTTGAAGGAAGCATGCCTATGTAAAGGATTTGGATCCACCCTTACTGGATCAGCTCTTAAGTGGCTGCTAAGTCTTCCCCCTTACTCTATTACTTCATTTGCTAATTTAGTTAATTTATTCAATAACCAATTCTCTTGTAGTAGAAAATTTGAAAGATTAACCAGTGATTTATATAGGGTAACTCAAGGTCATAATGAATCATTAAGGGATTATATAACTAAATTTAGTAAAGAATCCTTGGACATTCCCAACTTGGATATGGCTACGGCTGTTGAAGCCTTCAAAATGGGACTGCTTAAGGATTCATTATTCTATGATGATCTTGTTATGACACCATGCAGGAATCTAGATGAAGTAAGAACTCGAGCACTCAGGTTCATCCGGCTAGAGGATGACAAGAGGATCCAGGAGAGACAAGTAGGATCCTCAAAACAGGAGAAGCAAGGATCCTCCTTCAAGAACAACAAATTCAAATCCTACCATAGAAATGAGAACCAGAATGTGCATGCTGTTGACCAAGAAGAGGATGATGAAGATTATCCTCCAATCTCAGAATATTGTTTTTCCGTTGATAATCATGAACTAATCCTTGCAATGCAGAATCTAGGTGAAAAAGCTAGGTGGCCGAGGAAGAATGATAAACCATCCGGGACTAAAGACAAATCAAAATGGTGTGCATACCATGAAGATTTCGGGCATCTAACTGAAGAATGCATAGCTTTAAGAAAAGAGATTGGATATCTGTTAAGCAAGGGGCACCTAAAAGAATTATTGGGAAGAAAAAAGCAAAGGACTCAGGATCCTGAAAGGATCCCTGAGAAGGCTCCAGCACCTCCGGCAAATGCACAAGTGATCAACTTTATTTCCGGAGGATCAGACATCTGTGGTACATCCTTCTCGGCGGCCAAAAGGCATGCAAAGGAGTCAAAAATGGATAATGGAGAAAGACCTATTAGAACCTCAAGTGTCTCAGAGGGGAAGATGATAACGTTTGATGAGGATGATCGCATTAACATTCAGGATCCTCATCATGATAGTTTGGTTATTACTCTCTTTATTTCTAACCATTTTGTCCGCAGGATCCTTATCGATGGAGGAAGCTCAGTGAACATTATCCAGCTTGATGTTCTGAAGAAAATGGGTATTCCAGAATCAGACATCACACCAAGATCCTCCGTGCTTGTAGGATTCAGTGGAGAAACGAAGAAAACTCTGGGGGACATCAAACTCCCAATCTACGTGGAAGGATTACATAATTATCAAAAATTTTGTGTTATTGACTGTTTATCTTGTTGCAATGTTAATCTTGGCAGACCTTGGATACATGATATGAAAGCAGTCCCGTCCACCTACCATCAATGTGTGAAGCTCCCTAGCCCATGGGGAATAATCAAAATCGACAGTGATCAGCAGGAGGCTAAGGATTGTTATACCTCATCCATGAAGCCAACCTCGAAACCAAGGGAGCAATAGCAATTACAGTATCCTCCGAGGAATGTCTTGGAGGCAAGGGAACAAGATGTGGACGAAATCCTCTTGGATCCTAGTGATCCTGAATCAAAAATCTATATCGGATCAGGGATCCTTGGCAAGATGAAAGAAGACTTAATATCCTTCCTCAAAAGAAGAAAATCTACCTTTGCTTGGAAACATGAAGATATGACAGGTATATCTAAGGATATTATTACTCACAAACTTGGCATTGACAGGTCTATCAAACCAATCCATCAAAAAAGGAGGAAGTTTGCACCAGAAAGGAATGCCATTATCCAAGAAGAAGTAGAGAGACTACTTCGAGCAGGTATGATCAGAGAGGTAAAGTATCCAAAATGGTTAGCCAATGTGGTCGTTGTCCAAAAGAAAAATGGAAAGTGGAGGGTATGTGTCGACTTCACCGATCTGAATAAGGCATGTCCCAAGGATCCTTTCCCATTACCCCACATTGACTCCATGGTGGATGCAACAGCGGGGCATGAACTGTTGACCTTTACGGATGCATCATCTGGATTCCAACAAATTCAGATGGAACCATCTGACCAAGAGGATACAGCCTTTATGACCCCAACAGGTTTGTATTGTTATATTGCCATGCCTTTTGGATTAAGGAATGCAGGTGCAACATATCAAAGGCTGGTAAATATGATGTTCAAAGATCAAATTGGACAAACTATGGAAGTATACATAGATGATATGGTAGTCAAATCAAAGAAAGCTGAGGATCACCTAAGGGATTTGGAAGAAGCATTTGATATCCTTGATAATTATAACATGAAGCTTAATCCTTCAAAATGCCACTTTGGCGTTAAGGCAGGTAAATTCCTAGGATATATGGTAACTCAGAGAGGTATTGAAGCAAGTCCGGAGCAAATTAAAGCACTAGTGAACATCAAGTCCCCTGCCAACGCTAAGGATGTGCAAAGGCTAACAGGCATGATAGCAGCTCTGAACAGATTCATATCAAAATCCTCAGAAAAGTGTAAAGAATTTTACGATATCCTAAGGAAGAACAAGAAGTTTGAATGGACTGAGAAACATGAGAATGCTTTACAAGCCCTTAAAGAATATATGTCCTCAGCACCAGCATTAACAAAGCCTGAAAAAGGAGATGTGTTATCCTTATATTTGGCGGTATCCTCAACCGCTGTAAGTGCTGTCCTTGTTAAGGATCATGAAGGTACACAATATCCTATCTACTATGTAAGTAAGAGTTTACTTGATGCCGAATCCAGGTACTCACACCTCGAAAAGCTTATTCTTGCATTAATCATGGCATCAACTAAGTTAAGGCATTATTTTGAAACCCATACTATTGTTGTTAGAACTACCTTTCCAATTAAGAATGTCCTCAGGAAACCAGAGATGTCAGGAAGAATGGCTAAGTGGGCAGTAAAGCTTAGTGCCCATGATATAAGATATGAGCCAAGAACAGCCATTAAATCCCAAGCATTAGCTGACTTTGTGGCTGATTTCAGTAGTGATCTACAAAAAGAAGCAGAATTGGAAGTCCAGCAGCTGGATGAGACCAAGGATCCTTGGATACTACACACCGATGGATCCTCAAACGTCAAGGGCACAGGGCTCGGGATACTACTAAAATCGCCACAGGGGGACATAAAACCCCACTCCATAGCCTGTGAGTTCCAAGCAACTAACATGAGGCTGAATATGAAGCCTTAATTGCTGGCTTACAAATTGCTAAGGATATGGGGGTAAAGTATCTTAAAGTATATGTAGACTCATTATTGATCACCAATCACTTTAATGGATCCTATGCTGTTAAAGGTGAAAAACTAACCAAATATTTAGAGATAGTCAAGGAATTGGCACTCTCTTTTGTCTCTTTCAGCTTAACGCAGGTACCAAGGGAGGATAACACGGAAGCTGATGCATTGGCCAACTTAGGATCATCCTTAAAAATTCCAGAAGACATAAGTATCCCTATCATCCATATCCTGGCTCCTGCTATTGAAAATCAAGTGGCCATGGAAATAGAAGAGGATACTGCAGTAATCCCTAGTGAAGAAGCTCAATCTTATGCAGGATCATGGGTCTCACCAATCATGAAATACTTGCAACACGGGGAGATTCCGATGGGAGAAAATCCTAGAGCTTTCAGGATTAAGGTATCTCAATTTACAATCTTAAATAATGTGCTATATAAACGATCCCTTGCAGGACCATATTTAAGATGTATTGAGGATCCTGAAATTGAAGAAGTGTTGAGAGACTTCCATGAAGGAGATTATGGAAACCACACTGGGGGCAGGGCATTGTTCTCAAGGATCCTTAGAACAGGATACTACTGGCCAACCATGAAAAGGGATGCTATAGAATATGCTAGGAAATGTGATCCTTGTCAAAGACACAGCAATATCCTTCATCAACCAGCTGAATTGCTACACCCCATACCATCCTCTTGGCCATTCATGAGATGGGGAATGGATATAGTTGGCAAGCTCCCTAAAGCACCTGGTGGAAAAGTATTTATGCTTGCCATGACTGACTACTTCTCTAAGTGGATAGAAGCTGAAGCTTTTGCTCAAGTCAGAGAAAAAGAAGTTATATCCTTTATCAAAAGAAACATTATAACTAGATTTGGCATCCCCTCTGAAATTGTATGTGATAATGGTTCCCAATTCATTGGAAGCAGAACCTCTAACTTTTGTGACAGTTGGGGAATTAACATGATAACTTCAACACCAGTTCATCCACAAGCCAATGGCCAAGCAGAATCATCCAACAAGATCATTATCAACAATCTGAAGAAGAAGCTAGGATCCAAGAAGGGAAAGTGGGCAGAGGAGTTACCTTATGTGCTATGGGCTGATAGAACAACTCCCAAGAATGCCACTGGTCAAACACCTTTTTCTTTAGTATTTGGGGCAGAAGCAGTGATCCCAACAGAGATGGTGATCCCAACTGCTAGAACAAGTGCTCGTGATCCTGAAGAAAATGCTGCAATCCTGGCTCAGGATTTGGATACTATTGAGGAAATCAGGGATCTGGCTAGGATAAGGATGGCAAGCTACCAACAAAGAATGGCTGGTGCTTACAACAAAAATGTTAGGATAAGGAAGTTCCAAGTCGGAGATATGGTGTTGAGGAAAACATTCCAAAACACTATTAATCCTGCTGACGGGAAGTTAGCACCAAAGTGGGAAGGCCCTTACTTAGTTGAAGCTGAAGCAGGAAAGGGGGCATACAGATTGCTAACCATGGAAGGAAACTTGTTACCAAGAGCCTGGAATGTTGTTCACTTAAAGAGATACTTTATGTGAACATGATCCTTCAAGCATGTGATCCTTACATTGAAGTATCCTCGAAGGATCCCGATGATGTCAGTGATCCTTACTCTGGTAATGTCCTTATCTTAAAACTATTACATTTCCTTACTTTTTACCAAAGGATAAGGATCCTGTATCCTTCATCCTCTTCTCATGAACCATTTGAGTTATGATAGTTCAGGTATCTACAGCATATTGTCAAAGATCTTCAAAAGCAACGCAGATCCTTGGGCTTGTCCCCAGTTATCCTTGGGATTATCCCCAGTTTCCGCCAGCAGCGCACGATGATCCTGATATAGTTCACGTCTTTGGGACCAGTACCCACTTCCGGGGCTGACAACCTCATCGTACTGGCTATACCCAGGATCCTCCGTATAATGGTAGACGTACCATACATCCGTTCCTAAGGTTTCTAACGTTTTCACGTTAGCTAAGGTTTTGACATTTTCATGTCACTAAGTTTGGATAGTCGCCAGTAAGGGCCGTACTCCAGTTTACATACGATCCTTTGGGCTTGTCCCCAGTTATCCTTTGGGCTTGTCCCCAGTGATCCTTTGGGATCATCCCCAGTGATCCTTTGGGCTTGTCCCCAGTTACTAACTTATCTTTTATATTGGCTTAGTCCCAAGTTATATTCCATTTTTTCAGGTTTTCGAAGTTAAACAATTAAGGATCCCTAATCCTTATTATCCATTAAAGTTTTACTTATGGTTATCCCGATTAAAGGTTAGGATCCTAACTTGGATCCTCAGGTATGATCCTTAACTATTTTTAATTTCATTGTTCATTTGAATAACCTTTAGACCTTGACAACTGAACCTATGATCCTTAAAATAAACTACCTTGAAAATTTTCGATTATAGGATATTTGATCCAGGATCATATCCTAAATTTCTTAAACATAATTTGCTCAACTTTTCTTACTCAAACAAACATGTGTCAAAACAATTGAAAATAAAAAGGATAATAACACAAGATAAGCGACAAAAGTTTAAGATTTTATTTATTAACGAAAGGATTAACCCTTCAAAAGTTGTCAAAATTGCCAACCCACATTTCTACCAGCAAAACGTGGCCCGTCCACATGGGTTGGCAAAGGGTGTCCATTGTCTGTGCGGTCTTAGCATGTGCAGGAAATTAAAAGCGGCAGGATCACAAAGGCTTCATCCCCCAAACAGAGGATCCCTCCACCATTTGCAATCCTACCTATTGTCTGAAGGATCCTGGATCCTTAATCCTAAAACTATTGTTTAAGTACAGACCATCATTGTTTGAAAACACCAACAACCACAAAAACTACTACCAAAATTTAAAAATTGGGCTCTGGCTATGTCTAGAAGTTTCCATCATTGCCCAATCTTGCAGCTCAAACCTTCGCTGCACCATCACCACCAGCTCCACTTGCTTCCTCCTGATCCTTACCAGCATCTCCACCTTCAAGCATAGGGATATCCTCAACATCGTCATCATCCTCCAATTCTGCCAGCCTTGCCTTCCAACCTTCCACGTCCCATGTGCCTTTGTCAAAAGAAGGATCCTGAGCCTCTGCAGCCATTTGCAGCTGGATCTTATACATGGTTATCGCAGCAGAGACCTTAGCATCATGGGTGATATCATGCTTCTCGTAGTCAAACTTGATCAATGCTTTGACAGCTTCATCCCTGGTAGCCCGGAGCTCCTTCTCAAGATCGGCTATCTTGAGATCCTTCAGCACACCCATCTGTCGGAGGTCGGCAATTTGGCGATCCTGATCTTCAACGTGGCTAACATAAGTTTCTATTTCAGTAAGTTTCTGCAAAAACAACAAGATATGACGTCAGACACAGGTGATCCTCAAAAACCATCAGGATAACCAACAGGGGCAGTGATCCTAACCTCGTTGACAGAATCAAGAAACTGCTGGCGAATCAGGGGAAATCCTTGAAGATCCTAAGAAACCTTTCTCTTCTTTCCCTTACCCCTAATAGGAGCTTTAGGGGCAGAAGCAGAGGGACTAGCAGCAGGGGTCTTCTTTCTTGAAGACTTGACATTGGCAAGTTCATCAATCCCGAACTTGGAGGCAGACTTGGCAGACTTAGCAGGTTTCCCAGCGCCTACACAATCAAAACCAGATAAGTTCCCTTACTAACTAAACAGTCTTACATATAACTCACTTTTTAATAAGGATACTTACTTGACATAGTGGCAGATGCGGAGGATACTTCTTGTGAATCTTGGACGGTGATTTGAAAACTTCTGGTCTCAGGATCAAGCTTTTTGAAAGCTAAAACCCTCTCTTTTGCAGCAGGAGTTAACTTGAGATGAGCAACGGATATGGCTGCACAAAAGACAAAGAAAACATTAGTGATCCTCATCATGAGAGACAAGTCTGATAGTGATCCTTCCAGGACCCTCTATCCTACCATGAGTAGCCCACTCCTTGGGCAGATCTTCCCCGTTAGGGATGGTATCTCTCCTAACAAAGAAGAACCGTCGCTTCTAGTTGGTATCATTTTTTGTGACCTTAAAAACAGGGTGATCCTCTCCAGCTTTCCGTTTCAACAAGAACCGACAAGAACCAAACGTGGTAAGATCATATAGCTCGGCCAGCTCCGACATCCCTAAGTCAATCCCCTCCTGCTCAATGATCCTCTCAAGGGTACACAGAACCCTCCAGATCATCGGCATGGCTTGGATATAGGACATGCCGGTCAGAGAAAAGAAGGATTGGGTGAAGGCTGGAAAAGGATATGAATATCCTAAGGTAAACGGAGTTGCAGGAAAGGCCACCCAGGCATCGGAAACAAAATCACTCAGAGCGGTGGAAGAAAAAGACTTGAAGACAGTATCCGCCGGAAAACAGTGACGGATCCTATCAACATGAGCATCAGTGAAGCAGCACCTCTCCGTAGGAGAGTCTTTGACGATCCCTTGGCTTTTCAGAGGACTGCTCTTCTTGTGATCCTTGTGAGGGGAATTTCGGAGCAACATACTCTTGGCAGGGTAAAAGCAGAAAAACAGAGCAAGAGAGGAAAGAAAAGAAGAAGAATACCTGTTTTGGTCAAAAATCACACAAGGATAATGTAACCAAACTTTATGTAAACGGGGTATGATGCTTGGTTAATTATAAAAGTAAAGGATCACTTTTATGAGAAATATGCAAAGACACAATGATTTATACGAGGAAAAAGCCCTTGATCAATATATGATCTCCGGCATAAAAAACCTCGGGTGATGGCAACTACCGATCACCAAACTTCAATATAAGAACAAAATGGTTACAACTTCGGATGATAATGAGCTGAGTACAAGGATCACTATTGTTTCGAGTGTCTAAGTGTGTGAGAGTTGCGTTGTATGTCGTGTGTCCTCTTCCAAATGATGGAGAGTGGTATTTATACAAGTGTAGGTGACATATTTTAGGTAAAAGGACTAATTATCAGCTCATTACCCCTTTAGAAATAAAAGACAATCTAGCCTAAATTGCTGCCCATGAATCAAGCCATGTTTCCATATCCTGTGCAACGTCTATCTTCAATTAAGCTCTTGCCATAATTGTGAAGACGCGTCCCTGGATCATGATGCCTAGAGCGTATCCTGCTAGATGTTCCTGCAAAAATAACATTGCATTAAGCGAAGATGATCGTTAGTATGAGGATCCTATAATGTCCCATGATCCTGATCCTGAAGTCCGGCTGAGGATCACTGTCTGCCAAAGAAACAAGGATCACTGGTTAGGATCACGTGTAAGGATCACCTATAATAAAAATCTAGCCCTAACAATTGCCCCCAAAATATAAGGAGTTTATTGTAAATTGACGAGTTATATTTTGTTTCGATCTTATCTCCAACGGGCGACTCCGAATAACTAGCCGTTACATATGGACTAGCCGTTGTGATCATTACGTCATAGATGTGACAATCCCTGCAGATCATGATTATAAATAGGAGATAGGGTGAGGATCAGTTTGTATTTAAATTCAAGATACACTCCCTTTATATTCTGCACCGAAGATTGATCAGGTATTCTTCTCTTTCTCTCTTTCTTTTCTCTTTGCTCTGTTTTCTGCTTCTACTCTGTTTCCGTCTCGTCACAAACATGTTGCTCCGGAATTCTCCACACAAGGATTCCAAGAAGGATAGTCCCTTAAAAAGCCAGGGGATTATCAAGGATTCTCCTACGGAGAGGTGTTGCTTTACTGATGTTCACATAGACAGAATTCGTCATTGCTTTCCGGCGAATGCTGTTTTCAAGTCCTTCACACCTACCGCTCTGAGTGACTCTGTTTCGGATACCTGGGTGGCTTTTCCTGCTACTCCATTTACCATAGGGTATTCATATCCTTTTCCATTGTTCACCCAATCTTTCTTTTCCTTAACCGGCATCTCATATATCCAAGCTATGCCGATGATCTGGAGGGTTCTGTATACCTTCGAGAGGATCATCGAGCAGGAAGGGATTGATCTGGGGATGGCGGAGTTAGCTGAGTTTTACGATCTTACCACCTTTGGTTCTCACCGGTATTTGTTGAAACGGAAAGCCGGGGAGGATCACCCTATCTTCAAGGTTACTAAGAACGATACAAACTGGAAGCGTCGCTTTTTCTTTGTTAGGAGGGATTCCATCCCAGATGGGAAGGATCTGCCCAAGGAATGGGCCACTCATGGTAGGATAGAGGATCCTCGAAGGATCACTATCAGCCCTGTCTCATATAATGAGGATCACTAATATCTCTTTTTATCTCTTGTGCAGCTATATCCATTGCTCATCTGAAATTAAGCCCTGCTGCAAAAGAGAGAGTCCTAGCTTTTAAAAAGCTTAATCCTGAAATCAGAAGTTTTCAAGTCACCGTCCAAGATTCTCAAGAAGTATCCTCTGCATCTGCCACTATGTCAAGTAAGTATCCTTATAGAAAATAAATTAAATGTAGGATTGTTTGATTAATAAAGCAACTTATCTTGTTTTTGATTGTGTAGGTGCTGGAAAGTCTGCCAGGTCTGTCAAATCTGCTTCTAAATTTGGGATAGATGATCTCACCAACGTCAAGTCTTCAAAGAAGAAGGCTCCTGCTGCCAGTCCTTCGGTCTCAGCCCCCAAGGCACCTATCCGGGGCAAGGGAAATAAGAGGAAAACCTCTGAAGATCTCCAAGGATTTCCCCTCCTCCGTCAGCAATTCCTTGACTACGTGAATGAGGTAAGGATCACTGCCCCTGTTGGTTATCCGTTTCGGATATCCTGTTTGTGTATCCTGTTTCTCTGAGGATCATCCGGTTCTGGACTTACCTTGTTTCCCTCTTTGCAGAAACTTGCCGAGATCGAGACCTATCTTGGCCATGTTGAGGATCAAGAGAGCCAGATTGCCGACCTTCAACAGATGGGCATGCTTAAGGATCTCAAGATAGCAGATCTTGAGAAGGAACTCCGGGCCACGAAGGATGAGGCTGCTCAGAGGTTGATCGATATGGATAACGAGAAGCAGGAGATCACCCAAGATGCCAAGGTCTCCGCGGCAATTGCTATGTACAAGATACAACTTCAGATGGCTGAGGAGGCTCAGGATCCTACCTTTGACAAAAGCTCGTGGGACGTTGAAGGTTGGAAGGCAAGGCTGGCGGACCTGGAGGACGAGGATGAGGCTGAGGAGATCCCCATGCTGGAAGGTGTTGATGCTGAGAAGGATCAAGGTGGAGATGCTGGTGGTGATGAAGCAGCGAAGGTGTAGGCTGCATGATTGGGCGATGATGGATATTTCGAGACTAGGCCGGAGCCCAATTTTTTAGGATTGGTAGTGGTTTTTTGTGGTAGTGGTGTTTGTGAACAATTATGGTCTGTAATCTCCGAACAATAGTTTTTAGGGTAAAGGATCCTGGATCCTTCGAACAATAGGTAGGATTACAAAAGGTGGAGGGATCCTCTGTTTGGGGGATGAAGCCTTTGTGATCCTGCCGCTTTTACTTTCCTGCACAATGCTAAGACCGCATAGACAATGGACACCCTTTTGCCAACCCATGTGGACGGGCCACGTTTTGCTGGTAGAAATGTGGGTTGGCAATTTTGACAACTTTTTGAAAGGGTTAATGATCCTTTTGTTTAATAATATAACTTAACTTTTCTGGCTTATCTCGTGTTGTTATCCTTATCTTCTTGTTTCTTAGTTGTTTTTGTAGTATATTTGTTTAAAGTGGCAAGAGTTGAAAATATGTTATCCAAATTTAGGATATGATCCCAGATCAAATATCCTGATATTGAAAATTTTCAAAGTACTTTAGTTCAAGGATCATAGGTTTGGTTGTCAAAGTATAAGGGTCGGTTAGGATAATGAATATAATCAAAATAGTCAAGGATCATACCTGAGGATCCAAGTTAGGATCCTAACCTTCAATCGAGACAATCGTAGATAAGATTTTGATGGATAATAAGGATTAAGGATCCTTATGTGTTTTACCTTTGACAATCCTGAAAAACGAAGCACAACTTGGGACTAAGCCAATGTAAGAAATAAATTAGTAACTGGGGACATGCCCAAAGGATAACTGAGAATGATCCCGGAGGATCACTGGGGACAAGCCCATAGGATAACTGGGGACAAGCCCAAAGGATCGTATGTAAACTGGAGTATGGCCCTTTCTGGCGACTATCCAAACTTAGTGACATGAAAATGTCAAAACCTTAGCTAACGTGAAAACGTTAGAAACCTTAGGAACGGATGTATGGTACGTCTACCATTATACGTAGGATCCTGGGTATAGCCAGTACGATGAGGTTGTCAGCCCCGGAAGTGGGTACTGGTCCCAAAGACGTGAACTATATCAGGATCATCGAGCGCTGCTGGCGGAAACTGGGGATAATCCCAAGGATAACTGGGGTTGGACCCAAGGATCTGTGGTGCTTTTGAAGATCTTTTGACGATATGCTGAGGATACCTGAACTATCATAACTCAAATGTTTTGTGAGTAGAGGATGAAGGATACATGATCCTTATCCTTAGGTAAAAAGTAAGAAAATGCAATAGTTTCTAGGATAAGGATATTACCAGAGTAAGGATCACTGATATCACCGGGATCCTTCAAGGATACTTCAATGTAAGGATCATATGCATGAAGGATCATGTTCACAGGAAATATTTCTTTAAGTGAACAGCATTCCAGGCTCTTGGCAATAAGTTTCCTTCCATGGTTAGCAACCTGTATGCCCCCTTTCCTGCTTCGGCTTCAATTAAGTAAGGGCCTTCCCATTTTGGTGCTAACTTTCCGTCAGCAGGATTAATAGTGTTTTGGAATGTTTTCCTCAACACCATATCTCCGACTTGGAACTTCCTTATCCTAACATTTTTGTTGTAGGCACCAGCCATTCTTTGTTGGTAGCTTGCCATCCTTATCCTAGCTAGATCCCTGATTTCTTCAATAGTATCAAAATCCTGGGCTAGAATTGTAGCATTTTCTTCAGGATCACGAGTACTTGTTCTAGCAGTTGGGATCACCATTTCTGTTGGGATCACTGCTTCTGCCCCAAATACTAAAGAGAAAGGTGTTTGACCAGTGGCATTCTTGGGAGTTGTTCTATCAGCCCATAGCACATAAGGTAACTCCTCTGCCCATTTCCCCTTCTTGGATCCTAGCTTCTTCTTCAGATTGTTGATGATGATCTTGTTGGATGATTCTGCTTGACCATTGGCTTGTGGATGAACTGGTGTTGATGTTATCATCTTGATTCCCCAACTGTCACAAAAGTTAGTGGTTCTGCTTCCAATGAATTGGGAGCCATTATCACATACAATTTCAGAGGGAATGCCAAATCTAGTTATAATATTTCTTTTGATGAAGGATATGACTTCCTTTTCTCTGACTTGGGCGAAGGCTTCAGCTTCTATCCACTTAGAAAAATAGTCAGTCATGGCAAGCATAAATACTTTTCCGCCAGGTGCTTTAGGAAGCTTGCCCACTATATCCATTCCCCATCTCATGAATGGCCAAGAGGATGGTATAGGGTGTAGCAGTTCAGGTGGTTGGTGAAGGATATTGCTGTGTCTTTGACAAGGATCACATTTCCTAGCATATTCTACAGCATCTCTTTTCATGGTTGGCCAGTAGTATCCTGTTCTAAGGATCCTTGAGAATAATGCCCTGCCCCCAGTGTGGTTTCCACAATCTCCTTCATGGAAGTCTCTCAACACTTCTTGATCCGGAAAGCTCTAGGATTTTCACCCATTGGAATCTCTCCGTTTTGCAAGTATTTCATGATTGGTGAGACCCATGATCCTGAATAAGATTGAGCTTCTTTACTAGGGATTATTGCAGTATCCTCTTCTATTTCCATGGCCACTTGATTTTCAATAGCAGGAGCCAGGATATGGATGATAGGGATACTTATGTCTTCTGGAATTTTCAAGGATGATCCTAAGTTGGCCAATGCATCAGCTTCCGTGTTATCCTCCCTTGGTACCTGTGTTAAGCTGAAAGAAACAAAAGAGAGTGCCAATTTTTTTGACTATCTCTAAATATTTGGTTAGTTTTTCACCTTTAACAGCATAGGATCCGTTAAAGTGATTGGTGATCAATAATGAGTCTACATATACTTTAAGATATTTTACCCCCATATCCTTAGCAATTTGCAAGCCAGCAATCAAGGCTTCATACTCAGCCTCATTGTTAGTTGCTTGGAACTCACAGGCTATGGAGTGGGGTATTATGTCCCCCTGTGGCGATTTTAGTAGGATCCCGAGCCCTGTGCCCTTGACATTTGAGGATCCGTCAGTGTGTAATATCCAAGGATCCTTGGTTTCATCCAGCTGCTGGACCTCCAATTCTGCTTCTTTTTGTAGATCACTACTGAAATCAGCCACAAAGTCGGCTAAGGCTTGTGATTTAATGGCTGTTCTTGGTTCATATCTTATATCATGGGCACTAAGCTTCACTGCCCACTTAGCCATTCTCCCTGACATCTCCGGTTTCCTGAGGACATTCTTAATTGGAAAATTAGTTTTAACAACAATAGTATGGGTTTCAAAATAATGCCTTAACTTAGTGGATGCCATGATTAATGCAAGAATAAGTTTTTCGAGGTGTGAGTACCTGGATTCGGCATCAAGTAAACTTTTACTTACATAGTAGATAGGATATTGTGTACCTTCATGATCCTTGACAAGGACAGCACTTACAGCGGTTGAGGATACCGCCAGGTATAAGGATAACACATCTCCTTTTTCCGGTTTAGCTAATGCTGGTGCTGAGGACATATATTCTTTGAGGGCTTGTAAAGCGTCTTCATGCTTCTTAGTCCATTCGAACTTCTTATTCTTCCTTAGGATATCGTAGAATTCTTTGCATTTTTCTGAGGATTTCGATATGAACCTGTTCAAAGCTGCTATCCTGCCTGTCAGTCTTTGAACATCCTTGGCATTGGCAGGAGATTTGATATTTACTAATGCTTTGATTTGTTCCGGGCTTGCTTCAATGCCCCTCTGGGTTACCATGTATCCTAAGAACTTTCCTGCCTTAACACCAAAATGGCATTTCGAAGGATTAAGTTTCATGTTGTAACTATCAAGGATATCGAATGCTTCTTCCAAATCCCTTAGGTGATCCTCAGCTTTCTTTGACTTGACCACCATGTCATCTATGTACACTTCCATAGTTTTTCCAATTTGATCTTTGAACATCATATTCACCAGCCTTTGATATGTTGCACCTGCATTTCTTAGTCCAAAAGGCATGGCAATATAACAATATAAACCGGTTGGGGTCATAAAGGCTGTATCCTCTTGGTCAGATGGTTCCATCTGAATTTGTTGGAATCCAGATGATGCATCCATAAAGGTCAACAGTTCATGCCCCGCCGTTGCATCCACCATGGAGTCAATGTGGGGTAATGGGAAAGGATCCTTGGGACATGCCTTATTCAGATCAGTGAAATCGACACATACCCTCCACTTTCCATTTTTCTTTTGGACAACAACCACATTGGCTAACCATTTTGGATACTTTACCTCTCTGATCATACCTGCTCGAAGTAGTCTCTCTACTTCTTCTTGGATAATGGCATTCCTTTCTGGTGCAAACTTCCTCCTTTTTTGATGGATTGGTTTGATAGACCTGTCAATGCCAAGTTTGTGAGTAATAATATCCTTAGATATACCTGTCATATCTTCATGTTTCCAAGCAAAGGTAGATTTTCTTCTTTTGAGGAAGGATATCATGTCTTCTTTCATCTTGCCAAGGATCCCTGATCTGATATAGATTTTTGATTCAGGATCACTAGGATCCAAGAGGATTTCATCCACATCTTGTTCCCTTGCCTCCAAGACATTCCTTGGAGGATACTGTAATTGCTATTGCTCCCTTGGTTTCGAGGTTGGCTTCATAGATGATGTATAACAATCCTTAGCCTCCTGCTGATCACTATCGATCTTGATTATTCCCCATGGGCTAGGGAGCTTCACACATTGATGGTAGGTAGATGGGACTGCCTTCATATCATGTATCCAAGGCCTGCCAAGGATAACGTTGCAACAAGATAAACAGTCAATAACACAAAATTTTTGATAATTATGTAATCCTTCCACGTAGATTGGTAGTTTGATGTCCCCCAGAGTTTTCTTGGTTTCCCCACTGAATCCTACAAGCACGGAGGATCTTGGTGTGATGTCTGATTCTGGGATTCCCATCTTCTTCAGGACATCCAGCTGGATAATGTTCACTGAGCTCCCGCCATCAATAAGGATCCTGCGGACAAAATGGTTAGAGATAAAGAGAGTGATAACTAAACTATCATGGTGAGGATCCTGAATGTTAATGCGATCATCCTCATCAAATGTTATCATCTTCCCTTCTGAGACACTTGATGTTCTAATAGGCCTTTCACCATTGTCCATTTTTGATTCTTTTGCATGTCTTTTGGCCGCCGAGAAGGATGTACCACAGATGTCTGATCCTCCGGATATAAAGTTGATCACTTGTGCATTTGCCGGAGGTGCTGGAGCTTTTTCGGGGATCCTTTCAGGATCCTGGGTCCTTTGCTTTTTTCTCCCCAATAATTCTTTTAGATGCCCCTTGCTTAGCAGGTATCCAATTTCTTTTCTTAAGGCTATGCAATCTTCAGTTAGATGCCCGAAATCCTCATGGTATGCACACCATTTTGACTTGTCTTTAGTCCCGGATGGTTTATCATTCTTCCTGGGCCATCTAGCTTTTTCACCTAGATTCTGCATTGCAAGGATCAGTTCATGATTATCAACGGAAAAACAATATTCTGAGATTGGAGGATAATCTTCATCATCCTCTTCTTGGTCAACAACATGCACATTCTTGTTCTCATTTCTATGGTAGGATTTGAATTTGTTGTTCTTGAAGGAGGATCCTTGCTTCTCCTGTTTTGAGGATCCTACTTGTCTCTCCTGGATCCTCTTGTCATCCTCTAGCCGGATGAACCTGAGTGCTCGAGTTCTTACTTCATCTAGATTCCTGCATGGTGTCATAACAAGATCATCATAGAATAATGAATCCTTAAGCAGTCCCATTTTGAAGGCTTCAACAGCCGTAGCCATATCCAAGTTGGGAATGTCCAAGGATTCTTTACTAAATTTAGTTATATAATCCCTTAATGATTCATTATGATTTTGAGTTATCCTGTACAAATCACTAGTTAATTTTTCAAATTTTCTGCTACAAGAGAATTGGTTATTGAATAAATTAACTAAATTAGCAAATGAAGTAATAGAGTAGGGGGGAAGACTTAGCAGCCACTTTAGAGCTGATCCAGTAAGAGTGGATCCAAATCCTTTACATAGGCATGCTTCCTTCAACTTTTCTGGGATAGGATTGATCTCCATCCTCTCCCTGTATTGTGCTATATGCTCCTCTGGATCCGTTGTGCCATCATACAGCTTCATGGTAGGGATATGGAACCTTTTGGGTACCTCTGCATCACAAATTGGTGGTGCAAAGCGAGATACCTTGTGGTTTCCATCTGCAATCTCTGGGATAGGCTTGACTACCCCTGGAACACTTGAGATCATATCTTTTAGCTTCTGCAACTCCCTGGCCATAGCATGATTGGTACCTGTATCCTGCATGAATCCATGGTTAGTGGTAGGATAATTATTTAAAGTGTTACCTCCCATTGGGTTCAAGTTAGGGAACCCATATTGCTGGGATCCTGGAACAACGGAGGGACCAGTGGAAGCAATGGTCTGCATTGGAATGAAGTCCCCTTGATGGACATCTAGACTTCCTGTTTGCAAACTTTTTAGGGATCCTGGTATCTGGAAGGATCCTGGTGTCTGGGATGATCCTGGAATGAAGGAGGATCCTTGAACCTGGGATGATCCTGGAACAAAGGAGGATCCTTGGCCCTGGAATGATCCTGGAACAAAGTAGGATCCTTGAAACTGCTGTGCCCCCGGATAGGCTCCTGAATTCATGAAGGATCCCATGTACTGAGGATAGGATCCTACTGGCTGAAAATGTGAGTCTGATGTCTGAGCCATTGCTGCCGAGTTGAGATGTGATCCTCTTGACTCCCCTATGATTTGCACGTCCGGGATCCCTGATGGCTGGGAAGTGATCGTTGGAGTATCGAAGCTCAAGGATTTGGGCATCAGTGGGGAGTGATCCTCTGCCGCTTTCTTTTGTCTTTTGAGGTCTCCAATTTCCCTGAGGATCCTGTCATTAGTCTCATCCTGCCGCTGCATACGATCCTTCATCTGCAAAATTAAAGCAAATATATCACTAGTACTGGGAATAGAAGAATTCATAGCAGAAGAAGATGGAGGTTTAGAGAAAGTGGGAGTTGATCTCTTCTCAGTATTTTTCTGAGATCCTGCCGGTGGAGGAGGCAAAGTGGTCTGTGATGAGGTGACTGCAGACATCGCCGTGGACGTGTTCTTCAATGATGAATCCATGTAACTCTTTGAAATGATTTCGAACAAAAGATTTTCTTATGAATGAAGCACCAATTGCCCCACGGTGGGCGCCAAACTGTTTTGGTCAAAAATCACACAAGGATAATGTAACCAAACTTTATGTAAACGGGGTATGATGCTTGGTTAATTATAAAAGTAAAGGATCACTTTTATGAGAAATATGCAAAGACACAATGATTTATACGAGGAAAAAGCCCTTGATCAATATATGATCTCCGGCATAAAAAACCTCGGGTGATGGCAACTACCGATCACCAAACTTCAATATAAGAACAAAATGGTTACAACTTCGGATGATAATGAGCTGAGTACAAGGATCACTATTGTTTCGAGTGTCTAAGTGTGTGAGAGTTGCGTTGTATGTCGTGTGTCCTCTTCCAAATGATGGAGAGTGGTATTTATACAAGTGTAGGTGACCTATTTTAGGTAAAAGGACTAATTATCAGCTCATTACCCCTTTAGAAATAAAAGACAATCTAGCCTAAATTGCTGCCCATGAATCAAGCCATGTTTCCATATCCTGTGCAACGTCTATCTTCAATTAAGCTCTTGCCATAATTGTGAAGACGCGTCCCTGGATCATGATGCCTAGAGCGTATCCTGCTAGATGTTCCTGCAAAAATAACATTGCATTAAGCGAAGATGATCGTTAGTATGAGGATCCTATAATGTCCCATGATCCTGATCCTGAAGTCCGGCTGAGGATCACTGTCTGCCAAAGAAACAAGGATCACTGGTTAGGATCACGTGTAAGGATCACCTATAATAAAAATCCAGCCCTAACAATACCTGATTGATCTTCGGTTGAGATTATAAAGGGAGTATATCTTGAACTTAAATGCAGATTGATCCTAACCCTATCTCCTATTTATAATCATGATTTGCAGGGATGTCACCTCAATGACGTAAAGGTTGTAACGGCTAGTTCGAGATTAACGGCTAGTTATCCGACTTGTTTGTTGCAGATAAGATCAAAACAAAATATAACTCGTTAATTTACAATAAACTCCTTATATTTTGGGGGCAATTGTTAGGGCTGGATTTTTACCATACATGATCCTCACATGTGATCCTAATCAGTGATCCTTGTTTCTTTGGCAGATAGTGATCCTCAGCAGACTCCCAGGATCAGGATCACGGACCATCATAGGATCCTCATGCTAACAGTTGCTTTCGTTGAATTTAATGTTGTTTTGCAGGAATGACTAGCAGGATCCGCTCTTAGCATCACAATTAAAGGACACGTCTTCACAACTATGGCATGTGCTTAATCGGAGATGGACGTTGTGAAGGATATGGAAACTTGGCATGATTTAAGGGCGATAATTTAGGCTAGATTTACTTTTATTTCTAAAGGGGTAATGAGCTGATTATTAGTCTTTTTACCTAAAATAGGTCACCTACACTTGTATATATAACACTCTTCCTCATTCGGAAGAACACACAACACAATTCTCACACGCTTAGACACTCGAAACTATAGTGATCCTTGTACTCAGCTCATTATCATCCGAAGTTGTAACTATATTTTTCTTATATTGAAGTTGGTGATCGGTAGTTGCCATCACCCGAGGTTTTTTATGCCGGAGATCATACATTGATCAAGGGCTTTTTCCTCGTATAAATCATTGTGTCTTTGCATATTTCTCATAAAAGTGATCCTTTACTTTTATAATTAACCAAGCATCATACCCCGTTTACATAAAGTTTGGTTACATTATCCTTGTGTGATTTTTGACCAAAACAATGATGTAGCTCAGGTTCAACACGAACAGGACATGGTCTCTTACCGGGAATGCTTTAAGGGCTCCGTCGTTATCTCTCTCCTCCAAGCCAGGTTAAAAATGGCCTATGAGGCCAAGGCCATGGGCCTTGAATGCTCCTCGTGGAATGTTGAAGCTTGGGAGGCGAAGTTGAGGGATCTTGGTGGCAATCCCGTGGAGTATCCTATGAAGCCTGCTGTTGAGGAGCCTGCCAAAGTGGCTGAGAAGGCGCCTGATGCTGGTGGTGATGCTGCTAAGGATGCTAGAGCGGATGCTGGTGCTGAAGAAGCCATGGTCAAAGAGGGTGCTGCCCCTTGAAAGCAGCGAAATGGGCGATGATGGATGTTGATGCAGAGGCTGGAGCCCATTTTTTAAATTTGTTGGTTGTGGTCGTCGAAAAATTTCCTTTTTCTGTCTTTAAACAATTTATTTTCCTGCATTAAGACAATATGATGGCCAAAGGTGGAGGGATCCTGAGTTTCAGGACGAAGCCCTTGGTCATCAGTTAGTATGGTTTATTTTGAACACTTTTAACAATTGAAGGTGGAGGTATCTTGGGTTCCAAGACGAAGCCTTCAATTGTTAAGTAAATATGGTAGAAAACTAATCGTGCTTTTGGTGGATGGGTCTCAGTTTGAGATGAAACCAAAAGCACAATCTTTTGCTATGTTAATAATATAACCTTTTTATGACTTTTTCTATTGTTATCTATTTTTTCAATTTTTGTTATTTATTGCTTAGTTTGAATACGATTTCAATATTCCAAACTTTGTGTAATATTTTAAATGTCCTGACCAAATATCCTAAAAATATATCCTGAGAACATATCTTGATCAGGATACTCGTAAATATCCTACTAAGACTTTTGTCAAATAGAGTTTTTAAAACTTAAACAATTTAGATAATGTTTTCAAAGAAAAAGGAAAGGTCATACCAAATATAGAGTACACCTCTATCCTTACACTTCAATCCTTTTGCAACCATTCCACCGAAGATGTCCCCAGTCTGGGATACTTAGTGAACTAGGCCCAAGCTTGATCCTCCGAGCTTTCCATCATGCCTTAGTAGGAATGTCCCCTGTTTAGGTCATTGTTAAATACTTATGAACTCTTGTGATCACAATTGATTTCACATTTATGTATAACTTTAGTATCACAGGGGATAAACCCTAAATATCCTGGAGATAGATCCTCAATATTCTGGGGATAAACCCTAAGCATACTTGGGAAAATCCCAAATTTTCGTGCGCTACAGGCGGGAGTGTATAAACTCCAAGACTTAGAAAGGTGAAAACCTTTAAACCTTAGAGAGGATGAAAATACCCTTTCGCGAGAGAGGGTGATCAATCCTCATATACCTTTAGGATCCAGGATATAGCCAATAATAACGAAATTGTCAGCCACTTTTACATGGACTGGTCCCGCTATCTTGAACTATCCCTGGATAACTTGCACTCCAGGCGGGGTGTTTAAACCCAATTCTAGAGAAAGGTGAATACCTTTAAACCTGTGAAGGGATCAGGATCCCTTAAACGTGAGAGAGGGGGGCAATCCTCTAATCTTTCGAATTATCCAGAGTGTATATCCTGGAGGTATATCCCGAAGCATATTCTGCAAAACAACCTTAAACTAAGGTGGGTGTTAGCCTGGCTAACACCCCTCCGATGCTTAAGTCAGTATTGGATTCAAATAAAATAGAATTATATCTAAAAGAGATAGAATTCATACCATCCTGAGTTAGAAATTAAATTCTAAACTCACTTGAAATAGGCTTTGAGGTGTGTAGCATTCCAGGATCTTGGTAGTATATCCCCCTCCATATTCTTAAGCCGGAATGCTCCTTTTCCGGATTCCGATTCAATCTCACAAGGTCTTTCCCACTTAGGAGCCAACTTTCCATCAGCAGGATTAATAGTATTCTGAAAAGCCTTCCTTAATACCCAATCTCCAACTTGAAACCTTCTAGTCCTTAGATTCTTGTTATATGCTCTGGATATCCTCTGTTGGTATGCCGCCATTCTTAACTTTGTCGCATCCCTTGTCTCATCAATAGTATCCAATTCTTGACATAGGTCTTCAGGATTCTTCTCAGGATCCCGAAGGTTGGATCTTGTTGTAGGTATTACCATCTCTGTCAGGATTACTGCCTCTGCTCCAAATACTAAGGAAAATGGGGCTTGCCTAGTTGCACTTTTCATTGTTGTCCTATCAGCCCATAAAACAAAGGGTAATTCTTCTACCCACCTTCCTTTCTTAGCTCCTAGTCTCTTCTTCAAATTGTTGACTATTATCTTGTTTGAAGATTCTGCTTGCCTATTTGCTTGAGGATGTACCGGAGTAGATGTAATCATTTTAATTCCCCAATTCTTACAAAAGTCAGTAGTCCTTTTACTTATAAACTGAGAGCCATTGTCACAAATTATCTCGGCTGGTACCCCAAACCTGGTCAGGATATTCCTTTTTATGAAGGATACTACTTCTTGGTCTCTGACTTGAACAAATGCCTCAGCTTCAATCCACTTAGAGAAATAATCAGTCATTGCCAGCATAAAGACTTTTCCTCCTAGAGCTTTTGGTAATTTTCCCACTATGTCCATCCCCCACTTCATGAATGGCCAAGGGGAAGCAATAGGATATAGTGGTTCAGCATTGATGTAATATATTACTGTGCCTTTGACATGCATCACATCTTCGAGCATATTCTGCTTCATTATTAGTGGCAGGAAATTCACACCTGATAACCTGGGTAATATGTCCCCCTGTGGCGATTTAGTAGTATACCCAATCCTACACCTCTCACATTAGATGCACCATCAGTATATAATGTCCAAGATTCTAAGTTTTCTCCTAGATGTTATACTTCTAGGTCTACTTCATTTTGAATATCACTACTGAACTCAGCCACAAAGTCAGCTAGAGCCTGAGACTTTATGGCATTTCTAGGTTCATATACTAGATCATAGGCACTTAATTTTACTGACCACTTAGCCATCCTACCTGACATCTCGGGTTTCCTAAGCACATTTTTAACAGGATAATTAGTTTTAACATTAATCCTATGTGTCTCAAAATAATGTCTAAGCTTTCTCGATGCCATAACTAAGGCCAATATCAAATTTTCTAATTGAGAATATCTAGTTTCAGCATCTAATAAACTTTTGCTAACATAATAGACAGGATAATGCTGACCTTCGTGATCCTTTACCAGGACAGCACTTACTGCATTCCCTGATACTGCAAGATACAGGGATAATGGTTCACCATCCTCGGGCTTCATTAACAGGGGTGCAGTTGAAAGATACTACTTCAATTCCTACAAGGCTGCTTCATGCTTCTCTCCCCATTCAAATTTCTTATTCTTCTTCATGATATCGTAGAATTCCTTGCACTTTTCCGAGGATCTTGATATAAACCTGTGTAATGCTGCTACTCGCCCTGTTAATCTTTATACATCTTTCATGTTCGAAGGTGACTTGATATCCAGTATAGATTTTAATCTGTTCCGGGCTTTCTTCAATCCCCCTTTTAGTCACCATGTATCCTAGAAACTTTCCTGCCCCCACTCCAAAATGGCATTTGACAGGATTTAGTTTCATGTTGTACTGGTCCAGGTATCGAATGCTCCTTCAATATGCCGGAGATGATCCTCAGCCTTCTTAGATTTTACTACAATGTCATCAATGTATACCTTCATGGTGTCCCCCAGTTTGTCTTTAAACATCATGTTCACCAATCTCTGGCATGTTGCACCTGCATTTTTCAAACCAAAAGGCATAGCAGTATAACAATAAATACCTGTTGGTATCATGAAAGCAGTATCCTCCTGGAATCCCGAGGATGCATCCATGAATGTTAACATTTCATGACCAGCAGTAGCAACCACCATTGAGTCGATGTGAGGCAGAGGGAATGGGTCTTTAGGACACACTTTGTTCATGACCAGCAGTAGCATCCACAAGTGCAGTAGATTTTGAAGTGATATCCATTGGGGAAACGTTCATCCTTTTCAGCTTTTCCAGCTGAATAATGTTGACAGAGCTGCCATTATCCACCAGTATCCTGCGCACAAAGTGATTAGCAACATATAAAGTTAGTGCCAAACCGTCATGATGGGGATCCTGGACAGTATCCCTATCATCGCTGTCAAACGTTATCACTTTATCGGTTGTGAGGGTCATCATCTTGGTCGGCTTATCTCCCCTTTCTGCCTTAGCCTCCTTTGCATGTCTTTTTGCTGCAGAATAAGAGGTTCCACAGATATCGGATCCTCCTGAAATAAAGTTAATTATCTTGGCATCCGCAGGAGGTGATGCTGCTCGTTCAGGATCTTTCTCAGTATCCTGACCCTTATTCTTCTTTCTTTCCAGGAGATCCTTCAAATATCCTTTGCTCAGGAGATAGCTTATTTCCTTCCTCAAAGCAATGCAATCTTCCGTAACATGTCCAAAATCCTCATGGAAGGCACACCACTTGGATTTATCCTTCCAATTAGCTTTCTGTTGGTTCTTCCTAGGCCACCTCGCTTTGTCTCCCAAACCTTGCATAGCATACATCAGTACAGGTATATTAACAGAAAAACAATATTCTGACAACTCAGGATACTCCTCAGGATCCTCGTCTTCAACAACATTCACTTTCTTGCTGTCATTCCTACCATATGGCTTAGAGGATATGGTTTGTATGAGGATTCCGACTTCCTGTTAGTTGATTCATAGGTTGAGGATGAATTCATCCTCTCTTGCATCTTTTTGTTATCTTCCAGCCGAATATATCTTAAAGCCCTGTTTCGAGCCTCATCCAGGTTCCTGCAAGGATTCATTACAAGATCCTGATAAAATTGGGAATCCTTTTGCAAACCCATTTTGAATGCTTGCACAACTGTTGCAACATCAAGGTGTGGGATATCAAGAGATTCCCTGCTAAACTTGTTCACATAATCTCTCAAGGATTCCTGAGGTCCTTGAGTTATCTTGTAGAGATCACTGGTTAGTTTTTCAAAACTTCGACTACAAGAAAATTGACTATTAAACAAATTGACTAAATGAGCAAATGATGTAATTGAATGAGGTGGAACATTTAAGAGCCATTTTAAGGCCGATCCTGTCAAAGTAGAACCAAAACCCTTGCAGAGGCATGCTTCCTTGAGGTCTGGGGGGATAGGATTAATTTCCATCCTTTCCCTATACTAAGCAACATGCTCTTCAAGATCCGTAGTTCTGTCATAGAGCTTCATGTTGGGGGTTTGAAATCTTTGGGATTTCAGCATCACAAATAGGATATGCAAACCGGGATATCCTGTGGCTATCTTGGGATGCTTCTGGAATCGGATGGACCACCTCAGGTACACTGGATATCATATCCTTCAATTTCTGAAGCTCCCTAGAAAATGTTGATGTCATACCTGCATCCTGCAAAGATCCGAGACCATTAGTAACAAGAGTATTAGTATTATTAGACACGGTACCAGTCTGAGGATTCTGGCCATATCCTGAAGCATATCCTAAGCTTCTCACACTTGACACCCTGACCGAAGAGGGTATCTTAGGAGTATGATTCTGAGTATGGCTAGGCACAATATTGCCCCTGTTATCCTCGGTATACACAGCCGAACTGAAGTTCAAAGCCCTGGGCTGCAAGGGAGTGACGGTATCCTCAGCAGGCCTGCTTGAGCTGGATTTCAAGAGTTGTATCTCTCTTATCAGCATCTGGTTGATCTCCTGCTATTGCTTCATCTGATCTTGTATACTACCAAACAAAGTCAGAATTTCATCATTAGAAGCCAAAATAGGACTACCCCCTGAGACAGCAGATCCTTGAACATTCCGAGTGGGGATAACATCCCGAGCCACATGAGTTTTAGTTCCTCTTGAAAGATCCTGAGGCTGTGAAGAGGCTTGCGTCCTTTGAGGAGGTGGTGGAAGCACCGAACCAATTGTTGTAAAGGTTGTAGCAGACATGGTAGAAGAGCTCATGTTTGATCTTGAGGCCATTGAATAGTGTAGCAAAAAGTTTTGAAAAAAGAAAATCAAGTAATGATTTTGCAAAAGCTTTTAGTAGAAATAGCACCACTTGCCCCACGGTGGGCGCCAAATTGTTTTGGTCAAAAATTATCTAAGTAATTAAGTGATCAAATTAGTTAAGTGAGGTAGTGTGCTAGAAGTATTTGAAAAATATATGGTGATTAAGTTGTTAACAAAAACAGTTTTCAGGATACGACTTAGGATATCGAGCTGTATCTACAATCAAACAATGAGCAAAAAGATAAAGGGTGACACGAGATGTACGAGGAAAGCCCTTAATCAATCTAGATCGCCGGCACAAAACCTTGGGAGCTAACAATCGCAGCTGCCTTGTTCTTCTTATTACTTCAAATATCAGGATACAGTGCAGGATATGATACAGATCAACTAGGTGTTACAATGCGATTTGAATACAAGTGTAAGTGTGAGTGATTGCAGCTAGTAGAGAGCAAGAGTGTTCGAAAAGAATGTGTGTTCTATCTGATCTGATCTGATCCGATCAATCCTATTTATAGTAAAACGAAATTAACAAACTAGGCTATAAATCCGGGATATAGTGAATATTCCCTTCGTGAACGTTGTAGTCCACGTCTTCCGGCTTCAACGTTCCTATTTCAACAGATTGGTCCGGGTCTTCGGGAGAATAGGTCCACTCGAACGTTATAGACTTGCTTCATTAATCTGCACGTGAATTAATTAGTCATTACCAGGATACTATGTCAGGATGTTACCAATATCCTGAACCATTATCCTGATCACAATAAAAGAAACATAGTCAGAATATTGTCCAGGATATATGAGCAGAAAACCACCCATAACAGTTTTGTAAAAATAAATCAACTTTAAATTATATATGTTTTATAAAAATAAAACAAAAATCTACAATTTTTCAACAAAAAACACAATCAAATACAACCAAACAACAAACAACAACCCATTTTTTCCACCAAAACCTTACTTTTTCCCCCAAAAATAAACAACCAGCCCAAAACGCCCCGCTTTGGTACGAGGTCATCAGACAAGGACTGACAGACTCAGTCCTTGTCTATTGACTTTACCCTAAAGCACTCTGCTTTGGCCAAAGTAGGGCGTTTTAGGATGTGCAAATAGACCAAGGGGTGTGTAAATATCCTGAGCCTATTAAATATTCATGTGATTATTGTTAGCAGACTTGGTAATATCATATAACTTAGTTGATTACTGAACACATGTTTAATAATAGGAAAAATTATTTTGTTTACAACCATTGCCTACAACTGTGCTTGACTTGTTTGTCTAATCTTTTTTATTCCCTTAAAAGGATACACAAATGTAAAAACAATCTTCTAGAAATCCTAAATGCATAAAGAAAGGATTGTATGGGTAGGTGGCATATATATTTTTCCATTGTTCTTGAGTTTTGTTTTTTCTTTGAAGGAAAAGAATCTTTCATTTTTAACAACACATGAGTTTGGGAATACAAATGATGATGAATCCAATTATTGAACTTAATCATTATACCATGTTGCATTTAACATTGCTAGACATCTGCAGTATTAAACATTCTGTGAAAGAATAATAACCTATAACGCTAATGTGATACCTAATTTACAATATAATTGTTTAAATATTGTTCAATGAACCTGAATTGATATTACTGATTTATTTAAATGACTATAATAATAAAAATAAATTATGGAAGTACAGTAATCAAAATTGAGAATCAAATAAGTAAAGGAATATGTAAATAAAGTTGGACAAAGTTTATATATTCCTCAAAAATCATAGATTTTTAAAACTAATTATTACAACTTCAAATTATCACTCATGACAATATAGCCTAGTGACATTTTTTAGGTGGGATAAGAATTAGGAACCATTAGGCTAGAGGGTGTGGGGGCGCCACCCTCGCCAGCTGGACATCTATAGCGCCCCCAGGCGCTATCGGACCACACCATGGGCGTTATGGCGGGGCGCCATTGAAGGCTCGCCTCCAAGGTAACGGGCTTGAATCGCGTGGACCGAGGAGCATTTAACATTTTGACCATTGAAGGCTCGCCCCATGGGCGCTATGGCGGGGCGCCATCCACACCCTCCAAATTAAAGGGGGACATGATAAAGCCCCAATGCTGACATGGCGCTGACGTGGATCCTAGTTGACCTGATAAAGCCCCAAGGGGCTCCAAGCACACCCTATAGCCTTAGGTCATGTGTTTGATTCTCACAAGGGGGTTTTTCCTAGATTTATTGGATTTTTTTTCTGAATTAGTATATAGGTATTATTGCCTAGTGGGGATGGATATGATCGGGTGGTTCCGTTGATAACACCCACTGATATTAATAAAGTTTAACTTTAATAAATTAAACAAAAGATTTTTAATGACTTTATAAAGATGTTTCATATATTCAAATGCTCAAAAAAAAAAAAATGAAACTAATAATATGTATATCTCCCATTCCACCCTTATAACACTACAAATTACAATAAACTCATCCTTTTTTATTACAGGATAAGCAATAACAAGAAAAAAAAATACTTCAGCTACAAAGAACTAAATTACCAAGTTGGTTTTTGGAATTTAATTCCAAATTCTGCATTGAATCTCAAATTCTAAGCAAATAAACACTAAGTTCAGGAGCTCCATTGCTATCAGGATTCATCATATAGAAAGCTTCTGAATCTCTTGACCCTGTTACCCTCTCAAATTTAGCTCTCATGTACATGATCTCATCACCTTCTTCTTCCCCTTCTCCATCGACTGTTTTCTCTGGGGGCAACACCCCGGCCCCCATAGATATCGGCTCAACCGCTTTTAAGACCCTCCATTCTTTCTCCCCACACTCTCTTTTTAAGGCAAAACCACACTTCTTACCATTGCAATAAGTCCTCCAAACTGGCTCTTCTAATAGCCTCTTTGAATTACTTATCTTTTTGGTCTTGTCCTCGTCTTTATCGCACTCAAGTGCGATTCTAACGAGCCCGGACGCCATTTCCTTAACCAGGCCACTAATCGGGGTTTGAAGCTCGATTAGGAATGCTGGTTGGGAGACCGGGTTCTTTTGAAGTGTGAAGTAAACATGGCCTCGTCGGGACCCAAACAGGGTCCCGACGACCCTAGAGCCTAGGGAGTTGAGAAGATTCGTCCGGTTCTTACTTATTGTAGTAAGAACCGAACGAAATCTTGCAACGGTTACTGCTTGGAGTTTCTTTCTTGTTGGTGGCGGGGGTGGTGGAGGTGGTTGTGGATGGTTTATGGTGGATTTGGAGGTAGGATTGGAGGGTGGTGAGACATCTTCATCTTCATTGCTGACCTTATTTGACCAATGGAAGTGCATAGAGGACCTTGCCATGGTTGTACAAAAAATGGGAAAGGAATAATAACCAAATGGGAGGGGGCAGCCTCTTTAACAATGTGAGAGCGTGAGAGAGAGAGAGTGATGTTTCTTTTTTATGAATTTGTGGATGTTATTTCTTTATACGTGAACATGGAGTAAATGCTTTCTTTTCTTTAATAATCTTTAAAAAAATAATTAAATTTTGCCAAAGTTATTACTTGTGATCAATTTAGGCTGGTGGGTGCGGTTTAAAGCCCTTAAGGGCTTTATCATGTCACGTAAGCGTCACGTAGATTTTGAGTGGAAAATAACGCCCTCTTTAACAATGATGGTGTGGGATAAAGCCCCACTAGCGCCCCCTTTAACAATTATGTTGCCCAAATGCCTTGATCCACCCAAAATTCGTCCGTTAGCGTGCTGGCGACAAAGGGATAACGCCCCCTTGTTAACGAGCGGGGAGTGGTTGATGGCGCCCCAGGACGCTAAAATCGATGAGCTGACGGGGTGGCAGTAAGCCACACCCTGTGGCCTTACAGTAACTAGATTATCTTATTTTAAAATTGAAAAACAAAAATTAGTTGTGTAAGTTTATTTAAAACTATTCACATTTATATTTATATTTATATTTATAATTATAATGATTAAATTTCCAACAAGAAAAAACAGCGACTAGAAATATTAAATAAAGACAAAAATAACACAACTATGATATTTATTATTGGCTTCTAAGTTTTACATTCTTATTTATAAAGCGTGGGTACCTAGCTGGTATATCAAATCATAAAGTGTAATCTTTAATGCATGTAAAATTAGTTTTTTCACACTTATTTGTGTATTCTATCTGGATTTAATATATTGTATGATGTCATAAACATTTTTTACACAAATGCAATAGCTTTCTTTGTTTAGTGATAAGTGTATTCTAGTTAGAAAAGCAAACTAAATTATCTTAATCACTAAGTTTACCAAAACTATATTCCTTTAATCCTCCAAATCCAAAATTGATCGTAAGTATCACAAAAAATAATAATTGTCTTTTTATATTGTTCTTTTTGTTGCCATGTATCTTTTTTCTTTATTGTTTTACTAGATTATCACCCGGGATTACTTCCTGGGTTGAGAAAATTACTAAAATAATTATTATTTATGATTAATACAAACTTAAAATCCTACAAAATGTATGACAAATTACTAATGTAATTATTATTTATGATTAATACAAACTTTTTGTTCAACACTCTACCTCCCATGTAAGCAAGATAACGCATCAGCTGCTTTGTGCTTTCGGTTTTACCAGCCCACTTTCTCCACTATACCTCTCATGTAAGCAATATCACTTCCTTACTAACCTACAAATCCCACAATCGTTGCAGTGAAATTGTTCTCTCGAAGTCTAGTCACAAAGCACAAATTAAAAAAAAAAAAAAAAACATTGGATATTAGCATATTATTCAAACATTTTTAAATGTAGGTAGTTTTTACATCATCATCATAGAACTTGCAAATTCCGCAGAAGTATTCCCAAATTTTCACTCCACAGTTGGTACATATTTGAGCAACCTATCACATCAACATAAATAATAAATCATTATATAACATCAAAACATCTACACTTATCATCTAAAAAACGCTATGCAAACTTAATAATTCCCATAAAATTCTCATAACTTAACAAACCTGTGGTTCAGTATTGCAAATCGCATAAGTAACCTGTGTAAACCACCAAAAAGCACAACCACATTACCTCACATCCACAAAAAACAAACTATAATCCCCAAAAACATAACAATCTTGGTATTAAAAAATGCGCCTATGCGCAAAGGCCATAGCATTTTCACTTAATGCCACGATAAACCCAAAATAAAAAAAAATTCAAATAAAATAAATTCACAGTTCAAGAGCTTACTTTATGTACAAATGTCGACTTCATCCTGGCTGGACTCTTGTAACGCTGTTTGACTACTGTTTGACCAAAGTCAAACAACTGTTTGCAAAAGTATGATTCTTAGTGGTTCAAAAGTCTGTTTGACCAAAGTTAAAACGCTGTTTGACCAAAGTCTGTTTGACAAAAGTCAAACTACTGTTTGGAAAAAAAGAACCACTATTTTCTCCACAAAAACACTGTTTTAACCCAACAGAACCACTGTTTAACCTAACAGTCGTTTCGAAACACTGTAGTTATTTTCTGCACAAAAACCTGAAAAAACTGCAGGTATTTTCGACGAAAAAATACCCAAAAAATACCAGCTTTTTTCAACAAACAAACCCCCAACGCTGCACGTTTTTTCAGCCTGAAATTAGAGTGAATTGCAAGTTTTGTCCTTTATCTTTAGGCCTCTTTGCAGGCGGTGTCCTTTATGTTTAAAGTTGACGAGTGTTGTCCTTTATGTTTAAAAATTCAACATCGTATGTCCTTTAACCCTAACCTAGTTACCTTTTTATGTTAAATCTGATCATGTCCCTTTTGCATGAGGGTATAATTATCATTTTACCTTATTATTATTATTAAACAAACATCTTAAAGACAAAAAGTAAAATGTTATATATCTCATATCTCAGCTCCATCTCTTTCTTTGTCTAAACAAACACTTAAACACTGAACAAAACATCGTGCACTACCACTCTTCCTCTCTATCTATCTCTCTTGCTTTCTGGATAGCCCCAAAACATCTCTGCATCACCGCCACAGCCCCCTTCCACCACCACATCCGCCTTCCACCACCATCGTGCACCACCACTCTTCCTCTCTATCTATCTCTCTCGCTTTCTCTCTCTACACTACATTGGATCTCTAGTAAGCGGATCTGGATCTGAAGACTGAACGAGGCGACAGAGGTGTTAACGGTGGTCGGAAATGGAAAGAGACGACGGAGGTGTTAACGGTTACCGGAGGTGAAGGTCAGAGGATGGCCGGAGTCAGACTTAGTTCACCGGCAAGTTAGGGTTAGGGTTTCTGGTGGATTCATTAGAGGAAGGGTGGATTTTGTTAGCCATTGTATTGAATTGAAGGTATGAGATGTTTTCTGGATCTGTAATTTGGAGATTTTTTTTTTGTTGAAATTGGTTGAATGCGGGTGGATTGTGGTATAGAGAGAAACAGGTGTTGATGGATTTGCGATCTTCGTTCTTATCTTCAAATCTGTTTTCGCCACACACACAACGATCTGTGGGAGAGGAGAGAAAGAAACAGGGGTTAATGGATTTGCGATGGAGATGGAAAAAAATTGCAGGTTGTTCGATTTGTTTGTTGGTTGTTGGATTTGTGGTGGTGGTGATAGGAGGTTGTGGTGGTGGACACCTTGGGGGAATCTTCTGCATTTGTACAATGTGCACATTAAATGACACAACTACCATCACGTGACATGCACGTGATCAAATTTAACTGGGAAAACAGACTGGGTTAGGCCCAAAGGATAAAACGTGTATGATTTTTAAACATAAAGGACAAAACTCGTCAACTTTAAACATAAAGGACACTGCCTGCAAAGAGACCTAAAGATAAAGGACAAAACTTGCAATTCACTCCCGAAATCATAAAAAAACTGCAGTTTTTTTCGACGAAAAAATGCCAAAAAACAACAGCTTTTTTCACCAAACAAACCCTCCAAAACTGCTTGTTTTTTCTGCACAAAACATCAAAAAACTGCAGTTTTTTTTTTTGACAAAAAAATGCCCAAAAACAGCAGCTTTTTTAACACTTAAACCCCCAAAACTGCATGTTTTTTCAGCACGAAAACATCAAAAATTTGTGCGTTTTTTCGGCAAAAAAAACCCCACAATTTTGGAAGTTTTTTTAGCGATCAAAACATCAAAAACTGCAGTTTTTTAAACCAAAAGAAGCTTATCGAGGCAAACGAAACCGACGATTATGGAATATATTCGTGTCTAAGCACAATAAAACTTGAAGGTAATCACGATAAATATAATCAACCAACAGTGAGATTATTCTATAACACATGAAAGTATTAAATTAAAATGAACACCTAACACAAAGCCATACGTGTTGGAAAACGACTATCAAACTGCAATTAAACCAAACCAAATCGAATTGAGTAGGGCGATGTACGGAATCCATTTAGTTCGGACATAATCCAAATCGAATCCAATAGGTCTAAACCAAAGTCAAACAACTGTTTGCAAAAATATGATTCTTAGTGGTTCAAAAGTCTGTTTGATCAAAGTTAAAACACTGTTTGACCAAAGTTAAAATGTTGTTTAACCAAAGTCTGTTTGACCAAAGTCAAACTACTGTTTGGAAAAAAAGAACCACTGTTTTCTCCACAAAACACTGTTTTAAGCCAAAAGTGTTTTGAAACGACTGTTTAACCTAACAGTCGTTTCGAAACACTGTAGTTATTTTCTGCACAAAACCTCAAAAAACTGCAGTTATTTTCGACGAAAAAATGCCCAAAAAATTCCAGCTTTTTTCAACAAACAAACCCGTTTTTCAGCCCGAAAACATAAAAAAAAAAACTATAGTTTTTTTCGATGAAAAATGCCAAAAAACAGCAGCTTTTTCCACCAAACAAACCCTCCAAAACTGCTGGTTTTTTCTGCACAAAACATCAAAAAACTGCAGTTTTTTTTTACGAAAAAATGCCCAAAAAACAGCAGCTTTTTTCAGCACTTAAACCCCCAATAGCATGCTTTTTCTTCACGAAAACATTAACAAATTGTGTGTTTTTTCTGCAAAAAAACACCCACAATTTTTGCAAGTTTTTTTAGCAATCAAAACATCAAAAACTGCAGTTTTTTAAACCAAAAAAAGCGTATCGAGGCAAACGAAACCAACGATTATGGAATATATTCGTGTCTAAGCACAATAAAAAGTTAAAGGTAATCACGATAAATATAATCAACCAATAGTGAGATTATTCTATATCACATAAAAGTATTAAATTAAAATGAATACCTAACACAAAGTCATACCTGTTGGAAAACAACTACCAAACTTCAATTAAACCAAACCAAATCGAATTGAGTAGGGTGATGTATGGAATCCATTTAGTTCGGACATAATCCAAATCGAATCCAATAGGTCTAAATCAAAGTCAAACAATTGTTTGCAAAAAAATGATTCTTAGTGGTACAAAAGTCTATTTGACCAAAGTTAAAACACTGTTTGACCAAAGTTAAAACGCTGTTTGACCAAAGTTTGTTTAACCAAAGTCAAACTACTGTTTGGAAAAAAGAACCACTGTGTTCTCCACAAAACACCGTTTTAACCCAACAGTGTTTTGAAACGACTGTTTAACCTAACAGTCGTTTCGAAACACTGTAGTTATTTTCTGCACAAAAACCTCAAATAACTGCAGTTATTTTCGACGAAAAAATACCCAAAAAATACCAGCTTTTTTCAACAAACAAACCCCAACACTACATGTTTTTCAGCCCGAAAACATAAAAAAACTGTTGTTTTTTTCGACGAAAAAATGCCAAAAAACAGCAGCTTTTTTCACCAAACCAACCCTCCAAAACTGCTGGTTTTTTCTGCACAAAACTTAAAAAACAACAGTTTTTTTTTTACGAAAAAATGCCTAAAAAACAGCGGCTTTTTCAGCACTTAATCCCCCAATACTGTATGTTTTTTCTTCACGAAAACATCAAAAAATTGTGCTTTTTCTGCAAAAAAAACCCACAGTTTTGCAAATTTTTTAGCGATCAAAACATCAAAAACCGCAGTTTTTTAAACCAAAAGAATCTTATCGAGGCAAACAAAACCAACGATTATGAAATATATTCGTGTCTATCTAAGCACAATAAAAAGTTAAAGGTAATCACGATAAATATAATCAACCAATAGTGAGATTATTCTATATCACATGAAAGTACTAAATATATAGCAGTTTTTTTCACCAAACAAACCCTCCAAAACTGCTGGTTTTTTCTGCACAAAACATCAAAAAACTGCAGTTTTTTTTTTGAGGAAAAAATGCCCAAAAAACAGCAGTTTTTTCAGCACTTAAACCCCCAAAACTACATGTTTTTTCAGCACGAAAACATCAAAAAAATGTGCGTTTTTTCTGCAAAAAATCCCCCACAATTTTGCAAGTTTTTTTAGCGATCAAAACATAAAAAACTGCAGTTTTTAAACCAAAAGAAGCTTATCGAGGAAAACGAAACTAACGATTATGGAATATATTCGTGTCTAAGCACAATAAAAAGTTAAAGGTAATCACGATAAATATAATCAACCAATAGTGAGATTATTCTATATCACATGAAAGTATTAAATTAAAAGGAACACCTAACACAAAGCCATACCTGTTTGAAAATGACTACCAAACTGCAATTAAACCAAACCAAATCGAATTGAGTAGGGTGATGTATGTAATCCATTTAGTTCGGGCATAATCCAAATCGAATCCAATAGGTCTAAAGCGAAAGAAATCAATAAAAAAACACCAAAATTTCATTGTGGCATTTGATCGAGCAACCTATGTGCACTTCAATGAAATCAGTTTCAACATATAAATCAAAATACCAATACACTCAAATGCAACAAACCATACAAGCATCCGTTGAAATCTAAAAAATAAACAAAAAAAAAAACAATTTTAACATTTTCATTACTTGAGTAAAGTGTGAAAAACTTGAAGTAAAGTGTCAAAATTGAAAATAAACAAAAGAAACTTACAGAGATGATAATATAACCTCATATTAGTTATGACACAAAAACCCTAAAAATCAAAGAAAAAATCAGTTAGAAATACTACATCAAAATGAAAATAATCAAAAATAAGAATAATATAGAGCCACTTACGAAGATGATAAACAACATAACGGTTGCTGGTGACAGTCAAAAATCTTGAAAAACCACTAATCATTCAAAAAATAAAGATTTAGATGAAGTTTTAGGACAAAAAAAATGATAAATGTAGGGTAAAATCAATGATCATGGCGAAAAACCCTAACCAGGTTACACCCACAAGATCTGAAACACCATCGAATAAAGCATGCCCAAATCTGAAAAACTAATATTGATTTCAGAACTATTAATCGATAAAACATTAGAAGTTTTGCTTTGTTTGTTCAATTTCAGAATTTGAAAAACCCTAATCGGGTGATACCAGAAGATGTGAAGCTGCCTACAAAATAAAAAATCTCTTCCAATCGAGAAGAACAGCTAAACAAAAATCAAGATTACCTGATGGTTTGATTTACAGACAATTGAATAAGAGGAACAACAATGATTGTAGAGGAGTACCGGAGAAGAGGAGTACTGGAGAAGAAGGAGAGATGTAGGGTTTTTTTAGGAAAAGAGGAACAACAATGCTTGAAGAGGAGTACTGGAGAAGAGTTATGAGAATATCCAGAAGCGTCAAGGAGAAGAATAAATATTAGGGTTTAGGAAAAAAGGAAAAAAGGGGACGGAGGTACTGTTGGGCGAGAAAAGACAAAAAGTGATGCCCTAATCAAATGACACGTTAGCCCAAAAAACTTTCATTATATAATATTCTAATTTGCAACATTTTGTTGCATTAAAGGTTGTACACCATGCTATGTTGGTGTTTTATGCATTTAATGGTTGTACAAAAGCATTATTTATTATAAAAAGTAGTAATATATGTTTGCATTATTGTTTGTACCATTTGTATTGAAATATGTATTTTGTTTTGAAGAAACCATGGGTCGGTTAATTTTCGTTATTTTACTAATTTCATGAAAGTAATGTTAAAAAGCTAGGGACCGTTAATCATGCATTATGTGGTGGCGTTGATAGCCGAAAGACAGGGGGTACATGCACTAATTGGTTTTTGTCCCAATTGCGGAGTGTTTTGTGCCCTATGTCTAAGACTTGATGCAAAACTACTATTGAGCGGGGTCTCACTGGAAGCAGACTCTTTATTTCTATGGTGCAGAGGTAAGACTATCTACATCTTACTCTTCTCAGACACTACCTTGGTTGATGTATTTTACTTTCTAAAGCTGGGTTACTCAAACATCTGATATGAAGTTGAACCCCGACCGCAACACGGCGGGTGCTCCTTCTAGTTTATTATATATAATAGAAACAGATTACAATGGATATTACCGTTATTATGAACACATATTTTAAACGATAGTCAAATACTAATATAAACTAAAAAATATACGTAGAGCGTAAATAATATAATTTTATAATGATTCTACAATCATCTCCAACAATATTTCTATATATACAGTTATATTAATTAAGCACCGTGTTACAAAATTACATATTTTCAAACTATATTATATATGGCTGTAACTCTAATGTCACAAAGTTGTTACTTATAATGTTATTATAGTGGATGAGATATCATCCTCAGATCTGAATTGATGCATTACCGTATTGATCTAGTAATCGAGTTATATGTTGGTTTGTATATATTTTCTTAGATTTCTTAAGAAGTTGGAGTTGATAAATTTTGACTACTTGTTTAAATTTTCCCTAAACCTTTATAAATTATATCATATCTTAACGTATATTCATAAAAACATACTTAAAATTTTATTTTTAATAAAGAAATGATAATAAAAAAAATATTTAACCAAGGTTACAAGAGCTGAAATAACACTCATAGTTTAATTAACTCACCATAGAAATTTGCATAATTTGGATATGATTTTCTGGATTTTAAATAAGAAACATAAGGAGGCCCACAAGAACATGACAGTGGAGGGGGTGCAGGTTTCAATAAAACAAAAAGAATGCAAAGCAAAATCCCTATCTTTACAAGATTCTAGCCGATCTAATTATATACACCCACATAGTTTTATTTTTTAATGATAAATTTTGTGTTAGTGGCAGGTTCGGAGCCAATGTGTAAGAAGGGGTTTGCTGGGCTATCTTTCAATTCCGTTTTTATAGTGTAAAAATACCTTTTAATTCCGTCTATATAGTGTAAAATTTTTATCTTTTTTATACAAGTGATACCCCTAATCCAAAAAAAAAAAAAAAAAAAAAATTGGGATGCCCCTGAGTTTTTGGGCTAGCTCCGCCACTGACTACTGGAGTATTATCGTGCCACTAGTGGAACCACTCGATCATATCCATCTCCACTAGGCATAAATCGCTAGGCGCTAGTCGGGCGGTGGGTACCGACTAGCGATTAATTGGGATTAATAGGGATTAATCGGAACTAATCGGATCGAGATTTTTATATGTAATTTTTAGTTATATATATGTAGACACACATTTTTATACGTAGTTTATTAAAGCAGATATTTTTTAACCACTCATTAACACATTTATTTAAGTAATTGGAAGGAATTTATAAGGTTTGGTCGAAATTTGGACGGCATCTGGCCAAAATTTGACTAGAATAGGACTGCCATTGACCGCCTAGTGATTAATCGGCCATTAATCGGTGAGCCTCCGATTAGTAATTAATCGGCGACTAATCGGAGACTAGTCGGGATTTTTACAACCATGGGCATAATGCCTATATACACCCACATAGTATGTATATATATTTGTGCGTAGTATTTATGGATAGCAAACGGAACCGTACTAATGGGCAGATGAAAGACCCGAAACACTCGGGACATATATAAGATTAGTTTTAAATCTTTTTGCGGGTATGAGACGAATATGAGATTAGGTGATCCGTCTTAATTGCCCAAACATGCATACTTGTTTACTCGCATCAAGCATATAAATATTTTTTTTCCTTTGTTATTGGGTAAGTGAATTGCATAATAATTTACTAATTAAGAGTTTATATATTATAAATTCCTTGAGAAACTAAATTATATAAAAAAATAACATAATATGAAATGTATTTGGATATTTCAACGGTTAATTTTTAACAAACTAATGGCATGCCTAATAATCGGTAGATATTGAACTAGGTATAGGATACAATTTTTCAAATAAGTACGTGACTGAAAAACCCATTATCCATTCTACTATCACCACTATTGATCGATCATAGGTAACGAAAAAGAAAACGCTAGCATATTGTAGTATTATATATTATATAATTATATAATAACCTTATATGCAATATTTACATGTTAAGTCCTAACTAGTTTTATAACCAGCGCGCGTTGCGGCGCACTAAACCGAATCGTTCTCGGTTTGATAACATATATGTTTATTATTCAATTGGTTGTACATTACTATAAACGATTTGAATTAAAAATCACGATTAGTTATACATTACTGTAAACGATTCGAATTAAAAATCAAAATCGCCCGGGCTGAAACCCCCGCCTAAGGGGCCACGCGGAAACCCAAGCCCACCCGAGGTGGTGACTTGGGCGTTTGTACCCAACCCACGCCACAACCCCCGCCCCATACCCCATATTCTAATATTTCCTAGATCTTTTTTTTTAAACACATAGCCGTTGGCCAACAGCTAGCCTAAACGGCTACTTGTCTTGGCCAATGAGATCCCGCAATGTCATCTTGATAGCCCCGCTCAACGCCCGGGCTGAAACCCCTGCCCAAGGGGCCACGCCGAAACCCAACCCACCCGGGGTGGTGAATTGGGCATTTGTACCCAACCCACGCCACAACCCCCGCCCCATACCCCATACCTCATATTCTAATATTTCCTAAATCTTTTTTTAAACACATAGCTGTTGGCAAACGGCTAGCCCAAACGGCTACTTGTCTTGACCAATGAGATCCAACCATGTCATTTTGATAGCCCCGCCCAACGCCCGGGCTGAAACCCCCGCCCAAGGGGCCACGCCGAAGCCCAAGCTCACCCGGGGTGGTGACTTGGGCGTTTGTGCCCAACCCACGACACAACCCCCGCCCCATACCACATATTCTAATATTTCATAGATTTTTTTAAACACATAGTCGTTGGCAAACGGCTAGCCCAAACGGCTACTTGTCTTGGCCAATGAGATCACGCCATGTCATCTTGATAGCCCCGCCCAACGCCCGGGCTGAAACCCCCGCCTAAGGGGCCACGCCGAAACCCAAGCCCACCCGAGGTGGTGACTTTGGCGTTTATACCCAACCCACGTCACAACCTCCGCCCCATACCCCATATTCTTATATTCCCTAAATCAATATTTAATTAATATATGTCACTGTTCATTCGCTTCAAATTTTATTAGTATATAATATAATTTCAAATATGTATTCTCCCAATTGCCATATGATTCACCGTTCATACTTTTAGCATAATTGGGTTATTATGCACTATAATTGAGAAAATAACATACTAACATGTAGGGTTTGGGGTGGGGTGGGGTGAGGTGGGGGAGACAAGGTCAGTCAATAAGTTCTAACTTGTGATAAAGATTTGACTGACTTTTTTGTGTGTTTGTTTGACTAGATAAGGCATTTGGGATCCATCAAAAACCCAAAATAAATAAAACAAAATAACAAAATACAGCAAAAAGAATTATTACTGCCATTGCCCCTGCCCGAAACTGTGACACAAGAACCCAGTGGACATCAGATAAAGAATACTGTCTCTGGCCTCATGCTTTAAAATTCCTAGACATACTTTCTCGTACAAGAATTATTTTCGGGTCTATTTTTTGTTTTCATGTGTATTTGGAATATCAATTTGTTAAGTATGTGTTGTTGTTAATAAAAAGTTTAGTGGCGGTTTTGTTCGGAACAATGTTGATCTTAGAGGTCCGGTTGTATCTAAGTTGAGACAGATAGCAAGTTCGTTTGTCTCGTCATGAGGGCTAAGCATTGTGACCAAGCTCTGATATCTGTACTTTCTATAAAAGGAGAAATCCAAGTGACATAAGAAAAGCTGATGTGTCAGCTAGAGAGCATGTCCAACAAGGTTTTTCTTATGTCATTATTACATCATAAAGCCTAATATATAAATCACTTTAAAATACATTTAATGCTCTATCAAACCACTGCCTTGTGTATTTTCAAATGTTAAAGATCTGATCCACATTCCAAAGGGAAACCACTGCCCTTCTATAAGAAACTAGCAGATGCTTCCTTTGGCAAACGTATACCTAGCAGCAGATGTTTTGAAATTGCGGGTAATTTGAGATTCAAAATGCATGGGGATATGTAATTTTAAATTAATGCATGTTACTCACTCACTTCTGTCAATCATCTTCTTATATAAACGTGTTCTCTATTTTTGTATTTTCAAACCACATTTCTAATGTATCTCTCCCTCAAATCCCTTCTTCTCAATACTCGGCATTTGTTCATGGTAATCTATATATATAGGTAAAGAGTAAAATACAAATGCACTTATCGTACAATACATACGCGATCATCCCAGTCGTTCGATCTGGGGAGAATTCAATACATATCACATATGAAAAAATGGTTAGCATGGGGTAGTGTGAAAAATGGCATGGGGTGTGTAGATAGACAAAATCGCATGTGGAAGATTTGAATATCGCATGTGAAAAATGGCATGGGGTAACGTGAAAAATGGCATGGGGTGTGTAGAATCGCATGTGGAAGATTGAATATCGCATGTGAAAAAATGGCTAGCATGGGGTAATGTGAAAAATGGCATGGGGTGTGTAGAATCGCATGTGGAAGATTGAATATCGCATGTGAAAAAATGGCATGGGGTAATGTGAAAAATGACATGGGGTGTGTAGGATCGCATGTGGAAGATTGAATATCGCATGTGAAAAAATGGCTAGCATGGGGTAATGTGAAAAATGGTATGGGGTGTGTAGAATCGCATGTGGAAAATTGAATATCACATGTGAAAAAATGGTTAGCATGGGGCAATGTGAAAAATGGCATGGGGTGTGTAGATGGAGAAAATCGCATGTGGGAGATTGAATTCGCACAGCTCGTACAGTTCGCATGGAGGTATGAAATCGCATGGGAGATGAAGATCTGACGGCTGGGGTTATCACATACGTAATGTACGATAAGCCCTATTGTACGTTAACCGGCCTCTCTCTCTCTCTCTATATATATATATATATATGTATGTATATATATATATATATATATGTATATAGGATTAGGATCATGAGTGAACAACTTTTTGAGAGTGAACTGAGTGAACTAATCTTGACCTTTGATCATTTTTTAGATTAAAAGGGTAAGATTGACATTAGCCAAATACTTTTAATTAAAATCCCTTAATTTTCTCCTCTCTTAACTCTCTCTCTCTTTCACTCATTTTTTATTATTTCTCTATTATTTTAATTATAAGAGATTGAAGGGATAATGTTTTTTTTTTTAAATAAACTCTTATGTTCCTTTTAAAATTAAATTCTTAAACCTAATTAAATTATGTTTTTTAACATATGTGTATACATCAGTATATACAAAACTTATACACTTGTGTATTATTACATCTTGTTTCCACGAATCGGTATAAACCAGATTTATACACTTGTGTATTATTCAAGTACATATGTGTATACAGGTCTGTATATACCAGACATATACACCTGTGTATTATTCAAGTACATAGTGTATACATGTCGATATATACACTTATGTATTACTACATATTGTTTCCACTATACATCTTTTCATCAAACATTGATCTTATACATATATGTATAGAGAATGTAATTAAATATTTTTAATCGTGTTCTAGATGGAACAATATTTGATAATGTTTGTATTTTTTTAAATTATCAAATATTAAGTTAGGTAATATGTTAGACAAAAAAAGTATAGAGAATGTAACTAAATATTCTTTTAATTGGAAAGAGAAATCATGAGAGAGAAAAAAAATCAATTAATTAAATGAAGATAGAAAAATACAATTATACCCTTGTGTCTATTAAAATACATGTAAGTTACAAAAGATAATTACAATCTTGCCACTAAAGAAAAAATCTAGATCTACAAAATCAATGGTCAGGATAAGTTCATTTTGTTCACAAATAAATCATTGTTCACTCATGAACCCTACCCTATATATATATATATATAAATGAGATGGATTTGGGCCATGTGGCATGTGATTTTGGATCTTTTTGATGATGTGGCAACCTATGATTGAGGTGTTTTGTGAGTTTGGGAGGGAATCATTCTAAATACACAAAAAAATTACATCCACACGGGATCTGAATGTGTATGCAAATACCCAAACCCGTTTTCGACCTAAGTATATTAGCCACATAATAAACCCTAATTTGTGAGACTTCTCATTTTTTCCTTCCATAAAATCTCTCAACCCTAACCAATCTCATCGCCGTTCGTCCCTGTTTGAGTTCCATCAGGTAATCTTGATTTTTGTTTAGTTGTTCTTCTCGATTCGAAGAAATTTTTTATTTTGTAGGCAGTTTCATCTTCTGGTATCACCCGATTAGGGTTTCTCAGATTCTCAAATTGAACTCTAATGTTTCAATCGATTAATAGTTCTGAAATCAATATTGTGGTTTTGACCAGCTTATCCCTTCTAAACTTGGATCCTTAATTTCTAGGTTTCTTCCCCCTCTGTATTCTCCAAAGAACGCTTATTCAGGATTCAATTCAATAGCTTTCCTCAACAAATCCTTAATCAGGTTTGATTAGTTTTGATTTTTAATTATATGCAATTGATTTTATTCTTTTTTTGATTCATATTCGAAAACCCTAATTTACAGATTACTTTCTGCCGCCTAATTATCCACCCACTGATTTCAGATATGCGTGGAGGATTTGGTGAGTTCTGGTTGTTTTAATTCATTAAACTTCTTTCTCACACAACGATTTGATGTTAGTATTACAGTTTTATCATTTTATTCAGATTAGGGTTTGTTTTGGTTCAAAATTTTTAAAATTAGGATACGGTTTCATCTTGATGTATGTGACAACATGTAATTCAATTATCCATTTAGATTAGGGTTTGTTTTGGTTCATATTTTTCATATTAGGATTGGTTATTCAGATTTTAACATTACTGCTTACAAATGATGCAAAACTTTTTAGAGAAAGCATATTATGGTTCCCCTGTTACTAATCAATGATTTTTAGATCCCCTATTGCTTTGTTGTTTTTTTGTTCATTGATACAGTTTGTATATAACTATATAAGGCCATTGATGTTCCTATCGTATTGCATCAAGCGGACAAACAGACCAAGCTTGCCTGAGAAGAAAGAGCACATCTAATTTCTCTCACGAATGTATTCATCCGCGATTAAAGTAATTGAACTATAGTAAACAAATTGAGTGCAGGTTTTTTTATTTTTGATTTTATTTTTATTTGACGTGTTCAGAAAGTTCGTGTTAAATAAAACTATGTATTCTTCGAGAGGGAGTAATGCGTATGGACAACAACAACAACAACAACAACAACAAGAGTCAAACTCACTTTCATACTCTGGTCAAAATGTAAGGTTAATATTTTGTTGCTTTTGTTACGCTGTATATTTTTGTCACACCCTGGCTTTTGCGGAAGCATGGGTTTATTTGGTGTGACTTCTTAATACCATAGCATAATCACAACAATGTTATATGAAAATAAAACCATGATGTACATCCATTCATCAAGTTTTAAAGTAAACACGACAACATTGTTTTAAAAAGTCGACACAACAAACCAAATACAACCATGACATAATGAAAACATGTTCAACGACATAACAAAAGGCATGAAATAAAAACACAGTTTAAGACTTGTGACCCGTCCAGGCAAAAGTCACATTTCCTAAACTCGGATGACATCATTATTCCTTACGCAGCGACGAAATTGCATACCCTGCTAGATCCACTAATTTCCTGAAATACATGTAATTTGAAAAATCAACAAAAGTTGAGCGAGTTCATGTAAAGGTGAGTATGAATAAACCTTTAAAGTATGTATGAAAGTCCCTGGTATGTAGCAATAAGGAAAAAGAGATCACCAATGGGTTGCAAAGCCACTGGTATGTGTGAGAAAGTGCAGGGAAACTCAAACCTAGCAAATTTGTTACCGGGCTTCGGCTGTAAGACACAGTCACCTCTATGGGCCACCCCGGCCTCACGGGTGTGGGCTCGCTACACCCAAATAGATCTATCACTCTTGTGTCCCTCGGTCCTACAACGAGGATTAATGGCCTCAAGTGTTGTACCCACCCCTCACATGATCTAGTAGTATAAACCCTCCCTACGCTAACCATACCATGTAAATAAATGTTTGTAATAATTGTCGCATGTATTTCACCCCCGGAGTATAAAACTGAAAACAATAAAGAGAAAAGGGGGACATGAACTCACAGAAGTGCGTATCCAGAAACGTCAATCTCCAACTCTATCTGCTGCGTGACGACCTACACGTACTAATGCCTATTAGACGGACGGGCCGTGCCTTGGAAAAAGGGCTTAACGTTCTTGGAAAAATAGTTAGGTGACTATTTTGTATTCACACTTCTTATTTATTTTATAAGTATATTTCCTTCCCAAGGATGGGGGTAATAATACATGTATACTTACAATTCCGAAAATATATTTTTAAGTCTCACTTGAAAAATATATTTTAATTACTTGTCTAAAATGTTTTAAATTCCAAAATATATATATTTTTCCCAAAAATATTATATTTTACTTCATGCATTTTTCCAAAATAATACTTATCAAAATATACATATAAGAGTATTTTTCAGAATATACATAAGTTATGTTTTTAAAGTTCGCGTTGTAATAGCAATACTTGTGTAACTTTAACATTTATTTTGTGAGAGCGTTGATATTATTTTGGAGTCGTAATTTCACAGTATTTTCAGGTTATATTATTTTTACCCTAAAAATAATATATCTAGTACACAAAATAACAAACAATCACACAAGCGTTTTATTATAAAATATATATTTTCTAAATATATATTTAATAAATTTTATTTACGAAAATCCACCTCCGGTACTTGGTATTTTTGTAATAAAAATCATGGCGAATTTTATTTTGAAAATCAAGTTAAAAATATATTTGCAAACGCTTGTTATAAAAATATTTCTAAGTGTTGTAATTCTAGAAAAATTTCGCCAGAGTTTCCTCTGTAAATGGAGGTGTCCATGCTTTTAGCATATCATTTTCTTTTGTAAAATCATTCAAACAATCAACAATCAACAATATACAATCTTTAATCACTAATCCTGACAAAAATAAGCCTAAATCATAAACTCATGAACTTGAAAGTTTGTAAAAATATGTAGCAAATCACTAACATACTTAGTAGGTCTTGTTATCTTTAAAAATATGATTAGTTTCTTGAAAACTTTATTTTTTTAAAGAATGTGTATTTTCACAACTTCTAGTCATGATTTCCAAAAATATTTCTTTGTGAAATTTTCTTGTTACACAAGTGTTCATACACTTGTTTACTTACTAAAAATGTTTTTAGTTCATACAAGATCCAAGTTTTGACAAAACTAGTATTTTTCACTTGGTTCTTCCGAAAAACCGCTCATAGATCTTTAGATCTACAAGTTTACATCTTTATTTTTCAAGAAATCTTATATTTATTCAAGTTCAAAGTTCATGTATGGATGGTTTCATCATCATTCATATCTTTAACCTTTACATCTTGCTAGTTCATGTTCTTAAACATGATCTAGCAAGTCTAGGTGATAAACTATCTTACTTCTACTAACAAACAACATGTATTAAGCATAACAACACAAGATCAACATGATTACAACATCATTTAACCATACATCTTCTCTTTATCCACTCTTTATCCTTTATGTTCAAGATTAGTTTAGGTTCTTTAAAGTTTCTTAACATTTTATCAATCATTCAACTATTAACCACCAAAAATAAGAACAAGATGAAGATTTGAAGCACTTACTACTAGCACAAGGCTAGGGGAGAAACAAAGCGTAAAAGTGGTGGATAAAAGAAAACTAGAGTGGTCCTTGAGCTTCCGAGTGCACCAAGCTTACTTGTTGGACCTCTTGCACCCTTGGATGTATGGAAATTGTTGGTGCACTACATCTGCTGATTACGTCTTGTATCGAGTCAATGTATTAGAACGTTAGATCTGGGCTCGTAATACTAGAAATGGTCAAAATGTATAGGTTTTAGGTTAGTGGATCGCTCATTAGGCCCATTAGGGTTTGGACCGCTCGAGCAGACATGTTTGGACCGCTCGAACGACAAAGCAGCTTATGGACCGCCGATATGACACATGGTTGGACCGCTCTTGTGTCATCATGTGTGGACCGCTTATTGGGCCTGTCCAATTAGCGGTTCCAGATGTCTATAAATAGTCCGATGAGCGATCTCAGTTGAAAGAGGCAGAGAAATCGTGCCGAAGTTCTGCCGGTGCGAGATTTGAGCTGTAAACGTTTGAAATCAATAAACAAGTAGTTAAAAGTGATTTGCCTGCTGTTTCTACCTTAGTTTCTTGTTATTCCGCACCTGAAACCAAGGAGAAAGCCTCTGAACGACTCGTTCGGGTCAGCACACGATCCTACAAGTGGTATCAGAGCTCAGGAGGAGGTTCTCTGCAGAAATCAGCTGGATTTAGTCACTTTTTCTTACTTCTACACCTTCTTTTTCAGATTCAGACACTTTCAACGGTCGAAATTTGCTGAAAAACTCAGGGATTGTGCGCGATGGCATAGAGATAAATCCTGGAAAGTTTCGGATCAAAATTCGAAGTTTAAGTGGGTAAAAATTGAGTTTGAAACTATGGACCGCTCGATCGAACAGGTAGTGAACCGCTTATTCGGACGGTTGTGAACCGCTCATTTGGTCGGTTGTCTGTGGACCGCTCCAAAATTGACTGTGGACCGCTCATCCGAACTCCCTGAACCGCTTATCCGTACAAGTCTGAACCGCTTATTCGGTCGAACAACAAATTTTTGAACCGCTTATTTGAACAAAATCTGGATCGCTTTTTCGATCAGTTCCTGGATCGCTCATCCGAACTAATCTGGACCGCTTATTCGGATTGATTTGGACCGCTTTTTCAGACAAGTTTTTGAACCTTTTATTCGAACAATTGTTTCGCTTATTCGTCACATCTGAAAAACCGAGTTACTGTATCATGGGTTTTAATGTGTTTAACATGACTCAAGAAGAATGTGATAGAAGAAGAGTACTAACGAAAGAGTTTGATTCATTTTCAGGTTTTCCAGGAGAAAGCACAAGATGTGTAATTGAGAGATATATACATCTTGTTCATTCAATGACCGAAGTTGGTTTAACCAAAGCGTCAGAGGAATGGGTCGAAAAATTTGTCAGTGCGTTACCTCAAGAGGAATGGGAAAATTATATCTTAAAATTAAAACGTTCTGAAGAATTTTCTAGTCTGACAATTAGTCAACTCATTGGAAAAATTGAAGAACAGATGGTGATCAAGGATGAGAAAAGGAAAGAAAAAGCTGTAAAAGTCAAAGAATTTGTGAAGAATGAATCGTCAAGGTCTGCATCAGTATGCTCAAATTGTCACAACTTCAAGACAGTCAATGACAAACTTGTGAAGGATGCAGAAAGTTTAGCATTGGAGATCAAGAAGTTGAACAATAAGAAGAAAGCTGATGAAAAACAGATTCTAGACTTACAGGGTATTTGTGAGAAGTTGAAAGTCGAAAATGTTAAACTGTTGGGTAGTGTGAACAGTTTGACATTAGAGAACAAAGGTTTGAAAGAAAATGAAAAGGTTTTTGAAAGCAAACAGAAATCATCAGAAAATGAAGATTTCTGGATAAAATTGGAGAACAAAAATCTGAAAGCTAATGAAGTGAAACTTCAAGAACAGATAAATGTTTTGGAAAATGAAAAATCTGTTCTTGAAAATTTGAAGGTTGAGAATGAAAATTCCATCAAGTCTCATCTTGAGAGAATATCTCAGCTTGAGGAAGAAGCTAAGAATTCCAGGATCAAGATTGATGAACTTGAGAAGAAATTGATCAGTTTTGCGACTAAATCTGACAAGTTGAATATTCCTTGTCCAAAACCGATCAATTCAGTTCCAATAAGTGACTGTGTCACAAACTTTGACTCTGTCAAAGTTGAAGATTGTGATGATGCATCCGATGATGAAAATGTTAAAAAAGAAAAACAAAAATTGTTTTTAAATTTGAAAGAAAAATTTCAGAAAACTGTTTTGCAATCAACTGAAAAAGGTGAATGTTCTAAGCAAAAGCCTTTGAAGAAGAAAGCAGAACAGAAACAAAAAGATAATAAAAGTTCATCGGATCAATCATCCAATCAAAAACAAAATTTACAAAAAATAAAAAATGAAAACTCAAAAAATGTTGGTAATAAGTGGTGCAGGTCAGACCACAGTGCTAAAGCGTCAAATCCAGCAAAGTTGAGGAAGGAATATCACCAGGCCAAACAGTGTTACGACTTGAGTGTTTGGTACAACGGTGATAACTGGTACGATAACAGAATGTGTTACAGCTGCGGCTATCATGGACACATTGCTGTTAATTGCCAGTACTGGAGATATGAGACCAGGAGGTGCTATAACTGCAATATCAAAGGTCATATTGCCCGAGATTGCCGGAGATCAATGGGAAGATCAAGGGTTATGTCTCAGAAAGTGGCAAGAATTCCAGTCAAGGTCAAGCCCAAAGAACTAAAAGTTCGAGAACCAAAAGTTCAACAACCGAAAGTTCTAGAGACGAAAGTTAAACTTTCTCAGGGGCAGAAAGACCGACTGAGGAAGAAGAGAAAGAAAGCGAGAGAATATCTCGAGAAGATTTTGTCCTCAGGTTCACAGGATAAACAGAATAAAAGTTCTGATGAATCGACTCCTTCAGTTGCAAAAACAAGCAAGACGAATTCATCAGATACAAATCCGAGGACAGAATAGAGTGGGAAGAAGAAGGAAAAGGTCGGCGATGAATCTGACAGATCAAAGTCGGACAAGCCACCTGCAGGCAATGATTCTGGTATGGTAAAACCAGAGGAGCCATTGGTTAAGGTAAAAGTTGAGAAGTTTAGTTTAACAATGGATGATGAAAACTTTCCACCATTGTTGAGCAAGAATTCAAAATCACCCAAGGGCAGTCAGGCTTGGGTGAAATTGTTTAAATAGAAAAACCTGACTTGCCGGAGATCCCAAGATGGTATCGTGGATCATGAATCGGCACATTTCTTGAGAAATTTCACTTTGGTGATTTTTCGCCTCGTACGTGGTAAATCAGGGACATTAATTTGTACTTGATTTTCTACTGATGGTTTATGATCAAACTGGAAATGATAAATCTTTAAAATGTTTGAAGAAAACAAGATGTAGAGATAACCCCGAACCTACAAATGGTTTGAACACAAACTAATTCTTCCGGAAAAACCATTTTGATTGAAACAAACTTAAGTGTTTTGAAATCATTATGGGAAAATAGTTTGTTGTGAGGGGGAGTTCTGATTGTTTTTGCACGAGAATGGTGAATTGAGGTAATTCATATAATGTTGTCAAGTTTCTTGTATAGTTTGTTTTCAATTTTTCCTCAGAAAATCAAAATTGAAACATATTTTGATTTTAGGGGGAGTAAGAAAATTTTGAAAAATTTAAAAAAATTGAAAAATGAAAATGAGTTTTGTTGCAAAAAGAGGAGATGATAGTACATCGGTGGACTATCACAGCATGCTAGAGTTTTGCAAAGACAAAATTGTTTTTAAACAAGTCTTACTAATGATGTGTCAGTAGGCTTCACACAGTTAGTAAATTGTATTCGAGATATAAACATAAAATCAAACTTACTTATTTTGTGGGGAACACTACTTGGATATATAGGTAACCCCCGAAATCTCGTTTGAAAGGTTTCTTATTCTGGAATACTAGGTTCTTGTACTCAAATGATGTCTGGGGTATTATTCCGGGACTTCTGCTGAACGGTGGTTCTGACCTAGTCCCTGGCTAATACTTTCTTCATATGCTTGAAACATAGCATAAAGCCCTCAGCTGATTAGACAATAAAATTGATGATCAGTTGTTATAGCTGAAAAGATCCTCTAAAGGGGACCCACTGCTAAGTCGAAACTGATATCTCTCTGCTGAACGGAAGTTCTGACCTGAGATCCCTCAGTTCTCGCATTTTCCCCTAATTTATATACATATATCATTTGTAGTTATACTTACCTGTAGATCAGAATATTGGGATCTGGATACGGGAGTATATTCAAGAGGTGGGACACTCAAATAAGTTTAAGTGCTAATACATTAAATACGTATCTTGAATCAATTGAAAATTTGTGTAGAGGTTTAAGTGGACAACAATACTGACAATCAGAAGTAAATTTGTTTTTAACATTTGCTGATTAATTAAGATCAACGGTGTTGGTGATATGTCTTAAAAAACCGATATGATCCTCTTGCACAATCTCTCAAAAATAGTGTTCATTTTTGTATTTCATTAAATTCAAAAATCCAAAAATATTGTATTTTTGTTTGATATTTGAAAATTACAAAAAGATTTTCGACAACAGAGTGTGAAGAACTGATATTTGACATTTCAAGTGCTAAACATGTTGAACTTGTGGTTTGGGAGAGAGTGTAAAATTGTGAAGATTTGAAATGCAAATTTGGTTCATTAACTTGATGAATAAGTTGAATGGTAACCTACAGTTTGATCTTCATAATTTTTCTTATATGATTTGCTGTTTCATTAAGTTGAATTGCAAATTGTATGATTAGTTTGTAATAGTATGGTTGAGTTTTGCAGGTTTCTGATCCTGTTGCTACGAATAGCCAGGAGACACATCAGAACCAGAGGAGAGCTTAAACAGAGAAAGCCAGGAGTTGATTTCAATGGTGATAACGATTTCCAGACAGAGATCTCAGCATTATGTTTGGGGGAGTCTGATGAAAGTTAGAGCCAGAGAATGATCCAGGCATATGATTCCAGGAAGGAATTCCTGAAGAAGATATTATTCCAGGCTGAGTTCCTGAAGAAGGCCGAACAAGATTGAAGAGTTGTGATTGTTTGAAGACTCTCACTAAAGATTCCGTCAACATCCAAGGGGGAGTTTGTTAGTGCAGTTGTCTGTCGACTACATCTTTGTTCGTGTCTTAGAATGATAGAATGATAAAGAGAGAGAAGCCCGAAGACTGATCAAGTCTGAAGAACTGAAGACAGCATGGTGTGACTCGATAGTCGACTCCATCAACATCTGAGGGGGAGTCTGTTGGTGCACTACATCTGCTGATTACGTATTGTATCGAGTCAATGTCTTAGAACGTTAGATCTGGGCTCGTAATACTAGAAATGGTCAAAATGTATAGGTTTTAGGTTAGTGGATCGCTCATTAGGCCCATTAGGGTTTGGACCGCTCTAGCAGACATGTTTGGACCGCTCGAACGGCAAAGCAGCTTATGGACCGCCGATATGACACATGGTTGGACCGCTCTTGTGTCATCATGTGTGGACCGCTTATTGGGCCTATCCAATTAGCGGTTCCAGATGTCTATAAATAGTCCGATGAGCGATCTCAGTTGAAAGAGTCAGAGAAATCGTGCCGAAGTTCTGTCGGTGCGAGATTTGAGCTGTAAACGTTTGAAATCAATAAACAAGTAGTTAAAAGTGATTTGCCTGCTGTTTCTACCTTAGTTTCTTGTTATTCCGCACCTGAAACCAAGGAGAAAGCCTCTGAACGACTCGTTCGGGTCAGCACACGATCCTACAAGCTTGAACAAGAGCTTGATGGTGGTGATATGGTGGTGATGGGTGGCGGCCGTGAGCAAGGGGAGAAAGAGAGAGAGTTTGTTGTTTGATGGGTGTTAAAATGAAATGGTTAAACCTCTTGTGTTAATTTATAATCCAATTCCAATTTTAACCAGCATGTAAAGTGTTCCTAATCTTCCAACATATGCAATTAAAATAATCAAAAGAAAACAAGAGTGGGTCACCCCTTGGTGACCGTCGAATGGGGGGGGGGGGGTATGGGGTTGGGTTCCAATATTTGGTTACATAATTAGTTAGGAACTCGTTTTTGCACTTTACTAGCATTGTTAAAATGCTGAATTTTGGTATTTAGTGCAGAATTCTGCACTTAAAGTATGTTTTAGGCACTTCCGGGCACTATAACTATCACCTAGTGACGCAGTTTTATGGTCCTCACCTCCCTACACTCCCTACTAGTGTAGTATTCTATTCGTGGCTCATACTGGCCTCAAAAACAATGTCTGTCTAGTGCTGGCATTGTCAGCATGCCTTTGTGGTTATCCGCTCACTGTGCTAACTGTGCTTTGTGCATCAAGTTTGTCACTATTGTTTGTGTGTAGTAAATGGAGTGACAGTAATAAGGTGTGATGCATGAGTATGTATGTATCAGAAAACAGAAAGCAGTTTAATCATAATTGTAATCAAGCACAGTAATTAAGCACTAATTAAATATTATTAATTTGTACGGATACCTGGAATTGTGAGGGTTGTCACATTCTCCCCTTGTTAAGAAAATTTCGTCCCGAAATTTTAGGCTCTGCTTCTAGTCGCAGGGGTCTTTGGAAATAAATGGGGGTATTTCTCCTTCATACGATCCTCACGTTCCCATGTAAATTCTGGACCATGTCTTGTATTCCAACGAACCTTGACGAGCTTGACACTACTCCTGCGTGTTTTGTTTATCTTCCAATCAGTAACCTCAACGGGTTCTTCAACAAAGTGGGGCGTGTCGTCGATATGAATTTCGACAGCAGGAATGACAACAGTTTCTTGTGTTGGACTCTTTTTCAGATTTGATACATGGAATGTATCATGAACGCCATTAAGCTCAGCAGGCAAGTCCAACTTGTAAGCTACTAAACCAAGCCTCTTCAGAATCTTGAATGGACCAATGTAACGCGGATTCAACTTCCCACGCTTTCCAAAGCGTGCCACACCCTTCCAGGGTGAAACCTTCAACAAAACCATGTCTCCCACCTCGAATTCCAGAGGTTTCCTTCTTCGATCCGCATAACACTTCTGACGATCGCGAGCCGCCTTGATGCGTTCTCGGATCTGTGCAATCTTGTCTGTGGTTTCCTGGACCACTTCCGGACCAACTAATTGTCTATCACCTGCGTCAGCCCAACAAATCGGTGATCGACATTTGCGTCCATAAAGAGCTTCGAACGGTGCTGCTTGAATACTTGCGTGATAACTGTTGTTGTATGAAAATTCGACCAATGGTAGGTGAGTATCCCAACTTCCACCTAAATCCATTACGCAAGCTCGCAGCATGTCTTCTAATGTCTGGATCGTTCGTTCGCTCTGTCCATTCGTTTGCGGGTGAAAAGCTGTACTCAGATTCAACTGAAATCCGAATGCTTTTTGAAAGGATTGCCAAATCCTTGACACAAATCTTCCGTCTCTATCAGAGATGATTGAGAGAGGCACTCCATGACGTGCAACGATCTCTCTCATGTATATCTCAGCTAATTTGCTCGTGTTGTCTTTTTCTCTGATGGGCAAGAAGTGCGCAGATTTCGTTAACCGGTCTACTATTACCCAAATAGTATCGTGACCTTTGGGCGTTCTTGGCAGTTTCGTTATGAAATCCATTGAAATCTGTTCCCATTTCCATTTAGGTATTTCAGGTTGCTGCAGTAGACCTGAAGGCTTCTGGTATTCGGCTTTTACCTTGGCGCACGTTAAGCACTTGCCAACATAAACTGCAACATCGCCTTTCATCCTAGGCCACCAGTAGAAATCCTTAAGGTCTTGGTACATCTTATCCGCTCCGGGATGAATTGAGTACCGTGACTTGTGAGCTTCATCGAAAATGACCTTTCTCAAACCACCAAACAGAGGAACCCAAATTCGTTTCAAGAAACATAAAGTTCCTTCCTCGTTTGGTACCAACTGCTTCTCCATCCCACGGCACGAATGCGCAGTGAGAGATCTGTCTGGACAATCATCTCTAGAGCCCTAACCCTTATGGGCTTGATCCTTTCCTTCCGACTTAGGGCCTCGGCGACCACATTCGCCTTCCCTGGGTGATACTTGATCTCACAGTCGTAGTCGTTCAACAATTTGACCCAACGTCTTTGTCTCATGTTAAGCTCCTTTTGGTCGAATATGTGTTGCAGGCTCTTATGATCCGTGAAGATTGTACATCGCGTACCATACAAATAATGTCGCCAAATTTTCAACGCAAATACCACTGCGCCTAACTCCAAATCGTGTGTGGTATAATTCTTCTCATGAACCTTCAACTGGCGTGACGCGTACACTATAACTTTCTGTCGCTGCATCAGCACGCAACCCAAACCTTGACGTGAGGCGTCACAATATACCACGAAATCATCCGTTCCTTCTGGTAGCGATAAGATGGGTGCATCACAAAGCTTGTCCTTTAACAACTGAAATGCTTCTTCTTGTTTGATTCCCCAATCAAACTTCTTGTCCTTCTGGGTGAGGGAGTCAAAGGTTGAGCGATTTTTGAGAAATCCTCAATGAACCTTCGATAATAACCAGCCACACCTAAGAATTGACGAATTTCGGTTGGCGTCTTTGGAGTCACCCAATTCTTTTTCGCTTCGATCTTGGTTGGATCCACATGGATTCCATCTCCATTAACCACATGTCCAAGAAATTGGACTTCACGTAACCAGAACTCGCACTTCGAGAACTTGGCATACAACTTCTCCTTTTTAAGTAGCTCCAAGATAGCTCTTAAATGCTGTTCGTGCTCGTCCTTCGTCTTCGAGTAGATCAAGATATCATCGATGAACACAATCACGAACTTGTCGAGGTATGGCTTACAAACTCTGTTAATCAAATCCATAAAAACGGCTGGTGCGTTTGTCAACCCAAACGACATCACCAGAAACTCGTAATGTCCATATCGAGTTCTAAAAGCAGTCTTGGGAATACTTTCCTCTTGTATTCTCAACTGATGATAACCTGATCGCAAATCGATCTTTGAGTAGAAACTTGAACCTTGAAGCTGATCGAATAGGTCATCAATATTCGGCAGGGGATATCTATTCTTGATTGTCAACTTGTTCAATTCCCAGTAGTTGATACACATACGAAAACTACCATCCTTCTTCTTAACAAACAAAACTGGAGCTCCCCAAGGTGAGAAGCTTGGTCTGATGAATCCCTTGTCTAACAACTCCTGGAGTTGTGTTGACAGCTCTTGCATCTCTGAAGGTGCAAGTTGATAAGGTGCCTTAGCCACAGGCGCGACGCCTGGAACTAAGTCAATGTGGAACTCAACTTGCCTTTGAGGTGGTAATCCTGGCAAGTCTTCTGGGAAGACTTCAGGATATTCCTTTACCACGGGGATGTCTTCGATCTTCGGCTCAGCAGCTTCTTTATCCACGATGTGTGCCAAGAAGGCAACACATCCCTTTTGTAAACACTTTCAAGCTTTCAGACAACTGATGATTCTCAGAGGCGTATTGTGCTTCTCTCCGTGAAACACGATCGTTTCTCCATCTTCTATAGGGATGCAAATGGTCTTTTCGTGACACACAATCTCGGCTTTGTTGCTTAACAAACAATCCATCCCTACTACCACATCGAAACTTCCCAACTCGACTGGTAGTAGATCCAAAGTGAACTCGCGTTCTCCCAGCTCAATTACGCAACCTCGAACAACTTCATTTGCTTCAGCTAGCTTTCCATTAGCCAGTTCAATTGAGTACGGAACATCTAACTTACTAGCAGTTAACCCAAGCATATTCTTAAATTCTAATGATACAAAGCTATTGTCGGCACCAGTATCAAACAGAACAGATGCAAAGCGTTGATTTATATGGAACGTACCAGTGACAATGTTAGGATCCTGGCGCGCTTCCCTTGCTCCAATGTTAAACACTCTTCCACGAGCTTGATTCAACTTCGGGCATTTCTTCTTAAAGTGCCCAACTTCTCCACAATTAAAACATCCGGGTCCTCGGCCATTACCATCTCCGTTTCCATCTTGAGTGTTGTTTTGGTTGTGATTACCATTCCCAACTTGATTCGCAACATTTCCATGGTTTCCATTCCCGCCATTTCCTCCCTGCTGGTGGCTTCCATTACCATTCCCATAACCTCGATTACCAATATGCCCAGCACCAGTTCTGGCCCAACACGTATCCTTCGTGTGGCTGTTCCTTCCACATGATTCACACTTCCTCAATCTGCATTGGCCAGTATGATGGCGCTGGCACGTATTACACTTGGGCAGAGTACCCATGTAACCCTTTTCCTTTATTCTCAACACCGGTTGCAGCTCTGGCCGGTGTGCTCGACTCACCCTTCTTGTTCACATTGCTTGTACCCTGCTTGATGTTTGAAAATTTTCTTTTGTTTTCACCAGACAACTCCACATGAGTCTCTTTCTTCTTCTGCTCAGTAACTGAAAACTTGTTCATTCTAATGGCTTCCTCAGTAAGAGCCACACTGAGATCAATGGCTTCTGTGATAGTTGCAGGCTTGGACGTAGTAACCATGCTCATGATCTGAGGTGCCAATCCCCAGATAAAGCGCTCAACACGTTTAAACTCAGGTGTGACCATGTACGACACTACATGGGACAAATCGTGGAATCTCTGAACATACTCTGCAATCTTGGGACCTTCTATTTTTAGGTGCCAGAACTCAGTCTCTAGCTTCTGAATTTCAGCACGTGAGCAGTACTTCCTTCTCATGAGCTCCTTCAGCTCATTCCCTGATAACGCATAAGCAGTAGCTTCACCTAAAGTTTGCACTTGCAAATTCCACAATGATAGGGCTCCATCCAGAAACAGCCCTGAGATGTAGGTCACTTGTTGCTCGGGAGCACACGTGCTCATTCTGAGGACAGATTTAGTCTTCTCAGCCCACCTAACAAACGCAACAGCACCTCCTGTGTCGTCAAAATTCACGGGTTTGCAATCGAGAAATTGCTTGTAAGTGCACCCTGCACATACGTTAGAATTTACAAATGGTATTAGCGGACGTGCTATGAATATCCAAATGTATTGTAGTATATCTCAAACGACTTAACATTACCATTGGGTGGGTTGTTATTGCCGTGGTTGTGCGAGATATTTCCACTCGTTTCTGCATGAGAGGCAGCGTATTGTACGATAGCTGCAACAATGATCCCTTGGAGTTCTGCCTCATTAGTGGGCATGCGCGGGTCACGTCTTGGCGGCATCTTCTAAAGGATGTTTCACGTTGGTCATGTCATAGTAAGTAAATAGTATACGTACGTAATAACATTTATCAAGCACATAACATCTCATGTTATAGATTAAAACAATCAATCCAACAACGCATATAATGAGAATACTGCGATTGCGCTATCATAAAATCAAGACCACAATACAATGTTTACAAGTTTTATATATGTATCGTACATCAAAAGTGACTAAGGGCCACATCACCCTTGTCCGAACTATCTAGTCATCTACAACAACCAAAAACTAAACATCGAAAGTCATGATATCAAAATTCGGTCTTCAAGAAGCTGTATACTCGGCACAATCGCGGTCTTCTCACCAAAAGTCTACCTCCGTCGAACCAAAAATGCCTATGCTGATGGCGGAGGAGGAGGAGGAGGAGGAAAATGAGAGAAAAGCAAGCGACACATATGTAACCAGTCCTCCTCTAAAGCACGACAGACGCGCAGCAAATATGCTATCTGCTGCTCAGATATCAAGAAACGGACGTCTGAATCGGGGGAAAGTGGACGTGGAGTGTGCGGTGCTGCAAAGGGGGTCTGACAATGGCAAGGTGGTCGTGGAGCTCTCTCCAACTCCTGTATACGACGTGTCAATGCATCCTGCTGTATCATCAAGGATGTAAGTATGTCCTCCGTAGAGTACCTAACATGGTACGGGTGGTACGGATCAGATAATGGCATGATAGGGGGCGTAGTCCATAAAAATGGCTCGCTCGATGGCATGAAAGACGGTGCAGTAAGTGGTGCAACATGAGGAAACTGAGATGTGAACGGAAAAGGTGATGACAGCACGGGTGGAGCAGAAACAGGCGGCTGCCTCGATGACCCCACTCCAGGACGAGGTGGCGGTATGTCCTGGAGGAACGTAATGGGAAGATCAGTGCGATGAGCGTCTGTGGTGTGTGGGGGAGTGACAGGAAGCACATACGGTGGGTAATCGTCATCGTCATCGATCCATCCGTTGCGGGTGTCGGTATATCGTGGATCTATATGAGCAGCAAAAGGTGCACGGTCAAACAATACCGGCACGGGATCAGGTAACGATGCATCAATAACAGGGTCATCCACCAACGGTGGAGCAACAACGGGAAGATCAACAATGGGTATGTCATCAACAAGAGGTGCAATGGCTGGTGCATCATCATGAACAGGGTCATGCTCTTGTGCAGGATCAGGAGCAACCACAGGCTCTGGGGCCATGACTGGCTCCGGGTCAACAAGATCCATATCAAAATCAACAGGGACGTTAAACAAAGGATCAATAGGAGCTACGAGCGCCTCTAAGGGCTGGTCCAAGTGAATGAACTCGATCACCTGGTCAGGATCGAAATCAGGGGGAAGACTGGATCCAAATCATCATCGACCTCGTGGTCAAACTCGAACTCGTGTGCGGGAGCAGGTGCAGCTGATAACACCATGTCGGGGTCGGCGTCAGGAGAGTGATGCTGCACTCCTAGGTCGTGCAAAGATGCAGACGCCACAGACTCAAATGAATCTGGGACAAGTGTACCAACAGGAAGCTCCTCTACATGGGCCTCAACAATGAGAAGAATGACGTCAGCAACAATAGGGGCCCCGCCCTCATAGTCAGCCTCCGGCGGATCCTCCTTGAATAGATCAATGTCGTCATCAGAAACGACATCGAGTGGCATGTCTACTACTGGAAAAGCAGCAAGCGGTATGGGAGCAGGGATCACCGCAAGAGGTAAATCCCCAGCGGGTATGCCATCAGCAGGCTCAACTCCGACGTCAGGCAACGCGAACGGCTGGAAATCATCGTCATCAGTGCTGGTGGTGTCTGATGTGTAGACCTCTCGCTCTGATGGAATCTCGTCATCTGACACGATCACCATGGGGTCTAGTGTGTCTGACACTCCTGTGTCTGAAGATGAAACCATGGTGTTTGTAACACAATCACATATATGCACATATATCAATCATAAAGTCAAATAAACATGTTAGTCACAATAAAGCAAACAAGTAATTATCCTAGTCTCCTAGACTACCCTCCCAGCCTCTCAGACTGAACCTCCTAGTCTCTCAGACTAACTCCCTGGCCTCTAAGACCAACCTCCCAGTCTCTAAGACTAAACCTCCCCAATCTCTAAGATTGAACCCTTCAGTCTCTAAGACCGAACCTCCCTCAGCCTCTAAGGCTGAACCTCCCCAGCCTCTAAGGCTGAACTCCCCCAGTCTCTAAGATTGAACCACAAATTTTTGAAAAAGAGTTTTTGTGCCTTTTATTTGTAAAAATGTTTTGTACTCTGTATTCGGACGTTTAGTGTATGCAATGTAAAAATATTTTCGTGAGAGCCCTAGTGATCATAGTCTAGACTCGAGAAAGAATCCTAGTTCGCTATGATCAATGCCCCGATACCAAGCTGTCACACCCTGGCTTTTGCGGAAGCGTGGGTTTATTTGGTGTGACTTCTTAATACCATAGCATAATCACAACAATGCTATATGAAAATAAAACCATGATGTACATCCATTCATCAAGTTTTAAAGTAAACACGACAACATTGTTTTAAAAAGTCGACACAACAAACCAAATACAACCATGACAAAATGAAAACATGTTCAACGAAATAACGTAAGGCATGAAATAAAAACACAGTTTAAGACTTGTAACCCGTCCAGGCAAAAGTCACATTTCCTAAACTCGGATGACATCATTATTCCTTACGCAGCGACGAAGTTGCATACCCTGCCAGATCCACTAATTTCCTGAAATACATGTAATTTGAAAAATCAACAAAAGTTGAGCGAGTTCATGTAAAGGTGAGTATGAATAAACCTTTAAAGTATGTATGAAAGTCCCTGGTATGTAGCAATAAGGAAAAAGAGATCACCAATGGGTTACAAAGCCACTGGTATGTATGACAAAGTGCAGGGAAACTCAAACCTAGCAAATTTGTTACCGGGCTTCTGCTGTACAACACAGTCACCTCTATGGACCACCCCGGCCTCACGGGTGTGGGCTCGCTACACCCAAATAGATCTATCACTCTTGTGTCCCTCGGTCCTACAACGAGGATTAATGGCCTCAAGTGTTGTACCCACCCCTCACATGATCTAGTAGTATAAACCCTCCCTACGCTAACCATACCATGTAAATAAATGTTTGTAATAATTGTCGCATGTATTTCACCCCCGGAGTATAAAACTGAAAACAGTAAAGAGAAAAGGGGGACATGAACTCACAGAAGTGCGTATCCAGAAACGTCAATCTCCAACTCTATCTGCTGCGTGACGACCTACACGTACTAATGCCTATTAGACGGATGGGTCGTGCCTTGGAAAAAGGGCTTAACGTTCTTGGAAAAATAGTTAGGTAACTATTTCGTATTCACATTTCGTATTTATTTTATAAGTATATTTCCTTCCCAAGGATTGGGGTAATAATACATGTATACTTACAATTCCGAAAATATATTTTTAAGTCTCACTTGAAAAATATATTTTAATTACTTGTCTAAAATGTTTTAAATTCCAATATATATATATTTTTTCCAAAAATATTATATTTTACTTCATGCATTTTTCCAAAATAATACTTATCAAAATATACATATAAGAGTATTTTTCAGAATATACATAAGTTATGTTTTTAAAGTTCGCGTTGTAATAGCAATACTTGTGTAACTTTAACATTTATTTTGTGAGAGCGTTGATATTATTTTGGAGTCGTAATTTCACAGTATTTTCAGGTTATATTATTTTTACCCTAAAAATAATATATCTAGTATACAAAATAACAAACAATCACACAAGCGTTTTATTATAAAATATACATTCTAAATATATATTTAATAAATTTTATTTACGAAAATCCACCTCCGGTACATGGTATTTTTGTAATAAAAATCATGGCGAAGTTTATTTTGAAAATCAAGTTAAAAATATATTTGCAAACTCTTGTTATAAAAATATTTCTAAGTGTTGTAATTCTAAAAAAATTTTGCCAGAGTTTCTCTGTAAATGGAGGTGTCCATGCTTTAAGCATATCATTTTCTTTTGTAAAATCATTCAAACAATCGACAATCAACAATATACAATCTTTAATCACTAATCCTGACAAAAATAAGCCTAAATCATAAACTCATGAACTTGAAAGTTTGTAAAAATATATAGCAAATCACTAACATACTTAGTAGGTCTTATTATCTTTAAAAATATGATTAGTTTCTTGAAAACTTTATTTTTTTTAAAGAATGTGTATTTTCACAACTTCTAGTCATGATTTCCAAAAATATTTCTTTGTGAAATTTTCTTGTTACACAAGTGTTCATACACTTGTTTACTTACTAAAAATGTTTTTAGTTCATACAAGATCCAAGTTTTGACAAAACTAGTATTTTTCACTTGGTTCTTCCGAAAAACCGTTCATAGATCTTTAGATCTACAAGTTTACATCTTTATTTTTCAAGAAATCTTATATTTATTCAAGTTTAAAGTTCATGTATGGATGGTTTCATCATCCTTCATATCTTTAACCTTTACATCTTGCTAGTTCATGTTCTTAAACATGATCTAGCAAGTCTAGGTGATGAACCATCTTACTTCTACTAACAAACAACATGTATTAAGCATAACAACACAAGATCAACATGATTACAACATCATTTAACCGTACATCTTCTCTTTATCCAGTCTTTATCCTTTATGTTCAAGATTAGTTTAGGTTCTTTAAAGTTTCTTAGCATTTTATCAATCTTTCAACTATTAATCACCAAAAATAAGAACAATAAGAAGATTTGAAGCACTTACTACTAGCACAAGGCTAGGGGAGAAACAAAGCGTAAAAGTGGTGGATAAAAGAAAACTAGAGTGGTCCTTGAGCTTCCGAGTGCACCAAGCTTACTTGTTGGACCTCTTGCACCCTTGGATGTATGGAAATTGCTTGAACAAGAGCTTGATGGTGGTGATATGGTGGTGATGGGTGGCGGCCGTGAGCTAGGGGAGAAAGAGAGAGAGTTTGTTGTTTGATGGGTGTTAAAATGAAATGGTTAAACCTCTTGTGTTAATTTATAATCCAATTTCAGTATTAACCAACATGTAAAGTGTTCCTAATCTTCCAACATATGCAATTAAAATAATCAAAAGAAAACAAGAGTGGGTCACCCCTTGGTGACCGTCGAATGGGGGGGGGGTATGGGGTTGGGTTCCAATATTTGGATACATAATTAGTTAGGAACTAGTTAGGATTTAAGGTGTTTAGTTAGAATATTAGTGTGTGTTATGTAATATAAGATGTGTTAGGGTGTTCGGGGACCCTAACTAGCTCAGAAAAGTAAAAACAATGTGTTTGGCAATATTTTTATGTTCTGGGTAAAGTCCGGTTGTTCGGTTGGATGTTGATCCATTAAAGTGCTAAATAAAGCTTTAAAGTGTCTTTTATATTATTTTTAGTGACACATTAAATTTCCAACACTTTGGAAAGTGTCTAGAACTATTTTGCCAAGTTTTTTGCACTTTACTAGCAGTGTTAAAATGCTGAATTTTGGTATTTAGTGCAGAATTCTGCACTTAAAGTATGTTTTAGGCACTTCCGGGCACTATAACTATCACTTAGTGAAGCAGTTTTATGGTCCTCACCTCCCTACACTACCTACTAGTGTAGTATTCTATTCCTGGCCCATACTGGCCTCAAAAACAATGTCTGTCTAGTGCTGGCATTGTCAGCATGCCTTTGTGGTTATCCGCTCACTGTGCTAACTGTGCTTTGTGTATCAAGTTTGTCACTATTGTTTGTGTGTAGTAAATGGAGTGACAGTAATAAGGTGTGATGCATGAGTATGTATGTATCAGAAAACAGAAAGCAGTTTAATCATAATTGTAATCAAGCACAGTAATTAAGCACTAATTAAATATTAATTAATTTGTACGGATACCTGGAATTGTGAGGGTTGTCACAGTTTTTGCTTTTGTTGTGTTGTTATACTCTCATATATGAACTAAGAAGAAAGAAAATAAAATATTTTAAAAACCAGTTTGTGGTTTTAAGTAGTAACCTTTAATGTTTTCATATGTTAACATAAAATTCAGAAGTTATGTTATGTTGTGCTATTTGGATTGAAAACATGTGACGATGGAACTGGTTCGAAAACCTCTCTGGTCGGGAGTTCGAGAAGGTTGTTGTTATTCTTTTCGAGAAAAGGATTCTCTACTGGTAAGAAAATCACTAAATTATATGTTTACTATTGTATTTTGTTTCAATAAAGATTGTGAACCCGTTCTCTTTTACACCATTCTAATTTTGGTGCAGGTTTTTTTTATTGTATTTTGTTTCAATAAAGGTTGTGAACCCATTCTCTTTTACACCATTCTAATTTTGGTGCAGTTTTTTTTATGCTTAACACGTGACTTTGGTCTTTAGAGCTCATGTGTTTAGTTTTTGCTATTTATGTTTTGAGGTTTGTGGCATTGTTAACTTAATTTTTCACTGTTCTTTAGGTGATGCTGGTGATTTGTGGATTGTTAATATAGGTACACGTTGTCACGAGCTTAAGGTTAGTTGATTGCATGTTTCTATTACCTATCAAAGATTAAGAATGTCGATGGTTTTAATGTTAATGTGCATCAATCTGTTGAGGTTTCACATGCTGGTATCAAAAGCTCTTTAATTCACCTGATATAATACTTCTAATACTCTTGAGCTTATGTGTTGGATTTTGGTTTTGAATTTCCTTTTGTAACGATGTATATAGCCTAATTTGTTAGATGTTTGTGAGTGATTAAATTTGGAGTTAAACTACCTTACTTTTTTTCATATGTGTTTGTGTGCTTGACGGTTAAGTTTTTACAGTCTATGATTTTCGTAAGGTTAAATTTGATTTACATGATTAAATTATTTTATGTTTTTTATTTGTGTTTGGAATTATTAATTTTTTCATAGCCCTCAGAGAAAATTGTATGAAGGTTCGTATTGGTAAAAGAATAAATATAACAAATAAATATACAAGTCGTGTTCGGATATAAGGTAGATTAATACACAATACAAAAGCTCCAATATTGTGTATATATATATATATATATATATTTTTTAAAGCTTTTCTTACACGCAGGTGACAAGACTGGTGCATCGAAGAACTCGATGGGTTGATTATCGTTTTTAGCTATTCTTGATTGGTAATCTATGAGATTCCATTTGCAATGATGAATATGCACAACTTTGATAGGTTAAATGTTGTTGAGTATGATGCATATTTTAACAAATTAATAGTTTAATTTTTCTTATATATTGTTACACAAGCATTTTAGTTATTTGCAAGTGCAAGGTAAAAAAACATTTAGTTACTGATGTGTCCTTTTGTTTTATTTAGTTAGGTGATGGTGTGGGTAAAATACCACTTGCTGACAGGGCTACTATTGCCAACATGTCGCTTGAGTTTGGTGCAACAATGTGGTTATTCCCAGTGGACGAAGTGATGATACAGTATGTTCATTTTCATTTGTGTAGACATGTAAAACGGGTCAATTTGGGTTCCATCTATTGATAACGGACTTTATGAGCAAAAAAAAAAAAAAAACTGGAAAATGATAGCTATCAAATGCTTAAAACCTCATAAAAAGTAAAGATGTTGGAATCAATGTGTTTTATTCTTCATCCAGGCTTAAACGCTCTGTTGAGAATTCTCTGAGGGATGCAAAGTTATCTTTCATCATGAAGTTGTCAATAGCTTAACCTGAAAAGAGACAACATCTACCGTCAATCCATATGAAGTTATTGCCTTGGGAGCTGCAGTTCAGGTAAAACAATCATTAGGAATACGATTTTATGTTACAACATAAGTAATCTGGGGGTGTCGGATTTAATTATTTTGTTTGTTTAGGCTGGTGTTTTAGCTGGAGATGTGAGTGAGATTGTTCTTCTAGACGTGACACCATTATCAGTTGGTCTAGAAACCCTCGGTGGTGTGATGACAAAGATCATTCCAAGAAACACAGCTCTACCAACTTCGAAGCCTGAGAATTTCTCTATAGCTGCTGCTGATGGGTAAACAAGTGTTGAAATTAAAGTTCTTCGGGGTGTGCGATAGTTCAACACCTGATATACTAACTAGGTGTTAGTAGATATGCCAGTGTTCGATTCACCATATTTTAGCTTCATCGTTCAATTCTGTTCTTTGACTATTATTATTTTTTTTCCTAATTTATTATAACTAGCATGATATTAGTACACAGTGACACCTTGAATTTCAGAAGTAACAAGTAAAGGGGAATTGTAAAATGCTTCACTAATATACTTTTTTTTCAGATCGTTTCCTCATTTGGACTCATTCATCAATACAATGCCATTGGTCCACTGACAGAAGATGAAATCGAGAGATGGCGCCCAAAGGTCGTGGGTTGAAGGCGATCGATCTTACCTTGCCACACCTCAATGTATGTATGATACTGTTTCTTTGAATATGTTCTCTATAAGTCTTTGGTTCCTCATATAGAGTTTGCTGTTCTCCCTCCCATGTTTATATAGATGGTGCGATGGCACTTATTGCGAACCATATAGACATTTTAGTTTAAAACTATTGTAATTGTTGCCATTATGTTAGTTGATGACATGTTGGTTGTCCATAGGATGGTGCATGTAACTAACCTTCTGATCAAACTTTTTTATATAGTTATAAATATTTATTCCTATATCATAATGATATATTCCATGGGTGTTTAACTGTTTATACTGGTATCATGTAGAAGTTCTTTCCTACTATTGATGATGCTGAAGGAAAATGCATTGTAGTTCAATATTTGGACGAGAAAGATTGGCTTTCAATATCAGAACCCGGCCAAATAATACCAGCAAGATGTACTTCCTGGAAAGTTTTGAGCCTTATGTTCGATCAATGAAGTTGGCTGAAGGTAATACATGTAATTGAATTTTGTAAGATGTAGTTTCTATTCGACCATATTTCAAGGTCTACATATTATTTTTATGTTTAGACTTCATATTTCTATCCTTATATCATAACCATATATACTATCTTCTTTCAGTAACTTTCTTTATGGTTTCTTCTTTGATTAATTAAATGAGTTATAAGTTTGTAAATTGTTATCAGATGCATTTGAAATGTTTAACCAATAGTCAAACTTTGATGTTTTAATCGGATGAAGAGATGTTTGACCAATAGTCATCTCTTCATCAAATGTTGACTGCATTTGAGATGTTTGACCAATAGTCAAACTTTGATGTTTTAACTTTTAATTGGATGAAGAGATTACATGATATCAGTTTATATAGTTACTGAAATTTGAAACTTATACAGGATTTGATTTAAATTTTAAACCTTCGAGATGGAATCTAACATGGAAGAATCTATTAGAGCGAAAGAACATGCGGAGAAACTGTTGTAAGAACTGTCGTGGCGTTTTTGTCGCTGTTGAGACGGGTGCGGCTCCGGTGGCGTTTTGCCTGTGGTCGTATACAACCGATAACGGGTTCACAAACACTTCGTACACTGCAGCATTCATTCTGGAAACGGGCCCGAGATCAGCAACAATGTGTTGTTTCAGTGGAATACTTCTGCTATCACCGACCCAAACGGATTTTCGTACAAATCCATTAATCTTGCTCATACGGGTAATGCGGATGTCAGTGGAGGAAGAGCGAATGGGAAACAAATCGGTAGGCCTCCTAAGAAGAGAAAGATTGAAGTGGGAGATGCATCACGGGCCGTAAACGGTGAAACGGGTTCGTTAACGGAACCAGATGCGGGTGTAAATAGCGTACCAAACGGGTACTTTTTGTAGGATCGTTTTTTGACCTCACGAGTCGTTCAGAGAAGTTCGTGTCCGAATTAAGTGGCGGAAACTAATAATTCGGTGCTATTTACGCTGTATTCACTTTAATATTGCTGTTGTATTGATTTCTTGCAAGTTTACACGATCAGACAGCACTTCGGCAGAGTATCGGAACAATACACCGTTACTATGTGTGTTGGATCGCCCCACCTATATATAGAAGCTCTGGGTCGCTTATATGACATGACATATAAGCGATCCCACATCAAGTCCATATAGGCGATCCAGCACATGTACATAAAAGCGGCCCTAACCTAAAGTTGACATATAAGCGACCTAGAACATGTACAAATAAACGATTCCTATACAAACATGCTATTCTAGGATTCCATGTCATTTCCATTCTGTTTAATCTTCAAAACTTGATGAAAGACGTAGTCAGCAGACGTAGGTGCACTAACAAACTCCCCCTCGGATGTTGACGGAGTCTTCATCACTGTCTTCATTCCAGTCTGCAATTTACACTCTTTATCAGTCGACAATCTGCCTCTGAAATATTTGTCATTTCAAGCATCCTCGTTTTCTATCTTCATCATCAACAAACTCTTCTCTCTTGAATGTTGACTCGGTGTCTTCAGACTCCCCCTCTCACATAGCTGGGATCGTAGTCTGGAAGTCAATCTTTCACTGGTTCTGATATCTTTAACAGGCTCCCATCAGGTTCTAGATCGAAACCTGGCTCTTTAACACCTGCACAATCTCTACCCAACCATAAGTTTCTATAAAGATAAACTTTTCAACAATTTTAGAAATTATATAGAACCAATCAACAATAATGATTTTGCATTTAAGAACATTACTGGTTTTTATCAAAAACAACTTCATCATTTAACTCTCAAACACTCCCCAAACCAGTTCTTCAAGTTTAGCACTTTGAATTTCGAAAATCAGCATCTCAACATCAATTGTCGAAAATCTTTTTGATTTTTTTTCAAAATTTATGCTAAAACATACTGAAAATCTTTTTGGATTTTCTGAATGAAAGATAAATGCAGAAATGAAATATTTACAAACAATATTTTTGTGAGTTTGTGCAAGAGGATCATATCAGTTATGAAACATATCACTAACACCGTTAAGCTTGATTACATGATAAGTTCTAAACAATTTACCTAGATTGTCAGTATGTTTGTCCACTTAAATTTTCAACACAGATTTCAATCGATTCGAGATACGATATTAATGTTTTAAAGACTTAAACTTAATTGTGTATCGCTCCACTTGAATATACTCCCGCATCCAGATCCCAAATATTCAGTCTTACAGGTGAGTATACCACAGATGATATCTGTAAAGGGGTAATGTGCGAGGGCCGTGAGAGCTCAGGTCGATACTTCCGTATACGCAGAGAGATGACGGCTTCGACTTTTGGTGGGTCCCCTTTAGAGGATCTTTTGTTACAACAGCAAAGATTACCAATTTTATTGTTTAATCAGTTTGCTGAGGGCGACGCTTATATTTCAAAGCTTTTTGCAGAAAGTATTATTCGGGGACTAGGTCAGTATTTCCATACAGCAGAAGTCCCGGAATAATACCCCAGATATCACTGAGCATAAAGACCTAGTATCTCAGAATACGGGACCTTTCAAACAAGATTTCGGGGGTTATCCATATATCCAAGAATAGTTACCCACGAATTAAGTAAGTTTGATTTAGATTTATATCTCGTTTCAATTTACTAAATGTGCGAAAATCTACTGACACATCCGCAGTAAGATTGTTTATCACATTTAAACTTTACATTTCTTTAGCATGTCGTGATAGTTCACTGATGTACTATCATTTCCTCTTTATCGCAACAAAAACTCATTTTTGATTTTATCATGTTTTTGGCTTTTTCAAATTTTCTGATGTTTTTGGATTTTCTAAAAATTCTTACTCCCCCTAAAATTCAAATACATCTAAAGAAAATTGAAAACAAACTATACAGAACATGACAACTGATATCAAAACACTTCAATTCTCCATCCGTTTGGCTTAAACAATCAGAACTCCCCCTCACAACAAACTATTTTCCCATAATGATTTCAAAACACTTAAGTTTGTTTTAATCAGAATGGTTTTTCCGGAAAATAAGTTTAGTTGTTTTTATCTTTTGTTAAATGGGGTTCAAATCATCACTTTGTTTACCAAATTCTTGAATGATAATTAAATCAAGTCCAATTCAATGACCTTGATTTAACCACTTGTAAGATCTACACCAATCACTACCATACAACCACTTGTAAGTTTAGCAATTCAAGCTCTTCAAACCTGTTTTTCAACCAATTACCATCTTTAGGTTGAATTCTCAAGATGCCGATTCCTACTCCTCGCTTACAAACCTGGGAGTTCCGGCAAGTCCTGCAACTTCACAAACAGATTTAGAAAGATGCCGATTCATGATCCGCAATACCATCTTGGGATCTCCGGCAAGTCAGGTTTTCATTCTTGAAAAAATATATCCACCCAAGCCTGGCCTTCCTTGGGTGTAACCTCATTGTTTTCATTGTTTCTTTCAACTGACCTGTAAACCCATCCTTTGGAAGCATAAAAATCCTGAATGCTTTGGGCCTTACCACTGACCATTTTTCCAAAGATGCGTTTTACATTTCCGTTGAAAGTTTTTTCAACATCAATTTTCTTCTTGTCAGAATAAAACTGATTTGAAATATCAACTTTTCCGATTTTAGATTTGTAATTTTTAGCCCTTAGTGGCGGAAAATTCACATCGTCCACTATCTGAACTTTCTTTTTAATCTTTTTCTCAACATGTGGCTCCTCTGATTTTATGGAATCAGATTCATCACCAGACTTGTTACCTGAACCTTTTACAACCCATTTCTGATTTGTGGCATTGTCTATTCTTTTGGAAGCACTCTTTGAACATTCTCCTTTCTCATAAGTCGAATTCTCAAAGCCTGTGAACTTCCGGGTTGACAGTTCAGTCTTCTCAACAACTTTTTCTTTCATTTTTCTTGAGACTTCTTGTTTTGGTCGAAATGTCTTTGGACAATCTTTCGCAACATGACCCACAGCTTTACACTGATAACAAGATCTCTTTTCAACCTTTTTCGGGTCTTCTTTCTTCATGCCCTCTTGCTTCTTAGCAAGGAATTCTTGATTTGTCTGATTTCTGAAAGATTTCTCCTTTTCAGCTTCTGTTGTTTTTTCTGCAACAAACATTGTTTTTGGTTTATAAACTTTTTCATTTTTATAGTTTTTCTGTGGAGCAAAACCAAGACCTTTCTTTTTGTAATTACGATCATGGTTTGGTTTCTTTTGGAAACTATAACCACAATTGTAACCCATTTTCTTGTTGATTCTTTGTTGATCTCTTGAAGTGTATTGTTTAGGTTTTCCATTAAGATTGAAATCTTTTATTTCAGAAATATTAATTTCTGTGATTTTGAAAACCTTTTGAATCATTTCAATTCTGACACTTCTTATTGGAAAACTTTCATCTGAATATAATTTGTTAGAACCTTTGAAAGTATATGCCACTTTGACTGATTCATCATTCAAATTAGATTTCGAAAGTAAAAACTCTTTATCATAAACCCGTTTGTCCTTTTTGACTGTTGGCTTTGACGCACTGGACTCAGATTTTGACTCGGGTTTTGACTTCGGTTTTGATTCTTCATTGTCATCTGTGTCTAACACCTGATCGACCATACTTTTTATCAACTTTGACTCATGATCAGTGTCTGATGACGTATATGTGACATCAATACTTTCTGGTAAGTTATCCGATGAGCCAGACTCCTATTTCAAATTGATTGCTTGATTGACTCTTTCTGAATTTGGATTTCGAGGTGAATATCCATTTTCGACTGGGGGTGGACATCTGTTGTAAGATACACTCGATTTCCTACCAGAAGTCTTCAATTTTTCTTCATCTTTTGTCACAGATTTTTCTTCTTCAAATATCTTCACTTCTTCAAAAGTCTTCAGATCTTTCACAACTGGATAAATCCTGTCAACAACAAAAGTAGAACATGAGTAACTGTCTAATAATTTCTTAACTTTCTCAGTTTCTATCTTTTGTGTTGCCAACTCAAGCTTGAGATCTGCACATTTCTTAATGTTATAGTTCGCCGTATCAAGCTGTCTTAGGTAAGCTATCTTCAACGTATTCATAGCTTCAGCTTGTTCACCATCAGAATCTGTATACTTGTTGATTTCTCTGTTCATTGTGTCATACGATTCTTTCAACTTGTGAATGTTGTGCAGCAGCTCATTGTTCTGCTTAATCAGTGAATCACAGTTCATGCATTTTTCTTGGACCATGATCGGTTCAGCATCCACTTTAACCTCAAATTCAGGAACCTCTTTGACCGTCTTGCTTGAATTTAAAAATCGAGCTCTTCTCAATTTCTCAGCTTTTGCTTCTTCCTTCAATCTCTCTTCCTCTTCAGCCTCCTCCTCGAGCTTTCTTCGTCTCTCTTCTGCAGCTTCCATGACTTTCCTGCACCTTTCTGAACATTTCAAATCATAAGCATTAGCAAAGAAAGCATGAGAAGTATTCTTGGCCACAAAGTCTTGATCTGGACAAAAATCATCCCAAGTAAATCCTTCAGCCAACTTCTCGGCATTTTGTTCAGCTACACACACTTTGCTTTCTTTCGGAAGATAATTTTCCCTGGTAAAATTATCATATTTTCCCTGACTAACAACACATGCCTTTTTATCAGCCACATCTCTTCCATGAGCTGTTTGTGCCTGATGCTGCTGTGCTGGTTGAGTGATTTGATGATAAATGGCCTTCTTGTGATAATCATTGTTTCCGAAAGGATTCTGGGCACCAGTAGCTTCACGGTTTTTGCATTCCCTCTTGAAATGCCCCTTCTCCCTGCAACGAAAACATGTAACTTTAGATTTATCAAAACCTAAAGCTGAAACATTTGCATCACGAAAATCATCACGGCCTGTAATTTGTTTGAACTTTTCAGCGCGTCTCATCACACTCGCCATACACCATTTGATATCCATCAATTCCATTTCTTCAGCATCAATCTGATCGTAATCCTCTTTTGTGAGCATTGGATTTCCGATCTTTCCTGCAACAAAACAACTATAAGATTCTAAAATCATCCCTAACAAAGACATTTGATTTTTAGCAACATCTTCAGTGTAGTCTTGATCATTTTCAAGACTTAACACAATGTTACACTGAAGTTTTCTACCATTCTTTGTTACAGATATATTAGGATCGAAAGTTGAAAATCTTGTGCTGTTGCTTGATCCTTGAGATGTCTTCATGTCAGTAGAATCTTTAACACTGTAAGCAGTTTCGATCTTAGGAGAGAACTTTGTTGAATCAGTAACACCGTGTTTGTAGTATAAACTGATATCCTGCTCTCCATCGTAATTCTTCATCCTAGCGATCTTTCTCTGCTCCATCTCTTGAGCTTCTAAATGCTTGATAAAATCTCCCAAGGTCATAGCTCTGAAATCTTTTCTGTTAGATTTTAGCATCATCAGAAAAGTTCCCCATGTTTCGTGTGGAAGAGCATCTGCAAGTTTTTCAACTAATTCATCAGTGCTTTTCTTAACACCTAACTTTGTCATATTTCTCACCAAATTACAGTATCGATCAATAATTTGTTTGGTGGTTTCGTTTTTCAATCCCCGAAACAAATCAAATTCCTTTTTCATGAGAGACATTTTGTTCCTTAACATTTCATCACTTCCTGTAAACTTTGCTTCCAACTCTGTCCAAATCGAATATGCAGTTCCATCATGTTGAAGCAAAATCAGAATATCTTCTTTTATTGCCTGCTGAAGTAGACTGACCATCAATTTCTCATCTCGATACTTCTTCTTTTGTGTAGTATCCATCTCTCTAAGTGTTAGCGGAGCAGCATTCTCAACATTGTCTTTTGTGGGTTTAGTATATGGTACTTCAGTATGTTCCCACGCATCAAGATGATAAGCTTCTACCCAATTTCCGAATCGTTCCGACCACACGTTGTAATCATCAATATCCATGAGTTTCGGTGGTTTTTGAGACGTTCCGGTTTCATTTTCAATTAAAGCACTTTGAGTAATCGATGTCGGAGTAGCAAAAGCATTATAAAAATCAGTATCCATCTTTCAAATGTTCACTAAATCACAAAGATTTTCAAATTTTTGCAATCTGTTCACAAAAGCGGTCCAATGAATTGACTGATTAAGCGGTCCAAGTAAAGATGTCTGTTCGAGCGGTTCTCAATCAGTGCGTTCGAGCGATCCAGAATTTTTCTGTTCGAGCGGTTCAGAAGTGTAATTTGGAGCGGCCCAGATGAATTTGACTAATGGGCGGTTCTAAACTTGTCAAATGAGCGATCCAAGACCAAAGTTTTGAGCGGCCCAGAATTTGTTTAAACGAGCGATCCAGAAATGTTATATGAGCGGTTCAAGCTGAAACTTTCGAGCGGTTCACACTTTTAATTGAGCGGTCCAAGATCAGAATTTTGAGCGGTCCAAGGGTTGGTCTTTCGAGCGGTCCAACTATTAACCTTTCGAGCGGTTCAAGCTAGTCACTAAAAGCGGTCCAAACATGCACTTTTGAGCGGTTCAAGGGCTTACGTCATCTTTTGCACAAATCTGAAAAAGCGATTCACCTAAAAATCAACTTTCTAGGTCGAATTTGAATCTGAAACTTTCAAGGCTTTATTAGTCCATGATTCCGAGCATACTGTGCAAATTTGAGCCGGTTTCACCGTGAAAAATTTTGAAAAAGTGAAGAAAGTGTAGAAAATCAGAAGAATAGCAGCTACAATGGCAAGAACTCCTCCTCCTGAGCTCTGATACCACTTGTAGGATCGTTTTCTGACCTCACGAGTCGTTCAGAGAAGTTCGTGTCCGAATTAAGAGGCGGAAACTAATAATTCGGTGCTATTTACGCTGTATTCACTTTAATATTGCTGTTGTATTGATTTCTTGCAAGTTTACACGATCAGACAGCACTTCGGCAGAGTACCGGAACAATACACCGTTACTATGTGTGTTGGATCGCCCCACATATATATAGAAGCTCTGGGTCGCTTATATGACATGACATATAAGCGATCCCACATCAAGTCCATATAGGCGATCCAGCACATGTACATAAAAGCGGCCCTAACCTAAAGTTGACATATAAGCGACCTAGAACATGTACAAATAAACGATTCCTATACAAACATGCTATTCTAGGATTCCATGTCATTTCCATTCTGTTTAATCTTCAAGACTTGATGAAAGACGTAGTCAGCAGACGTAGGTGCACTAACACTTTTCGTTTGAACTTGTCTTGATGTTAGAAAGCTGTTAAGCAATAAAGTCTGATCAGTGATTCAGGTCAAGTTAGAAGAAATGAAGCTAGCTTCAAAAGCCGAAAAGAACGGGAAAAGACGAAAAACACGATGATCAACCAGGACCCTGATTTCCATGATTTTGGTAACGACAGATCGGAGAAAGTATTTAAATCGAAACAAATATGGGCGATTTACGATGAAGAAGAAGCGATTTTGATAGCATGTTATCGCATTTTATTTTTAACACGTTATATCACATTTTAGTATGTTCCTATCGGACATTTGTCCGAAAACCTTATAGACTTTCATTGAATCTGCATAACTTCATGTATTTTATTTTTGTGAGAACCGTAGAGTTCTAAAACTTAGTGAAGAAGTCTTTTAAATTCAAGTTTAGGGACTTAATCATGTAAAAAAGACTTTTTCATTTATATTTTGATCATGTAAAAAATACTCTTTCATTTATATTTTGATATGTACAAGGATTTTATCTCCCAAAATAGAACTTTTATGTTAGTAACAAAGTGTGAGTACTTTATTGTCGAGTAATTTTAAGGAGGGGATACATGTAATTTTTTTATTTATTCAAGCTTTATTCTTCCTGAACTTTTTAACCCTTTATGCTTCATTTTTATTTTGTCTTTGTTTTTCTTTTTTCTTTTTTTTTTTTTTTGCTGTCAATCTAAGTACAAGTAATTTCCTAGGGATTCAAAATTGGATATACACTTTTGGCACTCATGTTTACACTATGTTATATATAGGTTTTTTATGGACATGTTGATGGCCATGATATTGGTCTCAGTTTCGACTAATTTACTTCGGAAATGGTCAATTTAAGTAGTGTTTTATCTCATACAACGTAACTGGTTAGATGGATAAAATAAAATAAAAAGTTTGACTAAAAAAGAAACGCGCCAAAGGCTTGATGATCTTGAAATTTCTTATTCTTAAGATGGTTAACAATATGAGATATATGGCGAAAAGGTTAAAAGACAAGAAGCTCAAAAAAATTCTTGTCAAAGAGCACATTCATTGTATATAATTAAGAGATTCCCTGATAGGAATTTCGTCGGTATTAGTTCGGTTCGATAGTGTACAACTTTCAATTAATGACTACAACTTTCAATTTAAAATAATTATAAAACAAGTTTCTTCGCAACTCTAATGACTACAACTTTCAATTCAAAACAATTATAAAACAAGTTTCTGACATAGTTCAATTAATATAAAGTAAAATTTCCTACCCGCGAAGTTCGCGGGTGATAACCTAGTGTGATATATATGATTATGTTTGTTTTTGTTTTTGATTTTGATTTTGATTTTGATTTTTACTAAAGTTTTGTTATCTGAGTTATGACTAAATGATGATTGTGAATGATCTGCTGCAGATGATGATGATGATGATGATTGTTCTACGGTTGTTTCCAGTGTCATTGTTTCAACATCGTTTAAAGTATGTGTTTTTTGCTACTCCAGTTTTGAAATTTTCAATTTTTATTTTTGAAGTGATATACTCTAATTCTCGCTTTATATTTCAGTCTAGTCACAGTTGTTTGAAATTCATACAATCTGTTGCAGGTTATTATAGGTTTGTATTAAAAAAAGCATAAAGTTAAATTAAACACAAAGAAACATTATTAAATGTACATTTAAAATAATTTTTCTTATGACTAAATGATGATTATATATGATTTTGGGCAGATGATGATGACGTAGAACCCGTAGTAGTTCCTACTAAACGCAAGAAAGGATCTACTACTGCAGTAAGATAAGATTTTATCTTACTAGAGTAATGGTCTTTCCTGCCTTTTTTGTATTAAAAGAAGCATAAGGTTTGGTTTAAAGCAGCTCTTTATGAGCAAAGTTAAGGATTGAGTATGTGAGGACAGGGCTACTCTTCAACAGCTAAAGAAGTGTTTTCATGTACTGCATCTTGGTCTGTTCACGAGAGATCAGGTTTCTAGAAACCTGATTTGGATGCATTGAGTACTTCCGTGGAGTTCATGGCGATTGTTGAAGATATACATTGATAGAGTTTAAAGCTAAAAGCACTAAATTTTAAGCTAAAAGCACTAAATTTGAACTGTTAGGTTCGTAAATTTCTTGGTGGTGTTGTTAGATTTTAAAGTTTCGTTGTAATTTTAAGCTGAATAAGTATTATTATGTAATTTTTAATATCATCTGATTATTGCAGATCGGTAGTTTTGAAGTAGAAGTGAAATCGGTACTTTTGATGTAGAAGTGAAATTGTCTCTGAGTTTAATTAGATTATTATGTTGATGTTATATCTATTTCTGTTAGTGTATAGATCTGTCAAAGTTAAAGTTTGTCAAAAGAGAATATCTGCTCTAAATCATCATATGCTGATCTAACGGCTGTTTGACTTGCTACTGGTGCCAACATCTGTTGTTGCCTAATAGAGCTTTTGGAAAAAAGGAAGTTCTCCTCTCAATTGCTAAACATCTGTTGTTGCCAACATCTGTTTGACTTGCTACTGTTGCGAACAGGAGAGGCTTTAACAGATGTTCGTAATATCTTTGTATTCCAAATGAATAGATTTCGTATATGAGTTATGACTAAATGATGATTGCTGATGTGTCAATTTTTTATCTGAGATTTTTTATCTGAGTTAAAATACATTTAATTTCAAACTACTGCTCTATATTTAAAGGTCAAAGGTCTGGTCCACATTCAAGAGTGCAAACTACTGCCCATAGCCAACAAAGTATAACTTAGCAGATGTTTCCTTGGCAAACATATACCATAGCAGTGGTTTTGAAATTGCCGGTAATTTCAAATTCAAAATGCCTGGGGATATGTACTTTGTAATTAATGCACGTCACTCAACACTTCTGTCTTATGGTAAAGGCGTCTTATAGGTAAATGAATAGGTTAATTGTAATTATAATAACGTGTTTAATTTTATATTTTTCCCATGGAAATATATTAAAAGCCTAACGACTGTCGCATCATATTCTTTCGTCTGACGATGTATTTAGTCATAACCTCCTTCATTGGGTATATAAAATACATTGGCAGAGGTTTTGATCATTACCGTTTTCATCCATCTACTCAATCATCTTCAAAAGTTTTTTGTTTATCAATATCATTAAAATTTCTTTTACTTTCAAAGACGCATTGGTTCACTGCAAAAATGGAAAAATTTGGGTTTCAAGTGATTGTTGACGAGATTTTCACAAGGTTCTCTGCAGAAGATATTTGATAACAACGTCCACCCTAGCTTCTTACGTATTCTATCGTCAGTTAATGGTTTGTTGTTAGTTTGCAATGAAGGGATTTGCTGTCAGCTGATTCTTTGGAATCCAACTACCAGGCGCTATAAGGTTTTGTCTGATGACTACTTCAAATACAATCATGATCGAAACTCTGATACTGGTGGAATTTATTTTGATCAGTTCAATGATCTGAAAGTGCTGAACATCAGATGTTACCGTAATGTAACTGCTGCTCGTGTTTACTCACGACGTCGTGAGTCATGGAGAACAATAAATTTCGGTAGCGTAAACAATTATGGTTCAAGTGGTTATTCATGGTCTACAGGAGTTTATGCTGATAAAACCATATATTTTATGGTTTCAAATTATTGGTATCCACTAGGTGAGAGGAACATCGTTGCTTTTGATGTTCTGAGTGAGACTTGCAGAATGCTTTGTTTTCCAGATAGTATTGTAGTTAATCCTTGCCAAGGGCATTTTTTGACAATCGCAAAGAGGCTGCATTTGATTGTTATTGGAAAGTCTGCTGAGCTAACTTCTGATTTGCTCAGATATGAAGAAGAAGGCTGGATGAAGGTGTTTGTTTTCAATAATCCTCGTATAGTTGATTATGTAGATAGGCGCCAAAGGACTAATATAATTGAAGACAACAAGTGGCTGATAACAAGCATCTGAGGGGATATGATTGAAGTTGATCTGAGCAACGAACTTCTGAAATACCTCCAACATGTTGACAACTACAATGGTCCGAAGGGAGCTTTACTTATCAAGACTACTGTTTCACCAATTGATTAGGAATTAGGATCCTGTATTTTATTGAATGATGTTTACTGTTTTAACAATTGTAGTTTTTACATAGTTAGTTGTGTTAAAATTATTAATCATGTTTGTTATTTAAATTAAGTTAATGAATATTTATGTTTGAGAGTGTAAAAGCTTTTAATATTGGTAATGGTCTGTTTAAATGATCAAGGCTCTGTTATTGGGAACAGATGTTTCTAAATAAAACAGTGGATGAACTTTGTATGCTGTTTCTGTCACACCCCCCAAAATACCACTTAGGGAGTGTCCCTGATAGGCGTGTGACGTACCAGCAATGAGCCACTAATTACATAGAACCCATACATGTTTCTAAAATAAAGTTCTTGATTAATAATAAAACACCATCCAAGTTCAAAAGAAAACCAAAGTATTCAGCGGAAGCAAAACTAAACGAAGTTAAATAGTTTGAAACCAATATAAAGTATCAACAAATCAGAACACAAATCCCTCCAATCGACCCATGAGACTCCAGCTACTCCAGACAGCAAGTTCCAATGCAAACAGCTAACGACCTACAAGCATGCAAACAAGTATGTCAGACTACGCTGGTGAGTTCAAAGTTTTGTTACCGAGTTTATTGACCAGATACATGTGCAAAACAGTTTTACAATTTGATTTGATGTTGTTATTAACTCGATTACCAAAATGGCTACAAGATGTGTTTGCCCAACCCCAATGTCTCTATCAAAACATTGGTCATGCTTTAAGGAGATTAGTTCACGCCCGACCTCCCTGAGACAGTGTGAGGGTGCCAAACCTAATAGCGCTATCAACTAATAACCTCGTTGCCTTCCCGGCAACTGTCGGTAGATGTAAGGGGTCTTATATGATAGAAACTGAGTAATAACCAACATCCCAATAACCTGCATTCCCCCTGGAACGTTACCCAATATCCCTTCCCGGGATGCATGCTTGGAAAGAGCAGTGAACTCACCTTAGTTTGCTCGGTAAGACTAGTTACGTGTTCAGTTGCTCAAATTAATCCTAACATAGTTACCGATATCAATCAGACTCATGCACCAAAATCCACTTATTATAACAAGTTGTATACACAGATTGATCATCTCGTGGCACGTATGGCGTAACGGTTAACGCAATTTCATATCACCAGTTCAATCACACGTAGTTCACATAATGCACAATAAATATTCAAATCACAAGTAGTTGCGTATCACAAACATAACCGACTAACAACACTTGACAGCTCGTTACATTATTCAAATTGAGGTGCGGCCCATTGGGCTATACCGATGTACGTATGTGTGTATGTTTGGGCCTCTTATTGATCATAGAGTTGGGCTTGCGTCAATATGAAATAAAACACAATTCATATGCGGCCCAACCCATTACTAATCCAAACGATTTGTTTACTGTGTGAAGCGGCCCAATACTCCTTGACCCAGCCTACTCAAAACGTGAACAATTAAGGGTGTGCCATTCTATTATAGTTTCATTCTTCTCGAACTATGGTTAAACCGGTTACATAATTCATTGGTTATATTCCAGAATTATAGCACACAAAAAAAACATCCTTAATCAATATTCAAAATAATTGTCACAGTTCACACATGGCTTTTATATTGATCACATGACTATTCTGACAACATTAATTACAACTCACAAATCATTCATTATCTCAATTATAAGGAATAGGATATTATATTCATCCTAGCTTGCATGCAATGTCCAGAGGATAAGGATCGTTGGTTTGGTTTAGGATCATCATAATAATCATTATCGCCCACATCATGTATGACATAGATTTTGAACATTTATCCATATTCCTTAATTAGATTATGCCAAATCAGACTATAGCCAAGACCCTAATTTATGCTCTATTCTCATACATACTAGCAATAATTTAAACAATCACTGAATTCCAAGATCCATATTCGGTGTAGTTTTAATATGAAAATCACCATTAAATCATACAACAGTAACATGCAATTTTCGGTTCATCAACTAACATCACTAACAAAATTCCCTATTATCAAAACAGTTCATTATATATTAACTGCGTATGACTAGATCTAATACAGTTTATAAGCAAACCCTAAGATCATGCTTGGAGTCTAAACATACAACACATGTTCACAATTCATACGTAAGCAATATAATCACCTCTATAACTATATGAAGAAGGAAACATACCAATCAAAAGATTATGGTTAGAGCAGGAGGTTACGAGAGAGAAGGGGAGGGGGGGTTTTCTTCTGTCGCCGATCGTAAACTATGATGCAGTAGGGTTTGTTTTGGTTTCGTGTTTATAATAAACACGTATAATAGGCATGCACTAATTTATAATCCTTGGGGTCGGTTCTCTTATAATCCGAAGTGGGCTCAAGCTCACACATTTGGGCTGCCACGTTAATTGGCCACTAGCAAGGTTTGGCTGAAAAATACATATGTAGTAATACTCAAAGTGATCGGCCCAATCTATTTGAACCATCGTACAAACATAAAGCAACTGAAGTTATTCTATTCATGCTTTGAGTAAATTAAATAACCATCTAATGGGTTTTATTAACTTGTAATTGACATAAGAATTGGGCTCTACATACAACCAGGTTAGCCTGATGAGCTCATTTGACCTAATTAGTTTTATTGGGTTACAAGAGTTTAGGGTGCGACCCGCTCGAACAAGTAACCCTAAGAAGTGGCCCAATACAATTGTGGCCCAAAAGCACTAACGTGTTTGTTTAATAAAGTTATCCTACTTAATTAACAGAATCGCATGAGTTCGGATATGTAACATTAAGAAACAACGAGGAGTTGAGATCACAAGATTTAAACGTTACTAACCTCAAACGTTCGGGTTGTCACATCATCCCCAACTGGATAGAAATTTCGTCCCGAAATTTGACAAGTAAGAACAGAGGAATGAAGTGAGAAATCAAAATTGTTGCAAGTTTTCTCCAGGTGCCACATCATCCCCAACTTGAACAGGAATTTCGTCCCAAAATTCACTAGCTGCATTAGACTCAGGTTCACCAGGCTTGGACTTGTTCTTTGGGAATAAATGTGGATATTTGAGCTTCATCTGATCCTCACGTTCCCACGTGAACTCCGATCCACGTCTTGAGTTCCAACGAACTCTCACAATTGGAATACGGCTATGTTTACGCACTTTGACCTCCCGATCCATGATCTCAATAGGCTCTTCGACAAATTGCAACTTGTCGTTGATCTTTAATTCTTGAAACGGCACAATGTGGAAGACGTCGTGAACATTACCCAACTCAGCAGGCAACTCAAGCTTGTAAGCAACTTTGCCGATCCGCTCCAGGATTTTAAATGGCCCAACATAACGCGGATTAAGCTTGCCACGCTTCCCGAAGCGTACAACACCCTTCCACGGGGACACTTTCAACATAACACGGTCATTAACTTCAAACTCCAACGGCTTTCTACGCTTATCTGCGTAGCTTTTCTGTCGATCATGCGCTGCTGCCATACGATTCCTGATCTGACCAATCATTTCTGAAGTTTCAAGAACAAGCTCAGGGCCTGTGATCTGGCTATCACCCACCTCAGCCCAACAGAGAGGAGAACGACATTTCCGCCCGTATAACGCTTCAAACGGAGCTGCCTGAATACTAGTGTGGTAGCTGTTGTTGTAGGAGAACTCGATCAGTGGCAGATGTTTCTCCCAGCCCTTACCAAAATCAATCACACACGCTCGCAACATGTCTTCTAGTGTCTGGATGGTCCGCTCACTCTGACCATCCGTCTGTGGGTGATAAGCAGTACTCATATCGAGTTGTGAACCGAATGACTTATGCATTGACTGCCATAACTCAGAAGTGAAACGCGGATCTCGATCTGAGATGATAGAAGTTGGCACCCCGTGTCTAGAAACTACCTCCTTTAGATAATGTCACACCCCCAAAATTCACCACGCGGAACACCGCCGCTTGGGAGCATGACTGACCAGGATCAAGCCATCAATCATATTGAACATAGCATAACATAAATAAAGTAGTTCGTAAAACCTCATTCAATACAATTGATGTTTCAAAACAATCATAGTATCAGTAGCGGAAGCATAAGTAAATAACCCAAGTAAACCATAAGTTCAATTATTCGAAATGTTTAAACATAGCGTTCATAATCCACTGCCCACAACGTCCCGCTCCTCCAGTGCAAGCTCCATAAGTACCTAAGGTCCTGCAAGGCATGCAGCAGATAATCAACAAACTAGTTGAGCGAGTTCACAGTTAATAGTTTAATTTGGGTAATAATGCGTTTGTTCAATTAAGTTTCGTATCGTATCAGTTCCATCGCGGCCTCACAGGCATGTGTGCGAAGATTATGTTCGTTAGTTCGCGACCATAGTCTTTACCGACCAGGGTGTGTGCGAAGGCAATTTATCAGTTCGTTCGTGACCATAGTCTTTACCGACCAGGGTGGGTGCGAAGGCAGTTGAGTAGTTCGTAAGCATCAACAGTTTAATCGTTCGTTACAGTATCAAAGTATGCACAAGTAATCATCCAACCCATTCCCACCCTGGGAACCCATGCCTTGGCTGTGTGAACTCACCTTGGTTTGCTCGGTATGCTAAGTTATGCACTCACAAGTAATTAATCACGTCCTATTGTATACACGTATAGTAAATCAGTTCATGGTCGAAATGTTACGCATGCAATTAATTGTTCACATAGCAGTTAGTTTGCATATCGGCACAGCACGTAGTATGGCACGAATACGTTCATCACTAAGCATGGCATGTCAATTAAATCAACATATGTTCTATTGTTCCAGACATTATTCAAAACCCTAATATCTTTCGAATCAAATCATTATCTTTCGACATCAGTAATCATAATCATCAAAATGATCCTTCGGTCCGAAGGTTATGTTTCGAACTAACACTATCTTTCGACCCAAGTTATCTTTCGGTCAAACTAGGTTTCGGTCAATTAATGGTTCGGTCAAACTATCTGTCGGTCAAACTATCCTTCGGTCACTACTACTATGATTCGAAGGATAGGTATCTTTCGGTCCAACAGTGGTTCGATCAATAAGTATCCTTCGGCTAGTAACAGTTACGTTTATCCGATTAACCCTTAACACAATTTTCACAAATCTGCTAACATCAACAAGATCAAACAAGCATACTTCTCATGTTTATCAAGAACCCTAATCTGAATAACCAGATCATTCAAGCTACAAGATTATTCAAACCATCCGATTTACACATATGTTTTGATTACATAAGCTTGTCCGATTACAATATCCAGCCGATTATTAATCTGGTTAACATACATATCCAATTCGTATACAAATCCGAGGAACATCCAAATTCTACCAATCATTCACAACCGAAAAACATACAACCCTAATATCTTTCAAAACATACATACTATCCGATCACGATATGAACAATTTGGTTAACATATATCCGACTAGTATACGTATCCGATAAATCATACAATCCACATATTACAAGTAAATCGGTAAATCATATAATCACATACACCTTGAATACTAACCGGAATTGAGAGCAAAAAGGGAATTGTCCAGCAAATAATCTCCGGGTGTCTGTAATTGCCGTCACACACGAACTGAAAACTAGGGTTTTTCTTTGAAAATAACCATCAGTTTACATGCATCCTTATATATACGTATCACAGTAATGGGCCAAGCCCAACAGAACAACTGGGCCGAAACATATCGAAGGATATGTTTCGAGCGCGAAAGATATGTTTCGAGCGCGAAGGATATGTTTCGAGACTTCATATGTTTCGACATCCTTCGATTCATGCATCATGTTTCGTGGAACATCCTTCGTAGGTTGGGCCATGATTCACACTAACTAGCTAACATACAGTACAAGTTTCACAATATGGAACCCATTATACACAATCAAACAATTATGCACAATCAAGCAATCAAACATATATATATACTTTCATATCAATCAAATGTGAAATTAAGTAATTAGTCAAACACATGCTCGTGTAATACGTATGAAATCAATCTTAGAAATTCGAGTTGTCACATTATCCCCAACTTGAAAGAAATTTCGTCCCGAAATTTGGTACGCACTTACTGAGGTAGCTAGGCAAGTTACATAGTTCACCGGTTTTCCTGGGGTGTCACATCATCCCCCCGTTGATTTGGAATTTCGTCCCGAAATTCAGTAGTAGTAGCTTCAGCCTCAGAAGTGGATGCATTGGTTTCGAATAGCTGGGGGTACTTTTCTCTCATCTGGTCTTCGCGTTCCCATGTATACTCTGGGCCACGCTGGGAGTTCCAACGAACTCGCACAAGAGGGATTCTCTTGTGTTTGAGGACCTTAACATCCCGGTCCGTGATTTCAACTGGTTCCTCGACGAACTGCAACCGCTCGTCGATAGTGAGTTCCTTAAAAGGAACTATGAGGGTCTCATCTGACAGGCACTTCTTCAGATTCGACACGTGAAATACATTGTGAACTGCACCGAGTTCAGGAGGTAGGTTTAATCTGTAGGCTACCTTGCCAATCTTTTCTAAGATTTCGAACGGTCCGACGTACCGCGGATTCAGTTTGCCTCTTTTACCAAAACGAACCACACCCTTCCAGGGTGAAACTTTCAATAAAACCCGGTCCCCGACCTCAAATTCCAATGGCTTTCTACGCTTGTCCGCGTAGGCTTTCTGACGGTCGCGTGCTGCCGCCATGCGTTGCCGTATCTGTGCTATCTTTTCTGTGGCGTCCACAACAATCTCTGGACCCGTAATTTGACTATCCCCCACCTCTGCCCAACAGAGAGGTGACCGGCATTTACGTCCGTACAATGCCTCGAATGGAGCGGCTTGAATGCTGGTATGGTAACTGTTATTGTATGAGAACTCCACCAAAGGGAGGTGCTTTTCCCAGCCGTTGCCGAAATCGATAACACACGCTCGAAGCATGTCTTCTAGAGTTTGAATAGTTCGCTCAGACTGCCCATCCGTCTGAGGATGATATGCTGTGCTCATGTCTAATCGTGAGCCGAAGGATTTGTGCATCGCTTGCCAAAGCTCTGACGTGAATCGTGCATCGCGATCCGAAATAATAGAGGTGGGCACTCCGTGCCTCGAAACAACTTCCTTCAAGTAAATGTCTGCCAAAGTAGAAAACTTATCCGTTTCTTTGATAGCCAAGAAGTGAGCAGACTTTGTGAGTCGATCAACGATCACCCAAATAGTGTCATTCCCACGCTGGGATCTAGGTAAGCCCGTAACGAAATCCATGGAAATTTCTTCCCATTTCCACTGCGGTATCTTGGGCTGCTGCAGTAGGCCTGCTGGTTTCTGATATTCAACCTTGACTCTCGCACAGGTTAAGCATTTTCCAACGTACGTAGCGATGTGAGCCTTCATACTAGGCCACCAATAAGTAGTGCTGATGTCGTGGTACATTTTATCCGACCCTGGATGTACCGAATAGCGAGACTTGTGAGCTTCATCCATTACCAGTTGACGTAATCCGCCATAGAGTGGGACCCAAATACGCCCCGTTACATAGTAAGCACCGTCTTCCTTTTGTTCCATGCGTTGCCTTGAACCGCGTAAAGCTTCAGCTTTGACGTTTTCGGGTTTCAGTGCTTCTAACTGAGCAGCTCGTATCTGTGCAGGAAGACTGGACTGAATGGTAAGCTGTAGCGCTCGCACGCGCTTAGGTAGAGTGTCTTTCCGACTGAGGGCATCAGCCACAACATTGGCCTTGCCTGGATGATACTTGATGGCGCATTCGTAGTCGTTCAGAAGTTCAACCCATCTTCGTTGACGCATATTCAAATCCTTTTGCTTAAGAATATGCTCGAGACTCCTGTGATCGGTGTAAATCGTGCACCTGGTACCGTACAGGTAGTGTCGCCATATCTTAAGCGCGAAAACAACAGCTCCCAGCTCTAAATCGTGCGTCGTGTAGTTCCGTTCATGAACCTTGAGTTGCCGAGAGGCGTATGCGATAACTTTATCCCATTGCATCAATACACAACCAAGCCCTTGTATCGATGCGTCACAATAAACCACGAAGTCATCCGTGCCCTCGGGCAGTGAGAGAATAGGCGCGCTGCAAAGCCTATCCTTTAAGTACTGAAAAGCGGTCTCCTGCGTATTACCCCATCTGTAAACGACACCTTTCTGTGTAAGCATAGTAAGTGGTTGCGCGATCTTTGAGAAGTCTTTAATAAATCGCCTGTAGTAACCCGCCAAACCCAAGAATTGGCGTATTTCTGTTGGTGTACGTGGTGCTGGCCAGTTTCTGATCGAATCAACCTTGGATGGATCGACATGAATCCCATCCTTGTTCACCACATGGCCTAAGAAGTGGACTTCACGAAGCCAGAAGTCGCATTTTGAAAACTTTGCATACAGTTGCTCCTTTCGAAGAAGTTCCAAGATAAGGCGTAAGTGCTGCTCGTGCTCCTCCTGACTCTTGGAGTAAATCAAAATGTCGTCGATGAAAACGATAACAAACTTGTCGAGATAGGGTTTGCACACCCTGTTCATAAGATCCATGAAGACTGCTGGCGCGTTTGTAAGCCCGAATGGCATGACCAGAAACTCGTAGTGACCATAACGAGTTCTGAAAGCAGTTTTGGAGACGTCCTCATCCCGGACTCTCAGCTGATGATACCCTGACCTCAAATCGATCTTGGAATAGTAACACGACCCTTGCAACTGGTCGAATAAGTCATCTATGCGTGGAAGAGGATAACGGTTCTTTACCGTCACCTTGTTGAGTTCACGGTAGTCGATGCACATCCTGAACGTACCGTCTTTCTTCTTCACAAATAACACTGGAGCTCCCCAAGGCGAAGAGCTTGGACGAATAAAGCCCTTTTCCAAGAGCTCTTGCAGCTGTTTCGACAGTTCTTCCAGTTCGGTTGGAGCTAAACGATATGGTGCGCGGGCTATTGGTGCTGCTCCAGGAGCTAACTCAATCTGAAACTCGACTTGACGATGAGGAGGTAAACCAGGTAAATCTTCAGGAAACACTTGAGGAAAATCACGCACAACTGGTATATCCTCCAGCTTCTTTTCCTTTGCTGACGCATCAGTAACGAGGGCCAAAATGGCAGTATGCCCCTTTCGTAAACATTTCTGCGCCTTCAAGTAAGAGATGATGCCAACCACAGCACCACTCTTGTCGCCCTGAACTTCGAGAGGTTCTTGACTGGAGCGAGGAATACGAATAACCTTTTCCTTGCATAAGATCTCTGCGTGATGTTGAGATAACCAATCCATGCCGATGACGACGTCGAAGCTACCCAAGACTATGGGTATAAGATCAATCGTGAAAGTCTGACCCGCTAGAACAATGCTACAACCCTTGACTACATGAGCGGCTTCTACACTTTTACCATTCGCTAGTTCTACGACGTGTTTAGTGTCTAGGGGTGTTGGTGTACGTTTTAATAAGTTACTCATTTTCATGGACATATAACTTGTATCAGCACCCGAATCAAATAAGACAGTAACATAAATATCGTCGAGAAGAAACTTACCCATAACCACATTGGGATCATTCACTGCATCTCCTCGACCCAACACAAATGCTCGACCACGAGCTTCATTGCCGTTGTTGTTGTTGTTGTTGTTGTTGTTGCCCCCATTATTGTTGTTATGGTTCCCGTTGCCCTGATGGTTGTTGTTGCGGTTCTGGTTCAACTGTGGGCAATCGCGTTTGAAGTGACCTTCAGCCCCACACTGGAAACACCCCCGGTTTCCACGCTGTGGCTGCTGCTGCTGATTCTGTGGAGCTGGCGGTGGAAGTTGCTGGTTCTGATTCACTGGTCGCGCGCTTCTACAATCTTTGGCCTCATGGCCCATCTTGTGGCATCTTTGACATTGACTCCTGCGACATCTTCCACTGTGGTGTTTGTTGCACCTGTTACACCACGAGTGATTTCCCTTATAACCACTATGTCCCTGACTGCCCGATGACTGCTGACTCGGACTCTGGTAATCGTTGGTGCGACGTTGCTGAGTTTGGGACTGAACAGACGCTGATCCCCTGCTGGAATCCCCGTCCCACTTTCTTTTATTCTCGCTGGGTGTGGCAGAAGTAGCAGCAGTGGGAGTGACTGAAGTAACAGCTGTAGCAGTAGCGCCGACACGCTTCGGCAGTTTATTCTGATCCACTGCCTGATCGGTGATGCGGTGAGCGAGACGCTGTATTTCCTGGATATTGTTGAGGTTAGCCGAGGTAACGTGGCTCTGTATTTCTGGCACCAAACCTTTGAGATACAACTCGATACGCTTGTAAGGAGGGTCCACCATAGTTGGACATAACACAGCCAACTCATTTGATCTCTTGGTGTAAGCTTCAATTTCCGAACCAACCATCTTCAGATTATACAACTCGTCCTCCAACTTGTGAATGTCTTCTCTAGTGCAGTATTCCCTCTTGATCAGTTCTTTGAATTCATTCCAGGGTGTGGCGTTAGCAGCTGCCAACCCTAAAATCTGCACTTGTGCGTTCCACCAAGTGAGCGCAATCCCTTCAAGTGTGCCAGTGGCGAATTTCACCCTGCGAGCCTCAGGGCATTCACACATCTCGAAAACTGACTCGAGCTTTTCAAACCAGTGGAGGAGTCCAACTGCTCCCTCCGTGCCACTGAACGAGCTAGGACGACAGTCCATGAAAGTCTTGAAGGTACACGCAGGTTGTTGCTGAGCGGGTTGACCTATTGTGTACGAATAGGGCAAAGTTAAGTACGAGAATTAATGTAGGATCTAAAGATCCTAGTGTCTATACTGCAGGGTATACTACCTGCTTGGGCGGCTGCAACTGCCGCAGCAACGAGAGCCTCTAGCTGGGCTTGAGTCATGGTAATTCGTGCGGCCATTGATCTTCACATCAAAGGCAACATAAGTGAGAAAGGTTCGCGAATAGTGCGATGACAGAAGAGTGTAAGCACATAAGTATTCTCATGCAATGACAAGTCGTGAGCAAAGTAATGTAAGCATACTACGAGCAAAGTTCTATGCAAATTCTAGCATGTAGGCAATAAACATAAACCTTATTACCTAGGAAGTTGAGTCTTGCACGTGGAGCGAAGCGTCGTTGTGGATCGTTGAGAGCACTGTTCTGGTTATAGTCTGGTTTTAATAAAAACGTTTTCTCATATTAAAACCAAGTTCTCTATAACCAATGGCTCTGATACCAATCTGTCACACCCCCAAAATTCACCACGCGGAACACCGCCGCTTGGGAGCATGACTGACCAGGATCAAGCCATCAATCATATTGAACATAGCATAACATAAATAAAGTAGTTCGTAAAACCTCATTCAATACAATTGATGTTTCAAAACAATCATAGTATCAGTAGCGGAAGCATAAGTAAATAACCCAAGTAAACCATAAGTTCAATTATTCGAAATGTTTAAACATAGCGTTCATAATCCACTGCCCACAACGTCCCGCTCCTCCAGTGCAAGCTCCATAAGTACCTAAGGTCCTGCAAGGCATGCAGCAGATAATCAACAAACTAGTTGAGCGAGTTCACAGTTAATAGTTTAATTTGGGTAATAATGCGTTTGTTCAATTAAGTTTCGTATCGTATCAGTTCCATCGCGGCCTCACAGGCATGTGTGCGAAGATTATGTTCGTTAGTTCGCGACCATAGTCTTTACCGACCAGGGTGTGTGCGAAGGCAATTTATCAGTTCGTTCGCGACCATAGTCTTTACCGACCAGGGTGGGTGCGAAGGCAGTTGAGTAGTTCGTAAGCATCAACAGTTTAATCGTTCGTTACAGTATCAAAGTATGCACAAGTAATCATCCAACCCATTCCCACCCTGGGAACCCATGCCTTGGCTGTGTGAACTCACCTTGGTTTGCTCGGTATGCTAAGTTATGCACTCACAAGTAATTAATCACGTCCTATTGTATACACGTATAGTAAATCAGTTCATGGTCGAAATGTTACGCATGCAATTAATTGTTCACATAGCAGTTAGTTTGCATATCGGCACAGCACGTAGTATGGCACGAATACGTTCATCACTAAGCATGGCATGTCAATTAAATCAACATATGTTCTATTGTTCCAGACATTATTCAAAACCCTAATATCTTTCGAATCAAATCATTATCTTTCGACATCAGTAATCATAATCATCAAAATGATCCTTCGGTCCGAAGGTTATGTTTCGAACTAACACTATCTTTCGACCCAAGTTATCTTTCGGTCAAACTAGGTTTCGGTCAATTAATGGTTCGGTCAAACTATCTGTCGGTCAAACTATCCTTCGGTCACTACTACTATGATTCGAAGGATAGGTATCTTTCGGTCCAACAGTGGTTCGATCAATAAGTATCCTTCGGCTAGTAACAGTTACGTTTATCCGATTAACCCTTAACACAATTTTCACAAATCTGCTAACATCAACAAGATCAAACAAGCATACTTCTCATGTTTATCAAGAACCCTAATCTGAATAACCAGATCATTCAAGCTACAAGATTATTCAAACCATCCGATTTACACATATGTTTTGATTACATAAGCTTGTCCGATTACAATATCCAGCCGATTATTAATCTGGTTAACATACATATCCAATTCGTATACAAATCCGAGGAACATCCAAATTCTACCAATCATTCACAACCGAAAAACATACAACCCTAATATCTTTCAAAACATACATACTATCCGATCACGATATGAACAATTTGGTTAACATATATCCGACTAGTATACGTATCCGATAAATCATACAATCCACATATTACAAGTAAATCGGTAAATCATATAATCACATACACCTTGAATACTAACCGGAATTGAGAGCAAAAAGGGAATTGTCCAGCAAATAATCTCCGGGTGTCTGTAATTGCCGTCACACACGAACTGAAAACTAGGGTTTTTCTTTGAAAATAACCATCAGTTTACATGCATCCTTATATATACGTATCACAGTAATGGGCCAAGCCCAACAGAACAACTGGGCCGAAACATATCGAAGGATATGTTTCGAGCGCGAAAGATATGTTTCGAGCGCGAAGGATATGTTTCGAGACTTCATATGTTTCGACATCCTTCGATTCATGCATCATGTTTCGTGGAACATCCTTCGTAGGTTGGGCCATGATTCACACTAACTAGCTAACATACAGTACAAGTTTCACAATATGGAACCCATTATACACAATCAAACAATTATGCACAATCAAGCAATCAAACATATATATATACTTTCATATCAATCAAATGTGAAATTAAGTAATTAGTCAAACACATGCTCGTGTAATACGTATGAAATCAATCTTAGAAATTCGAGTTGTCACAGATAAACTGCTGCAAGCTGCGAATTAGATGTTTTAAGAACTTAAACTCATTCATGTGTCCCACCTCTTGAATATACTCCCGTATCCAGATCCCAATATTCAGTCTTACAGGTGAGTATACCACAGATGATATCTGTAAGGGGTTAGATGCGAGGGCCGTGAGAGCTCAGGTCGATACTTCCGTATACGCAGAGAGATGACGGCTTCGACTTTTCGGTGTGTCTCCTTTAGAGGATCTTTTAGTTACAACAGCAGCGACTATCAATTTTATTGTTTCATCAGCTTGCTGAGGGCGATGCTGTGTTTCAAGCATTTGCAGAAAGTATTATTCGGGGACTAGGTCAGTACTTCCATATAGCAGAAGTCCCGAAATAATACCCCAGATATCACTGAGTATAAAGACCTAGTATCTCAGAATAAGGGACCTTTCAAACAAGATTTCAGGGGTTACCTATATATTAAAGTAGTGTTCCCCACAAAATAAGCAAGTGTTTGAATTTAGGTTTATATCCCGAAAAAGTTTACTAAGTGTATAAAAACCTATCGACATATCATCAGTGAGACTGTTTAACGCTTATTAATTCTTTACAATTCTTTAGCATACTGTAACTGTCTACTGATGTACTATCATTTCCTCTTTTTATGCACAACTCAAAATTTTTGAATTTTATCATGTTTTTGTATTTTTCAAAATTTCTAATGTTTTTGTATTTTCTAACAATTTTTCTCCCCCTAAAATGCAAAATCATTAAAAATTTGACAACCCGATACTGATAGCTTTGTCTCGCCATCCATTTTCTGCTTAAAGTGCTCTGATTTGCAGAAAATCTATTATCAAGTACCCCCATGATTTACAACCCATTGATTTTGACAGTTAGAAAACCGTTTTTCAATCTGTGACACTAATCATGTTTGTTCAGCCATGAGGGTTTCGGCGTATTCAGTCAATACTTATTCAAACAGAAATAACATCAAACACCACATAGTTACACAAAACAACAAACAAACTCCCTGTTTGACCAAAACCAGGGTTTTTCAACCTCTTCCTGTGCCAGGCTGCTCCAACTAACAATCTCACAGTCTTCAGCACCATTGAGCACCTGCACAAACAACAATTTGATCATTTGAACAAAGCAACCCAAGCCTGTTTAGACTCAGGCAATTGAACATGAATTCTTCCATGTAAAACCGGATAATTCCTGTCATTTTTCTCAAAAACATCATCAATTTTAACCTCAACTTTTTCTTCTTTTATCGAATTGATATGTTTCTTAACACTCCACACTTGACCTCCTGGAGTACCTCTTTTGTAAAAATTTGTTCCTTTCTGAACCTTTTGATTTTGAACAACATTTTTAGATTCCCAAAACTCTTGAGGTTTTGTCATATCAACAGATGTTCTCCAACTCTGTGTCGTTCTCAATCTGGGTGTGTGAGAATTCCAAGTCTGCCTTGACTTAAACTTGTTTGGGTTTGATTTCCAATTTTGATTTGAAGCAAACTTGTTTGTATTATACCTCCAAGTTTGTCTCGAATCAAATCTGGTTGACCTTGGTTTCACACTCTCAGATTTCTGTTTTTCAACATCAACAGGTTTTGGATTTCGACACTTTCCTGCAACATGTCCAATTTGATCACACTTAAAACACACTTTCTTTGAAACATCCTTGGCCTGTTGTTGTTTCTTTTTCATAGCCTCAAACTCTGCATTAGACTGTTGTCCAATTTTGAGTTTTTCTTCTTCTGTGAAACTTTTTCCTTGAAAAAAACTCATTTTTTGTCTGAAAATTTGGCATTTCAGTTTTGTTTCGATTTTGTTTCTTCTTATAACCCAAACCAGCCTTCATGTTTTTCTTCTTAGAACCAGGTTTGTTATAAGAACCTGATGTGTGTTGGTGTGTATATAATTTAGATATATAATTAAGCCCTTTTTACACCTTTAGCCAAGTTTTAAATTTATAAAACACGATATTCACTAACACTAAACACACATATGGGCAAGTGCACCCATCGTGGACGTAGTATAGTGTTGGTAAGATACCGAGGTCGTCCAAGGACACAAGAGGTTTTAATACCGGTTTATCCTCAACGTCTAATCAAATCAAAAAGTGAGAAAAATGTTTTTAAACTAAGAAAATAAAAACTAACTAAATGCTGAAAAATAAAATAAAATAAAAACAGATAGACAAGATGAATCACTTGGATCCGACTCGTGTATTAGTATAACCTTTGATTATTTTCGCACTTTTGCACTTGTTTAAGAGATTATCTTAGTTATTGTAGTAGGCCCCTCTTTTGAAGGCGACGTTACCCTCAACCCAGTAGTTTGAGTCAGCAAGGATACAATCCTAAAGGGTCGGATTATCGGAAGATAATGAATTAAGTTATTAATGCAAATTATGGTAGGCCCCGCTTTTGGCGGTGACGTTACCCTCGGCTAAGTAGTCTGAGTCAGCAGGGATACAGTCCTAAATAGCCGGGTTATAGTATTAATAGTAGTTAACTTATGAGGGGGTCAAAGAGTTTGGATCCCCGCCATCCAATACCTATGGGCATTGAAGGAGATCCTACTAAATTTGACCCAGGTCCCAAGCAGGACCTCTAAACGCTGAACAAGGGCAAGACCCTTACCAAACCGTTCCCTTAACCCCCGACCAGGTAGCCAACATACCTCCATATAGACCATGGAGATATGAATGGTGAAAATCTTTTATTTTATATAGACAGTAAAATAATGCCAAGACACCACGGACAAACGATAAGGAAAGATCACCTTCAACATAAGCAACTAGTTATTAAAGTCATTAATACAAAACCAAATAAAAAGTGCAAAAGATTAAAAATAAAAAGTATTATACTAAACACTTGTCTTCACCAAGTGATGTAAGAGACTTAGGCAAACATGGCCTTGATTGTCAAGAACTCTTACGATTAATCTTGGATCTCGAGACGACTCACACACTCTATGATGGACAATGGATGATGGTGGTGGATGATGGTGTTATGGTGGTGGTGGGTGGTGGATGAAGTGTGAGAGAGGTGGTGTGCCAAGGGATGAGATGGAATGAAACCAAGCATCCCTATTTATAGGCTGAACAGAAGGCTGGGCACGGCCCCGTGTCCGCTGGACACGCCCCCGTGCCCGTCTGACAGTCTCTCTCCTCATTAATTGTAATTCGCAATTACAATTAATGCGCCTGCTGTACTTTCACCACGCCCCCGTGCTCACTGGACACGGCCCCGTGGTGGGCAATGGAAGCTTCTACAAGTTTGTCTTTTATGCTGCTTCTTGGGCACGGCCCCGTGCTGGCTGAGCACGGGGCGTGTTCAGGCTTCTGTTTTCTCTTCTTTGCTTTGGAGGATGCCGTTGAGGGTCCGGGCAGTCTACTTTTTTTCCTTTTCTTGTATTTATGCTAGAATTAGTTGTCTTTTTGCTTCTTTTGTGAATTTGAGCTCATTTCATCCTGAAAATACAAAAGGAAGACAAAAACACTCTTTTTCCAACATTAGTACTTAAAAAGGGTTAGTTTTATGCCTTAATTGATGTGATTTATATGTTGCATTTTACACACATCAAATACCCCCACACTTGAACTTTTGCTTGTCCTCAAGCAAAACTCTTTAAATGTGGCTTACACTCCCAAATGGAATAGGTAGAAGAGAATGTTTTTGGTTTGTCATAGAGTGTCGGGAATCCAAAGATCTTTTTAGGTTTTATTTTTTATTTATTCACAATCCTATTCGTTATGATTTATTGAGAACGTCTCATAGGATAAATTACTTATTTGGGCATAACATGCCTTTTTTAAAATTTTATTTATATACAAGTTCACATACCTCACAGGATAAATCACTCAACACTCGGCCGTAGGTGTATTTTTAGTGAATCACTCGAGAGCGGCATGGAACTCACGCCTTCCATAGGCTTGCCAAGCAATCAATCCTCCTCCTTTTTAACTTTATACCTTTGTAAATATCAAGAGGACTTTTTGGGTGAAGGGTTAGGCTTGGGTTAAAGGTGGGTGGTTGGGTTAGTGGTTAGTAAAAGGGCGAAAAGCGTAAAAAGCGTCGTTTTTCGACAAATTTTTTTAGTGATTTTTTATTTTGAAGTATTCCTCCAAACAAGCTTTTGTTTGTATAGCTTTGTTTGTTTTTAACTTCATCATCACATATATATATATATATATATATATATATATATTTTTAGTCAAATAAAAGAACGAGCTTGCGAAAGACCGAGCTTTGTTACTAAAATAAGGGGTGAAAAATAAAAAGGTTTTTGGTGGGTAAAAAGGGATTTAGGGTAATGAAATGAAAGGTTTAGGCTCAAAGGGGTTAACTAGGGGGATTTTGGGTAGGTGGTAAAAAAAATTGAAAAATAATGGTGTAGAAAGAAAAATGGTTAGTCCTAATGCCTCCATCATTTACTTACTTGGTTGTAAGTTGGTAAGGATCGGGAATGAATCGTCGTGGCAAGTTCTAGAGTTGTAAGAACCAAGCGGCTATTCACACAAGAAACGAAAAATGAGCATTTAGTCTAAAGATGTAAATTTGTATGCTCAATAAAGGCTCAAAACTCACTTTTGTGGGAATGGGTTTTTAATGTGATCAAGTATATATAATTAAATTTTAACTAGACTTGTTATGCCGTTTCATAATTTTCTTATGTTGGTTCTTGTTATCACGACGCTTTCGGTTGTAAATTTTTTTAAAAATATAACCTTATTAATCTTGTGATTCCCAACTTAAACTTTAGACAAGTAAAAATGAAAGTATTTTTGAAAAAAATTGGGGTGTTTAGCGGTTCCAATAGAGTTTTGTGTAAGGCTTGTTGTTAGGACTTGCAAAATTTCAAAGTGTTAGCTTCCCCCCCACACTTAAATTACACATTGTCCTCAATACCCAAAAATAAATTTTTAGGTTGATTGGATGTGTGGTGTAGTGTTAAAAAGCAAAGATTTATGTTACTGGCAGCCTGGACACGGCCCCGTGGTGACCGGGCACGGCCCCGTGGTCAGGTGCCAGTAACAGAAATTAAAGAAATGAGACAGAAGCCTGGACACGGGGGCGTGTCTGGTGAACACGGCCCGTGTCCAGTTACCTGAACTGGGCGTTTTTCTGCAGGTGGTTCAGCACGGGGCCGTGTTGGTTGGGCACGACCCGTGTTGAGCCTTCTGTGATGGAGATTTGTGTCGGGTTGCTCTGTTCTTTGTGCATGAGGCCATTTTTCTCGTTCCCTTTTTATTCATCAATAACCATCAATCTTAGAAACCATCATATCATTGCAAACATAGAGAGACATTACATAAAACTAAAGATGAAAATACATAAATATTAAACCATGGAGTTTTAGCCCTATGTTTTATTTTAATTAGCAAAATTTCCAAGAAGCTACTAATCTTGGATAGATAAGGCTTTTAGAAACTCCTTCTTCCGGGCGTGGTCCTCCTCACATGTCGGCGAGCCACTCCTCTACCTCCCTCGGAAGGAGAAAAGAGGGCTCATTTGCATTAGTTTGAGGAGTTTCAATTTCCGCTGGAATTTCTTGTGGGTGTTCCATGGGAGGTTCCGCGGGAAAGTCTTCCCACCCGGTAGGGTTGTTAACCCCGAGTGCCAAGTTCCAGTCCTGTTGTGGAAGGATTGGTTCCATCGGGGGTGCTACAAGAATATTTAACCTCTGGTGCAAGAGGTTAATTTCTTGGAAGCTACTTTCGAGTCCCACCGTAAGATCGTTAATACGGTCAATCAGGACCTCCTCTACTGACGTCATTTCGTCGAGAGCTTCCCTTAATGCTATCACATAGTGCACAAGCGTAGCTTCAACGGAGGGCCTTCTTCCCCTTCGACTGTTTGATGAATGAACGGATGATGTTTCGCTGTTTTCACTCGCCATTCTACGAAAAATAAACCGAAAAACAGTTTATGTGATGAAACAGTATCTGGACACGGCCCCGTGCTCATTGAGCACGGCCCCGTGTTCATCTTTCTGCAGAATTTTGAAGCAAGGAATCTTGGGCTTTTAAGTTATTTTCTGAATTTATGTAGGCTTTTTGGACATTAATAACTTTAAACAATGTTACATAACATGTTTTTACCAAGATTCCATGAACAAAACTCATTGTTTCCTACCACAAAGGTTGAAGAATTCAAACTTTTGATGGTAGTTCTTGGAGAAAGATGAAAAAGAAGGAAATGGCTAGAAGAGGAAAGGACAAGATGGGTTGTTGGAACCTTCTTTTAGACTTACCTAGGATTGTTCGAGAGAAGATTCCTTCAAATCTCTGTCCCAAGTTGGTCCAAATGTGCAGAATTCTTGGCTGCATTTATAGAAAACGACAGCCTTCTGGACACGGCCCCGTGTTCGCTGGACACGGCCCCGTGTGCAGATGAAATTCTGACATAGTTTGTCCGTATTCTGACGTTCTGATCAGAAGGGAATCTTTTGGTGAACACGGGGGCGTGTTGGCTGGACACGGCCCCGTGTCGAGTGGTCTCTATATTTTTATGAAGTTGTCTACTTTTTTTATGGAACTTATCTGTTATCGGGTGGCTCTTGGTTGGTTGGGACAACCCCAAAGTGCCTAAGATACCTTAATTGTCCTATACTAAGGCGAGAACGCAAGAGGTTATCGGTGAGGGTAATTCCTATTTTTATTCTAGGTGGACAAGTCCAACCCTTTTCCGGGCTCTCGTTAAAGAAGGTGTATGCCGAATCGCTCAGGTCTATGTATGCATCGAACGAAGTCGATGGAGAGTCCTTCACGGCACAATCGGCACAGGGACGACTATCGTCCAAGTCTTTTCTAGGTATGAAGGTATTTTCGGGAGCAACGAGGTTGTCGGAATGCGGTTCCAACATTTCCTCATGGTCATCGTCTTGGGGTGGATCAATAAAATCCTTCCTAAGTTCCTTTGACCAATTTAGAATTAGTTCTTCTAGTTGAAATAACTCGTCAAGGAGCATTTCCCCTAGAATATCTGGCTGGGCGCATTCGAGGGAGAGATAGTGCTTATTTTTACTTTCGCCCCTCTTAAGGTTATAAGGAATCGGTGGGTCTATACAGTGGGGCCTATAATTTAGAAAATAACATTTTAATTCTTCATGTTCGCCTCCACATAATCGACACCACGTACCATAAGAGTTCCGAAAGTAAAAAGAATTACAATCACTCATGTTTGTGTCAGAAATTACCAACCGCCGGGATCTAACGGTTCTGTTTTCAGTAAGAGAATCTTGGGCACGGGGGCGTGTTGAGTGGACACGACCTCGTGTTCAGCTTACTGTCTGACTTAAAACAAGATTGCCGGTTCCAATGATTGAGCATGGGGGCGTGTTCAGCGGGCACGGCCCGTGCTGAGCTCTGCAGAAGCTGAAAAACTAAGAAAAATCCTAAAAATTAAAAAGAAAAATAAAAATATGATTAGGCCGTTGATTCCTAACTTTCTTAAAATCCTTGTGTCCCCGGCAACGGCGCCAAAAACTTGATGTGTGTTGGTGTGTATATAATTTAGATATATAATTAAGCCCTTTTTACACCTTTAGCCAAGTTTTAAATTTATAAAACACGATATTCACTAACACTAAACACACATATGGGCAAGTGCACCCATCGTGGACGTAGTATAGTGTTGGTAAGATACCGAGGTCGTCCAAGGACACAAGAGCTTTTAATACCGGTTTATCCTCAACGTCTAATCAAATCAAAAAGTGAGAAAAATGTTTTTAAACTAGGAAAATAAAAACTAACTAAATGCTGAAAAATAAAATAAAATAAAAACAGATAGACAAGATGAATCACTTGGATCCGACTCGTGTATTAGTATAACCTTTGATTATTTTCGCACTTTTGCACGTGTTTAAGAGATTATCTTAGTTATTGTAGTAGGCCCCTCTTTTGAAGGCGACGTTACCCTCAACCCAGTAGTTTGAGTCAGCAAGGATACAATCCTATAGGGTCGGATTATTGGAAGATAATGAATTAAGTTATTAATGCAAATTATTGTAGGCCCCGCTTTTGGCGGTGACGTTACCCTCGGCTAAGTAGTCTGAGTCAGCAGGGATACAGTCATAAATAGCCGGGTTATAGTATTAATAGTAGTTAACTTATGAGGGGGTCAAAGAGTTTGGATCCCCGCCATCCAATACCTATGGGCATTGAAGGAGATCCTACTAAATTTGACCCAGGTCCCAAGCAGGACCTCTAAACGCTGAACAAGGGCAAGACCCTTACCAAACCGTTCCCTTAACCCCCGACCAGGTAGCCAACATACCTCCATATAGACCGTGGAGATATGAATGGTGAAAATCTTTTATTTTATATAGACAGTAAAATAATGCCAAGACACCACGGACAAACGATAAGGAAAGATCACCTTCAACATAAGCAACTAGTTATTAAAGTCATTAATACAAAACCAAATAAAAAGTGCAAAAGATTAAAAATAAAAAGTATTATACTAAACACTTGTCTTCACCAAGTGATGTAAGAGACTTAGGCAAACATGGCCTTGATTGTCAAGAACTCTTACGATCAATCTTGGATCCCGAGACGACTCACACACTCTATGATGGACAATGGATGATGGTGGTGGATGATGGTGTTATGGTGGTGGTGGGTGGTGGATGAAGTGTGAGAGAGGTGGTGTGCCAAGGGATGAGATGGAATGAAACCAAGCATCCCTATTTATAGGCTGAACAGAAGGCTGGGCACGGCCCCGTGTCCGCTGGACACGCCCCGTGCCCGTCTGACAGTCTCTCTCCTCATTAATTGTAATTCGCAATTACAATTAATGCGCCTGCTGTACTTTCACCACGCCCCCGTGCTCACTGGACACGGCCCCGTGGTGGGCAATGGAAGCTTCTACAAGTTTGTCTTTTATGCTGCTTCTTGGGCACGGCCCCGTGCTGGCTGAGCACGGGGCGTGTTCAGGCTTCTGTTTTCTCTTCTTTGCTTTGGAGGATGCCGTTGAGGGTCCGGGCAGTCTACTTTTATTCCTTTTCTTGTATTTATGCTAGAATTAGTTATCTTTTTGCTTCTTTTGTGAATTTGAGCTCATTTCATCCTGAAAATACAAAAGGAAGACAAAAACACTCTTTTAACAAAATTAGTACTTAAAAAGGGTTAGTTTTATGCCTTAATTGATGTGATTTATATGTTGCATTTTACACACATCAGAACCTTTGTAACCTTTACCAGTAAACTTCGACATTTCAGATTTCTCAATTTCAACCCTCTTGAAAACTTTGTCAATTTTCTCTGAAATCACATTCTGAATCGGGAAAACAACATCTAAGAATAGTTTGTCCGATCCAATCATGGTATAAACCAATCCTTTTGAATCATCATTCAAATTCTTCTCGGATTTTGTGTCTTTCAGATATCCATCATAAAGATTTCCTTCATCTTCATCCTGTGATTCAGACTTACCTTTTGTAGACTCATCTTTCAAAACACTATCAACCACCTTACTTACCACCTCTGAATCATCAGCATCATCAGATTTGGTGTAAGTCACATCGATACTTTCAGGTAATTGGTCAGCTATGTTCAAACCCTTTGCCACCTTTTCCTCATCATAAAAAGTATAATTGTTTCTCAATGGTGGTGGTACCTGATGAAATTTTGAACCAATACCCTTTTTGCAATTATCAGTATCTTTGTCATCCGGTGTGATATTGAAAATGCGTTCGAGAATGTACCAAGAGTTATGATAACTTTGAAGTTTTGTAACAATCTTTTCTTTTTCAGCCAAGACTTGTTTAAGATTAGCAATTTCATCAACACACTTGTTCAATTCAATTTGCTTTTCTTTAAACTTTCTTTCATGCATTTCTTTGGTTGTTAAAGTTTCAGACAGTCTTTGATCAAAACTTTTGACTTGGCTCTTCAAAGTATCATAAGCTTCTTGTACTCTCTGACTCGACCATTTTAAAGAATCATATTGTTTTTGTAACTCTAGAAACTTAGATTCCTTCTCAACACAATCAACACATTTTGCGGCACATTTTTCTTTCAAAATCTTATTTTCTTCTTCAAGATCATGACATTTCTGTGTTAACTTCTCAACTTTTAATTTTAAACTTTCTTCTGTGTCAATTCTTTCTTTACATTTCATTTTTAAAACATTTTGAAGTTTGTTTATTTCATTATCTTTTGTTTTTATCAGTTCATCTTTATCAATACAAGCTCTACATGTTTCCATGCATTTCTTGCATTGTTCACTTGATTTTAAGATTTTAGAATCAGAATTTACCTCAGTGATTGACACCTCGGCATGCTCAGCTGCCTCTGTCTGTTTCTACTCTTGTATCTTCTCGTTATCAGCACCATCATCACTAACAATCTTCACCTTCTCAATCTTTTCTTCAATCTCTTTCAGCACCAGTTCTTCTTTCTTCTTCTGTTCTTTGTCAGCTTTTTGATCCTCTTCAACAGCAAGCTTTGCAACAGTCTTCACTTCTTCAATCATCTTTTTCAATTCTTCTTCTTTTCTCTTCTTCATTTCTACCACCTTCGGAAGACTTGCTTCAAAAACCGCCTTTAACTTGTTCATCAAATCTGGCAGATAACTTTTATCAGAAAGCCTTCTTGTGTTGAAAGTTCTCTCACTTGGAAACAAATTGGTTACAGCATCAAAATCCACTTTTGACGGATCAACTACTGGATTACCCTGTGGATCCATGTAACACCCCAACTCTTCATTCCATCTCTTGGCTCTTTGTGCTTCTCGAAATGGTTCATTCAACTTGCTAATCTCCCATCTCGCACTGTCTCTTCGCCACCAGGTATCATGATCATCATTTGCCATGTCTTGAAATTCTTAAAATACCTGAAAGTTCAAAATCAAACAAACACTTAGAGATATTTTTGGTTTTGAAAGATTACAGATTCAAACGGAACCTGTTCAAACGAAATGATTCAAACGATAGTCTTTTCAAACGGAATGGACTGTTTCGTTTGAGATAACAATAGTTTCAAACGAAAGCTCTTCAAACGATACAATTTCAAACGAAATGGTCAAATTCAAACGGAATGGACAACCAATTTCAAACGGTATGTCAGATTCAAACGACCAGTTCAAACGGAATGTTTGGTTTCAAACTAAACCCTTTCAAACGGAATGTCTGATTTCAAACGAAATGGTTCAGTTTCAAACGATAGTTTCAAACGGAATACCTTCTTCGTTCAAACGGAACCCTGTTTTTAGTCCATTCTTAAGACTTTTAAGTCGAATTTTGTTTCCAAACTTTCAAGGATTCGTTAATAGTGTATTTCGTTTGATATGTGAACGTTTTAGACCATTTTAACCGTAAACACTAGTTCAAATCAGAAAAGAAAGGTAGAAGTGAGATAATCCGGTGATTTCAAGCTGAATTTGGCATGAACTCCTCGTCCTGAGCTCTGATACCACTTGTTGGACCGATCCGGTGACCTTAAATGTCAGTAAAGGTAGTTCATCTTAGTTTACAGAGGCGGAAACAAAGTAAACCAAGTCAAAACAGCTTGTTCCTTTCAATTTTTCTTTCTATTACTGATTGCGAGCCTTTACAATGAATTTGACAAAAATCCGGCAGCACCTTGGCTCACACACACATATCCAATCCTGCTGTCCGTTTGAAAATGAACTCCTATATATATAGACTAAGTCCCTTCCGTTTGAATGTGACATGTCTTGTTCAAACGGACACGCTTCAAACGACCAAGCATCTTCAAACGGCCAGGCATCTCTTCAAACGGCCAGAACCATTTCAAACGGACAGGATACTTAAAACATGTTCTATTCTTAATTCAAACACTATTTCTCACTCATTTAACCTATCTAAACATAAGACTCGATAAGACGTAGTCAGCAGACATTTAGTGCACCAACAGAACAACCATCCGATTATGTGATGTTTGGAACTTCAACACTTAAACAATTTTCAACATGTTCAATGCATAAACAAAGACCGACGGATTGCCACCCGATCGGATTGCTATCCGATCGAGTGACAAACTGCTGTGAACTTATTCTCACTAAGTGTCCACCAATCGGAGCGTCACTCGATCGAACCACCGTTCGGTCGTTCGATCGATCGACCTGAAGGGTAGAGATACTTCTCTGTTTTTGAAATGCTACAACGAAAACTTCAGAAGGCAAACCATCATACACAAACACATCCTTCCCAAACGAGGTAGCAATCCAATCGAATGGTCACCCGATCGGATGGCCATCCGAACAGATTGTCACCCGATCGACCGGCCACCCGATCGGATTGCCATCCGATCGGATTACCGTCCGATCCTACGACACCTTGCACCTTTTTACGCGCCGCTTATCGTTTATGCTATCGTTAATTGTTCAGGCTAATCTCTCTCAACGCTCCCTTCAATCCAAGGCTGTGTGTATTTATTAAGCACAATCTGTGAGTATACTCGAACCCTTTTTGCTTTACGCACTTTTGGGTGTTACATACATTATCTATATTCAAATCACATCTATCACACAACGCAAACACTTTTTAAACGATAACCGCTTTTGCATGTTATACGTGACTCGATGAATGCCTGTTTGTTATGTTAACACATTGATTGCTGTCTACCTGCCTTAGCAACGATAGTACTATAGTTTGGACTCAGCACCTGTCGTGGACATGGGTTGTTAAGGATATTACTTCACGTGTTCGCAGTGGTGAACATGTGTTGCGCACTCGTTACTCGCAGTCAACTCGCAGTCATTGGTATTGATAGTATCTTTGTTGATAACTTACATGCTTCACATTATACGTTGTACATGCTGGTTATGCGTAAACTTTTTCGAATTTCTATATGCTATTATCAAACTTGTATGCTCACCTTTACATTTTATGTATTGACCTTTATTTTAACGTATGTGACAGGTGTTTAGGATGTTATCTGCTAGGATGTGGTGTTTTCATGCTTTTGTGGAATCGAGTAGGATGGAGTCTAGAAACAAAGACAATTTATCTTTTATTTAAATCTGAGTCGTCGAAACAATTTAATTTGTCTATGAGATACAATGTCTGTAATAACTGATTTACTAAGTACGTTTTGGTATTTGACTTAACTTAAATATTTGGTAAAATTAGTTGTTATGGATTTCTCCTGAACAATCTGTTTCACTCAGTGCCGCGCCCTAATGTTTCTGTCATCGGTTGGGTTGTGACAGATTGGTATCAGAGCCATAACTATAGGGAATTAGGCAAAACTCGACCTAGTCCGGGTCGACATCTTAGAAACGACCTAGTCTATAGTCTAAGTACCAACAGGCTGACTTGTACGAACTCGTTAGGAGTACCGTACGAGCTTGTGCTATTTCTCGATCGCCTCGCACTCACGCTGTGCTATCACAACTGCCTTTCCTAAGGTAGTCGCACTACACCATTTTTGAACAAGTAATTGGATCGAGCTTAGGTGTGAAAACCGCAAACTCTCGATTAAATCGCTTGTTCGACCCGCATTTTATCTTTAAAACACGAGAATTTGCGTTGAATCAGGAGTGAAATCCGCACTTTGACGCAGATTTTCTTCTCTATCTTATCAAAACAGGAATTAAGTTGTTAAGTCAGGGTTGAAAACCAAACCTTGACGACTTGTTCCGCCTCTATTTTGGTTTTACAAAACTCTCACCAAAGTCTCGACGGACTCCAACGACTTGAAGTCACGCTGAAACTCGGAGGATGCATGCCATTCGCCCAAATCGAGGCGAGAGCATAGTCTCGATAGCCAAAGTGTGTACCAAAAGTCCTTGTGAATAGTCGAATCACTTTGGGTAGTCAAAGTCCATCAAGCCTTGGACAATCCATAATGGATTTCAAGCTCGCAATCGTTGATTTTTACGTGGTTTCGATTCTGAGCCCGCAACTGCAGACTCTGATATTTGTTGATTTTGTGTGAAATTTTATGTGTTTTAAGTGGTTTTACCTGTTTACATGTTTCGATTTTGGTGATTTATTCGTTTTCCGTTGTTCGCTTCAATCGGCACACACAAACCGCACTGCACGTCCATCTCAAATTGCTAACAAATCGCTGCCGTTCGCTTACGCCATACTACCCGCTGTATGCTCGCTAATCGCAATCACTATTCTCGAACGCGCGCGACCTTGAATGATAGGTTTATGTATTCTGACTGCTTCTATGTGCTTCTATGTGTTTTATGTGCCTTATGTGCCTACGTGTTTATGTGTTCTGTGACTATGTGTTTACGTGATTATACGTGTCCCTATGCTTCATATATGGTAGCTTTTGGTGTTTCGCTAGACCATGCTAGGATTAATCGAAATAGCGTTTTGAATCCATGGCGTTGTCTATTGTAGACAATGTCGTCCTTTGGATCAATTCACTCATGCGCTGCCTGCCGAAAGCATGACGACAAACGTATCGCCTCACTGGTTGCTAACCAGATAGCGAAAGTCATTCCCCAGATCGTTAGTGAATTAAATGAAAGCGCTAGCAAATCATCTGAAGAGTCTCGAATAGATGCGCCGAAGACTGCTTTTAGTTTCAAGCAGTTCAAAGCTTGTGGTCCAAAAGAGTTTACTGGCGAAGATGGCCCTACGGCTATGTTCCAATGGTTTGACTATATCGAAGTCACCCTGCGCCAGAGTGGCTATCCTGAAAATCTCCGTACTCTGAACGCTACTGGCGTCTTCCAGTCCCGTGCTTTAGTCTGGTCGACGGCTGAGGGAAACAAATGCGGAAATGACGCAACTTATGAGCTGACGTGGGATGAGTTGACGGACATCATGATGCAAGAGTTCTACCCTCCCCACGAACGCCAAAAGCTGGAGGACGAATTCTGGCATATCAAGCAGAAAGATGGAGATAACGCAGCTCTGACTGCTCGCTTCAAGCAGCTCAGTATCATACGTCCTGACCAAGTGAAGATGCCTGAGATCACAATCAAGAAATACATTCGTGCTCTGCCGGATTGTGTGGCTGATTTTGTTCAGGCTGCGAAGACAACTACCATTGAGGAGACTTTTCTGCTCGCTGCTGAAATCAACAACAAACGCGTCAAGCCTGGTGTCTGGGACAAATCCTCGAAATCTCTGCATCAAGCTACCACCGCCGCCACTACTGAAACCGCCACCGCTGCTCCTCAATCATCCAAGTCCTCTCGTCGTAAGAGGAAGAATGCCAACAAGAACTGTGCTGTTACCACCGCCACCCCACTTCAAGCCGTACCGGCTCAGCAACAACAACAGCACCGACAAGCTGCACCAGTTACCTATGCGACGCCTGCAAAGCGTGCGTATACTGGTCCTCATCCTGCCTGCCCGACATGCACTTACTATCACCCGGTGGGTATAGCCTGCAGATATTGCGTACAATGCAATACGTATGGCCACTTCATCGCCAATTTTCGCACTGGCCCCTGTCACGCCGCGGCTCCAGCTCCTACTCAGCAAGCTCTTCTCACTGCCCCTCAGAGTCAACAAGCAGCTCCAGCACCCGCAATCCATGCTAGAGCATGCTTTGCATGTGGTGATCCTAACCACTTTGCGAATATGTGTCCTAACAGGGTGGTTAAGCAGGAGCCTCAGCAGCAGCAGCCCCAGCAGTAACAGCAACAACAGCAACAGCAGCAACAGCAAGCACCACGTGGACGCACCTTCAACATCAATGTCCGCCAAGCTCAAGCCGACAACAATGTGGTTAATGGTGCATTCCTTGTGAATGGTATATATGCTTCCTGTTTATTTGATACTGGAGCCGATAACTGTTTTGTGTCATTGGAATTCGAAAAGCTCCTTAATCGTAAGCGCGCTCACCTACCCTCGTCATTCGATGTCGAAGTTGCCACCGGAAGAACCGTCGCCGTCAATTCCGTTCTTCGTGATTGTACTCTCAAGCTCAACAATCACATCTTTCTGATCGACCTTATTCCAATGCAGCTCGGTAGTTTTGACATCATAGTAGGCATGGATTTTCTTCATGAGAATCGTGCTAAAGTTGTGTGTTTCGATAAGATGATTCACTTCTCGCTCGCTAATGGTGATCTATTGTGTGTTTATGGTGAAACTGATTCGAAAGGTCTCAAGCTCATGTCATGTATCCAAGCTAGCAAGTATCTCCGCAAGGAATACAGAGCTTTCTTGGCCAACATTGTAGTAGCGGAGAAGGGAAAGAAAGATAATCCGGGAGTAAACGATGTCCCCGTTGTGTGTGAATTTCCGAATGTATTCCCTGATGATCTTCCTGGTCTTCCTCCGAGTCGTGATATCGACTTTTGTATCGACCTCATTCCTGGAGCCAATCCTGTTGCTAAAGCGCCTTACCGTCTTGCTCCTTCTGAAATGCGTGAACTCTCAAGTCAGCTCTAGGAATTGCTTGATAAAGGCTTCATTCGCCCTAGCACCTCTCCGTTGGGCGCACCAGTCCTTTTCGTCAAAAAGAAGGATGGGTTGTTCCGGATGTGCATCGACTACAGGGAATTGAACAAGCTTACCATCAAGAATCGCTATCCCCTGCCTCGAATCGATGATTTATTTGATCAATTGCAAGGTGCTTCGTGTTTCTAGAAAATCGATCTACGCTCAGGCTATCACCAACTTTGCATCCAGGAGGATGATATACCCAAAACCGCTTTTCGCACTCGTTACGGCCACTATGAGTTCGTTGTTATGCCTTTTGGTTTAACCAACGCACCCGCGGTTTTCATGGATCTGATGAATCGCGTGTGTAAACCATTTCTCGACCGCTTCATCATTGTGTTCATCGATGATATCCTGATCTATTCCAAGTCGAAAGTCGAACACGCGCATCATCTATATTTGGTTCTCGAGCTACTCCAAGGAAATCTACTCTACGCCAAGTTCTCCAAGTGTGAATTCTGGCTGGAGGAGGTTCAATTCCTCGGTCACATTGTCAATAGTCAAGGGATTTATGTCGACCCCGAGAAGATCGAAGCTGTTAAGAGTTGGGTTACGCCTAAGAACCCGTCTGAAGTCCGTTCTTTTCTCGGACTAGTGGGCTATTATCGTCGATTTATCGAAGGATTCTCTAAAATCGTCGTGCCGCTTACCTCTCTCAGCATAAAGACAAGTGGGCTATCATCCTCGTTTTAATTGTGAAAACTTATTTATGGTCGTCTCGCTAACAAAATTCAAACCTTCGTGACTAGATCACCTCGCTTCTCGCTTCTCGAAGTAACAAACCACCAAAGGGTAAGTTAACAAACATCAGATTCAGTCGCTACCCACAACCCCCACACATAACCATGGGTGCAGTGCAATAACGGGATTTGTCAGATCCTATGGTACCATAACCTAATACTGGTCGGCTTGATCAATGCTAATGAATGTCATTTGTTATGTAACTACAACAATCATGTTTCGTTCACATTATTGAAATCGTTATTAGTTTAGTAAAAATCATTTTAATCGTTTTTGAAATCATCGTTTAAACCTTGAAAACATTTCGTACATATGAATCACCCCAAAACATTTAAAAACAGTAAAATAGGGGAACTATGTACTCACATGGAGTGCAAAGTATCTTCAATCAATAGAACTCAAGCAAACTCAAGTAAACCAGAGCAATCAGACAGCACCTAGTAATCGAACCACTAGTCAAACAATAGATGCCTAAATCGGAAGATCAGATAGAATGAAGTCTTGTAAACCAAATGAGTGTTGGAACTCATGTGATATGGTTTAACAAAGCTTACATCCTAAGATTGAAACCTAACCTAAGTGCTTTCGACCCATTGCGACCCATTAAGGTAGCTCACGCTACTTTAACGCGTCGTGTGCGCAAAAGCGCATTCGAGACGTCTAACTAGTCCTATGACAAGTATTATATGCCAAGAAATGTTTAATTATGTTACATAATCAGCTACGTGACAAAAGTTTAGGTTACATATGCTTAATTACCAATTATGTATGAAAAGGGCATTTTGGTAATTTACCAAAGGCATATAAACTACTTATCATGCGACTACCTAAACTAGGTGACCATAAGGTATAACCTCGGAAGGTTATTCCCTATGATACTATGGTCACTAAACATGTTTGGTCGGATCCTAAAGATCGATCAAACGGGTCGTGTTCGAAAGTCTAAGCGGGTGTTTAGTCCGCTTGACTTACGACTCTACATAAGCACTAATATAAAAAGTGACGAGCTAAATATGCTAGAACATGTTTAGTTAAGTTAGAAAACAGGTTTTTATATCAAAACAAACGGTTTTGATATCCTAGAGTAGTTTGGTTACAAAATACGCGAGAAAGCGCATTTTGGCCGAAACTACGACTCGTCACTGAGCCTAGATAACGTGGAAATCAGTAGGTATAGTCACTCAGGACTATAACTATCGTAATTACGCTCATGTTATGAAGTTCAAACGAACTTCGCGTTGACCATAAACTGGTCAAAGCAGAAAGTCAAACACAGTTTGACTTTAACGATAAAACGAATGAAAAGAACGAAAGAATACTTACAGAAGGTCCCCGCAAGATTTGATTCCGATTTTTCTCTCAGGTAGGAAGCACATACTTCCACTTTGAGAGCATAAATCAGATTTCAAATTGTGGGTTTTGAAGTGAAATGGATGGGGTATATATAGGATTTCTTAAACCGTTAAGATAGTTCCTCGAAAACTGAGCTATGATCTGGACCTTACATGTGTGCCCATGGTTTTCTAAAACCATGGGAGCCCCTAATGTGGACTATGTTCATTGAATACCAGCCCATGGTTTTGCAAAACCATGGGTGAAAACCATCAACACTTCAAAATGGACTAGGTTCATTGAATCTGCCAGAAATTTCAAAAATGGTCCCTACACTTGTAAAACTTGATTTTTTGGCACTTTTAAGCCCCGTTAACCCCAATTCAAGGATCTAAAATAAAGTTAAAGTATAGGGAACTTAAAATATACTAAAAAACATCTCGGATGTCGGTTCGTTTGGTCGTACGGTTGCGTTATTCGCTTAATTACGACGGAAGTCGTAACGGACGCAAAAACGATCCAAATCAAGCGACGAATGGAATTTTCTTATGCCAAACACTATAATAAAATATTTTAGTGCTTACATAATTTTTTTTGGATGCCCGGATATATTCAGAACGTAAGATATGCGCGAAAATGCAAACTTGTGCACTTTTTGACGCTTTTAGTCCCTATTGATCAATAAAGTTTATTTTAGCATACCGAACACCTCAAAGCCTATTTCTAAGCTATGTAAAGGTTATTTAGGGTATGTTTAACTTATGATCAAGTTCCGGAATGTTCGTTACTATATAAATCGCTATTGTTTTGTAGTTTGACACAAATAGTCCCTGCGATCGAACAAACTTGATTTCAACACACCAAACCATCCAAAACTTATTTCTAAGTTATGTGGAGGTTATTTAAGGTATGTTTAGCCTATTTCACTATTCTGGAGTGTTCGTTGCATTGAACTGGTTATATTTACACATCCGTGCACATATAACCTTCCAGAAAGCGATTTGGAGCTTGAAATCGGAATCGAATTGAATTGAAAATTTACCAAACACAATTACACACATAATAACATAAAAACACATATAATAACACCAAAGCACATTTCTTTATTGATAAAAAACATTGTTTTATATCGAACCACGACTACAGAACACAGTTGTCACAGTCTCCCCTACTTCAGGAAATTTCGTCCCGAAATTTTTAACTAGAGGAAGCTTGTGAAAACAAATGCGGATATTTTGCCGTCATCTGGTCCTCACGTTCCCAAGTAAACTCTGGGCCACGTTTGAATTCCCAGCGAATTTTTACCAATCGAATCCGTTTGTTCTTCAACTGTTTGAAAGTATGGTCCATGATCTCCACGGGTTTCTCGACAAAGTTTATCGTTCCATCGATTCGGATCTCGTCGAGAGGAATGTGAAGATCAGTGTCAGCTAAACACTTTTGCAAATTGGACACGTGAAAAGTCGGGTGAATATCCCAAGCTCTAATCATATCCTCCAAAGTTTGAATCGTTCGCTCAGATTGACTATCTGTTTGAAGATGCTAAGCAGTGTTTAGATTTAGTTGGGTTCCCAAAGCGGATTGCATGGTCTTCCAGAAATGAGATGAAAATTGAGCATCATGATCAGAAATGATATCCAAAGGAACACCATGTCGTGATACAATCTCATCAACATAAATCTTTACAAGTTTATCAGCAGATAGATCCTCGCGAATTGGAATAAAATGAGCTGATTTCGTTAATCGATCGATAACAACCCAAATAGCATCGTGACCTTTAGATATACGCGGTAACTTAGTGATGAGATCCATCGCAAGGCTCTCCCACTTCCAAACCGGTATCTCTGGTTGTACAAGCAAACCAGAAGGTCATTGATGTTCAGCCTTGAATTTAAGACAAGTTAGGCATTTTGATACATACAAGGCAACATCCTTTTTCATACCAGGCCACTAGCACTGAGTACGAAGATCCTTGTACACTTTATCAGTACCAGGATGGATAGAATATCGAGACTTGCGAGATTTGTCCATTACCAAGGTGCGAAGGTCGTCTTGTTTTGGAATCCACAAACGATCCTTGAAATAGAGCAACCCATCGTCCTTCGTTTCGAGTTTAAGATCAAGCTGATGTGGTAATTTCGTACCTATCAAATTTTGTGAAACACAAAATTGATGAGCATAAAATCACGAGTTTGAAGATCAGATAGCGTTTGGAACGATTCTTCTTGTTTGGGTCCCCACTCAAAAAGGCTTATTCTTCTGAGTTAAAGCAGTGAGTGGAACCACGATCTTTGAGAAGTTTGAAATGAATCGACGATAATATCCAACAAGACCAAGAGAAGATCGAATCTCTGTTGGTGTTGTTGGTGTATTCTAGTCTTTAATAGCAACAATCTTGGATGGATCCACATGAATACCCTGCTCATTGACTATATGACCCAAGGATTGAACTTCTTTAAGCCAGAATTCACACTTGGAGAATTTAGCAAAAAGTTGTTCCTTCTTCAGGAGTTCCAATGTTAAGCAAAGGTGTTGCTCGTGCTCGGCTCGAGACTTCGAATGGACAAGAATATCGTCGATGAGCATAAGGATGAACTTCTCTAAATAAGGTTTATAGACCCTATTCATTAAGTCCATAAAGATGGCTGGAGCATTTGTCAAACCAAAGGGCATGATAGTGAACTCATAATGCCCATATCTTGTGCGGAAAGCAGTTTTGGGAATATCTTCTTCGAGAACATGAAGTTGATGATACACAGCATGCAGGTCGATCTTTGAAAAGCATGAAGCACCTTGCAGCTGATCAAAGAGATCATCAATTCGAGGTAGGGGATATCGATTCTTGACCGTAAGCTTATCAAGCCCACGATAATCGATACACATTCGAAAAGACCCCCATCTTTCTTTTTCACGAAGAGGACAGGGGCTTCCCAAGGTGAAAAGCTCGGACGGATGAATCCTTTATCCGATAACTCTTGAAGCTGTTTCGATAACTCTTGCATCTCTGACGGTGCAAGTCGATAAGGCGCCTTTGCAATCGGGTTGGCATTGGGTACAAGGTCAAAATGAAACAGGACTTGACGAACTGGAGGCAAACCAGGCAGTTCAATCAGGAAACACCTCTGGATAATCCCGAACAGTCGGAATATCCTGAATACTTTTGCTCTTGACTTTCTCCTCGGTGACATGTGTTAGGAAAGCAACATATCTTTTTCGTAGATAGCTTTAGGCTCTTGTTTCTTAAAAGAAACAGGCGTTTAGGGTTCTAGGGGAGATCACAAGTGATCATAAAAATGACAAAACCACACGAGTGGTTTGTCTTTGTATTGACATCGTAAGGTTGCATCAAACATTCATACAATTGCATTGGTTCACAAAAATAAAAACCATAAATTTTTATTTATATAACAACCGCATTGTCTTAAAATGTTAAAAGATAACAACCAGAAGAAATACAAAATACTAATCGTTCACTGCTGCATCGTTGATTACCTCATTGATGTTATACACTCGTCCACGTGCTGGATTCACATTGACGTTGACGTTCGCATTCGGGTTTGTATTAGCATTCGCGTTCATATTCACCAGTCTTGGATAGTTGTTGCGGAAGTGACCAAACTCTCCACAGTTGAAACATGAACCTGGTGGGAATCTCGCAGCATTCCCTTGAACCGGTGTAGGATCGGTTTCGACCTGAATGAGTCGATCGGAAGAGCTCTCGTACGTTTCAGAGGCGAAAACTAAGAAACGCACTCGAAAAACAGCTGGAATTACACTTTAAACCTCTTTTCTATTAAAATGACAATGTTTACAGTGAGAGGAAATACCGGCAGCACTTCGGTATGACTTTTCCTAACCGTTACAAATGATGACCGTTTGAGATCTATATATAGACATGACCTGACCGTTTGAACATGCTCAAACAGTCCATCAACATTCAAACGACCAGTCTTCAAACGACCAGCTTCTCTTCAAACGGCCAGCTTTCCTTTCAAACGGAACCCTTCACTTTCAAATGGCCAGCCTTCAAATCTCTTGATATCTTGCCCAATCTGATCTGCAACGAACCCGAGACTCGACATAAGATGAAGACGACAGATGACTGCACCAACAACCGGAGCTTGAACCTGAGCAGCCTGATTTTGTCCTAGACGACAAATATTGGCCAAATGCCCAAGTTTTCCACACGTTGTGCATTGCTTACAAGCTTGTTGTACAACATGATGACCGTTGCAGCGTGCACAATGAGGTGCGGTACCAGCATACGCCTTCTTCGCAGGAGGCTGAGCCGGTGGGTTCTGATCAGTCTGTGTTGTAACAACGAAATTCTGGGCATCCTTCCGCTTCCTCGACTTCTTTGTCGTCTCACCTTCCTTACCCTTTTTCTTGTCCTTTGCAGAATCGGTCGCCTTCTTTTTATCACCCTTGCGGGTGAGTTTACCCTTCCTGACTTGAGACTCAGTCAAGGTAGCAGACAACTCGATCGCTTGACGAAGGGTAGTAGGATTAACACCCGTCACAATATCCAGAATGGAATCGGGTAAACCATCGATATATCTTTCGATTGCTTTCTCCAGAGGGGTAACCATGGTGGGGCACAATAGACTGAGTTCTTCAAAACGATCCGTGTACGCACGGTGTTCATCCCCATCTTGCTTTAAATCGTCAAATTCTCGTTCCAAAGCCCGAATCTCGTGACGGGGACAAAACTCTTTCATCATGAGAGCCCGAAGCTCATCCCACGTTTGTGCCAATGCCACTTCGGCACCCCTATCGCGCATAATACCATTCCACCAGGTAGGCGCTCGCTTCTCAAACACGCTCGAAGCAAATTCAACCTTCCGCGCATTCGGACACTGGACGTGTCTGAATGTGCTCCCAATACTCTCAAACCACTGCAAGAGCGCAGTTGCTCCTTGCGACCCAGAAAACTTTAGCGGCTTAGCAGAATTGAAGCTCTTGAAGTTACACGGCGCATTGTTGTTGTTATTATTGTTGTTGTTATTATTGTTGTTGAATATCTCGTGGACTTGGGTCACAATACCTGGAAGCACAGCAGCCACTTGCTGAGAAACCAATGCTGCGATTTCTTCAATAGTGAAAGATTGTGCTTCACGTCGAGGAGGCATTGTCTAATAAGGACATAAGAGAAACAAGTGAGGTTGAAAAGCAAAAGAGGTATTGAAAATACCGTCAAAACACCAGAAAGGCGATCATATGTTTGTTACCTTGAACAAACAAATGACACGGAGAGACTAATCAAAGTAAATGGATCAAAAATAATGTATCGCCGAAGACATGCTCGCTTATAAGTGGACACTCACCCCAAGAGTTCCCAGGTAAGAGTGACTGGTCCGATACTGTGGATTTGTACGAACACTCTAGCCTTAGACAGAAAACTCAGAGTATAGGCACCCACTCTTCCAGTTTGCACGTGTTCACACTATTTAGACTCAAACTCTGACGAGATTTGAAAACTTAAAGGGTTCAAAACCTTATAACAAAGGGTTCAAAACCTAGTAATCAATCATCTTAGAACAGATGATTAGTTTTCAAAGCGGATTCGAACTTAGCGTTCTCATTGTGGTTATCACCTAAGGGTAGGTGACGGTATTGTTTTAAAATCTAAACGCAAGTAAACTTGCATTGGGGTCCTAAAAGTTATAGTCTAGGTCAAAGCATTACTAATAACCTAATTCCCTATAACCATTGGCTTTGATACAAACTTTCTTCTGTCACACCCCGACCACGTAGGACAACAAACCGTGGCGGAAACGTCGGGGAGTGTTGCAACAGAAGCTATTGTTTCACAACCATGGATACAAAATAGTTTTGTTTTATTGAAAATATTAACATTACATTGTCTTGACACATAACAAACACGTTAAATATCGACTATCATTGTTATTATGTCACTAAGGCCTTGTCGAGATCCTATGTGACGCATGCATCCTAGAAACCATATCAAGAAACAACACCTGAAACATATGTAAAAACTTAGTCAGCAAAGAAATGCTGGCGAGTACATAGGTTTTATAAGAGTGTCAGAATCATGGCTCTTTTTATGTTGCAGTACTTTATTAGACTACAGAGTCAAAATACAAACCTTGTTTTGAAAAGTGTATTGCAACATAGTTAACCAACTCAAATCAAGTGGGTTATAGTTTGTAAAATCCCATAGCCATGCTTCTTAACCCAAAAACATTTGATTTAGAAACCCAACTTGTAAAACATCTTGTAAAAACTTGTTATAAACTCGTATGGTTTATATCTTTTAGAAAACATCGTTGTGTGAGATCGTTTCAAAATCGTTTACCCAAGTGAACTAAATAACGCCACGATATGTGATGTGTTGAAAACACTTATATATAGGAAGTACCAGCGGCATATCCACCATGCTTTCACCATATTACACTCGTCCCATTATCTATATACTACCCAAAAACCAATCGTTTATCCAATTCGTATAACTTGTTCAAATCATTTTCAAATCGTTTCCAAATCGTTAACTCGTTTAAATCGTTTAAAATCATCCTCGTTTTAATTGTGAAAACTTATTTATGGTCGTCTCGCTAACAACATTCAAACCTTCGTGACTCGATCACCTCGCTTCTCGCTTCTCGAATTAACAAACCACCAAAGGGTAAGTTAACAAACATCAGATTCAGTCGCTACCCACAACCCCCACACATAACCATGGGTGCAGTGCAATAACGGGATTTGTCAGATCCTATGGTACCATAACCTAATACTGGTCGGCTTGATCAATGCTAATGAATGTCATTTGTTATGTAACTACAACCATCAAGTTTCGTTCACATTATTGAAATCGTTATTAGTTTAGTAAAAATCGTTTTAATCATTTTTGAAATCATCGTTTAAACATTTAAAAACAGTAAAATAGGGGAACTATGTACTCACATGGAGTGCAAAGTATCTTCAATCAATAGAACTCAAGCAAACTCAAGTAAACCAGAGCAATCAGACAGCACCTAGTAATCGAACCACTAGTCAAACAATAGATGCCTAAATCGGAAGATCGGATAGAATGAAGTCTTGTAAACCAAATGAGTGTTGGAACTCATGTGATATGGTTTAACAAAGCTTACATCCTAAAATTGAAACCTAACCTAAGTGCTTTCGACCCATTGCGACCCATTAAGGTAGCTCACGCTACTTTAACGCGTCGTGTGCGCAAAAGCGCATTCGAGACGTCTAACTAGTCCTATAACAAGTATTATATGCCAAGAAATGTTTAATTATGTTACATAATCAGTTACGTGACAAAAGTTTAGGTTACATATGCTTAATTACCAATTATGTATGAAAAGGGCATTTTGGTAATTTACCAAAGGCATATAAACTACTTATCATGCGACTACCTAAACTAGGTGACCATAAGGTATAACCTCGGAAGGTTATTCCCTATGATACTATGGTCACTAAACATGTTTGGTCGGATCCTAAAGATCGATCAAATGGGTCGTGTTCGAAAGTCTAAGCGGGTGTTTAGTCCGCTTGACTTACGACACTACATAAGCACTAATCTAAAAAGTGACGAGCTAAACATGCTAGAACATGTTTAGTTAAGTTAGAAAACAGGTTTTGATATCAAAACAAACGGTTTTGATATCCTAGAGTAGTTTGGTTACAAAATACGCGAGAAAACGCATTTTGGCCGAAACTACGACTCGTCACTGAGCCTAGATAACGTGGAAATCAGTAGGTATAGTCACTAAGGACTATAACTATCGTAATTATGCTCACGTTATGAAGTTCAAACGAACTTCGCGTTGACCATAAACTGGTCAAAGCAGAAAGTCAAACACAGTTTGACTTTAACGATAAAACGAATGAAAAGAACGAAAGAATACTTACAGAAGGTCCCCGCAAGATTTGATTCCGATTTTTCTCTCAGGTAGGAAGCATATACTTCCACTTAGAGAGCATAATTAGATTTCAAATTGTGGGTTTTGAAGTGAAATAGATGGGGTATGTATAGGATTTCTAGAACCGTTAAGATCGTTCCTCGAAAACTGAGCTTTGATCTGGACCTTACATGTGTGCCCATGGTTTTCTAAAACCATGGGAGCCCCTAATGTGGACTATGTTCATTGAATACCAGCCCATGGTTTTGCAAAACCATGGGTGAAAACCATCAACACTTCAAAATGGACTAGGTTCATTGAATCTGCCAGAAATTTCAAAAATGGTCCCTACACTTGTAAAACTTGATTCTTTGGCACTTTTAAGCCCCGTTAACCCCATTTCAAGGATCTAAAATAAAGTTAAAGTATAGGGAACTTAAAATATGCTCAAAAACATCTCGGATGTCGGTTCGTTTGGTCGTACGGTTGCGTTATTCGCTTAATTACGACGGAAGTCGTAACGGACGCAAAAACGATCCAAATCAAGCGACGAATGGAATTTTCTTATGCCAAACACTATAATAAAATATTTTAGTGCTTACATAATTTTTTTGGATGTCCGGATATATTCAGAACGTAAGATATGCGCGAAAATGCAAACTTGTGCACTTTTTGACGCTTTTAGTCCCTATTGATCAATAAAGTTTATTTTAGCATACCGAACACCTCAAAGCCTATTTCTAAGCTATGTAAAGGTTATTTAGGGTATATTTAACTTATGATCAAGTTCCGGAATGTTCATTACTATACAAATCGGTATAGTTTCGTAGTTTGACACAAATAGTCCCTGCGATCGAACAAACTTGATTTCAACACACCAAACCATCCAAAACTTATTTCTAAGTTATGTGGAGGTTTTTTAAGGTATGTTAAGCCTATTTCACTATTCTAGAGTGTTCGTTGCATTGAACTTGTTATATTTACACATCCGTGCGCATATAACCTTCCAGAAAGCGATTTAGAGCTTGAAATCGGAATCGAATTGAATTGAAAATTTACCAAACACAATTACACACATAATAACATAAAAACACATATAATAACACCAAAGCACATTGCTTTATTGATAACCAACATTGTTTTATATCAAACCACGACTACAGAACACAGTTGTCACAGTAACGTATGTAACACCCAAAAGTGCGAAAGCAAAAAGGGGTCGAGTATACTCATATCGATGATGGATTGAAGGGAGCACTAGAGTGAGATAGCATAAACGATAAGCGATACGTAAAATGGTGAGAGGTGTCAAGGGATCGGACGAAAATCCGATCGGGTGGCAATCCGATCGGTTGGCCGGTCGATCGTTGACAATCCGTTCGGATGGTCATCCGATCGGGTGACCATTCGACTAGATTGTTACCTCATTTGGTATGGATGTGTTTGTTTATGATGGCTTGCATTTTGAGGTTTTTGTTGTAGCATTTTGAAAACAGAGAAGTACCTCTGCCTTTCAGGTCGGTCGATCGAACGACCGTTTGATCGGGCGACAATCCGTTATAGTGAACATGTTGAAAACTGTTTAAGGGTTGAAGTCTAAACATCACATAGTCGAGTGGTAATCCGATCGGATGGTAATCCATTCAATGTTCAAACCTCAAAATATTAAAATAAAAGTTAAGTGTGGGTCCTGTAGGATCGAGGATTCGTCCAAAATAAGTTGGTCTGAGTCAAATCTGAGTCTCTAGAAAGGCGGAATCAGACTATAAACCTTGCATCAGTGTTAGAATAGGAGTAGAAGAGTAGAAATACACTTTAAACATGTTTTCCATTGATTATAAACGTTTTTCGTACGAAGGGAATTCGTCAGCACTTCGTGGCAAGATTCTCTGAAAATGTGACAACTCGAGTTTCCAAGATTCCACTTTCGCATTTATTGCACGTTCACTGCTTGTTTAGTGTTTACTTGCACAATTGGTTTGCTTTGTAACTGTATACGTTTTGGATTTGATAAGGTTTATGAATGATTTGTAAAATACTTGAATGTGGTGATGAAACTGTAAATTGCATATCTTGTGCATGTAATATGTGATAAATAATTCTTAAGGGTGCTTAGTGCTAATAGTGAAATTCTAATCATTCTTAACCCTAATCCCTTTCACTAATCATCACCCAAGAATCAAAACATGTACTTTCACATTCTCTATTCCTCTCTCTTGCAATCATCATCTTCATCATTGGCACAAGCTCTTCATCACTCTTGATTTCCTCTCTTTGTCTAGAATCAATCCAAGGTAACTGTTTAATGATTGTTTGTTGTTAATCGTTGATTGATTGATTCATGCTAAAACCCTAGTTCTTCATATGATATTCTGTGCTTATTGATTTATTCTGATTATGGAGAAATGAATATGATTGTTATGTAATCATTTGCCTGACGATTAGGATGCATGATATGTTAGAAGTACTGATGGTCAATTTGATTTCTGCATATATGAAATTAGGGTTTTGATCGAAGTCTGCGTGAATGTAACTGTTGCGTTGATAAACTGAGTCTTGGTTTTGATTACTGCATGTTTGCTAGTCCGTAGAATTGTGTCAGGGCTTTGTGAAGTCACAAAGTCCGAGCTTCGTTAATGTAACATGATCTGAGTTTTGTTATTGTATGAAGTCCGAATTTTGTAACAAGAATCATAAAGTCCGAAGTTTTGTAGATTTATAAAGGTCAGACTTTTATTATTGCCAACATAGTCCGACTTTTAATTAAAACATATGGTCCGAGTTTTAGGTGGTGTGCACTTGTCCGAACTTTATAACACTCAAAAAAGGTCCGACCTTTGTTTGTGGGTCTGGTCCGAGTTTTGGGCTTGGAGCCCTTGTCCCAATTTGTGAAGGGAAACCCCTTCCCCTTGTCCGAGTTTTTACATTAGGCAAGGGGGGTCCGACTTTAAATGAGGGGATGGATGTCTGAGTTTTGTAAAAAGGATGGGTGTCCGAGTTTTAAAAGGGACAAGCCCTTTTTCCGAGTTTTGTAAAAGAACCCCCCAGTCCGAGTTTTAAGCTATATGTTCGTCCGACTTTTGTGTCTAGATACCTTGTCCGACTTTTAATGTGTTGTGTAGTCCGAATTCTTTGTGTGTGATTGCTTGTCTGAGTTTTATGCTTCAAGGGTGGTCCGAATTACATATGTTATATATGATTAGAACCTTACAAAGTAATGTAGGAACCAAGTTACTTGTAAACACCAGTGTTAGAGCCTACTATATGTTTCTGTAAGCTTCTGTACATTACAACCTGCTACTTGCTACTGTATATGCTACTGTATATCAATGTCTGTCGCTGTACGCTACGGTATGTATGAACATTCTATCTGATGTCATTCTGTTCACAACCATCACACGAATCACAGTTACTTGGATATCACAGACTGGTAAACCCTAATTGAATATGAATACTTACGTTGAGTATGTGCAATGTTCCCTAGGTCGTGTGTATCGGACTTAAACATTAATTAACCCTAGAAGCAATAACATACCGAGCAAACCAAGGTGAGTTCACACTCTTACTAAGGCATGGGATTCCCAGGGCTTGGGAATGGGATTGAAGGAATAAGGTTGAACAGATTTGTACTTACACAGTTACTAGACTATCTACCATCGTCCTCGGTTGTGCAGGATGCATATGTAAAACCTACGTATACTTGTACTCATCACTGTCCTCAGGTTGCGAAGGACACTCACGTAAAACCTACGTGAACTTATACTCACTACTGCCTCGGTTGTGTCAGGCACTTATGTAAAACCTATGTAAACCCCCGCGTACCCCTGTACTCGGTTGTGAAGGACACTTACGTAAAACCTACGTAAACTTTGTACGTATTACTGTTCTCAGGTTAAGAAGAACACTTATGGTTACAAATAGTCTAGTGGATATACAACATGGGAAGCCCCCACCAATAGAACATACTATCAGCCCAGTAGAGCCACATGTTACAAACGAACTTACTATTACGCAATTACTTTCTGTGAACTCGCTCAACTAGTTGTTGATCCTCTGTTACATGCCTTGCAGGTCTTTAGGTACATGGAGCTTGCATAGGGAGGAGTTGGTCGTTGTGGGCACGGATCGTGAACGTTTCGTTAAACACTTTATGACATTTCATACTTTCTTATGTTGGGATTTATTTATACGCTTCCGCTAAACAGTGATAACATACTTATATTTTGAACACCTTTCATATTGGTGGTTGAATGGCATTTACTTTTACTTATTAATTACATGTTCAATATGATTGGTGGCTTGATCCTGGTCAGTCACGCTCCCAAGCGGTGATACTCCGCAGGTGGATTTTGGGGGTGTGACCGATTGGTATCAGAGCCATTGGTTATAGAGAACTTGGTTTTAATAAGGGGAAAACGTTTTTATTAAAACCAGATTATAACCAGTACAGTGCTCAACGATCCACAACGACGCTTCGCTCCACGTGCAAGACCCAACATCCTAGGTAGTAAGGTTTATGTTTATTGCCTACTTGCTAGAATTACATAGAATTTTGCTCGTGGTATGCTTAGATTACATTGCTCACTATTTGTTATTGCTTGAGAACACTTGTGTGCTTACACTCTTCTGTCTTCGCACTATTCGCGAACCTTTCTCACTTATGTTGCCTTTGATGTGAAGATCAATGGTCGGACGTATTAACTTGACACAAGCCCAGTTGACGGCTCTTATCAATGAACAAGTTGCTGCGGCACTTGTAGCTGCAAACGCAGGAGGTATACCCTGCAGTCGTAACTCATCCTAGGATCTTTAGATCCTACGTTCCTAAACCAACTCTTGTGTTTAACCTTATTCTATTCTTACACATTAGGTCCCGCTCAACAGCCTGTATGTACTTTCAAGAACTTCATGGACTGTCGTCCAAGAACGTTTAGTGGCACTGAAGGAGCGGTTGGACTCCTCCATTGGTTCGAAAAGCTCGAGTCTGTGTTTGAAATGTGTGAATGCCCTGAGGCTCGCAGGGTGAAGTACGCCACTGGCACACTGGAAGGAATTGCGCTAACTTGGTGGAACGCGCAACTTCAGATTTTAGGGTTGGCAGCTGCTAATGCCACCCCTTGGAATGATTTCAAGGAACTGATTAAACGTGAATACTGCACACGGGATGACATCCACAAGTTGGAAGATGAGTTTTACCATCTGAAAATGATAGGGTCGGATATCGAAGCTTATACTAAAAGGTCGAACGAGCTGACAGTTCTGTGTCCAACTATGGTGGACCCTCCAATCAAGCGCATTGAGTTGTATCTCAAAGGGTTAGCGCCAGAAATTCAGAGCCATGTGACATCGGCTAATCTTGACAACATCCAGGCTATTCAACGCCTCGCTCATCGCCTCACGGATCAGGCAGTGGAACAGAACAAGCTGCCTAAACGTATCAGCGCTACTGCCACCGTTACCACCTCTGCTACTCCTGCTACCCCCAGTGACAACAAGAGAAAATGGGAGGGGGATTCCAGCAGGGGATCAGCTTCAGTTCAGTCACAGGTTCAGCAACGAAAGACTGATAGTTATCAGAGTCCCAGTCAGCACCCTTTAGGCAGTCACACGCAGGGTGGATATCGAGGGAACCTTCCAAGGTGCAACAACTGCAACAGACACCACAGTGGTCAGTGTAACAAGGGTCGCTGTCAAAGATGCCTCAAGATGGGTCATGAGGCTAAGGATTGTAGGAGCCCTCGGCCTGCGAATCAAATCAGCAGCAGCCACAAGCACAGCAGAATCAGCAACAGGGCAACAAGGGATGTTTTCATTGTGGCGCAGAAGGTCACTTCAAAAGACACTGCCCTCAGTTATACCGAAACCAGAACAACAACAACAACAATAACAACAATCCGGGCAATGGCAACAACAACAACGGTGGGAACAACAACGACAACGAAGCAAGGGGCCGTGTATTTGTGCTGGGGAGAGGTGACGCGAGAAATGATCCCAACGTAGTCATGGGTAAGTTTCTTCTTGACGACTTTTATGTTACTGTATTGTTTGATTCGGGTGCGGATACAAGTTATGTGTCTTTGAAAGTTAGCCAAATGTTAAAACGTGCACCAACTCCCCTAAACACCAAACATGTCGTAGAGATAGCTAATGGTAAAAGTCTAGAGGCCACACACATAGTTCAGGGTTGTAATCTTATCCTCGCTGGTCAGACTTTCTCCATCGACCTCATTCCTATAGTTCTGGGTAGTTTTGACGTCGTCGTTGGCATGGATTGGTTGTCCAAGCAGCAAGCAGAGATCCTATGTAAGAAGAAGATCATTCGCATTCCTCGTTCTGGTAAAGAACCTCTCGAAGTACAAGGCGACAAGAGTGGTGCTGTGGTTGGCATCATCTCCTTCCTGAAGGCTCAGAAATGTTTACGAAAGGGTCATACTGCCATTTTGGCACTAGTTACTGATGCATCGACTAAAGAGAAAAGAATAGAGGATATCCCAGTTGTACGCGATTTTCCTCAAGTGTTTCCTGAAGATTTACCTGGTCTACCGCCTCATTGCCAGGTCAAGTTTCAAGTCGAGCTAGCTCCAGGAGCAGCGCCTATAGCTCGCGCACCGTATCGATTAGCTCCAACCGAACTGGAAGAACTGTCAAAGCAATTACAAGAGCTCTTGGATAAGGGCTTCATTCGTCCAAGCTCTTCGCCTTGGGGAGCTCCAGTACTTTTTGTGAAGAAGAAAGATGGAACTTTCAGGATGTGCATTGATTACCGCGAACTGAACAAGGTCACAGTGAAGAACCGTTATCCTCTTCCTCGTATCGACGACTTATTTGACGAGTTACAAGGGTCGAGCTACTACTCCAAGATTGATCTGAGGTCAGGTTACCATCATCTGAGAGTCCGGGATGAGGACGTCTCCAAAACAGCTTTCAGAACTCGCTACGGCCACTACGAGTTTCTAGTCATGCCATTCGGGCTAACGAACGCGCCTGCAGTTTTCATGGACCTTATGAACAGGGTGTGCAAGCCTTATTTAGACAAGTTCGTGATTGTCTTCATCAACGACATTCTGATCTACTCCAAGAGTCAGGAGGAGCACGAGCAGCACCTGCGTCTTATCTTGGAACTTCTTCGAAAGGAACAACTGTACGCCAAGTTTTCAAAATGCGACTTCTGGCTTCGTGAAGTCCACTTTCTAGGCCATGTGGTAAACAAGGATGGGATTCATGTTGATCCATCCAAGGTAGATTCGATCAGGAACTGGCCTGCACCGCGTACACCAACGGAAATACGCCAATTCTTGGGTTTGGCGGGTTACTACAGACGATTCATCAAATTCTTCTCAAAGATCGCACAGCCGCTTACAATGCTGACACAGAAAGGTGTTACCTACCGTTGGGGTAATACACAAGAAACGGCTTTTCAGTACCTGAAGGATAGACTATGCAGCGCACCTATTCTCTCGTTGCCAGAAGGCACATACGATTTTGTGGTCTATTGTGACGCATCGATATAGGGGCTTGGTTGTGTATTGATGCAGCGGGATAAAGTTATTGCCTACGCTTCGCGGCAACTCAAAGTTCATGAACGGAACTACACGATGCACGATTTAGAGCTGGGAGCTGTTGTTTTCGCGCTTAAGATATGGCGACACTACCTGTACGGTACCAAGTGCACTATTTACACCGATCACAGGAGTCTCGAGCATATCTTCAAGCAGAAGGAATTGAATATGCGTCAACGACGATGGGTCGAGCTGCTTAATGATTACGAATGTGCCATCAAGTACCATCCAGGCAAAGCCAATGTTGTGGCTGACGCTCTCAGTCGAAAGGATACTTTACCTCGTGTACGAGCCTTGCAGCTCACTATTTAGTCTGATCTTCCTGCACAGATACGAAATGCTCAGGTAGAAGCATTGAAACCAGAAAACGTCAGGGCAGAAGCCTTACGCGGCTCAAGGCAACGATTAGAACAGAAGGAGGACGGCGCCTACTACGTAACAGGACATATTTGGGTTCCACATTATGGCAATTTACGCGAGCTGGTAATGGATGAAGCTCACAAGTCTCGCTACTCGGTACACCCAGGTTCGGATAAAATGTACCATGATCTTAGAACCACATACTGGTGGCCTAGCATGAAGGCCCACATAGCAACTTACGTCGGCAAGTGTTTGACTTGTGCGAGGGTTAAGACAGAGTACCAGAAACCCTCAGGCCTACTTCAGCAACCCAAGATACCACATTGGAAATGGGAAGAAATTTCCATGGATTTTGTTACTGGCCTGCCTAGATCCCAGCGTGGGAATGATACTATTTGGGTGATTGTAGATCGACTTACAAAGTCTGCTCATTTCTTGGCTATCAAAGAAACGGATAAGTTCTCTACTTTAGTAGACATCTACTTGAAAGAAGTTGTTTCGAGGCACGGAGTGCCAACCTCCATTATTTCGGATCGGGATGCATGATTCACTTCAGAAGTATGGCAAGCAATGCACAAAGCTTTTGGCTCTCGATTAGATATGAGCACAGCTTATCACCCTCAGACGGATGGGCAGTCTGAGCGCACGATTCAAACTCTAGAAGACATGCTATGGGCATGTGTTATTGATTTCGGCAACAGCTGGGAAAAACATCTTCCGTTAGTGGAGTTCTCATACAATAACAGTTACCACACCAGCATACAAGCCGCTCCATTCGAGGCATTGTACGGACGTAAATGCCGGTCACCTCTCTGTTGGGCAGAGGTGGGGGATAGTCAGATCACAGGTCCAGAAATGGTAGTTGATGCTACTGAACGAATAGCACAGATACGACAACGCATGGCGGCAGCTCGTGATCGACACAAAAGCTACGCTGATAAACGCAGAAAACCGCTCGAGTTCCAAGTTGGGGATCGAGTGCTACTCAAAGTCTCACCCTGGAAGGGTGTGGTTCGTTTTGGTAAACGAGGCAAACTCAATCCACGGTACGTTGACCGTTTGAAATCACTGAAAGAATAGGCAAAGTAGCCTACAAACTAAACCTACCAGCTGAACTCAGTGCAGTTCACAACGTATTCCACGTGTCGAATCTGAAGAAGTGTCTGTCAGATGAGACCCTCATAGTTCCTTTTAAGAAACTCACTATCGACGTGCGGTTGCAGTTCGTCGAGGAACCAGTTGAAATCACGGACCGGGACGTCAAGGTCCTCAAGAACACTAGAATACCTCTTGTTCGGGTTCGTTGGAACTCCCGTCGTGGCCAGAGTATACCTGGGAACGAGAAGATCAAATGGAACTCAAGTATCCCCAGTTATTTGAAAACCGTGCAACCACTACTGAGGCTGAAGCTACTACTACAGAATTTCGGGATGAAATTCCAAATCAACGGGGGGATGAAATTCCTCAGTAACCGCATGCTAAATTTCGGGACGAAATTTCTTTCAAGTTGGGGATAATGTGACAACTCGAGTTTCCAAGATTCCACTTTCGCATTTATGCACGTTCACTGCTTGTTTAGTGTTTACTTGCACAATTGGTTTGCTTTGTAACTGTATACTTTTTGGATTTGATAAGGTTTATGAATGATTTGTCAAATACTTGAATGTGGTGATGAAACTGTAAATTGCATATCTTGTGCATGTAATATGTGATAAATAATTCTTAAGGGTGCTTAGTGCTAATAATGAAATTCTAATCATTCTTAACCCTAATCCCTTTCACTAATCATCACCCAAGAATCAAAACACGTACTTTCACATTCTCTAATCCTCTCTCTTGCAATCATCATCTTCATCATTGGCACAAGCTCTTCATCACTCTTGATTTCCTCTCTTTGTCTAGAATCAATCCAAGGTAATTGTTTAATGATTGTTTGTTGTTAATCGTTGATTGATTGATTCATGCTAAAACCCTAGTTCTTCATATGATATTCTGTGCTTATTGATTTATTCTGATTATGGAGAAATGAATATGATTGTTGTGTAATCATTTGCCTGACGATTAGGATGCATGATATGTTAGAAGTACTGATGGTCAATTTGATTTCTGCATATATGAAATTAGGGTTTTGATCGAAGTCTGCGTGAATGTAACTGTTGCGTTGATAAACTGAGTCTTGGTTTTGATTACTGCATGTTTGCTAGTCCGTAGAATTGTGTCAGGGCTTTGTGAAGTCACAAAGTCTGAGCTTTGTTAATGTAACATGATCTGAGTTTTGTTATTGTATGAAGTCCGAATTTTGTAACAAGAATCATAAAGTCCGAAGTTTTGTAGATTTATAAAGGTCAGACTTTTATTATTGCCAACATAGTCCGACTTTTAATTAAAACATATGGTCCGAGTTTTAGGTGGTGTGCACTTGTCTGAACTTTATAACACTCACAAAAGGTCCAACCTTTGTTTGTGGGTCTGGTCCGAGTTTTGGGCTTGGAGCCCTTGTCCGAATTTGTGAAGGGAAACCCCTTCCCCTTGTCCGAGTTTTTACATTAGGCAAGGGGGGTCCGACTTTAAATGAGGGGATGGATGTCTGAGTTTTGTAAAAAGGATGGGTGTCCGAGTTTTAAAAGGGACAAGCCCTTTGTCCGAGTTTTGTAAAGGAACCCCCAGTCCGAGTTTTAAGCTATATGTTCGTCCGACTTTTGTGTCTAGATACCTTGTCCGACATTTAATGTGTTGTGTAGTCCGAATTCTTTGTGTGTGATTGCTTGTCTGAGTTTTATGCTTCAAGGGTGGTCCGAATTACATATGTTATATATGATTAGAACCTTACAAAGTAATGTAGGAACCAAGTTACTTGTAAACACCAGTGTTAGAGCCTACTATATGTTTCTGTAAGCTTCTGTACATTACAACCTGCTACTTGCTACTGTATATGCTACTGTATATCACTGTATATCGCTGTACGCTACGGTATGTATGAACATTCTATCTGATGTCATTCTGTTCACAACCATCACACGAATCACAGTTACTTGGATATCACAGACTGGTAAACCCTAATTGAATATGAATACTTACGTTGAGTATGTGCAATGTACCCTAGGTCGTGTGTATCAGACTTAAACATTAATTAACCCTAGAAGCAATAACATACCGAGCAAACCAAGGTGAGTTCACACTCTTACTAAGGCATGGGATTCCCAGGGCTTGGGAATGGGATTGAAGGAATAAGCTTGAACAGATTTGTACTTACACTGTTACTAGACTATCTACCATCGTCCTCGGTTGTGCAGGATGCATACGTAAAACCTACGTATACTTGTACTCATCACTGTCCTCAGGTTGCGAAGGACACTCACGTAAAACCTACGTGAACTTATACTCACTACTGCCTTGGTTGTGTCAGGCACTTACGTAAAACCTACGTAAACCCCCGCGTACCCCTGTCCTCGGTTGTGAAGGACACTTACGTAAAACCTACGTAAACTTTGTACGTATTACTGTTCTAAGGTTAAGAAGAACACTTATGGTTACAAATAGTCTAGTGGATATACAACATGGGAAGCCCCCACCAATAGAACATACTATCGGCCCACTAGAGCCACATGTTACAAACGAACTTACTGCTACGCAATTACTTTCTGTGAACTCGCTCAACTAGTTGTTGATCCTCTGTTACATGCCTTGCAAGTCGTTAGGTACATGGAGCTTGCACAGGGAGGAGCTGGTCATTGTGGGCACGGATCGTGAACGTTTCGTTAAACACTTTATGACATTTCATACTTTCTTATGTTGGGATTTATTTATACGCTTCCGCTAAACAGTGATAACATACTTATATTTTGAACACCTTTCATATTGGTGGTTGAATGGCATTTACTTTTACTTATTAATTACATGTTTAATATGATTGGTGGCTTGATCCTGGTCAGTCACGCTCCCAAGCGGTGATACTCCGCAGGTGGATTTTGGGGGTGTGACAGAAAAGTTACAAATGAAAAACTCAACAAGCCTATTTATAGGCACACCAGGTCGCACAAGGTCATACATCCACTTCGCACGAATTGGCCACTTCCAGTTCGTGCGACCTGACCATATAAACATTCAGGTCGTGTGACTTGGACATAATACATACAAAACTTAACTTTTAACCTATTACATCATACATGACACGACTCAGACTGATGACATAGGCGATAGACATTGTGCATCAACAAACTCCCCCTTGGATATTGCCGCAATCTTCAGTCAGCCTGTCTTCAAAAATTCCTTCACAAAGACTTGAATACTTCTTCTCTTTGTTTTGGCTTTCTTAACAACATCTTTCTGAGCTTTTCATTCTCTTTAACAGCTCTGTGCTCTTCTTCAGCTAGCCTTTGCACAACTGTGGCTCTAGCAATCTTGTCTTTCTCTTCACGCTCAGCTCTCAGCTTCTTTGCTTTCAAAGCCTCTTCTTTTTCAATTTCTCTCCACCTTGTTAACCACATAGTTTCAGAGTTTATACCCTTCTGAAAACAAATTGTAGCAACTTTCTGGAACTGCAGAGCTTGCTCTCTATCTTCTGCTTTGTATCCAATCTTGTTCACGAATAAACATTCAATATCCTTTACAGAACAGTTGACTATCCACATCGGATCATACAAATGAATATTTCTGATCTCATTCCCCACTCTGTACTCAATGATTGCTTTTTTCGTTTTGCAACTGCAAACCCAACATATGAACCCTTCACGAAAATTTTGTTCCATCTTCGGCAATGGAATATTCTTCAGAACTATGGGTTTCTTGATCTGCAAAATTGTTTTTTCAATGCCTGTAACTGGATCCACCTTCTTGACTTTCTTTGAATAATGTGGCTTCCAGTGTTTAAAATCTCTGAACGCTTCAAACTTCATTAAACCCCATGTAGGCATGTCACGTTCTCTGACAGGATATGATAGTGTTCGGACTTGGGATAATTCTTCAACATCCCACCAAGGCAAGGACATAATATCTTGAATATATTTGAAATATTGAACACCGAACTCTCTTCGAATTGCATAGGCGTTAACTTGTGGCAAGTAACCCCAGCTTATGATATCTCCCAAAGAAACATCTCTATCTTTTCTGTAATACTGTAGTGTTCTTTTGAATTTTTGTTTTGTATCTTTTCTGAACCACTTTTTACGTTCTTCGCGTTGTTCTTCTTTCGACATTTCTTGAAAACTTTTATTTTTCACACTTTTTGCAACTTTTCTTCTCAGTTCATCTTCGTTTGCTTGACTGAACGATTCAGCAAGAGTTGGATAGCTAGAAGTATCAACATTCACATTCTCAGACTGATCATCATCACTGCAGTCTTCTACTTCCACTTTGTCGTAGTTATCAGCATCTTCAATATACTTGTACTGGTATTCTGGTTGCTGATTGATATCAAACTTGTTCAACTCCTCTTCAAAATCAAAGTTAAACTCACTGTCGTCAATAACCATCATCTTAACTATCTCAGCTCGAGTATAAGTATGCAAGATTTCACCTTCTTCTACATCATGTTCAAGACGTAGAATCAACCTTGTAACCTGAACAACACTTTCATCAACTTTTTCAGCATTATCATGCTCCTCCTCTCCTTTTGCATACTCAGATTCTTCATTTTTATCATCTTGAAGATAATCATCAACATTCTCTTCATTTGACGCTTCAGTTACTTTGATACCCGAAGTACCTTGATCATCATCATCATCATCATTATTACCATCATCGTCATCATCACTATGAACAGAATAAACTTCGTCTGCGTCATCCTTCAGATTATCATCCTCATCTTCTTCATCATCTTCATCACCAGGTACTGAAGTTATCGGACAAGGATCTGGAATAGATGATTCCGAGACTGTTGATGCAACAATTGCCCTTTCAATAACTTCAACAACATTTTCAACTTGAACGCTTTTATCCTTATCTTTCATTTGAGATTCTATTTCAGCTTTACGTTTTGCTCTTACTTCCTCAAGCTCTATTTCTTCAAATCTTTGTTCTATCGACTTACCAATCAAGTCTTCAATCACTTTCTTTAACATATATTCATCATGTTCCTTCTTAGCGTTCTAGGCTTCTAATTCTTTATTTTTCAACTTGAAATATTCATTCTGCTCATCCCTACGAGCCTTTTCTTCTTCTAAAACAGCTATCCGAACTTTCAGAATATCTATATCAAATTGATCAGCTTCAACTTTCTTCAACAAAGATGAATTTTCAGATTCAACAGCCTTCACACGTTTTTCCAACTTCTTTTTCTCACTTGACACTTCATCTACCTTCTTTTGTAACTTCTTCACAAGATCATCATTTACGAAGCTAAAATCATCAAGCTTTTCAAGAGTTATATCCTCTGGAATCGGTGGAAAATTTGCAAAACCGGATGATACAGGAGATGTATGAACTGGTGGTTGTGGAATTGGTGGTGTTTGTTGAATGTGAGGTGAAGTAATTTGAGGTTGTTCATGAATGGGTAATGAAGTATGTTGTTGTGGTGGTGATTGTTGGATATGTAAAGAATCAGGTGATGGTTGTTGTGGTGGTGGTGATGGTGGTTGATTTTGTGGTGGTGCTGATGGTGGTTGTGATTATGGTTCTTGGATAAGTTTTGTTTTCAGCTTGATTTTTAACTTTCGCACTGCTGGAGATACGACACGTTTTCTTGACGTAAATTTCTTTCTGCCTCCAGAAGATGGTGGTGATACAACTTGAAAGTTTTATGGAGGAACATAAGTTTTATCATCGTCGTCCGTACTCCTCTTTCTTTTCTTTTGTTGCTCTCCCTCTCTGATTAAAGTTTTCTTTAATCCACCTATCAACTTCAGCATCAATATCATTTTCAGAAATAGATAAACTTTTCTCATCATCATCAACTACCTTCTTGCTAGCTTCTTTCTCAGCTTCTAAAGTATCATCAATAGATTTCATCAATTGCTCAGTTTCAGGAGATAAATGTTCATGATCTTCTTCAACGTTAGCTTCTGTTTCATCTTATTCTGGTTCATCAACCAACATTGTTTCAACTGCTTTCTTTTTACGCTTCTTTTGCGGTTGAGAGGATGAACCTTCTTCAGTTTGAACTTTTGGAGTTCTCTTTCCACCTTTCTTCTTTTCTTTTACTTCTTTTGCATACCAATCATTTTCGAGTTTCAACGAACTCTTCTAACTTCGTCAATTCATTGATTGCACTCTTTTCTTTCATTTCTGCATCATTTCTCCACTTCAAATGATTTATCGGATCTGGATCTTCATACTTATCACTTTTAATGAATCCGAAAAAATTTTGTCTTCGTCTTCGGTTCTGGCCAATTCTTTGTGTAATTGGATAATCTAATCAACGTTTCATTATCCATATGATGTAACACCATGAGGTCATTCTGTTCATCTTTCGCCAGATTCGGATAAGCATGATCCAGTATCATCTGCACAAACCTCGGATACACCCAACTCTTACTACCCGAAGTAATATTATCTTTCATGTAGTGGAAAATGATTCTAGAAAAGTTGTACTTCTTGTTCAACACAAACTCTGTCACCATACACATTTGATAATCTTTCATCACATCATATCTACCCTTTCTGTGACTAAGTGCATGAATCACCGAATGAATAAAGAACTTGTATGGCTTCGTAAAACATGTTTTCAAATAATTTGCTTTGTTCAACGGCCCATTATATCCCATTCTCAGCATACAACCTTTGACCATTCTTTCTGGAAACCATGTCGGTGAATTTTCATCATCTGGAAACTCCAAGACTTCTCTTACAAGCTGTTCATGATTTCGAGAGGCTTCTCCACGAAGTGTAGTGTTTCGTTTATTTGGAGATCCTCTAAAGGAACTTGTAAATCATGCTCAGCAAGACACTTTCTGAGGTTAGACACATGGAAAGTCGGGTGAACGTTGCTAAGTTCCCCCGGTAGTTCGAGTCTGTAGGCCACTTTTCCGATCCTTTCCAGAATCTTAAAGGGTCCAACAAATCGAGGCGCGAGCTTGCCTTTGTTTCCGAATCTGACCACACCCTTCCAAGGTGATACCTTTAGGAGTACATGGTCGCCAACGTCAAATTCAAGGGGCTTGTGTCGTCTATCGGTGTAACTTTTCTGACGACTCCGAGCTTTCAGAAGGTTGTCTCTTATTTGGAGGATTTTGTCTGTCGTTTCTTGCAGTAGCTCAGGACCAGTTAATTGCGAGTAACCGATCTCGTGCCACACAATTGGCGATATACAACTTCTTCCGTATGAAGCCTCAAACGGTGCCATTTGAATGCTGGAATGATAACTGTTATTTTACGAGAATTCGACTAGAGGTAAGTATGCGTCCCAATTACCACCGAAGTCTATGACACACGAGCGAAGCATGTCTTCCAAAGTACGGATCATTCTTTCAGTCTGGCCGTCGGTTTGTGGATGGAATGCGGTACTTAGATTAAGCACAGTACCGAGAGCGGCTTGAAACGTTTCCCACAGACGCGAGGTAAACCGACCATCGCGGTCAGAGATGATGTCGGGAGGCGTACCATGTTGACAGATAATTTCGTTTGTGTAGATTCGGGCTAATCTTTCTACCTTGTAGTCTTTTCGTATTGGCAGGAAATGAGCAGATTTTGTCAAGCGATCAACGATAACCCAGATGCTATCGTGACCTGAAGTTGTACCCGGGAGGTTTGTTATGAAGTCCATGGCTATGCTTTCCCATTTCCACATGGGGATCACGGGTTGTTCCAGCAAGCCAGAGGGTCTTTGATGCTCGGCCTTGACTTTCGAGCAAGTCAGGCATCTCCCAACATAGAGGGCGATATCTTTCTTCATGCTCGGCCACCAGTACTTGTAGCGAAGGTCCTGGTACATTCTATCGGCACCGGGATGAATAGAATATCGAGACTTGTGGGCTTCGTCCATCAAAATCTGTCGCAAATTGTTCCGCTTAGGGATCCATATTCGGTCCAGATAATGGAATATCCCATTCGACTTATTTACTAGCTGGGCTCCATCGTGATGAATCCTTTCCTTCTTCAAGGTACGCTCGGTAAAACTTGCATGTTGGGTTTCGCGAATGAGAGACTCGAGATGATGCTGCGCGGGAACATTACGAGCGCTATGCAAATAGCTTCGTCTGCTGAGGGCGTCGGCAACGACATTTGCTTTGCCAGGATGATAACGAATCTCACAGTCGTAATCGTTGAGAAGTTCCACCCATCGGCGTTGCCGCATATTAAGTTCATTCTGGTTGAAGACGTGTTGTATGCTCCTATGGTCGGTGAAGACCGTACACTTTGTACCGTAAAGGTGGCGTCGCCAGATCTTTAACGCAAAAACAACTACTCCTAGCTCGAGGTCATGGGTTGTATAGTTCTTCTAATGGATCTTGAGCTGACGAGACGCGTAAGCGATAACCTTGTCCCGTTGCATGAGAACACAACCAAGACCAAGGTTTGAGGCATCGCAATAAACAACGAAGTCATCGTTTCCATCCAGTAAAGCAAGAACGGGAGCATTGCAAAGCATGTGCTTGAGGGTTCGAAAGGCAGTCTCTTGTTCAGTTCCCTAAACAAAAGGCTTTTCTTTATGTGTGAGAGAGGTAAGCGGCACGACGATTTTAGAGAATCCTTCAATAAATCGACAATAATAGCCCGCTAATCTGAGGAAAGAACGGACTTCAGACGAGTTTCTAGGCATAACCCAACTCTTAACTACTTCAATCTTCGCGGAGATATAAATACCTTCACTATTGATGATGTTACCGAGGAATTGAACCTCCTCTAGCCAGAATTCACACTTGGAGAACTTGGCGTAGAGTCGATTTCCTTGGAGTAGCTCGAGAACCAAACGTAGATGTTGCGCGTGTTCGGCTTTCGACATGGAATAGATTAGGATATCATCGATAAACACAATGACGAAGCGATCGAGAAATGGTTTACACACACGATTCATCAGATCCATGAAAACCGCGGGTGCGTTGGTTAAACCAAAAGGCATAACAACGAACTCATAGTGGCCGTAACGGGTGCGAAAAGAGGTTTTGGGTATATCCTCCTTTTGGATGCGTAGTTGTGATACCCTGAGCGTAGATCGATCTTCAAGAAACATGAAGCACCTTGCAATTGATCAAATAAATCATCGATTCGAGGCAGAGGATAACGATTCTTGAAGGTGAGATTATTCAATTCCCTGTAGTCGATGCACATCCTGAACGACCCATCCTTCTTTTTGACGAAAAGGACTGGTGCGCCCCAAGGAGAGGTGCTAGGGGTGAATGAAGCCTTTATCAAGTAATTCCTGGAGCTGACTTGAGAGTTCACGTATTTTAGAAGGAGCGAGACGGTAAGGCGCTTTAGCAACAGGGTTTGCTCAGGAATGAGGTTAATTCAAAAGTCGATATCACGACTCGGAGGAACTCCTGGAAGATCATCAGGAAACACATTCAGAAATTCACATACAACGGGGACATCGATTACACCCGGTCTTCCTTTATTTTCCTTCTCCGCTACTACAATGTTGGCCAAGAAGGCTTTGTATTCCTTGCGAAGATACTTACTAGCTTGGGTACACGACATGAGCTTAAGACCTTTCGACACAGTTTCACCATAAACACATAATAAATCACCATTAGCGAGCGAAAAGCGAATCATTTTATCGAAGCACACAACTTCAGCACGATTCTCATGAAGAAAATCCATGCCTACTATGATATCAAAACTTCCGAGCTGCATCGGAATAAGATCGATCAGAAAGATGTGATTGTTAAGCTCGAGAGTACAATCACGAAGAACAGAACTGACGGCGACGGTTCTTCCGGTGGCAACTTAGACATCAAATGACGAGTGTAGATGGGAGCGCCTACAATTAAGGAGCTTTTCAAATTCCAATGATACAAAACAGTTATCGGCTCCAGTATCAAATAAACATGAAGCATATATACCATTCACAAGGAACGTACCATTAACCACGTTGTTGTCGGCTTGAGCTTGGCGGATATTGATGTTGAAGGTGCGTCCGCATGGTGCTTGTTGCTGTTGTTGTTGTTGCTGTTGAGGCTGCTGTTGTTGTTGCTGCTGCTGGGGCTCCTGCTTGACCACCCTGTTTGGGCACATGTTGGCGAAATGGTTAGGATCGCCACATGCGAAGCAAGCTCTGGCGTGGATTGCGGGTGCTGGAGCTTCTTGTTGACCCTGCGGGGCAGTATGGAGGGCTTGTTGAGAAGTAGCTGGAGTTGCGGCGTTGCGGGGACCGATTCGACAATTGGCGGTGAAGTGGCCATCCATATTGCAATGCACGCAATATCTGCATGCAATACCCACCGAGTGATGAAAAGTGCATGTCAGGCAAACAGGATGAGGACCGGTGTACGCGCGCTTTGCAGGCGGCGCATAGGTAACTGGTGCAGCTTGGCGGTGTTGTTGGTGTTGCAGTTGCTGAGCTGGTACTGCTTGTAGGGGAGCGGTGGTAATAACAACACAATTCTTGTTGGCATTCTTCCTCTTGCGACGAGAGGACTTGGATGATGATAATTGCAGGGCAGCGGTGGCGATGTCAGCGGTGGCGGCAGCGGTAGCTTGATGCAGAGATTTCGAGGCTTTGTCCCAGACACCAGCCTTTACACGCTTGTCGTTGATTTCAGCGGCAAGCAGGTAGGTTTCCTCGATTGTTGCTGGTTTTGCAACTTGGACCAAGTCTGCAACACAATCCGGCAGAGCTCGGATATACTTCTTGATTGTCATGTCGGGGGTCTTGACTTGATCAGGACAGATGATACTGAGCTGCTTGAAGCGAGTAGTCAGAGCTGCGTTCTCTCCATCTTTCTGCTTGATATGCCAGAATTCGTCCTCCAGGCGTTCATGGGGAGGGCAAAATTCATCCATCATAATGGCCTTCAGCTCTTCCCACGTTAGCTCATAAGCTGCGTCATTTCCTCGTTTGTTCCTCTCGGCCGTCCACCAGTCTAGAGCGCGGGACTGGAAGACGAGCATTTAGAGTACGGAGATTTTCAGGACAACCACTCTGGCGTAGAGTGACTTCGATGGAATCGAACCATTGAAACATAGCCGTATGGCCATCTTCGCCAGTAAATTCCTTTGGACCACAAGCTTTGAACTGCTTAAAACTAAAGGCAGTCTTCGGTGCATCTGTTCGAGACTCTACAGACGATTTGCTGCCGTTTTCGTTTAGCTCGCTGACGATCTGTGGAATCACTTTAACAACTTGGGAAGCGACGAGAGAGGCGAGTCGCTTGTCAGCTAGCTTGTGTTTCATGGCACGAGAGCGAAGGGATCTAGTTGACGACATTGTCTACAACAGACATCGTCACAGGACTCAGACACAATAAAATCGAATCTCACCTCACATACCTAACTCTGCTAAAGCTCAGGAACACATCTAGGCACTGAACACATAAGCCAGAGAATCACGGAAGCAAATATAATCACAGAAGCATATAAGCACCCAATCACATAAGCACATAGTTCATTTGCACGTATTCATCTCCCTATATTGTACGTATCCACCCACATGACGTGATCGTGTTCCTGTATCATTTAAGTTTTGCGTGTTCGAGAATAGCGATTGTGAGTACATGGCGTATAGTATAGCATAAGCGAGCAGCGATTGGTCGGCGTGTTGGGGTAGATGTGTAGTGTGGTTCGTGTGTGTCGATCAAAATTGGAAGCGAAAAGTGAGTAAATCACCAAAATCGAAGCATGTAAACAAGTAAAACCACATAAACACATAAAAGTCCATATAAAATCGACAAATATCAGAGTCGGCAGTTGCGGGCTCAGAATGGAAACATATAAAAATCGACGAAAATGCGAGATTGAAATCGAATATAGATTGACTAAGGCTAGATAGTCATTGACTACCCAAAGTGATTTGACTATTCACAAGGATTATTGGCACACACTTTGGCTTTCGGAACTATGCTCTCGCCTCGAATTTGGGCGAATGGCATGCATTCTTCGAGTTTTAGTGTGACTTCAAGTCGTTGGAGTCCGTCGAGACATTGGTGAGAGTTTTGTAAAACCAAAATAGATCCGGAACAAGTCGTCAAGGTTCGGGTTTCACCCCTGACTTAACAACTTTGTTCCTGTTTTAATAAAATAGAGAAGAAAATATGCGTTAAAGTGCGGATTTCACTCCTGATTCAACGTAAATTCTCGTGTTTTATAGATAAATGCGGGTCGAACAAGCGATTAAATCGAGAGTTTGTGGTTTTAACACCTAATCTCAATCCAATCACTTGTTCAAATTAGTGCAGTGTGACTACCTTAGGAAAGGCAGTTGTGATAGTGTAGCGTGATTGTGAGCGAGAAGTAGCGAGTAAGCTCATGCAGAACCCCTACAGGATTCGCACAAGTCGGTCCATTGGTACTTAAACTATAGACTAGGTCGTTTCTAAGATATCGACCCGGACTGGGTCGAGTCTGGCCTAATTCCCTACAGTTATGGCTCTGATACCAATCTGTCACACCCCAACCGATGGCGAAAACATCGGGGCGTGGCACTAAGCGAAACAGATTGTCCAGAAGTTTCCATAACAACTAACATTACCAATTATTTAAAGCATCACATCCCATACCATGACATAAAAAGTAATATAATTATTACAGACAAATTCTAGTCAAATTGTTCTGTTTCGACAACTCAGATTTCAAGTACAGACAATTCCTTTATTCGTTTCTAGACCTTTCCTAGCCTCAATTTCACAGCAAGCAAAGCATTCAAACATCTTAAGCACCTGCCACATACGTTAAAGTAAAAGTCAATGCACATAGTGTAAAGGTGAGCATACAAGTTTGATATAGCATAATAGAGTTCGAAATCGTTTACGCATAACCAGCACGTACACAGTGGGAAATGAAGCACGTAAGTTATCGACATGATCCTGTCAATACCAATGACTGTGGGTTGATTGCCCAAGGCAGTTCGTAATGCATGATCACCACTGTGAACCATGTGATTAATTGTCCTTAACACCCCTGAGTGAATTGGTGTTGAGTCCAAACTATAGTACTATCGTTGCTAAGGCAGGTAGACCGCAATCCATGTGTAAACATAACAAATAAGCATTCACCGAGTCACGTATAACATGCAGTAACGGTTAGCATTAAAGTATTGCGTAGTGTGTTCGATGTAATTTAGAATAAGTAACGTATGTAACACCCAAAAGTGCGAAAGCAAAAAGGGTTCGAGTATACTCACAACGATGATGGATTGAAGGGAGCACTAGAGTGAGATTAGCCTGATCAGAACGATAGCATAAACGATAAGCGATACGTAAAACGGTGAGAGGTGTCAAGGGATCGGGCGGCAATCCGATCGGGTGGCAATCTGTTCGGTTGGCCGGTCGATCGGGTGATAATCCGTTCGGATGGTCATCAGATCGGGTGACCATTCGACTAGATTGTTACCTCGTTTGGGAGGGATGTGTTTGTGTATGACGGCTTGCATTTTGAAGTTTTTGTTGTAGCATTTTGAAAACAGAGAAGTATCTCTGCCTTTCAGGTCGGTCGATCGAACGACCGTTTGATCATGCGACAATCCGATTGGTTGGACGCTTCAGTGAGAACAAGTTCATAGCAGTTTGTTACTCAAATGGGTTGCAATCCGATCGGGTGACAATCCGTTGTAGTGAATATGTTGAAAACTATTTAAGGGTTGAAGTCTAAACATCACATAGTCGAGTGGTAATCCGATCAGATGGTAATCCGTTCAATGTTCAAACCTCAAAATATTAAAATAAAAGTGAAGTGTGGGTCCTGTAGGATCGAGGATTCGTCCAAAACGAGTAGGTCTGAGTCAAATCTGAGTCTCTAGAAAGGCGGAATCAGACTAGAAACCTTTCATCAGTGTTAGAATAGGAGTAGAAGAGTAGAAATACACTTTAAACATGTTTTCCATTGATTATAAACGTTTTCGTACGGAGATAATTCGTCAGCACTTCGTGGCAAGATTCTCTGAATAGTTACAAATGAAAAACTCAACAAGCCTATTTATAGGCACACCAGGTCGCACAAGGTCATACATCCACTTCGCACGAACTGGCTACTTCCAGTTCGTGCGACCTGACCATATAAACATTCAGGTCGTGCGACCTGGACATAATACATACAAAACTTAACTTTTAACCTATTATATCATACATGACACGACTCAGACTGATGACGTAGGCGATAGACATTGTGCATCAACAAATTCCCCCTTGGATATTGCCGCAATCTTCAGTCAGCCTGTCTTCAAAAATTCCTTCACAAAGACTTGAATACTTCTTCTCTTTGTTTCGGCTTTCTTGACAACATCTTTCTGAGCTTTTCATTCTCTTTAACATCTCTCTGCTCTTCTTTAGCTAGCCTTTGCACAACTGTAGCTCTAGCAATCTTGTCTTTCTCTTCACGCTCAGCTCTCAGCTTCTTTGCTTTCAAAACCTCTTCTTTTTCAATTCCTCTCCACCTTGTTAACCACATAGTTTAAGAGTTTATACCCTTCTGAAAACAAATTGTAGCAACTTTTTGGAACTGCAGAGCTTGCTCTCTATCTTCTGCTTTGTATCCAATCTTGTTCACGAATAAACATTCAATATCCTTTGCAGAACAGTTGACTATCCACATCAGATCATACAGATGAATATTTCTGATCTCATTCCCCACTCTGTACTCAATGATTGCTTCTGTCGTTATGCAACTGTAAACCCAACATATGAACCCTTCACGAAAATTCTGTTCCATCTTCGGCAATGGAATATTCTTCAGAACTCTAGGTTTCTTGATCTTCAAAATTGTTTCTTCAATGCCTGTAACTGGATCCACTTTCTTGACTTTCTTTGGATAATGTGGCTTCCAGTGTTTAAAATCTTTGAACGCTTCAAACTTCATTAAACCCCATGTAGGCATGTCACGTTCTCTGATAGGATATAATAGTGTTCAGACTTGGGATAATTCTTCAACATTCCACCAAGGCAAAGACATAATATCTTGAATATATTTGAAATACTGAACACCGAACTCTCTTCGAATTGCATAGGCGTTAACTTGTAGCAAGTAACCCCAGCTTATGATATCTCCCAAAGAAACATCTCTATCTCTTCTGTAATACTATAGTGGTCTTTTGAATTTTCGTTCTGTAACTTTTCTGAACCACTTTTTACGTTCTTCGCGTTGTTCTTCTTTCGACATTTCTTGAAAACTTTTATTTTTCACACTTTCTGCAACTTTTCTTCTCAGTTCATCTTCGTTTGCTTGACTGAACAATTCAGCAGGAGTTGGATAGTAAGAAGTATCAACATTCACATTCTCAGACTGATCATCATCACTACAGTCTTCTACTTCCACTTTGTCGTAGTTATCAGCATATTCAACATACTTGTACTGATATTCTGGTTGCTGATTGATATCAAACATGTTCAACTCCTCTTCAAAATCAAAGTTAAACTCACTGTCGTCAATAACCATCATCTTAACTATCTCAGCTCGAGTATAAGTATGCAAGATTTCACCTTCTTCTACATCATGTTCAAGACGTAGAATCAACCTTGTAACCTGATCAACACTTTCATCAACTTTTTCAGCATTATCATGCTCCCACTCTCCTTTTGCATTCTCAGATTCTTCATTTGCATCATCTTGAAGATAATCATCAACATTCTCTTCATTTGACGCTTCAGTTACTTTGATACCCGAAGTACCTTGATCATCATCATCATTATTACCATCATCGTCATCATCACTATGAATAGAATAAACTTCGTCTGCGTCATCCTTCAGAATATCATCCTCATCTTCTTCATCATCTTCATCACCAGGTACTGAAGTTATCGGACAAGGATCTGGAATAGATGATTCCGGGACTGTTGATGGAACAATTGCCCTTTCAGTAACTTCAACAACATTTTCAAGTTGAACGCTTTTACCCTTATCTTTCATTTGAGATTCTATTTCAGCTTTACGTTTTGCTCTTACTTCCTCAAGCTCAATTTCTTCAAATCTTTGTTCTATCGACTTACCAATCAAGTCTTCAATCACTTTCTTTAACATATATTCATCATGTTCCTTCTTAGCGTTCTGGGCTTCTAATTCTTGTTGGTGCAGTTGTCTGTCGACTACGTCTTAGTTCGAGTCTTAGGCTAGGGCTGATTGTATAGTGAACGGAAATCGAGAAATCATGTATTAGATAGGTCCGCTTATAGGTCATATCAGGAGGTCCGCTTATTTGTCACATATATAGGTTCGCTTATATGACTGATGATAGGTCCGCTTATATGGACATGTCCATATAAGCGAACCCATAAGTCTATATAAAGGGGCCATTATGAGTGGATCTGGGGGCGTGTTTTGTGTGTGAAACGGCGATGCCCTGCCTGTTTGTCTCCGGAACTTGTATATTTGTCAGTTAATCAATAAAGGAGACGTTAAGTAGTGAAATCAAGCTACACGAAGACAGAATCAATGAATTAGCACTCTTCTGATCGACTCGTCAGGTCGTCAAACGTTCCTACAAGTGGTATCAGAGCTCAGGAGGAAGAGTTCTTACTGTTTAGCTCGATTTTCGCTCAAAATTCTGATTTCTACACCTTCTTTTATCAGTTCAGGGAGTTTTACCGGTCAAAATTGAATCAAAATTTCACAGATTGTGTATTAGTGGACATAAACAAACCCTTGAAAGTTTCAGACGAAATTATGGACTAAAAGTGGGTCAAAAATGTGTCCGAGTATAACAACCCTCGGTAAAACAGACACCCTCATAACAGTTCTGACACCCTAATATATCTTTAAAAATATCCCAATATGTCTTTATATGCACCCCATATGTGAAAACCGAGCCCAAAGTAGATTATAATATATAAAGTAAATTAAAAACAATAAATAATAAATTGAGGCGGGCCGCATGGGACCTCACCTCAACTTAACGCGGGCCGCATCAGGGTGTGAACCGGACTCCGCTGAAATCATAAGTTCATGCGGGCCGCGTATAAGATAGCCTAAGTTCATGCGGGCCGCGAATGTTCAGAATTGTGGCGCAGCCCTGAGCTGACACGTGTCAGCACCGTGTCAAGCCTAGTGATGACTAGGCCAAGCTACGCCGTTGACCCACATTGACGCGGGCCGCGTTAAGCCTTGCCTTACCTTTATGCGGGCCGCGAGAACCTTCGATTACAGCCCTATAAATAGAAGGCAACGGGCCTTCAGTCCGTCGTTCATTTTCTTTCTTTCTCTCTTAAAATTCTGAAGTAGTGTACACTATACCCGGGCATTATACCCCCTAAAATAGCGAGGTTCTGCTACGATGTAAGTATTATAACCCCTGGAGACGTATTAGATACGTTGCCCGATTGATCTAGGGTTCCGTAACGGCAGTCGTGGTTCTGCCCGATGTAGTCGTTGGAATGCCGTCTCGGGGAGGGTATTACTAATGTTAAAATGGGTTATTATACTAACACACGTGCATTTGTGTAAATTATAGATATTCACCAGGAAACCCTAAAGAATAACCTAAAACAGCAATGTGAGTTATCCTCTTTTTGTTAAATGTTTTTACAAAACCTTACATACTTTTCCATGCAAATAACAGTTATTGAGTATTTGTAAGAATACAATTATCGTGGGTATGTTGGGGTTTTGTATACAAAATTGGTTACAACCTGGTTAAGGAGTAACATTTCCACAAGTCGGGTGTCGACAGTACCAACGGGTGATAATTGATATAACTTGGAAACAAATGTAATTGCGGGATCGCCCTCAATACTGTTCACTGTGAATTTTATTTAAACCTGATTAAACTGGGATTCACTCACCAGTATTTCCCACTGACAAAATGTTTTTAAAACGCGTTTCAGGTAACAACATGTGAAAGCCAAATAAAAGCCAGCTGGACAGCACTGGAGGCTTGGAAAAGTGGCAATAAAGTTACCTAAAAATAAAACGGATGTTTTTATTAAATAAATAGGATTTATTCCTATGAAATGTGTGTATTAAAAACTTGGGTTTTACCCATATGTTTAATGTTATAAAACATGGTGGTTTACTCTGATTAAATATTTCCTAACTACGGTCCTGATGAAAATTTCCGCTGCCAAATTGGATAAATAAATGTGATACCACCGAAACTGGCTCACGACCGCCCGTTCCCGGGAACTAGGGATCGGGGGTTGTGACAGAAGGTGGTATCAGAGCTATGGCACTGATTCAGCCACAGAAGTGTTCTGCTGACATCAAAATTCAAAGTGTTAGGAAATAAATTATGGAAATACGTGTATAATTGTATTTCTTGCTATGTGTTATCTGACTATTTGTTAGTTTACAGTATGAGCGACCAAGGACCTTCTGACGCCTATCGTCAACTGTCTGGTTCGCCTAGGAGCGAAGGCACCTCCTCTTCTCAGCCTGCCCTCTCAGGGTATTCTGCTGACACAGAAGAAGGAATCTTTGTGTTTAAGGCTCAATTTGAAGAGCCATTTCCTCAGAAAAAGAGGGGATGGTTCAGTAGGGGAGCGCACGAGCGTAGGAAAAGAATGAAAAAGTTGCAGGAACAGCGAGTGTTAGCCGCAACAAAAAGAGAGACTGAATCAGGATATGCTCAATAGGGGTATCGCTAATATCCATATTTTAGCAACCACTGCTGCTGACCCAAACCTGGAACAAATGCTAGCACCCCAACCGCAAAATCCTGACCAACCCATGGAAGTAGAAAACCAGATAGAAATGCCTGATTACAACCCGGAGGAGATACCTAGGGTACCTGCACCAGATCCTCTAGACCCAAACAACTACGACCCCTGGTGGGACGATGTTAGGGACTACGTGCAACAAAACCCAATACAGGAAAATGTGCCAATACCCAACATAGGAGCTTACCCAGGGTTAGATCCTCAAGATCCCTACAACATTAGTGATGCATATGTTAGGGAAATTTTAGAGAATCCATACCCGTACCAGGCCCCTATGCCTCCGTATCAGGAACCCGTAACCCAGTTTCCAAACCCAGTCCTAGAACCTGCACCCCCAATGAGTAATATGGATTTTTGGATGAATCCATATCAGTGAAGGTGATGGCAGGAACGGTAGTAATAATAATAATAATAATAATAATAATAATAATAATAATAATAATAATAATAATAATAATAATAATAATAATAATAATAATAATAATAATAATAATAAAATAGTATATGTGTGTATGTGTTAGAAAAAAAAAAAACTACGGATGCCTACTATTAGTATTGTAGCTTTACATTTCAGTCGGTATTGTAATTTAAATTTCAGTACTAGTGTGTAATGATGCATACTATATAAATAGAGTAAAAGTCGCAATGCTCGACGCTTTTGGTTAAAAGTGCGTGTCATATGAGTGGCTATATTCAAATATTATTTGTGATATTAATAGTTGGTAATTGTGTAAAATTCAGATGGCCGACGAGGGAAATCAAGATAATCTGAATAACGATAACCAGAGTAACAATAATGTGGTTAATGAGAATCCGGACAACAATAACAATGGAAATCAAATGGATAATAGTGTCGTTCAACACATAGTGGCACAAGGAATTATAGATGCAATGTCATTTATTATTCAAACAGTTCAAGAAGCGAATAATAAAAGTAAGAATAGAAGTAAATGACCAAGTGAACCGGAACACAGTGTGAACAATGGACCCGTACTTCAAGCGCCCATTCCCAAAAGAAGAAGAACCATGCCATATGGTTGTTCTTACAAGGAATTCTGGTCCTGTAAACCAATAGAATTCTCGGGCAATGAAGGACCCATTGCAGCCTTATGCTGGATAGAGAAAACTGAGGCTGTTCTAAAAATAAGCAAATGTGCTGAAGAAGATAAGATAATGTTTGCTTCAAATCTGTTTAAAAACGCAGCCTTAGAATGGTGGAACACTATCCTCCAGTCAAGAGGAAGTGATAGGGTTTATAACATGGAATGGGAAGAATTTAAAAATATGGTAGAAAGGAAATTCTGCCCTCCCAATGAAAAGGAACAGATAGCAAATAAGTTCCTAAATCTTAGAATGACCGGGGTAGACAGTAAAGGTTACACTACCACATTCTTTGAATATGCTAGGATAGTGCCTACCCTTGCATCACCTGAACTGGTATTAATCTCCCGTTATATCTGGGGATTAATTGGAGAAATTAGACATGTAGTCAAGGCAGCTAGACCTCAAACTATAGAAGAAGCTGTAGAACTAGCCAATACCTTGACAGATGAGTTAATCCGTACTAGAGAAGAAGACCAGAGGAGAAACCTAACCCAAAGGCTTACCCAAGAAATCTGTTCTGGGAATTCCAACCGTAGAAATATAGGTTCTACCTCTGCACCATACTGCAGGAACTGCAAGAAGAAGCATTCTGGAAAATGCTCTACTTACTGCAACTACTGTAAGGCGCCAGGACACAAGGAAGAAAATTGTAGAAGAAAAGCCAGTAATGGAATGTGCTACAACTGCGGAGAAAAAGGTCATATTAAGACAAACTGCCCAAAATTGACTCCAGCTGCAAACAACAAGAATACTAAAAATGCTAGAGCATTCGTTTTAACTGCAGATGAAGCCAGGATGATTCCAGACGTAATTGCTGGTACGTTTTTAGTTAATGATATTTTTGCTAAAGTATTATTTGACTCTGGTGCAAACCAAAGTTTTATTAATACTTCATTTTGCAAACTCCTAAATCAATCATTAACTAAACTACCACAAGAATGTTTAGTAGAAACCGCAAATGGAGAAACCGTTAGAATTTCTGAAATCTTGCAAGGAGCAAGAATAGAAATTTTTAATCAAAAGTTTATTGCAAACCTTTACCCAATAAATCTGGCTAGATTTGATGTTGTGTTAGGTATGGATTGGTTAATAGCCAATAAAGCCAGTATTTTATGTGATAAAAAGGTACTTCAAGTAAAATCACCAAGAGGTGAAAAGATCACAATTAAAGGAGATAAGCCATCTAGATCCACTAAATTCATCTCTGTGATGAAAACTGCAAGTTATATAAGGAAAGAATCTATAGTGTATTTGATTTCTATAATCACTAAAACGAAAGGAAAAGAATTAAAAGACATTCCAGTAGTGTCCCAGTTTTCAGATGTCTTTCCAGAAGAATTGCCAGGACTACCACCCGACAGGAAAGTTGAATTCAGAATTCACCTGTTACCAGGGACAGCACCGATTGCCAAAGCATCTTACCGTTTGGCACCCGCTGAAATGCAAGAACTAAAGAAACAGCTAGACGAATTGTTGGAGAAAGGATTCATACAGCCAAGCTCATCGCCATGGGGAGCGCCGATTTTATTTGTCAAGAAGAAGGACGGATCAATGCGTATGTGCATTGACTACCGTGAATTGAATAAAGTCACGATTAAGAATCGGTATCCATTACCAAGAATCGATGATTTGTTTGATCAACTTCAAGGAGCTCGATTTTTCTCTAAAATCGATTTAAGATCAGGATATCATCAACTAAAGGTACAGGAAGAGGACATTCCTAAAACCGCATTCAGAACAAGGTATGGTCATTATGAATTTACTGTCATGCCATTTGGTTTAACCAATGCCCCAGCTGCATTTATGCACATGATGAACCGAATATGTAAGCCATATTTGGATAAATTCATAATTGTTTTCATAGATGATATTCTAATTTACTCTAAAAGTAAAGAAGAGCATGCAAATCAATTGCACTTACTTTTAAGTTTATTGAGAAAGGAAAAGCTTTATGCTAAATTTTCAAAGTGTGAGTTTTGGTTAGAACAAGTACAATTCCTCGGACATCTAGTTAACCATGAAGGAATTCATGTAGATCCAACAAAGATCGAGGCAATTACCAAATGGAAAACCCCAGAGTCACCAACTGAGGTTAGAAGTTTCTTAGGATTGGCCGGTTATTGTAGAAGATTTATCCGAGATTTTTCTAGAATAGCCATTCCTTTAACTAAGTTAACCTGTAAATCTGTTAAGTTTGAATGGGGACTAAAACAAGAAGAAGCCTTTAGAATTCTTAAGCAAAGATTAACCCATACACCCATACTAGCGTTACCAGAAGGAACTGAAGACTTTGTAGTCTTTTGTGACGCTTCTAAGTTAGGATATGGATGTGTATTAATGCAACGTCAAAAGGTTATAGCTTATGCATCTAGACAGCTTAAGAGTCATGAAGAAAATTATTCAACCCATGATTTGGAATTAGGAGCCATAATTTTTGCCCTTAAGATTTGGAGACATTATCTTTATGGTAGTAAGTTTACCATATTCACAGATCATAAGAGTTTAAGATATGTCTTCGGGCAAAAAGAACTGAATATGAGGCAAAGACGATGGATGGAGTTACTTAGTGATTATGATTGTGATATCCAGTATCATGCAGGAAAAGCCAATATAGTGGTTGATGCTTTAAGTCAAAAATATCACGAAAAGCCAAAAAGGGTACGTTCTCTTAAATTAAATCTACAAGTAGATTTAAACAATCAGATTAGAAAAGCACAAGAATCAGTAATCAAGGAGGATACTGAAAAATTAAAAGGAATGATTAAGGAATTAGAACAAGGAATAGATGGAATTTGGAGGTTCCATAAAAAGAGAATGTGGATACCTAAATTAGGAAATTTACGTCACTGTATATTAGAAGAAGCCCATAAATCTAAATATACGATGCATCCAGGAAGTGATAAAATGTACCAGGATTTAAGGAAAATTTTCTGGTGGATAGGAATGAAAAAGGATGTAGCAGCCTATGTTTCTAAATGTTTAACTTGCTCACAAGTTAAAGCTGAACATCAGAAACCCTCAGGTTTGTTACAACAATTAGAATTGCCAGTCTGGAAATGGGAATTGATAACAATGGATTTTGTTACCAAACTGCCCAAAATAAGGAAAGGTAATGATACAATCTGGGTGATTGTAGATAGACTAACCAAGTCAGCTCATTTCTTACCAATGAAGGAAACCTTTAGTATGGAACAATTAGCCAAATTATATGTAAATGAAATTGTTTCATTACATGGAATTCCTTTATCAATTGTTTCTGATAGAGATAGCCGATTTACCTCTCATTTTTGGTCAAGTTTCCAAAAAGCAATGGGAACCAGATTAAATCTAAGCACAGCTTATCATCCTCAAACGGACGGACAAAGCGAAAGGACAATTCAGACAATGGATGACATGCTTAGAGCTTGTGTAATTGATTTTGGAGGTAATTGGGACGAACACTTACCTTTAATAGAATTTTCTTATAATAACAGTTATCACACAAGTATCAATGCTGCACCATTCAAAGCACTTTATGGACGAAAGTGCAGAACCCCAGTCTGTTGGGCAGAAATTGGGGAAAAACAATTATCTGGACCCGAGATAGTACAGGAAACAACTGATAAAATCATTCAAGTCAAGGAACGACTGAAAACAGCACGTGATCGACAAAAGAGCTATGCCGATAACAGACGCAAACCATTAGAATTTTCAAGTAGGAGATAAAGTATTATTAAAAGTCTCTCCCTGGAAAGGAGTAGTAAGATTCATCAAAAGAGGAAAGCTTAGTCCCAGGTATATTGGACCTTTCAAAATTCTTAAAAGAATAGGACTTGTAGCCTATCAGCCACAACTGCCAGAGGAAATGGCAGGAATACATGATGTATTTCATGTATCTAATCTCAAAAAGTGTTTAGCTAATGAATCACTCGTAGTACCTCTCAAAGATATAGAGGTTAATGAACAACTCAAATTTGTAGAAAGGCCTTTACAGATTGAAGATAGAAAAATTAAAAATCTCAAGCATAAGAGATTAGTTCCGGTCAAAGTAAAGTGGGACTCCAAAAGAGGACCTGAATACACATGGGAACTTGAATCAGAAATGCAAAAGAAATATCCACACTTATTTCAGTAGATCTCGAGGACGAGCTCTAAAACAAGGTGGGGAGGATATAACAACCCTGGGTAAAACCGACACCCTCATAACAGTTCTGACACCCTAATATATCTTTAAAAATATCCCAATATGTCTTTATATGCACCCCATATGTGAAAACCGAGCCCAAAGTAGATTATAATATAAAAGTAAATTAAAAACAATAAATAATAAGTTGAGGCGGGCCGCATGGGACCTCACCTCAACTTAACGCGGACCGCATCAGGGTGTGACCCGGACTCCGCTGAAATCATAAGTTCATGCGGGCCGCGTATAAGATAGCCTAAGTTCATGCGGGCCGCGAGTGTTCAGAATTGTGGCGCAGCCCTGAGCTGACACGTGTCAGCACCATGTCAAGCCTAGTGATGACCGGGCCAAGCTACGCCGTTGACCCACATTGACGTGGGCCGCGTTAAGCCTTGCCTTACCTTTACGCGGGCCGCGAGAACCTTCGATTACAGCCCTATAAATAGAAGGCAACGGGCCTTCAGTCCGTCGTTCATTTTCTTTCTTTCTCTCTTAAAATTCTGAAGTAGTGTACACTATACCCGGGCATTATACCCCCTAAAATAGCGAGGTTCTGCTACGATGTAAGTATTATAACCCCTGGAGACGTATTAGATACGCTGCCCGATTGATCTAGGGTTCCGTAACGGTTGTCGTGGTTCTGCCCGACGTAGTCGTTGGAATGTCGTCTCGGGGAGGGTATTACTAATGTTAAAATGGGTTATTATACTAACACACATGCATTTGTGTAAATTATAGATATTCACCAGGAAACCCTAAAGAATAACCTAAAACAGCAATGTGAGTTATCCTCTTTTTGTTAAATGTTTTTACAAAACCTTACATACTTTTCCATGCAAATAACAGTTATTGAGTATTTGTAAGAATACAATTATCGTGGGTATGTTGGGGTTTTGTATACAAAATTGGTTACAACCAGGTTAAGGAGTAACATTTCCACAAGTCGGGTGTCGACAGTACCAACGGGTGATAATTGATATAACTTGGAAACAAATGTAATTGCGGGATCGCCCTCAATACTGTTCACTGTGAATTTTATTTAAACCTGATTAAACTGGGATTCACTCACCAGTATTTCCCACTGACAAAATGTTTTTAAAACGCGTTTCAGGTAACAACATGTGAAAGCTAAATAAAAGCCAGCTGGACAGCACTGGAGGCTTGGAAAAGTGGCAATAAAGTTACCTAAAAATAAAACGGATGTTTTTATTAAATAAATAGGATTTATTCCTATGAAATGTGTGTATTAATAACTTGGGTTTTACCCATATGTTTAATGTTATAAAACATGGTGGTTTACTCTGATTAAATATTTCCTAACTACGGTCCTGATGAAAATTTCCGCTGCCAAATTGGATAAATAAATGTGATACCACCGAAACTGGCTCACGACCGCCCGTTCCCGGGAACTAGGGATCGGGGGTTGTGACACCGAGATAGGTCCGCTTATACAGACGTTTCATAGATTCGCTTGTAAGGTCCGCTCCAAAGAACTTGAGAGATTCGCTCATAGATACATTTTCAGCAGATCCGCTCCAAAATTACATTAGGTCCGCTTGAAAATTCAATCAGGTTCGCTCGAAGGAACAGGTTCGCTCCAAAAACTATCAGGTCCGCTCAAAGAGATTCACTCATCTGGTTCGCTCCAAGTGACAATATAGTGGTTCGCTTATAAGACACTTGTGTTGTTGGTTCGCTTTTGAGGTTCGCTTGTAGTAACAAAGTTTGGTCCGCTCATTAGGACTGATTCTGGTTCGCTCTTGTATACAAACCAGGTCCGCTTATTTGACCAAGTAGGTCCGCTCGAGTGAACAATCAAGTTCGCTTTTGTGAACTTTACAGGTGGTCTGCTTTTATGATCATTACCTGTTTCGCTTTTGTGAACAACAAAGATTTGTCGGAATTATTTGAAAAATGACAATGAGGTTTGATGAGCAGGAAAACAATGATCTTAAAAGGTTGAATGATTGGTATCGAGGATATCTTAGTAGTTCTTATCAGAAACTGCCTAAAGAGGTTTGGTGTAAACGTTTTGAATGTTTTATGAGTAAGAAAGATGAAAACTTGGATGATCTGGAGAAACGTTTTGATCGCTTGATTGACTATTTGAAGGATAATCAAATAGTAATAATAGAAGCTGATAAGACATCAAAGTTTGCTAATGGATTATCAGCTGGATGGGATGATTGCTTGAAAACTTTGAGAGAAAAATATAATTTTTCACAATTATCTCTGAATAAATTCTTTAGAAAACTTAAAAATCACGATTATGAGAAGTATGAAAAGAAGAGAGAGATGTTGGATAAGATAAAAATGAATTTGGAAGATTTGAGTTTAGATGTGATAAAAGAAATAAACAAAAGAATCAATGTTTGTTGGGCAGCAAAAAGAAATATGATATATGATATGAAAAGAGGTTGTTATATTGATGATAATGAAAATCCTATTGATTTTGTTACAATCTTTGGTGCATGTACATATAAGATAGAGAAAGAACAAGTGCCAAAGGTTGAAGAATCTGTGAAGTATGAAACTTCAAGTTCTGCATCAGTGTGCTTCAAATGTGACAACTTTAAGACTGACAATGACAAACTCGTGAAAGATGCGGAAAGTTTGGCATTGGAGAATAAGAAGTTGAGCGATGAAAAACAAACTGATGATAAGCAGGTTTTTATGTTGCAGGAAAATTGTGAGAAATTGAAAGCTGAAAATGACAAACTGTTAAGTAATTTGAACAGTTTGACATTTGAAAACAAAAAAGTGAAAGAAAAGGCAAAAGTTTTTGAAGAGAAAATTGAAGAGTTAGAAAAAGAACTTGAAAGCAACAAGAAATCCTCAGAAAATGAAGATTTCTGGATAAAATTGGAGAACAAAAATCTGAAAGCTAATGAGACAAAATTTCAAGAACAGATAAAAGTTCTGGAAAATGAAAAATCTGTTCTTGAAAACTTGAAAAATGAGAATGAAAATTCAATCAAGTCTCATCTTGAAAGAATATCTCAGTTTGAAAAAGAAGCTGAGAATTCCAGAAGCAAGATTGATGAACTTGAGAAGAAATTGATAGGTTTTGTGACTGTTTCAGACAGTTTGAATTTTCCCTGTCCAAAACCAATCAATTCAGTTCCAATAAGTGACAATGTCACAAACTTTGATAAAATCAAAGTTAAAGATTGAGATGAAAAATCTGATTGTCACACCCCCAAAATCCACCTGCGGATAACACCCGCTTCGGGGGCGTGACCGACCAGGATCCAGCCACCAATTATACCGAATACTTAAGTTGATAACAAAAGTAATACTTACTATTCATAAGCTTAGCAAATATTAAGTCCAGAGTTTAAAGTTTTAAGTTCAAAACAGTAATAAGTAGCGGAAGCATAAGTAAAGTAGTTTAAAACAAGTTCAGGATTCAAAATAAGGTAACACCCAACACAAGGGTGAACAGACACTACACGTTCCCAAGCTGCAAGCTCCTTCGTCACTGGTTACCTGCAAAGCATGCAGTAAGGGGTCAACAATAATGCTGAGTGAGTTCACTAGTTGTCCAGTTTTAATTACCAAAAACTTTGTTTCGCCGGTTAATTTATCCGTTTATACATGCCCTGGGGAGCTACCCCAAAAGTTAGCGACTAAACTGTTTTTCCAATACCGAACACTAGGTAACCGTTGCGTATCCGCAGGATGCCCCGATGTCAATGTTCTATCATCATTGACGGATTTCTGAGTACATTAGTTCACGCCCGTCCCAAACCAGGGCACGGTGTGAGGCTGGTAAACACCTAAATAGCGCTATCAACTAATAACCCGTTCGCCTAACCCGGCGACTAATCGGTATTTGTAGTAGGGACTTGAGTGATAGAGTTTCGTTTAGTGCCGTTAGTTGCAATCCGTATAAACAGTAATTAACCAAAAGGTTTCCCAATATCCGGGAAGGAAAAGTAAGTTTTGTTCCCAATGACTAGGGAAGGTATGTAAATGGTATCCCCTTTTACCAGGGGATAGGGTTGTTAGTCTCGTGTCCCAAACCACCGGGACGCATGCTTTTAAGTTGTGAACTCACCTTGGGTTGCTCGGTAGGTTTAGGTTACTTGTCAATCACGTTGGTCACCACGTCCTAACATGGTTACCGGTATAGGTCAGGTTCGGTGCACAATCATTCACGTAAAACACATATAGGCACGTATCAAGCATATAAGTAAACAGTCATTGGGTTATTGGGCCGGCCTAAACAATTAAACAGTCAACCGCATCACATAGTCCATTTAACAGATAGTCCAAGTTAACACAGAATGGCCCAATAACCAAAATGGACAGCCCACTCGCAACCAGCTTGTCTCGAGTCGCAACCAGGTGGTCTCGGCTTGTCTCGTTATGGTTGCGAGTCGCAATCGTGGTCTCGAGTTGTCACGTGTTGGTTGCGAGTCGCAACCGTCGTAGTCTCGAGTCGAAATCTCGTGGTTTCGACTTGTCATGCTTTGGTTGCGAGTCGCAACCGTGTGGTTTCGAGTCGTAATGCCGTCGTTGCGAGTCGGAATGCTGTCGTTGCGAGTCGGAATGCTGTCGTTGCGAGTCGGAATGCTGTCGCTTTCATATACACGTGATGATGCAGAAAAGACAGTCCAAATTGTACATATGAAATCAGACCCATATTTGGAAACAGCCAATAGGGTTTCTACAAACACTTTTCCTAATTTTGACCATATACAACAATAGATCAAACATTACCATTTTAAAATCTTCAAACTATCTTCAACAAGTTCATCAAGTTCATAGTTTTTCTAGGGTTTTCATGCCAACATAATCACACATTTTGGACCGAAAATCACCTATTTCTAACAAGATTAATATGCAAGAACAAGTAAAACATACACTTAGTGGCATTAACATAACTCGGTTGGCCCTAAACATCCTTAAACCATTATTCCATAACCATTTAAGCATGTTAGCAAGTATCATACATAGGGTTTAACACACATAGTCAAAACTTCACAATCTTCCTAAAAATCATGCATAGTATTTCTAACCAAGCATAATATTTCTAGTTCATTTAACCCACATAAATCTTATACACAAAAGATACACAAAGATAACACTAACCGGTTATGAAAGGAGGAGCCGAAAACAAAGAAAAGAGAACCGAGAAGATGGAGTGTCCGAATTGGTCTTGACCGAGTTTCCTTGTCCGAGATCCTTGAGCTTGAACCGAAAGTTTGGAAGAGTTTGGATGTTGTTGGCTTGGGGTTTTTAGTTGAGAGAAAATAGAAGAGGTGTGTGTTTGTTTGGTGTAACAAATGAAGGAAATGAGGAGGAGGTGGGATATATATTCATAGGGTGTTTCGGGTTGGGCTTGGGGGTTTCGACCCAAACCGGTTACGGCCCAAAGGCCCACTCGCAACCGAGTGACCCACTCGCAACCGCCCGGTTGCGAGTCATGGTCTCGGGTCGTGGTTTCGGCTCTCATATTTACATATATAATACATACATACGTCACATATCAAGTAAAAATCACGTTTTCATTTACTAATATATATATATACACAAAATATTACAAGGTGATCGTTCGGAAAAACCTCGAGTGTCACATTATCCCCAAGTTTTAAGAACTTTCGTCCCGAAAGTTGAAGCAGCCACTGCCAAGCTAGCGTGTTTCAACGGGGTGTCACATCATCCCCCCGTTAGTTTGGAATTTCGTCCCGAAATTCGGCTGTAGCTTCAGTGCTGGGGTTTTCGTTTGGGAATAACTGGGGATACTTGGACTTCATCTGGTCCTCCCGCTCCCAGGTAAACTCTGGGCCGCGCCGTGAGTTCCAACGAACTCGTACAAGGGGTATCTGGCTACGTTTGAGGGTTTTGATTTCTCGATCCGTGATCTCAATCGGTTCCTCAGTAAAGTGTAGCTGTTCATCAATCGTCAGTTCCTTAAAAGGAATCACAAGTGTTTCATCCGACAAACACTTCTTCAGGTTAGATACGTGAAAAACGTTGTGCACTGCACTCAGCTCTGCAGGCAGGTTCAATCTATAAGCAACCTTACCGATCTTCTCGGTAATTTCGAATGGTCCAACATACCGTGGATTCAGTTTGCCTCGTTTACCGAAACGAACCACACCCTTCCAGGGTGAGACTTTAAGTAGAACCCGGTCCCCGACCTGGAATTCTAACGGTCTCTTACGCTTGTCAGCGTAGCTTTTCTGACGGTCACGAGCTGCCGCCATGCGTTGCCTGATCTGGGAAATCTTTTCCGTTGTATCTACCACTAGTTCTGGGCCTGTGAGTTGACTGTCACCTATTTCCGCCCAGCAAAGAGGTGATCGGCATTTACGACCGTACAATGCCTCAAAAGGTGCCGCCTGAATACTAGTGTGGTAGCTGTTGTTGTAGGAGAATTCCACCAACGGTAGATGCTTCTCCCAGTTCTTGCCAAAATCGATCACACATGCTCTAAGCATGTCTTCCAGGGTTTGGATGGTGCGTTCAGACTGCCCATCCGTTTGCGGATGATAAGCGGTGCTCATGTCCAAACGTGAGCCAAAGGATTTGTGCATAGCTTGCCACAATTCGGAAGTAAAACGAGCGTCTCGATCGGAAATAATAGAAGTTGGCACCCCGTGCCTGGAGACTACTTCCTTTAAATAGATTTCTGCCAAGGTAGAAAACTTGTCTGTTTCCTTAATGGCCAGAAAGTGTGCAGACTTAGTCAAACGATCTACTATCACCCAAATAGTATCATTCCCGCGTTGAGATCTAGGTAGCCCTGTAACAAAATCCATGGAAATCTGTTCCCATTTCCATTTCGGGATTTCGGGTTGCTGTAGTAGGCCTGCTGGTTTCTGATACTCGATCTTGACTCTTGCACAGGTCAAACATTTGCCAACATAGGCTGCTATGTGGGCTTTCATGCCAGGCCACCAGTAGGTGGTTCTTAAGTCGTGGTACATCTTATCTGAACCAGGATGTACTGAGTAACGGGACTTATGGGCTTCGTCCATCACAAGCTCTCGTAGATCTCCGTAAAGTGGGACCCAAATGCGCCCTGCCACATAGTAGGCGCCGTCCTCTTTCTGTTCTAGTTGCTGCCTCGATCCTCGCAGGGACTCAGCCCTGATGTTTTCCGGTTTCAGAGCTTCAATCTGAGCATTTCGAATCTGGGTAGGAAGACTAGACTGGATGGTAAGTTGTAATGCTCGCACGCGCTTTGGTATAGTGTCTTTCCGGCTGAGGGCGTCTGCCACAACATTGGCCTTGCCCGGATGATACTTGATGGCGCATTCATAATCATTCAGAAGTTCGACCCATCGGCGTTGTCGCATGTTTAACTCCTTCTGCTTGAAGATATGCTCGAGACTCCTATGATCGGTGTAAATGGTGCACTTGGTACCGTACAGGTAATGTCTCCATATCTTAAGCGCAAATATCACTGCTCCTAGCTCCAAGTCGTGTGTTGTGTAGTTCCTTTCATGTGTCTTAAGTTGTCGGGATGCGTAAGCAATGACTTTCTCGCGTTGCATCAACACGCAACCGAGCCCATGAATAGACGCATCACAGTAAACCACAAGGTCGTCCGTTCCTTCAGGTAACGAGAGAATTGGAGCACTGCAGAGGTTATCCTTAAGCCTCTGAAAAGCAGATTCCTGTGCTTCATTCCACTTGTAGGTGACGCCTTTCTGAGTGAGTGTCGTGAGAGGTTGTGCAATCTTAGAGAATCCCTGAATAAATCTGCGGTAGTAACCTGCCAATCCCAAGAATTGGCGAACTTCAGTGGGAGTTTTAGGGGTAGGCCAATTCCTTATAGAGTCGATCTTTGCAGGGTCGACGTGGATTCCATCCTTGTTAACCACGTGTCCAAGGAAATGGACTTCTCGAAGCCAGAAGTCGCATTTCGAGAACTTGGCATACAGTTGTTCGTTGCGAAGGAGTTCGAGGATAAGGCGTAGGTGCTGTTCATGCTCTTCCTGACTTTTCGAGTAGATCAAGATGTCGTCTATAAACACGATCACGAACTTGTCGAGGTAGGGTTTGCATACCCGGTTCATGAGATCCATGAACACTGCAGGGGCGTTGGTCATTCCAAAGGGCATAACGAGGAATTCATAATGACCATAACGAGTTCTGAATGCAGTTTTGGAGATGTCTTCGTTACGGACCCTTAACTGATGGTAGCCTGATCGCAGGTCAATCTTAGAATAGTAGCTCGATCCTTGCAGTTGATCAAACAAATCGTCGATTCGCGGGAGAGGGTAACGATTCTTGATGGTAACCTTGTTCAACTCACGATAGTCTATGCACATTCGGAACGTGCCATCCTTCTTCTTAACAAAGAGTACCGGTGCTCCCCAGGGTGATGAGCTAGGACGGATAAATCCTTTATCCAAAAGTTCCTGTAGTTGAATAGAGAGTTCCTTCAATTCTGCGGGGGCTAGTCGATAAGGTGCACGAGCTATAGGCGCTGCTCCGGGAGCTAGCTCGATTTGGAATTCGACCTGACGATGGGGAGGGAGTCCAGGTAATTCCTCAGGAAATACCTCGGGATAGTCGCGTACTACTGGAAAGTCTTCAATCCTCTTTTCCTTTTCCTGCGTGTTGGTAACAAGTGCCAAGATAGCGGTGTGCCCTTTCCGTAAACACTTCTGGGCCTTCAAGAACGAGATAACGCCTGAGACTTCTCCGCCTTTGCCACCTTGTACAATGAGGGGTTTGCCAGAACGGCGAGGAATACGAACTGCTTTCTCTTGACAAAGGATCTCAGCGCGATGCTTGGATAACCAATCCATACCAATAACGACGTCGAAGCTTCCAAGAGTAACAGGGAAAAGGTCGATACTAAATGTCTGACCAGACAACTCTAGTTTGCAACCCTTGACAACGTGTGAGGCCTCGATGTTTCTACCATTAGCTAACTCGACGACATGAGGAGAACTTAGTAACGAAAGCGGACGCTTAAGCTTCTTACTAATACGTAGGGATACATAACTAGCATCGGCACCGGAATCAAATAACACAGAAACATAACGATCATCGAGTAGGAACTTACCCGTCACGACATTGGGGTCATTCCTTGCTTCACCAGCTCCAATCACGAAAGCCCTTCCTCTAGCACCATTCCCAGCATTGTTGTTCTGGTTGTTGTTCCCAGCTCCCTGATTATTGTTGCGATTCTGATTCAGTTCAGGGCAATCCTTCTTAAAGTGCCCCTCAGCTCCACACTTAAAACATGCCCGGTTGTTTCCCTGCTGCTGTTGCTGTTGGGGTTGCTGCTGGTTCTGTCTAGCTGGGAACTGACTTCTGCAATCCTTGGCCTCATGCCCCATTTTGTTACATCGCTGACACTGACCCTTCACACACTGCCCGCTGTGATGTCGATTGCACTTGTTGCACTTGGGGTGGTTTCCACGATAGCCACCCTGTTGTTGAGCGCCCTTGTTGTTTTCGGTTTTCCTTTGCTGTGCTGGGGCCTGAGTGGGGTTAGCATCCTTGCTTGGATTTCCTTCCCACTTACGTTTGTTGTCACTAGAAGTTCCGACGGTAGCATTGATCCTTTTGGGCAACCGGCCCTCTTCTACGGCCTGATCAGTAAGTTTGTGAGCAAGTCGAACAATCGGCTGAATGGTAGTGTGGTTGGCTGAAGTTACATGGCTTCGAATCTCTGGAGCCAAACCCTTGATGTACAGTTCGATCCTTCGGTACATTGGTCGGGACATGTTCGGGCAGAGAGCAGCATAGTCATTGGACAACTTGGTGTAAGTTTCAATTTCCGACCCAACCATCTTGAGTTCATAGTACTCGTTCTCAAGCTTGTGGATGTCATCCCGGTGACAGTATTCATCCTTAATCATATCCTTGAAATCCTCCCATGCCGTAGCATTTGCAGTTTCCAAACCAAACATCTGAATCTGCGCCTTCCACCAAGAAAGCGCGCTTCCTTCAAGCGTAGCAGTAGCAAATTTCACCCAATTTGCAGGCGGACACTCGCAAACAGCAAAAACAGCTTCAATTTTCTCAATCCAATGCAGAAGACCTATGGCACCCTCAGTGCCGTTGAAAGGGAGAGGCTTGCAATCCATGAAAGTTTTGAAAGTACACACTGGTGGTTGCGCAGGTGCATGCTGACCTGTTCGTGAGAAGCGAAGCGTATAGGTTTAGAGGCGAAAAGTCGATGTGGCGGTAGGATCTAAACATCCTAAAACAACGAGCTTACCTATAGGGTGAGCTGCAAAAGCCGCAGCCACTGTGTTGAGCAGGTTAGTGAACTGAGCCTGCGTCATGTTAATGTTTCCTCTTCCGCGTCCACTCATTGTCTTCATAACCAGAAAACATAGTATGAGTGTGATGTCGTAGTGTAGCGAGAATGAGATAGAAGAGAGAGGTGTATCTATCTAGTTTAGGCACACTAGTACGTATAGCATAACAGGAACATAAAGCAAACAAGTAAACACTGGTCCGAGCTATGAGGTCAAAAGTGTCGAGCCTTGCACTTAGAGTGTAGTGTCGTTACGAGTCACGTGTTATAGTCTGGTTTTCTCCAAAAAGATTTTTCCTTTTTAAAACCAAGTTCACTATAACCAATGGCTCTGATACCAATCTGTCACACCCCCAAAATCCACCTGCGGATAACACCCGCTTCGGGGGCGTGACCGACCAGGATCCAGCCACCAATTATACCGAATACTTAAGTTGATAACAAAAGTAATACTTACTATTCATAAGCTTAGCAAATATTAAGTCCAGAGTTTAAAGTTTTAAGTTCAAAACAGTAATAAGTAGCGGAAGCATAAGTAAAGTAGTTTAAAACAAGTTCAGGATTCAAAATAAGGTAACACCCAACACAAGGGTGAACAGACACTACACGTTCCCAAGCTGCAAGCTCCTTCGTCACTGGTTACCTGCAAAGCATGCAGTAAGGGGTCAACAATAATGCTGAGTGAGTTCACTAGTTGTCCAGTTTTAATTACCAAAAACTTTGTTTCGCCGGTTAATTTATCCGTTTATACATGCCCTGGGGAGCTACCCCAAAAGTTAGCGACTAAACTGTTTTTCCAATACCGAACACTAGGTAACCGTTGCGTATCCGCAGGATGCCCCGATGTCAATGTTCTATCATCATTGACGGATTTCTGAGTACATTAGTTCACGCCCGTCCCAAACCAGGGCACGGTGTGAGGCTGGTAAACACCTAAATAGCGCTATCAACTAATAACCCGTTCGCCTAACCCGGCGACTAATCGGTATTTGTAGTAGGGACTTGAGTGATAGAGTTTCGTTTAGTGCCGTTAGTTGCAATCCGTATAAACAGTAATTAACCAAAAGGTTTCCCAATATCCGGGAAGGAAAAGTAAGTTTTGTTCCCAATGACTAGGGAAGGTATGTAAATGGTATCCCCTTTTACCAGGGGATAGGGTTGTTAGTCTCGTGTCCCAAACCACCGGGACGCATGCTTTTAAGTTGTGAACTCACCTTGGGTTGCTCGGTAGGTTTAGGTTACTTGTCAATCACGTTGGTCACCACGTCCTAACATGGTTACCGGTATAGGTCAGGTTCGGTGCACAATCATTCACGTAAAACACATATAGGCACGTATCAAGCATATAAGTAAACAGTCATTGGGTTATTGGGCCGGCCTAAACAATTAAACAGTCAACCGCATCACATAGTCCATTTAACAGATAGTCCAAGTTAACACAGAATGGCCCAATAACCAAAATGGACAGCCCACTCGCAACCAGCTTGTCTCGAGTCGCAACCAGGTGGTCTCGGCTTGTCTCGTTATGGTTGCGAGTCGCAATCGTGGTCTCGAGTTGTCACGTGTTGGTTGCGAGTCGCAACCGTCGTAGTCTCGAGTCGAAATCTCGTGGTTTCGACTTGTCATGCTTTGGTTGCGAGTCGCAACCGTGTGGTTTCGAGTCGTAATGCCGTCGTTGCGAGTCGGAATGCTGTCGTTGCGAGTCGGAATGCTGTCGTTGCGAGTCGGAATGCTGTCGCTTTCATATACACGTGATGATGCAGAAAAGACAGTCCAAATTGTACATATGAAATCAGACCCATATTTGGAAACAGCCAATAGGGTTTCTACAAACACTTTTCCTAATTTTGACCATATACAACAATAGATCAAACATTACCATTTTAAAATCTTCAAACTATCTTCAACAAGTTCATCAAGTTCATAGTTTTTCTAGGGTTTTCATGCCAACATAATCACACATTTTGGACCGAAAATCACCTATTTCTAACAAGATTAATATGCAAGAACAAGTAAAACATACACTTAGTGGCATTAACATAACTCGGTTGGCCCTAAACATCCTTAAACCATTATTCCATAACCATTTAAGCATGTTAGCAAGTATCATACATAGGGTTTAACACACATAGTCAAAACTTCACAATCTTCCTAAAAATCATGCATAGTATTTCTAACCAAGCATAATATTTCTAGTTCATTTAACCCACATAAATCTTATACACAAAAGATACACAAAGATAACACTAACCGGTTATGAAAGGAGGAGCCGAAAACAAAGAAAAGAGAACCGAGAAGATGGAGTGTCCGAATTGGTCTTGACCGAGTTTCCTTGTCCGAGATCCTTGAGCTTGAACCGAAAGTTTGGAAGAGTTTGGATGTTGTTGGCTTGGGGTTTTTAGTTGAGAGAAAATAGAAGAGGTGTGTGTTTGTTTGGTGTAACAAATGAAGGAAATGAGGAGGAGGTGGGATATATATTCATAGGGTGTTTCGGGTTGGGCTTGGGGGTTTCGACCCAAACCGGTTACGGCCCAAAGGCCCACTCGCAACCGAGTGACCCACTCGCAACCGCCCGGTTGCGAGTCATGGTCTCGGGTCGTGGTTTCGGCTCTCATATTTACATATATAATACATACATACGTCACATATCAAGTAAAAATCACGTTTTCATTTACTAATATATATATATACACAAAATATTACAAGGTGATCGTTCGGAAAAACCTCGAGTGTCACACTGATGATGTAAATGATAAAATTGAAAAACAAAAATTGTTTTTGAATTTAAAAGAAAAATTTCAGAAAACTGTTCTGCAATCGACTGAAAAAGGTGAATGCTCTAAGCAAAAACCTTTGAAGAAGAAAGTGGAACAAAAACAAAAAGATAAAAATTTGAAAAATGTTCAAAAAGATAATAAAAGTTCATCAGATCGATCATCCAATCGTAGTGAAAAATTACAAAAAGTAAAAAATGAAAACTCAAAAATTGTTGGTAATAAGTGGTGCAGGTTGGACCACAGTGCTCAAAAGCAAAATCCAGTAAACATGAGGAAGGAATATCACCAAGCCAGACAATGCTATGATTTGAGCGTTTGGTGTGAAGGTGGTATACGGTACGATAACAGAGTGTGTTACTGATGCGGTTATCAAGGACACATTGCTGTTAACTGCCGGAATTGGAGTTATGAGACCAGATGATGCTACAATTGTCAGATCAAAGGTCACATTGCCAGAGATTGCCCAAGGAGATCGAATGAAAGATTGAGGGCTAAGTCTCAGAAATTGGCAAAGATTCCAGTCAAAGTCAAGCCCCATGAACAGAAGGTTCTAAAACCTAAAGTTCAAGATCAGACAAGTCAAGAAAAGAAAGTTAAACTTTCACAGGGGCAAAAAGACAGACTGAGGAAGAAGAGAAAGAAGGCTAGAGAGTATTTGGAGAAGATCTTGTCCTCGGGTTCATCCGTTGGAAAGAATAAGAGTTCTGATGAATCAATTTCCTCGGCTGCAAAGTCGAGCAAGATGAGTTCATCAGATACAAATCTGAGGACAAAAGAGGAAAAAGGAAGAATAAAATGGTCGGCGATGAATCTGACAGGTCAAAGTCAGACAAGCCACCTGCAGGCAATGAGTCTGGTTCGTCAAAGCCAGAGGAGCCATTGGTTGAGGTAAAAAAGGAGAATTCAGATTTAACAATGGATGATGCAAATTTTCCACCATTGTTGAATAAGAATTCGAAATCACCTAAGGACCGTCAGGCTTGGGTGAATCTGTTCAAATAGAAAAACCTGACTTGGCGGAGCTCCCAGGTTGGTAAGCGTGGAGCATGAATCGGCATCTTTCTAAAATTCGTATTCGGTAACGTTATTCATTCAAAAGGTAAAAGGTTTGTTTGTGATTGATTCAAGTGGTTCAGATTTTGAATCAGATCAATCCTACAAGTTGTTAATCAAGGTCATTAAATTGAACTTGAGTTAACTACATGATTTGATCCCCAGAATCTACAAATGATTGGTAAACAAACTAAGTTTTCCGGAAAAACCATTTTGATTAAAACAAACTTAAATGTTTTGAGATCACAATGGGAAAATAGTTTGTTGTGAGGGGGAGTTCTGATTGTTTACGCCATGTGGATGGAGAATTAGTGCGATTCTCATCAAGTTGTCAAATTTGTACAGTCTGTTTCAAATTTTCCCAGAAAATCAAAATTGAAACATATTTTGATTTTAGGGGGAGTAAAAATTTTAAAAAATTAGAAAATTTGAAAATGTCAAAAACATTGAAAAATTAAAAATGAGTTTTGCTGCAAATAGGGGAAATGATTGTGCATCAGCTAGACTGGCACAGTACGCTAAAGATTTGTAATGTATAAATGCAATTAAGCAGTCTCGCTAAAGATGTGTCGATAGGTTTTCAAAGAATTAGTAGATCAGTTTGGGATATAAACATAAATTTCACTTACGTCTATGTGGGGAACACCTCCAGGATATATAGGTAACCTCTGAAATCCTGTTTGAAGGGTCCCGTATTCTGAGATACTAGGTCTTTATGCTTAGTGATATCTGGGGTATTATCCTGGGACTTCTGCTGTATGGAAGTACTGACCTAGTCCCCGGATAATACTTTCTGCAAAAAGCTTTGAAATATAAGCTCGCCCTCAGCATGCTGATGAAACAATAAAATTGATAGTCGCTGCTGTTGTAAATAAAAGATCCTCTAAAGGGGACACACCTTAAAGTCGAAGCCGTCATCTCTCTGCATATACGGAAGTATCGACCTGAGCTCTCACGGCCCTCACACATAACCCCTTAACAGATATCAGCTGTGGTATACTCACCTGTAAGACTGAATGCTGGGGTCTGGATACGGGAGTATATACTGAGGTGGGACACATGTAGATGTTTATGTTCTAAAACACTAAATCTGTATCCCGAACAGGTTGAACATTTTGTGAGAATTTAAGTGGATCAATATATCGACAATCAACGCGAACTGTTTAAAAGCTTAAAATGAATTAACAGCTTAACGGTGCTAGTGTCTAGTCAGCAGCTGATATGATCCTCTTGCATGAACTTACAAAAATATGTTTGTACATATTTCATTTTTGCATTTTAATTAATGTCATTGCTTTTGTGTTTCATATTTGAAAAATCCAAAAAGATTTTCGACAACTGATGTTGGAGAACTGAAATTCAAAATCTCAAAGGCTAAACAAGATGAATAGTTGGTTTGGTTAAAGTGATTTGAAATGGTTAATCAGATTTTGGAAAGTTTAATAAATTGTTAAATATAAAAAATTCTTGAATATTCTTAAATGATTAGTTGATTCATTAAGTTGAATCACAATTGTGTTTGTTTGTGATAGATTGTTTGAGTTGTGCAGGTTTCTAATCCTGTTGCTACAAAAAGCCAGGAGATACATCAGAACCTGAGAAGAAGGTTAGACTGATAAAGCCAGGAGTTGATTTCAATGGTGATAACGATTTCTGGACGGTGATCCCAGCATGATGATAGGGGGAGTCTGATGAAAGTTAGAGCCAGAGAAAGATCCGGGTACTTAATTCCAGGAAGTGTTCCTGAAGAAGACCGATTAAGAGTGAAGAGCTGTTAATGTTTGAAGACTCTCACTGAAGATTCCGTCAACATTCAAGGGGGAGTCTGTTGGTGCAGTTGTCTGTCGACTACATCTTAGTTCTAGTCTTAGGCTAGGGCTGATTGTATAGTGAACGGAAATCGAGAAATCATGTATTAGATAGGTCCGCTTATAGGTCATATCAGGAGGTCCGCTTATTTGTCACATATATAGGTTCGCTTATATGACTGATGATAGGTCCGCTTATATGGACATGTCCATATAAGCGAACCCATAAGTCTATATAAAGGGGCCATTATGAGCGGATCTAGGGGCGTGTTTTGTGTGTGAAACGGCGAAGCCCTGCCTGTTTGTCTCCGGAACTTGTATATTTGTCAGTTAAGCAATAAAGGAGACGTTAAGTAGTGAAATCAAGCTACACGAAGACAGAATCAATGAATTTTGCCTCTGATTTTGTCTAAGCACTCTTCTGATCGACTCGTCAGGTCGTCAAACGTTCCTACAATTCTTTATTTTTCAACTTGAAATATTCATTCTGCTCATCCCTACGAGCCTTTTCTTCTTCCAAAACAGCTATGCGAACTTTCAGAATATATATATCAAATCGATAAGCTTCAACTTTCTTCAACAAAGATGAATTTTCAGATTCAACAGCCTTCACACATTTTTCCAACTTCTTTTTCTCACTTGACACTTCATCTACCTTCTTTTGTAACTTCTTCACAAGATCATCATTTACGAAGCTAAAATCATCAAGCTTTTCAAGAGTTATATCCTCTGGAATTTCGGTGGAAAATTTGCAAAACCGGACGATCCAGGATATGTATGAACTGGTGGTTGTGGAATTGGTGGTGTTTGTTGAATGTGAGGTGAAGTAATTTGAGGTTGTTCATGAATGGGTAATGAAGTATGTTGTTGTGGTGGTGATTGTTGGATATGTAAAGAGTCAGGTGATCGTTGTTGTGGTGGTGGTGATGGTGGTTGATTTTGTGGTGGTGGTGATGGTGGTTGTGATTGTGGTTCTTGGATAGGTTTTGTTTTCAGCTTGATTTTTAACTTTCGCACTGCTGGAGATATGACACGTTTTCTTGAAGTAGATTTCTTTCTGCCTCCAAAAGATGGTGGTGATACAACTTGAACATTTTCTGGAGGAACATAAGTTTCATCATCGTCATCCGTACTCCTCTTTCTTTTCTTTTGTTGCTCTCTCTCTCTTGGATCAAAGTTTTCTTTAATCCACCGATCAACTTCAGCATCAATATCATTTTCAGAACCAGATAAACTTTTATCATCATCATCAACTACCTTCTTGCTAGCTGCTTTCTCAGCTTCTAAAGTATCATCAATAGATTTCATCAATTGCTCAGTTTCAGGAGATAAACGTTCATGATCTTCTTCAACGTTAGCTTCTGTTTCATCTTCTTCCGGTTCATCAACCAACATTGTTTCAACTGCTTTCTTTTTACGCTTCTTTTGCAGTTGAGAGGATGAACCTTCTTCAGTTTGAACTTTCGGAGTTCTCTTTCCACCTTTCTTCTTTTGTTTTACTTCTTTTGTGTACCAATCATTTCGCGTTTCAACGAACTCTTCTAACTTCGTCAATTCATTGATTGCACTCTTTTCTTTCATTTCTGCATCATTCCTCCACTTCAAATGATTTATCGGATATGGATCTTCATATTTGTCACTTTTAATGAATCCGAAAAATTCTGTCTTCGTCTTCGGTTCTGGCTAATTCTTTGTGTACTTGGATAATCTGATCAACGTTTCATTATCCATATGATGTAACACCATGAGGTTATTCTGTTCATCTTTCGCTAAATTCGGATAAGCATGACCCAGTATCATCTGCACAAACCTCGGATACACCCAACTCTTACTACCCGAAGTAATATTATCTTTCATGTAGTGGAAAATGATTCTAGAAAAGTTGTACAGTCACACCCCGACCGCGTATAACATGCAACCGCGGCGGAAAACGTCGGGGAGTGTTGTGGACAGAATTAATTGTTATACAACCATGGAAATTAAAGTTACATTTTATTTATTAAACAAGGGTAGTACATTGTCTTAAACAGGAAAACAAAGAGTTTATAACGTAGTTAACTAAGTCTATCTTCAGTTTTAATCTCTAAGGCACAGGTCCGCCCTAGTATCGTGATCAACATCCTATGGAACAGCTCCTGAAAACACATGTGAAAGTAGGTACGTCATCATAAAAATGCCTGTGAGATACATAGGTTTTGTGAAAATGGGATTCATGACTTGAGTTTAAAGAATGTTTAATAACAGTCAGTCATGAACCTTGTGATTCGTCTTGCTTTGTAAACCATTTGAAAAAAGATAACATCAATTGATACGTATAGATAAGTGCAAGGTTAAACGAGTAACCAAGTAAAATGAGTTGAATATAATAAGTTGTTTCGTAAGACAATGTTTTATGAAAGGTATGTTATTGGAATAAAATGTTATATGTCTAAACTGAAATGATTTAGATAACGCTAAGATATGTAATATTATATAAACATTTATATATAGGAAGTACCAGTGGCGTATCCACCATGTTTGCATCATATTACATACTCCACGTTACTCAAACCATTTACCCAAACCAATCCACCATGTAAATTGTTTATGTATAAACCAAATGTCAAGTGTTATTGTGTAAACCATGTTAAATGTTTATGTGCAATGAAAACCACCAAATGTGTATGTCAATGTCAACGTGTTTATGTTCAATGTAAATCATGTAATGTGTATCCCAAAATGTATCATGTATGGTAAGCGAAATGTATCAACTTAAACCATATGTAAAGTGCACAAAACAAGTCGTTGAAGTAACACGTGGTTTAAATCAACATTATGTTCTGTGGAAAAATGCATGCTCTATTGATATTAACATCTATGCGGTATTGTAAACTATGCATACATCCAAGCCTTGAGACTGCGACGATAAACCCTTAAACAAATTAAAGGTTTATCTAAGTTATGTATATCGGATTCGGTCATTCCTTCCAGTCCTATCAAACCCAGGACTTCAGGAATGGGAGTTGTCAATTCCTATGGTACCACTACCTACTAACGAACGGCGTAGCTAATGTTAATGAATGTATTGTCCCATGTTAAACAAACCAAATGTCATAACAAAATGAAGGCATGTGATGTAAACAATTGTACTAAGTATGCTAAGTAAACATACGAAGTAGAAATGTTCATGTAAATCAATGTGCCCATATGCTGAGTAAACATATGCAGCAGAAATGTTCATGTAAATCAATGTGTCCATATGCTGAGTAAACATATGCAACAGAAATGTTCATGTAAATCAATGTGTCCATATGCTGAGTAAACATATGCAACAGAAATGTTCATGTAAATCAATGTGTCCATATGCTGAGTAAACATATGCAACAGAAATGTAATGTAAATCAGTGTGTCCATATGCTGAGTAAACATATGCAACAGAAATGTAATGTAAATCAATGTACTAAGTACGCACACAATGGGCATACATAGCATGAAATGTCATGAAATCATGTACTATAATGTACTAACAACATAGCAGGCATATGATGTGAAAACATGGAAAGCATGAAAGTAACAGATAGGCACATGTGTTTCACCCCAAAACAGTTTGGAAAACAGTAAAAGAGGGGTTCAATGTACTCACCTGAGATTGCTTTGACTTCCTTGTAATATAACCAGATAATGCTAAAGATCACGGGATATCAAACGGCACCTAATAGGTAGCTATGTTAATATACCGGACCAAATCGGAAGGATCGGATAGTATGCGGGTTCGTAAACCAAACGAGTATGGGGACTCGTGTAATATGGTTTAACAAAGCCTACATACTAAAATGAAACCTAACCTAAGTGCTTGCGACCCATCACGACCCGTTTAGATAGCTTATGCTACCCTAACGCGTCGTTCGCGTAGAACGCGTATGGAACGCCTAACATCGTGACCACAAGGTATAACCTCGGAAGGTTATAGCTATGGTCACCTAATGTGTTTGGTCGGATCCTAATGATCGACCAAATAGGTCGGGTTCGAAAGTATAAGCGATGGTTTAGATCGCTTACCTTACGACCCTATATAAGCACTATACTAAAAGTGACGAGCTAAGCATGTTAGAACATGCTTAACTAAGTTTAGAAAACAGGTTTGGCATCAAAACAAACGGCTTTGATGCTTACGAGTAGTTTGGTTACAAAACACGCAAGAATGCGCATTTTGGCCGAAACTACGACTCGTCACTGAGCCTAGATAACGGGGTAATCAGTAGGTATGGTCACTATGGACCATAACCATCGTGATCACGCTCACGTTATGAAGTTCCAACGAACTTCGCATCGACCATAAGCTGGTCAACGCAGAAAGTCAACAAAACGTCGACTTTCGGACTTGAAAAGCGATAAAACAATGAAAGAATACTTACGGAGAGTCCCCGAATGCTAATCGAGATCAGAGAAACTCAGGTATGAAGCAATACTTCAACTTAGAGCTTTTTAGATCTGATTCTTGTGATTTTTACACAAAGGGGGGGGGGTATTTATAGGAAAAGTGGAACCGTTAGGATCGTTTTATCGAATATCGTGCCATGATCTTGTGCGTACATGTGTTACAATGCTAGATTCACTGAATATGGCCCTTGGCCTTTCATTGGGTGAAAAGGCAATCGGACCTTTCGCGATTTGAAGAGCCAATCAGCATTAAATGTGGGTTCTGCTGTACTGGGGACCCCTTACGGACCGTATGGGCTTTGGCTTACGGTCCGTAAGCCCCTAGTTTGGCAGATTTACCATTTTAGTCCCTGCAGCACCAAAACTTGGTATTTGATGCGTTTTTGGCACGTTTAAGCCCCGTTAACTCCATTTCAAAGCTCTAAAATGATGTTAAAGTGTAGGGAACTGAAAATGTGCTCAAAAATATGTCGGATGTCGGTTCGTTTCGCCGTACGGTCGCGATGTTCGGTTAATTACGACGGAATGCGCATAAGCGCGAAAGACGATCCAAATTGCGCGACGAATGTATTTTTCTCATGCCAAACACTAAGGCATAATACTAGGATGCTTACATAAATTTTTGGATGTCCGGATGTATTCAGAAAGTAAGTTATGCGCGAAAGTACAAACTTGTGCACTTTTTGACACTTTTAGCCCCTGAATGATCCAAAAGTTTGTTTTAGCATACCAAACCCCTCAAAGCCTATTTCTAAGCTATGTAAAGGATATTTATGGTATGTTTAACTTATGGACATGTTCTGGAATGTTCGTTACAGTTTAAATTGGCATACTTTCGCAGTTTGTCAAGTTTAGTTCCTATAAGCGAATTAACTTGTTTTTGCCATATCAAAGCCTTCAAAACTTATTTCTAAGTTATGTAAAGGTTATTTAAGGTATGTTGAGTATATGTTGATGTTCCGGAGTATTTGTCGCATTAAACTGAGTACGTTTACGTACTAGTTTGCGTATAATTCTCCAGAAGGCGATGTAGAGTTTGAAATTGAACAAAAGTTAAAATACGAAAAATGTAAAACAAAATCAAACAATCATTGGGATAAAATAACATTGTTTTATTGATAATTGAACTGTTCATAATGATTACAAGCACAAATGTTACATGTACTTCTTGTTCAACACCAACGCTGTCACCATACACATCTAATAATCTTTCATCACATCATATCCACCCTTTCTATGACTAAGCGCATGAATCACTGAATGAATAAAGAACTTGTATGGCTTCGTAAAACATGCTTTCAAATAATTTGCTTTGTTCAACAACCTATTATATCCGATTCTCAGCATACAACCTTTGACCATTCTTTCTGTAAACCCTGTCGGTGAATTTTCATCATCTGGAAACTCCAAGACTTCTCTTACAAGTTGTTCTGTGATGATTATCTCTTTATCTTCACCATCTACACTAACACTTGAATTTATCACATCATTCACTTCATCATACTTAGCATTCTTCCAGAAATGAGCAACATGAGATTTAAAAACTTTGTGCTGATTCGTCAACGCCTTCTGAATCGGTAAACGCTTCATGAACGGCAAAATCTCCATGAATACTGTAACGCCCCAAAAATCCAAATTATGAATTTACTTTGTGTTTAAAGGTTTTAGTTAATTAACCAAGTTAGATTGTATGGCAAAAGTGTAGAAAGAATAAAAGCTTTGCCTTATTAATAACCAAGTGAAACCTTAGGGGTTGAAAGTGAACATTAACAAATTAATAAGAAAAAAATTGAAAGCGTAGTGTGTGGGATGTGTGTATGTGCGACGCGAGACGGATTCAAACATAGAAGTAATGGAATGTATGAATGATATGTTGAAATCCGCGAGACGGATTCAAAACATAAAAGAGATCAAAGGTATGAGCAATACATATGAATCCGCGAGACGGATTTAAGAACGAGAGAATGACTATAAATGGCACGCAAACCTAAATTGGAGTTAAGGAAAGAAGTTTGGATTAAGCTACATGTTAGATGTGTTGGTAAATGACTCTTGGGAGTCAGAATGAATGACGGGCTACGACCCAAACAATAACTTAAGTATGGACGGGAAGGGGAAGTTTTGCAAAAAGGTTAACGAAATAATTATAAGAATGAAAGAATCGTGAGTATTTAAAACCCTGAATAAAATAAATTTGGAGAGAAAGTAATAATGACAGGTACCAATGGAAAATGCTAACTTTGATGCTAGGCTTGTTGGCCCTGTTCATCTGAACAAGATATTGATGGAAGGATGCTAATGAGCGGAAACCCACTTCATGAAAGGAAGGGATCGAATCGGCTTTGACACAGATTCATTTAGAAGCGGGCCGATCTGGTTTGCAGATCGTTAGTCTACGCAATAAAATCGAGGTTAGTGAAATGATTAACCCGTGTTGGATGGGTATGGTACGACATGAAATGTTGAGACTTATTTATGGTAACCAAAATGAAATATCATAGATGATATATCATGATATATGAATAGAATGAAATGAACGGAAATATTTCGAATAAGTAGAAACATGAGTGTATTACGATTAACTAGAAGAATAGAAACAAGTCGTGAACATAGGCTGTGCAGCCAATAGAATGATGAACGAACCGTTAGTAATGAAATGTGCTAGGAACTAGCACTATCAAGTGTAATGACACTAATAAGGGCTCTGGATAAATTTCTGACCTATTATGTGTCTGTAAAAGTAAATTACTTAATTCAAGAAGGTAGGAAAAATGAGTACAAATATGTTTGTTTATGAAACAAATCTTTAGCCAAGATTCCGAATGTATTCGGAATGTATTAAGCACTTTGAATAAGTATAATGAAAAGGTAAGAGTAGGAATGAGAAAGGTTTCGGGGACGAAACCTCCTTTAAGGGGGGTAGACTTGTAACGCCCCAAAAATCTGAATTATGAATTTGCCTTGTGTTTAAAGGTTTTAGTTAATTAACTAAGTTAGATTGTATGGCAAAAGTGTAGAAAGAATAAAAGCTTTGCCTTATTAATAACCAAGTGAAACCTTAAGGGTTGAAAGTAAACATTAACAAATTAATAAGAAAAAAATGAAAGCGTAGTGTGTGGGATGTGTGTATGTGCGACACAGGGCAGGGGCAGGAGAAGGAAAACACTTCTTCTCCAATTGATCCAAAAATCGATAAATTGAGTGAGATTGTGGATGAATTTCGAATGCATGTGACTGGATTTTTAGTTATCTATGAGTTCTCAACATGAGGTGAGTTAAATTTTGTGTTTTGATGGTAGTTGATGAAATGGGTTTTAATCAATCTATGAAAATTGAATAAATTGAAGATATATATGAGTTAGAATCATCATATTGAAGATGACTTATGCTTGAATTTAGTTATAATGAAGAATTGAGGAGAAACCCACTTGTTCTAGTAGTATGTTGATGAATGATGATCTTGCAATTGTGTAATTTTGTTGAATGAAAGCATAATCACTAATGTATTGATAGCCAATCATGTTATAGGATGGATGAATCATGTTAAATTAGTTGAATGATTGAGTTTAGTGAAGTTTACTAGTAGGTTATGCATAAAACACATGTACATAGAGCTTAAAGTGTTGTACGCACGCCAAGTGTTTGATAAAATGACTAGGTGAAACTAGAAGGTGAAATTGTATGCAAGAATGTGGTAATTAGGTATAGAATGTGATAATGAGATATTTGATAGTTAACTAACGTGAGAAGTGTGTTTTAGATAATGTGATGTAAAATGTGAACTACTTATGTTAATGATGTTTGAAATCATATATGTGTGTGAATGTTTAAAGAAATCGGATAAGAAATGATAGATTAGTATGTTATAAGGTTGAATGATAAATTCCATATAAGGTCCGTGTGATGAAAGGGTAAGAAGCGGGTCAAACGGGACTTATGCGCACGGGAAGCATATTTGGATGTGAGGTAAGTAAAGCTTACACCCCTTTTGTAGGATATTTATTCATTGTATAAATTCAGAGTATGATAAGTTAATATATGAAGAATGATGTTTCGACAAGTTTTGATACGGGTCGGGACATGTGTTTATGATAAGAAACTAAGTTATGGGTTGAAAGGGGGTAAAAAGGGTATTATGGTAATTTTGATTACGAGTTAATGATAGAATACGATACCTGGATGGGATAATGAATAATTACTACCCCATAAGGATGAAATGATCTTTTAGACCAAATCGGTCAAATGTCGAAGATATCACCATTTGACGATGTCGACCAATGATTTTATTGTCAAGTATTATGAATTCACAGGATGAATAGCGAAAGGATTTTGTTGCTATCATCTAACAATTTGGTGGATGAAGTATTAAAACGGATCATAACTTTGATCCGAGCAAGGTATGTGTGATTAGAGTTAGTTAAGTAGTAGGATTGGTTAAATATGCAATGAAGTCCTTTGTTGTAAAGGATGGAGCGAAGTTGACAAAAACGCCCTTGATAGGTATATCGGGCAAACAACCTTAAAAGTCGTTTGGATACAAGTTATTCGATTTGAGGAATGTCTTGGTCAAGTATGAAAGCGAATAATAGGGTTTTGTATGTCATAGACCTTTTAATGCGCAAATACCCATAACGGGTCAAAATAAGATTTTGAGCGAAAATGGGTTAAGAGGATGCAAGGCATCTGAGAATTTAATATCTTATGATAGTCGTCGTTGAAATTATTAAGTTCATATGAAGTTGAGGTCAAATCAACAGATTATTTTGATAAATGCATGAACGGGTCGAATAATTCACAAATGAATAATAAGCTGAAAACGTATAAGTTAAGAATTTCCTTAGCCTGGATGTTGGATTTCAAGTTCACATGATAGAATGTTAATTTACAATCATGTAGGAAGAAACGGGAGGTTAAACGAGTAAACGGTTTAAACGTTATGCGAGTTTTAGTGCGTTCGAACGATGAAAACAACACAGCATGAAAACTGAGTTTCGAGAGGCCGTCGCCGACGCCCCATGGAAGTCAGTTTTTGCTGACGCGTTATTTTCCTGCCTACGGAGGTTTTTGGCTACGCGTAAATGCAAGGGCCGTCGCCGACGCCCTCCCCATGTCCAAAAACCTGAAATTTGTTATTTAAGTTGATTTATGTATAGTAGGCTTCGGTATGTTATCTGTAGACTACGGCGGGCCTCCGAAACGTGATTTTGATCGTTCCCTTGATGTTTATGGGCAAAAATCTAAATCTAAGTACCATGTAATTAATGTATGGGTATGTAAGAGGTATGCAAGATCTTGAACGTGTACGTAGGAATGTATGTACGTATGTAGATGTGTATTTATGTATATACGAAGGTACGTATGAGTATACGCATGTATGTAGAGACGTAGGAATGTATGTACGTATGTAGATGTGTATTTATGTATATATGAAGATATGTATGTGTATATGTATGTATCTAGAGATAATAGAAGGTATGTACATATGTGGATGTGTATGTATGCATGTAAGAATGTATGTATGCATGAATTAGATACGTTGAGTAATACGTTATTAATAGTGTGCCTTGAGAATGAAAAGTAATGCAGGTACATTATTGAAGCCTCACCAGGATATGGATACGCAGAGGAAATGCTTAAAGTTAGAAAGATAATGAAATGGGGAGTGTACGAGAATGAATCTTGTTTATGTATTACGCACTAATGTTATGAATGTATGTGGTGAGTGCAGGTTGTACGAATCACGGGCGATTATCACGAGAATTAGAGATCGAAGACCGAGCCAGAGATAGATTGTATGGGAATATTTGAGTATGTACTTTAGCAAACAGGAGTTATACTTCTTTTTCGTAAAAGAGACATTTTAAAACGAACTTTCAAGTAAGTCAAGATGTTTGTAATGAAAGAAATTTTATGGCACGAATTTTTGCTGCGACTTTTGTCATATATGTATTAGGGTCTTACAAATACAACCATCTTTGGTAATGTCTCATCATAAACACAGCAAATGTTGTGCGATGGATCAAACTGCACGTTCGATGTCTGAAACACAAACATAAAACAAACATGTTAAACTTTTTGAACATTTTTCAAAACAAAATGATCATTCATGCTATCTGGCCTGCAAACCACGTGATGTTCAAACGAACTGAACATCTCATATGGTCTGGTCTCAAACGAACTGAACCATTTCAAACGATGTGGGATTCAAACGAGTTGGCCATCTCATGCGGTCTGGAACATTCACACGATTTGGTCATCTCGTGCGACCTGAGTCGTCACTTCGTTTGAACATCCCAACATGAACAATGATTTGCAGGTTGTTTAAAACATGTTTTGATGATGGAATTGAAACACTAGGTCTGTTCTATAACAAATTCCGAGTACACTAATGTGATTTTTCTTCATTTTAATCCATTATATAACCCTAGATCTAGGTTCAAAGGTCTGTTCGTTCGAGTTCATGCGAGTTCAAGTGATTTGGTTCAAATTAAACAACAATCTCTACCTTTCCCATGTTATAAGTTGTGTAAACCAACTTATACAAGGATTCTGAACACTATGACACAAGATTCAGGCTTGAAAATGATGAAATCAAATGAATCGCTCAGATCGCTCGAACAAATGTGTCGGTGGTGCGGAGTGGTGAAATGAAATAATGTTCACGCGATCTGGACTCTCCCTTTTATAGATGGAGCCAGTTCGCACGAGTTGATTTTGAGGCGGTGTGGCCAGCTCGCACGAGTTGGCAATTTGAAGCGAACTAGCCAAGTTTAAAACATTCTGGCCACTTCGTGTGAGTTGGTCACTTTGTGTGAACCAACTTATTTTTTACCATCACACTCAGTTAACCAAGTCCAAGTTAATGACCCTGGTCAACTTTTTAGCCGCCAAGTCCAAGTTAATGACCTTGACTGACCAAATTATGATCTCGCTGACATTTTGAAACACTTTAAGTTCAAATTAATGAACTTTTAAACATTTTGAGTAATTACCAACACTTTCTCAAACATTTCCTTAACCAACCCAAATGATCCAACTTGTATAGCACTGTTGGAACTTTGATCATCAGATCTCCAACGTCTGTTGTCGAAAATAAAGATGAAATGACAAATCTTTTTGGGTTTAAGAAATAGGAAACTGTACAAACATATTTACAAACATCTTTTTGTGAATTTTGTGCAAGAGGATCATATCAGTTTTTTGAGACTTATCACAACACCGTTGATCTTGATTAATCATTAAATCTTAAACAAATTCACTTCTAATTGTCAGTATTGTTGTCCACTTAAACTTCTACACAGATTTTCAATTGATTCAAGATACGAATTAGTGTTGTAGAACTAACTTATTCGCGTGTCCCACCTCAGAATATACTCCCGTATCAAAATTCCCTAGATTCAGTCTTACAGGTGAGTATACCAATCTGATATTTGTATCTGGGTTAGTGCGAGACCTTGAGAGCTCAGGTATGAACTACCGTTCAATCAAGGAGATGAAGGCTCGACTTTTGGTGTGTTTCCTTTAGGGAATCTTTTTTTCAACTGTAATTAATTCGTATCTTTCGATATTTTATCATTTTTATGCAGAGGGTAAGCTTTAAAAGCGCATAAAGTATTATATGAGGTCTAGGCCATTGCTTCCGCAATATCAGAAGACTAGGTATAATACCCCAGATATCAAACAGTATAAAGACCTAGTATCTCAGGATCAGGCAATCTCTCAAACAAGATTTCGGGGGTTACCCAAATATCCGAGAGATGTTACCCGCGAGATAAGCAAGTATTGATATTTAGGTTTATATCTCGAATACAATCTACTAATCGTGTGAAGTCTACTATCACATCAATAGTGAGACTCGTTTAAAATCATTTTGACTTTTCAATTCTTTAGCATGTTGTGATAGTCCATTGATGTACTATCATTTCCTCTTTTCACAACAAAACTCATTTTTTATTTTTCAATGTTTTTGTATTTTTGAAATTTTATCATGTTTTTGTATTTTCTATAAACTTTCTCCCCTTAAAATTAAAAACATATTTTTGTGTTTTTGGTTTTATCAAAAGCAGTAAAGAAACTGTACAGAAAACCTGACAACTAGACGCAGATCACTTCTGATCGCCGTCCTCCTCGGCCACACAATCTACCACCCTCCCAGAAAACAAATTCTTTAACCCGTTCAATTTTAAAAGATAATTAAATCTTGTTTTATCAAAGGGTTTTGTGTAAAAATCAGCTCTCTAATCATCGGTGTGAATATAATCAATTCGAATCAATTTCTTTTCGTAGCAATCACGAATAAAATGATGTCGAATCTCAATATGTTTTGTTTTAGAGTGCTGAACCGGATTTTTAATGAAATTAATGGCTGCCTCATTGTCCAAAAAAATTGGCGTATCTAAGAATTGCAAACCATAGTCCCTCATTTGCTGTTGGATCCAGAGGATCTGAGAATAACAACTGGAAGCTGAAACGTATTCAGCCTCACAAGTCGAGAGAGCGACTGTGGTTTATTTCTTGCACTGCCAAGTGATTAGCTGAGTTCCGAAGAACTGACAACCATCTGTTATGGACTTTGCGTTCAACTTACAGCACCCGAAGTCAGAGTCAGAGTATCCAGTTAGAGAGAAGTCACCGGATCGGGGATACCACAAGCCGGTGCTTGGGCAACCTTTGAGATACCGTAAGATTCTCTTCACTATCTGCATGTGCGATGCTCTGGGACTTGACTGGTACCGGGCGCAGAGGCAAGTTGGATACGTGATGTCCGGTCGTGATGCTGTCAGATACATTAACGATCCTATGATTGACCGATATTGCGTTTCATCCACTTTCTCACCACTTTCATCCGGACTTATGCCATGATTCAAAGCTAGGGGTTGATGTGGGAGATGATTCGGACATATTGAATTTGTCCAACACATCATTCACATACTTGGTCTGGTGTATGAATATTCTATCGGGCAGTTGCTCAACTGGAAGCCCGAGAAAGAACTTCATCTCCCCCATTGAACTCATTTCAAACTTCTTTTTCATGACCTTCTCAAACTCTTTACACAACTCATCGTTCGTCGATCCGAAAATGATATCATCAACGTATATTTGCATGATGAGAAGATGTCCTGCAACCTCTTTAGTGAACAAGGTACTATCGACAGTCCCTCTGGTGAACCCGTTGGTCAGCAGATGCTGGGAAAGCGTCTCTTACCAAGCTCTCGGGGCCTAGTGCAATCCGTATAACGCCTTGTCGAGTAGATACACCTTGTCTTTGTGTACAGGAGGTAAAACCCGGTGGTTGACCGACATACACTTCTGCTTTAATCTTTTCGTAAAGGAATGTAGATTTGACATCCAGTTGGTAGACCTTGAAACCCTTCCATGACGCGAACGCCAAGAAGATTTTGATTGCCTCAAGTCGAGCAACGGGCGCATATACTTCAGTAAAGTCAATCCCCTCTTGCTGACTAAATCCTTGGACTACCAAACATGCTTTGTTCCTTACTATAACCCCTCTATCATCTCTTTTACATTTGAAGGCCCAATTGGTCTTGATCAACTTCTGATCTGCCAGGAGATCAACCAACCTCCACACTCCAAGCTTTTCAAACTGTAGTAGCTCCTCTTGCATTGCATTTACCCAACTCTCTTCGGTTAATGCTTCTTTATACGTTTTCGGCTCTACCTGCGAGATAAAACATTTTAATGAGAACTCTTCTTGTAAAGGTGCTATAGAGGAATAAAAACATGTAAGCCCTTTGTTTATTTGATCGCGGGTTTTCACGCCGCTTTGAAGGTCAGCAATGATTTGTTCTGACGGATGGTAAGATAATGTTCTTGGCATGACTGTATCAGGTACGCTCACTTCCGATTGCAAAATTGTTATATTCTGATCACCCGTGTGATCAACAGCATTTGAAATCGCAATATTTAGTTCCTCGTCATAAATCGGATCGGTTTCCGATTCTGAGTCGTCAGATTGATAAATATTGGAGCTGTTTCTTCTGGTGGTACATGTGCAGTTCCACTAGGACCAGCCTCATGATCATTTGAACCCACGGTGGGCGAGGAAACTATCAACGGTCTCGGCACTTGTTCTTGTGAAAGAGACTGCTGTTGTTGGTATAAGAACGCCAGTTCCTCCTCACTCGGCTCTGTTGGTAGATGGAATGACTCCCAAAGATTCTCGTAATCAAATAGCAACCTGTTTCTGGGAAGTTGACTCGGAGCAGTAAACCGCTGACAATCAACGTGCTGAACTTGTATGATCTTCCCCAAACTTGGAACAAAAACTCTCTTCAACGGACTAGCGTAACCTACAAAAAAACCTTCATTAGCTTTAGCACCAAATTTACCGTCTGGATCAATGAATGTGCATGGTGATCCAAATGGTTCTAAAAACTTCAGATTTGGTTTGTAAAGATGTAGCAATTCAAAACAAGTTTTCTTGTACTTCTTCACCGTAAGAACCCGATTTAGTGTGTAACATGTTGTAGCAACCGCTTCACTCCAAAAATATATCGGTAGTTTCGAATCTGCTAACATTGTACGAGCTGTTTCGATCAACGTACGATTCTTTCTTTCTGCGACACCGTTTTATTGAGGAGTATATGGTGCGCTGAACTCATGAAGAATGCCTTTATCGTTGCAAAATTCGAGCATACGGTTGTTCTTGAATTCTGTGCCATTGTCGCTTCGAATTCGTCTAATCGGCAGTTTGTACAGATTTCCATCTTCTTGAATAGCTTCATCAAAGAATCAAACGTTTCGTCTTTTCTCTCTAGAAACATCACCCAGGAGAATCTTGTAAAATCGTCAATAACAACTAAACAGTATAGATCTCCACTTATGCTTTTCACATTTACGGGTCCGAAAAGATCCATTTGGAGTCTTTCGAGCGGTAGTCTGATGGAGTTCAAGAGCTTTTTCGGGTGAGATTTCTTCGTCTGCTTCCCTTTCTTGCATTCAACACAGTCATCGTTAAGATGGAAGCTTTTCAGATTAACTCATTCTACAAGATCATTATGAACTAAAAAGTTCATCTTTCTCAAGTGAATATGCCCCATTTTACGATGCCACATGATGGATTCTTTTTCAGTCACCTTCGTTTTACTCACAAAACATTGTGCCTTTATATCTGTCGTTGTTGCAACGCTCATGTCCAATATATAAAGATCGTTTTCACGAGGAGCGCGCATCAACACCATTTCTTCTGGGATTCTAAACCCTGGTTTGAGAATCAGATATTCATCTTTTGTGAAATGAACAGTGAACGACTTATCACAAATCTGAGAGATGCTCAACAGATTGTTTTCTAACTCAGCGATGTAATTCACTTTATCGAACGTTACGACCCCGTTAGTAAGAATTCCTTCTCCAACAATTCTTCCACCTTCAGTTCTAGCAAACCCGACATAACCTCCATTGATTGATTTGACGTCGTATAGCAGTACTAACATCCCTGTCATGTGCCGTGAGGCGCCGCTATCCATTATCCAATTAGAAAATAGACCTTGGAAGCCCCTGCACACATCAAAAGACATTTACTTAAATAATGATGCCCAAGATTTTTCAACATTTGGTATAATACCAAAGACAATATTATGAGTTACTTTGTCAACTTTTGGAATGTTAAAAACAACATTTGCAACATTAGGTTCGGGTTTTGATTTTAGATCTCCTTCCTTGATAGGTGGGAATTCTTTAATCAACTTATCTAACTCAAAATCACTTTTCTCATCGGTGGTTGCACAGATTTTTGATTCAGATTTTAAAACCTTTTCCATTTTCTTTTCCTCAAAAGAATGTTTAGGTTTCATCACCCATGATTGACTTTGGGAAGTCTTTGTTTTTGGATAAATCTTTGAAGTCTTTTGTGATTTTGAAGATTCACCAATTTCAAAAGTTGATTTTGGTTTATCCTCTGACTTCAATGATTCACCGTGTTTTAGAATACGCACGGGGGATACCATAGGTGATTTTCCCTTAACATCATTTGAAACTTTTAGTTTTGGTTTATTGAAAACTGGTTTTATTATCTTTTTGACACATTGTTTTGCCATGTGACCGATTTCATTGCATCGATAACAGATTCTTTTGTCATATTCAAAAAAAGTGGATCTGCTGGTCTCGTCTCTTATCTTTTTGGCTGCAATAAAATTGTCAACTGCTTGCTTACTAAAGATATAATCCTTTTCGACTTCTGTGTTATTACCAGCCACAAACACTTCACTTAATTTTTCTTTTGGCTTAACTTATTTCTTAGCCATTTTCTTCTCAAAACCGACACCTTTCTTTTTGAAATTATTACCATGTCTCTTGTTACTACTATTGTTACCCACCCATTCATTTTTCTTTCCCGGGTTGTTAATCGGTTGTTTAACAAAAGATTTTTTCGGTTTTGAAAAGAACGAATTGTTGTTAATTTCTGAGATATCAATTTCCACAAGTTTAAAAACTTTTTCAAGATTTTCCAGGTTCGCATTCTGAATCAGGTACTCAAAATCAGTATATAGTTTGTCAGTTCTGGTCATAGTGTAAACCACAATGATTGAATTGTCATCCAAAACTTTATCTGATTTTGGTATAAACTTACCAAGAAAGTTTCCATCATCTTCAGAATCTGAACTGGAATTCTCAAAATGAGTTTTAACCATTTCGAAATCAGTGTTATCACTCTCTTCATCCAACACTTGGTCTACAACTGTTTTAACCAATTGTGACTCATTGTCGGTGTCAGATGCAGAGAATGTAACATCTATGTTTTCCGGTAACTCATTCTCTTCTGTTCTTAGTTTGAGATTCAATGCCTTCTCCACCCCGTCTGGATATTTCTAAGTATAATGATTCCACATTGGGGGTGGAACATTGTTGAAAGCTGGTTTAACATCAGGTTGTTGAGGAACGATCTGATCAATCACACATGAAGATGAAAGATAACTGATCAACTTTTTGTCGACTCTTTCTGTCTCAATGCGCATCAGTTCAAGTTCCTTCTTTAGAGATGAGATTGTGTCCAGATGGATGTTAATCGACATTTGTTTATCCATGACCGTAGCTTTGAGCAAATTAACAATTTTATCATTTTCTAGACTCTCATTTTGAATCATTTTGATTGATCGTGACAGAGTGTCAAAAGCCTCTTTAACATCATTAAAATCAAATTTTATTTTGTCGTTAAACTTTTTCAACTCTTGAAACTGTTTTTTCTTTTTCAAGACAATCCATGCATGGTTTTAAACAGTTTTTGCATGGCTTTTCAAGAATTGGATCAACTTTTTCAGAAATCTTTTCTTGTTTGTTATTTTTACTTTCTGATTTACCAAACTCTCCGGACTCAGACTCAGATTTCTCTTCGGATTCGGACTCCACTTTTTCTAATTTTTCATCGGACTCGGACTTCTTTCCTGATACTGACTCATTTTCAACTGACACTGACTCTTGAGTTGCATCTTTGGTCTCATTGTTATCAGAAGGTGTTTTAGTTTGTTCTACCTCTTGTAGTTTGACCATTAGAGCTTTGTCTGCTATTTCTTTCAAAGTCTCTTCATTCATTTCCTTTGAGACATCAATGATCTCTTGAACCGGAGTTTTTTCAACTTCGTACTGTGGGCAAAAACCAGTAGTCGGTTCACCAAAGAATCCTGCAAAAGAATCAAACACATTAGAAGGCATTATAGATTTAAATGCATTAATAATAACCTCCTGTTCAGACTGATAATAATAGACCGCTTCTGCCTCTTCTTCTAGATCAGCAAACTTTCTTCAACTTCAGGAACACATTCCTCGATTTCCGGCTCTTCAACAATTTCAGCCATCATTGCAAGACGACTTCCTGGAATGTACTTATCCCAACTGAAGCCTTCTGGAAGCTTTTCGTCATCTTGATTTACTAAAAGAGCTTTTTCTGTTTGGTTGGATGGACTGTTCTCAATTTGAGGTTGTGGATTGAATGGTTGTTGACTATTTTTATGATAGATGGTATGTCGGTAATAGTCGTTGGCGAATGGATTTTGGTGGTTATTCACTTCTCTATTCGGACATTTGCGTTTGAAGTGCCCCTTTTCTTTACACTTGAAGCAATTAACCTTCGATTTGTCGAATCCAAGTTTAGGATCAGGACTTGCGAGACTACTTCTTCCGGTAATTTCCATGAACCTCTGAGCTCTTCTCACAATGCTCACCATACCCCGTTTTGTGTCAATGAGTTCCATTTCCTCAGGATCAATTTGATCGTAATCTTCTTTAGTCATGTCTAGGTTACCAATTCGTCCGGCTACTAGACTCTCGTAAGATTCAAGTACAGAACCTAGAAGTGCTATATGCTACTCTGCGGCTGTCTCGGTAAAATCTTGACCATTTTTTGATATTCACAGCGATATTGCACAACATCCCATGACTATAACTCTGATTGTTTGAACCAGACGAACTTTGAGAAGAAACTTGTTCTTGATAACTCTGAACCTTAGGATTCGGTTCGTAATTTGAAAACGGTGAACTGTTGTTGTTAGACGTGCTTTGAGGTACTCCTGATGAAGAATCTGCACTGAATGTCGTTTGAATCTTTGGACTTTGAGTAGATGTGGCAGATGAGTTTCCTTTGTAATAAAGCTGAACATCTTGCTGTACGTTTGCAGATTTCATTTTCCTCATCTTCCGCATTTCAAGCTCATGACCTTCAATTCTCTCGATAAATGTACTCAAATTGAAACCCAGGTACTCCAAATTGTTCTTCAAGACCAATAAGAATGTACCCCACTCTTCTTGTGGTAGTGCGTCAGCCAACTTATCAACCCACTCTTCGTCTGATTTATTCATACTCAAACGTTTCATCTCCAATACCAAGTGACAATACCTCGCACTCAATTCTTTTGTTGATTCTCCACTGATAGCAGTAAATATATCAAATTCCTTTTTCAGTAGCGCCTTTTTGCTTTTGATCATTGAAGCACTTCCAAGAAATTTGAGTTTAAGAGCTTTCCAAATAGATTGTGCGTTACCCTGATGCTGTAACAGTACAAAAATATCTTCCTTAATTGCCTGCTGCAATATGTTGACCATCTTCTTCTCGGCTTTAAAGTGTTTTTGTTCAGCCGGAGTTAACGAGTTAATTGTTTTCGGAATACCAGCATCACTTGTTGGAACTACATATTTTGTTTCAACTTTCAGCCAACATTCGAAGTGATTCGCCTGAACCCACGTGCGAAATCTATCTTGCCACCCCGAATAATCTTCAATGTTAAGTAGTTTCGATGGTTTTTGCATGGTTCCTAGCTCGTTCTCCATATTCACATTCTGGGCTATACTTGCTGGAGTTTGAGCTGCTGTCAAACCTCCCCTGAAAAACGCATTGTAAAACTCTTGATTGTCCATTTTTAAACTTTGGAAAATGTTTTTGAAAATTTCTAAGTTTTGAAAAATCTCAATTTCAAGCGAACTGACTTCCACACGATCTAGATTCTCAAACGAACTGGAATTCAAACGAACTGGATTTCAAATATCCTGATTTCAAACGACCTGAGTTTCAAACGAGCTGAAAGTTTCAAACAAACTTGACTTCCAATCCATGCGAAGTGACAAGTTTTTGTTAAAAGAAATTTCAGTTCGTGCGATCTGACGAAATCACACGACCTGGATACTCAATTCGTGCGAACTAGTCATACGGAGTGAAAATTTCAAACGATTTGGTCCAACTTGTGCGAGCTGGACAAAAATTTCACGCAATCTGACACAAAATCCACACGATCTGACATTTTTGACAATTTTGGATCAGTTTTAGTTCAATTTATGGTCTGTAACTTTGTATGATTGTTAAAAATGATGTTTTACACTCAATATCCAAAATTCAGTCCATTTTGTCTATGAATTCGTCTGAAAATCCAAGAAAGAGTAGAAGAATGTGATTCTAAACCATTCAAAACACTGATATCAACTGATTTGACTCATCCTGAGCTCTGATACCACTTGTAGGATCGAGGATTCGTCCAAAACGGGTTGGTCTGAGTCAAATCTGAGTCTCTAGAAAGGCGGAATCAGACTAGAAACCTTGCATCAGTGTTAGAATAGGAGTAGAAGAGTATAAATACATTTTAAACATGTTTTCCATTGATTATAAACGTTTTCGTACGGAGAGAATTCGTCAGCACTTCGTGGCAAGATTCTATGAAAAGTTACAAATGAAAAACTCAACAAGCCTATTTATAGGCACACCAGGTCGCACGAGGTCATACATCCACTTCGCACGAACTGGCTACTTCCAGTTCGTGCGACCTGACCATATAAACATTCAGGTCGTGCGACCTGGACATAATACATACAAAACTTAACTTTTAACCTATTACATCATACATGACATGACTCAGACTGATGACGTAGGCGATAGACATTGCGCATCAACAGGTCCCAAGGTGCAATCCGATCGGGTGGCTGTCCGGTCGGGTGGCAATCCGATCGGATGGCAATCCATCACAGACGACCTGATCGTCTTCTTCACTTGGTTGTTTTGATAGTTTTGTGTTTTCTCGAGGCAGTGTGATAATGTGTCAAACAACAGAAACCTTGTCAAGACCCTTGTGACCCGGTCGGACAGGAATCACCTAAATCCGACCCGTTCTAGTCACTGGTTCGTGACGGTTTTCATGTGTAACCCAAAATCAGTATCCTCATGGATAGAATCCCGATCTTGAACCAACCAACACTAAGAACGAGTAGGAGATCAGAAAAAGCTCTGATTCTATCGGTTTTGAGTGCATTGAGTGTAAAAGAGTTGAAAGAAAGTTAGAAACCATCCTTCAATCCTTTTCCACCTCTAATATGTTCGGATGTATGCAAGATCTTTGTTTATTTGTGTGTAAATCGTTCAGATCTATGTTGTTCTTGGTGGATTGAGGACAAAACATGAAGTTCCTAAGAACACCATGACGACATCATCCTAGAACACCTTAAATCTAGTGATTTTACGGTTAAAAGTTAAGATTCAAAAGATAGAAAGGTGTAGGAGTGCGTGTAGATCTAGAAAGTACAAGATTTAGGTTGAATACTTACAAGAATCGTGAGAAATCGGAATAAAAGTAGGCAAAGAGCACTAGTCGGACGAGTGGTGCAGAAAAGGTAAGTTTGTGATGTGACAAGAGGTATTTATAGGGTTTCCCAAAAAGGAAAGTGGGAAAAGTGGAGGAGAGTGGCTGGTCGATCGGGTGGTAGCCCGATCGGATGGCACCTCGACCGAGTGGCAACTCGCTCGGGTGGCAGTCCGGTCGGGTGGCAGCTCGGTCGGCTGGCCACTCGAGTGGAGCGTTTGGCGCGACGAGTTTTGCGGTTTTAAGCGTTGCGATGCGATAGAGTTTCTCATTCAAATTACATTTAATCCCAACCACTATATCTAACATACAGTCACCCTATTTAACTTACGTTTAGCGTTTGCGATTCGATTGCGATGGCGTTTCGATTGCGTTTCGATTGATCACCACATTAAAACATAAAGTAAACATGCAAAGGTAACACATAAGTAACACACACGTAAAATAATATCCAGAACGCATAAATCGGGTTGCGAGTGCGATTGCGATAAGCGATAAAACATGCGATAAATAGCGATTAAATAGCGATAAAACCTCGATTATTTCAAGTACTCCACATAATACAACTAATGTAACAAAGCAAATAGATTATCTACAAGTCAAAGAAGTCAAAACAGGAATTGAGCAAGGAGTGACAGATCGCAATTAGCAATCTTTTCTTCCTTCGACTTCAACCTTGACTTTGACTTTGACTTTGACTTTCGAAACACGGGGTGTTACACTCAAGCACATGCTTTGCAATGCTCCTGTTCTTGCTTTATCTGACGGAAACGACGACTTCATTGTCTATTGTGATGCCTCAAACCTTGGTCTTGGTTGCGTTCTCATGCAGCGGGACAAGGTTATCGCATACGCGTCTCGTCAGCTCAAGATCCACGAGAAGAACTATACAACCCATGACCTCGAGCTAGGTGCAGTTGTTTTCGCGTTGAAGATTTGGCGACACTACCTGTACGGTACCAAGTGTACAGTCTTCACCGACCATAGGAGCCTACAACACATCTTCAGCCAGAAAGAACTTAATATGCGTCAACGCCGATAGGTGGAACTTCTCAACGATTACGACTGTGAGATTCGTTATCATCCTGGCAAAGCAAATGTCGTTGCCGACGCCCTCAGCAAACGAAGCTATTTGCATAGCGTTCATAATGTTCAAGCCCAGCATCATCTCGAAACTCTCATTCGTGAAGCCCAACATGCATGTTTTACCGAGCGCACTTTGAAGAAGAAAAGGATTCTCAACGATGGAGCCCAGTTAGTGAATAAATCGAATAGGATATTCCATTATCTGGACCGAATTTGGATCCCTAAGCGGACCGATTTATGACAGATTCTGATGGACGAAGCCCACAAGTCTCGATATTCTATTCATCCCGATGCCAATAAGATGTACAAGGACCTTCGCTAAAAGTACTGGTGGCCGGGCATGAAGAAAGATATCGCTCTCTATGTTTCGAAGTGCCTGACTTACTCGAAAGTCAAAGCCGAGCATCAAAGACCCTCTGGATTGCTTGTGCAACCCGAGATCCCGATGTGGAAGTGGGAAAGCATAGCTATGGACTATATCACGAAACTCCCGCGTACAAACTCAGGTCACGATAGCATCTGGGTTATCGTCGATCGCTTGACCAAATCTGCTCACTTCTTGCCAATACGAGAAGACTACAAGGTAGAAACATTAGCCCGAATCTACAAAAACGAAGTTATCTGTCGACACGGTACGCCTCGCGACATCATCTCTGACCGCGATGGTCGGTTTACCTCGCGTCTATGGGAAACGTTTCAAGCTGCTCTCGGTACTTCGCTTAATCTAAGTACCGCTTTCCATCCCCAAACCGACGGTTAAACTGAAAGAATGATTCGTACTTTGCAAGACATGCTTCGCTCATGTGTCTTAGATTTCAGTGGTAATTGGGACGCATATTTACCTCTAGTTGAATTCTCGTATAATAACAGTTATCATTCTAGTATATAAATGGCACCTTTCGAGGCATTGTAAGGAAGAAAATGTCGATCGCCAATTGTGTGGCATGAGATCAGAGATGCGCAGCTAAACAGTCCTGAGCTACTACAAGAAACAACTGACAAAATCCTCCAAATTCGAGACAAACTGCTGAAAGCTCAGAGTCGTCAGAAAAGTTACGCCGATAGACGACGCAAGCCCCTTGAATTTGACGTTGGCGACCATGTACTCCTAAAGGTATCCCCTTGGAAGGGTGTGGTCAGATTCGGCAAAAGAGGAAAGCTCGCGCCTCGATATGTTGGACCCTTTAAGATTCTGTAAAGAATCGGAAAAGTGGCCTACAGACTCGAACTACCGGAGGAACTTAACAACGTCCACCCGACTTTCCATGTATCGAACCTCAGAAAGTGCCTGGCTGAGCATGATTTACAAGTTCCTTTAGAGGACCTCCAAATAAATGAAACACTACACCTCGTGGAGAAGCCTGTCGAGATCATGGACCGGGAGACCAAGCAGCTCAAGCGCTCACGCATACCCATTGTGAAGGTCCGATGGGAAGGCAAACGAGGCGCAGAGTTCACTTGGGAACTCGAAGGCGGTATGAAGGCGAAGTACCCGCAGTTGTTTGTTACGGCTGAAGCCTAATTTCGGGACGAAATTCCCTTAACAGGGGTAGGCTATAACACCCCGTGTTTCGAAAGTCAAAGTCAAAGTCAAAGTCAAGATTGAAGTCAAAGGAAGAAAAGATTGCTAATTGTGATCTGTCACTCCTTGCTCAATTCCTGTTTTGACTTCTTTGACTTGTAGATAGTCTTTTTATTATCGCATTAGTTGTATTATGTGGAGTACTTGTTAATAATCGAGGTTTCTCCGCTATTGATCGCGTGTTGTATCGCTTCATCGCTTAACGCAATCGCACTCGCAACCCGAATTGCGCGTTCTGGATATTGTTTTACGTGTGTGTGTTGTTTATGTGTTACTTGTGCATGTTTGTTTACATTATAATGTGGTGATTAATCGAAACGCAGTCGAAACCCTATCGTAATCGAATCGCAAACGCTATACACAAGATAATTATAGTGATTGTATGTTAGATATAGTAGTTGGGATTAAAGTGTAAATCCTATCACATCGTAAAACTCAACGCACGAAACGAAAACGCCGAACTCTAACCGTCGGAGCCACTCGATCGAGTGACAGCTCGATCGGATGGCCATCCGATCCGATTGCCATCCGATCGGATTGCCACCCGATCGGACAGCCACCCGATCGGACAGCCACCCGATCGCACTTTCCTTTTTGGGAATCCGTATAAATACCTCAACTGTCACATCACTTGATGTGACAGCTCCTCTCACTCGACCCAGCGCTCTCAAGCCTCTTTCTCTCGATTTCTCGCGATTCTTGTAAGTTTTTCAACCCAAATCTTGTACTTTCTTGATCTACACGCACTCCTTCATCTTTCTATCTTTTGAATCTTAACTTTTAACCGTGAAATCACAAGATTTAAGGTGTTCTTGGATGATGTCATCATGGGGTTCTTATGAACTTCATGTTTTGGCTTCAATCCACCAAGAACAACTTAGATCTGAACGATTTCCACAAGAATAAACAAAGATCTTGCATAGATCTGAACATATTCAAGGTAAAACAGATTGAAAGATGGTTTTCTAACTTTCTTTCAACTCTTTTACACTCAATGCACTCAAAACCGATAGAAGCGGAGCTTGTTCTGATCTTCTACTCTTTCTTAGTGATGTATCGGTTCAAGATCTAAATTCTATCCAGGAGACTACCGATTTCGGGTTAAAGATTGAACGCCGTCCCGAACAGTTAACTGGTCGGACTAGGGTGATTCCTATCCGATCGGGTCACTTGAGTCTAGACGAGGTTTCTGATTGTTTGGCACGTATCACATCGTCTCGATCAAACTACAAACCCTCAAAACAAACAAGTGACAAGACGATCAGGCCACCGGGAAGGATTGCCGTCCGATCGGCTTGCACTTGTTCCACACTTAAGCATTTATTCAAATAATTCAAGGTTTTAAACGTTGAACGGATTACCGTCCGATCAGATTGCCATCCGATCGAACAACCATCCGATTATGTGATGTTTGGAACTTCAACACTTAAACAATTTTCAACATGTTCAATGCATAAACAAAGACCAATGGATTGCCACCTGATCGGATTGCTATCCGATCGAGTGACAAACTGCTGTGAACTTGTTCTCACTAAGTGTCCACCAATCGGATCGTCACTCGATCGAACCACCGTTCGGCCGTTCAATCGATCGACCTGAAGAGTAAAGATACTTCTCTGTTTTCAAAATGCTACAACGAAAACTTTAAATGGCAAACCATCATACACAAACACATCCTTCCCAAACGAGGTAGCAATCCAATCGAATGGTCACTTGATCGGATGACCATCCGAACTGATTGTCACCCGATCGATCGGCAATCCGATCGGATTACCGTCCGATCCTATGACACCTTGCACCGTTTTACGCGCCACTTATCATTTATGCTATCGTTAACTGTTCAGGCTAATCTCTCTCAGCGATCCCTTCAATCCAAGGTTGTGTTTATTTATTAAGCACAATCTGTGAGTATACTCGAACCCCTTTTGCTTTACGCACTTTTGGGTGTTACATACGTTATCTATATTCAAATCACATCTATCACACAACCCAAACACTATTTAAACGCTAACCGCTATTGCATATTATAAGTGACTCGATGAATGCTTGTTTGTTATGTTAACACATTGATTGATGTCTACCAGCCTTAGCAACGATAGTACTATAGTTTGGATCAGCAACTGTCGTGGACAGGGGTTGTTAAGGATATTACTTCACGTGTTTGCAGTGGTGAACATGTGTTGCGCACTCGTTACTCGCAGTCATTGGTATTGATAGTATCTTTGTCGATAACTTACATGCATCAGATTATACGTTGTACATGCTGGTTATGCGTAAACTTTTTCGAATTTCTATATGCTATTATCAAACTTGTATGCTCACCTTTACATTTTATGTATTGACTTTTATTTTAATGTATGTGACAGGTGTTTAGGATGCTATCTGCTAGGATGTGGTGTTTTCATGCTTTTATGGAATCGAGTAGGATGGAGTCTAGAAACAAAGACAATTTATCTTTTATTTAAATCTTAATCGTCGAAACAATTTAATTTGTCTATGAGATACTGTGTCTGTAATAACTGATTTACTAAGTACGTTTTGGTATGGGACTTGACTTAAATATTTGGTAAAATTAGCTGTTATGGATTTCTCCTGGACAATCTTTTTCGCTCAGTGCCGCGCCCCGATGTTTCCGTCATCGATTGGGGTGTGACATTCGGTACCGGTCCGGTACGGTACCGGTTTTTACCCTCAAATACCGGTACCGTACCGGTACCGAACCGTACCGGGTATATATTCGGTACCGGTACCTACTTTTGGGGATTTTCGGTATCGGTACTTTCGGTGGTACCGGTTTGGTACCGGTCGGTGCCGAGCTCATCCCTACCCCCGAATATTACGGTTAGAAGTGTAAAATTTCTTCTTTTAGTCCGAAAATTTTAAAATTATATAGGATTGTCCCCCAATTATTTTGCCTAAATATTTATACAATATATAAATTGGGTCCCATGACTTTCCGCCTTTTTAAAACTTTTGGTTAAGCTCCGCCACTGTATGGTAGGTTGCCATATTACCAATTTCTTGATTACAAGTAATATAACCCTAATTCTAGGTCTATAATGAAAGGCTTTTGTACTTGAAATTCACTAATTCTTCATCAACTCCAAAGTAATAAAAATGAGTCGCTATTTGCAGTGGTGGACGTAGGTCGGTTTACACAAAGCAACATAAATCCTTCGTGTTCTTTAGTTTCTGCATTTGTGAGCGTGTTTTTACGTTTGCTACAATACCGCCCCTACAGTACATCGCATATATGTCCAGAAATTTCCTTCCTTCGGAAGTGGTTGTTGACCTTGTCGGTCAACTGTTTTCACACAATACTTAAATAATATATATGATTTACTTGATCTTGCCATAAAAGACTAGTATTTTCTTTTCTTTTCATCAAGGGCGGACCCAAGCCCACTTCAAGGTAGGCGGGCGCACCCCCGGGGAAAAAAAAATTAGTGTTAAATTCTGTCGAAAATCCCGTCCGCACCCTTTGGAATTTTTCGTCCGCACCCCTTGGATTTTTCGACCGCACCCTTGAACGCACCCCTTAGGTAAAAAGTGTTATCAATTTATATTTTAATTTTTTGGTAAACTCTTATTTAAAAAAAAAAAATACTACATAAATTATATAACTTTTAATACCTAACTAACTAAACCCAAATACTCATACATTTACCCACTTATAATTCCTAACTAGCTAGCCCATTAAGTCTTAGCCCATTAACCAAACCCAACAATTTTTCAAACTATAATAAAATAATTAAAGCCCAAAACCTTTATAAATTCTCTCCCGCTCTCTCCCTCTCTTGCTTCCCTGCACTGCCAACGAACAACATCACCCAGCGACAACAGTCCAGCAGCCGGCGACCACCGTAATCAGCCACCATACCACCGTCGTTTGACACCAAATCTAACCGGAATCCGAACACGGGTAAGTTTCTTTGTATTTTGATGATTTTGGTTGATATTATAGGAGAAAAAAAGGTAATAAAGTTGTTAAATAGGTTTGAAATTTTGTGTGTTTTGACGTTGTTTATGGTTTTTTAGGTGATTTTTAGGGTGATTATGTTGTTTATATATTTTTACGGTGATTACAACTAAAGTTATGATTTCTAGACTTGAATAGTTGAAAATTAAAATTGAAACATTATGTTATGGAGCGATAAAATTATGTTATATAGAGAAAGAATTGTTTAAAAATTTAGTTTTAAGTGATGTTTTGGATAGATTTCAAAAAATGAAAACCCGTAGGGCGTCGACGTTTTAATTATGTTTGTAACAAAGTTTACATGTTTTTGATTATTATATAAATTTAGTTTGATGTTCGTTTGTTTTACATGACCCGACCCGACCCGATACGAACCGATTTTTTTACTCATATAACTAGGGGCCTAAAATTTTTAAAAATGTTCCACACCTCCATGGAAAAATTCCTGGGTCCGCCACTGCTTTTCATGACACGCGTAGAATTACTTATGAAAACTGAACACAAGGAAATTTATACCTGCAAAACGGGCGGAGTGGGGTTACAAGTTAAGGTTGTTCATTTGAAAAGCTACTATTCATTTGGGGGGGGGGTCAAGAGCATATCTATTTATATACCAACCAACCATACCCAGTAAATCCTATAAATAGCAAAACTACTTATAGGGTCTGGGGAGGGTGGGATGTAGACAGACCTTGCCTCTATCCCTAGGGATAGAGAGGCTGCTTCCAGAGAGACCTTCGGCTCCAAGCATATCTATTTATATATATATTTTAAAATGTGAAACCGAGAAATTTATTGAATCCTTTATATAAAAACTAGGTTAGAACCCCGTGTATTACACGGGTTGAATAAATGTAATTTTATATATTAAATAATAAAAAATTATATCTGAAACTCGCATATTTTACGGGTTAAATAAATGTAATTTTATATATCAAATAGTAAAAAAAAAGTTATCTTTAAAAACTATGTGTATTACACATATTAAATAAATGTAATTTTGTATACTAAATACTAAAATCGTCGTATCTTTAAAAAGCCGTGTATAATCGGGTTGAATAAATCTACCAAATGATAAAAAAAAATTACATCCTTAAAACCCCGTATATTACACATGTTGAATAGATTTAAAAAAAGAGTTATATCTTTAAAAACCATGTGTATTACACAGACTATATAAATGTAATAAATACTAAAAACATCGTATCTTTAAAAAACTCGTATATAGTCGGGTTGAAAAATCTACCAAATAATAAAAAAATAATGTATTCTTAAAAATCTCGTGTATTACACGTGTTGAATAAATCTAATTTTACATAGCAAATGATAAAAAAAGTTATATCTTTAAAAACTTCATGCATTACACGAGTTATATAAATGTAACTTTGTATAGTAAATAATAAAAGTTAACTTTTTAAAAACCCCATGTTTTACATGAGTTGAATAAATATAATTTTGTATACCAAATAATAAAAAAAAGTTATATTTTTAATAAATTAGGATAACATTTAATATTAATTTATTATTTATATATTTAATATAAGATAAGTAGGAAAGAGAGGTATTTGTTTTAAAAATATACTAAATTAACAATTTAGATTTGAGCATAATATTTTATTAAAGTATGATAAGATTTAATATTAATGTATTATTTATTTATTTATTTAGTTAATATAAGATAATTATATAATTTAATCTAACAGTTTGTTGGGCTAAATAATTTTATTTTGATTCATATCTAATTTCTTATAGTTTTTTGGGCCCAATAATTTTATTAACAATTCGAGTTTGGACAATACATAGCAGAACACATATGAACTTTTTATAGCCAAGCCTAACCAGTGAACGAGTGATTTAAAAAGCGAAGATTTTGAAAAACGATGTTTATAAAAAAAAAACTTATAAAAAACAAGTTAACAAGTGTAAGTTTTTAAAAACGCACGGATTTAATAAACGAAAGGTTTAAAAATAATGAATTTTGAAAAAACAAATGGAAGATTTGAAAAAAAAGATAAACCATTCTAAAAAGAAGTTTGAAAAATGAATGATCTTTTGCAAACTTTTTATTAGAATGGTTCATTTTATTTCAAATCTTTCATTTCTTTTGTTTTTCATACACATCGTTTTTTAAAATTTTAAAATGAACGACTTCAAAAAGCGAATTGTTTAAAAAGTTTAAAAACTGTAGGACCGTTGTATGACCTAAGTAGTCAGTTAAGGCGGTTCATCTTTGTGTACAAAAGCGGAATCAGTGTAACAAAGTAACAACAGCTTTTCCTCTTTAATTCCTCTTTATATTACTGAAATCCAAGCTTTTACAATGATTTCTGACAAAAATCCGGCAGCACCTCAGCTTAGATTTCGCTCCAACAGATACTCAAATGAGATCACACATTAAGGTATTTATAGTGTGCTTGATTTCGCTCCAACCAGCAGGAGCGAAATCACCATGATCTCATGAGCGAAATCACTAACTAAACACCTAGGAGCGAAATTACCAATTTACACATCAGGAGCGGAATTAACCTTATACCTGATTTCGCTTCTAATGACACCAAAGTCATTTGGAGCGAAATCTCCCTCTAAAACTACAAATCATATTTTCCGACTCCGTATAATCTATCTAAACCTAAGACTCGATACTGACGTAGTAAACAGACATTTAGTGCACCAACAAAAACCAAATGATTTCAAAAAAGAAAGGTATAAAATGAATTGTTTAAAAAAACTTTAAAAGATAAAGGAATTTAAAAAGAACGATTGAAAACAAATGGTTTAAAAAGTAACAATTTTAAAAACGATAGACGGTTTAATAAAAGGTTAAAATACAAATGATTTTAAAAACGATATTTGTAAAATACAAACGATTAAAGAAAATACATATTTATTTGTATATTTAAAAAGTATTAACAAAATAATAAAATAAACTTGAGTAATTGCATTAATAATCTATTATATATTAAAAAAACTTTGTAATTATCAAAAACAGTCCCTAAGGTATATAATGACCTAATTACCCTTACACTTAACTGTAAAAAGTAACAAAGTTAGTGTCAGGGGCCAAAATCGTTATAAAATGCAACCTTAAGGTTTGATATGTTAAAAGATTATTTTTTAGGCTGAAAGGGTTAAACTAGCTAAATCACAGGGGCCAAAAAAGTAATTTACTCTAACAAAAAAGTAGAGTAAATTAGCTTGTGATCTATTTAAATTTCATTTTTCGTCCCTAAGCTTGAAAAGGGTTTTTTGTATATTTCCCCTTAAAAAACTTTGAAATTGGATATATACCCAAGACAAAAATTAAATTGCATATTTCCCCTCTATTAACTAGTAAAATTACAAATTTACTCATTTTAATTTAATTTATTAAAATTAAATTATAGAAAGACTATTTTACCCTTCATTTTACTAAACTTTAGAAAATTACATATTTACCCTTTTTTTTACTAGTTTTTGTCTTTTTTCACTACTTGCATTTTTTCATGAAGTTTTTTTTTTTATTATTTTTCCTCACGAACTAGAGTAACAATCATAAAAAATACAATTGACAATCATCAAAATAGAAAACAAAATGCCAAAACTTTAATCTATTACGGTACCAAAAAATCATCTCAAAAGAACAACCACAAAAATTCAATGTAACAATATCCAAAAAATGAAAAAGACAATGCCAAAGTTTTGACCATTTGGTACCAAAAAAGTGACCCGAAACAACACACCCGGCTCCCGAAACCACTGTGAACCTTGAAGTGACCCGAAACAACACGCCCGGCTCCCGAAACCACTGCCATCGTTGCCGGACGGCAACTGTCGTCGCCTTTTTGGCTTCAGCCATCATCATCAACATCACCGGGTTCATCATCATCATCATCATAATCTGAAACCCACCGTCTCCGCCGCCGTGAACGGCGGCACTGACGCCGAAAATCTCGCCAGCTCTCTCTCTCACCAATCTCTCTCTCAGCTCCCTCTCTCTCTGTTAACTCTGCAAGGTGGGGTGTGTGTGAGGGTGTGCGGCCGGAGAAGACAGCGGCGTTACTCCGGTTTGCCGCCGGAGATGAAAGAACAAGGGAGAGTTGTGGGGGTGTGGGTGGTGTGTCAGAGAAACAAAAGAAAGCTGTAACACCTCGAAAATTTGTGTTCAGTATATAAACGACACGTGTCATGTAAGACAAAAGCATTATAAACCCGGATTTAGTTAAAGATGTATGGCAGGATTTTTGAACATGTCGACATGTTAATTTACACCTCTGAACGACTTCATTATGAATCCCAAGACCCTAAAATGAATAATAAACATCTAAGTATACCTTTAAATCCGGTGATTACTAACGATAATAGATTCCTAATTGCAAGAATGGGATCCTATGAAATAATGCACGATAAACCTTCATTTATAAATTCCATTATTGTTCAAACCAATAATTCTATTTGATAGGGTAGACACAACTGATCAAGCATGGGTTAAAAGTCTCATACCGACAATTCCTGGCCAGAAATCATAATGCATAAGTTGCCCTTTCAAAGCTAGAAAGGTTATTTTTTTTGCCTTCTGGTAAAGGCTTACGGACCGTAAAGGTCCTGCCTTACGGTCCGTAAGGAGTGCCCAGCGACAGGAAGTTGGCAGTTGGCTGTTATAAACGTTTTAACCGACTTAAGGAGATATTTTCACTCTCATGGGCGACCCCTAACAGTTCCTAGGCACTAGGAACACTTGTAAATGATCTGAGATCAATGCTAGGCTTACTTTTCATGATCGTAATGGATCAAAGGCACTATATAAAGGCCTCATTGTTGCAACTTTGATCATTCACTCCCAACTCAACTTCTGATCATTTCTGGAGCTCAAGGCCATTCCCTAAGCATCCCTAGTCGTGCATTGGACCTTGGTAAGTATGCTTAACCTTTCCTAATTGAGTTTTACTTAGTTGTTAGCTTAGAAGTCAAACCGTCGTAATTAACGTTTGACTTAGCGATTAATCACTAATGGTTCAGTATTTAGTCGAATCAAAGATAGCTATAAGTTGGTAATTATGTGGGCATTAAACCCTTAAAAGGGCACCCTCTGATTCCCGCTCTAACTAGATCAAATGTCGGGTCAAAGTTGTTTAGAAAAAGTCAACAGAATGCTAATTTTCAAATTAACGCATAATTAACAATGTAGAAGACATGTAATCTATTTTATCACTCATATGACTTAGTAATAAGTATAAGAACTGGTCTAAGCTTGTTTGGTCCTACAATTTTCTGTTTTGACCCGGTTCGGAACCGAAAGTCGCAAAACTTTGACTTTTGCTTTGACTTCAGTTCTGATCCGTTTTAGTAAGGTTTAGAGATGCCTTAGGACTTCCTTAGGACCAGGTTACATAATGGTTTAACCCTCTGTGATTGGTTCGTTGATTGTCCATTTCATTTGCACGTTTCCGTTAAATGCTTAAATGTTGACCATAATGCCCTTTTGTCCATAAAACGAGAATTTTGGAAAAGTGAGAGAGCAAAAATCTTTGTTACTAATTTATAAACATGTCCCTAAAGTTTCATAACAGTTCGAGGTCCAGAGTAGGAGTTATGCTAAATAGGGCAATTAAGAAACTTTTGTTAATTAAACGGCGCACTTAGTATAAAACCTATCTAAACCCAACTTTTGACACCAACCTTTTACCCACTGATGTAATATAATATTTTGAGATTTTTAAAGATTTTTTTTAATTATTTTTAACCTGCTCATAACCTAAGGTTATGGCCTTGATTCGGTAAATACCGATTATACCCTTTTCGGGCATAAAACGAGTTCTACATAATATTTTAACACAAATCCAATTGCTACTGATTTTATATAATAAATAAAGTATTTTGAACTATATAAGCTGATCAGAAAACTCAGATTTCCTAGTTAACCTGGAAATCGCTTAAAATGGCCTTTTAAGTGTAATTAAACGTATAATTTGGGTTTAAAACCATTTTGTCATGTAAGGCTTACTACCTACTGATATAACTTGTTAAAGTAAGTGGTTTTACTGATTACTTCAGACCCAAACATCAGAATTATAAATAATCTCTTTTATAATCTTTAAAATGACCAAAATACCCCTACGGGGCTTATATTGAGATTAAACTCGTTTTGGGCATAATGGAAGGTATCCTACTGATATCACAACATATTTAGGGCATATTAACTTAGGAAACCTGTAAATGACTCTCATGGTTACCCGTTACGCTTCCTGCGCATTCGGTTCGGTTTATGTAACTAGTTTACATAAATTAGCCGAAACGGGTCAAACCTTATCGTTTTTATCTCAAGATCCAGAAGGTGTTTAGTTCACCCATATTATACAAGTCTTTAAACTTGCTGGGACTAAAACACACTCTATTCCGGTCTTCGCCTAATCGTGCGTTCGAACCGTATCTTTCGTTAAAACTAACTGGTCTAAGTTTAGGCTTAATTAAAGACCCGTTAGGATTCTAATAGGCTATTATCAACCTTCGTTCCAGAATAGGAGACCCGGTAAAAGCTACACGCACTTGCTATTTGTGATTGATACTTGCAAAGGTAAATACTTTTCACTTATCTTCCCTATACGGGCTTGGGGTATGGTATATAAAATACCGCTTGGTCGGACATTGAATCTTTAATCGATTAGAGGTTAAATCATTGATATGCTCCGTTTTGAAATGTTTTGTTTGCTTAAAGCCTTTGGGGGTTTAATGACCATGTCCCGGATATCCCTAGCATCATTTTACGAAATGGCCACGACCTAAGCACGGGGTGTAGGCGTACACCCGTCAGTGCCAAAAATAAATAATGTGGTGTGTCTGTTGATCTTTAACCCGGTCTACGGATCGGGCTACTGAACGCATAAGGAACATGTAATTCTTTTAGAAGATTATATACAAATAATTATCCCAAGTTATAAAAAGTTTGTGCCTCGTGCATTCAAATCAATTTTATTAAACTTTTCAAAATGAGTCGGTTGAATGTATTTATCAGTGTAAACTGACGTATTTTCTCAAAAAGGTTAAGTGCTGGTACTACGCGAACTAGGCTGGCTTTCTCCTAGCGTCCACAATAAGCCTCGCAAACTTGGATGTCAAGACTGTTGAACAATGCTTCCTATTTATTTTTGATCCACCTGTGGATTATTTTCAACTATTTGTGATACTTGATATTACAATTATATTCGGTTGAAATATATCTATCTTTTGCTTCCGCTGTGCATATTTAATATTGTGTGGTTTGACTATAGTGTTATCAACTACGTCACGATAATCCCCCACCGGGCCCACCGGTGAAACGTGGAATATCGGGGTGTGACAAAAGCCGGTGGCCGGCCGGTTTGACTGTCGGTCTGTCATCGAGAGGGAGAGGCAAAAAGTTGTTTGGCTTTGTGTGCGTGTTTGGTTTGGATAGGGGTTGCAGAGAGTTTGAGAAGGGTAGTTTAGTCATTTTAACAGAGAAGGGGAAATATGCAATTTTTATTTAGGCTTGGGTAAATATTTAATTAAGTGTGTTTTTAAGGAGAAATATGCAATTATTCCTTGAAAATTAATGGATTTCATCCTTACTATGTGAACTTTGGAGTTTGGAGATTTCTACACTTTTCATCCTGGCATCAAAGGCTGGCTCTGTCGAGGAGCAAAGTGGGGGTGACCACCCAAGGCTCACTTTTCAGGTATGCCCAAAATTTTGATTTAAATAAACGATTATAACCATATTTCAGTTTAACTTATTTATCAACTAAACCCATTAGGCCAATATTGTTATAAATCACACTTTGAAACCAAATTAAATAAAAAAGAAAAAATAACGAGTGGTGGTGACAACTAGGGGTGCGCAAAAACCCGAATTAACCGAATCATAACCGAATTAACCGACAAAACCGAACCGAAAAAACCGAACCAAATAAAAAACCGACGGGTGGGTTATGGTTATCATTTTTTCCATACCCATCATAACCGAACCGAACCGACATGTAATAAATCTTTGTAGGATTTAGGACTTTCACCATATTTTTAATATTTGATGTTTTTGACCGAATATTTTTAGTACTTATGGGTTTTTCATATCATTTTGTGGTTTTGGTTGAATGTTTATTTGAATTTATAGAATGTATCATATCACTTTATTTGAATATTCGATAATAATAATAATTGGTATTAATATTATAGATTATATATATATTTTTAGAGTGAATTGCAAGGATTGTCCTTTATCTTTATACCCATTTGCAGGCGTTGTCCTTTATGTTTAAAATTGACGAGTTTTGTACTCTATGTTTTCAAATCATACACGTTTTGTCCTTTAGCCCTAACCCAGTTAGATTTTTCTGTCAAATCTGGTCATGTGCAATGCACATGAGGGTAAATTTGTCTTTTCACCCTATTCTTTAAAAATACATAAAAAAAAAAATATTAATTAAAACAGCCTCACCACCACCCCCTGCCACCAGCACCACCATCTGCCACCACCCACTCCCACCCCTCACCACCACCTACCTCCCCTACCTGCAGACTATTCATTCTCCATAATTAAACTTTAAGCTCCCAATTGTTCCGTTCACAATGAATCATAAAACAATAAATTTGAATCATATACAAGTATTTAATCAAAAGTATGAAAGACTCACCATGTATTCAACCCCCAAACTTCAAACCTCCACCGAATTGGTTCACCTCCACCAGCCAAACTTCAAACTTCAAACCCCTTACAACCAGCCACCACCACCCGACCAACGCCATCACCGGTTCACCTCCACCAGCCGACCAGCACAACACAGCCCACGCCCTCTCCCCAATTTCAAACCCTACAAATAAAAAACCCCCAATTTCAAAATCCTAATTCAAACCCACCTCAATTGTCATCTGAATCTGGATCGGAATCAAAATCAGACTCTAAACAAAGTTCCATACTTCAACTTGATTTAAGGGGGTTTGACTTCAACCGTAAAGTTTTTTGGAGAAACATAGTAGCTCAGAAATTGAAAACATTGATGGAGCTCACCTTCGACCACCTTTACTCTGAAGAAATCAGAGACATGGAATTTGGGTTTTTGTTTATTCATTAAGGAAACAAGAAACAAGACCAAAATAAATAGCCATGAGGCCTAACAAACAAACCTATAATCATGGGCTAAACAAGGAAACGAGATAAATCAAATAAGGAGACATATTTGCTATAATTCTAGAACATTCTCCTTTACTCCCTCTCAAGCTGGAGCGTGTAAGTCCCGACCGCCCAGCTTGTCAAGTAAGTTCCGAAGATCCTGAGCTCCCAAAGGTTTCGTGAGAAGATCGGCAAGTTGTTGTTTGCTGGAAACGGGAAGTGGAACGATCTCATGAGTCTCGACACGTTCACGAACGAAGTAACAGTCCATCTCGACATGTTTAGTTCTTTCGTGAAATACGGGATTATTTGCAATGTGTCTGGCGGCTTCGTTGTCACAATAAACTGGCGTGGCGTCTTCTAGAGTGATCATAAAACATTTTAGTAACCATCGCATCCAAAGAACTTCACTAACCGTTGTGCCCATGGCCCGATATTCGGCTTCGGCCGATGATCGTGACACAACAGACTGTTTCTTCGTTTTCCAAGACACGGGAGCCCCTCCCAGAAATAGCATGTAACCCGTTCTTGAACGTCTCGTGAAAGGACATCCCAACCAATCGGCATCGCAATAAGCTACGAGATGAAAACCTCCGTCCTTAGGAATGAAAATCCCCTGACCAAGCGTAGATTTTAGGTACCGTAGAATACGAAGCACAGCATTCATATGGTCTTCCCTTGGGTCGGAAACGAATTGGCTAAGAACGTTTACTGCGTAAGCAATGTCGGGACGAGTTGCTTGGAGATACAATAGCCGGCCGATGAGCCGGCGATAAAGTGAAGCATCGGTTTTGTGACTCTCCTGGCAATGATCAAGTTTTAAGTTTTGCTCCATGGGAAAGGCACTCGGCCGACATCCAAGTTGTCCGCAATCGGACAAAATATCCATGCAATACTTGTGTTGACTGAGCACAATTCCGTCATTGGTACGGGCAACTTCAATGCCTAAGAAGTACTTCAAAGATCCAAGGTCTTTGATGCTGAAGTTGACGTTTAAGTGGTCCTTGGTTCTTTTAATCATCTCCTCATGATCACCGGTAATGACAACATCGTCAACATAGATTAGGATGGCAACGAACTTGTCTTCTCCATTGTAAGTGAAAAGCGAGTGATCGGCATGCGACTGCTTGTAGCCGATTTCAAGTAAAGAAACCGTGAACCTTTGATACCACGTACGAGAAGCTTGTTTTAAGCCGTACAAGGACTTCCGAAGACGACACACTTTATTATCTTTTCCGTTCGAGAACCCTTGTGGGATTTTCATATAAACTTCCTCCATTAGGTCGCCATGAAGGAAAGCGTTGTTGACATCAAGTTGATGTAACAACCAGTTCCTCTTGACCGCCACTGTGATGAGTGTCTGAACAGTTACGAGCTTTGCAACTGGGGCAAAGGTGTCACGATAATCAATCCCTTCAACTTGTGTGAATCCTCTCGCAACGAGACGAGCCTTATATCTCTCGACTTCCCCGTTGGGTTTGTACTTGATTTTGTAGATCCACTTCGAATCAATGACATGTTTCCCTTGTGGCAAATCTTCCAAGGTCCATGTTCCATTTTGTTCAAGGGCATTGATCTCACGTTGCATGGCAAGTTGCCATTCTTCATCCTGCATAGCCTCTTTAAAAGACTTAGGCTCATTACGGGACGTAATGGCCGTCAGGAAAGCTTTATGTGAGTTTGAAAACTTGTCATAAGAAACATAGTTTGAGAGAGGATGTACCGTGGAAGAAGTGTGATCGGGCACGTGCTTTGCATGGTCTACGGAGGGGGGCAATGTAACTTCGTAATCTTGGAGCCGTGAGGGCGGGTTTTTGTTTCTCGAGGCCCTTGAGGCAGGAGCTTGGTTGTTTGTTCCTTCCTCAATATTGTTCTCGGTATCAACAGAAGGGTGTGAGGACGAAGTGGGCTCTGCCTCATGATCCAAAGAATTCGGCCCATCTACCAAGTCATCAACCTGGGCCGCAGGGTCCAAGTGGGCCAGTTCTATATCATCATCAGAATGGGCTTGATGATTCGAATGGACCAAATCGATAGTTTCACCTGTCTCGTTAAAATTGATTTCGGCCTCCTCATAGCTGGGTGTTTCAAAAGGGTCTGTGGCCTGAAATTTTGGTTTGAGTTGCGCAAAAGGGAATTTATTTTCAACAAATTTAACATCACGGGAAATAGCCATTTTCCCATGTTCGATATCAAGGATTTTGTATCCCTTTGTTCCCTGTGGGTACCCCATAAAAACCCCCGGTCTCCCCCTGAACTCGAACTTATCGCCTCCTGTTTCTATACTCCAGTAATAAGCTAAGCAACCAATAGTCCTCATATGCTTATAATCGGGCTTTTGCCCAAACATAATTTCGAATGGCGTTTTGTTACCGATGGCTTTAGATGGGAGCCGATTTATTATGTAGGTTGCGGCTTCTACGCATTCTCCCCAATAACGTTTAGGAAGATTTGCATGGAACATGAGAGCCCGAGCGGTTTCAAGGAGGTGCCGGTGTTTTCGCTCGACAACCCCATTTTGTTGGGGTGTGTGTGGGCAAGTCGTGTTGAGGAGGATTCCTTCACGAGCATAAAATTCTTTCATACGATTAGAGGTGAATTCTCCTCCATTGTCACATCTAATACGCTTTATAGGTTTCGAAAATTGAGTTTTTATCATGCTATGAAAGTCTATCAAACAATCACTAGCGTCACTTTTATGTTTAATAAGGTAAACCCAAACCGCCCGGCTAAAATCATCAACAATGGTAAAAAAGAAACCGGCATGCGTGGTGGACGGTTTGCGGTATTTGCCCCAAATGTCACAATGAATGAGATCAAAACACTCATTAGTTTTAATGAAACTTTTAGGAAATGGGTTCCGTTTGTGCTTAGCTTTGACACAAGAATCACACTCATCGTTTTTAAAAGAAACACCCTTAAAAAAATCAATACTTGATAACTTAGAATCGGAAGCGTGACCTAATCTTGAATGCCACTTTATTGCGTCAACATTAGCAGCCATAGCCTTCCTTTCTTGACTTGCCACCCCCATCCGATAAAGACCTCGAATGCATTCACCCGTGCCAATCAACTTCTTCGAGTGTAAGGCCTGCATCACAAAAAAATCCGGAAAGAAGCTTATTACACATTGCAAATCCTTGGACAATCTACTAACGGAAAGTAAATTGCAATTGAATTCGGGAACACATAAGACATCGCCGATTTTGTTCCCACCAACCAAGGTGCATTCTCCTTTTGCCACTACCGGTATGTTGTCGCCATTTGGTATCATAACGGGTGTCTCCCGTTCGGTTCGAGTACCATTATCGAGAGACTCCAGTTTATGAACTATATGTTCTGTCGAACCTGAATCAACAATCCAATTAATATTTTTATCGAGCTTACCAGCCATGTTTGCCTTACGAGTTGGATCACCTTCGGTTTTCTGTTCATTGTTGCTAAAGTGTTTCATAAGAGCTTGATATTGGGCCTCGGTCAGACCGGCCAAGCCGGGTTCGGTTTCAACATGAGCAGCTTTTGGCTTTGTCTTCTGAACCTTGGCTTTCCCGGGCCACCACTCGGGATAACCAACAAGCTTAAAACATCCTTCCCGCTTGTGACCATTCTTCCCACAGTGAGTACAGTGGTCAACTTCCTCCCCGTAGCCCCGTTTAGGATCCTTTGAAGTTCCTTTGTCGTCTCGGCCGAAGCTTCGGCCTTGAGTCTTGAAAGAAGCCGGCTCCGCTTGAGTTCTTTTATTCAGGGTGATTTGTCTTTGTTGCTCCTCCTCAGATGCCAGACGGTAAGCTTCCCCAAGAGTTGGCGTAGGCTTGATGGAGAGGACGTGGGTCCGAATCGTGGAAAATTCCCCATCAAGCCCCATTAGAAATTCATATAATCGTTCCTTTTCCTTGAAATCCAACAGCCTCTTCCCAATGTTACAGGAACAGTTTCCGCAGGTACATAAGGGAATCGGTAATACGGACTGTATTTCATCCCAGATGCCGCGGAGACGGGTATAATAGGCGGAGACTGAGGATCCTTCTTGATGAGTAGCCGAGAGAGTCTGCTTCAGTTCATACGCTCGAGGGGCACTTTCCTTCCCGAACCTTTCTTTTAGATCTTTCCATATTTCAGAGGATGTATTGGCGTATTTCACGCTTCCTCTAATGTCTTTGTTCATCGCGGTGGTGAGCCAACCGATGATCATGGCATCGCAACGCATCCATTGCATGTAATTCTCTGCCTTCTTCTCGGGTTTGGGGATCGTACCATCCACGAATCCCATTTTATTCTTTGCAAACAAAAAGTTCGCCATCTCCTTCGCCCAATCGCTATAGTTTCCATCGGTCAGGGATTCGTTTACGTGCATTTGTTTAGGTAGGTCAGATGGGTGTATGTTGTCACACCCCCAAAATCCACCTGCGGATAACACCCGCTTCGGGGGCGTGACCGACCAGGATCCAGCCACCAATTATACTGAATACTTAAGTTGATAACAAAAGTAATACTTACTAATCATAAGCTTAGCAAATATTAAGTTCAGAGTTTAAAGTGTTAAGTTCAAAACAGTAATAAATAGCGGAAGCATAAGTAAGGTAGTTTAAAACAAAGTTCATGATTCAAAATAAGGTAACACCCAACACAAGGGTGAACAGACACTACACGTTCCCAAGCTGCAAGCTCCTTCGTCACTGGTTACCTGCAAAGCATGCAGTAAGGGGTCAACAATAATGCTGAGTGAGTTCACTAGTTGTCCAGTTTTAATTACCAAAAACTTTGTTTCGCCGGTTAATTTATCCGTTTATACATGCCCTGGGGAGCTACCCCAAAAGTTAGCGACTAAACTGTTTTTCCAATACCGAACACTAGGTAACCGTTGCGTATCCGCAGGATGCCCCGATGTCAATGTTCTATCATCATTGACGAATATCTGAGTACATTAGTTCACGCCCGTCCCAGACCAGGGCACGGTGTGAGGCTGGTAAACACCTAAATAGCGCTATCAACTAATAACCCGTTCGCCTAACCCGGCGACTAATCGGTATTTGTAGTAGGGACTTGAGTGATAGAGTTTCGTTTAGTGCCGTTAGTTGCAATCCGTATAAACAGTAATTAACCAAAAGGTTTCCCAATACCCGGGAAGGAAAAGTAAGTTTTGTTCCCAATAACTAGGGAAGGTATGTAAATGGTATCCCCTTTTACCAGGGGATAGGATTGTTTTAGTCTCGTGTCCCAAACCACCGGGACGCATGCTTTTAAGTTGTGAACTCACCTTGGGTTGCTCGGTAGGTTTAGGTTTCTTGTCAATCACGTTGGTCACCACGTCCTAACATGGTTACCGGTATAGGTCAGGTTCGGTGCACAATCATTCACGTAAAACACATATAGGCACGTATCAAGCATATAAGTAAACAGTCATTGGGTTATTGGGCCGGCCTAAACAATTAAACAGTCAACCGCATCACATAGTCCATTTAACAGATAGTCCAAGTTAACACAGAATGGCCCAATAACCAAAATGGACAGCCCACTCGCAACCAGCTTGTCTCGAGTCGCAACCAGGTGGTCTCGGCTTGTCTCGTTATGGTTGCGAGTCGCAATCGTGGTCTCGAGTTGTCACGTGTTGGTTGCGAGTCGCAACCGTCGTAGTCTCGAGTCGAAATCTCGTGGTTTCGACTTGTCATGCTTTGGTTGCGAGTCGCAACCGTGTGGTTTCGAGTCGTAATGCCGTCGTTGCGAGTCGGAATGCTGTCGTTGCGAGTCGGAATGCTGTCGTTGCGAGTCGTAATCTGTCACTTTCATATACACGTGATGATGCAGAAAAGACAGTCCAAATTGTACATATGAAATCAGACCCATATTTGGAAACAGCCAATAGGGTTTCTACAAACACTTTTCCTAATTTTGACCATATACAACAATAGATCAAACATTACCATTTTAAAATCTTCAAACTATCTTCAACAAGTTCATCAAGTTCATAGTTTTTCTAGGGTTTTCATGCCAACATAATCACACATTTTGGACCGAAAATCACCTATTTCTAACAAGATTAATATGCAAGAACAAGTAAAACATACACTTAGTGGCATTAACATAACTCGGTTGGCCCTAAACATCCTTAAACCATTATTCCATAACCATTTAAGCATGTTAGCAAGTATCATACATAGGGTTTAACACACATAGTCAAAACTTCACAATCTTCCTAAAAATCATGCATAGTATTTCTAACCAAGCATAATATTTCTAGTTCATTTAACCCACATAAATCTTATACACAAAAGATACACAAAGATAACACTAACCGGTTATGAAAGGAGGAGCCGAAAACAAAGAAAAGAGAACCGAGAAGATGGAGTGTCCGAATTGGTCTTGACCGAGTTTCCTTGTCCGAGATCCTTGAGCTTGAACCGAAAGTTTGGAAGAGTTTGGATGTTGTTGGCTTGGGGTTTTTAGTTGAGAGAAAATAGAAGAGGTGTGTGTTTGTTTGGTGTAACAAATGAAGGAAATGAGGAGGAGGTGGGATATATATTCATAGGGTGTTTCGGGTTGGGCTTGGGGGTTTCGACCCAAACCGGTTACGGCCCAAAGGCCCACTCGCAACCGAGTGACCCACTCGCAACCGCCCGGTTGCGAGTCATGGTCTCGGGTCGTGGTTTCGGCTCTCATATTTACATATATAATACATACATACGTCACATATCAAGTAAAAATCACGTTTTCATTTACTAATATATATATATACACAAAATATTACAAGGTGATCGTTCGGAAAAACCTCGAGTGTCACATTATCCCCAAGTTTTAAGAACTTTCGTCCCGAAAGTTGAAGCAGCCACTGCCAAGCTGGCGTGTTTCAACGGGGTGTCACATCATCCCCCCGTTAGTTTGGAATTTCGTCCCGAAATTCGGTTGTAGCTTCAGTGCTGGGGTTTTCGTTTGGGAATAACTGGGGATACTTGGACTTCATCTGGTCCTCCCGCTCCCAGGTAAACTCTGGGCCGCGCCGTGAGTTCCAACGAACTCGTACAAGGGGTATCTGGCTACGTTTGAGGGTTTTGATCTCTCGATCCATGATCTCAATCGGTTCCTCAGTAAAGTGTAGCTGTTCATCAATCGTCAGTTCCTTAAAAGGAATTACAAGTGTCTCATCCGACAAACACTTCTTCAGGTTAGATACGTGAAAAACGTTGTGCACTGCACTCAGCTCTGCAGGCAGGTTTAATCTATAAGCAACCTTACCGATCTTCTCGGTAATTTCGAATGGTCCAACATACCGTGGATTCAGTTTGCCTCGTTTACCGAAACGAACCACACCCTTCCAGGGTGAGACTTTAAGTAGAACCCGGTCCCCGACCTGGAATTCTAACGGTCTCTTACGCTTGTCAGCGTAGCTTTTCTGACGGTCACGAGCTGCCGCCATGCGTTGCCTGATCTGGGAAATCTTTTCCGTTGTATCTACCACTAGTTCTGGGCCTGTGAGTTGACTGTCACCTATTTCCGCCCAGCAAAGAGGTGATCGGCATTTACGACCGTACAATGCCTCAAAAGGTGCCGCCTGAATACTAGTGTGGTAGCTGTTGTTGTAGGAGAATTCCACCAACGGTAGATGCTTCTCCCAGTTCTTGCCAAAATCGATCACACATGCTCTAAGCATGTCTTCCAGGGTTTGGATGGTGCGTTCAGACTGCCCATCCGTTTGCGGATGATAAGCGGTGCTCATGTCCAAACGTGAGCCAAAGGATTTGTGCATAGCTTGCCACAATTCGGAAGTAAAACGAGCGTCTCGATCGGAAATAATAGAAGTTGGCACCCCGTGCCTGGAGACTACTTCCTTTAAATAGATTTCTGCCAAGGTAGAAAACTTGTCTGTTTCCTTAATGGCCAGAAAGTGTGCAGACTTAGTCAAACGATCTACTATCACCCAAATAGTATCATTCCCGCGTTGAGATCTAGGTAGCCCTGTAACAAAATCCATGGAAATCTGTTCCCATTTCCATTTCGGGATTTCGGGTTGCTGTAGTAGGCCTGCTGGTTTCTGATACTCGATCTTGACTCTTGCACAGGTCAAACATTTGCCAACATAGGCTGCTATGTGGGCTTTCATGCCAGGCCACCAGTAGGTGGTTCTTAAGTCGTGGTACATCTTATCTGAACCAGGATGTACTGAGTAACGGGACTTATGGGCTTCGTCCATCACAAGCTCTCGTAGGTCTCCGTAAAGTGGGACCCAAATGCGCCCTGCCACATAGTAGGCGCCGTCCTCTTTCTGTTCTAGCTGTTGTCTTGATCCTCGCAGGGACTCAGCCCTGATGTTTTCCGGTTTCAGAGCTTCAATCTGAGCATTTCGAATCTGGGTAGGGAGACTAGACTGGATGGTAAGTTGTAATGCTCGCACGCGCTTTGGTATAGTGTCCTTTCGGCTGAGGGCGTCTGCCACGACATTGGCCTTGCCCGGGTGGTACTTGATGGCGCATTCATAATCATTCAGAAGTTCGACCCATCGGCGTTGTCGCATGTTTAACTCCTTCTGCTTGAAGATATGCTCGAGACTCCTATGATCGGTGTAAATGGTGCACTTGGTACCGTACAGGTAATGTCTCCATATCTTAAGCGCAAATATCACTGCTCCTAGCTCCAAGTCGTGTGTTGTGTAGTTCCTTTCATGTGTCTTAAGTTGTCGAGAGGCATAAGCAATAACTTTCTCGCGTTGCATCAACACGCAACCGAGCCCATGAATAGACGCATCACAGTAAACCACAAGGTCGTCCGTTCCTTCAGGTAACGAGAGAATTGGAGCACTGCAGAGGTTATCCTTAAGCCTCTGAAAAGCAGATTCCTGTGCTTCATTCCACTTGTAGGTGACGCCTTTCTGAGTGAGTGTCGTGAGAGGTTGTGCAATCTTAGAGAATCCCTGAATAAATCTGCGGTAGTAACCTGCCAATCCCAAGAATTGGCGAACTTCAGTGGGAGTTTTAGGGGTAGGCCAATTCTTTATAGAGTCGATCTTAGCTGGGTCGACGTGGATTCCGTCCTTGTTAACCACGTGCCCAAGGAAATGGACTTCTCGAAGCCAGAAGTCGCATTTCGAGAACTTGGCATACAGTTGCTCGTTGCGAAGGAGTTCGAGGATAAGGCGTAGGTGCTGTTCATGCTCTTCCTGACTTTTCGAGTAGATCAAGATGTCGTCTATAAACACGATCACAAATTTGTCGAGGTAGGGTTTGCATACCCGGTTCATGAGATCCATGAACACTGCAGGGGCGTTGGTCATTCCAAAGGGCATAACGAGGAATTCATAATGACCATAACGAGTTCTGAATGCCGTTTTGGAGATGTCTTCGTTACGGACCCTTAACTGATGGTAGCCTGATCGCAGGTCAATCTTAGAATAGTAGCTCGATCCTTGCAGTTGATCAAACAAATCGTCGATTCGCGGGAGAGGGTAACGATTCTTGATGGTAACCTTGTTCAACTCACGATAGTCTATGCACATTCGGAACGTGCCATCCTTCTTCTTAACAAAGAGTACCGGTGCTCCCCAGGGTGATGAGCTAGGACGGATAAATCCTTTATCCAAAAGTTCCTGTAGTTGAATAGAGAGTTCCTTCAATTCTGCGGGGGCTAGTCGATAAGGTGCACGAGCTATAGGCGCTGCTCCGGGAGCTAGCTCGATTTGGAATTCGACCTGACGGTGGGGAGGGAGTCCAGGTAATTCCTCAGGAAATACCTCGGGATAGTCGCGTACTACTGGAAAGTCTTCAATCCTCTTTTCCTTTTCCTGCGTGTTGGTAACAAGTGCCAAGATAGCGGTGTGCCCTTTCCGTAAACACTTCTGGGCCTTCAAGAACGAGATAATGCCGGAGATTTCTCCACCCTTGCCACCTTGTACAATGAGGGGTTTGCCAGAACGGCGAGGAATACGAACTGCTTTCTCTTGACAGAGGATCTCAGCGCGATGCTTGGATAACCAATCCATACCAATAACGACGTCGAAGCTTCCAAGAGTAACAGGGAAAAGGTCGATACTAAATGTCTGACCAGACAACTCTAGTTTGCAACCCTTGACAACGTGTGAGGCCTCGATGTTTCTACCATTAGCTAACTCGACGACATGAGGAGAACTTAGTAACGAAAGCGGACGCTTAAGCTTCTTACTAATACGTAGGGATACATAACTAGCATCGGCACCGGAATCAAATAACACAGAAACATAACGATCATCGAGTAGGAACTTACCCGTCACGACATTGGGGTCATTCCTTGCTTCACCAGCTCCAATCACGAAAGCCCTTCCTCTAGCACCATTCCCAGCATTGTTGTTCTGGTTGTTGTTCCCAGCTCCCTGATTATTGTTGCGATTCTGATTCAGTTCAGGGCAATCCTTCTTAAAGTGCCCCTCAGCTCCACACTTAAAACATGCCCGGTTGTTTCCCTGCTGCTGTTGCTGTTGGGGTTGCTGCTGGTTCTGTCTAGCTGGGAACTGACTTCTGCAATCCTTGGCCTCATGCCCCATTTTGTTACATCGCTGACACTGACCCTTCACACACTGCCCGCTGTGATGTCGATTGCACTTGTTGCACTTGGGGTGGTTTCCACGATAGCCACCCTGTTGTTGAGCGCCCTTGTTGTTTTCGGTTTTCCTTTGCTGTGCTGGGGCCTGAGTGGGGTTAGCATCCTTGCTTGGATTTCCTTCCCACTTACGTTTGTTGTCACTAGAAGTTCCGACGGTAGCATTGATCCTTTTGGGCAACCGGCCCTCTTCTACGGCCTGATCAGTAAGTTTGTGAGCAAGTCGAACAATCGGCTGAATGGTAGTGTGGTTGGCTGAAGTTACATGGCTTCGAATCTCTGGAGCCAAACCCTTGATGTACAGTTCGATCCTTCGGTACATTGGTCGGGACATGTTCGGGCAGAGAGCAGCATAGTCATTGGACAACTTGGTGTAAGTTTCAATTTCCGACCCAACCATCTTGAGTTCATAGTACTCGTTCTCAAGCTTGTGGATGTCATCCCGGTGACAGTATTCATCCTTAATCATATCCTTGAAATCCTCCCATGCCGTAGCATTTGCAGTTTCCAAACCAAACATCTGAATCTGCGCCTTCCACCAAGAAAGCGCGCTTCCTTCAAGCGTAGCAGTAGCAAATTTCACCCAATTTGCAGGCGGACACTCGCAAACAGCAAAAACAGCTTCAATTTTCTCAATCCAATGCAGAAGACCTATGGCACCCTCAGTGCCGTTGAAAGGGAGAGGCTTGCAATCCATGAAAGTTTTGAAAGTACACACTGGTGGTTGCGCAGGTGCATGCTGACCTGTTCGTGAGAAGCGAAGCGTATAGGTTTAGAGGCGAAAAGTCGATGTGGCGGTAGGATCTATACATCCTAAAGCAACGAGCTTACCTATGGGGTGGGCTGCAAAAGCCGCAGCCACTGTGTTGAGCAGGTTAGTGAACTGAGCCTGCGTCATGTTAATGTTTCCTCTTCCGCGTCCACTCATTGTCTTCATAACCAGAAAACATAGTATGAGTGTGATGTCGTAGTGTAGCGAGAATGAGATAGAAGAGAGAGGTGTATCTATCTAGTTTAGGCACACTAGTACGTATAGCATAACAGGAACATAAAGCAAACAAGTAAACACTGGTCCGAGCTATGAGGTCAAAAGTGTCGAGCCTTGCACTTAGAGTGTAGTGTCGTTACGAGTCACGGGTTATAGTCTGGTTTTCTCCAAAAAGATTTTTCCTTTTTAAAACCAAGTTCACTATAACCAATGGCTCTGATACCAATCTGTCACACCCCCAAAATCCACCTGCGGATAACACCCGCTTCGGGGGCGTGACCGACCAGGATCCAGCCACCAATTATACTGAATACTTAAGTTGATAACAAAAGTAATACTTACTAATCATAAGCTTAGCAAATATTAAGTTCAGAGTTTAAAGTGTTAAGTTCAAAACAGTAATAAATAGCGGAAGCATAAGTAAGGTAGTTTAAAACAAAGTTCATGATTCAAAATAAGGTAACACCCAACACAAGGGTGAACAGACACTACACGTTCCCAAGCTGCAAGCTCCTTCGTCACTGGTTACCTGCAAAGCATGCAGTAAGGGGTCAACAATAATGCTGAGTGAGTTCACTAGTTGTCCAGTTTTAATTACCAAAAACTTTGTTTCGCCGGTTAATTTATCCGTTTATACATGCCCTGGGGAGCTACCCCAAAAGTTAGCGACTAAACTGTTTTTCCAATACCGAACACTAGGTAACCGTTGCGTATCCGCAGGATGCCCCGATGTCAATGTTCTATCATCATTGACGAATATCTGAGTACATTAGTTCACGCCCGTCCCAGACCAGGGCACGGTGTGAGGCTGGTAAACACCTAAATAGCGCTATCAACTAATAACCCGTTCGCCTAACCCGGCGACTAATCGGTATTTGTAGTAGGGACTTGAGTGATAGAGTTTCGTTTAGTGCCGTTAGTTGCAATCCGTATAAACAGTAATTAACCAAAAGGTTTCCCAATACCCGGGAAGGAAAAGTAAGTTTTGTTCCCAATAACTAGGGAAGGTATGTAAATGGTATCCCCTTTTACCAGGGGATAGGATTGTTTTAGTCTCGTGTCCCAAACCACCGGGACGCATGCTTTTAAGTTGTGAACTCACCTTGGGTTGCTCGGTAGGTTTAGGTTACTTGTCAATCACGTTGGTCACCACGTCCTAACATGGTTACCGGTATAGGTCAGGTTCGGTGCACAATCATTCACGTAAAACACATATAGGCACGTATCAAGCATATAAGTAAACAGTCATTGGGTTATTGGGCCGGCCTAAACAATTAAACAGTCAACCGCATCACATAGTCCATTTAACAGATAGTCCAAGTTAACACAGAATGGCCCAATAACCAAAATGGACAGCCCACTCGCAACCAGCTTGTCTCGAGTCGCAACCAGGTGGTCTCGGCTTGTCTCGTTATGGTTGCGAGTCGCAATCGTGGTCTCGAGTTGTCACGTGTTGGTTGCGAGTCGCAACCGTCGTAGTCTCGAGTCGAAATCTCGTGGTTTCGACTTGTCATGCTTTGGTTGCGAGTCGCAACCGTGTGGTTTCGAGTCGTAATGCCGTCGTTGCGAGTCGGAATGCTGTCGTTGCGAGTCGGAATGCTGTCGTTGCGAGTCGTAATCTGTCACTTTCATATACACGTGATGATGCAGAAAAGACAGTCCAAATTGTACATATGAAATCAGACCCATATTTGGAAACAGCCAATAGGGTTTCTACAAACACTTTTCCTAATTTTGACCATATACAACAATAGATCAAACATTACCATTTTAAAATCTTCAAACTATCTTCAACAAGTTCATCAAGTTCATAGTTTTTCTAGGGTTTTCATGCCAACATAATCACACATTTTGGACCGAAAATCACCTATTTCTAACAAGATTAATATGCAAGAACAAGTAAAACATACACTTAGTGGCATTAACATAACTCGGTTGGCCCTAAACATCCTTAAACCATTATTCCATAACCATTTAAGCATGTTAGCAAGTATCATACATAGGGTTTAACACACATAGTCAAAACTTCACAATCTTCCTAAAAATCATGCATAGTATTTCTAACCAAGCATAATATTTCTAGTTCATTTAACCCACATAAATCTTATACACAAAAGATACACAAAGATAACACTAACCGGTTATGAAAGGAGGAGCCGAAAACAAAGAAAAGAGAACCGAGAAGATGGAGTGTCCGAATTGGTCTTGACCGAGTTTCCTTGTCCGAGATCCTTGAGCTTGAACCGAAAGTTTGGAAGAGTTTGGATGTTGTTGGCTTGGGGTTTTTAGTTGAGAGAAAATAGAAGAGGTGTGTGTTTGTTTGGTGTAACAAATGAAGGAAATGAGGAGGAGGTGGGATATATATTCATAGGGTGTTTCGGGTTGGGCTTGGGGGTTTCGACCCAAACCGGTTACGGCCCAAAGGCCCACTCGCAACCGAGTGACCCACTCGCAACCGCCCGGTTGCGAGTCATGGTCTCGGGTCGTGGTTTCGGCTCTCATATTTACATATATAATACATACATACGTCACATATCAAGTAAAAATCACGTTTTCATTTACTAATATATATATATACACAAAATATTACAAGGTGATCGTTCGGAAAAACCTCGAGTGTCACATATGTAGTATGGTGAGTTGGCGTCAATGGCGTCGGTGTTGCCACTGCCGCCGGCTTTATCAGCCCCTTCAGTCATCGTTGATCAATGAGCGGTGATTAAGAATCCCGCTCTGATACCATGAAGAAATCAGAGACAGGGAATTTGGGTTTTTGTTTATTCATTGAGGAAACAAGAAACAAGACCAAAATAAATAGCCATGAGGCCTAACAAACAAACCTATAATCATGGGCTAAACAAGGAAATGAGATAAATCAAATAAGGAGACATATTTGCTATAATTCTAGAACATTCTCCTTTTTGTTTCAAAAATGGCCAATGGCACATCGAGTCAACAAATTAATGGCTTAATAGTTGTCAGCGGCATCATCGAGTTTTTAAAATATCCTAAAATAATCTAAAAAGAAGATAAAATAGACTAATGTTGTGCTGTTAGTGGGTGGGTGGTGGTGGTTTGGCAGGTGGGGACTAGGGCTGTAAACGAGCCGAGTCGAGCCGAGCTAGACCCAGCTCGAGCTTGGCTCGAACTCGATTCGAGCTGGCTCGGCTCGAGCTCGATTTTCAAATCGAACTGAGATTTGAGGCTCGAGCTCGACTCGATTAGAATTCAAGCAAGCTCGGCTCGGCTCGAGTTTTTGTTTTCTAAGCGATGTGGGACAAAAAAATAGATTGTCATTTAATTTAACCATGTGGCTAAATATGCAAGTATAAATAGTTAATTCACTTTGTACATTGTCTTTACCTTCTTTTATAGGGGAGATACTCCTCTAGTTTTTGTTTTCTAAGCGATGTGGGACAAAAAAATAGAGTATGTAAACCTTATCGAGCCAGCTCACAAGCCGAGCCAGGCCAAGCTCGAGCTCGACTCGTTTACAAACCGAGCCGAGCCGAGCTGGCTCGTTTACAACCGAGCCAATTTCGAGCCAAGATTTTTTCGAGCGAGTTTCGAGCGAGCTGCGAGCCACGAGTTTTTTGAACACCCCTAGTGGGGACAGTCGGATAGAGGGTGGTGGTTGCTGACTTGCTGGTAGTAAAGGGATGAGTGGTGGTGGGATGAGGGTTTTGTTATTATATATAATATATTTTTTATATGTATTTTTAAAGAATAGGGTGAAAAGACAACTTTACCCTCATGTGCATTGCACATGATCAGATTTGACAGAAAAATCTAACTGGGTTAGAGCTAAAGGACAAAAGGTGTATGACTTGAAAACATAAAGTACAAAACTCGTCAATTTTAAACATAAAGGACAACGCCTGCAAATGGTTATAAAGATAAAGGACAATCCTTGCAATTCACTCTATATTTTTAATACTATGTATTTGGGTAAGGTTATTGTAAAAAAAGACCAAAAGTGTGAGAAAGGTAAGAAAGAATCTCAGCCATTAGATCTAAATTAATTGAAAAGGGTAAACAAGTAATTTTATTATTAATTCAATTAATTAAAAACTTCTCATAACCACCACCTTAATTATAGGAAGCATATAACACCATTCAGCAAGTATATAAAACCATTCAATAAGTATATAACACCATTCAGCATTCAGCAACTATATAACACCATTCAGTAAGTATATAACACCATTCAGCAAGTATATAACACCATTCAGTAAGTATATAACACCATTCAGCATTCAGCAAGTATATAACACCATTCAGCAAGTCTATAACACCATTCATTGACTAAACATCTGATCGAAACATATTTTTTTCTCTATATAAGTATAGCAATATGGTACTCATATTAAAGATAAAAAAACGCTCGTTATTATGGTGTAATTTTTTTTTAAAAAAAAGTTACGTACAAAAAGTTATTGACGTTTAAAAAGGACGGGGAGAAGTTACATGTGCATTACCTAATTTCTAGTGGGTTTAAAAGACTATATTGCCCCTAGATATTTCAAATCAGTCCAAATTAATGAAAATATTTTACAATTTGGTCCTTATTGATCTCAACCATTAGATCAAAAGATCTAATGGCTGAGATTCTTTCTTACTTTTCTCACATTTTAAGCTTTTTTTACAGGATCCTCTACCCTATTTAATATACTGATATATATAGAAATATGCAATAACAATTTATTGCATATTAAAAAAATTAAGTTATTTTTAGCTAAGCTAAATACACGGTTAACCACCTATAACCGACCCGCTATAACCATCAAAACCGAATAACCATAACCACCATAGCCGATCGGTTATGGTTATGATTATCCAATAACCGACACCGCGGTTATGGTTATGGTTTTTGGTAAAACTGACAAAACCGACCCATACACACCCCCTAGTGACAACACAAAGACAAAGCTTACTACGATCTAGGGGCCCATTTTTTATTTTTTGGCCCAAAACATTGTTATTTATATTTACTTTTAATTATTCATTCATCTATGTACAGTTACGTACGTCGTGAATTGTTCATTTATTCTCTATATGTATTATTTTCTAACGTGCTAATGAATAGTCATAAGTTTTCTTTTGTGATTTTCCTTTTTCTATCATAGTAATTTTATGGTCTTCTTATTATTTTGTAATAAATTTTGGTTTTTTATAATTTTACCACAAAAAGTTAAACGATTTTGGTTTTTTATGAGTTTTATTTAAAGCTTTTTTCTGGATTTGGTGGTTGTTCGGTTGCTACTTACTACGATGTTTGGTGGTTACTTTTGGTCCCTCGGGTTTTTATACCCTCTCTACTTGCTAATGCGTGTTGAGATAAATTCGACCTCGGCCACTTATTATGTTACATGAGTCACTTGGTGTTATAAATTCATGTTTCTATTTTACGCTTTGTCCTGGTTTTGGCCGTTGTTCGGTTGCTACTTAGCACGATTTTGCGCCCCAGCCCCGCAACGCTGGTTGCACCGTTTTACGCTCCCCGCCCCACAACGCGGGGGGCATAAGACTAGTTTATATTAATAACGAACAAACATTAACAAACAAGGACACATTCGTTTTCTTAACGAACGAACACGAACTAGTACAAGAAAACTCCATTCGTTTAATTGTACGTGTATGATTGTTTGTTCGGTTAAAGTTAGACAAATAAACACGAACGGCGAGCATATTCCGTTCGTCCTCATTCAGTTTGTTTACAAGACTATGTCTTGGATTCAGTTTGTTGTTCAAATCGAAGGTTTTTTGAGAGGGTTATCAACCGGACAACAAACGCCCATATTGTCAATTTTAAGCTTCTTCTTTGTACAAACAAGGATCAAACACAAAAACAAATTTATAACAACATAACAAAACAATCAAGGCGAAGGAACAGGAGAACCAAACGATTCTGCTGCGGATTTCGCCATTACTCTTGCAAATTCGCTAAAACTAATGACACCATCGCCATCCGTATCCGCTTCTTCAATCATCTCGGTGAGCTCGCGATCCGTCAATGGCTGGCCCATCTTAGCCATGGCTAGCGCGAGCTCAGAGGGCGTGATGAACCCGTTTCCGTCTTGATCAAACAAATGAAAGACCTTCAAAAGAAGTTTTTGATTAATGATATTTTGTTCTGTCATCATGTTTGGTGACATAGCATTCACCAATTCTTCAAACTCAACGGCCCCATTCCCATTAGAGTCCATTTTGTTAAAAAGCATATAGATTTGATCACCCGAGGGTTCGAGGCCTAGAGACCGTAAAAGGGCGGCTAGCTCGAGGTGCGTTAGGGATCCGTCCGAGTCCATGTCAAACCGGTTAAATATGTCCCGGAGCTGGTTGCGTTGGTCAACCGCCATCAGTTTCGACATGGTGGTGGTCGCGTGGTTTTGATCTCATATAACGTTGTGATAGGCGATAGTAACGCGTCGGTTGATGCGTGATCGGAGGCGGTGGCGTGGCGCGGTGGTGGGATTACAAGGAGGGTGGTTTAGGGAAGAAGAGAGGATGAATGCATGGATTGTTGGAAGCCATACCTTTTGATGGAAAGGCTCCGGTTAATGCAAAAATACTAATTAAATTAAATTTAAAGAAAATATACGAAATGTTGGTATTAATGCTGCCATTGAGTTTTATCTAATGTTTATTGTTACATAATATTTGCTAATTACAGAAGGAATACTAGGTTATAATCCCGTGTATTACACGGGTTAACTAAATAAAATATCAAATAATTAACGAAAATTTAACAATTATAAAACGATATTTTTAAGACGCTTTTCTGATATCCAAACAAAATTTTGTGTCATGTATGATCAAAACTTATGAAGTTTGTCAAGTTTATAAATATGAAAGCTTTTGAACCATCGATTAAAAGACATACAGTATCGTCGACATTCTCACGAGTTTTAACAGTCATGTGAACATACATTTAATAACCCAAGTTTTATTTAAATAATAGTGGTGTTAATTTATTAGTTCTAAAAAAATGTTGAAATGTCCAGATAAGGTATATAGCAATTATCCAATTAGATAAACTTATATAAAAAAAATAATGTTTCAATTTAAATTAATTAGATAAGTATAAATTATCGGTAATTATTAAATTATATAACTTTAAAATTTAAATATCTGAACGTGAGTAGCATCTTAAAAGGATGGTTATTTTTGGATAAATTTATCAGTATGATAAATGTAATTATTATTCTTCTTGCATTTTAAACATATATCAAATTTAAAAGTAAAATGCACGGATAGTCCATGTAGTTTTGTAAAATAACATCTATAGTTCTCAACTTTTGTAAAATGCACGAAGAAGGTGTGTATCGATGAGGGAGTTGCAAGTGGTGAGGGTGAGGGTGGGGTGGGACTACTTGAGTTAACTTTATCTTTTAATATTTTTTAATATAATAAGAGCATCAAGGTCATTTCACACCCACTTAGCTGAGAAAACTAACCCCATCCACTCCAGGGACTATCCGAGTAACAAACTGTCAAACCACAGGGAGCACCGGATTAATATCCAAAAGTTAGGGACTATATGTGTTATTTTACAAAACCACAGAGACTATTCGTGCATTTTACTCTAAATTTAATAATTTAAATTAAATAATAATTATCTACAATTAAGGAATTAAGATATAATTTCTAATCTAGTAATTAATATAAATAAATAATAAGATATTTTATGAAATTTTATCCGTATATTTTTAAATGTTTGAAACATATTAAATTTATTAATTTAAATTAAAAAATAATTATACATAATTAATGATGGTCTAGAATAATGACAAGTGTCTCTTTATTGGTTTCTTTTATTAGGCTAGGAGTTGGCTAGAAAGTCCAAATTTCCTAAAAGGTGTAGAAAGTCATAAAACACCAAATTGTCAACCATAAAACACATCAAAAACCCAAAAATAACAAAATTAAGATTAATAAAACATCATATATGTGGGTTGTGTATTGTGTTTTGGATGATAAGGCTCTGATTATCGAATAACAAATATTATTGTGTTTTATGTTGATTAGCATGTTGTGTTTTATATTCATAGTTATACGATTATGTGTTTTAAGTTTTTATAAACTATTATGGTTTGAATATGGTGTTTTAGTAATTTTCACTCTGTTATTTGTGGGTTTTAGGTGTGTTTTATGGTTGAAATTAGAGTGTTTTATGACTTTTTACACTTTTTAGGAAATTTGGACTTTCTAGTCGAACCCCACCCTCTTTTATTATATAGTACTAGCGGTAAGACCCGTGTGCAAACACGGGTCGTTTCTTTGAAAACCATGCATAGCCCATATTGACAGAGAGTAAAAAAAATAATTAGTGCAGATTTATAAAAGAGATATACACTAATGGTCAATAGGTTTATTCAACAGCAATTCCATTATGTTGATAGTAAACTACTGTTGTCTATTAACTGTTAAAAACTTCAGTTTCTTTCCAACAGACTTTCCTAAAAAATGTTATCCATTATCTCCAACAGAAATTACCAGATAGATAGCGTAAAGTGAAACCACTATTTTCAAAACCATCAGAGATCGAAGACAATTCTTGCAATAAGAATGAGAAATATATGGTACTTGTAATTTAAATTCAAATAAAGTTAAAACCAATTTTTGCGGATATGCGTTGACCAATTTCATTGATGATTGCTTAAAGTGAAATCACTGTTTTCAAAAAGTCTGTTGGACCAAAGTCAAACCACTGTTGGCAAACTATAATTCTTAGTGGTTCAAAATCTGTTTGACTTTTCGTCAACATCTGTTTAACTGTTGGTCAACATCTGTTTGATTTTTGGTCAACAACTGTTTGACTCTTGGTAAACATCTGTTAGACTTTTGGTCAACATCTCATTTAGAATTCAACAGAGAATAAAAAAATAATTAGTGTAGACTTATAAAATTAATATGCACTAATGGTCAATAGGTTTATTCAACATCAATTCCTTTATGTTGATAGCAAGCCACTGTTGTCTATTAACTGTTAAAACTTTTGTTGCTTTCCAACAGACTTTACTAAGAACTGTCATCGATTATCTCCAAGAGAGCTTGCCAGATGACGTTATAGATAGTAACTATCAGATGTTAATCGACCCATGTTAAAAAGGCCAGTCAACAGAAATTACAAAGGTTATTAAACAGATATTAAGAGAATAATATTATTAACAACATGTGTTCTCAGGATAAGCTTAATGCAGAGCAAGTATCAGATGCTTTCAAAAAGTTGTATTGCTTTCCAACAAACATTTCCTAACAACAGTTCCTCCATTATACCCAACAGACGTTGCCAGGTTGACAGATGTTTAGTATCATCATAGATTTTGTAAAACTTCCTTATAAACCACATTAGTAGTGGTTGCACAGACTCGTTTCTCTTTATCACAAATCAAAATTTTCAATCCCTTCCTACTTTTTACTCTAGATACAGCAACATAGAGCTGGCCATGACTAAACACTGGACGTGGAAGATATAAACCAACACGCTCCAATGATTGTCCTTGACTTTTATTTATTGTCATAGCAAAACACAGTGAAAGTAGGAATTGTCTTCGAGAAATCTTCACTGGTATTCTTTTATCTGAAGGTGTCATCTTCAGTCTTGAAATCAAAGTATGATGACCTATATTAGTCCCTGTGATAATTTTTGCTTCAATCACAACTTTTCTGAGCTTCGTGATTTGTAAACGTGTACCATTACACAATCCATTTGCCTGATCAATGTTTATGAGTAACATCACCAGAGCATCAATTTTCAGTACTAATTTATGATTAGGTAAACCAGATAAACGAAGATTGTTTAACACATCAGGAGGAAACAACGCCATATTAAGCTCTGATTCTTCCTCCGATTGGCATAAACTATCTGAACTAAAATAAACCTTTTCTTCACCAGGCAGACTCTCTAACAACTCTTTATTTATTGAATCCACTACTTCATTAGTTGGAGCAAGAATCACTCTTTGTTGGAAATACGTTAAATCCCACAAAAACTTATTCATGTCCGGATATATATATATATATATATATATATATATATATATATATATATATATATATATATATATATATGAAATGAGAGAAGAAATAGGATTGACTTGGTCATGAATAAGTAAATCATCTGGTATTTCAATATCAATCTCACCATCGTTTTCTTCACCAAGCAGACCATCACCAAGCTTTAAAATCCATTCTCCAAATTCCTTTATTTCTTTCAAATCTGCTTCCTGACAACCAACTCTTAATCTCATATTCTCAGTTAGCTTTATTACTTACAGTGCCGCCATATATAAGAAGAATTCAAAGAAGCATTGACTATCATTGTTCTGGTACCTTTAGGGATGACCAGAAGAATTTGTCTAAAATCACCACCAAATAGAATGACCTTTCCCCCAAATGGATTCGATTGCATGTTCGGTTGACTGGAACGTGATATGTCTCTCATTGTTCTATCAAGAGCCTCGAAACAATGCTTGTGAGTCATAGGTGCTTCATCCCAAATAATAAATCTTGCTCTTTTAGTTAAATCACCTAACTTAGTATTAGGCTCTATCGAACATATTGAATTCTCGTTAATGTTGATTGGAATTACAAACCTTGAATGAGCAGTTCTACCATCATCCAGCAAAAGTGAAGCAATTCCACTGGATGCAACATTCAATACAACTTCTGTCACACCCCCAAAATCCACCCGCGGAGTATTACCGCTTGGAGGCGTGACATGACCAGGATCAAGCCACCAATCATATTGAACATAACAAGTAAGTAAAATTCAACCACACAATATGAAAGGTGTTTCAAATCAAAACCATAGTTAAGTGTTTAGCGGAAGCATAATTGTAAAACCCAATGTAAGTATTAAATACGAAATAAAGTAATGTTTTTTTAGCATGGCACACATGCCATGTCCCACAACGACCGTGCGTCCCTGTGCAAGCTCCATGAGTACCTAACGACCTGCAAGGCATGTAACAGAGAGTCAACAACAAAGTTGAGCGAGTTCACAGTTGGTTGTTTAGTTATAGTATTCATTTCGTAATCATATGTTCCCTGTGAAAGCTCCATGAGTACCTAACGACCTGCAAGGCATGTAACAGAGAGTCAACAACAAAGTTGGGCGAGTTCACAGTTGGTTGTTTAGTTATAGTATTCAACTCGAGGACAGTGGTACATATACCAGTAGCGATGAAAGTACGAGTAATCATTCAATCCCATTCCCAACCCACTGGGAATCCCATGCCTTGGTAAGAGTGTGAGCTCACCTTGGTTTGCTCGGCAGATACACGAAAAGGTTACTTGAGCTATATGTGGTCAACCACGTCCTAACATGGTTACCATACGAGTCAGGTCTAGGTTTAGATAGTGCATATAAGTTTACACAATAACTACAGGTTTCGAACATGTATTGATCATGACATATACATAACATCATAGTAGTTAGTTAACAGCATATAACTCGTTTCAATAGTAACATTCATGTTTGCATACAAGCTAAGCGCATGTGTGCAAGTCTACGGCCCAACACGCGTAAGCCCACTCAGTTGTGAATTGTGCGGCTGAGTTGGACTTGTGCGACTGAAATGTGGGCCGGTGTCTTGTGCGATCCTGCTCTTGTGCGGTGGCCCAATAAACAACAACAATTTAAAACTTGTGCGGCCCAAACATTGAACAATTACTCTTTGGTGTGTGGCCCAACATATTGTGCGATCGGCACAGGCTTGTGCGATCCATAGTATGTTGTGCGATCATGCAGTATAGTGTTGTACCCAGTGTATTAACAGTTGTACCCTGTGACTTGTGCGATTAGGAGCTTGTGCGACTGAGCTCTTGTGCGACTAGAGGGAACTTGTGTGATCATAACTAGCTTGTGCGATTTGAAACTTGTGCAATCAGTTATATGTTTTTCCTTAAATCATGCAAATCAGTTACACATTCTATAATTGCACGATTTACAATCAGTCAATTTCTAATCCGTTATCATGTACCCGAAACATAATCAAATCACGATTAACACCTACCATTTCAATCAAATCGGATCAATCATCAATAATTAAATCAGGAAATCATGCATGTTCATACAATTTCTAATCGTAATCAAATCAAGAACATCAATCATCGAACCATTCGAATCAGTGATTTCAATATCTAATGTGCAACCCTAATCATTCCAACTTGATTAATAAGCAACGATCATACACACACCATTCATCATCATTTAATTCAGTTTTATGTTCAAGATCATATGAAGGATTCCAATCGTTAATCGTCATCGACCACATCCACATCATGCATTCAAGTTGTTTACCTAGAATTTTTACTAACATAACACCCTAATCATCAAACCTTAAGTCAAACGAAACTAAGCAACTAATCATATCATCGTGAAATCAAATGTAACAACAGTTAGGTCAAACCATGGCAATCGTGTACTAACCGAATGTAAAATGGCACCAAAGAGGACTTGAGAGATGAGACTATCGTCGGCTTCGAAGTGGGGAAGGGGCTTCTGCCGTCGAGTTGTAGGGAGAGGGGAAAGGAATTAGGGTTTGAGGTTATCTTGTGGTTTGAAAGGATTATGAGGGTTTACATTCTAATCATGTGTGTGAATTCGTTGATTGTGGGCCGAACCCATCACTCGGGTTTGATATGGGCCGTGGACTAGTCCTCCTCAAAGAGAGGTGTGTGTGTGGTCGTGCATGAGTTGTGCGACCCAAAGAATATTGTGCGATCAGGTTCCTATGCGATCAGTCATCATCTTATCACTAAACAATAAACATCTTAATCAAATAGTTCAATCATTTAAACACGTACACATAATTACAACACAAAACTATCACACAGAAAACTAGCACAAGGCTCTTGAAAGTACGAGTTGTCACATTATCCCCAAGTTGAAAGAAATTTCGTCCCGAAATTTGGTACGTACTCACTGAGGAAGCTAATTAAGTTGCATGGTTTCCTGGTTTTTCCTGGGGTGTCACATCCTTCCCCCGTTGGTTTGGAATTTCGTCCCGAAATTCCGCAGTAGCTTCAGCCTCAGTAGTGGTTATACTGTTGTCGAACAATTGGGGATACTTTTGTTTCATTTGGTTTTCGCGTTCCCAGGTGAACTCTAGGCCACGACGGGAGTTCCAACGAACTCGAACAAGGGGTATTCTGGTGTGCTTGAGGACCTTAACATCTCGGTCCGTGATTTCAACTGGTTCCTCGACGAATCGCAGCCGATCGTCGATAGTGAGCTCCTTCAAAAGAACTATCAGGGTCTCATCTGACAGACACTTCTTCAGATTCGACATGTGAAAAACGTTGTGAACTCCACTGAGTTCTGCTGGTAGGTTTAATTCGTAGGCCACTTTGCGTATTTTCTCTATGATTTCGAAAGGTCCAACGTATCGTGGGTTAAGTTTGCCTCGTTTGCCAAAATGAACAACACCTTTCCATGGTGAGACTTTGAGTAGCACTCGATCCCCAACCTGGAACTCGAGTGGTTTCCTGCGCTTATCAGCGTAGCTTTTCTGACGGTCACGAGCTGCCGCCCTTCGTTGTCGTATCTGAGCAATCCTTTCCGTTGCGTCTACTACAAGTTCTGGACCCGTGATCTGACTATCACCCACCTCTGCCCAACAAAGAGGTGATCGGCATTTACACCCGTACAATGCCTCAAATGGAGCGGCTTGAATGCTGGTGTGGTAACTGTTATTATACGAAAACTCCACCAAAGGGAGATGTTTTTCCCAGCCGTTGTCTTCTAGAGTTTGAATAGTACGCTCAGACTGCCCATCTGTCTGAGGGTGATAAGCTGTGCTCATGTCTAATCGTGAGCCAAAAGATTTGTGCATCGCTTGCCACACGTCTGAAGTAAATCGTGCATCACGATCAGAAATAAAAGAGGTGGGCACCCCGTGCCTCGAAACCACTTCCTTTAAGTAAATGTCTGCTAAAGTAGAGAACTTTTCTGTTTCCTTAATAGCCAATTTGTGAGTCGATCCACGATCACCCAAATAGTATCGTTCCCACGTTGAGATCTAGGCAGGCCAGTAACAAAATCCATGGAAATTTCCTCCCATTTCCATTGTGGTATCTTTGGTTGCTGGAGTAGGCCTGATGGTTTCTGATATTCCGTCTTGACTCTCGCACAGGTCAAGCACTTGCTAACGTAAGTTGATATGTGAGCTTTCATGCTAGGCCACCAATACATAGTTCTGAGATCGTGGTACATCTTATCCGAAACAGGTTCGCGTAAGTTGCCATAGAGTGGGACCCAGATGCATCCTGTTACATAATAGGCGCCATCTTCCTTTTGTTCTAACCATTTCCTTGATCCGCGTAGGGCCTCAGCCCTGACGTTTTCTGGTTTCAATGCTTTTACCTGAGCATCTCATATCCGTGCAGGAAGACTAGACTGAATGGTAAGTTGTAATGCTCGTATGCGTTTAGGTGTAGTATCCTTTCGACTGATAGCGTCGGCCACAACATTTGCTTTACCCGGATGGTACTTGATCGCGCATTCGTAATCATTCAGTAGCTCGACCCATCGACGTTGTCGCATGTTCAACTCCTTTTGATTGAAGATATGCTTGAGACTCCTTTGATCGGTGTAAATAGTACACTTGGTACCGTACAGGTAATGTCTCCATATCTTAAGTGCAAAAATAACAGCTCCCAGCTCCAGGTCGTGTGTAGTGTAATTTCGTTCGTGAACTTTAAGTTGACGTGACGTGTAAGCAATGACCTTGTCACGTTGCATCAACACACATCCAAGACCCTGAATTGATGCGTCGTAGTAAACCACAAAGTCGTTTGTGCCCTCTGGCAATGAAAGAATAGGTGCGCTATAGAGTCTATCCTTTAGGTGCTGAAATGCAGATTCTTGTGGCTCACCCCAACGGTAAGTGACTCCTTTCTGAGTTAGTAAAGTGAGAGGTTGCGCAATCTTGGAAAAATTCCTTGATGAACCTCCTGTAGTAACATGCCAAACCCAAGAATTGGCGAATTTCTGTTGGTGTACGCGGTGCAGGCCAGTTCTTGACCGAGTCAACTTTTGATAGATCAACGTGAATCCCGTCCCTGTTTACCACGTGGCCGAGGAAATGGACTTCATGAAGCTAGAAGTCGCATTTTGAGAATCTTTGCATACAGTTGCTCTGTTCGAAGGAGTTCCAAGATAGGTCACAGATGCTGCTCGTGTTCCTCCTGACTCTTGGAGTAGATCAGGGTGTCGTCGATGAGAACAAGTGACACATTCATCCGGTTAGACTAGGTTCGAATGTCGAGTCTGAGAATCCATATCGGTCGTATCGAGTTCAAAGATCAGTACTTGTGGCACCATCACATGTATAACCCAATGTTCATCGAATGATATTCGTAGAGTGTAACTTGTCCAAGCGAGTGTCCGCGGGGATTGTTGTTAAGATCACTGAATCCCAAAAGTATATCATGCATGGGTGCGGCAACATAAGAAGGAGTTATCTCATTCGGTGGGTAAGACTTTAAGAATCCACAGCAGGGGTTTACTCGACATCGAATGTACAGCTGGCTGTACGCCAGTTGGGTATAGTTAAGATAAAGTATGTCGTTGATTACATATTGTTGTCACGGGGTTAAATCAATCAGAACAAGAACTTAACATAGCAGCATGGTTATCGTACAATCGTGTAGCGTTAAGTTTCACTGTGACTCCCACCAGGAGCCGTTGGAATCGCCCCCATGTGAAGGAGGGACAATTTACCTAAATTCATGAACTTAGGTGTGTGTGTTTCCTCAAGTAAGCAACCAAGTCCCGGGGGGGGGGTTTCCTTAAGTCGTACAATTGAGTCCAAAGTACGTCTGCGTATTCATGAGGTTCCAAGGAAAGACGTGTAGACCATTCGAGAGAGTATAATCGTATCAACATTACACCACCATTCTCAAGGTTTCGTGGAGTGATCACCAGTGATCAGGAGTCTAGCCTTCTAGATCCTCTAAGCTAGAGAGTGGTTCGTTTCAGTGGCTCGTCATGGAGGAGCGAGACCGTAACGTTGCTGTGGTACGGGTGTGATAGTTTGCTCTAAGCCAATGGTAGGAAGCGGGCATACCGCCATCAATAATCACGAGTCGGCGCAAGAGTTAGTGCAGAGATTTTGTATATGCAACAAAACTATCATAAAATAGGGTACGTCTCTTGTGGTGTAAGGTGGGTCATGCAAACGTATAATTTATCGTGCTTGTTGGTAGGTTGACTGATCCATAACTCTGTCCCTAAATGTCTTGAAGACTATTTCACCAATAATGGCATCCATTCGCTAAGCTGGGTATACGATAAAGTTAATCAAACAGAATAAGAAAAAAATGAACATCCAACAGGCTGGTAAGGTAGTCTCGTGTTTGGTGAAAGTCGTGGTATGGTTGTTGGCGTTTCATTAAATTGGTTGCCAATCGAAACAACAGGGAGTTACTGAGGTTCATACGAAGAATCGAGTGTAAACAGGGTCCATCGATAACCGAAGATTTCAACTAGTTAACCTGCTGTCCAGAAGCAATTTCCAGTAGGGGTACATGGCAGCGTGGCACAAAAAGGGAAGTTCGTTGCATCACGATCACAAAGGTATATCACTTGTCCAAAACAGAATTTGGTTGGTAGGGTTGCTAGTTGCAAAACGACGAACGCGTGTAATTGTGGCTGCTTCGTTTCTGGTATGGACAACCAGTGGAGATGATAAGGTTCGTCAACAGGGATGCGTGGGTGTAGTTCTCCTAATCCCAAGTTCATTTGAGTCGGTCCTGGTCTATGTGGCTGTTGGCGTACAAGCCGTATGTACGAAGGGTCGAGTGGCAACGTCATGTCGAGATAAGCGTACAAATAGATAGAATGCATAAACAGTCGTAGCAGGGTGACGAGTAATTAGAAAGGGTTTGACCACCTCTTGTCAAATAGTTAAACGATTGTGTGTCACATGGGACGCAGTAGGGATAACAGGCAACATGCTACTGTTCTAATAATTATTCCGTAAACCACACATCATGCAAAAGTACTCTAGCAGGTAGGCAATATCAACTTAAATCACATTACGTAAAGTATTGAGTCTTGCACGTGGAGCGAAGAGTCGTTGTGGATCGTTGAGCACTGTTCTGGTTATAGTCTAGTTTTAACAAAATTTTTTTCCCCTTATTAAAACCAATTTCTCTATAACCAATGGCTCTGATACCAATCTGTCACACCCCCAAAATCCACCCGCGGAGTATCACCGCTTGGAGGCGTGACATGACCAGGATCAAGCCACCAATCATATTAAACATAACAAGTAAGTAAAATTCAACCACACAATATGAAAGGTGTTTCAAATCAAAACTATAGTTAAGTGTTTAGCGGAAGCATAATTGTAAAACCCAATGTAAGTATTAAATACGAAATAAAGTAATGTTTTTTTTAGCATGGCACACACTGCCATGTCCCACAACGACCGCGCCTCCCTGTGCAAGCTCCATGAGTACTAACGACCTGCAAGGCATGTAACAGAGAGTCAACAACAAAGTTGAGCGAGTTCACAGTTGGTTGTTTAGTTATAGTATTCGTTTCGTAATCATATGTTCGTTTTGTAAACTATGTATCGTATTTGTGACAACTGGCACAAAACCGGTAATTTTCGTACACTTAAATTACTATTTAATGACTACAATTATGTGCTTAAATGTCAACATTGACTGATTACATGCTAAACAAGTGAATTCATGCACGTTCTATACTACTAAATATTGCTTTAAGCATATCGAGAGCGTTGCGTCAGAAATACTAGTAAACTCACCAGTAAGACACAATGTGTCAACATAACTGCAGAAAGCAGTCAGACATTAGAATTGAGGCCTAGGTGTAGGTCCAATGACAAGAATACAATAAAACCCAAGAATACATACAAGGGTTTATGTATAAACTTTACGGAAGCTAAAATACGCACTAAAAAGCACCTGAAGCGCACCTTAAGTGCAGAATTTTATTATATTCAGCACAAATCAGCTTTTAACAACATAAATAATGTGCAGAAATGTCGTTTTATCATCCAGAATATTCCCTAAGTTACGGAAATCGAAAATATTACAAAAAGGTACTTACAAGACACTAAAAGGTGCAATTTGGCGCTTTAACGGATCAGTATCCAACCGGATAACCGGACTTTATCCGGAACATAAAAATATTGTCATTGACACTATTTTTCTTTTTCTAAGCCAGGTAGGGTCCCCGAATACCCTAACACCTGTTATAAATCATAACACACTAGTAATTTGTTTAACCTTCTAACTAAACTCCTAACTAACCTTAACTATCAAAATTGGAAACAAGCCAAACCCCCCCCCCCATTCCAACCGATCGGTTCCCCATGTGGGGACACCCTACACCAATTTTGATTATAATAATCACCATGGTTTGATATCTAGGCTACATATTACATAAGAGTTAAAGCCCTAAACTAGTTTGTAAATAAACACCAAAGTTAAGAGTTCCATTTCACCACACAACAAAACTTCACTTATCTCTCTCCATCCCTTAACACTCTCGGCCGAACCCCCCTAACAACACCCCACCATTTTCAAGAATTGATCAAGGCACTCTACTAACATACAAAGGTGAAGGATCTCATATAAGGAGGCTTGGTGCTCGCGGAATCAAAAGGACCTCTCTACGACGCTATTATCCACCTATTTTTTCGTCTAGTTCCTTCCCTAGCCACGAGCTAGTAGTAAGTGACTCTAAACACCCTCTTGATCATGTCTAAGGTGGTTAATAAGAGATTTAACGGGTAAAAATCATAAACACTCAAGAACAAAACTAAAAGTCTTGTAAGAAGATGAACATGGTGGTTAAAGAATGAATATTAGTGTAAAACTCATAAATCTTGTTTTGTTAGGATTATTTTATGTTGTTTGATGCTAGTAGTAGTTCGGATCGTCATTTAACCCGGCTAGGTCATGTTCATGAAACATGAACTAGTGTTGTGTTAAGTGTGAAAATGATTAGATGATGAACCCTACTACTTATGAACACGAACTTGTGTAAAAAGAGTTTTTCTTATAAAATGGAGTTCAAAACTAGTAGATCTAAAGATCTACAAGTGGTATTTTCGAAGAACCAAGTATAAGATGAAACCATGTTATAAAGCCGGATCTTTCATAAACTAAGGTGTTTTTGTGAACAAACAAGTGTGTAGACACTTTTGTAACGAAAGGATTTAACAAAGAAATATTTTCGGAATCCTTGAATTAGAAGTTGTAAACTTGCATTTTCTTTAAAAATGAAGCTTTCAAGAAACTGATTTCATTTATAAAGATAAAAAGATCTAGTGAAGATAATCGAAGGTTATTACCTACTTTTACACGAACTGCAAGTTCATGTGTTTGCGATCTATGTATATTTTTGACTAGTTGATGTTGAAATATTGTTTGTTGATGTTGGGAAAATTGTTGGTTGAATTTTGAAAAGAAAATGATACGCTAGAAAGCGTGGCCACCTCCAATTACAGAGGAAACTCTGGCGAAATTTTTCCAGAAATATAACACTTGGAAATATTTTTACGACAAGTGTTATGAATATATTTTTAAGTTGTTTTTCCAAATAAATTTCGCCATGATTTTGTTACAAAATTTCCAAATGTCGGAGGTGGGTTTTCGTAAACGAAACTTGTTAAATATATATTTAGAACATATATTTCATAGTAAAACGCTTGTGTGATTTTATGTTTATCTTGTGAACTATATGAATATCATTTTTAGAGTAAAAACATAAAAATACACATGCAACCTACCTGGACAAACACAAGAAAATATATTTATGAAAATATATTATTTGATAGAATAAATAACTTGGACAAGTTATGAACATAAACGGAAGTTTTGAACAAAGATACATAATTCGGGTGCAAAGTGCAAACATACAAGATACTTATATTAATTTTTGAGAAAATAATATCAGTAAGATACATAGTTAAGAATATAAAATATTTTTAACACAACAATAACATTACAAAAGATAGTGACTTGTGCTTGTACGATACAAGTCTAGTGACTAACGATAATAAAACACGTTCAGGTCACGACGCACTATAAGCAAAACCGGTGAAGTTTACTACGCAAGGAACGCAAAGTTGTGAGTTCATGCTCCCCCTTTTCTTTTAACTGTTTTCAGTTTTATAACTTCGGGGGTGAAATACATGTTACAAATACGACAATATTTATAGATGGTATGATACAAAAACGAGAAGCACTCTTGGTGATAACTAGTACCAAGTATGATGCGTTTTGAGAAATGATACGAGAAATCGTGTCACGAATAGGGTACCATAAGCACCATTAATCGTGTACATACTAAGACCGCAGAACAAAAGGTTAGATCTAATGGGTTTCAGGGCAGCCCCACTCTTGGCGACAACTAGAACCAAGTAGTGTTTTTGTGTCTCAATCGTGCATCGACTACAGAAAAATGCCTATGGTTTGGTGACTTCCTATGTCGTGTCACATGTTAATGGCCTTGCAACCCATTAACACTTGATACATATAGAAATACTTGATTTATACATGAATACGTGATTTAAACAAATTTCATACCATGTTTTTCATACAAAGTATACAAACGTTCAATACAAAAACTGCATGAATTCACACCAACATTATGTTGACGTTTTTCCAAAACTCACATGTATTTCAGGTAACTAAAGCTGGATGTGCGCGCGGTCCTACTCATGCTTATGGATGTCGTCTATATTATGTTTAAATAAAGTTGTAAACTTTTAAGACAATGTTTTATGCTATTGTCGCGATGTAGACGCTAAACTTGTGTTTTCAAATTATGAAATGTATGGTATTTGAAGTTATTTTTACGAGCATGTAGTATGTTTACCTTTCGTATGCAATGAGAACCTTTCATGATCACACCTCGTGCTTCCGCCGCAGAAAGGGGTGTGACAGATTGGTATCAAAGCTGCGATTGTAGTGAACCAGGATTCCTTCTCGAGTCTAGTATACAATCTCTAGGATCCTTTCACGAAAATGATTTTTCAAAGAGTTTTCATTGCATAAAACTTCCCGTGACATCCACTGCCTGAAACTGTTTACATGAGTCTAGAAAAGACACTACGAGACTTAGGGTGCACAGGAGTAGCACTTGCCTTTAACTGAGAAATTACTTACAATTATGTGTGATAATTAGCATATATTAGGGGTAGAATACCGCTAGTACACATGACTTTACCGGGAAACAATGGCCTAACTGAAGGAAGTAATACGAGGACGAAATGAACTGTGCGGACTGTGCAAGGAGTTACGTAATTATGGATGTATACGTAATTATGGAACTTAGTGCACAGAAACCACAACAAGTCTTGTCACGTATAGATTCCCTTAGTACAAGAAAAAGGTCAAACGTATACTCTTTGGAGTCAATGACTTAGGGTATAAAGACAAGAACCGCCAACGTGAAGTAAGGTGTTTACCTAATTATACATGCTTGTTGCTGTATGAATTGATTGCGCGGATTGTTTAATGTCACTTATGTGGTATATGCCTGCGTATATATATACTACTACTGTCTCGTACGACGATATCCAACAAATGTCTAACCCTATTATGTTATGTTCTGTCAGAACATGGCACCAAGAAGAGCTGTGAACGCTCGTGATCAACCTCCCCCTCCCGCACTGCCAAAGACTGCTGAAGAGCTGAACGCTCTACTGGAAGAAAGGATGTCTGCTGCTATCGCCCAGTACGAGGCGAACCGTACTCAAGACAGTGGAGGACCAAGCAATGCTAGACGTAACGGACATGGAGATTCGTCTGGAGGAAACGCAGCTCAAGGTAACCTTAAGACAATTTGCTAAGCATGGAGAAGTTTTTGAACGGTCTTTGTTTCATTATTTCTTCGATTGCTCACAAGTGAATTGGTTGGATCGATTACAGGCTGCACCTTCAAGCAGTTCCTCGACTGCAAACCACTGAACTACGATGGCACTGGAGGAGCGGTAGCGTTTGTACGTTGGACGGAAAAGACTGAAGCCACTATCCGTATGAGCAAGGGTACCGCGGATCAACAAGTCACTTTTGCTACTGGGCTGTTTGTCGATGAAGCACTGGCATGGTGGAATTTGCAAGTTCAAACGCTGGGTGATGATGCCGCGTATGGCATGACTTGGGATGAACTGAAAGAGAAGATGAGAGAGAAGTACTGCTCTCGTGCTGAACTCCAAAGGCTGGAGACGGAGTTCTGGCACTTAACTATGGTAGGTGCTGACATCACTGGGTACACTCGAAGATTCCATGATTTGTCTAGGGTGATTCCCTACATGGTGACCCCGGAATTTAAGCGCGTTGAACGCTATATTTGGGGATTGGCCCCAGAATTCCGCGGCATGGTGACTTCAGCCAAACCCCAAACAATCACTGAGGCTGTAACTCTGGCTGTCAGCCTTACTGAAGACTGTGTTCGCATGTAGAAGCTATCACTGAACCCGACAGAAAACACCGAGATGCATGCTGAGTCGTCCGGTGACAAGAAAAGGAAACATGCAAACTTGAATCAAGTAACTCGTAACAACAAGGGTTCCAACAAGAAGCGTGACCCCAACCCACCTCAGGAGGCGAAATCGCTTGCAGCCATGAATGACGCTCCAGCTAAGGGATACCTGGGCACCCTGCCCAAATGCAATCGGTGCAAGCGTCATCACGAAGGAGCCTGTCGCGTTCCAAAGTGCGACAAGTGTGGAAAATTGGGTCACCGCACTGAAGACTGTTGGGGTAAGGGAAACCGAAACGGAAATGGAAACCTGGTGCTGGAAACAACGGTGGGAACGGTAATGGCAATGGTAACCGGGTTGGGAATGAAGCCGGGCGAAACCAAGGATGCTTCAGTTGTGGAAGCAATGAACATTTCATGAAAGACTGCCCGGATAGAAACAACGCTCAGGCTCGAGCATTTGTGATTGGAGCAAGGGACGCACTCGAGGACCCTAACGTGGTCACCCGTACGTTTCTCATTAACAATCACTTTGCATCCATATTATTCAACACTGGTGCCGATTTTAGTTTCATGTCTGTGGAATTTAAACGTATGCTTGGGATAGAGTCTAGTAGATTGGATATTCCTTACTCCATAGAACTAGCCAATAGAACTTGTTGAATCGGGCGAAGTTGTTAGAAGCTGCACACTAGAACTGGGTGAACGAAGATTTAGCATCGACCTCTTACCTATTCAATTGGGTAGCTTCGATGTAGTGGTCGGAATGGACTGGTTGTCCAAGAACAAAGCTGAAGTCATTTGTCATGAGAAAATCATTCGCATCCCTTTGGCGAATGATGAAACCCTCATCGTACATGGAGAAAGACAAGACGCGCCTCTGCGAATCATCAGTTGCATGAAAGCACAGAAGTGCTTAAGGAAAGGATGTGTCGCTTTCCTGGCACATGTTGTAGATAAGAAGGCTGTGGAGCTGAAACTCGAAGACATTCCTATGGTGGAGGAATTTCCTGATGTTTTTCCCGAAGATCTACCAGGACTACCTCCGCAACGACAAGTCGAATTCCGTATAGACTTGGTTCCAGGAGCCGCTCCTGTAGCCAAGGCCCCCTATCGACTTGCACCATCCGAGATGCAAGAATTGTCTACACAACTCCAGGAGTTGTTGGATAAAGGATTCATAAGGCCAAGCTTCTCGCCCTGGGGAGCTCCAGTATTGTTCGTGAAGAAAAAGGATGGAACTCTGCGAATGTGCATCGATTACAGAGAACTGAAGAAACTCACTATCAAGAATCGGTACCCACTACCGAGGATTGATGACTTATTTGATCAGTTGCAAGGATCAAGCTACTATTCCAAGATCGACCTTCGATCTGGATACCATCAGTTAAGGATACAAGAAGAAAGCATACCAAAGACTGCATTCCGAACGCGTTATGGGCACTACGAGTTTCTTGTGATGCCATTTGGATTGACGAATGCACCAGCGGTATTTATGGATCTAATGAACCGCGTATGCAAACCATATCTCAATAAATTTGTGATTGTATTCATCGATGATATCCTGATTTACTCGCGAACGAAAGAAGAGCACGAGCAACACCTCAGAACCATTTTGGAGCTACTGAAGAAAGAGAAACTTTATGCAAAATTCTCCAAGTGCGAATTCTGGATTCGCGAAGTTCAATTTCTTGGCCACGTTGTGAATGAGAAGGGCATTCATGTAGACCCGTCCAAGATTGAAGCCATAAAGAATTAGGAAGCCCCCAAAACCCTAACTGAAGTTCGTCAATTTTTGGGCTTAGCAGGCTATTATCGACGATTCATCAAGAATTTCTCAAAAATAGCTCAATCGCTAACTGCCCTTACACAGAAAGACAAGAAGTACGACTGGGGCGTTAAACAAGAAGAAGCCTTCCAACTACTCAAAAGCAAGCTATGCGATGCACCAATACTGTCATTACCCGAAGGCACCGAAGACTTCGTGGTATACTGCGACGCTTCACGACAAGGTTTGGGCTACGTGCTCATGCAATGCCAGAAGGTCATCGCTTACGCTTCAAGGCAACTGAAGGTACATGAAAGAAACTATACCATGCACGACTTGGAACTCGGCGCGGTGGTATTCGCCTTGAAGATCTGGCGACATTATCTATATGGTACTCGATGTACAATCTTCACAGATCACAAAAGCCTGCAACACATACTTGATCAGAAGGAACTGAACATGCGCCAGCGACGATGGGTCGAGTTGCTAAATGATTACGATTGTGAGATTAAATACCATCCTGGAAAGGAAAACGTTGTGGCGGACGCATTAAGCCGAAAAGAGCACTAGTAATGACGATTCGAACGAACCTCACTACACGTATTCGTGACGCACAACAAGAAGCCCTCAAGATGGAAAACCGTAAAGCTGAATACCTCCGGGGTGCATTAAAGTACATGGTGCCAAATGATGAGGGATCCTTATACTTCAAGAAGCGTATATGGGTTCCGCTCTATGGTGGCCTACGAGAAGTAATCCTTAATGAAGCGCATAAATCGAGATACTCGATCCATCCGGGATCGGACAAGATGTATCAAGACTTAAAAGAATACTATTGGTGGCCGAGACTTAAAAGCGATGTTGATGTCTACATTGGAAAGTGCCTAACCTGTGCTAAGGTTAAGGCTGAATATCAGAAACCATCTGGCCTACTACAACAACCAGAGATCCCCATGTGGAAGTGGGAGCAAATCTCGATGGACTTCATAACGAAATTAACCAGGATCCCCAGAGGGCACGATATGATATGGGTAATAGTTGATCGATTGACGAAATCTGCACATTTCCTACCAGTCTGAGAGAAGGATAGCACTGGAAAGCTTGCTTAGATATACTTGAAGGAAATTGTGACACGTCATGGAGTGCCTATCTCAATCATTTCAGACAGAGATGGACGCTTTGTCTCAAGAATGTGGCGATCCTTTCAGGAAGCCTTTGGATCTTAGCTAGATCTAAGCACAGCATTCCATCCACAAACGGACGGCAGAGCGAACGAACCATACAAACACTAGAAGATATGCTTCAACCCATGTGTCATGGACCTAGGCGGCAGCTGGGATACTCATCTACCATTAGTTGAGTTTTCCTACAATAACAGTTATCATACGAGCATAAAAGTCGCACCGTTCGAAGCTCTGTATGGCCGCAAGTGCCGATCGCCCTTATGTTGGGCAGACGCTGTAACAACTCTCATTAAAATCCATAATTAGAATGATAATTAGGCGATAAGAAAACCCTAATTGAGACACCCAAGTAATTCTGCACTAACCCTAAAATTTCCAGAACAATCGGAATTAGGATCAGGGCCCCTAAAATGCAACGGGGGGTAAATCCTAGTGATGATTATCACCAAATTTGCGTTGTACAGATTGAAATTGATTTTAAAAATGAGTCATGCAAGCTAGTCCCGTACCCAGCTAGCCTATGTAATTAGACTGCACCCCTTACGGACCGTAAGGGGAAAAGCCATACGGTCCGTAAGCCTGTCCAAAAATCACTATAAATAGCAGACATTGGCAATTGCTTTCTGTGTTGAAAACGACGTAAGAATTCTTTGTAGACGTCAAGTTATAAGCAGAAACAGTCCATAGTATACTAATATCGAATTGCTGCCGCAAAACAGGGTAATCACTCGATCGCTATTACGATTCATTTTCCGACTGATCAATATATCCAATGGATGTTTAAGTGCTGCCCACATAGGGTTATACTTTGTCGTTCGTCGTTAAATCGATGGATGTTTAAGTATTGCACATTGTCGTTCGTTGTGAGAATTTGATCTCGTGAGTTATCGTAACTGCTGTATTGATCACTAACCCGGTTTTGTGTGCATTATTATTAAATTAGGTTAACAAGGCTAAATCATATTCCGCCCGTGTTAAATCTGCAATGTGAGTCATTCTCTTTTTATCAACTGTTTTACAATACTCCAAATTATTTTCAGAATTATAATTACACTGATTAAGTTTATGTAATCACCAAATTACAGCCGGTATGTGGGGTATTGTGCACATTACTACTGTTGTTATCACATTAGGTGGGCAAACCTAAAAATAAGTGATATACGTCATTCATTGGGGCAGCCAATGGTGATATGACCACAGTCACAGATCCGGTCGAGTGACAAATACTGTGGGTAGTTGGTAGATATCAGAAACATATGTAAAAACTCTTAATACTGTAAATTATAACAAACGAGTCGTTTTAGTAAACTGAATGATTCACTCAGTATTTCCCGCTGACAAAACCTTTTTCAAACATGTTTCAGGTGATCTATTGTAATTCAGGAAAAGTGCTGGGGAGCATCTCAAGCTTAAGAAAGTGGCTCATTATAAAATAGAGAAAATGTGTTTTCTAAAAATAAATCAGTAAAATTATGTTATTGTAAATTACCGGGATTTTATCCCGAATTGTGAAATAAAATAATCGGGAAAAGTTTTTAGCTTTACAACGATCCTGATGATAAACTTCCGCTGTTAAACTCAATTAAATAAATATCACGGGATTTCTGTCCCGCGGCTCCTAAAACGGGTCAAACCGGGTCGGGGGCCGTGACAGAAATGAGGTGGTATCAGAGCCACTGAGTTAAGCTAATTAAGTATTTAGAGATACTTAATTTTTCCTGATTACTATTATGTGATTATGTGTTATATTAAACTGACTATGTGTTAGTTACAGTATGGGTAAGCAAAAGCTGCAAAATATCTATCTTAAATTAGATAGATCAGTCTACGAAGAGGGAAGTTCATCCCAAAACAAATCTTCAAAACTCCCTACAATTCCTGAAGAAGGAATATTTGTGCGAAAAGCACAATATGAGAAACCGCTTTCTCCTAGAAAAAGGAGTATGATTATTAAGAAAAGTAAAGAGCAAATCCGAGAAAAGAGGATTAAAAGGGAAACCCAGGAATTAATCAATAAATCACCTTAGGAAGACAAGCTAGATGAGAAATGGGCAAATTTATATATGTTAGCCACAGTAGCAGAACACACAGATCTTTAAAAACCCTAAGTCTAGTAATAGCACGTCCCAGTAAATAAATAAATAAATCCGAGTGTGTTCTTTCCTGTTATTTTGTACACTTAGTGTGCAATAAAACTTTGATGTTTATTTGTTAAACTTTGTTCCAAAGTTTTAACTTAGTATTTTTGTGCATTTTGCATATATGCTACACAGCATGAATGAGATATCTGAAGCCTTTCAGAACCTCGATCTTTACCCGGTGAATGTAGAAGTTTCCAAAGATTTTACTGGATACTTTGCTGATGTGGAACAACCTGTAGAATTCAATGCTCCACCTTTGACAAAGCCAAAACGAAAGAAAAGAAAGAATTATGTATGGGGTAGTCGTATCCGTAGGAAAAAGCCAGCCACGAAACTTCCTAAAATAAACAACCCTTTAGAAAAAGGAAAAGAAATGGCAATCAAGGAGAGTTCTAAACAGCAAGAGATGGAAACTGAAGTCAAGATAGACTCTAGGCAAATGGAAAAACAGTTTGAGGAATATTCTAAGGAAATAGAAATGGAAGTAGGACAAGGTTCTAGACCAACTCAGATAGAAATTGGAGAGAGCTCCAACCAAAACCAGGGAATAACTTTTCAGGAGGAAATAGATTTTCTATTGGCAAACTGTGAGACTATTCAACCTGTCAATACTAATGTTTTTACCTATCCTAGTGAAAATCCACTTCCTATGAATCTTGAACCAGCAATCCCAGAACCAATAGTCCACTCTCAACCTGTAGAAATGGACGAATGGTGGACGAATGATTGGAAATTTCAAAATATTGTCAACGACCCTTATTCCTTTCTTCCACAATTTGATCCAGAACCCCTACCTAATCCACCAATGAGTAAAGAAAATATGGCTGAACTTCGCCACTATTGTGACACCTGTGTCACCACAAACACCAAACAAATGCCAAACCTATGAAACATTGTGTTTCATACCTGGGATTTGTATAAATATGTGTATCCTTTGCACATATCATTTCTCGTTCAATTCTGAGCTTTAAATCGCTTTCTGGAAAGTTATACGCGCACTGGTGCGTAAACGTAATCAGTTTAGCGCAACAAACACTCCGGAATAGTGAAATAGGCTTAACATACCTTAAATGACCTTTACATAACTTAGAAATAAGTTTTGGAAGGTTTGGTATGGCAAAAACAAGTTTATTCAATCGCAGGGACTATTTGCGTCAAACTGCGAAACTATACCGATTCGTAAGGTAACGAATAGTCCGGAACTTGATCATAAGTTAAACATACCATATATAACCTAATCATAGCTTAGAAACAAGCTTTGAGTGGTTCGGTGTGCGAAAACATGCTTATATGATCTTTCAGGGACTAAAAGTGTCAAAAACGGCGTAAGTTTGCATTTTCGCGCATATCTTGCGTTCTGGACACATCTGGACATCCAAAATTTTTGTACACACTAAAATATTTTTATTTTAGTGATCGCCATGCAAAAATTCCATTCGTCGCTTAATTTGGATCGATTTTGCGTTCGTTACGACTTCCGTCGTAATTAACCGAACAACGCGATTGTACGATCAAACGAACCGACATCCGAGATATTTTTGAGCATGTTTTGAGTCCCCTATGCTTTAACTTCATTTTAGAGCCTTGAAATGAGGTTAACGGGGTTTAAACGCATCGAAAAAGGCTTTAAACGCGTGCAGGGACCATTTCTGCCATTTTTGAAAGTTTGCTGAATCTGATACACCGTATCGTAGCGCGAGCCCTCCTGCCTATGCCGTCGCGCTACGCGAGTGCCACATCTTGGCAGAAAGTTCATTTTCAGCAACAGTTTGCAAATTCAAGGGCTGTTTGTGCAATTTCTTTGTGTGGTGGGCAAGTTTGTGTGTTCACCAAGGCTCTAATCAGCTTGAAACACATGTATGGCTAGGATTAATGCTTAATGACCAAGCAAAACACTTGTGATGATCCTATTAACTCACCACAAGTATAAATAGCCATCCAAACTCCTTCATTCTTTGCTCATTTCTTCTCATTCTCTCTTCACATCTGCTTTGGAGCTCTCTCTCAAGCATTTGGGACTTTGTCTTCTTGTAGAAAAGATAGCAAGGACCCTTAGTGAGCATTCTTTCATTTCTTTTTATGGCTTTTTCCTTATGTAGTGCAGAAAGTCAAACGTTTGGCCAACAGTTTGACTTTCGGTTTTGACCATCAATTGGTCAAGTCAAAGTTCAATTGAACTTTGAAACGTGATTGTAATCACGATAGTTATAATCCTTCGTGATTATAGCCGCTGATTACCACGTTAACTAGTTGTAGTGTCGAGTCAAAGTTTCGGTCAAAATGCGTTTTAGCACGCATTTTGCAACGGAACTACTTTAGGGTATCAAAACACTTTGTTTTGATACCAAATCAGTAGGTTAAACATGTTTTGACATGTCTAACTCGACACTATTAGTTTGTGCTTGTTTAGGGTCGTAAGGTAAGCGGTCTAAACAACCGCTTATACTTCCGAACCCGACCCGTTTGGTCGATCTTTAGGATCCGACCAAGCTTAGTTAGTGATCATAGTTGTATAGGGAATAACCACTGAGGTTATACCTTATGATCACATAGGATTGGTTAGTCGTATGCTAGTTAGCTTGTATGCCCATAGGAAATGACCAAAATGCCCTTTTGAAGCTAAAATCCATATTTTGATTATGTGAACATATTTTTGACATATAATCTGAATTAGTAACATGTTTAGGGATAATTGGGCATGTAAGACTTGACATAGCACATAGTTAACCATCCGAACCTAGTTTTACGCAAACGACGCATTATAGTGGCTTATACTACCATAATGGGTCGAAACGGGTCAAAAGCACTTAGGTAAACTTCCAAATCAGAATGTTAGGTCTATTAAATCATGCCATATGAGTTGAAATACTCATTTGATTTATAGAACTTCATTCTATCCTATCTTCCGACTTAGGATCCGATTGTTTAACATAGTGACCCATACTAGGTGCCACTTGATTCCTTGATTTCCCGAGCTTTGTTAGGACACTTAATCAAGGATACTTGCAATCTCAAGTGAGTACATAGTCCCCTCTTTTACTGTTTTCAATTGTTTTGGGGTGAAACATATATGCCTATCTGTTATTTTCCTGATTTTAAACTATATGATTACACATGCTTAATACATATTCTTTTGACAAATTAAACAATTACCTATGGTTTAAACACTGATTTTCCAAAACTTAATAAACAAATTGTTGGATTGTACCATTTTTTTACACATTCACCCAGCCGATTGGTAGTATGATATAGCGCTATAGGACTAGACACCCCATTCCTGTTGTATGGAATGTCAGAAACCAAATTTAAACCAAAAAGAAATTGCCTTCGTGGTATTTCTATAGTCTCCAAAGTGTAGTTTGATACACTAAGGCTTGGTTGAATACCAAATCACACTCTCTTTGTATATGTTGATATACTACAAAAGTACAGTTTGATGTGCTCTCAAATGTGATCTACCAAAGTATATTTTGATATACTAAGTACAAAATCCAACATATGTTTTAACATACTACTTTGTTATTTACCAAAGCATAGTTTGATATGCTACTGTTTACCAAAGTATAGTTTGATATACTACCAACTTTGTTATTTTAAACTAAAGTATATTTTGATATACTATCTAAAGCATAGTTGATATGCTACTTTTAACCAAAGCATAGTTGATATGCTATTTACAAACCAAAGTATAATTTGATATACTACCAATACTTTTATTCTTAAACCAAAGTATACTTGAGATATACTACCGAAACTATTATTTTAATTACTAAAGTATATCTTGATATACTATCCATTTAACTATTTCAAAACTAAAGTATACTTTGTTATACTATTTATACAAACTTTCCAAAACCAAAGTATATTTTGTATATACTATAAACCCTTTTACAAAACGACACGTTTTCAGAAACAAAACTTTTTACATTGGATTCATGGCTATTTTGAAAACATAAAACCTTTTCCTCCTTTATCCAAAGCCATGAATCTAATTCATAAAATCCTATGTTACTCACAGGTATTTTTATGCTGACGTACCTATTTTCATATATGTTTCAGGTACTGCTTTGTGATGATTGTTGATGCATGCTACACATAGGATGGACTTGTGCCTTAGCGACTTTAAAACTGAGAACCAATTATTTGTATTTATCTGAATTGTACCAAAACATTGAGTTCAATAATTTAATAAAACAAAACTATTTAATCCATGGTTGTGAAACAATGATTCTGTTATAACACTCCCCGACGTTTCCGCCACGTTTTGTTGTTTTACGTGGTCGGGGTGTGACAACTATGGTGAAGAATTGATGGATGCAGGAAATAGAATCAGGGAGATAGGGGGACAAATTGCCTGGAAGTATGATGAAAGGGAACTTCGTTTTTAGGACGACAAGTGACGAGAGATAGGAGGATGGTAAAACTATAGTTGTGTAATAGTAAAAGTAAATAGTGAAATCAGTCTGTAACATAACTACGAATAAAACTTTGTAAAATATTTGTGTGTAGTGATGCATACTATAACAGATATAAAATGGAATCGAGAAATCAATAGTTTTGACTATACATGTATTATTGTTTGATTGTTTGTGTGTAATTGCTATTTATCAAATACTAATTATATATATATTATCATATGGCAAATATTGGAAATGAACCGGTAAATGAGGTTAATCAGTCAGAGCAACATCCAGGGGATCAATATATGACTAGACAAGGTATTGAAAATATTGTTGCTCAAGGGATAGCCAATGCTATTCCAGCATTCGTTGCTGCTGTAAAAAGTCCAATCGAACCACAACATATTGTTCCTAGTAAACGTACTTCTGAAGATAACTTCAGTAATAGTATAAACGGGGGCAATAATCATGTTAATCATGATAATGAATCCCAGCACACGCCGCTCCCTAAGAAACTGAAAGCTGCAACACCTGGTTGCACTTTCAAAGAATTCCTTGCTTGTAAACCCACTGAATTTGCAGGCAATGAAGGGGCAACTGCATCACTGCGTTGGTTAGAGAAAACCGAAGCAGTAATTGCAATAAGTAAGTGTGCTAAAGATGATCAGGTCATGTACGCATCAAATCTATTTAAAGAAGGTGCACTCGAATGGTGGAACACTGTGTTACAAGCTAAAGGAAGAAATAGGGCTTATGCTATGACTTGGGAAGAATTTAAGAATCTTGTAGAAAGAAAATTCTGTCCTGAGTATGAAAAGGAACAAATGGCAAATAAGTTCCTAAATCATCGGATGATAGGTGTGGATTGTCGTGGTTATACTTCGACATTCTTTGAATATGCTAGAGTGGTACCAACACTGGCTTCGCCAGAACCGGTACTCATTTCTCGCTATATTTGGGGATTAATTAGCGAAATTCGCAATATCATTAAGGCTGCGAGACCTCGCACTATTGACGATGTTGTAGAATTAGCTAACACTCTGACTGATGAATTGATACGCACAAGAGATGAAGACAGGAAGAAGGAACTAGCTCAGAAAATTACCCAAGGATTTAGGGTGGGTAATAGTAGTAATTTCAAGAAAAGAGGAGCAGGGCAATCTTCAACTTTGCCATTCTGCAAAATTTGCAATTTTTGCAAAACGATAGGACATCGTGAAGAAAACTGCAGAAAGAAATCCATAATTTGTTACAATTGTGGAGAAGCTGGACATTTCAAAACAGAATGTCCTAAGTTAGTTAAACCAGTAGACAACAAAACCAAGGCGACCGAAGGAGCTACTAAGAAGAATGCCAGAGCATTCCAGCTAACCACTCAAGAAGCAGAGCTCATCCCGGATGTGATAGCCGGTACGTTTTTAGTTCACAACGTTTATGCAAAAGTATAGTTTGACTCTGGTGCAAACCAAAGTTTTATAAATACTTCATTCTGCCAAGCTCTTAAGTTACCCTTAACTACCATTAGGCAGATTTTTACAGTCGAAACCGCAGATGGGAATTCAGTAAAAATCAATCAGGTTTTGCAAAAAGTAGAAATAGAACTTTCAGGTCATAAATTTGCTGCAAACCTATTACCTATGAAATTAGCTGAATTTGATGTTGTGTTAGGAATGGATTGGTTAATAGCCAACCATGCTCAAATCATTTGTGATAAAAACTCTATAGAAATTCAATCACCTACTGGAGAACTAATCATGATTACAGGAGATAAACCTCGAAAGCCACTGAAGTTCATATCAGTAATGAAAGTTGCTAATTATGAACGAAAACAAGGAATAGTATATATGATTTCAGTAATCATTAGTACTAAAGGTAAAGAACTTAAGGAAATTCCTGTAGTCTCAGAATACCCAGATATATTCCCGGAAGATTTACCTGGGTTACCACCAGATAGGGAGGTAGAATTTAGGATTCATCTAATTCCAGGAACTACACTGATAGCCAAAGCACCTTATCGATTAGCTCCTACCGAAATGCTAGAATTAAAGAAGCAATTAGATGAATTACTAAGCAAAGGATTTATACAACCTAGTTCATCCCCTTGGGGTGCACCAGTGTTGTTTGTGAAAAAGAAAGATGGATCAATGAGAATGTGTATCGATTATAGAGAGCTAAATAAGGTTACAATTAAGAATCGATACCCATTACCTAGGATTGATGATCTTTTTGATCAATTACAAGGCGCTAGGTACTTTTCTAAGATAGACTTGCGCTCCGGATATCATCAATTAAAGGTTCAAGAAGAAGACATACCTAAAACTGCTTTTAGAACTAGGTATGGACATTATGAGTTTACAGTCATGCCCTTTGGGTTAACTAATGCACCTGCAGCATTCATGGACTTGATGAACAGAATCTGTAAACCATATTTGGATAAATTTGTAATTGTTTTCATAGACGATATAATTATTTATTCAAAAAGTCAGGACGAACATTGTCAGCACTTGCATGCACTCTTAACTTTGTTAAGAAAAGAAAAATTGTACGCCAAATTCTCGAAGTGTGAATTTTGGCTACAAGAAGTGCAATTCTTAGGACACATGGTAAATCATGAAGGTATTCACGTAGATCCTGCTAAGATAGAAGCAATTACCAATTGGAAGGTTCCACAAACCGCAATGGAAATTAGAAGTTTTATAGGTTTAGCCGGATATTATAGACGGTTTATTAAGGATTTTTCCAAGATAGATGTACCATTAACTAAGCTAACCTGTAAAGCCATTAAGTTTGAATGGGGACCTAAACAAGAAGAAGCCTTTAGAATCTTGAAGCAGAAATTAACCAATGCTCCAATTTTAGCCTTACCAGAAGGAACAGAAGACTTTGAAGTATATTGTGATGCTTCAAAATTAGGATTTGGATGTGTGTTAATGCAACGCAAGAAGGTAATTGCGTATGCTTCCAGACAATTGAAGAAGCACGAGGAAAACTATACGACTCATGATTTAGAATTAGGAGCTATAGTTTTTGCCCTTAAGATATGGAGACATTATCTGTATGGAAGTAAGTTTACTGTTTATACAGATCATAAAAGTTTAAGGTATATATTTAGGCAAAAAAGAGTTAAATATGAGGCAAAGAAGATGGATGGAAATTCTGAGTGATTACGACTGTGATATTCAATATCACGAAGGAAAGGCAAACGTAGTCGCAGATGCCTTAAGTCGTAAGTATCATGAGAAGCAAAGGCGAGTCCATGCTCTTAGAATAAATCTACAAGTAGATTTAATGGAACAATTGAAGGAAATTCAGGAAACGGCAATCAAAGACGATGCCGAAGGAATGAAAGGTTACCTAAAAGAATTGGAACAAGGAAATGATGGAATTTGGAAATTCCACAAAAACAGAATTTGGGTACCTGAACAGGGAAATTTAAGATCAAAGATTTTACAGGAAGCTCATAAATCTAGGTATATTGTACATCCAGGAAACAATAAGATGTACCAAGATTTAAGAAAGAATTTCTGGTGGATAGGAATGAAAAAGGATATAGCCGAATACATATCTAAGTGTCTAACCTGTTCACAAGTTAAAGCCGAACACCAGAAACCTTCAGGACTACTACAACAGTTAGAAATGCCTGTATGGAAATGGGAACTCATAACAATGGACTTTGTTACTAAGTTACCCAAAACCAGAAAAGGTAATGATGCTATTTGGGTAATTGTGGATCGATTAACCAAATCTGCTCATTTTCTACCTATGAAAGAAACCTTTAGTATGGAAAGGTTAGCCAAGTTGTACGTAGATGAAGTAGTATCCTTAAACGGAGTCCCACTCTCCATTGTATCAGATAGAGATAGTCGTTTCACTTCCCGTTTCTGGACAAGCTTCCAAGAAGCAATGGGAACCCGACTCAATTTAAGTACTGCATATCATCCACAAACAGACGGACAAAGTGAAAGGACGATCCAAACTCTAGAAGACATGCTCCGAGCATGTGTAATTGACTTTGGTGGTAATTGGGATAACCATTTACCATTAATGAAATTCTCCTATAACAATAGTTATCACTCAAGCATCGAAGCCGCACCATTCGAAGCACTGTATGGACGCAAGTGCAGAACTCCCGTATGTTGGGCAGAAATAGGAGAAAGTCAATTATCAGGTCCAGAAATCATACAAGAAACCACTGACAAGATAACTCAAATCAAGGAAAGATTGAAAACAGCCAGAGATCGTCAGAAAAGCTATGCAGACAATCGCCGCAAGCCACTAGAATTCCAGATAGGAGACAAAGTACTTTTAAAAGTATCTCCTTGGAAAGGAGTAGTACGATTCGGTAAGAAAGGAAAACTGAGTCCAAGATATGTTGGACCATTCCCAGTGATCCAACGAATAGGACCAGTAGCTTATCGCTTACAACTACCAGAAGAACTAGCTGGAGTACATGATGTATTTCATGTATCCAATCTCAAGAAATGTCTATCAGACGAATCCCTAGTAGTACATCTTCAAGATGTGGAGGTAAATGAAAAGCTGAAATTCATAGAGAAACCCTTACAAATAGAAGACCGGAAGGTCAAGTTTCTCAAACACAAGCGACTAGTACTGGTAAAAGTCAAATGGAATTCAAAGAGGGGACCAGAATATACTTGGGAACTGGAGTCAGAAATGAAGAGAAAATACCCTCATCTATTTCAGTGAATCTCGAGGACGAGATTTTTCTTAAGGTGGGGAGGATGTAACAACTCTCATTAAAATCCATAATTAGAATGATAATTAGGCGATAAGAAAACCCTAATTGAGACACCCAAGTAATTCTGCACTAACCCTAAAATTTCCAGAACAATCGGAATTAGGATCAGGGCCCCTAAAATGCAAGGGGGGGTAAACCCTAGTGATGATTATCACCAAATTTGCGTTGTACAGATTGAAATTGATTTTAAAAATGAGTCATGCAAGCTAGTCCCGTACCCAGCTAGCCTATGTAATTAGACTGCACCCCTTACGGACCGTAAGGGGAAAAGCCATACGGTCCGTAAGCCTGTCCAAAAATCACTATAAATAGCAGACATTGGCAATTGCTTTCTGTGTTGAAAACGAAGTAAGAATTCTTTGTAGACGTCGAGTTATAAGCAGAAACAGTCCATAGTATACTAATATCGAATTGCTGCCGCAAAACAGGGTAATCACTCGATCGCTATTACGATTCATTTTCCGACTGATCAATATATCCAATGGATGTTTAAGTGCCGCCCACATAGGGTTATACTTTGTCGTTCGTCGTTAAATCGATGGATGTTTAAGTATTGCACTTTGTCGTTCGTTGTGAGAATTTGATCTCGTGAGTTATCGTAACTGCTGTATTGATCACTAACCCGATTTTGTGTGCATTATTAGTAAATTAGGTTAACAAGGCTAAATCATATTCCGCCCGTGTTAAATCTGCAATGTGAGTCATTCTCTTTTTATCAACTGTTTTACAATACTCCAAATTATTTTCAGAATTATAATTACAGTGATTAAGTTTATGTAATCACCAAATTACAGCCGGTATGTGGGGTATTGTGCACATTACTACTGTTGTTATCACATTAGGTGGGCGAACCTAAAAATAAGTGATATACGTCATTCATTGGGGCAACCAATGGTGATATGACCACAGTCACAGATCCGGTCGACTAACAAATACTGTGGGTAGTTGGTAGATATCAGAAACATATGTAAAAACTCTTAATACTGTAAATTATAACAAACGAGTTGTTTTAGTAAACTGAATGATTCACTCAGTATTTCCCGCTGACAAAACCTTTTTCAAACATGTTTCAGGTGATCTATTGTAATTCAGGAAAAGTGCTGGGGAGCATTTCAAGCTTAAGAAAGTGGCTCATTATAAAATAGAGAAAATGTTTTTTCTAAAAATAAATCAGTAAAATTATGTTATTGTAAATTACCGGGATTTTATCCCGAATTGTGAAATAAAATAATCGGGAAAAGTTTTTAGCTTTACAACGATCCTGATGATAAACTTCCGCTGTTAAACTCAATTAAATAAATATCACGGGATTTCTGTCCCGCGGCTGCTAAAACGGGTCAAACCGGGTCGGGGGCCGTGACAGACGCCGGAGATAAACGCATGGTTGATGCTGAACTTGTACAAGAGACAACCGACAAGATTACGCAGATCCGAGAGCGCACTAAGGCGGCTCGAGATCGACAAAAGAGCTACGCTGATCAAAGACAAAACCCATTGGAATACGAGGTGGGAGACAAAGTGTTGTTAAAAGTCTCACCTTGGAAGGGCGTAGTAAGATTTCGAAAACGTGGAAAGCTAAATCCACGATACATCGGGCCATTCAGAATCTTGGAAAGAATTGGTACCGTGGCATACAAGTTGGAATTACCGGAAGAACTTAATGGAGTACATGATATGTTCCATGTATCCAACCTCAAGAAGAGTCCAACACAAGAAGACGTGATCATCCCTGCGGATGAAGTACATATTGATGACACCCTCCGATTTACAGAACAGCCCGTTGAGGTTACAGACTGGAAAGTCAACAAGACCAGGAGGAGCACTGTGAAACTTGTCAAAGTACGTTGGAACTCTAAGCACGGACCCGATTACACATGGGAACGTGAAGACCAGTTCAAAGAAAAGTATCCCCACCTGTTCAAGAAGACTCCTGTGAGAGCTAGTTCGGCCTGAATTTCGGGACGAAATTCTTTTAACAGGGGGAGACTGTGACAACTGGCACAAAACCGGTAATTTCCGTACACTTAAATTACTATTTAATGACTACAATTATGTGCTTAAATGTCAACATTGACTGATTACATGCTAAACAAGTGAATTCATGCACGTTGTATACTACTAAATATTGCTTTAAGCATATCGAGAGCGTTGCGTCAGAAATACTAGTAAACTCACCGGTAAGACACAATGTGTCAACAAAACTGCAGAAAGCAGTCAAACATTAGAATTGAGGCCTAGGTGTAGGTCCAACGACAAGAATACAATAAAACCCAAGAATACATACAAGGGTTTATGTATAAACTTTACGGAAGCTAAAATACGCACTAAAAAGCACCCGAAGCACACTTTAAGTGCAGAATTTTATTAAATTCAACACAAATCAGCTTTTAACAACATAAATATTGTGCAGAAATGTCGTTTTATCATCCAGAATATTTCCCTAAGTGACGGGAATCGAAAATATTACAAAAAGGTACTTACAAGACACTAAAAGGTGCAATTTGGCGCTTTAACGGATCAGTATCCAACCGGACAACCGGACTTTATCCGGAACATAAAAATATTGTCATTGACACTGTTTTTCTTTTTCTGAGCCAGTTAGGGTCCCCCTAACACCCGTTATAAATCATAACACACTAGTAATTTGTTTAACCTTCTAACTAAACTCCTAACTAACCTTAACTATCAAGTTGGAAAAAAGCCAACCCCCCCCCCATTCCAACCGATCGGTTCCCCATGTGGGGACACCCTACACCAATTTTGATTATAATTATCACCATGGTTTGATATCTAGGCTACATATTACATAAGGGTTAAAGCCCTAAACTAGTTTATAAATAAACACCAAAGTTAAGAGTTCCATTTCACCACACAACAAAACTTCACTTATCTCTCTCCCTCCCTTAACACTCTAGGCCGAACCCCCTAACAACACCCCACCATTTTCAAGTTTTGATCAAGGCACTCTACTAACATACAAAGGTGAAGGATCTCATATAAGGAGGCTTGGTGCTCGCGGAATCAAAAGGACCTCTCTGCGACGCTATTATCCACCTATTTTTTTCGTCTAGTTCCTTCCCTAGCCACGAGCTAGTAGTAAGTGACTCTAAACACCCTCTTGATCATGTCTAAGGTGGTTAATAAGAGATTTAACGGGTAAAAATCATAAACACTCAAGAACAAAGCTAAAAGTCTTGTAAGAAGATGAACATGGTGGTTAAAGAATGAATATTAGTGTAAAACTCATAAATCTTGTTTTGTTAGGATTATTTTATGTTGTTTGATGCTAGTAGTAGTTTGGATCGTCATCTAACCCGGCTAGGTCATGTTCATGAAACATGAACTAGTGTTATGTTAAGTGTGAAAATGATTAGATGATGAACCCTACTACTTATGAACACGAACTTGTGTAAAAAGATTTTTTCTTATAAAAATGGAGTTCAAAACTAGTAGATCTAAAGATCTACAAGTGGTATTTTTGAAGAACCAAGTATAAGATGAAACCATGTTATAAAGCCGGATCTTTAATAAACTAAAGGTGTTTTTGTGAACAAACAAGTGTGTAGACACTTGTGTAACGAAAGGATTTAACAAAGAAATATTTTCGGAATCCTTGAACTAGAAGTTGTAAACTTGCATTTTCTTTAAAAATGAAGCTTTCAAGAAACCGATTTCATATATAAAGATAAAAAGATCTAGTGAAGATAATGGAAGGTTACTACCTACTTTTACACGAACTGCAAGTTCATGTGTTTGCGATCTATGTATATTTTTGACTAGTTGATGTTGAAATATTGTTTGTTGATGTTGGGAAAATTGTTGGTTGACTTTTAAAAAGAAAATGATACGCTAGAAAGCATGGCCACCTCCAATTACAGAGGAAACTCTGGCGAAATTTTTCCAGAAATATAACACTTGGAAATATTTTTACGACAAGTGTTATGAATATATTTTTAACTTGTTTTTCCAAATAAATTTCGCCATGATTTTGTTACAAAATTTCCAAGTGTCGGAGGTGGGTTTTCGTAAACGAAATTTGTTAAATATATATTTAGAACATATATTTCATAGTAAAACGCTTGTGTGATTTTATGTTTATCTTGTGAACTATATGAATATCATTTTTAGATTAAAAACATAAAAATACACATGCAACCTGTGACAACTCGAGTTTCCAAGATTCCATCTTCGCATTAGTTGCACGATTAATGGTTTAGATTGTTTGTTTACACGACTTGTTTGTTTCACAACTGTGCATGTTTGAAATATGTTAAACTGTATTGTGATTGATATGTTATATATGGTGTGTATTAAGTGTGTATGTGAGTGGAACTTTGACCAAACACCTTCTGGCCGAAAACCCCACCCGAAAACACCCCTGTGGCGAAAACACCTTAGTGTTTTCGTCCACTACTGCTTGACGAAAATCAAATGGGCTTTAGGCCCAGAAGTGATTAGTTATAATGTTTGTTCTCAATCTTCACGCAAAAAAAAAAAAAACTGTAACTAGCAAAACCCTAAAGTCCCTCTCTCTCTCCTTGCTTTTATGCGACGACATCATCAGGATCCTCAAACCCTCAATAGCATCAAACCATTATTCTTTCTAACTCGGTTAGTACACTGTTGTGAGTTACATGTTTGTATTTTATTCAGAACCTGAGTTGGTGATGTTCTGCGAATTGAATTTCATGTTCTTAGATGTTGAATATGGTTTTATATTGTTGCTTTGATTTCATGAATGATTTGAATGTTTGGTTATTATCAGAATATTTGTGATGTATTTAGCATGATGATAATGATGATCCGATAACTTGTCATGTGCCTCTGACTAATTAGTGAATGATCTCATGATTTTGTTTAATGATCGATTTGTTATGCGATGGGTTATTATTGTTTTTAAACAATTAATATGAGTAGTAGAAGTGTACAAAATATATTGATGATGGCCGACAACTTGTAACAAATAAACACATGGGGACTGAATCATATTAACTGACAATTGTTATAGGATGTCTCTATTGAATAGTGGTCGACAACTATATTTTTTAATAAGTTTTAATTGGGCCGCTACTGTTAAATGCTATTGAATCATGAATTGTATGAATGATCTAGATTATTATAATCAAAGTTGTTGACTGTGATAATTAGATCTAAATTAAAATAACATGATTAGGGTGTTGTAGTTTGCAACTAGTATTGATGATGATGATGCCGACGAAAACCCCCACCCCACTTGAATACATCTCGACGAAATCCAAATTGATTTCGGCCCAAAGTGATTTCGGCCCAAATTGATTTCGCCAATAACTGATTCGTCTGTTGTGTTCGTCTTAGTTTTAATACAGTAACCTTGTTTGTCCAATCTGCTAACCCTGTTAAGTGTATTAACGCTGTTAAGCAGGTCGATTATAGTAAGTATATTAACTGGGTTATGTTAACTATGTTAACTCTGTTATGTTAACTATGTTATGTGTGTTAACTGTGATATGTTTCTGATTAACTCTGTTATGCATGTGAAATATGCAAAGTGTATTAATCCAGTTAAGTGCGGTAACCTCGTTAAACCCATTAACACCGTTAGATATGTTAGTGGATGATATTGTTAGATTAAACTGAGAAAGCCATTATGTGAAACATGGATTGTATGAAAGTGATTAACTGATGTATGATGCATGATATCAACTGCCAAACATACCATGTGGTATTGATTGCATGTGAAACTTTACGAACTTGAACTAATTGAGTATACATGCATACTATAGGACTTGATTGATTATTTGCGAGCACATATTTTAGCATACCGAGCATACCAAAGTGAGTTCACACTCTTTCCAAGGCATGGGATTCCTAGGGGTTGGGAATGGGATTGAATAACTACTCGAATTATCACTACTATTAAACTACTTACTACTGTCCTCGGATTGAAGGGCACGTACGTAAAACCTACGTACACGACTATAAGACCATCAACTCTATCAATTGAAGTTCCTCATTTATCGACTTAATCGCTGAGGCCTATGGCGAGCGGGTCATTAGTAGATAGCGCTATTAGGTTTAACAAACCTCACACCGTGTCGTCCGAACGGGCGTGTACTAATGGACTATGGGCAAAGGGTCAATGCTGATAGACATTGACTTAGGGCACCTCTTACATTTTCGTAGCAGTCGATACGCGTGGTCTAGTAATACATGGGAAGCCCCCACTAATCTTCGCAACATGTCTGGGAGACCGCGATACTAATTAATACGATACATGGGTTACAAACGAACATACGAATTACGAAACGAATACTATAACTAAACAACCCACTGTGAACTTGCTCAACTTTGTTGTTGATTCGTTGCTACATGCCTTGCAGGTCGTTAGGTACTCATGGAGCTTGCACAGGGAGGCACGGTCGTTGTGGGACATGGCAGTGTGTGCCATGCTAAATACATTACTTTATTTCGTACTTAATACTTACATTGGGTTTTACAATTATGCTTCCGCTAAACACTTAACTATGTTTTGGTTTTGAACACCTTTCATATTGTTTGGTTGATTTATATTTACTACTTACATTGTTCAATATGATTGGTGGCTTGATCCTGGTCAGTCACGCCTCCAAGCGGTGATACTCCGCGTGTGGATTTTGGGGGTGTGACAGATTAGTATCAGAGCCATTGGTTATAGAGAACTTGGTTTTAATAAGGGGAAAAAGTTTTTGTTAAAACCAGACTATAACCTGTACAGTGCTCGACGATCCACAACGACGCTTCGCTCCATGTGCAAGACTCAACATCATAGGTGATATGGTACATGTTTTATTGCCTACTTTCTAGATACATAGAACTTTGCTCATGGTATGCTTAGATAAACGTAACAACTATTACTTGAAAACACATATGTGCTTACTCCCTTCTGTTATCGCACTTTCGCGAACCCTTCTCACTTATGTTGCCTGTTATCCCTACTGCGTCCCATGTGACACACAATCGTTTAACTACTTGACAAGAGGTGGTCAAACCCCTTTCAAATTTCTCGTCAACCTGCTGCGACTGTTTATGCATTCTATTTATTCGTACGCATATCTCGACACGACGTCGCCACCTGACCCTCCGTACAACCGGCTTGTACGGCAACAACCACATAGACCAGAACCGACTCAAATGAACTTGGGATTAGGAGAACTACACCCACGCATCCCTGTTGACGAACCTTATCATCTCCACTGGTTGACGATACCAGAAACGAAACAGCCACAATCACACGCGTTCGTCATTTTGCAACTAGCAACCCTACCAACCAAATTCTGTTTTGGGCAAGTGATATACCTTTGTGACCGGGATGCAACGAACTTCCCTTTTTGGTGCCATGCTGCCATGTACCACTACTGGAAATTGCTTTTAGACAGCAGATTAACTAGTTGAAATATTCGGTTATCGATGGACCCTGTTTACACTCAATTCTTTGTATGAACCTCAGTAACTCCCTGTTGTTTTGATTGGCAACCAATTTAACGAAATGCCAACAACCATACCACGACTTCCGCCAAACACGAAACTACCTTACTACCCTGTTGGATGGTTCATTTTTCTTATTCTATTTGACTAACTCTATCGTATACCCAACTTAGCGAATGGATGCCATTATTGGTGAAATAGTCTTCAAGACATTTAGGGACAGAGTTATGGATCAGTCAACCTACCAGCAAGCATGATAAATTATACGTTTGCCTGACCCACCTTACACTACAAGAGACGTACCCTATTTTATGATAGTTTCCTTGCGTATACAAAATCTCTACACTAACTCTTGCACTGACTCATGATTATTGATGGCTAGTATGCCCGCTTCCTACCATTGGCTTATAGCAAACTATCACACCCGTACCACAACAGCGTTATGTTCTCGCTCCTCTATGATAAGCCACTGAAACGAACCACTCTCTAGCTTAGAGGATTTAGAAGGCTAGACTCCTGATCACTCCACGAAACCTTGAAAATGGTGGTCTAATGCTGATACAATTATACTCTCTTGAATGTGTTTACACGTCTTCCCTTGGAACCTCATGAATACGCGAACGTACTTTGGACTCCATCGCACGACTTACGAAACCCCCCCCGGACTTGGTTACTTATTTGATGAAACACACAAACACCTAAGTTCATGGAATTAGGTAAATTGTCCCTCCTTCACATGGGGGAGAATACAATAGCTCCTGGTGGGAGTCATAGTGAGACTTAACGCTACACAATTGTACGATAACCATGCTGCTATGTTAAGTTCTTATTCTAATTGATTTAACCCCGTGACAACATTATGCAATCGACGACATACTTTGTCCTAACTCTACCTAACTGGCGTACAGCCAGTAGTACATTCGATATCGAGTAAACCCCTGCTGAGAATTCTTAAACGCTTACCCACCGAATGAGACTACTCTTTTTTATGTTGCTGCACCCATGCATGATATACCTTTGGGATTCAGTGATCCTAACAACAATCCCCGCGGACACTCGCTTGGACAAGTTACACTCTACGAATATCACTCGATGAGCATTGGACTATACATGTGATGATGCCACAAGTACTGATCTTTGAACTTGATAAACTATCAACGCAACTACAAGAACTCTTGGAAAAGGGTTTCATTCGTCCTAGCTCTTCGCCCTGGGGAGCCCCGGTGTTATTTGTGAAGAAGAAAGACGGTACCTTCAGAATGTGCATTGACTATCGTGAACTCAACAAGGTGACCGTGAAAAATCGCTATCCTCTACCACGCATTGACGACCTATTCGACCAGTTGCAAGGGTCGAGCTATTATTCGAAGATAGATTCACTGAGGTCAGGCTACCATCAACTGAGAGTCTGGGATGAGGACGTCTCCGAAACAGCATTTAAAACTCGCTACGGCCACTACGAGTTTCTAGGTATGCCATTCGGGTTAACAAACGCGCCTGCGGTCTTCATGGATCTTATGAACAGAGTGTGCAAGTCTTACCTAGATAAGTTTGTCATTGTATTCATCGACGACATCATGATCTATTCCAAGAGTCAGGAGGAACACGAGCAGCACTTATGACTTATTTTGGAACTCCTTCGAACAGAACAGCTGTATGCCAAGTTCTCAAAATGCGACTTCTGGCTTCGTAAAGTCCACTTTCTAGGCCACATGGTAAACAAGGATGGGATTCATGTTGATCCATCCAAGGTAGACTCGATTAAGAATTGGCCTGCACCTCGTTCACCAACGGAAATACGCCAATTCCTGGGTTTGGCAGGGTACTATAGAAGGTTTATCAAAGACTTCTCGAAGATTGCGCAGCCACTTACACTACTGACACAGAAGAGTGTCACCTACCGTTGGGGTAGTACTCAGGAAACCGCTTTTCAGCACTTAAAAGATAGTCTCTGCAGTGCACCTATCCTTTCATTGCCAGAGGGCACGAACGATTTTGTGGTCTATTGCGACACATCCATTCAAGGTCTTGGATGTGTGTTAATGCAACGTGACAAGGTCATTTCTTATGCGTCACGTCAACTTAAGGTTCATGAACGGAACTATACTGCACACGATTTAGAGCTGGGAGCTGTTGTTTTCGCGCTTAAGATATGGAGACATTACCTGTACGGTACCAAGTGCACCATCTACACCGATCACAGGAGTCTCGAGCATATCTTCAAGCAGAAGGAATTGAACATGCGCCAACGCCGATGGGTCGAACTTTTGAACGATTACGGATGTGACATCAAGTACCATCCAGGCAAAGCCAATGTTGTGGCTGACGCCCTAAGTCGAAAAGACACTACGCCTAGACGCGTACGAGCATTACAACTTACCATCCAGTCTAGTCTTTCGGCACAGATACGCGATGCTCAGGTAGAAGCATTGAAACCAGAAAACGTCAGGGCTGAAGCCTACGCGGCTCAAGGCAACGGTTAGAACAAAAGGAAGACGGCGCCTACTACGTAACATGACGCATCTGGGTCCCACTTTATGGCAACTTACGGGAGCTCATAATGGATGAAGCACATAAGTCTCGCTACTCGGTACATCCAGGTTCGGATAAAATGTACCACGATCTCAAAACTACGTATTGGTAGACTAGCATGAAAGCCCACATAGCAACTTACGTTAGCAAGTGTTTGACTTGTGCGAGAGTCAAAACCGAATACCAGAAACCATCGGGCCTTCTTCAACAACCAAAGATACCACAATGGAAATGGGAGGAAATTTCCATGGATTTTGTTACTGGCCTGCCTAGATCTCAACATGGGAATGATACTATTTGGGTGATCGTGGATCGACTCACAAAGTCTGCACACTTCTTGGCTATCAAGGAAACGGATAAGTTCTCCACTCTAGCAGACGTATATCTCAAGGAAGTTGTCTCAAGGCACGGGGTGCCGACCTCTATTATCTCTGATCGTGATGCACGTTTCACTTCGGAACTATGGCAAGCAATGCACAAATCTTTTGGCTCTCGATTAGACATGAGCACAACTTATCATCCTCAGACGGATGGGCAGTCTGAGCGCACTATCCAGACTCTAGAAGCCATGCTTCGGGCATGTGTTATCGACTTCGGCAACGGCTGGGAAAAACATCTCCCGTTAGTGGAGGTTTCGTACAACAACAGTTACCACACCAGCATTCAAGCCGCTCCATTTGAGGCATTGTACGGACGTAAATGCCGATCACCTCTTTGTTGGGCAGAGGTGGGTGATAGCCAGATTATTGGTCCAGAACTTGTAGTAGATGCAACAGAAAGGATTGCACAGATACGACAACGCATGGTGGCATCTCGCGACCATCAGAAAGCCTACGCAAACAAGTGCCGGAAACCATTCGAGTTCCAAGTTGGGGGTCGAGTGCTACTCAAAGTTTCACCCTGGAAGGGTGTGGTTCGTTTTGGCAAATGGGGCAAGCTCAATCCGCGATATGTCGGATCGTTCAAAATCATTGAGAAAATAGGCAGGGTGGCCTACAAACTAAACTTGCCCGTAGAACTCAGTGCAGTTCACAACGTTTTTCATGTGTCAAATCAAAAGAAATGTCTGTCAGATGAGACCCTCATAGTTCCTTTGAAGGAGCTCACTATCGATGATCAGTTGTGATTCGTCGAGGAACCAGTTGAAATCATGGACCGGGACGTTAAGGTCCTCAAGCACACCAGAATACCTCTTGTTCGGGTTCGTTGGAACTCTCGTCGTGGCCCAGAGTTCACCTGGGAACGAGAAGATCAAATGAAACTCAAGTATCCCCAGTTATTCGAAAACAGTGCAACCACTACTGAGGCTGAAGCTACTACAGAATTTCGGGACGAAATTCCAAATCAACGGGGGGATGATGTGACACCCCAGGAAAACCGGTAAACTACACAACACAACTAGCTTTCTCAGTAACCACGTGCTAAATTTCAGAACGAAATTTCTTTCAAGTTGGGGATAATGTGACAACTCGAGTTTCCAAGATTCCATCTTCGCATTAGTTGCACGATGGTTTAGATTGTTTGTTTACACGACTTGTTTGTTTCACAACTATGCACGTTTGTAATATGTTAAACTGTATTGTGATTGATATGTTATATATGGTGTGTATTAAGTGTGCATGTGAGTGGAACTTTGACCAAACACCTTCTGGCCGAAAACCCCACCCGAAAACACCCCTGTGGCGAAAACACCTTAGGGTTTTCGTCCACTACTGCTTGACAAAAATCAAATGGGCTTTAGGCCCAGAAGTGATTAGTTATAATGTTTGTTCTCAATCTTCACGCAAAAAAAAAACTGTAACTAGCAAAACCCTAAAGTCTCTCTCTCTCTCCTTGCTTTTGTGCGACGACATCATTAGGATCCTCAAACCCTCAATAGCATCAAACCATTATTCTGCCTAACTCGTTTAGTACACTGTTGTGAGTTACATGTTTATATTTTATTCAGAACCTGAGTTGGTGATGTTCTGCGAATTGAATTTCATGTTCTTAGATGTTGAATATGGTTTTATATTGTTGCTTTGATTTCATGAATGATTTGAATGTTAGGTTATTATCAGAATATTTGTGATGTATTTAGCATGATGATGATGATGATGATGATGATGATCCGATAACTTGTCATGTGCCGCTGACTAATTAGTGAATGATCTCATGATTTTGTTTAATGATCGATTTGTTATGTGATGGGTTATTATTGTTTTAAACAATTAATATGAGTAGTAGAAGTGTACAAAATATATTGATGATGGCCGACAACTTGGAACAAATAAACACATGGGGACTGAATCATATTAACTGACTATTGTTATAGGATGTCTCTATTGAATAGTGGTCGACAACTATGTTTTTTAATAAGTTTTAATTGGGCCGCTACTGTTAAAAGCTATTGAATCATGAATTGTATGAATGACCTAGATTATTATAATCAAAGTTGTTGACTGAAAGTTATGGACTGTGATAATTAGATCTAAATTATAATAACGTGATTAGGGTGTTGTAGTTTGCAACTAGTATTGATGATGATGATGCCGACGAAAACCCCCACCCCACTTGAATACATCTCGATGAAATCCAAATTGATTTCGGCCCAAAGTGATTTCGGCCCAAATTGATTTCGCCAATAACTGATTCGCGTGTTGTGTTTTCGTCTTAGTTTTAATACAGTAACCTTGTTTGTCCAATCTGCTAACCCTGTTAAGTGTATTAACGCTGTTAAGTAGGTCGATTATAGTAAGTATATTAACTGGGTTATGTTAACTATGTTAACTCTGTTATGTTAACTATGTTATGTGTGTTAACTGTGATATGTTTCTGATTAACTCTGTTATGCATGTGAACTATGCAGAGTGTATTAATCCAGTTAAGTGCGGTAACCTCGTTAAACCCATTAACACCGTTAGATATGTTAGTGGATGATATTGTTAGATTAAACTGAGAAAGCCTTTATGTGAAACATGGATTGTATGAAAGTGATTAACTGATGTATGATGCATGATATCAACTACCAAACATACATGTGGTATTGATTGCATGTGAAACTTTAAGAACTTGAACTGATTAAGTATACGTGCATACTATAGGACTTGATTGATTATTTGCGAGCACATAATTTAGCATACCGAGCAAACCAAGGTGAGTTCACACTCTTTCCAAGGCATGGGATTCCCAGGGGTTGGGAATGGGATTGAATAACTACTCGAATTATCACTACTATTAAACTACTTACTACTGTCCTCGGATTGAAGGGCACGTACGTAAAACCTACGTACACGACTATAAGACCATCAACTCTATCAATTGAAGTCCCTCATTTATCGACTTAATCGCCGAGGCCTATGGCGAACGGGTCATTAGTAGATAGCGCTATTAAGTTTAACAAACCTCACACCATGTCGTCCGGGCGGGCGTGTACTAATAGACTATGGGCAAAGGGTCGATGCTGATAGACATTGACTTAGGGCACCTCTTACATTTTCGTAGCAGTCGATACGTGATGCGTGTGTAGTGTAATATATTTTTGATGTATATTTTAAGCCCTTTTTACACTTTTAGCCAAGTTTTAAATTTATAAAACACGATATTTACTACTACTAAACACACATATGGGCAAGTGCACCCATCGTGGACGTAGTATAGTGTTGGTAAGATACCGAGGTCGTCCAAGGACACAAGAGCTTTTAGTACCGGTTTATCCTCAACGTCTAATCAAATCAAAATGTTAGAAAAGATTTTTAAACTAAGAGAAATAAAAACTAACTAAATGCTGAAAAATAAAATAAAAATAAAAACAGATAGACAAGATGAATCACTTGGATCCGACTCGTGTATTAGTATAACCTTTGATTATTTTCGCACTTTTGCGCTTGTTTAAGAGATTATCTTAGTTATTGTAGTAGACCCCTCTTTTGAAGGCGACGTTACCCTCAACCTAGTAGTTTGAGTCAGCAAGGATACAATCCTAAAGGGTTGGATTATTGGAAGATAATGAATTAAGTTATTAATGCAAATTATGGTAGGCCCCGCTTTTGGCGGTGACGTTACCCTCGACTAAGTAGTCTGAGTCAGCAGGGATACAGTCCTAAATAGCCGGGTTATAGTATTAATAGTAGTTAACTTATGAGGGGGTCAAAGAGTTTGGATCCCCGCCATCCAATACCTATGGGCATTGAAGGAGATCCTACTAAAATTGACCCAGGTCCCTTGCAGGACCTCTAAACGCTGAACAAGGGCAAGACCCTTACCAAACCGTTCCCTTAACCCTGACTAGGTAGCCAACATACCTCCATATAGACCGTGGAGATATGAATGGTGAAAATCTTTTATTTTATATAGACAGTAAAATAATGCCAAGACACCACGGACAAACGATAAGGAAAGATCACCTTCAATATAAGAAACTAGTTATTAAAGTCATTAATACAAAACCACATAAAAAGTGCAAAAGATTGAAAATAAAAAGTATTATACTAAACACTTGTCTTCACCAAGTGATGTAAGAGACTTAGGCAAACATGGCCTTGATTTTCAAGAACTCTTATGGTGGTGGTGGGTGGTGGATGAAGTGTGAGAGAGGTGGTGTGCCAAGGGATGAGTTGCAATGAAACCAAGCACTCCTATTTGTAGGCTGAACAGAAGGCTAGGCGCGGCCCCGTGTCCGCTGGGCACGGCCTCGTGCCTGTCTGACACTCTCTCTCTTCATTAATTTTAATTCGCAATTACAATTAATGCGCCTGCTGTACTTTCGCCACGCCCCCGTGTTCACTGGACACGGCCCCGTGGCGGGCAATAGAAGCTTCTATAGGTTTGTCTTTTCTGCTGCTTCTTGGGCACGGCCCCGTGCTCGCTGAGCACGGGGCGTGTTCAGTCTTCTGCCTTCTCTATTTTGCTTGGGAGGATGCTCTTGAGGGGTCGGGCAATCCACTTATGTTCCTTTTCTTGTATTTATGTTAGATTTAGCTGTCTTTTTTGCTTCTTTTGTGAATTTGAGCTCATTTAATCCTGAAAATACAAAAGGAAGACAAAAACACTCTTTTTCCAACATTAGTACTAAAAAAGGGTTAGTTTTATGCCTCATTTGATGTAATTTATATGTTGCATTTTACACACATCAAATATCCCCACACTTGAACTTTTGCTTGTCCTCAAGCAAAACTTTTTAATATGTGGCTTACACTCCCAAATGGAATGGGTAGAAGAGAAGGTTTTGGGCTTGTCTTGAGTGTCGGGAATCCAAGATCTTTATTGGGTTTTATTTTTATACTATTTAGAATCCTATTCGTTATGATTTATTTAGAACGTTACATAGGATAAATTACTTATTAGGGCATAACATGCCTTTTTAAAATTTCTTTTATATACAAGTTCACATACCTCACGGGGGGAAATCACTCACACTCGGCCGAAGGTGTATTTTTAGTGAATCTCTCGAGAGCGGCATGGAACTTATTCCTACTATAGGCATGCCAAGCAATCAATCCTCCTCCTTTTTAACTTTTTACCTTCGTAAATATCAAGAGGACTTTCTGGGTGAAGGGTTAGGCTTGGGCTAAAGGTGGGTGGTTGGGTTAGTGGTTAGTAAAAGGGCGAAAAGCGTAAAAAGCGTCGGTTTTCGTAAGACTTTTTTTTGACTTTTTATTTTAATGAAGCAACTTTTCAAACAAAGTTCTTTTTGATAACCTTGTGTGTTTATTTCTTTTTGCTTCATTATTATCATCATTTTTCTCTCTTTTTTTTTTGATAAAGAAGTCATAAGAAAAACCGCGCTTTGTTACTAAAATAAAGGGTTTAAAATGAAAAAGGGGTTTTGGTGGGAAAAAAGGGTGTTTGTTTTGGGTTAAGAAATGAAAAGGTTTAGGCTCAAAGGGGTTAACTAGGGGGATTTTGGGTAGGTGGTAAAAAGAAAAAGAAAAATAATGGTGTAGAAATAAAAAGGGGTTAGTCCTAATGCCTCCATCATTTACTTACTCGGGTTTAAGTTGGTAAGGACCGGGAATGTATCGTCGTGGCAAGTTCTAGAGTTGTAAGAAACCAAGCGGCTATTCACACAAGAAACGAAAAATGAGCATTTAATCTAAAGATGTGTATTTGTATGCTCAATAAAGGCTCAAAACTCACTTATTGTGGGAATGGGTTTATAATGTGATCAAGCATATATAATTAAATTTTAACTAGATTTGTCATGCCTTTTCATAATTTTCGTATGTTGGTTCTTTTTATCACGACGCTATCGGTTGTAAATTTGTAAAAATATACCCTTTTTAGAACTTGTTATTCCCAAATTAAACCAAGACAAGTAAAAAAAATGAAAAGTTTTTGAAAAAAATTTGGGGTGATTAGCGGTTCCAATAGAGTTTTGTGTAAGGCTTGTTAACAGGACTTGCAAAATTCAAGGTTTTAGCATCCCCCCACACTTAAATTATACATTGTCTTCAATGTGTCCCAAAAATAAGATTTTCGGTTGATTAGAATGTGTAAAAGTGGGTTAAAAACAAGATTTTATGTTACTGGGTAGCTGAACACGGGGTGGTGTTGGCTGAGCACGGCCCCGTGTCCAGACTGCCAGTACCAAAAGTAAACAGAAGGCTGGGCACGGGGGCGTGTTCAGTGAGCACGGCCCCATGTCCAGTTACCTGAACTGGGCATTTTCTGCAGGGTGTTTAGCACGGGGCCGTGTTGGCTGGGCACGACCCGTGCTGAACCTTCTGTAATGGAGAAATTGTTGTCGGGTGGCCTTGTTCTTGTGCATGGGGCCATGTTTCTTGTTTCCCTTATCATCCTTTACCACCATGAGTGTATTTTATTCCTGCAAATTAAAACTAAAAGATTAAACTAAACTAAGGACAGTTCCGCGGAATGCCTCCGTGGTGCGCCACGTTTATAAGGGTCCTTGGCTAGACCCTCCTTATCGGGTGGTTCTGGCTCATCTTCAATTAGGGGGTCGTCATTGCCGATTGGATATTTCATTGATCGTTCAAGGTCGACACATCTTTTGAAGGCCCCTAATTGAATGGATAGATTATTGTACTTCCGGTTTTTCAAAGCTTCATGAGTTTTTACAAAAGGCCGTCCCAACACTAGAGGAGCGTCATCAAGGATGACAAAGTCGGTTGGGATTACCATTTGATTTGTTTGAACCAAGATATCCTCAACTACACCGATTGATTTTATTATTTTCCGATTAGATAGAAAAATGGGTATTTGAAGTGGAGAAAAATCACTAATACTTAATTTTTCGAAATGTAGTTTGGCATTAAATTAACACAAAGATCTTTATCAATTGTAATATTACTAATAAAGGAATTTTGAAAAAAACATGGAACCGGTGTAATGTTAATTTCAAAAGGATCTTCTTTTATTAGCGAAGTTTGATCATTAGTTAACTTAACACTTACCATTTCTTCAATTTTAGTATTAGTGTTTAGCTCTGTTAAAAACATAGCATGAGGAGTTACTAAACAATGATTTTCAAAAGAAGGTGACAAGAGATTAATTTCTTCAAAATTAGACTCTTCTTGAATTTTAACATTATCGGCCTCACCTTTTTCGTTGTTTAACTCATGTGTCGGTTTTTCACTTTCTTGTTCTTCAATTTTTATATTTTCAACTACCTCTACGTTATTATTACAATTTAATTCTTCTCTTGCGCGGGACTCCCCTTCCCTTGCGCGAGATTCTTTTATGCAACGTTCGATAGTTTTAATGTGTTCTAATATCCTATTGGTCACTTCGGTGATAGAAAAAGGATTGGGATCCTCAAAGCTTGAATCCGGTTGTTCGATCCTTGGTTCCTCATAGTACCCATATGAAGTAGATGGTTCACACCATTGTTCTTCATTGTAAGCATATGATGGATAAGGGTCGTAATTTTGTTCTTCATAGTACTCATATGAGGTGGGTTGTTCACACCATGTTCCTCATAATAAGTGTATGAAGGTGGCGGCTCATATCTTGACTCTTCAAAGTATGAGTATGAAGGCTCATACCTTGGTTCATCAAAATATGAGTATGAGGGAGGAGGTTCATACCTTTGGTCTTCATAGGAAGTGTATGAAGTTGATGGCTCGTACCTGGGCTCCTCATAATAGTTGTATGAAGCGGATGGTTGAAACAAGTTACAATATTGTACCGAGTGCCGGTTTCCACAATTAGTGCAATAGTCTCTCATATAATCATCCTCCTCATAGGTGTAGTTGTAACCTCCTGAGTATTGATCCATAAGAATCACTCAGCAGACTACAACTGAGTCTCGGGACCAGAAAACAAAAACAAAGACGGAAACAGAAGGCTGGACACGGCCCCGTGTTCAGGGTCTGTATCTGGGCGTTTTAATTAAAGTTACTGGTCACGTTGGACACGGGGGCGTGTTCAGTGAGCACGGCCTCGTGTTCAGACTCTGTATATGGGTATCTAACCAAAAAATATGCAGCACGGGGGCGTGTTAAGTGGACACGGCCCCGTGTTCAGGCTACAGTAAATGCAAACTAAACTAAAATGCAGAAAAATGTGCGCGCGTTTTAAAAAGGTTTTGAAAAACTGATTAGGCCGTCGATTTTAAGCTATCTTAAAATCCTTGTGTCCCCGGCAACGGCGCCAAAAACTTGATGCGTGTGTAGTGTAATATATTTTTGATGTATATTTTAAGCCATTGTTACACTTTTAGCCAAGTTTTAAATTTATAAAACACGATATTTACTAATACTAAACACACATATGGGCAAGTGCACCCATCGTGGACGTAGTATAGTGTTGGTAAGATACCGAGGTCGTCCAAGGACACAAGAGCTTTTAGTACCGGTTTATCCTCAACGTCTAATCAAATCAAAATGTTAGAAAAGATTTTTAAACTAAGAGAAATAAAAACTAACTAAATGCTGAAAAATAAAATAAAAATAAAAACAGATAGACAAGATGAATCACATGGATCCGACTCGTGTATTAGTATAACATTTGATTATTTTCGCACTTTTGCACTTGTTTAAGAGATTATCTTAGTTATTGTAGTAGGCCCCTCTTTTGAAGGCGACGTTACCCTCAACCCAGTAGTTTGAGTCAACAAGGATACAATCCTAAAGGGTTGGATTATTGGAAGATAATGAATTAAGTTATTAATGCAAATTATGGTAGGCCCCGCTTTTGGCGGTGACGTTACCCTCGACTAAGTAGTCTGATTCAGCAGGGATACAGTCCTAAATAGCCGGGTTATAGTATTAATAGTAGTTAACTTATGAGGGGGTCAAAGAGTTTGGATCCCCGCCATCCAATACCTATGGGCATTGAAGGAGATCCTACTAAAATTGACCCAGGTCCCTTGCAGGACCTCTAAACGCTGAACAAGGGCAAGACCCTTACCAAACCATTCCCTTAACCCTCGACCAGGTAGCCAACATACCTCCATGTAGACCGTTGAGATATGAATGGTGAAAATCTTTTATTTTATATAGACAGTAAAATAATGCCAAGACACCACGGACAAACGATAAGGAAAGATCACCTTCAACATAAGCAACTAGTTATTAAAGTCATTAATACAAAACCAAATAAAAAGTGCAAAAGATTGAAAATAAAAAGTATTATACTAAACACTTGTCTTCACCAAGTGATGTAAGAGACTTAGGCAAACATGGCCTTGATTGTCAAGAACTCTTACGATCAATCTTGGATCCCGAGATGACTCACACACTCTATGATGGACAATGGATGATGGTGGTGGATGATGGTGTTATGGTGGTGGTGGGTGATGGATGAAGTGTGAGAGAGGTGGTGTGCCAAGGGATGAGTTGCAATGAAACCAAGCACTCCTATCTATAGGCTAAATAGAAGGCTGGCCACGGCCCCGTGTCCGCTGGGCACAGCCCCGTGCCTGTCTGACACTCTCTCTCTTTTCATTAATTGTAATTCGCAATTACAATTAATGCGCCTGCTGTACTTTCGCCACGCCCCCGTGTTCACTGGACACGGCCCCGTGGTGGGCAATAGAAGCTTCTATAGGTTTGTCTTTTCTGCTGCTTCTTGGGCACGGCCCCGTGCTCGCTGAGCACGGGGCGTGTTCAGTCTTCTGCCTTCTCTATTTTGCTTGGGAGGATGCTGTTGAGGGGTCGGGCAATCCACTTATGTTCCTTTTCTTGTATTTATGTTAGATTTAGCTGTCTTTTTGCTTCTTTTGTGAATTTGAGCTCATTTAATCCTGAAAATACAAAAGGAAGACAAAAACACTCTTTTTCCAACATTAGTACTAAAAAAGGGTTAGTTTTATGCATCATTTGATGTAATTTATATGTTGCATTTTACACACATCAATACGCGTGGTCTAGTAATACATGGGAAGCCCCCACTAATCTTCGCAACATGTCTGGGAGACCGCGATACTAATTAATACGATATATGGGTTACAAACGAACATACCAATTACGAAACGAATACTATAACTAAACAACCCACTGTGAACTCGCTCAACTTTGTTGTTGATTCGTCGCTACATGCCTTGCAGGTCGTTAGGTACTCATGGAGCTTGCACAGGGAGGCGCGGTCGTTGTGGGACATGGCAGTGTGTGCCATGCTAAATACATTACTTTATTTCGTACTTAATACTTACATTGGGTTTTACAATTATGCTTCCGCTAAACACTTAACTATGTTTTGGTTTTGAACACCTTTCATATTTTTTGGTTGATTTATATTTACTACTTACGTTGTTCAATATGATTGGTGGCTTGATCCTGGTCAGTCACGCCTCCAAGCGGTGATACTCCGCGTGTGGATTTTGGGGGTGTGACACAACCTACCTGGACAAACACAAGAAAATATATTTATGAAAATATATTATTTGATAGAATAAATAACTTGGAAAAGTTATGAACATAAATGGAAGTTTTGAACAAAGATGCATAATTCGGGTGCAAAGTGCAAACATACAAGATACTTATATTAATTTTTGAGAAAATAATATAAGTAAGATACATAGTTAAGAATATAAAATATTTTTAACACAACAATAACATTACAAAAGATAGTGACTTGTGCTCGTACGATACAAGTCTAGTGACTAACGATAGTAAAACACGTTTAGGTCACGACGCACTATAAGCAAAACCGGTGAAGTTTACGACGCAAGGAATGCAAAGTTGTGAGTTCATGCTCCCCCTTTTCTTTTAACTGTTTTCAGTTTTATAACTTCGGGGGTGAAATACATGTTACAAATACGACAATATTTATAGATGGTATGATACAAAAACGAGAAGCACTCTTGGTGATAACTAGTACCAAGTATGATGCGTTTTGAGAAATGATACGAGAAATCGTGTCACGAATAGGGTACCATAAGCACCATTAATCGTGTACATACTAAGACCGCAGAACAAAAGGTTAGATCTAATGGGTTTCAGGGCAGCCCCACTCTTGGCGACAACTAGAACCAAGTAGTGTTTTTGTGTCTCAGTCGTGAATCGACTACAGAAAAATGCCTATGGTTTGGTGACTTCCTATGTTGTGTCACATGTTAATGGCCTTGCAACCCATTAACACTTGATACATATAGAAATACTTGATTTATACATGAATACGTGATTTAAACAAATTTCATACCATTTTTTTCATACAAAGTATACAAACATTCAATACAAAAACTGCATGAATTCACACCAATATTATGTTGACTTTTTCCAAAACTCACATGTATTTCAGGTAACTAAAGGTGGATGTGCGCGCGGTCCTACTCATGCTTATGGATGTCGTCTATATTATGTTTAAATAAAGTTGTAAACTTTTAAGACAATGTTTTATGCTATCGTCGCGATGTAGACGCTAAACTTGTGTTTTCAAATTATGAAATGTATGGTATTTAAAGTTATTTTTACGAGCATGTAGTATGTTTACCTTTCGTATGCAATGAGAACCTTTCATGATCACACCTCGTGCTTCCACCGCAGAAAGGGGTGTGACAGTATTAATTCGCATCGCGACCTCCAGACATGTTTGCGAAGATTAGTGGGGGCTTCCCATGTGTTCTAGACTAGTTGTATCTGTATTCGTATCGCGGTCTCCCAGACATGTTTGCGAAGATTAGTATTCGTATTGCGGCCTCCCAGACATGTTTGCGAAGATTAGCATTCGTATCGTGGCCTCCCAGACATGTTTGCGAAGATTAGTGGGGGCTTCTCATGTGTTCTAGTCTAGTTGTATCTATAGGTGTCCTTCCCAACTCGAGGACAGTGGTACATATACCAGTAGCGATGAAAGTACGAGTAATCATTCAATCCCATTCCCAACCCACCGGGAATCCCATGCCTTGGTAAGAGTGTGAACTCACCTTGGTTTGCTCAGCAGATACACGAAAAGGTTACTTAAGCTATATGTGGTCAACCACATCCTAATATGGTTACCGTACGAGTCAGGTCTAGGTTTAGATAGTGCATATAAGTTTACACAATAACTAACAGGTTTCGAACATGTATTGATCATGACATATACATAATATCATAGTAGTTAGTTAACAGCATATAACTTGTTTCAATAGTAACATTCATGTTTGCATACAAGCTAAGCCCATGTGTGCAAGTCTACGGCCCAACACGCGTAAGCCCACTCAGTTGTGAATTGTGCGGCTGAGTTGGACTTGTGCGACTGAAATGTGGGCCGGTGTCTTGTGCGATCCTGCTCTTGTGCGGTGGCCCAATAAACAACAACAATTTAAAACTTGTGCGGCCCAAACATTGAACAATTACTCTTTGGTGTGTGGCCCAACATATTGTGCGATCGGCACAGGCCTGTGCGATCCATAGTATGTTGTGCGATCATGCAGTATAGTGTTGTACCCAGTGTATTAACAGTTGTACCCTGTGACTTGTGCGATTAGGAGCTTGTGCGTCTGAGCTCTTGTGCGACTAGAGGGAACTTGTGTGATCATAACTAGCTTGTGCGATTTGAAACTTGTGCAATCAGTTATATGTTTTTCCTCAAATCATGCAAATCAGTTACACATTCTATAGTTGCACGATTTACAATCAATCAATTTCTAATCCGTTATCATGTACCCGAAACATAATCAAATCACGATTAACACCTACCATTTCAATCAAATCGGATCATTCATCAATAATTAAATCAGGAAATCATGCATTCTAATCGTAATCAAATCAAGAACAGCAATCATCAAACCATTCGAATCAGTGATTTCAATATCTAATGTGCAACCCTAATCATTCCAACTTGATTAATAAGCAACGATCATACACACACCATTCATCATCATTTAATTCAGTTTTATATTCAAGATCATATGAAGGATTCCAATCGTTAATCGTCATCGACCACATCCACATCATGCATTCAAGTTGTTTACCTAGAATTTTTACTAACATAACACCCTAATCATCAAACCTTAAGTCAAACGAAACTAAGCAACTAATCATATCATCGTGAAATCAAATGTAACAATAGTTAGGTCAAACCATGGCAATCGTGTACTAACCGAATGTAAAATGGCACCAAAGAGGACTTGAGAGATGAGACTATCGTCGGCTTCGAAGTGGGGAAGGGGCTTCTGCCGTCGAGTTGTAGGGAGAGAGGAAAGGAATTAGGGTTTGAGGTTATCTTGTGGTTTGAAAGGATTATGAGGGTTTATATTCTAATCATGTGTGTGAATTCGTTGATTGTGGGCCGAACCCATCACTCTGGTTTCATATGGGTCGTGGATGTGACAACCCTCACCAAATCAGGTATCTGTATGAATTAATTAATATTTAAATAATGCTAAATTACTGTGCTTGCTTACAATGGTGGTTAAACTGCTTCTTGATTCCTGATACATACATATTCATGCATTATACTGTATCACTGTCACTTCATTTATTACTGATGCACAAAGGCGCAGTTAGCACAATGAACGGATACCCCAGTAGATATGCTGACATAGCCAGCACCAGGCAGACACTGCCTCTAAGGCCAGTATGAACCAGAAATAGTTTACTACACTAGTAGAGAGTGTAGGGAAATGAGGATTGTAGAACGGCGTCACTAGGTGATAGTTATAGTGACCGGATGTGCCAAAAATATGATTTAAACACAAAATTCTGCACTTTAATATAAAATTCAGCATTTAAGCTAACTAGTAAAGTGCAAAAACATGGGAAAATAATACTAGACACTTTCCAAAGTGTCGGGAATTCCTTGTGTCACTAAAAATAATATTAACGACACTTTAAATGCTTATTAAGCACTTTAACGGATCAGTATCCAACCGAACAACCGGACCTAACCCAGGACATAAAAATATTGTCATTGACATTGTTTTTCCTTTTCTGAGCTAGTTAGGGTCCCCGAATACCCTAACACCCGCTATAATGCATAACACACTACCAATTAGTTTAACCTCCTAACTTAAACTAACTAATCTTAACTAGCTAGTTGGAAACCAACCACAAACACCCCCCCCCCTTCGTAACCGATCGGTCACCACAAGGGTGACACACCTTTGTCCTTGTTGATTATTTTAATCCTTGTGTCCAATATCTAGTAAACATAAGATATGTAGGATAAAAAGGAAATTTGGTCTACAAATACACACAAGGGTCCATCATATTCACTAAACCACACTTAACAAGATCACACCTCTCTCTCCCTTCTCTTTGATTCTCGGCCGAGAGCCTTCACATCCATCCATCCATTTTCGATTTTCAATCTTGATATTCTACATACACTCAAGGGTGAAGGATCACGCATAAGGAGTCTCGGTGCTTACGGAATCACAAGGACCTCACCACAACGCTATTAACCACCCATTTTTCATCTAGTTTCTTCCCTAGCCTTGAGCTAGTTGTAAGTGCTTCTAATCACCCTATTGATCTTGTCTAAAGTGGTTAATCAGAGATTTATCGGATAAAAATCATAAACACTCAAGAACAAAACATAAAGTCTTGTAAGAAGATGAATATGGTGGTTAATGAGTAAATATTAGTGTAAAACTCTTGAAACTTGTTTTGTTATGATTCTTTTATGTTGTTTGATGCTAGTAGTAGTTTGGATCGTCATCTAACCCGACTAAGTCATGTTCATGGAACATGAACTAGTGTATGTTAAAGTATGAAAATGATTAGATGATGAACTCTACTACTTATGAACATGAACTTGTGTAAAAGTGATTTTTCTTATAAAATGAAGTTCTAAACTAGTAGATCTAAAGATCTACAAGTGGTATTTTCGAAGAACCAAGTGTAAAATGAAATCATGTTTAGAAGCCGGATCTTTCTTGAAACAAAGGTGTTTTGTGAACAAACAAGTGTGTAGACACTTGTGTAACAAAAGGGTTTAACAAAGGAATGTTTTTGAGATTTTTGATTAGAAGTTGTATAAATGCATTTTCTTTAAAAATAAGATTTTCAAGATACCGATTTCATTTATAAAGATAGGAAGATCTACTAAAAATATTGGAAGTTTACTACACACTTTTACATAACCCACAAGTTCATGTGTTTGCAATTTATGTATATTTTTTACTAGATTGATGTTGGAATATTATTTGTTGATGCTGAGAAAATTGTTGATTGAATTTTGAAAAGAAAATGATACGCTTGTAAGCGTGGCCACCTCTAGTTACAGAGGAAACTCTGGCGAAATTTTTCCAGAAATATAACACTTGGAAAATATTTTTACAACAAGTGTTATGAATGTATTTTCAACTTGTTCTCCCAAATAAATTTCACCATGATTTTATTACAAAACTTTCAAGTGTCGGGGGTGGATTTTCATAAATAAAACTTGTTTAATATATATTTAGTATATATTTTTTTTCATAGTAACGCTTGTGAGATTTTTATGATTATTTTGTGAACTATGTAAATATTATTTTTTGAGTAGAAATAATAATACTGGAACCTATTATTAACGATCCCAAAATAATACGAACGCCTTCATAATATTTAAGTTACACCGGTATTATTATTATTACCACCCGAACATTGAATGTAACTTATGTATTTTCGGTAAAACACTCGTAAGTGTGTATTTTGACAAAAGTATTATTTTGGAAAATGGTATCTAATAAAATATAACATTTTTGGGAAAAATATTTATATTTTAGAAGTAGAGTATTTTAGACATACGAAATAAAATATATTTTATTAAGTGAGACTTAATGATATATTTCGAAGTTATACGAACGCGCATGTATTAAAGCCCCCATCCTTGGGAAGGAATATAGTTACCAAATAATTACAAAGTGTAATTACGAAATAATTGCCTAACTATTTCCCTAAGACATTAAACCTTAAGCTAAGGCACGACCGTCCGTCTAATAGAAGTTAGTACGTGTAGGTCGTTACGCAGCAGGTTGACTGGGAGATACTTTTTAGAGACGCACTTCGGTGAGTTCATGTCCCCCTTTTCTCTTAACTATTTTCAGTTTTTATACTCCGGGGGTGAAATACATGTTACTATGATTACGAATACTTTTTACATGGTATTGTTAGCTAAGGAGGGTTACTACTTAGATCATGTGAGTGGGTAGGCGGGAACTGAAGACCATTAATCCTCAGTGTAGGACCGAGGGACAGTAGCGGTAGATCTATCTGGGTGTAGCGAGCCCAGCCCCAGGCCCATCAGAACGGACCTCGGGGTAACTTTGTACCCAACGCAAAAATCTGCTAGGATTGAGTCTTCCTACTGCACTTCACACATATCAATGGCCTTGCAAACCATTGGTGATCTGTTTATTTCCTTATTTGCTACATACCAGGGTTTTTATACTTACAAAGGTCTTACATACTCACTACACATGAACTCGCTCAACATTTTTGTTGATTTTTCCAACTTACATGTATTCCAGGGAACTAAGAATCTGGCACGGTATGCTACGTTTCCACGCTGCGTAAGAGTTATGGGATCATCTAAGTTTAGGGGATGTGGCTTTTACCTGGATGAGTCACAGCCCTTAAACTGCGTCAGTTTCATGTTTGTGGTTATGTCTTATGAACAATGTTTTTATTTTGTCTTATTGTAATTCCGTTGCATGTGTCAACGTTTTAAAACTATGTTGTGGTACTTTTATTTTAAAACTTAAATCAATGGATGATCTGCATGGTTTTTCTTTCATATAGCTTTGTTGTGATTAAGCTATGGTATTAAGAAGTCACACCAAATTATCCCACGCTTCCGCAAAGCCAGGGTGTGACAGCTTGGTATTAGAGCTCTGATCATAGCAAACTAGGATTCCTTCTCGAGTCTAGACTATGATAACTTGGGCTCTCACGAAAACATTTTTACATTGCATCCACGAAGTCCAGATCCTAAGTACAAAATATTTTTACAAACAAAAGTTGAACACATTTTATTTATTAGTTATGGCTCAGTCTGGGAGGCTGAGGTAGTGGTCTAGTAGGACTAGGAGGCTCAGTCTGGGAGGCTGAGGGAGTTGTCTAGTGGGACTAGGAGGCTCAGTCTGGGAAGCTGAGGGAGTTGTCTAGTGGGACTAGGGAGTCAGTCTGGGAGGCTGGGAGAATTGTCTAATGGGACTAGGGAGTCAGTCTGGGAGGCTGGGAGAGTTGACTAGTGGGACTAGGGAGTCAGTCTGGGAGGTTGGGAGGCTAGTGGGACTAGGAGGACTATTTGATTGCTTATTGTTGATTAACGTGCTTATATGACTATATGATCGATTATTTGTGCATATGCGTGTTTGTATTACAGACGGCATGCCTTCATCCGGCACTGGAGAGTCGGACACCACAGACCCCATGCCCATAGTATCAGACGACATAGTCTCATCAGAGCACGAGGTGTATACCTCAGATACTACCAGCACGGACGATGATGATTTCCAGCCATTTGCGCTGCCCGATGTCGTGGCTGGGCCCACTGATGGCCCTATTGCTGGGGATTTGCCGCTCGCGGTGATCCCTGCCCCTGTACCCCTTGCCGCTTACCCTATTGTTGATATGCCCCTTGACGTAATCGCTGACGACGACGTCAACTTGTTTGATGAGGACCCACTCGAGGATGACTTGTAGGGCGAGGCCCTTATTGCTACTGGTGATCTCCTACTTCTCGTTGATGCTCCTGCGGAGGAGGCACCCATCCATTCACCTGTCCCAGACTCCTCTGAGTCTGTGGCATCTGCACCTTCACATGCGCAGGGAGTGCAACATCATTCGCACGACACGGACCCTGATATGGCATCATCTGCTGCACCTGCCCCTGCCCCTAGCTTTGAGTTTGGTCATGACGTTGATGACAATCCGGATCCTGTTTTCCCACCGGGCTTTGATCCCGATCATGACATTGAGTTTATTCATTTAGATCAGCCTATGGAGGATCCCGTAGCCCCTGTTGACCCTATGTTTGCTGATCCGCTGATTTCGAGATGGAGTTTGATGATCTGGAGCCTGCTGTGGCCCCTGAGCCAGTTGATGCTCCTGTCCTCGCCTTAGAGCATGACCTTGATCATGCCGATGCACCAGCTGTTGCTCCCTTGGTTGATGACGTACCTGTCGATGATCATCCTATTGTTGCTCCACTGTTGGAGGATGATCCTGCTGTTGATGCTCATATTGATGCCCCTCGCATTGCTGACATTCCTGCTGATCCTGTTGTTCCCCCTCTTCCTGACCCTGTGCCTGTGCAGTTCGATCGTGCACCTTTTGCGACCCATGTTGGTCCTCGACATGGGTGGACAGACGATGATAATGGTTACCCACCTTTCGAGTTTCCTGTGACACCCCCTATGGCTCCTGTTTTAGCCCCTGTTTCAGTTCCTAGGGACACACCCTTGTTCCCACACTCACCGCTGATGCTCACCACACCGTTACACGACCCGGAGCCTGCACTCAAGCCAGCTTCTACACCATTTGGGTCAGCTTGATATTGCGCCTGCTGAACCTACACCTTTACGTGGTCATGATCCTGTTTCTTTTTGGTCTGCCAGACGTTGCACCCCTTATATCTACCTGCATCGGGCAATCTCCTCATTTGTTGAGATGTTTGTTTTTACACCCGCAACCACTGACATCGCTCCTTTCCCTTGTGAAGACCGACGCCCATTACGCCATCATGCCTATCACTTTCTTTCAGGACATGCCCGCACCCCTGAGAGATGCTCCAGGACGGCACCCGCATAACGATCCTTTTGATATAATAGCATTTTCTACGGGTCGCACCTCTTGCTACATTCACCTCTACAACGCTCGATAAGCCGATTTGATGGTTCCAATAAACACACTATGCTAACTTTCGACCCTTATCATCCCTTACATTATGGAGGCCACACACAAAACGAGTTGCCCCTGTAACATCAACTGCAGTTGAGGATATGAGTCGTGGAATGTTGAAGCTTGAGCTGAAACCACAATGGGCAACTTCAAATGCAAAACATTACATAACCAAAAACATGATTTAGGCGCCCACATCACAAGACAGCGTATTGTCTGAAAGGTCTATGCAAGACACCCCGTTCTCCACCCTGTCTATTGCCAGCATACTTCGATTCGCCACATACATCAAGTTTCCATTTGCGCTCTCGACCGTTGCCATTACACCATACTCGGGATTTTGATGCTCATTCCCTTACTGCCAAGCGGCAGATCAGCCAATCGTTTCGACGCATACACAAGCTCGAGGAGATTTCCACTCAGGGTAACAATTTACTTTTCTTTCCTCCTCCACCTCAGTCACCAGTAAGGTCGATTTCTGGACTATGCGGATTGCATTACATTCGGGTAAAGACACTAATGATGAGCTGAGACTGTGAAGACCTTTGAGGACCACGTCTGACTACGTAATTTAGATATGCTGATATACTTGTTGGGCATGGGTAGGGTGACCCGGTGACCCTGATAATGTGATACATTTTGTGAGACAATGAAATTGTGGCCGGAAAACGATGGGAGCCAATTATCATTAAACATGCGACAATACTCTGTGGCCAATAACCGACGAAAGCTCAATCGCTATGTCCTTGTTAAGTGCGACCAGGGACGCTTACGTGCGTACTAAAATTTTTAATACTACGTGCTTACTTGCTATACTCTTATTAAACGACACCCCCAAATTACGTACGGATGCTATGATTTGATGCAATGTGCTTACCCGTTTAATAAAAACCTAATCATAAGACGTGTTACCAATATAACAGGAATGTGCTATGACTGAGAAACACGTGTTTGTTTGTTATACTTTCGGTAAACATGATTCCAATTACTTGCTTGTAGAATTGCGTGATATGTAATATGATGATTTAAATACGTACGAATGCATGTGATTCCAAACAACTATTTACATTCCCTGAATAGAAGAGACCTAACTAACCTAAACTTCTTCCTAGAAGATGTCGCATCAAGAGATCACACGACTGACCGAGGTAGAATGGTTAGCGCATGCCTCACGAGTCAGAGCTCGGCACGAGGTTCTTCGCTACAAACACAACGAAGGTACCTCAAGGAGAAACCTACCTAACGGTAATGTTTAAGTCATCCAAGACACATTACGACACGTTTGGAAAATTCCCAAAGTGCCTTGCTAATACCTATTGTGATGATGAATTCTTGAATACATGTTGTACCTACCAGCTTTTTCTAGAATGCAAACCCCTGAACTTTGGCGGCATAGGAGGTGCCATAGCTTTTGTAAAATGGGCTGAGAATGTGGATGCCATTGTGCGAACGAGTGGCTGTACGCCAGAGCAACAAGTCCCATACGTTTCCGGATTGCTACAAGATGGGGCTCTGTTATGGTGGGACCTTAAGGTTCAAGAATTGGGCGAGACTGTAGCATACGCGATGTCATGGAGCGAGCTGAAAGAAATAATGCGTAAGAAGTATTGTTCTCAGATTGATATCCAAAGGCTGGAATTAGAATTCTGGAAACTACAGAAGGAAGGTCCAAATGTGGTGGAGCACGTGCGAAGGCTTTACGATTTGTCGCGAGTCGTTCCATACCTGGTGGAACCCGTGTTGAAGAGAATGGAGCAATCCATTTGGGAACTGACGCCTCAAGCCTTGAGCTTGATGATGGTATCAACGCCACCAACACCTATGATTGATCATATGATAAGCCGGAGCTCACTAAGGAAGCACTTAGATTGGTAAAACTTTCAATCCCGGGCAAGAAGGAGGAAACTCTAGTGGAGACATGTGAGAAGAACAAAAGAAAGCTCAGTGAATTTCAAGAAGGTGATCAGGCAAATAACAAGAACAAGGCCAAAAGGGAAAAGAAGTACATGGGTAAACAACCTAAGTGCGAAGAATGCCAGCGCCATCATAACGGGCAATGCAGTACTAGGAAGTGTGACAACTGTGGTAAAATGGGACACAACAGGGAAACGTGTTGGCAGGAGACGAAAAGAGGAAAGTAAGGAAAGGGAGGTTATAACCACGGTGGTACGGGGCAACCTGGGAAAGGTTGCCCAAGGGAGATTAACCAAGACCATGAAGAAGCATCCAGCAACGGAGCTCGTGAAGCATGCCAAGATTCAGATATGGTTACTGGTACGTTCATTATCAACCCAAAATTTTTGCATCCATGTTATTTGATACCAGTGCCGACCATAGCCTCGCATCTCATGAATTTAGGAATATACTTAGTTTAGTAGAGGGTAAGTTAGACGACCCACTCTTGATAAGACTTGTTAATAAACGACCTCGACATAGTAACTAGGATGGACCCGCAGTCGAGCAACCAAGCGGAGATCGTTATCCGCATTTTGGAGTCGAACGACGAAGCAATCGTGACCCATGAAGCAAGATACACATCTATAAACTGCAAATTGCTTGAAGGCACGAAGGATGTTGCGTAAAGAATATGTTGTTTCTTGGCCCATGTCGGGAACAGGAGGAGCCGAAGAACTAAAGCACGAAGATATTCCTATGACAAGGAAAAATCCTAAGGTCTTCCTCGAGGATTTGCCAGAATTTTCTCCTCCACAGCTAGTCAAGTTTCGCATCAGATTGATTCCAAGCGTCGCACCTGCAGTCAATACCCCTCAACGACTTACACCTTTGGGAATGCAAGGATTAACAGTGAAGTTTCAGAAGTTGATAGAAAAGGAAGATAACAGACCAAAATCCCCTGTTGGGTAACCCCATTTCTGCTCGTCAAAAAGAAGGATGATGATTTTCAAGTAAACATCAACTACCAGGAGCCGAACGAGCTAACCCATCAGAGTCGGTGACTCTTGCTAAGGATTAACGAACCTCTTATATAACTGACTGTGAGGACACAACCACTATTACCCGACTGGTCAACGATCGAGCATCATTAGCAGTAAAAGCAGGAAGAAAGTATACCAGGATGAAATTGTGGGACAATGACTTGTGCTTAGACATAAACAAAATGGTGCTTCCTACACAATGTATAAACCAGATCCACACGGGATACGGAATCCGGAGAAACAAGAAGACTTACATCTAGGACCTATGGGAACTTAGGACCAAACCTGTAAGGATTTTACTTAGGAACCACATCTGTCAACTCAATCAAACATCATTAACTTGACCAACTTGTCGGTGCAGTTAACGAATCCGAAAGTACTTAAATTTTCTTCCGTTGAAGTCCTCACTTTCACTTCTAACAAGTAGATATTTGCATTTCTACTCCCCTCAAGTAGTTGCATCACGTTGACTTCCTTCGCTGAGAGCGAACACACGTTTGCCTCGTATACTTGGTCACTTCTCCCTTTGGTAGAAATGCATCGCTTCATCACTTGAAAACTTATATAACCCATGCACCGTTTGTTACGCATGCGGTTTCATTTCGAATAAACGCTTCATTAAGGTTCAGATATTACGTTGCCAAATCTAATTACTAGTTTGTGATTCGAATAACCTACATTCTTGTCATTGTTGACTCCTTTGTTATCAAGCTAACACACTTTCTTGAAACCACTTTCTTTCAAGTTACGTGTTTACTATCATGCCAAGATTTCCTTGTTGATATGTACGTTTATTGTTGGGTTACGCTGAAACTAAGTTCAATTGCTTGAACTTATCCAGTTCACATGTTTGATTTGAGATGCCATATGATGTATTGAGAGCATCATATACTAATACGTTGGCACAGATTCTATTGTTTCGAGTCGTAGTAGACTTGTTTGGTCTATGACTCCACTAAATCGTTGATTAATTTCGATACCTTGCAGTGATACTTTCACAAAATTGAAGCTAACGCTAATTGGGTTACTCATTTCATACACGGATTTAAATGCCTATTTATTTGATGATAATCCATTTTGATATCCCCGATCGAAGTAGCCTTAACACAATTGTGTGTTGAGGCAATGGTACATATATTCATTTCATAAGCACAAAGTACCTCCTAACGATTCTTTCGTTATCAATCAAATGCCTTGCAGTACTTAGTTTCATCTTCCGGCTTGTTTCGGTACACCTTCATATGGTTTCAAACTCGGTGAATTTGTTCAGTCACCGCTATTACGGAATCATGTCGTTGCGATACCTTGTGGTGTCATTACAAACTTGTAGCTTGTGCTAATCATGGTCAACTGTTTCACACAAAACTGCATATCCTTTCGTTTGACCTGCCGTTTCAACATTTCGGATGTAACTATAAATCAAGGCAAGAATACACCAGATTCGCTTGTATTCACTCGGCGTATTTTCGCAATTTAAAATGTTCAACACTGAACCTTACCACTCGTCTACTCGGGAGTTGACAGATCATTTTACTATTTCATTTGAGTTAATGATTTTTGAATTCATATAGCGGGTGCTATGTTTCATGAAAACTCGCTTGGATACTGCGATCGATCGTTTGAGGATCTTATTAGTCGAAACTCCTCTCTTGTGGACCCCCCTCCTGCTAGCTGGATTACATTAGGCTATACGTCAAGTACGTCTTGTACTTCTGACATCAACTGCTATGAGCACCCACCTTTTTAACCCTAGGGTACGGGTTGTTATATATTCTTGGACTCACCAAATGTGAGTAAGGTTTGATTCGGTTTGATTATTATCTACCTCGATGTTATTTAGATATATACATGTGTGACGTAACCACAAGGAGTTAAGGTAGTACAAATTTCGAGGACGAAATTTTCTTTAACGGGGGGAGAATGTGACAACCCTCACCAAATCATGTATCTGTACGAATTAATTAATATTTAATTAATGCTAAATTACTGTGCTTACTTACAATGGTGGTTAAACTGCTTCTTGATTCCTGATACATACATATTCATGCATTATACTGTATCACTGTCACTTCATTTATTACTGATGCACAAAGGCGCAGTTAGGACAATGAACGGATACCCCAGTAGATATGCTGACATAGCCAGCACCAGGCAGACACTGCCTCTAAGGCCAGTATGAGCCAGAAATAGTTTACTACACTAGTAGAGTGTAGGGAAATGAGGATTGTAGAACGGCATCACTAGGTGATAGTTCTAGTGACCGGATGTGCCAAAAATATGATTTAAACACAAAATTCTGCACTTTAATATAAAATTCAGCATTTAAGCTAACTAGTAAAGTGCAAAAACATGGGAAAATAATACTAGACACTTTCCAAAGTGTCGGGAATTCCTTGCGTCACTAAAAATAATATTAACGACACTTTAAATGCTTATTAAGCACTTTAACGGATCAGTATCCAACCGAACAACCGGACCTAACCCGGGACATAAAAATATTGTCATTGACACTGTTTTTCCTTTTCTGAGCTAGTTAGGGTCCCCGAATACCCTAACACCCGCTATAATGCATAACACACTACCAATTAGTTTAACCTCCTAACTTAAACTAACTAATCTTAACTAGCTAGTTGGAAACCAACCACAAACACCCCCCCCCCCTTGTAACCGATCGGTCACCACAAGGGTGACACACCTTTGTCCTTGTTGATTATTTTAATCCTTGTGTCCAATATCTAGTAAACATAAGATATGTTGGATAAAAAGGAAATTTGGTCTACAAATACACACAAGGGTCCATCATATTCACTAAACCATACTTAACAAGATCACACCTCTCTCTCCCTTCTCTTTGATTCTCGGCCGAGAGCCCTCACATCCATCCATCCATTTTCGATTTTCAATCTTGACATTCTACATACACTCAATGGTGAAGGATCACGCATAAGGAGTCTCGGTGCTTACGGAATCACAAGGACCTCACCACAACGCTATTAACCACCCTTTTTTCATCTAGTTTCTTCCCTAGCCTTGAGCTAGTTGCAAGTGCTTCTAATCATCCTCTTGATCTTATCTAAAGTGGATAATAAGAGATTTGTCGGATAAAAATCATAAACACTCAAGAACAAAACTTAAAGTCTTGTAAGAAGATGAATATGGTGGTTAATGAGTAAATATTAGTGTAAAACTCTTGAAACTTGTTTTGTTATGATTCTTTTATGTTGTTTGATGCTAGTAGTAGTTCGGATCGTCATCTAACCCGGCTAAGTCATGTTCATGGAACATGAACTAGTGTATGTTAAAGTATGAAAATGATTAGATGATGAACTCTACTACTTATGAACATGAACTTGTGTAAAAGTGATTTTTCTTATAAAATGAAGTTCTAAACTAGTAGATCTAAAGATCTACAAGTGGTATTTTCGAAGAACCAAGTGTAAAATGAAATCATGTTTAGAAGCCGGATCTTTCTTGAAACAAAGGTGTTTTGTGAACAAACAAGTGTGTAGACACTTGTGTAACAAAAGGGTTTAACAAAGGAATGTTTTTGAGATTTTTTATTAGAAGTTGTATAAATGCATTTTCTTTAAAAATAAGATTTTCAAGAAACCGATTTCATTTATAAAGATAGGAAGATCTACTAAAAATATTGGAAGGTTACTACACACTTTTACATAACCCACAAGTTCATGTGTTTGCAATTTATGTATATTTTTTACTAGATTGATGTTGGAATATTGTTTCTTGATGCTGAGAAAATTGTTGATTGAACTTTGAAAAGAAAATGATACGCTTGTAAGCGTGGCCACCTCCAGTTACAGAGGAAACTCTGACGAAATTTTTCCAGAAATATAACACTTGGAAAATATTTTTACAATAAGTGTTATGAATGTATTTTCAACTTGTTCTCCCAAATAAATTTCGCCATGATTTTATTACAAAACTTCCAAGTGTCGGAGGTGGGATTTTCATAAATAAAACTTGTTAAATATATAATTAGTATATATTTTTTTCATAGTAACGCTTGTGAGATTTTTTGATTCTTTTGTGAACTATGTAAATATTATTTTTAGAGTAGAAATAATATTACTGGAACCTATTATTAACGATGCCAAAATAATACAAACGCCTTCATAATATTTAAGTTACACCGGTATTATTATTATTATTACCACCCGAACTTTGAATGTAACTTATGTATTTTAGGTAAAACACTCGTAAGTGTGTATTTTGATAAAAGTATTATTTTGGAAAATGGTATGTAATAAATATAATATTTTTGGGAAAAATATTTATATTTTGGAAGTAGAGTATTTTAGACATACGAAATAAAATATATTTTATTAAGTGAGACTTAATGATATATTTCGAAGTTATACGAACGCGCATGTATTAAAGCCCCCTTCCTTGGGAAGGAATATAGTTACCAAATAATTACGAAGTGTAATTACGAAATAGTTGCCTAACTATTTCCCTAAGACATTAAATCTTAAGCTAAGGCACGGTCGTCCGTCTAATAGAAGTTAGTACGTGTAGGTCGTTACAGAGCAGGTTGACAGGGAGATACTTTTTAGAGACGAACTTCGGTGAGTTCATGTCCCCCTTTTCTCTTAACTGTTTTCAGTTTTTATACTCCGGGGGTGAATTACATGTTACTATGATTACGAATACTTTTTACATGGTATGGTTAGCGTAAGGAGGGTTACTACTTAGATCACGTGAGTGGGTAGGCGGGAACTGAAGGCCATTAATCCTCAGTGTAGGACCGAGGGACAATAGCAGTAGATCTATCTGGGTGTAGCGAGCCCAGCCCCAGGCCCATCAGAACGGACCTCGGGGTGACTTTGTACCCAACGCAAAAATCTGCTAGGATTGAGTCTTCCTACTGCACTTCACACATATCAATGGCCTTGCAAACCATTGGTGATCTCTTTATTTCCTTATTTGCTACATACTAGGGTTTTTATACTTACAAAGGTTTTACATACTCACTACACATGAACTCGCTCAACATTTTTGTTGATTTTTCCAACTTACATGTATTTCAGGGAACTAAGGATCTGGCACGGCATGCTACGTTTTCACGCTGCGTAAGAGTTATGGGATCATCCAAGTTTAGGGGATGTGGCTTTTACCTGGACGAGTCACAGCCCTTAAACTACGTCAGTTTCATGTTTGTGGTTATGTCTTATGAACAATGTTTTTATTTTATCTTATTGTAATTCCGTTGCATGTGTCAACGTTTTAAAACTATGTTATGCTACTTTTATTTTAAAACTTAAATCAATGCATGATCTGCATGGTTTTTCTTTCATATAGCTTTGTTGTGATTAAGCTATGGTATTAAGAAGTCACACCAAATTATCCCACGCTTCCGCAAAGCCAGGGTGTGACAGTGGACTAGTCCTCCTTAAAGCGAGGTGTGTGTGTGGTCGTGCATGAGTTGTGCGACCTGAAGAATATTGTGCAATCAGGTTCCTATGCGATCAGTCATCATCTTATCACTAAACAATAAACATCTTAATCAAATAGTTCAATCATTTAAACACGTACACATAATTATAACACAAAACTATCACACAGAAAACTAGCACAAGGCTCTTGAAAGTACGAGTTGTCACAACTTCACCTTTTGATCGTAATGCAGCTGAGAATGTCTTCCAAAGAAACTTCTTTCCAGTTCCACCATAACCATATACAAAAAACACACCTCCATCACCTTTTTCAATCGCTTCCATAACAATTTTATATATCTTTTCCGGTTCGGCAGTTAAACACTTTACATAACGATCATGCTCCCTTTGAAGAGCTAGTCTGTCATACGATAATTCTTTCATTATCAATCGATTGTTCGACGATGAAACATAATTGTCCGGAACACTTGGCATATCATCAAAATTTCTCACTGTACTTCCATTGGTAAGAAGCAACTTTTCAATTTCAGATAGACAGATATTTTCAAGTTCTTCCTGTTGAAGATCCAAATCTAAAACAAATGTTGAAAAAAGTATTAGTTTTTTCCCAATAACAGAACTATTGCATAATTTTAATGTAATTGGATATAACTTTAATAAAATAATAACATTACCTGCAATACCAGTTATCTTTCGTTGCTGATACAGAATGTCTTCACATAACAGGGACTTCGTTTCTGACCAAAAATCACCAGGACGAGATATCGAATTTGACAGCAACAACGTTACAAAAAAGGTCCACAAGAAATCTTCGGTTGACCATGTGCTAGCTTCTTTGACAGCATTAACATATTCTTTATCATCATCCAACAGCCCCCGTGCTAAACATGCATCTTTAATTTTTTTAAAAACTTGCCCATAAACTGTTTTTATATCTTCAAAACAAGTTGGTCCCTTAATATGATTCAGTAAAATCCTTAGGTAATAACAATCACCAAGTGATGGTGGGACATAATGTACCCTCCCAATTGATCCATACGGATGCTTTCTTTGATTCCCTTTGCGATTTTTAGCATTCCATACATAATATCCCGAAAACTGAACATACCTCAATGTCCTGGAAAATTCATCGACTTTATTACAATTCATCCACTCTTTAAACATTGTCATTTTCACAGTTGGATCAGTAACAATATCACACAAATTATCATGATCGTTATACACAATACTCTGACCATCTTCACAATGAAAAGGTAATACTTCAACAGCTGTATATCTATAATGTATATCATACATGAATATTCTCCAAGTAGCTTCACAAGCAGAGATATATCTACAATCAAGGTATGCTTTTATCTCATCTACAGCTACATTCTGTTCCGTATTATTCTTGGTGCTATTGGCTTGAAAAACAGAAGCAGTCACTCTATCAGGCCCCTTATTAATATATTTAAACAAATATTTGATAGAACCTGACTGGTTGCACCATTCAACGTTAATGTGGCACTGATACTTTCTGAGCAGGAGAGCATTATAAGGAACTACAAATCTATTATCAAGTGTCACACCATTCTTTACTACCGTATTACTTGTTTGACGGCGACGATAGACAGGATATCCTTCAGAATCAACACAAGTCTCATCTACATATTTTTTGGGAAACTTTTTAGAACATTTTTGCTGAACCATACATGGACAAAGTGGGTTGTCTGTACCACATGGTCCATGAATCATAAATTGCTTGACAAGCTCATATATTTCAGGATCTCTTTCTTTATCTGGTATCTCAGCAGTAATAACACGATCAATATCAGATGCATTTGGAAATTTACTTTCAGCACCCAAGAACAAACATATGTGAGCATGTGGGAGTCCACGCTTCTGAAATTCCACTGTATACATAACTGAAATTTTTGAACAGTGGGCTGTTAAATAAATATAATTAGATGTTCAAAGTAAAAAAATATAACTAAAGCGTACCTGCCTATACATCACCAAAGAATTTATGTTTCTTGAAATCTTTTATAAGATGATCCAATTTACACTTGAATATTCTAGAGATAATATCCGGTCTGTCTTCAGCATTAAGAGCTTTATCGTGCAAACACCTATAAATCTCAGGCCAGTTTGGATTACAAGTCACCGTTATGAATAAATCGGGATATCCAACAGACTTGCAAATTTCCATAGCATCCAAGTACTTTTGCGTCATATATCTAGAACCACCAGTAAATGATGAAGGTAAAAGTATAGGTTTACCACAACTTGAGGCATTATTCTCTCCACTTTCAACAGTAGCATTCAAATTCTTAAGATTTTGCACTCTAAGTTTAGGTTGTTGTGTCCTTATATAATTCAACCTGGCAGATTCTATCATCATGTATCCATCAACCAAAAACTGCTGAAATAGGTTTTTCGCATTAACTAACAATGAAAACCGATTCTGTCTATCTTGAATTTTGTAACAAAAGAATTCTCTAATTGTAAGATTGGTTCTAAGTACCTCATCATCAATCGCAATCCCTCTATGTTTAATACCAACTCTATAACCATCTTCAGCATATGGGAAAATAAGTGGATATTACAAAGCAAGGTAAGAGGGATGAAGCTCATTAATTCATTGAAGACCACCAGACTTCTTTCTAACAACAATGTCCCGTTTATCAAATGCTCCATCAAAATCACCATGTATTAAAGCAGCAATTTCTGATGATGTTGGCAAATTGTGAACTCTTCCATCCTTATCTCTTGTTCCAATAAGCTTCAAGCTTACATCTTGAAACTCATTTTCTTGAAAACAATCTCTTACCATTCTGAAGGATTGGACAAGAGGATTGCAAGAATCCAACATATCTTTAAGACCCTCTATGGTTGTACTATCAAGCTGGTTGTTTCTTGTAGTTTTGCATTCTATCTGAGAACTGCCATAAATATAAAATGTTAAAATTTACATTCATTTAAAATGATAATGAATGTCAATATACTGAAAAGCAAAATATATATTCTTAAATGCCACAATTATCATAAAGAAATTACCTTACTGCTTTTTGACAATTTACAACTTCGTTTTGTGAATCATATATGTAAACCTAGGAGAATTTAGGTTCTTCTCCATCGTCCGGAAGTAGACTACCCATTCGATGATAATTCTGACCTTGTAGTCTAAATACATAAGGACATTTACCTCTCTGATAACTTTTTTCAACCTTCCAACCAAGAGATGTGATGTGAAGGAAAACATCATGTTATATGCTCGAATATTATCCATGAAATTACGAGACTGTGAGGTATGACTTTTATATAAATGACGTAGTAATGGAGGAGGTGTAGGCGGTCGTGGTAGATCAACATCTCCATTTGAACAACAAAGAGAATAGGATGTTTTGTTACGTTTTTAATTTCCCCTAAGCATTTCATCTTCCCATAACATTGCATCACATTTACAACACACAAATATGGCATCTCCATGATCAATATAATATACAAACTTAGTAAATTTATAAGTCAACATAAGTTTTCTACATATTGAAAAGTTAACAGGAATTTACATTCGTATCTTATACCTTTAGAAATTCCATGAATCTTCTTAACCACAGAATCTGGTAACATCTCATCACTCATTTGTAATTCAATTTTAGATATTCCACCTATATTGAAGCTTGTAAAATAAGATATATATAACAATTCATAAAACTTAATATTAAACAAATCTTTTGTTTTATAAAACTTAAAACATACAATTTGTAATATCTGATAATTGAGTCCTCTCAACAAAATTGGATATTTGCTTGGTACTTCCAAAAGGAGTGTGATGGACATTCCTTCTTTCGACATTGTTGGTTGAACCTTGTAAAATAGAACATATGTAAGGATTCCAAAAACATAACATATACATACATATTTCTTTTAAATTTTGTTTGCAAAACTATAATACATACCACTTGAAGTATTTGAAAATGGAATCCTTTCAACAGAATCAGATGTTGATGCAGGATGACAACCTCTGTTGTTTCTCTTTTGTTAAAGAACATACTTCCTTTTTCTCTTTCTTCAACACACATTTGACGTTGAATTGCTTGAAGGTCAACTTCATACTTACTTGAAATTGTGTTATCTATATCCATATTTTAAAATACTTGAATGGAAAAGATTGTTGACAACTCGAGAAAAGAACTTTGAAAGTATTGTGAAAATTATTTGAAATTACCAAAAAATATCTGCAGTAAGTATACCTTTTACTTGTGTAGATGAGTGAAATAAATTACTACTAATATTTGGAGTAGCATAAACAGGAAGATGATACACATTCCTTCTTTCAACATTGGTGGTTGAAACTTGTAAAATAGAACATATGTAAGGATTCCAAAAACATAACATATACGACATATTTCTTTTAAATTTTGTTTGTAAAACTATAACATATACCACTTGAAGTATTTGAAAATAGAATCCTTTAAACAGAATCAGATGTTGATGCAGGATGACAACTTTTGTTGTTTCTCTTTTGTTGAAGAACATACTTCCCTTTTTCTCTTTCTTCAGCACACATTTGACGTTGAATTGCTTGAAGGTCAACTTCATACTTACTTGAAATTGTGTTATCTGTATCCATATTTTAAAATACTTGAATGGAAAAGATTGGTGATAACTCGAGAAAAGAACTTTGAAAGTATTGTGAAAATTTTTTGAAATTACCAAAAAATATCTGCAGTAAGTATACCTCTTACATCAGAAGATGAGTGAAACAAATTACTGCTAATATTTGGAGTAGCATAAGCAGGAAAATGATACACATTCCTTCTCTCAACATTGGTTGTTGAAACTTGTAAAATACGAAACATGTGTAAGGATTCCCAAAAGATAACATATAAATATATATTTCTTGTAAAATTTTGTTTACAAACCTATAAGACATACCACTTGAAGTATTTAATAATGGAATCCTTTTAACAGAATCGGATGTCGATGTCCGATGAAAACCACTCTTGTTTCGCTTTTGTTGCAGAACACGCTTCCTTCTTTTCCTTGCTTCGGCACAGACTTGACTTTGACTTGGTTGAAAGAACAGTTCATACTTACTTGAAATTCTATTATCTGTAGCCATAGTTTCAAATATCTGAATGAAGAAGATTGTTGAGTACTCAAGAAAAAGACTTTCAAAGTATTTTGAAAATGGTTTGAATTTTTCGAAAATGATTTGACTTATTTAAAAAAGAAAGCTATATTATTAGGGGGTAAAATGTAAGTTCCTTATCTCAATGGCGGTAAAATGTAATTTATTATCCCAATGGTGGTTTACCTTTTTACATAGAGGCAGATAGAAACATACTTTACCTTTTTAACGACTCTTCAAATCCCCTTTACAAAATTGTTTGTCTGATCTCATAAAAAGTGCTTCAAGTTTAAATCACCGATGTCCATTTGAAATATTGAATCACTCCACTTGAATTCTTCTTACTTTTGACATCATCAACAACTTCGATCAAGGTATAATAATATTTATTAAAAGTTGTATATACATTAGTTTCATATGCACATGATTAACAACTGTTATGAAGACTGTTCTCAATGTATTGCATGTTTTAGATGATATATCAATTTAATTTTACAAGCTTTTTTTTATTTTTTATAATGTTTCTGATTTGAAGTTTTGTTCGATATGGTCTTACATTTGGATTCTTGAAAGCAATCGATAAGGTATATTTTGTTGTTTTTCTTACTTCATATTAAAGAATATGATTAAATGACAAATCTTTTATTTATTGTTATACTCTAGATAAATCGATAAATATTAAATGTGTTATCTGAATGACATAGATATGTTAAACATTGTTGGTTCACATTTGTTATCACATTCTTTATAAATAATGAAGTATCTGATAAAATACATTTTCTCATTTTTTTCTTCCATTTTTAACCAGAAACATAATATCTTGGAAGATGTCTTTTTATAAATATCTGGATTCTCTTAATTCCAAAATCTTGGTAAGATTATTACACTAAAACCATTTTCTACAGTTTTATTGTTAACAATTAATTCACATATAACATTTGCCAATACTTAAATACTTGAACTCAACAGATAATACCACAAAACTTTGCAAACAATCATTTACTCAAAGAAGTTCTAGGTAACATTGGCGTTATAGAGTGTGTAAACGGTATGAGATGGGATTACCGATTTTCAAAACACAATGGAACCTTTGCTCTAAAAGAAGGATGGTCCTCAGTTGTCTCTGACCTTTCATTGAAAGAAGGATGTCTGTTGGTATTTAAAAAAACTGCACCATATACATACCTGCTGACACCTTTTGAAAAATTCATCATTATCCAACAAAACTTCCAAAGATTTCTATGTTCACATCAATATCGTTTGAGAGGAAGTTTGGATGTATGGATTCATTCTCCCACAGTTTTACTAATGTTTGTAAAGACGTGTTGGTAAGTTTTGGTATTTTAATCCAATACTTAAATGTTACTATAGTAACTAGTGATATATTTGTTAATTTTATTGTACCTTTGTTTGATTTCATAATTTTATATGTTTTTGTTCAGCTGATACCCAAAGAGTTAGTCAACGTCAGTATTGGAGTTGGTAAACTTAAAAAGACATTTCAGATCTATGTGAATCAGTGGGACTCTTTTGATGTACTACTTCAACATGATCCTCTTTGGAATTGTTACTTTATAACCGATGGATGGGAAAAGGTTGTACACTACATGGGTATGGAAACAGGAATTGTACTTGTTTTAAGATACGTAGCAGATTACATCTTTCTGCTTACTGCCTTTGATTTGAATGGATGTGAGATTGTTGCACCAAAATCCAATGCCAGTCCGATAGACGATACTTCCTCACCCAATTTGGAAGTTCCTCAAATTACCAAGGATCTACAACACCAGTCGGATGTTGAAGAATCCAATGACACAGATTCTGATAGTGATTATGTTGTATCTAATGAATCATCAGATGATATCGACGATGCAGATTTTGATGCCGCTGTCTCAGATTATGAAGCTGATACTGATGAATACGCCTTACAAATCGTATGGTACTACAGCAAACATTTTGTAAGTTTATTCTGTTAATATATTATTCCTCATTCAAAGGATGTTAAATGTTTTTTACAATTAAGCTGTAATTTTTGTTACTTTACTTAAATACATTGTGTATTTCTTATTAATTATTGGTATTTTATATTTATTTTTAAGCGTCTGAATGTGAAAGTAGCTTCTTTATCAAGGATTCATAGAACATTGAAGATGACAGTTGAAAATCTGAATGGAGTTGACACTGTAATTGACTTTCGACGGGAGAAGCATGGCACGGGATTTAGATACGCGGCTTGTCAATTCACCAAGAAGTTCACTAAGCCTAATGGTATCTACAGAAATATGAGATGCAAATTTGTCTACTCTGAAGAAAAAGCCAAGCTGATCTTAAAGAAAGTCTACAGATAGTTTTGGTTGTTGGTATTATCTCATTTGAGATAAATTATGAGATGGTGATGTATCAAACTTCTATATTTTGAAAACTTACGACTTTCGAATATTTAAATTATAATCATGTATTCCTATCATATTATTTATATTAACTTAAACCTTTGCTGTACATTCTCCATATATTTTAATTGGGCTCTTCATGATAAATTATATATTGAATTATACTCTATAAATTTATACAGTCAACCTATATATTTAGATAAAATCTGACAAACCAAAAGCTCTGTCAACAGAAAATCTGTTCAAGCAAAGTCTGCTGTTCCAAACAACATCTGCTGATAAACACAAGGACTGTTATAGCAAATGACCTCTGCTAATAAACACAACCTCTGCTGATAAACACAAGGACTGTTATAGCAAATAACCTCTGCTAATAAACACAACCTCTACTAATAAGCACAAACACTGTTATAGCAAATAACCTCTGCCGATAAAACAACCTCTGCTAATAAACACAAAGACTGTTACAACAAATAATCTCTGCTGATAAAACAACCTCTGCTAATACAAAAGTATCATAAGGCTAACATCTGTTGTTGAATCAAAGGTCTACAAAACATAACATCTGCTGATCATTCGACAGTATAAATTGCTAACATCTGCTGTGATTAATAGTGATACACTTCAACAGAGGATTTCAAACATTTGTTTACACACGCCTCATGATGAACATCTGCTAATAAATACCGCTCCGGTTCAAGAAAAGGTCTGCCAAACAGAACCTCTCCTATGGACTAACAGATGATGCAGTTCAACAGAGAATGTTCAAGAGCAGTGCTTTAACAAACCACGATCAACAGATGATAATATAATAACAATAAGTGCTTTGGTTGAGCAGTGCTGTTACTGAGCAATGGTTTTCCTTTGGTTGATCAGGCCATAGGTACATAAGTGCTTCCTCTTTAACAGCATTCATACACCAATGCAAGCATCTGAATAAACAATAAACAATCTATACAAATCAAAGACAAAATCAAAAGCTACAAACATATCAAACAAATTTCATAAAATCATTTTATAACCTTAATCACATTCAGAAGCTTGGCCAACGAACTCAGGACTTCAACACCGAATAACAAATCCAGCAAGATCTACCTACAAACATTTAGCATACAAACTCTCATCTGTCATGATAAAAAGAAAAATTCAAAAAATATCATAATCAAAAGCTACAAACATATCAAACAAATTTCATAAAATCATTTTATAACCTTGATCACATGTTTGTCGCTTGGCCAACGAACTCAGGACTTCAACACCAAATAACAAATCCAGTAAGATCTACCTGAAGAACATTTAGCATACAAACTTTCAGTTCATGATAAAAAGAAAAAATCAAAAAGTATCATAATCAAAAGCTACAAACATATCAATCAAATTTCATAGAATCATGATTTATTTTAAACGCACACAGACATTACCTCTTCATCAATAAAGTTGAGATCCATTTATAACCTTGATCACATTCGGAAGCTCGGCCAACGAATCCAAGACTTCAACACCAAATAACAAATCCAGCAAGATCTACCTGAAGAACATTTAGCATACAAACTCTCATCTGTCATGATAAAAAGAAAAATTCAAAAAATATCATAATCAAAAGCTACAAACATATCAAACAAATTTCATAAAATCATTTTATAACCTTGATCACATTCGGAAGCTTGGGCAACGAACTCAGGAATTCAACACCAAATAACAAATCCAGCAAGATCTACCTGAAGAACATTTAGCACACAAACTTTCAGTTCATGATAAAAAGAAAAAATCAAAAAAAATATCATAATCAAAAGCTACAAACATATCAATCAAATTTCATAGAATCATGATTTATTTTAAACACACACACACATTACCTCTTCATCAATAAAGTTGAGATCCATTTTATAACCTTGATCACATTCGGAAGCTCGGCCAACGAACCCAAGACTTCAACACCAAATAACAAATCCAGCAAGATCTACCTGAAGAACATTTAGCATACAAACTTTCAGTTCATGATAAAAGGAAAAAATAAAAAATAAAATAAAAAAATATCTATTTTTAAACTACCATTGAAATTGATGATAAATGCAACGCCTCTCTCGTCTTCATCCTCTTCTCTATATCTACAGTTTTAGAAATATAGAGTTGAGAGAGAGTAAACAGAGATTCAAATGGTTTTTTGAAATTATCATCGACTTTGAATTTGGGTTTGAATTTATATTTGAGGGCGAGAAGAATTGAAGCTCTGATGACATTAAATGCAAATTACATATCCCTATGAAGTTTTAAATTTCAAATTACCCTCCCATTTCAATGAGCATCAGTCGTTTGAAATTTCAATGAACATCAGCGGTTTCATAATTGAATGTGGGCCAGACCTTTGAAATTAAAAGTCGGGGCAGTGGTTTGGATGGCAGACCTTTGAAATTATGATGTCACTATGCTTCCTCTATCGCTGCCACCTCATCGCAAATGACATAAGAAAAGCCTTGTTGGACATGCTCTCCTGCTGACACATCAGCTTTTCTTATGTCATTGAGATTTCTCCTTTTATAGAAAATATAGATAGATTAGATATTTTTTTTTGACATGTAAGGAATATTTATTTATTTCAATCTATCTTAAAAGACAAAGTCGGTGGGGTTTCCACCGGCTTTGTCTCCCCAAACCCTACACTTTCATAATTTTTAAATTTAGACCCTCGACTTTGGTAGTTTCTTTTTAAAACCTCAGCTTTGTTAAATCTTATTTTCACCCATTCTTAGCCCTTAAGTTTAGGAGATGTAATTTTCAACCCCTTGCCTTTTTTTATGAACTTTGAAAAATATAACTTTGACCCCCTCGAGAATATATAAATCTGATTTTTTTATAATAGTTTTGTTCGTTAACTTATAAAACTTTAATTTGTTGTGTGCTTTTTTATGTACGTGTCGGTATAAATTCGAGTTAATCTACGTTTCGATGTAATTTTATTTGAAAACGCGTAGGGTCAAATAAAATATGGTTTTATGCTTACTTTTTCTGCACATTTCGACATAAAGTTTATTTTCATTTATAATACTTTTTCAAGCTTACTTTTTATGTACGTTTTGGCGTAAATTTTGTTTGAAAACAAGTGCCGTCAAAATTCGAGCTGGTCTATGTTTTAACGTAACGGGTCATAATAAGTCATACATAATCATGCTGCATAGTCGATACAATATTCGAGTTTGTCTTGGTATACTTTTTTCTATAAATTCGTGTCTGTCTACGTTTTGACGTGAATTTGGTGTACACTTTCATGTTGTATTTTCTACATTTCCTACGTATGAATTGGGTTGCATATAATACATTTTGACTTGACGATACAAATTTTGAGTTAGTCCGGTCGCATATAATACGCTATCATTATACGGTAAAAGATTTACTTTACGTTTTGATCTAATCGTAATGATATATAGGTTACACTAATTTCAATTGAATACGTTGAAATGAACGTTTTTATATAGTTAACGCATCACATAACGCTAGGACTAATCTGTTCGACATTTACGATGGGCGCGGGTCTTTTTACTAGTAACTATCTTAAATGGCAAAGTCGGTGGATTTCCATCGGCTTTGCCTCCCCTTTAACTTTCACAAACTTGCAATATTAGCCCTTTACTTTTAATAACCTCAAGGTTTTAGAAAACAATAATTTTAGTCTCCAAATTACTATTTCATTTTAAGAGTTTTGCAAATTAATCCCTTAAGTTTTTAATACTTCAACTACCCCTGTACCGTATATAATATACATTTTCAACCTATTATTTTCTTCAATAACTTCCGTTCACTAATTTCGTTTTAAAGAACTAATTTGTCGCTAACATCCTTGAGTTTCTAAGTTTCGAGTTTACCCCTTTCGTTCTTTTACTTTATAAAAATTAATATTTTATGTCGTGTCGGTATAAATTTGAGTTGGTTTACATTATAGAGTAAACGTTTTTAGTTTCTAAGTTCCGAGCTTACCCCTTTTGTTCCTTTACTATAAAAACAACCAATATTTTTATGTACACGTTGGTATAAATTCGAATTCGTTTATGTTTTAATTTAAACGTTTTTTTTAAACGAGTCAACTCAAATATAATACGTTTCCGTGTTTATTTTATGTACGTTTACAGTTGGTCTACATTTTGACGTAAATTTTGTTCCAACCCAAGCTGGGTTAAACATAATACATTTTTATTCCACTGTATACACGAGTAACTCGACGTTTCGACCTTTCGCGACGCAGGACAAGTAGATTGCATTATATATATATATATATATATATATATATATATATATATATATATATATATATATATATATATATATATATATAGGGTAAGGTTCATGCGAGAACCACCTTTATTGCGAGAACCGCGAGAACCAGTGTGAACACAACCTAAAATAGCTAAAAAAACCCTAAAAAAACCTAACCCCCACCCCCACCCCCCCCCAAAAAAAAACACCTAAACCCCCCACCCCACCCCCCCCCCCCAAAGCTAAAATGCTAAAAACTAAACCCCCAAAAACCTAAAAAAATCAAAAAATTATCTAAAGTTTTTTTTTAATATTTTTTTATGTTAAAATCGCTACTTTTAGTAGCCAAAATTTTTTTTTTAATTTTTTTTCTACTAAAAGTAGCGATTTTCTTATAAAAAAATATTAAAAAAAAACAAAATTTTGTGTGTTTTTTAGCTATTTTAGGCATTTTTGGTTGTGTTCACATTGGTTCTCGCGGTTCTCGCAACAAAAGGTGGTTCCTAATGGATCTTTGTCCTATATATATATATATATATATATATATATATATATATATATATATATATATATATATATATGTCACACCCCAACCGATGGCGGAATCATCGGGGCGCGGCACTAGGCGAATCAGATTGCTCAAGAGAATCCATAACAATATTAGCGACAATATATATTACATTTGTTATCCCATACTAACAAACAATACAATCACATAAGTTATCACCGATGTTCTGTTCTCTCGAACAATACAAATCCGACAACCTAGATTTTTAGGCGAGTTTCTAGACTTCCTAGCTTGATTTGATGTAGTCTGCGATCTAAACCTACAACATACGTTAAAACAACGTCAATACAAAAGTATTGGCGAGTATACAAGTTTTGATAGTAGCGAAAAGCGATTTAAAAAGTGTTGCGAATTACCACATACATAAACGAGATATGCTAACACATAAACACCGGACAGATACTACCAGCTAAGTCATGCGAGCTGCGACTGCGATTGCTATTCATCCTAACTAGACTCCGTCAGGTCTATAGTACTATACTAGTCAAGGCGGACGTCGCGAGTAAAAGTCCTATCACTTATGTAACTAGCATCACGTGTAAATATGTAATTCAGTCATTCGCAAGTGATAAAATAGATTAAACATTTGATTAATTCAATTTAATTGGATAGACGTATGTTACACCCAAAACGCGATTAAAAAGGGTTCGAATATACTCACATTCGGTGTTTAATAATAAACACAACTTTTGTTGCGTTCGGCGGTCCACCAGTCCAGTGCTCGCGATTGAAATACTCCGGTAGCGCAAGTAGTTCGGAAACCATCGGGACACCCACTCTGACGAAGGGTAACCTCAATAGAATCGAACCACTGGAGTAGTTGAGATACACCTCCTTTACCCGTAAATTCCATCGGATCACAGGCTCTGAAGTGCTTGTAGGGAAAAGCGGATTGCGGCGCTTCTGCCTTGGAGTCTTCAGGTGTACGAGAGTTGCTGAGAGAGTGCACTTGAGCGACTATTAGAGGAATAACCTTGGCCACTTCCTTGGCCACTAGCGAGGCGATTCTCCTTTCGTCACTTCGTTTGGCTCTTCTCCTAGCTGTTCGTCTCGAAGCGGAGTCGTTTGAAGACATCTAGACAAAGAGTGACTTGGAGTGAGATTCGATCATAATGATTTTTGAGTTTTTGCGATGCGATCGAGCACGTTCAAAACTTGATGCGGTAATATAATAGTAATGCAAAATCACATAGGAGCCACATAGGAGACACTAGATCCCTAAGTTCTCTCACAATGACTTGTTTGTTTATATATATGTATAGGTGTAGCTTGTATTTATACACATGCAGATTGATATAGAATACGCGAGGGCGCGTTGAGGTGAGAGAGCGAGAGCGAGGGCGAGAAATTATGCATTAGTTTTGTTGCGAACATTTGGTTTTTGTTTTAGATTGCGATGGCTGTGCGAGTTGTGCGTTGTGTAAAACAGGGAGCGAAAATCGTTAAATCGAGAAATCGATAAAGCGTAAAATTTCAAATCATCAACACATAAGCACAAATAAATTCGGGAAAGCGTTAAATCGGCGAGTCATAAGCTAGTAAAACAGATAGAGTGCCTCGGGTGTTTAGGCGTCGACTACCCAAGGTAGCCCAACTATACCCAACAAGTTCGTGCACGTGCGTTGACCTAGAAGACTCATGCTTCCACTGGGATGCAGCTCATGGCATTCGTCCTCCTAGTCATCGCGTGGCTCGAGTCATTGTTATAATCGAGTCCTTGGTGAGAGCTTTTTGAAAACCATTTTATAGAGTGGAACAGTCTATTAAGATACGGGTTTCACCCCTGACTTAATAACCTTGTTCCTAATTATGGTTGTACTCACCGAATAAATCCGAGAGTTCCACTGGAATCCGAAATGGAGACTTTCGTCGAGATATGGATGTCACTCCTAGCTCAACGAAAGGTTCTCGTGCTAGAAAAAGGCGTTGAGCGAGCATTCTTATTGAGAGTTTCTTGGTTTTCACACCTGGTCTCGACCGGATCACTCAGTTGTGATATGCGAGTATTTTCGAAAACGTGTGTATTGTGTCAGCCTTAGGAAAGGCTAAGTAGTATTACAACCTTAGGAAAGGCTCTTCATGCAGAGCTGTAGTATGCGGTGTCCACACAAAGTTGTAATTTTTAGTAGATTCGAACAAGAGTATCAAGTAGGCCCATATAAACCCTACTGGGTTCGTACGAGTCGGCCTGTTGGTACTTAGACTATAGACTAGGTCAATTTCTAAGACATAGACCCGGACTAGGTCGAGTCTAACCTAATTTCCCCATAGTTATGGCTCTGATACCAATCTGTCACACCCCAACCGATGGCGGAATCATCGGGGCACGGCACTAGGCGAATCAGATTGCTCAAGAGAATCCATAACAACTATTAGCGACAATATATATTACATTTGTTATCCAATACTAACAAACAATATAATCACATAAGTTATCACCGATGTTCTGTTCTCTCGAACAATACAAATCTGACAACCTAGATTTTTAGGCGAGTTTCTAGACTTCCTAGCTTGATTTGATGTAGTCTGCGATCTAAACCTGCAACATACATTAAAACAACGTCAATACAAAAGTATTAGCGAGTATACAAGTTTTGATAGTAGCGAAAAGTGATTTAAAAAGTGCTGCGAATTACCACATACATAAACGAGATATGCTAACACATAAACACCGGACAGATACTACCAGCTAAGTCATGCAAGCTGCGACTGCGATTGCTATTCATCCTAACTAGACCCCGTCGGGTTCTATAGTACTATACTAGTTAAGGCGGACATCACGAGTAAAAGTCCTATCACTTATGTAACTAGCATCACGTGTAAATATGTAATTCAGTCATTCGCAAGTGATAAAATAGATTAAACATTTGATTAATTCGATTTAATTGGATAGACGTATGTTACACCCAAAACGCAATTAAAAAGGGTTCGAGTATACTCACAGTCGGTGTTTAATAATAAACAGAACTTGGTTGGATTGAAGGAAGCGCATCTGAGATTAGCCTAATTACAAAGCGATGGCGTAAGGGATGAATAGTGCGTAAGCGGTGAGAGGTGACCAAGTGTCGAGTGGCAACCCGATCGGATGGCAATCCGATTGGATGGCCAGTCGATCGGATGACAATCCGATCGGATGGTCATCCGATCGGGTGACCATTCGATTGGGTTGTCATCTCATTTGGTAAGGATGTGTTTTTGTATGATAGTTTGTCCTTTTAAGTTTTCGTTGTAGCATTTTGAAAACATAGAAGTATCTCTACCTTTCAGGTCGTTCGATCGAACGGTCATTCGATCGGATGGCAATTCGATCGGGCGGTGACTCGATTAGCGAGACACTTTAGTTGAGAGCAAGTTCACAGTAGACTGGTCACTCGATCGGGTGGCAATCCGGTCGGTTGGCAATCCATTGGAACTGGCATGTGGTGGAGGCTTTGTAAAATGTTTAAGTGTTGAAGACCCAAATGTCTACCGATCGGATGGTCATTCGATCGGATGGCAATCCGATCGGACGACAATCCATTCGACGTTCAGATCTTTGAATGTTTTGAAAATTGTTTAAGTCTTGACACCAAGTGCAATCCGATTGGATTGCAGATCGATCGGGTGGCAATCCGATCGGATAGTAATCCGATCGGACGGCAACCGTCCCGCAATCTGATCGCGTTGAAACTTGGATATTTCGAAGGTTTTGCGGTTTGATCGAGATGGTATGACTACGAGCTAAACAACGGAACTCCACCAAGTCCAAGTCATCGGATCGGATGGGAATCACCCCGTCCGATCAGTTAACTGTTCCTTGATGGTTGTTCGTGTTCAACGCGTTAATGTCGTTCATCTCGTCTACAGAAACCAGTTCTCAACCGACACTTCACCATAGAATGAGTAGAGGGTCTGTACGAGCTCTGTTTCTATCGGTTTTGAATAAAAGTTAAGAATAGTTTGAAGAAAAGCTTGAAAAACTTAGATTCGGCTTAGATTTAGGTGAGATTAGTGTTTATACACCGTGGAATCTACCAGATCTGAACTATTCACAATGAGATGAGGTCACACTTCCTTGTTCCTAAGAACTCCATGATGACATCACCTTAGAATGGCTCAAATCCGAAGATTTAACGGTGAAAAAGTGAGATTTGATGGTGAAAAGGGTGCAGAAGTGCGTGTAGATCATAGAAGTACAAGATTTAGGGTGAAAACTTACAAGGATTGCGAGAAATCAGGCGAAAAGTGGCGAAGAGCGTCTGGTCGAGCGGGAGCTGTCACATCAGTGTGAATGATGTGACAGTGGGGTATTTATAGGCAAGAGGGGAAGAGAAGGTGGTGCAATGGCTCGGATCGGATGGTCACTCGATCGGGTGACACCTCGATCGGGTGGCAATCTGATCGGATGGCCACTCGAACGGTTGGTCATTCGATCGGGTCATCCGGAGAGTTGCGTGTCGACGTTTCGTTTCGATCGTTAAGCGTTGCGATTGCTTGGTTACACATTTTCATACACATAATCATATATTTATTATAATTAGTCACATTGGGCCGTATATACATATCCATATTTCCAAATATGTGTTGCGATAATCGAGTTACGCGTGCCTGCGAGTGCGTTTTCGAGTATTGCGTTGCATTGCGACACATCACGGCTATCAAGGAGGGTAGAATTGGTCCTAACTCGACATCATCGTGGTTGTCAGCAGTGCAATGTGATGTGATAGCGATAAAGTATGCGAAAATACAGCGAAATAGCGAGGTATAGTGATATATGCGATATAAGTACATTATGATCTGAATCTCTGGTGCTAGGCGTAACGAGTATAGCGAGTAGTAACGACGCACGAAAGTGCGGGTTGTTACAATACATATATATATATACATATATATATACATACATATATATATATATATATATATATATAGGGGAAGGTTCTATGCAGAACACTAAATATTGCGAGAACACGCAGAACAAAATGAATCACTAATTTTTCAATCCTAAAACCTAAAAAGTAAATGAAAATGTTATAAATGTAAGATTTATTGTTTTTCACACTAGAATTTAAAACAAAATATGAAAAAAGCTTCAGTTTTTAAATAACCTACACATGTAGGTTATGTGTAGGCTAAATTACCTACATGTATGTAGACTGTGTGTAAGGAAAAATATATGATTTTTTATGTATATATAATACAAATATAAATGTAAGAAACAATAAATTCAAGAAATATGAATCTTAAATCCCAAAATTTAGTGATTTAGAGTTGTTCTTTATGTTCTCACAATAATTAGTGTTCTTTAATAATCCTTATCCTATATATATATATATATATATATATATATATATATATACATATATATACTAAAGCCCAAAGTCGTTGACGTTTACACCTCTCAACTTTGGTCCTGTAACTTTACAAAACACTTATGGTTACCCTTAATGTGAATGTGTTTTCTTTTTTCCTTACGACATAAATTCGATTTACATTATGTTTTGATTCAATCGCAATACTTATAAAGGTTACACGGGGTTGAATCCAATATGTTGAAACATATGTTTTCATATGGTTAACACATAACATAAGCTTGAATATTTTATTTGATGTTTGCAACGGCCCGCGGCACATCGCCTGCGGGTCCCATTACTAGTACAACCTAGGGGTGCAAACGGGTCGAGCCGAGCCCGAGCTCGGCCAGGCTCGAGCTCGATTTATGAGAGCTCGGCTCGATTCGAGCTTTGTTTTCAGAGCTCGAGCTCGGCTCGTTTGTATTTTATCAAGCTCGAGCTCGGCTCGTTTATTATCTATTAATTAGTATATTAAATAAAAATAATATAAATAATATACTTTTTAGGCTTGCGAGCTCGATAAGTAAAGCTCGGGCTCGGGCTAGTTTACTAAATAAGCTTATTTTTAGGTTCGAGGTCGGCTTGTAAACAAGTTTAAATAAGCTCGGCTCGACTCGGCTCGTTTACACTAAGGCTCGACGAGCCTAACGAGCTTCACATGTGAGGCTCGAGCTCGGACTCGACAAACAAACGAGCTTTGTTTTGAGGCTCAAGCTCGGCTCGGGCTCGATAAGGCTCGGCTCGTTTCGAGCTTTTTCTCGAGCTAATCTCGAGTAGCTCGCGAGCCACTCGGCTCGTTTGAACCCCTAGTACAACCTTAAAGGACAAAGTCGGCGGCTTTTCCACCGGCTTTGCGTTCCAGCCCCTGTAGTTTAATGATTTTGCAATTTTAACCATTTGATTTTGGTACCTTTAAAGTTTCATAAAATGGCAAATTTAGTCTCTAAACCTTCTACTTTGAATTTCCGAAACCACAACCTCATCTTTCAAACTTTGCCTCCACCAACCCTTTACATTGGTTTTCTACCATCATCCCCTTAGCTCTTACAAAGTTACGCCACCAACCCTCTTCTTTTATATTTCCACCAACACCCCCTCATCTTTTACACATTTTTGCCACCACCCCTATACTTTTACATTTTCTTTTTTAGACTTTGCTTTTTTACCCCTTGCATTATTATTCCATTTTTACACCCGCCCAGCTTTAAAAAATTTGCAATTGCAACTCCTAGACTACAACTCCTACTTTTCCAAATGCCAATGCATTGTGTTTTACGAAATGTTAGGCATTGTGTTTTACACTTTGTGTCTACCTTTGTGTTTTACACTTTTTTTATAATTATCTTTTACGCACTGTATTTTACGAATTGTGTTTTGTCTTAGTATATGTTTCTGCCCGTCGCGCGCCGTCACAACGCGCGGCGAGCAAAATACTAGTTAGATATTAATAATCTAAAAACAGAACTTATTGACCGGTAATAAATATAAACTGACAATATGAAAATAATATTATTAACATTCATTTTCGTCCTTAGAAAACTATCGAGTGTAACAAAAAGTAATCTCATTTGCCTCTAATAAACAATTAACACCATTAAAATGATCTAAATTGTTTGGAAACCACGTAAATGAAAGTTAAGGGATATACGGAGTTAATTTCCTATTAGAATGAGTTTCTCTTAGCAATAAAATCAAAGTTACGGTTGACTCTTATTAAGTTGTTAGTATGAATTACTATGGTTGACTCTTATTAAGTTGTTAGTATGAATTACTATTATACCATGGTTATACTTTATATTATTTAAATACTAATTTATTGGTACCTTACTTTTTATAAATGTATATGAATTGTTTTTTATTTATTTTTATATTTAATTGTACTCATAAAACTACAATTTCATCATGGACTTAAATCCTCAAACTTGAACTTAGGGTATCATACCCTGGGTATGGGATATGGGGGGTGGTGGATTGGATCATGAATTGTCACATGGGACATTCTTCTCATGGTACACCGTCCTCTTTTCAAACGATGGTGGTTCGCATGGTTTAATCTATGGCAACCATGACACTCTTTCAATTAATTAGGGGATTTTGGTTAGTGGGAGAGGATAGTGGATGATGGTGGGGGTCATGATCCATACCATATAGGGTGGTGGATGATAGTAAGGTGACAAGACGTTGACATATAGGGTGGTGGTGGTCATTTGGGTCATGACCACACCATATAGCCTTTTGCGAGCAAAGACCTTTTTATCCTACAAACACTTTGCTTATACTTCTTCTTTTTTATTACATAGAGTAAATTTCTTTTTACTAATGATGATAATACATAAAATGTATACAAGATGTACCTTTTATCCTTTGTTAAGCAAAAGTTGGGGAACGTTGGGAACATATGAACATGGAAATCATTCATGATAGTGGTAAAAATGGGTTGTAAGGATGAGAACAATCAATACAATCCCGGTGATAACTAATGGTTGGATATCAGTTGTTAAAGATCTTCATCTACCAAAGACAACTTTGTTTATTTTCAAACCAATAGGAGAGAATGCGCTTGAAGTTTCATGTTTTGTTCAAGGCTTTTGTGGTGAATCGTATTACACCTTACATCGTTACAGGAAATTGGGTCTTCGGTATGGTTCCTAATTTTAAAGTCAATGCATTATCACCTTCAAAACTCACACTTATTGAGTTAAGTTACATATTTAATCTATAATAAATTGTACTTCAAACAACGCAGATAATTGAAGATGCTTTCGTTAAGCACTCTTACGGAAATCACCCTTTGAATGACACATATCAAATATCTTATAATGTTTCTTATTGGAGTGTCGAGACATTAAAGTTTCATAACAGCTATGTATCCGTGAAAGGATGGCCGGAAGTGTGCAATGATCTTGGGATACAAGATGATGATTTAATGATCTTTAAGAAAATTGATAATGTTGTGTTTGAGTTAGTAGTTTATCGAAATGAAACTGAGATTGTTTTAACGAAGGAAGATGAATCCGACGATGATAATATTATTGAGATATCTAAGGCTTCTTTCTACGAGAAGGTATTCAAGGTACGTATGAATCAATATTACGTCATTCTTTAGTCATTTCTCCATATTATTAATTATCCTGATTTTGTTTAATAGGACATCTATGAGGATGATGAAATTTCAAGTGCAGAAGAAGAAGTATCCATCAGTGAGGTACTTCACCAAGTACTAAAAACAGTATAGTACTTTAAAGACCTTTAATTTTAATGTTTTTACTATTATTTATAATGTTGTGTACATTTAACCATGAATTCAATATTCAGGATAAGATAGCAACTACCGTACCAGCACAAGCTGTGAAGTCACCCAAACCGACGAAGCATAATGTTGAATGCACGCCGAAGAAGCGTATGGCTTCACAATTGAACACAACAGAAGATGTAAGTTTACCATCATAAACATTGTCACATTAATTGGATATTAACATCATTTCTCATATACAAGTTAATAAAAAAAAAGGCAAACTTATTGCTGAGATGTCTGACACAAACAAAAAAATCGGAAACGAATTTGAGGGCACAATAAATGTTAAAACATCGGATGTTTCAGCATATCGTCAATCCGCTGATAAGCGTGTGGTATGAATAAAATTTTATAAATTCATATATATCGTATAAACTTCATTTGTACCACGTATTCTACACACACTTTTAACTCGCATCTATATGTGTACTCGATTAACAAGGCGAAGAAAGCTGGTAAGATGGTTAAAACTGTAAAACAAACAAAGAAGATTACAAAGAAACCAAGAAAACAATCTGCAGATGTTGAAGATACTGAATTCTATCACTTTGTTTGGAAAGGGGACTATAGGTTGGTATCATATTTTTTATAGAAAAACGAATGATTTATATTATGTTGTGTTTGACTTTTATGTTGTTGCATACGACACATGTAGTGTCTTCCTGTTGAATTTGTAAACAGAGCAGGTCTTGTGGATAAGCTGCATTCGTTGAATGTTCAAAACATAACTGGGCTTTAAATTGCTTATCTCTGATTTGGGCTTTAAATTGCTTTTAAAATCTTTCTGAGGGTAAAGTCATCAGCATCCCTTTCGAGTGGAAGATCCAGTAGATCTTTTAGATATTCAATTTTTAGAGGCTCATCACACTATTCATTGAAGTCTTGTTCACTTCTCTATTTGCCCTGACTATAGTCAATTCATGGCTTGCTCTATCTGAGGACCATTTTTTAATTTTTGAAGCAGATGAAGTTACTGGGACCGATTTTATTGGAAGACGTGAGGGAATATGTTTTCCCTCGACTTTCCCTAACAGTTCTTCTATCTTGGCATCAGGATGCCAATACATTAGCTCATTTCTGATCCCTTCATTTCTTATATCATCTTCATATATTTTTAGGTCTTTTGTAGACATCTACTTTTGTCTTTTGAGGTAGCTTCTAACTATTGAGGAGACATGCTTTGCAGATGGAAGTTCAGAAGGATAATCTAGAGAATTGATAGGTAAATCTTCATAATTAGCCTTTTAGGTACTAAGGGATCTACAGCTCTTAATGCTTCATGTTTCTTGTAGTTCTCTTTGATTGTTTGCTCATCCCACCTGGCCATGGATTGCATTGATCCAAATTTTGCAGCAACCATCTTCTCTTTCATTCTTCTTAATTCAACTGTTTTTTACCAACATGTTTTCTACCTGCAGCCCAGTTGGGAGGAGTGGACATGATGTCTGAATTGAGCTTTAGCATCTCAATCCTTATGATCTCTTCTCGGAGGGCTTCTATAATCCAACCAGAGAATTGAGCTCTTATGGCTCTATAACGCTTATTTTTCATTATAAACTCTGGATAATCGTCCATAAGTTCCTTTTTGAGGTTAGGGTTGTTTACTAGTCCTTGAGAAGCCTTTTAACTAACATCTTTTGAAAAACCTTCAAGTATATTCACCTTTATGAATTCTGCAAACATGATTTGCTGAGCCTCCTTATCACTTTTTCCTTTGCTTTTGAAAGTGGCTATCTTTTCAGCCTGTTTGATCTTTAATTTCAGGTACTCTTGTACATTTTTAGGCTTTTGATATCTTCTGAGGGATGGAAAGGTAAGTTGGATGATGTCAGTTGTGGAGTAGAAAAATTGTATCTCTTTTGATACATTTTCTAACTCTAGTGTGTCAAGTATGGTGGTGGGTAGTTTGGTAGGTGGAGTTGTGATGGTGAGTGTTGTGGTAGTGGTAGTGGATGGTTGAGTAGTGATAGATGAGGTTATGGTGGTTGTGGTTTTGATATGTGATGCATTAGGAGTTTCTTCATCATCATCTTGGATAATGAATTTAGTTCTCCTGGTTTGGGTTTAAGGTGTTCGTGCTTTATATGGTGGTTGTGGAAGTTGTTGTTTTGTTGGTTTTCTTTTGTGGATGAGAAGTCCTTTAGGGGACTTGTGTGTTGGTGGTGGTAGTAGTGTAGTTGTAACCTCTGTTGTCACTTTTGTAGTGGCAACACATGTTTGGACAATGGGAGCAGTGGTTTGAGTGGTGGGTGTTTGGATAGATGTGACAATGGTTTGGATAGTTGTTGTAGCAATGCTTTCTGGAACATCTGTTGAAGCACCTTAATTATCTTGGATCTTTTTTCTTTCAATGATCTCTTGCACTATTATATGCATATTAGCTTCCCTTGTGTCCCCTTTCTTTTCTTTTTCCACTGCTTTAGCAATTTCTTCTTGTCTTGCCTCTTCTTAGTGCAGCAATGTCATGCCTTTTCCAACCTTTTTGACCAAAGGTGGGAGCTTTCTCATGCATTCTTCCTCCCCTTTTTGGTATCATCTTCATATTTAGGGAGCGTGAGAGTTTTACCAGTGTTTTCAAGGATAAAGTATTTGATGAAAATAACCTCTGCCTGAGTATCTTTGTACTTGGCTTCAACCATTTGTTGTATCAACTCTGCTTGAAGGTGTAGATATGGTTGAACATGTGCCCACATTTCTTTTGCAATGTCTGCATTTGATGGTGGAGTTTTAGAGTTTTGTACCAAAGGCTTCATCATTTCTTTGATTTCTTCAATTGATGATTCTAACTTGGTGACTCTCTGCGTCAATTCTGGATAGTTTAATTCATCACCTAAGTTAATAGGATCCTTCGAATTCCCACACCATAGGTGATTGTACCTAGTTTGGAACTAGATGGCCCTTTTTCTTGGTATTGAGGACTTCCAACTGGTGAAGAGATTATTGTCTCAATAGTTGTTGCCTTCAAGGAGGTCTTAATGATGTAACCACTGTCCAACTGTGAGACTGTTGTCTCTACAGTTGTAGTAGTTGCCTTACTTGAAATACCTTTCAGTGTCTCTTGAGACACAGGAGCTGTTGTCTCCTCTGCTTGTGCGATAGCAATGCATTATGAGTTTGCCTTAGTCACTTGTTGAAGTGACTAAGTATGTGGCGTATATAATCATTATCGTATAGGCACCTTGTACAAGCAATATACACATCGTGTATATGGGAGTAGGATCAAATACAAACCACATTTTGTATACAAACTGTAAGAACCATTTAAAACGTGTCATGTGGCATCCAACAACTATAGAAAAATGGTAAAATAATAACCTGAATAATATCAGTTATATTGAATTCCCTATAATTATGCTAACAAGCAATTAATTCTATATTTGGATATTCTTTTTGTTTTCAATGTGCTGATATATTTATTCATAAAGAAAAGTGCTGATATTATTCACATATGTGCTAAAATCAATTATCTTGATTAATTTTCATGTACTAATATAATTTAAAAGTGCTTCTTTTATGTATGTATTGTTTTAGTATGTGCTAACTTAACTTTTTTTAAGTACTAGGATATGTTCTCACGGTTTGTATGATAAATATGGTTTGTACTTTGTACCATAACCAACCTGTATATATGACTGATTTGACACTATACGAGATATGACCACTTTCTCAGAGATATAAACCCGTGTACAAATTATACTAGGCCTGGCTTATAGGATGTGCCCTCGAACAGGGCTCAAACTTTTTGAGGGCCCAATTAAAAAAAAAAAAAATCCTCGTTTATATGTATACAAAAAATTAGTAGGCCCACATAATGTTTAAAGTTTCACCCAGCTCAGGCGGTTAAGCGCAAACACTTCCATTCAATAGAGACTGGTTCGAGCCCGTCATCTATAATATTCTTTATTTTATTTTGTTCAAGCAGCAAGCATGTGGTGATTGGCAATGGATAGAATTTTTGGCTCATGTTGTGAATTTGTCCAAATCTTTTTTTGTTTTTTAACTTTAAACCAGTCAGTTTCTTAGATTGAATAAGGCCCACTAAAATTTCATACCTTCTCTAACAAACAACAACGGAGATAGTTTGATTTTTTCTTACAGTTATTGTATGCTTAAAAATCAGATCCCTGGTTTCTTTACAAATATTTTGACTTACTATAGTCGTCATTATTTTTTTTCATTTCATATATATTTTATCAGAGTAAAATAAGTTAAATGAAAAACAATTGTGTCGTCATTTATTCTCAAGGTCAGGCCTGATACGAATTTGAATTATTTTTTACCATGTAAGGGGCTGTTTGGCAACATCTAATTGGTTAAGTGTTGAACCAAGCCTCTATAATGCTTAACCGTTCAAAGGCAAATGTCTGACCAATTCAGATTAGAGGTCTTAACCATTCAGACTCTGTATAAATCTTAACCATTCAGAGGCAAATGTCTTAACCATTCAGACATCTGCTCGTGAAACAAACAGTCTGAACCATTAAGTGCTGAACCACTAAGAGGTCTGAACCGTTAAGAGCCTCGTTAAGAGGTAAACAAACGACCCCTAAGTTTTACATGTAAATTGATGACATGCTTTTAGTTTTCTTTAACGATACGAAGGTATGTTAATTGGCATTCATATGCTTTAAATGATAATGTACGTACAACGTTAAAATACTAGAAATTATAACATACACAAATATGAAACTATATTATTCAAGCTTATGATATTTGAAACTTGGACCTCAAGCGTATATGATCTGGGCCAAACCATATGACCTTAAAATTTAATCAAATTTGTAAGAGTGATATTATTTTAAACAATGTTACAACTAAAAAATATATACATTACATCTAAAAAATATATAGATAAATGTATCGATCGAATTTGTTTATGAAAACAACTGATATTTAAAAACCAACATGACAAGCTCAACAACAAATCTAAACAAATAGCATCAAGGATGATCTTATTACTTCAAATCTAATTATTACATTTTTTTTTTTAATAAAAACTGGACTATAAGCAAAAGAAATAGGTGTCATTGGATCCACTTCAAAGCATGCGTGGTCATACAACACCTTCACCTTTAGCCTCCTCTTTTCCGGCGAGTGTAATCACATGACCACCACAACCACCCGCCGCACACCGCCATAATCTGCCTTTCACCCACCCAAAACAATCTCTACGCTTTGTAACCCGATCCAACGGTTCCTCCATCGCCCGTAGGCTGTAAATCCTTCCAACGACACACGAAAGAATCGCAACCACCATCATTATCGACATGACAACAAAGAACGGGCCGATCGATCCCGATGATTGCACTTGACCTTGCACTATGGGTTCTTGTTCTTCAGGCTGTTGGGCATTTGGCAATGGAATTGGTAAAGAAGTAGCCATTACTATAGTGAGTGAAAGCTTGTGCATGTAGTTGTGGTTTATATATACCGGATTAAATGTACATATCTTTATGTCTAATGTACAACAAGGTCATGTGTTAGAATATGCTTTTTGCTTTTTGGAGATGCAACCCAAATTTAACTACATGGAAAGGCAAAAGCAGGGTAAAGTTAAGGCTTAGTTAACAAGGATTGATATGCTTTATAGAGAAGCTTTTTTAATTAGCTTCCTACTTGCGAGCTAAGATTTCTCTTATCCATTTTCCTTTTATGAAAAATAAAAATAAAATATATACGAGGTCGTTTGTCGACCTGGTATAAGCATCATCGTAGGTTCAGTTTGCAAAATCTGATATCGACAGTGTTAAAAAAAATAATATGTTTTTCATCATTGAGCGATTGAAAGGAAAAACACGCCTCAACATTCATATACATGTTAATTCATCACAACTTTATAAATAGTGGATATTTTTGTAGGCTTTTTTGGTTTTTTTTTTTTTTTTTTTTTTGTTTTTTTTTTTTTTTACTATAGGGTATTTTTTATTTATTTTTGCTTTACAAGTTTGTTTTTTTATTATTATTATTTTGTCATAGAAAGTAAGCTTAGTGTTTTATTAGTTTTAGTTGTACGTTATTTCTAGAATTTAGTCATCTTTTGGTTGCTATTTAGCACAGTGTTTAGTGGTCATATTTGGTTCCTTAGTATTTTTTTCATTCGGTTGCTATTTAGCACGATGTTTGGTTGTTTTTACGTCACGTGTGTCACTTGATATTAAAAATTCGTGTTTTTATTATGCGTTTTTTCCAGTTTTAATTGTAGTTCAGTTGCTACTTGGCACGATTTACGCCATCAGCCCCATAATGCTGGTAACACGGTTTTACACCTCCCCCTCCTCACGCGCACACCCCGCAACACGGGGGGATTAAGACTAATTATACTTAATTTTAACCGAATAAGCTTTTGCATAAAAGTACATAGTAGCCTTTAGAAATTCGACCGAAACTAATTTGATTTTATCACAGTGTTATACAAAAAAAATCGTCAATGTTAATCTGATTGAATGAGACTTCCTAGTTAATAGGATTAGCTATCACTACCTTGCGAATAATGTGCAAGCGAGTTAAAGGAATAACATACCTTAATGAAGCACTTGATGAGAATCAATCCTTTAGTGAGCAATTGACCCACCTTCAGCACTTTCACATGTCTTCATTCTCAAATAACACTTGACAACGTTTCTTTAAATCAATAATTTAAGACATCAAGGTAAGTGACGATATTAAATTAAATAAATTGCAAAGTTTAAGTTATTTAGGGGCTGTTTGTTAGCCTCTTAATGACCATTCAGATGGTACCTCTTAATGGTTTAAAACCTCTGAATGAATAAGAGATAACCTCAAGTCTTAATGGTTAAGAGGTAACCTCTGAATGGTAAATCATCACATGTCACATTCTTCTACCTTCTCATTGGTAAAATTCTTAATGTTCCCATTAAGAGGTAGCCTCTTAATGACCATTAAGAGGCTACCAAACAGCCCTTATGTATTAAATTTTAACACAAAATTGCATAAATTAACCTTTATGTTATTTCTAAACTGTACTTCATATCTTTCACTATTAAATCGGTCTAACCCAACCTTTATGTTCATGTTTTGTTGCATTCTATAACCTTTAAAACTAACGTCGTCCAAAAACTCAATTAAGTTATCTCACATGCTTTTCATCAAGGTTGATTTGTGCAAACGTATTATTTATAACATAAAGGTTGATTTTTGCAAAAATATTATTATAATATATACAGAGTAATTTTTTTTTTTTGCAAAAACATTATTATTTGTTAATAATTATATATTTATATAGATAAACATATATAAAAATAGTTTTAAATTTATTTTATAGAAATTCTGATTTTAATTTTTTTATAAAGTAAATAATAATGACAAGATAAATTACTTTTTATATAAACTATAAATAAAACATAGATTCTTTTAAAATTAAGTTATTGTAATATCCGAAATAATTTTATAATTATAACGGACTTTTTAAAACAACTCAAACTAAAAAGTTTTTTTATGTATATGTAAGTATGTGTTTATAAAAAGAAAATATTAAATAAATTTATATCGATAAAATAAACTAATAAATTAATCTGACATTTAGAAAAAGACGTTAATAAACCTAAGTAAACAAATTCTAAATCTATACTATGTAAATAATACAAATGCAATAGAAAATAATAGACTGTCTTAACATTTGATTGGTAATTTAAATATTCTATTTTTTCTCATAAAAATCTATTAACATCTTTATCAAATTATATTTTATTACTTATTAAATTAGCAAATCAAGTCAAGTATTTTACATTAAATGCAAATTAACAAATCTAAATGAGCAAGATTTTACCCCAAAACATTAAAAACACTTCTAAGATCATTTCTTTTCAAATTAGTTATATATACGAGGGAGTACCATCCAACCCCACTCATTGAAGAAAAATTGTCTATACTGGAATCTAGTCAATGCATGATCAGACCATGGATCGATCACTAATCCCATTTCACCTTAGCTTTCAAAAGCCTGTCGAGCATGATAAGATCATATTTCAGTTAGGGATGAAGATTGCAACTTCTTTTGCAAAAGAAAAAAAAATACCTTTTACAAGTAGATTACCATAGTATTCGATTTCAATTTTAATTATTCTTACATTTATACGACGTATATTGGTGAAGTAAGTGTTTTAACAAACATTTTAAATATCTTTGGAAAAATTTCACTCAAATACAATTTTAGGTATTAAGGCATTCTGTTATTATCTATTGCATTTGTATTATTTACATTTATATATTTAGAATTTGTTTAACGAAGTTTATTAACGACCTTTTAAACATCAAATTAATTTATTAGTTTCTTTTATCGATATAAATTTGTCTAATATATTGTTTCTATAAACACATATTTACATATATATATAAAATACATTTTAATTTGAGTAGTTTTAAAAAGTCCATTATAATTATATATAACTATAAAAATATTATGGATAACAATAACTTCATTTTAAAAGAATTTGTGTTTTATTTATACTTTATGTAAAAAGTAATTTATCTTGTCATTAACAGAAAAAAATATGACAACTGCATTGTTACATAAAAATCTCGCTATAAAAATGTAACATGTTTTTTTACGTGCATTACAAAATAAAAACTTCGTAAATTATAAATTCTAAAATCCATACATTTCATATAATCTAAAAAAATGCTATAAAAAAACAATAAAAATTGTGTTGCAGACAGGTTACAAAAAATGTGAAAAGCCAAAAAAAAAATGTAACACATTATATCTTCTCTCTTCATTGTTACGAAAAGTGTGTTAGTGTCAGAAAATGTTGCAAGTATTAGCAAAAATGTTGCAGCAAAAAATGTAAAGAAGAGTGTAACATGTGGCAGCATGATGTCCATCCATTAGGTTTTCAGAGTTTTTGCAAGTTAATGGGATTTCTCCCTATAATTCCTCTGTGTGTGTGTGTATATATATGTATATATATGGGAGGGTTAATGGGGAACAGTAAAAAGTGGGGAACTTGAGAACCATGTATTTAACATGTTAAAAATTCAATTTAACGGAGGTTTATGAACGCCCAGGACTACATGTCACACGCTCAAGCGAAAAGTGTAACACATGGCAGTATATTTTTTATATCACATTTACATATTATATATTTAGAATTTGTTTAACGAAGTTTATTAACGACTTTTTTAAACGTCAAATTAATTTATTAGTTTCTTTTATCAATATAAATTTGTCTAATATATCGTTTCTATAAACACATACTTACATATACATAAAAATTACATTTTAGTTTGAGTAGTTTTAAAAAGTCCAATATAATTATATATAACTATAAAATATTATGGATATTACAACAACTTTATTTTAATAGAATTTTTGTTTTATTTATACTTTATATAAAAAGTAATTTATGTTGTCATTAACAGAAAAAATGTGACTGCTACATTGTTACATAAAAATCTCGCTATAAAAAATGTAACATGTTTTGTTACGTCCATTACAAAATAAAAACTTCATAATTATAAGTTCTAAAATCCATATATTTCATATAATCTAAAAAGCTGTTGTCAAAAAATAATAAAAAAAGTGTTGCAGACGGGTTACAAAAAATGTGAAAAGTCAAAAAAATGTAACACATTGTATCTTCTCTCTCCATTGTTACGAAAAGTGTGTTAATGTCAGAAAATGTTGCATGTATTAGCAAAAATGTTGCAGCATAAAATGTAACGAAAAGTGTAACACGTGGCAGCATGATGTCCATCCGTTAAGTTTTCAGAGTTTTTGCAACTTAAATGGGATTTCTCCCTATAATTCCTTTGTGTGTTTGTGTGTGTATATGGGAGGGTTTAATGGGGAATACTAAAAAGTGGGGAACTTGAGAACCATGTGTGTGTATATGTATTCTATTAGTTTTAGTTTTAGTTTTGTTTTTAGTTAGAATGTGTATACTGCGGATCGATTTGTGTTTTCCATGTCTCGGGAGTTAAGAATAGCTAAAAAGGTCAAAAATTGGCTCATATTTGTAAAAAAATCAAACACCGGATCGAATTGAGGAGTACAGAAGCTGAAACATCACGGAAATCGAGGAAAAATACCTGACCGCGTCGCGCGACCAAGACTAGCACTCTCCCCATGCGATGCAAGGAGATGATATTAACTAGCGTTGAGTTGTGACACGCCGCGTTGTGCGACCTCTTACCTTATGCTCCTTGCGCGACGCGGGTAGCCTTTTCTCGCAGAAGGTTACTGTAAGACCCTATTCACAATTTGACCCAAAATGACGCAGCAGAAAATGAACCGTAAAATTTGTTTCTTTTAACTACTCTAACATACTTAAATATCGTTTAGGTCAGCCCTTCTAACATAACTATATCATTCATCATTTATTTAATGTAACTATGTTAACCAATGATTACAAACAATGTGACCGCTTTCCCGTACAATTCATGATCTTTAACTTGATCCTCATTCACTTGTCCATCATGAATATCTGATTAACCTGCGGTCACCATATATAACCAAAATGTTAGTACATGGTAACATCATATATAATTTAATACATATACTTAAAAGGCTATATCACATTCTAACTACGTAAGGTATTCCATTGAAACATTCTCGAAATTTTATTTACTCGAGAACGACATCAATTTCTCGAGAGTCCGACGTTCCCATACCTGCACTCTATTTATTTCATTCTCAATAGTAACATGGTTAGGAGTACTTAATCTCAAACATATTGAAAACCCACGTTTTCACATTTACGTATACCAGTGATCTACAATCATTAGATTACAACATGTTATCTAGGTACATTCATACGTATCCTATTCATATGTACGTACATACAAGTTAACACTACTTACACATGCTACAGTTCCATATCTACATACATACATACAAGTCACATTCACTTATTTGTAAGTTGAGTCTTATCTACAATCATATCAACACAAATCAATGCAATTACAAACAAACATAACCGACTAACTTCCAACAAACATGATGAACATTCCATTAACATGATGAACATTCCATTAACACGATTAACATTCAGCAACATAATGAACATTCCATTAACACGATGAACATTCAGCAACATAATGAACATTCTATTAACACGTTGAACACTCAGCAACATAATGAACATTCCATTAACATGATGAATATTTAGCAACATAATGAACATTCAATTAACACGATGAACATTCAGCAACATAATGAACATTCCATTAACATGATGGACATTCAGCAACATAATGAACATTCCATTAACACGATGAACATTCAGCAACATAATGAACATTCCATTAACACGATGAACATTCAGCAACATAATGAACATTCGATTAACACGATGAACATTCAGCAACATAATGAACATTCGATTAACACAATGAACATTCAGCAACATAATGAACATTCGATTAACATGATGAACATTCAGCAACATAATGAACATTCGATTAACACGATGAACATTCAGCAACATAATGAACATTCCATTAACACGATAAGACTATCATCTTAATTTTCATTAAGGATAGACGAAGTTCATATGAACTTACCTTGGTACTCACCCTTATCCGTAACTTCTTACATGGTTCTCTATATACAACATACCAAACTTCATTTATAAATAAGAAGTGATTCGGGAAATCACCTACCTTAAGCGTCTGTTTCGTACTTGCTTCCACGCATCCTTCCCATTAGCCTTCCACGCTTCCACCCACCTTGACATGATCGTATACTTTCATGTCATTATGGTTACTACATTATTAGCATACACACACATTCTAAATTACATTCATTTCACATTCACATTCTATATTGACCTTTACTAGTCAAATACCAACCACACAATGCATAAGATAACAATCACATCCTTTCATTCCACATAATTCTTTATATCGTCACATATCACATTTATTGGTACAACATGTGCCTTGCGATTTCCCTAACATTACATTTGTGGCCAAATGCCTTGCCAGGCTATTTAGGCATAGTTGACTTTTAGAAAGTCAACTGTCCATTATATGAATTATAAACTTAAGCTCATACATTCTCAACATTAATAGATTATACTACGGACATCATACACATTTCATACTCTCATAGCAATACACGTATATCTACATGATCATCTAGTTGTATGCACACAAAACGTAATCAATTTCTTCCATACTAGTAATATCATGATTTTACAATTAACAACATAGTCCAAGCTTAGTTAACACACATAGCTTCCCAACCTTACTCCTTACTAATATACGCGCTTTCTGCACACTTAACACCAAATCACATTTGATTTCATCTAACCATAAGTAAATCAACACATAATGTGCATCATATTACCCAAGCATCGAGTACAACTTCTAATGAATACTATTTACCAAATCATATAATTAACCAAAAATCATAGATGTATTCCATCGAAAATACATTTCTTATGTTCAATTACCACAAAATACATGACATCCTCATATTATACATTTTCATCCATTACTTGCATGCGATCTCATCTAGTAATCTCACCTAGATATTTCATCAAACACTTGGTGTGCGTACACCATTTAATGCACAATTTACAACTAATTCATGCATAATCTTCCAAGTTCTTACTTTCAACTACCCGCACAACTAAACATCTAACTAACTTCATACCATATTCAACCTAACTTGCAAGAGTTCATCATATTCAACATAATATATCAAGAATTACTCAAATATTGAACATGGATGATTCACTCACTTCATCTTCCTCACCACTATAAGTGGGTTTCACCCCTAAACATCAAATTAATCAAAATCATGCACAACACATGTTCTACACGGCGATTCTAACACACATACATGATTAATTTCATTCAACTTTGTAGATTAAACATAACCCACTTCATACAAGATCACCAAATCAAAAATTTCAACTTACCACATGTTCATCTAGTCTAGATGGTTAAGAATCTAAGCTCATGCATCCGATTTGGGGCCAATCTCCATCCTAATTTGATCAATTGGGCCGTTCTTGAGTTGAAGAGGGGTTTTTCTTTCTCTCTCTCTCTCTCTGATCGAACACACATACCCACACTACACACACTTAGGTGTTTTATAAAACTTCCATTCCTTTTTCCAAGTTTAGCCCCTTGTGTTTGCCATTCTTTCTTTTTGTCACAAAACTTTATTCATTACTACTTAACCTACATATCTTAACTAAGTTAAAAGACTTAGTTATTTTTTTTCTTTCCATTACCCAAGGAACATACTGACGAAATAAAACTTCTGGTTTTTGGGGTGTTACAAGTCTACCCCCCTTAAAGGAGGTTTCGTCCCCGAAACCTTCTCATTCCTACTAGACTATGACTATGTTTATTCATTTAACAAATTCTAAAGCATACTATTACCCGAACCCGCTCATGGTTCGGATAGAGTCTTCGTTCGTGAACAAGCATAAGTATATATTTTGTTTCTACTTTCTTAATTAAGCATAAAACTTTCTTTCCTTTACTAATCATAACGAATCCATAAATTCCAATTTACTCACCAATCATACTCAATATTCTATTCTTGCGTTAGTCACATCAGTACTTGTCACGAGCTTACTAATGCATCTCACTATTAGTATTCCTTCTAATAATTTCATTAACACATGAAAATTTAAACCATAAACATACACATACTATGAACATTTAATCAAAGTTATCAAAACAAAATCACTATGTCATACTCCTTTATTCATACTTATCTCGGAAGATAAACATCATTCTACGTTTGCTACCGCTAGATGATATTAAGTATACCCTTAGGTCAATTTCGATACATTTCACGCATCACTCACAATGCACACATGCGCATTACTCAACAACATTAAATCTGAGCTATAATTCATTCCTTTGTTGACCTTCACAAGTCAACATTCTACATTATGCCATACTCAAATTGTCACACCCCGATATTTCCAGATATTACTGGTGGGCCCGGTGGGGAGTATCGTGACGTAGTTGATATCATCATAGTCAAACAACACAATTTAAATGCACAGCGGAAGCAAAAGATAAATATATTACAAACCGATATAAAGTAATATCAAAGTATTACAAACGGAATGTAAAGGATCCACAGGTGGATCAAAATAAAGAGGAAACTTGTTCAACAGACTTTAGGCATCTAAGCTTGTGAGACTTCTATTTGATGCTAGGAGAGACCAGCCTATTTCAAGTAGTACCTGCACTTAGCCTTTTTGGGAAAATACGTCAGTTTACACTGGTAAATACAGTTTAACTGACTCATTTTGAAAAGAGTTCGAAAATTGATTTGAATGAACGTGGCACAAAAGATTTTATAACTTGGGATAATTATTTGTATATAATCTTGTAAAAGAATTACATGTTTGTTATGCGTTCAGTTGCCCGGGTCGTGCCGGGTTAAAGATTAATAGACACACCACATGGTATAGTCCTACGGCGAGTTATTCCCGTAACACGCGGTTATACCTTATTAATTTTAAATGCACTGACGGGTGTACGCCTACACCCGTGTGCTAAGGTCGTGGTCATTTCATGAATGATGCCAAGGATATCCGGGACATGGTGATTAAACTCCCAAAGGCATTAAACAAACAAAACCAAATTTTTAAACGGGTCATCTTGATAATATTTAACCATCAAACAATTAAAGTCAAATGCCCGACCAAGCGGTATTTTATATACCATACCCCAAGCCCGTATAAGGGAAAATAAGTTAAAAGTATTTACCTGAGCAAATTTATACAATTTATCCCAGCCGTATACCACCAAGCAAGTACAGATAGCTTTTACTGGGCTCCTAAATCTGGAACGAACGTTTTTAATAACCTATTAGATTTCTAACGGGTCTTTAATTAAGCCTAAGCTTAGACCGGTTAGTTTTAAAGGAGGATACGGTTCAAAACGCATGGTTATGCGAAGACCGGATTAGAATGTGGTTTAGACCCGACAAGGTTGTATACTTGTTTAATATGGGTAAACTAAACACATTCTGGATTTTGAGATAAAAATGATATGGTTTGGCCCGTTTCGGCTAATTTATGCAAACTAGTTACATAAGCCGATCCGAACGCGAAAAGGGCGTAACGGGTAACCACAAGAGTCATGAACAGGTTTCCTAAGTTAATATGCCTTAAATATATTGTGATATCAGTAGGATACCTTCCATTATGCCCAAAGCGAGTTTTAAGACCAATTTATGCCCCGTAGGGGTATTTTGGTCATTTTAATGGTTATAAGAGAGATTAAATATTATTCTGAAATATACTTAATTTAATAAATTATAATAGTAGGGTATCATATATATGTGAAATTTATTAATTATAACCATACTATGCACCGTAGGGGCATTTTGGTAATTTCACATAGGCTTAAAAGGTCAAAACTGAAAATCTGAGTTTAAAACTTTTCCTTACTGTTATAATATAAAAATTTACTAAATATATCAGTAGGCATCAGCCCTTATATGTTTGGCATCAAAAGGATTTGTAAAACTCATTTTATAGCCCAAAAGGGCAAAACCGGCAATTACCGAATTATAGCTAGAACCCTATGTTATGCTCAGCCTAAAAATAAATAAAAATCTTCAAAAATCCTAAAATATTATTTTATATCAGTTGGTAAAAAGTTTGGTTTCAAAAATTGCGTTTAGATAGGCTTTATGCTAATTAAGCCGTTAAATTAATAAAAAGCTTTCTAATTACGCTATTGAGCATAACTCCTAATCTAGACCTCAAACTGATGTCAAATTTTAGCGACAAGTTTATAAATCAGTAATAAAGATTATTGTCATCTCACATTTTCAACATTCTCGTTTTAGGGTCAAAAGGGCATAACGGTCAACATTTAGGCATATAACGGAAACACGCATGAACTAGGATTTCTATGGAACCAAGTTGTATAACCTCGGAGGGTTATACTAACCTATAATATGGTCCTAATGGAATCCTAAGGCATATCTAAACTAAGCTAAATCGGGTCAGAACTGAAAGTCAAAGCAAAAGTTAACTTTTGCGACTTTCGGTTCCTAACTGAGCCTATACTTAGAATTGTCGGGTTGAATCGTGCTTAGGCATGTTCAACTAATATTTACCAAGTCATTAAAGTGATAAACTGATTTTATGGTTTTTATACTAATAGTTATGTATTTTATTTAATACTGACCCGTTTGACTTTTATTTGACCCGCCAATTTAACTAAGTAAACATGGTAATTAGGAGGTGCCCTTTTGAGGGTTTAATACTTACCTAATTACGGTCACGTAGCCATGTTCGTTGTAACACCTCGAAATTTTGTGTCCAGTAATATGCTAACACGTGTCATGAGTTTACACGTGGCATTAGATATTAAATAAAGGACTAAAGTTGACAAACCTTGAAAGTATGTAAATTCGAGGGTTATAAATGTCAACAAAGGGTAATATACTGTATAGTAACCCTAAACGATGCTCGTACCTTCAAACGAATAAATCATGGATCGTACGGAAGCGAAACCCGGAAGAAAGTGAGAGATTACAAGCTGCAGGGGTTAACTGTGTCAACATGTTTAATTATGCCTCTGAGTGACCCTTTGACGAAGTAACAGTAAAATACGCTCACTAGAATGTACTATATAAATTTCGCGAAGTTCGGTTTTAAAACGAGAAAGTTATGATCAAATTCGTATGCGAGGGGTTAAAAGCGTCAACAATAAAAGTTAAGGCTTTTCGGACAGTAATTAAACTAACCGGGGACTTAACAATGCGGGTAAAAGGCACGAGGCCCTTAATTGTAATTAACCAAGGGCCAAATCGCAAAGTTACCCCTTCGAACCCGAAAGGTCAGGTTATTAATTACCAAAGATTCGGTTAATCATTGCAAAAGATTTAAAAATCTTTGAAAACAGGCCCCAGGCGGCCCGCCTGAGGGAAACACATAAGTTGATGCGGGCCGCGAGCCTCCTGCATATACGCGTGCTGACATGAAGATTCAGGCGGCGCGCGTACAAGGTGCCTGATCTTTCATGCGGGCCGCGTGGCAGACACAGATGCAGAAACTTTGGACAGACTTGCTGTTTGAAGTTGTGAATGATCAAAAGGGCAATAAATGAAGCATGTGCGCCCTCTACTTGCCTCCTAGCACCCAGGGCCACCTGCTGGACATCCATGATGCTTTGTAGGATGAGTTGTGATGACCATAAGCCTCATTTTTCACTATAAAAGCCAATGCATTGTGCATAAGTGAAACACACCTCAAAACTTACCTTCTGATCATTCTTGGAGCTCTCAAGATTTCCTCTTTCATTCTCAGTCGTGCACAAAGCTTCTGTAAGTTGCCTAACCCTTTGTGGTTTCATTTTTCCATAGTTTTAGCCCAAAAGTCAATCCGTCGTAATTAACGATTGACTTTGCGATAAATCACGAATAGTCCAGTGGTTTGTCGAATCAAAGATAGTTATATGATGGTAATCATGTGGGCATTAAACCCCTAAAAGGGCACCCTCTGATTCCCACTCTAACTAGTTCAAATGTCGAGTCAATCGTACTTAGAAAAAGTCAACAGAAATGTCATTTTGCGATTTCTTGCAAAATCTATAATGTAGATGATATGTAACCTGTTTGAACACTCATAAAACATGATAATAAGTATATAAACTAGTCTAAGCTTGTTTGATCCGACCATTTTCTGTTTAGACCCGGTTCGGAGCCGAAAGTCGCAAAAGTTTGACTTTTGCATTGACTTCAGTTCTGACCCGTTAAAATTTGATTTAGATATGCCTTAGGACTCTCTTAGGACCAGGTTACGTGATGGTATAACCCTCTGTGACCGGTTCGTTGTTTGTCCGAGTCTTTTACACATTTCCGTTAAATGCTTAAAAGTTGACCGTAACGCCCTTTTTAATTTAAAACGAGAATTTCAGACACGTGAAAGGATCATGACCTTGGTTACTGATTTCTAAGGATGTACCTAAAATTTCATGTCAATCCGAGGTCCAGAATAGGAGTTATGCTAAATAGCGCAAATTGCGAAACTTTAGTAATTAAATAGCGCAATTAGCATAACGCTTATCTAAACCCGGATTTCGACACTAAACCTTTTAGTCACTGTTGTAAAATAATATTTTGGGATTTTTAAAGATTTTTAATTATTTTTAACCTGCTCATAACCTGCGGTTATGGCAACGGTTCGGTAAATACCGAATATGTCCTTTTCGGCCATAACTTGAGTTCTACAAGGTCTTTTGACCCGATTCCAGTTGCTACTGATTTTAAATAATAAATAAAGTATTTTAGACTTTATAAAATGTTCGGGAAACTCAGATTTCCTGTAGAACTCTAAGACCTCTTTTATAATCTTTAAAAAGACCAAAATACCCCTACGGGGCATAATATGAACTTAAACTCGTTACGGGCATTACGGAAAGTATCCTACTGATACCACAACCTCTTTAAAGCATGTTGACTTAGGAAAGCAGTGTAGGACTCTTACGGTTACCCGTTGCGCCTATTGCGCGCACGGTTCGGCTTATGTAACTAGTTTACATAAATTAGCCGAAACGGGTCAAACCATATGGTTTGGACCCCAAAATCCAGAGTATGATTATTATACCCATATAAAACAAGTCTTCAAACTTGTTGGGTCAAAATCACACTCCATTCACGGTTTTCGCCTTTCACGCGATTAAACCGTAACTATCCTTTGAAACCGACCGGTCTAAGCTACGGCAAATATAAAGACCCGTTAGGATTCTAATAGGTTATTTTAAACCTTCGTTCCAGAATAGGAGACCAGTAAAAGATATATGTGATTTACTCAATTAAGGATTTTACTTGCAAAGGTAAATACTTTAACTTATTTTCCGTTATACGGGCTTGGGTTACGGTATCTAAAATACCGCTTGGTCGGGAAATTGACCCCAACTCATTAGTAGTTGGGTATTATCAATGTGACCCGTTTAAAAACTGTTTTGTTGGCTTAAAGCCTTTGGGAGCTTAATGACCATGTCCCGGATATCCTTGGCAGCATTTATGAATGGCCACGACCTCGACATCCCGGTGTAGGCGTACACCTGGCATTATGTCTATAACTATAAAAGTGTAGCCGTTGGTTACCCGCCACGGTTTTATACTATGTGGTGTGTCTATTAAACTTTAACCTGATACGACTCGGGCGACCAAACGCATAGTAACATGTAATTCTTTACAAGATTTGATTATAAATTATCCCAAGTTATAAAGAGTTTGTGCCTTGAGCATTTAAACCAATTTTATCAAACATTTTACAAAAGTGTAAGTTGAATGTATTTACCAGTGTAAACTGACGTATTTTCCCCACAAAGACTAAATGCAGGTACTAGGCGTAATTGGCTGGGATTTCTCCTTAGCATCATTAGAAGTCTCGCAAGCTTAAGATGCCTGAAGTCTGTTGAACAAAATTTTTGATATTATTATTTGATCCCCCGTGGATTATTATTTCAACAATGGTGATACATTGATATTACACTTAATGTTGAAATATATTATCCTATTGCTTCCGCTGTGCATTCATATATATTGTGTGGTTTGACTATAATGTTGCCAACTACGTCACGGTAATCCCCCACCGGGCCCACCGGTGAGACACGTGGAAATCGGGGTGTGACAGGTTGGTATCAGAGCCAACACTGAGTGAATTAAACACTAGCCTTTGTGTTTAATCTCAGTTACACAATTGCACATACTTGAGTCTAGACAAGAACATAGGACAAATTCGAATTTCTATTCCAAGTTTGTCTTTTTATTGTTATTGTTATTTAAAATTTTGAAAGCAGGAATATGCCACCTGCAATCAGACGAGGAAGAGGACGAAGAGGCAGAGGAAGGATCATTACTCACAATGATCACGAAGCTGGACCTTCGAACACGCGAGCTCTTTCTAGTACAAGGAGTGAAGAACCACACAGACGAAGAAACCTTTTTAAACCTGCGAGACATTCTACCTCGCATAGCTCAACACCCTCATACCGTCATTCGTTTGGACCAGATTCGGAAAATAATCCCAATAACCCTCAACCATCCTTTTTACCTCTACAGTGATCTGCTTCGCAGCGATCTGCTTCGCACCATTCTTACGGCGATCCATCACCTTTCTTCGTAGGACAGTTTAACCCGGCGGATTATGTCCAAGAGCCTATAGGGTATAACCCTCTAGGACCAGAGGATCACTTTTCTGAAGATAATGCAGTGGATATGGACGAGGATACAGACCCCGTCGAGCCTGCAAGGGGAACTCCCACTCATCCAATCGAGATCTCGGATGGGTCATCCTTCCATGGAACGCCCTATCAAGGTCCCGATAGTTACCAGGCGAGGTTCGACCAATGTAATTGGTACTTTACACCTTCACATCATTACTCGCCTCATGATCAACAGCAACAACAGGATCCTTCTGAGGATTCGCGGTTCGTGGCCGTTATGCCACCACCACCGCCACCGGTTCAACCAGTAATTCCAGATCCGCCAAGGCGAAGAAGATCAGGCGCACAGATGTCCACCCGAGGAGGGGAATTTCATTTCAGCACCCCTCGCCACTCGAGTGCGAGTCACTTTCCGTCAGTACCTGAAGAGGAACCACAATTAGGGGAACCTTCTGGTCACCCTGCAGAGGTGAATTCTGCACCAGTTGCACCACCTCCGCCACCATTCAGATATGACAATCCGATACCAGCGTACGGCGCTTCCACGGCGTACAATCCGTTTGAGCAGCCGACTAATACGCATTACAACTATAACTATGATGGCGATCCATATGTGATAGCGGCAAATTATAATGCCCTTCATGGAACCTCTTGGAGACCAGATTACTCAGCTCATGGGTATCCAATACCTTCTAGACCTCCGGTTCCGCAACCTTCGCAGCAGCCACGTTTTTCTCCACCGGAGCAAGAAGAAATACTCCACCGTTTAAACCGTGTGGAAAGAGACTTCGAACAAGAACGCAAGAGTAATCGTGGATTTCTCAAAGGCCTTGCAAACCTACTAAAGGGAAGGAAGAAACGAGACCATTAGTCTCCTTATGTAATGTTGTATTTTCAATTTAGTCCCTGCGTGGACATTTATCGTATTTCAGTCCCTACGTGGACTTATCTTTTAGTCCCTGCGTGGACATCTATCTTGTGTTGGTCCCTGCGTGGACTTGTTTTTCTACAAACCTCTGAGTAGGTACTTATTTAATTATGATGTCCCGTTTAGGGCAGCATGTAATCGTATTTGAAGTTATGAGATGTTATGTTATAAATTTCATTTTTGTTATTACTATATATGAAATAAATCAAAAATCCTTCCTTTTAAATTTAAATCTGCCTAAGTAAAGAATCTTAAGAGTGAAACCTAGCCAGGTGTCTTTTTAGACCCGACCAAGACGGTAAGACCTGATTAAAAGATTCAGATTCCCTGTTAACCTCTGTAATCATGTTAACATTCATGGCAGATGTGATTCGTTAAAAATCGCACGCGTCATTCTGTATAAAAATCCTACTAAGGATTTCAAAACCCAAATAAATGATTTATAAATCGTGGGTTAAATCATCAATAAAGATGATCATTATTAAACATACATTAGCGATGTAGTGCCTACGGGCCAACCCTATTAAACATCCATTAGTGATGTAATGCCTACGGGCCATAATTATTGTCATATAAGACAAAAGACAGTGGTGGTTTATGACTCCCTGTCAGAAAGGGTAAAAGGGATACGGTTCAAACCTTCATACCTTGGTTCACTGTAATCTCGGCTAATCTTATAATAACGTCCTCGTGACTAGGCTTTTGTGCCAATAACAATATTATTTGTAATTAGGATAAGTATGTTCAAATCCTAAATAAAAGTGAGTAACAAATTAACCAGATATGGTCTCTGTTTCCATGGTTAATGAATTGCCATAAAAGAAAATTCCATAATAAACTCCTAAATAAAATTTTCGTTATCTTCTGTAACAGATTCAAGTTACCATGGCTGACCCTAGTGGAGAAAATAGCCACTCGAAGGAAGACGAATATGATAACGCCCAAGTTCATCTGACGGGCGCAGAGTTGAAAGCTCTTGTCGATAATGCTGTCAAGGCAGCTCTGGATCGACAATATGAGGAATATACTGAATCTCGGAGCCGAACCATATCCAAACCACACTCAAAGCCGAAGACCCACACCAAATCTCACAGCAAACCGCTGTCCAAGCCTAAAAAAGATGATGATAATCATTCGTCCAATGAAAACAGTGTCCATCAAGAAAGGATATATACTGACGCATCTCGCGCCAGAGGCTGCACTTACAAGTACTTTGTATCGTGCAAACCCCGGGACTTCACTGGGGAGAAAGGAGCGGTCGATTGTATGACGTGGCTCGACGAGATGGACACCGTGGTGGACATCAGCGGCTGTGCAGAAAGGGATGTGGTAAAGTATGTGTCTCAATCTTTCAAGGGCGAGGCCTTGGCTTGGTGGAGGGCGTTGGTTCAGGCCTCGGGAAAGGTTGTTCTATACAGCATGACATGGGAGGAATTCGTTTCTCTCATCAAGGAGAATTACTGCCCTCAACATGAGGTGGAAAAGATAGAATCCGATTTTCTATCATTGGTGATGACAAACCTTGACTGCCAAGCTTACCTGACGAGCTTCAACACGATGTCCCGGTTGGTTCCATATCTGGTAACCCCGGAGCCAAAAAAAAATCGCTCGTTTCATCGGTGCGTTAGCCCCCGAAATAAAGGCAAGCGTGAAGGCCTCTCGGCCAGCGACCTTTCGATCTGTAGCCGATATATGTTTGTCCCTTACTTTGGATGCGGTCCGACAAAGATCGCTAAGGAACAAAGAAGCTGAAAAGAGAGAGCGTGAATATGATACTTCACGGAGGTCGGGCAAGAAGCACCGTGGAAACGGTGACAACAAGAAGGGGTCGGAGTCAAGGAAGGATGGGCAACAGGCTGGTGAGAAGCCCAAGTGTAAGACTTGCAAGAGACATCACTTTGGGAAGTGTAGGCTCGAGACAAACTCGCAGACTCAGTCGAAGTCATATGCTTGCGGGTTGTGCAAGTCCAAGGACCACAAAACCGTGGATTGCAAGAAGATAAAAGATGCGACCTGCTATAACTGCAACGAGAAGGGGCACATTAAAAGCAACTGCCCTAAATATGCCAAGAAGCCTGAAGAGGCCAAAAAGAACAATGCTAGAGTCTTCAGGATGGAGGCAAAAGAAGCAGTGCTGGATGACAACGTAATCACAGGTACTTTTCTCGTAAATGATATCTTTGCAAGAGTACTTTTTGATTCAGGCGCTGATAAGTCTTTCGTAGATCATAAATTTTGCAAATTGCTGAATATGCCTGTCAAAACCTTAAACGTGAACTACGAGGTAGAACTAGCAGATGGAACCATAGAAACCGTCTCCACTGTGTTAGATGGATGTGTGATATCCATTAAGAACCACTCTTTTCCTCTATCTCTACTTCCCTTTAAATTGGCCGGTTTTGACCTAGTATTGGGTATGGACTGGTTATCTCACAACCAGGCCCAAATCATCTGCAACAGAAAGCAGATTGTAATAAGGACTCCGGCTGGTGAATCGCTTACCATTCGGGGAGATACCCAGTACGGATTGCCTGAGCAAGTGACTATGCTCAAGGCTTCTAAATGTCTAAAGAAAGGTTGTGTCATCTACATGGCACAGGTGATTATTGAAGAGCCTAAACCAAAGATAGAAGACATTCCCGTCATTTCGGAGTATCCAGAAGTTTTCCCTGAAGATCTACCTGGGTTGCCACCAGATAGACAAGTGGAATTCAGGATTGATATCATCCCTGGAGCAGCACCTATTGCTAGAGCACCTTACAGGCTAGCACCAACCGAAATGAAGGAGTTGAGGACCCAGCTGGATGAACTACGAGCTAAAGGTTTCATCAAACCTAGTTCGTCTCCCTGGTGACCACCTGTCCTGTTTGTTAAGAAGAAGGACGGATCGATGCGTCTGTGCATCGATTATCGCGAGCTTAATAAGGTCACGATAAAGAATAGATATCCCTTGCCGAGGATCGACGATTTGTTCGATCAGTTACAAGGGGCAAGTTATTTTTCAAAGATTGATTTGAGGTCAAGCTACCATCAACTGAAAGTCAGAGATGAAGACGTGCATAAAACCGCATTTAGGACTCGTTACGGTCACTACGAGTTCCTAGTGATGCCTTTTGGGCTCACAAATGCACCGGCTGCGTTCATGGATCTCATGAATCGTGTCTGCAAGCCGTACTTGGATAAATTTGTCATCGTCTTCATCAACGAAATTCTTATATACTCGAAGAACCGAGCTGACCATGAGAAACACCTTCGCTGTATTCTCAAACTGCTACACCATGAGAAACTCTATGCCAAATTCTCTAAGTGCGAATTCTGGCTACGAGCAGTCCAATTTCTAGGACACGTTGTCAGCGAGCGTGGTATCCAGGTGGATCCCGCTAAAGTAGAGGCTGTCATGAATTGGCAAGAGCCAAAGACGCCTACTGAGATTCGTAGTTTCCTGGGATTAGCAGGATACTACAGGCGATTCATTGAAAAATTTTCAAGGATTGCTGCGCCCTTAACTTCCCTGACCAAGAAGAAGATAAAATTTGTTTGGGGCCCTAAGCAGCACGAGTCCTTTGATATACTAAAGCAAAAGCTGAGCAACGATCCTGTGCTGACACTACCGGAAGGTACCGAGGAGTTCGTAATTTATTGCGACGCATCACACACCGGCATGGGATGTGTGCTCATGCAGAAAGGCAAGGTTATTGCCTATGCTTCGAGACAGTTGAAGGTGCACGAAAAGAATTACACCACTCATGACTTAGAGCTGGGTGCCGTTGTGTTCGCACTAAAACTGTGGAGGCATTACCTGTATGGTATCAAGTTTGTGATCTATTCGGATCACAAGAGCCTTCAACATCTGTTTAATCAGAAGGAGTTAAACATGAGGCAACGCCGCTGGATGGAGACTTTAAATGATTATGATTGTGAAATCAGATATCATCCCGGCAAAGCGAATGTAGTCGCTGATGCCTTAAGTCGGAAGGAAAGGGTGAAACCCATCCGAATCAATGAAGTGAAAAATAATTTGATTGAAAGGGTGTTAGCTGCACAGAGAGAAGCTGTGTTAGAAGCTAACTATCCTAAAGAGAAGCTGGGAGTAACTGAGGAGCAGTTAACTCTTAGCAAGGATGGAATTTTACGATTGAATGGGCGAATATGGGTTCCTATTTATGGAGGACTACGAGATGTTATCCTCCAAGAAGCCCATAGTTCCAAATATTATGTCCATCCGGGAGCAGATAAAATGTATCAGGATCTAAAGGCGAATTATTGGTGGATAGGCTTGAAAAAGTCTGTAGCCGCTTATGTAGCCAAATGCTTAACTTGTGCGCAAGTCAAGGCTGAGCATCAAAAGCCATCTGGCTTGCTACAACAGCCTGAACTTCCTGAATGGAAGTGGGAATGTGTAACTATGGATTTTATTACCAAGTTACCCAAGACAAGGAAAGGAAATGACACAATATGGGTTATCGTTGATAGGCTGACTAAATCAGCGCATTTCTTACCCATCAAGGAGACTTATAGCTCTGACATGTTAGCCCAGTTATACGTAGATAAGATTGTAGCCTTGCATGGCATACCTGTGTCTGTTATCTCTGATCGGGATACTAGATACACGTCGCATTTCTGGAAGAGTTTCCAGCAATCTTTGGGCACACGTTTGAATTTTAGTACGGCTTACCATCCTCAGACAGACGGTCAGAGTGAGCGTACTATTCAAAAGTTAGAAGACATGCTGCGTGCATGTGCTATCGATTTGGGTGGTAGTTGGGATAAGAACCTACCACTAATCGAATTCTCCTACAACAATAGCTACCATACCAGCATTAAGGTTGCGCCTTTCGAGGCATTATACGGTAGAAAGTGTCGATCGCCTGTTTGTTGGGTGGAAGTTGGAGATGTCCAATTATCAGGACCAGAGATAGTCTTCGAGACGACGGACAAGATTGTCCAGATCCGAGACCGTCTCAAAACTGCCCGAGATAGGCAGAAGAGTTACGCGGATCCAAAGCGTAAATATTTTCACTTCGAAGTAGGTGAAAAGGTGCTACTTAAGGTATCACCCTGGAAGGGGGTGATGCGTTTCGGTAAGAAAGGCAAACTAAGCCCGAGATACATAGGACCTTTCGAGGTTATCGAACGGGTCGGGTCAGTTGCCTATAAGCTAAACTTACCGGAGGAGCTCAATGGAATTCACAATGTGTTCCATATCTGCAATCTAAAGAAATGCTTCGCTGATGAATCATTGGTGATCCCACACACAGATGTGCATATAGATGAGAGCTTAAAATTTGTGGAAAAACCTTTATCGATTGAAGATCGACAGGTGAAGAAGCTTCGAAGGAAGCATGTACCTATAGTAAAGGTCAAGTGGGATGCCCGTAGAGGTCCCGAATTCACGTGGGAAGTTGAAGCCACGATGAAAGAGAAATACCCTTATTTGTTTGAGTAAATCTCGGGTCGAGATTTATTTTAAGGGGGTGAGGATGTAACACCTCGAAATTTTGTGTCCAGTAATGTGTTATCACGTGTCATGAGTTTACACGTGGCATTAGATATTAAATAAAGGACTAAAGTTGACAAACCTTGAAAGTATGTAAATTCGAGGGTTAAAAATGTCAACAAAGGGTAATATACTGTATAGTAACCCTAAACGATGCTCGTACCTTCAAACGAATAAATCATGGATCGTACGGAAGCGAAACGCGGAAGAAAGTGAGAGATTACAAGCTGTAGGGGTTAACTGTGTCAACATGTTTAATTATGCCTCTGAGTGACCCTTTGACGAACCCGAGGCTTTGTAACAGTAAAATACGCTCACTAGAATGTACTATATAAATTTCGCGAAGATCCGTTTTAAAACGAGAAAGTTATGATCAAATTCGTATACGAGGGGTTAAAAGCATCAACAATAAAAGTTAAGGCTTTTCGGACAGTAATTAAACTAACCGGGGACTTAACAATGCGGGTAAAAGGCACGAGGCCCTTAATTGTAATTAACCAAGGGCCAAATCGCAAAGTTACCCCTTCGAACCCGAAAGGTCAGGTTATTAATTACCAAAGATTCGGTTAATCATTGCAAAAGATTTAAAAATCTTTGAAAACAGGCCCCAGGCGGCCCGCCTGAGGGAAACGCATAAGTTGATGCGGGCCGCGAGCCTCCTGCATATACGCGTACTGACATGAAGATTCAGGCGGCCCGTGTACAAGGTGCCTGATCTCTCATGCGGGCCGCGTGGCAGACATAGATGCAGAAACTTTGGACAGACTTGCTGTTTGAAGTTGTGAACGATCAAAAGGGCAATAAAGAAGCATGGGCGCCCTCTACTTGCCTCCTAGCACCCAGGGCCACCTGCTGGACATCCATGATGCTTTGTAGGATGAGTTGTGATGATCCTAAGCCTCATTTTTCAATATAAAAGCCAATGCATTCTGCATAAGTAAAACACACCTCAAAACTTACCTTCTGATCGTTCTTGGAGCTCTCAAGCTTTCCTCTATCATTCTCAGTCGTGCACAAAGCTTCTGTAAGTTGCCTAACCCTTTGTGGTTTCATTTTTCCATAGTTTTAGCCCAAAAGTCAATCCGTCGTAATTAACGATTGACTTTGCGATAAATCACGAATAGTCCAGTGGTTTGTCGAATCAAAGATAGTTATATGATGGTAATCATGTGGGCATTAAACCCCTAAAAAGGCACCCTCTGATTCCCACTCTAACTAGTTCAAATGTCGAGTCAATCGTGCTTAGAAAAATTCAACAGAAATGTCATTTTGCGATTTCTTGCAAAATCTGTAATGTAGATGATATGTAACCTGTTTGAACACTCATCAAACATGATAATAAGTATATAAACTAGTCTAAGCTTGTTTGATCTGACCATTTTCTGTTTAGACCCGGTTCGGAGCCGAAAGTCGCAAAAGTTTGACTTTTGCATTGACTTCAGTTCTGACCCGTTAAAATTTGATTTAGATATCCCTTAGGACTCTCTTAGGACCAGGTTACATGATGGTATAACCCTCTGTGACCGGTTCGTTGTTTGTCCGAGTCTTTTACACATTTCCGTTAAATGCTTAAAAGTTGACCGTAACACCCTTTTTAATTTAAAACGAGAATTTTGGACACGTGAAAGGATCATGACCTTGGTTACTGATTTCTAAGCATGTCCCTAAAATTTCATGTCAATCCGAGGTCCAGAATAGGAGTTATGCTAAATAGCGCAAATTGCGAAACTTTAGTAATTAAATAGCGCAATTAGCATAACGCCTATCTAAACCCGGATTTCGACACCAAACCTTTTACTCACTGTTGTAAAATAATATTTTGGGATTTTTAAAGATTTTTAATTATTTTTAACCTGCTCATAACCTGCGGTTATGGCAACGGTTCGGTAAATACCGAATATGCCCTTTTCGGCCATAACTTGAGTTCTACAAGGTCTTTTGACCCGATTCTAGTTGCTACTGATTTTAAATAATAAATAAAGTATTTTAGACTTTATAAAATGTTCGGGAAACTCAGATTTCCTGTAGAACTCTAAAACCTCTTTTATAATCTTTAAAAAGACCAAAATACCCCTACGGGGCATAATATGAACTTAAACTCGTTACGGGCATTACGGAAGGTATCCTACTGATACCACAACCTCTTTAAGGCATGTTGACTTAGGAAAGCAGTGTAGGACTCTTACGGTTACTCGTTGCGCCTATTGCGCGCACGATTCGGCTTATGTAACTAGTTTACATAAATTAGCCGAAACGGGTCAAACCATATGGTTTGGACCCCAAAATCCAGAGTATGATTATTATACCCATATAAAACAAGTCTTCAAACTTTTTGGGTCAAAATCACATTCCATTCATGGTTTTCGCCTTTCACGCGATTAAACCGTAACTATCCTTTGAAACCGACCGGTTTAAGCTACGGCAAATATAAAGACCCGTTAGGATTCTAATAGGTTATTTTAAACCTTCATTCCAGAATAGGAGACCAGTAAAAGCTATCTGTGATTTACTCAATTAAGGATTTTACTTGCAAAGGTAAATACTTTAACTTATTTTCCGTTATACGGGCTTGGGTTACGGTATCTAAAATACCGCTTGGTCGGGCAATTGACCCCAACTCATTAGTAGTTGGGTATTATCAATGTGACCCGTTTAAAAACTGTTTTGTTGGCTTTAAGCCTTTGGGGGCTTAATGACTATGTCCCGGATATCCTTGGCAGCATTTATGAATGGCCACGACCTCGACATCCCGGTGTAGGCGTACACCCGGCATTATGTCTATAACTATAAAAGTGTAGCCGTTGGTTACCCGCCACGGTTTTATACTATGTGGTGTGTCTATTAAACTTTAACCCGATACGACTCGGGCGACCAAACGCATAGTAACATGTAATTCTTTACAAGATTTGATTATAAATTATCCCAAGTTATAAAGAGTTTGTGCCTTGAGCATTTAAACCAATTTTATCAAACATTTTACAAAAGTGTCAGTTGAATGTATTTACCAGTGTAAACTGACGTATTTTCCCCAAAAAGACTAAATGCAGGTACTAGGCGTAATTGGCTGGGATTTCTCCTTAGCATCATTAGAAGTCTCGCAAGCTTAAGATGCCTGAAGTCTGTTGAACAATATTTTTGATATTATTATTTGATCCCCCGTGGATTATTATTTCAACAATGGTGATACATTGATATTACACTTAATGTTGAAATATATTATCCTATTGCTTCCGCTGTGCATTCATATATATTGTGTGGTTTGACTATAATGTTGCCAACTACGTCACGGTAATCCTCCACCGGGCCCACCGGTGAGACACGTGGAAATCGGGGTGTGACATTCGTTGCGAACCATGGTTCAACCGTTTAAAAGTCAAAGCGTTTATCGAAAACGCTTGACTTTTCGGTTTAAAACGCTAAATAATTAAACTAAGCACGAAGGATACTTACAAAAGGTCCAAAGGACTGAGGGAGGTTCTCAAAAGAGTTCAAGATCCTCACAATTCAGAGAGTATAGCAGATTAGAAGGAAAGATGCAAATGGAATGAAGTGGGGAATGGGTATTTATAGGTTTTAAAGGATCGTTAGGATCGTTCCTATATTACCGTTCTTAAATCTGGTCCGTACACATCATGCCCACTGAATTGGGCAATCTATGGGTGCCCACAACAGCCCCTAGTTTGATAATTGTGAGTGGGAAAACCAGATTTCATCAAAACCAGCAACCAAACTGTTTTCTGCATTAGTCCAGGTCTCGCGGCGCGTGTAAGGAACCCCTCAGGGTTTCGCTGCCCGCCTGACAGTCCATCTCAGCAGCACAGTTTCAATTAATGACAGAAATGGTCCCTGTGAGCTCATAAGGTCATTTTAGGCACGATTAAGATCCGTTAACCCATTTTAAGGCTCCACTATGATGTTTAAACAAAGGAGACATGAAACATGTTCAAAAACATGTCGAATGTCGGTTCGTTTGGCCGTACGGTCACGTTGTGCGTCTAATTACGACGAAACACGAACGGACGCGAAAAACGATCCAAACTACGCGAAGAATGAAATTTTATCATGCCGAACACTAAAATAAAATATTTTAGAGCTTACATAAATTTTTGGGTGTCCGGATATATTCAGAATGCAAGATATGCGCGAAAATGCAAGCTTATGCACTTTTTGACACTTTTAGTCCCTGCATGACGTAAAAGTTTATTTTTGCGCACCAAACACCTCTAAGCCTATATCTAAGCTATATAAAGGATAATTAGGGTATATTTAACTCATGGTAATATTCCGTAAGGTCCGTTACCATACGAATCAGCATACTTTTGGAGTTTGACGCAAATAGTCCTTTAATTGCGCAAAGTAGCGCGAAATGCCGTTTAATGATATCTAAGCCTTCAATGGCCCATATTGATCATTCCCAAGCATATACTTAAATATTATTACGCTCCCAATCGCTCAAAACGTCACCGAAAGGCGTATATTCAAAAGTTGACGCTTTAGGCCCCTCTATTGCGCAAACTTGCGCATCTCATCATTTAATAGCATTGAAGCCTCATATAATCCATATTAGGCATTATTGAAAGTATTATTAAACATCACGATGCTTTGGGTTTGCTAAAAGGTCATTCAAAGGTATGTTTAAACATATTGACACTTTTAGTCCTTCTATCTTGCAAAGTTGCGCGTAACTTTACTTATAGGCATAAAAACCTTAGACGGCCATTATTTGGCATTCCCGAGAGTATGATTAATTATTATGAAGCTCCCGTTTTGTTAAAAGGTCACTCAGAGGTAAGAATTAACATGTTGACGCTTTTAACCCTTCATTGCGCAAACTTTCAATTAATTACGCAAACGGCTACACTCGATCGACAAGTGGCTCATTTGTGAATATAATCATCTTGAGAGATTATTAAAAACTTTTTTAGGCATGCTAACACTTCCAGTCCTTTCATAATCAAAGTTTTCGATTTTTCGAGAAATTAGTCCCTAAATTTCAATGTTTGACTTTATTAGGGTTTATTACATGTGTCAATACATCATTGGACGTGATTTTACGAGGTGTTACATCCTCACCCCCTTAAAAGAAATCTCGACCTCGAGATTTGCTAAAATGCTGGAAGTACTTTATGTCACATAATGGACTTAATTTTTATAGCATATCTGGAGCCTCTCCAAGCTCCCAAGTTGACCTATGTAATAGGTACATGTATTCTTTTGGGGCTTCTTAACTTGCCGATCTTTAATTGATACGGGTTTCTCATTAAACCAAAAATCTTCATTAATCTGCATATCATCAGATAATAATGCTTCTCGACTTATTGGTGAGACACGTCCTTAAATCATTAGTGTGTAATACATGGCGATCTGTGCCAAGCTCCTTAAATAGGTTTTAGCTTATAAGCTATTTGATCTTGATATATTCGATTCCCTCGAATGCTTTTATATATTCAGAGCTTAATTAGTTTGATAATTAACAAATTGGCACACCCTTCCAGGGTGATATCCTTTTGTTGAACCTTTTTCCTTAATAAGAACTTAGGAGGGTTGTTACTTTCATAAATCCTTGATTTTCTGCCGAATACTGGCAACTTACAGACGATTATGGATTTGTATGATCTTATTCGTTGTTTCTAAGGCAACTTTCATATCCTGGTAATTGGACTTCCCAAGTCCCGTCCATCAAACGGACGTTTTGGTATTTCATCTATACTAGGTCTCCAAGGGAGCAGCCTTGATAACAATTATTATAAAAAGCTTATTTTAAGGTGAGATGGTTATTCCAACCACTGCTTAAAACTAATCTTAAGGAATAGCTAATCCTTGCCGCTAGTCGAACAAATCGACGATCCTGGGCAGCTGATGGCAATTCTTAATTGTTGCCTAATTAGGGTTGCGGTAATCAATGCATAAGCAAAATGAACCGTCTTTCTTAATTTACTATACCGAATTCTCAGGATATTGAGTTAGGTTATATGAACCTCTATTTTAAAACTAACTTAATCAGGGTTTCGATTCTTCCAATGATGGTACTAGCCACCTTGGAGATTTCATAATAATATAGCCCTAAATGGGATGTAAATCTTAATTCTACTTGCCTCTCAGGAGGTGAACAGGGTAATCTTAGGAGAAGATAATCAAGATACAAGGAGGTTACAGAGATTTTTCCAAATCTCAGGCTCCAGTACTTCCACCATTGCTTGTGTCAAATAAGTGACACATTTATGTTACAAGTCCATGAATTCCTTAATCGGGAACATTTACCTGAACAATTCCATTCTGGATATCTTCTTTGAATACAATTAGCTGACTTTAGTACCATATGACCATCAGAATATCTTTGTGATCCGATGCATTAAACCTCCATACTGATCAGGCATGGAAGCAATCTATGGAACTTATTTAGATAGACCAATCCTCATATGGCGTTTTTTTTCATACCATCTGGTATTCGTAACCAATAGAGATCCAAGAGATATCAATTATATGCTGACGCACTTCACCTAGAGAGAGGATACTTATAAAATTCTACGACTGGAGGTTTCAGAAGAAATGGTTCTTATGATTTCGCCTGTAAGTTTTACCTTACACTTAATATCTGGGGTTCTTACGGGAAAATTTCTAAAAGTTTGGTAAACTTACGGTCTTATGAGAGACTTAGCGGTATCTGAAACCAAACGTGACTCTTATCAATAAAATTGTTGGACCGTTGTTTGACCCGAAAAGTCAGTCAGAGTAGCTCATCCTCACATATAAAGGCGGAATCAGAATATGCAAGGTTACAACAGCTTGTCCTATTAATTTCCTTTGCTTTTATTGCTTTTCTACTGAAAATTTGACAGAGTTTCGCTCTAGCATACAAACATCCGTATCTGGTCCGCTCAGACGACTCCCCTATATATAGACATGTGGGTTCGCTCATATGACATGCCATATGAGCGGACCTGTTACAAAGTGACACAAAAGCGGACCAGCTAAGACCCTATGAGCGGACCACTATGCAACATGTACATAAAAGCGAACCTACTCATATTTTACATAATATTTACAGTTTGACCCCCTGTTGACTAATCTTGACTTCAGACTTTTTGTAGACGCAGTCAACAGACATTCCGTGCATCAACAGACTCCCCCTTGGATGTTGACGTAGTCTTTATCAGTCTTTAGATCCGTAGTCTTCAGTCTTAGTCTTTTCCTCAACTCTGTCTATTCTCACAAGCATTCTTCATAGGTTTCAGGATTAACACCTGGCTCTTACTTCAACTTCCCAATAGCTGTTGATCCAGACTCCCCCTTTCACAGACTCCCCCTCTCAGTATGCTGAGATCTTGAGATATCTGGTTCAAGCTTTGACAGTTTGCCTCCATGGGAATTTAAAATTCAAACCTGTTACTCTACCCATAATATTAAAATTTATCTTTTTCAACCAATAAAAACAAACTTAATCAGCTCTAGCAATCCACTCAAGTATTCAAGTTCAATTTAATGACCTTGATTACTCGATTAATCTACCAAGTTCAATTTAATGACCCTGGTTGATCTTTTGACGAATTTAACTGGTTTAGAAAAAATATTTTTAACTTTTTCTGAAAATAACAAGTATCAACTTAATGAACTTGCTTGTGACTTTGAAACCAATCAAACTTCCAACAATGTAAGCTCTCCTCATTTTTCAGCTCAGAATCTCCTGCATCTGCTTCATCTTTCTAGAATCCGACAATCAACTTTCCACTCTGGTTTGTCTAAAATAAAGTAGAAACAAAATCTTTTTGGATTTTAAAGTGATCTAAACTAAGAAATGAAATAACAGAAAACTTAAATTGCAGAAAAGTAAACTATTTACAAGTTTTATTTTTGGTGAGCGTGTCAGGGAATCATATCAGCTTTTCAGACAGATTACAAGTACCGTTAAGCTGCATTACATACTCAGATTTAAACAATTCACCTCGATTGTCGATATACTGATCCATCTTAAATTCTCATACAAACTTCAATCTATTCAGGATACCGTTTAAGTGTTTTAAGAACTTAGATCAATTCATGTGTCCCACCTCTTGAATATACTCCCGTATCCAGAATCCCAATATTCAGTCTTACAGGCAAGAATACTACAATGATGTCTGTACATAAATTAGGGGTTAAATACGAGAACTGAGGGATCTCAGGTCAGAACTTCCGTTCAGCAGAGAGATATCAGCTTCGACTTAGCAGTGTGTCCCCTTTAGAGGATCTTTTCAGCTACAACAGATGATTATCAATTTTATTGTCTAATCAGCTGAGGGCTTCATGCTATATTTCAAGCATTTTGGATAAAGTATTAGCCAAGGACTAGGTCAGAACTACCGTTCAGCAGAAGTCCCGGAATAATACCCCAGACATCATAGAGTACAAACACCTAGTATATCAGAATACGAGACCTTTCAAACGAGATTTCAGGGGTTACCTATATATCCAAGTAGTGTTCCCCACGAATTTCACAAGTTTGAAATTTTAGGTTTATATCCCGAATAAATCTACTAAATGTACGAAAACCTATCGACACATCGTTAGTGAGACTGTTTAACTCATTTTGTTTTTCCCAAATCTTTAGCATACTGTAATTGTCTAGCTGATGTACAATCATTTTCCCTATATACACAAGCCCTTTTTTAATTTTATCATGTTTTTGTATTTTTGCATTTTTTACTGTTTTTGTATTTTTATGAAAATAAACTATGTACAACTATCTATCTCCCCCTAAATACCAAAACACGTAAAAAACCGATAAACCATCGCAGATTGTTTCTCATCTTCATCCGCAACAGTACTCTCATCAACGCTCACAACCCCATCCGACACCGAAAGCAATTTCATACCATTAAGTTTTAACAAATATTGAAACCGATTTTTATCAAAAGCTTTGGTATGCAAATCAGCTTTTTGTTCGTCAGTGTGGATTTTCTCAATTCGTATCAACTTTTTCTCGAAGCAATCGCGAATAAAGTGATGACGAATCTCGATATGTTTAGTTTTAGCGTGATGTACTGGATTTTTAGTTATATTAATTGCGGCCTCATTATCAACAAACAGAGGTGTGTTAAGAAACTGCAAACCGTAGTCGCGCATCTGTTGCTGTATCCACAGGATCTGAGAGCAGCAACTGCTAGCAGAAACATACTCCGCTTCACATGTAGATAGCGCCACAGATGTTTGTTTCTTACACTGCCAGGTAACCAATCTCGGACCATAGAACTGGCATCCTGCAGTTGTTGATTTCGCGTTGACTTTGCAGCATCCGAAATCTGAATCGGAATACCCTTCTAGCGTAAAATCGCCTTTTCTAGGATACCATAACCCCAATGACGGAGTACCTTTCAGGTAACGTAATATCCTTTTGACAATAATCATGTGCGATGCTCTCGGGTTAGACTGAAATCTTGCTGCGAGGCACGTTGGGTACATGATGTCAGGACGTGAAGCAGTCAGATACATCAAAGAACCTATCATGGAACGGTAAAACGTTTCATCAGCCCTGTCTCCGGTGAGATCTGGGTGAATCCCATGATTAGTCGCAAGTGGGGTAGCAGCTGGAGTAGAACTTGACATTCCAAATTTCTCTAGAATATCATGCACGTACTTCGTTTGATGAATGAAAATTCCCTCAGGAAGTTGTTCAACTTGTAAACCCAGAAAGACTTTCATCTCCCCCATTGATGACATTTCGAATTTCTGCTTCATCACCTGTTCGAAATCTTTGCACAATTTCTCATTTGTTGACCCAAAAATTATATCATCCACATAAATTTGCACTATCAGAAGATGACCATCAACGACTTTAGTGAAGAGAGTGGCATCCACTTTTCCACGTATAAACTGGTTAGCGAGTAGGTGTTGAGACAAAGTCTCGTACCAGGCTCTCGGCGCCTGATGTAAACCATACAACGCTTTGTCCAGCAAATAAACTTTGTTCTTATGGATTGGGTCAGTAAATCCCGGCGGCTGACCAACATAAACCTCCTCTTTGACCTTTCCATAAAGAAACGCTGATTTAACATCTAACTGATATACTTTGAAATTCTTCCAAGACGCAAATGCTAGGAAAATTCTGATAGCCTCTAGCCGTGCGACAGGAGCATAGACTTCGGTAAAATCAATCCCTTCCTGTTGACTAAAGCCCTGAACAACGAGTTGAGCTTTGTTCCTTACAACCACTCCTCTGTCGTCCCTCTTACATTTGAAAACCCATTTTGTATTGATTTTCCTTTGACCATCCGGCAAATCAACTAACTTCCACACCCCCAACTTTTCAAACTGACTTAATTCTTCTTGCATCGCTATGACCCAAGAGTCTTCAGTAAGCGCCTCTTTGTAAGTTCTCGGTTCGACTTACGAGATAAAACAACTTAATGAAAATTCAGTTTGTAAAGGTGCTACTGTAGAATAAAAACATGTTAAGCCCTGGTCAATTTGACGTCTCGTGCGAACGCCTGATTGCAATTCTCCTATTATCAACTCCTCTGGATGATAAGAAAGAGTTCGCGGCATCACTTCGCTTGGAACTTCTACATTTCCCTCCAGATTAGTAACATTTTGTTCTGCATCTTGGTCACCAACTTGGTTTGTTTGACTTGACAACTGGATCTGCTCCCCCTCAAGGTCTGAATCACCATGGTAAAAAACTGGCATATTTTCAGCTTCTTGATCATCATTCACCTCCGACTGATTACCAGGAGCAACTTCATCATCATGTTCACCAGCATTACTAGGACCTGCTTCATCGTCATTTGAAGTTTCCCGAGGTCTTCTAGAATACTCTGCTGGAAACCTGAGCTGCGACTCATACTCTCGCAAAATATCCAGCTCATCAAAGAAATCTTCTTCTTCCTCTGATTCTTCTCTCATGTCAAACGAATCCCAAAGTTTGTCATAATGATAACGCCATGAATCACCAGGATTCTGTGGCGGCATAGTGTACCCTTGACATTCAACATTTGCTGCCTCAATAATCTGCTTCTCGCTTGGAATAAAGACACGTCGCAAAGGACTTGAATAACCCACAAAGATTCCCTGAACGCTCTTCGGACCAAACTTTCCTTTAGGCTCTATCACCGTACAGGGTGACCCAAACGGTTCTAGATACTTCAAATTCGGCTTGCGTTTATTGAGTAGCTCAAAACACGTCTTGTTGAACTTCTTTACAGTAAGAACTCTGTTGAGAGTATAACATGCAGCAGAAACAGCTTCAGCCCAGAAATTAATTGGTAACTTAGAGTCTGCAAGCATCGTTCTGGCTGTTGCGATTAGCGTCCGGTTTTTGCGTTCTGCAACTCCATTCTGATGCGGAGTGTACGGAGCACTAAACTCATGCAGTATACCTCGTTCGTCACAAAATTCTTCCTTCTTACTGTTTTTGAACTCAGTACCATTATCACTGCGAATTCTACAGATCGGCCTCTGGTACAGATTCTCAATTCTTTTAAACAATGCCATCAAACTATCAAAAGTCTCATCTTTTGATTTCAAAAACATCACCCAAGAAAATCTGGAATAATCATCAGTCACGACCAAACAATAGGAATCTCCTGTTATACTCTTGACATTCACTGGACCAAACAAATCCATGTGAAGTCTTTCCAAAGGTCTTGAAACTGAATTGACTTGCTTTGAGGGATGTGACTTTTTCTTCTGTTTGCGTTTGACACAACTTATACACTCCCCTTCCAGATGAAAACCTTTAATATGCACTCATGTGACCAAGTCGTTATGCACTAAGTGATTCATTTTCCTTAGGTGAATATGCCCCATCTTTCGGTGCCATAACCTTGACTCTTTCTCCGTTGCTCTGGACACAAAACAATGAGCCTGACCCGTGGTTGTAGTAGCGACGCTCATGTCCAACACGTACAGATCATTGACTCTTGGTGCCCTCATGATGATCCACTCTTCAGGTATCACAAATCCCGGTTTCAAGATCAAACATTCTTTGTCGGTGAAATGAGTAGTATACATCCTGTCACAGATCTGGGAGATACTCAGCAGGTTGTTCTCCAGCTCAGCGATGTAGTTAACTCTCTCAAACGTTATAATGCCATTTGACAATGTTCCTTCACCTATGATCATTCCTCCTTGATCACCCGCAAAACCCACATAACCACCGTTAATGTTATTCACATCATACAGCAATGCGGTCTTCCCTGTCATATGCCTTGACGCTCCACTATCCATTATCCACCTGGATACAAGTTTTGGAAGATCCTGCACATAACAAATCATCATTTAAACAACTTCAAGAAAGATGCCGATTCATGCTTTGCTTTAACCAGGAAGCTCCGGCAATTCAAACTGTTTAGTCAAACATTGAGTCTACCCAGGCCTCATCAGCCTTAGGTGCAACCTTGACTCTTGCAATTTGAATTTTGAAATTTTCAGCCTTGAGAGGCGGAAAATTTGCATCATAATTAACAATAATTGGCTCTTCAGCCTTTTTCTCTTCAGAATTTGAAACTTTCTTCTCAACTTTTGATTCAATTTTTGGTTTCCACACCTGTTGAGTTTCTGCAACCCTTTTACAAAAATTATCATTTTGAGTTACCAACTTCTTTACGGGTTCAGTTTTTGCTTTTACGTTGTCGATTTTAACGTTTTTCTTCTCAACCACTTTCTTCTCAACATACATCGGTGCTTTACCCTTCACATCAACCTTCTTTTGTTGAACCTTCACATCTTCAGTCTTAGACTTCACATATGTACACTTTCGTGCAATATGACCAACCTGTTCACATCTAAAACAAGTACGAGTATCAGCTACCCGACTCGTGCCTTCAGACTGAGCCTGTGAAGCTCTCTTCTCAAAAAATTCTTTGTTTGATTTTGAAAAAAATTCTTTTTCTTCATCAGCAAGTGAACTTGAACTGTTCACAAATTTTTTCTTCTCTACAAACCTCTTGTGTGAAAGATTCTTTTTCTGAAACGGTTTACCCCCCTGATAACCACCCGACCAGTTGTTTCTGTTATTATTATAAAAACGCGGTGGATAACCAGTTTTCTTGTTGTAAACCCTATCTTTCTTTCGACTCAGAGTATTCACTGCTGATAACTCGACTTCAACAAGTTTGAAAACATTTGTCAATTTGTTCATGTTAACATTCTTGATCGGAAACTCTGAATTCGAAAACAACTTATCCGATCCCGACATCTTGTACATGACAAGATCAGATTCATCATGTAAGTTGTTTTTGGACTTTTGCTTCGGAATGTATTTGTCTAGAAAACACCCATCCTCCTCAGAAGTGTCACAATCTGATTTAAGCACTTTGTCTACCACACTTTTCACCACATCATTTTGGACACTTTCGTCATTGGAAGACGTGAACATGACATCAATAATCTCTGGAAGTTGCACTTCACTTCCTTCCTCAAGTTCAACCAACCCAGATTCCTTTTTAGTGTAATTGTGCAAAATCGGCGGTGGAACTTTGTGAAACCCTACACCGGTACCATCTGAAAACACATCCTCGCCAGCTTTGTTTTTTCCTATAGGTTTAGGAACAATATGCTGCAACACAAAGCTTGCAGAGTTATAACTGTTAAGTTTCAACTGAATTCGCTCATTCTCTATTTCAGCTTCTTGAACTTTAAGTTTCAATTTAGCGATCTCATCCAGTTGTTTATTAATTGATTCTTCTTTTATTCTCACCACAGCTCGCAAATGTTCATTTTCTTTAAACGTTTTACCATTTCGTTCATCACTTTCTTTAACTGTGGTTTTGAGTTTTTCAAATTTTTCAGAAATTTTACGGTTTTCAAGAATTAACTTTTCATTTTCAGTTTTAACCTTTTCATGGTCAATTTTATCTTTTTCCATTTGAGAAGTTAACTCTTTGATCCGTTCAGTTGAAGCTCTCACAGTTTTGTCATGACCGAGTATTTGATCCTCAACACTGCTGACCTTAGCTGTCAGGTTTTTAATTTTCTCATTGTTGAGGTACGTGACAGTACTACAGAAATTGCATTCCTTTGTGCAATTTTTGCAGTCAATGTTTCCATCAATCTTCTTACCTTACGCATTAGCTGACACATTTGGACTGACCTGATCCTTAGACTCAGAAATAGAATTAGGATCTACCTCAAGTGCTTTCGCAGCTAGCACTTTGTCAGCCATCTTTCCCAGATTTTCATCTGTCAACTCCTGCGTAACATCGATCAAGCCCGTATCAATCTTTTTCACTTCATCAATCTCTTCTTTTTCTTTCTTTTCTTTCTCCTCTTTCTCCTTTCTCTCTTTCTCTTTCTCTTCTTCAATCATCTTTGACGTTGGTGTTCCCCACCACTTGTGCTGCCAATATTCATCTTCTTCTTTATACTCCTTGATGATGGCCTCGATATCAAGCGTTTTGTCATCAATCGCGATGTTGCCATATTTATCAAGGTAGCACTCTCTGTCTGGATCCCATCTATTCGCTCTTTTTGCCTCTAGATATATACCAGAAAGTCTGATAATCTTGTTTTCAGCAACCATCTTCCGATATCTATACTTCTGATCCTCTGTTCGATTATCTTTCCACGGAATAGGCTCATTCTTTGCCATGAAAGCATAACCAACAGCGTCTTCTTCTGGCAAAACCTCTTTGCTCCAATCATAACCCTCATCATCATAAATCACAGCTAAAGCCCTCGATTTGTCTCTGTTCTCTTCCTGCTGCTTCAATCTGGGCGGCTCGGATTTATTCTGATGGTAGATTGCCTTCTTGTAGTAGTCGTCTCGAAACGGATTCTCTGATTCATCTGCATACGCATTTCTGCATTCCCGCTTGAAATGACCCTTCTATTTACACTTAAAACATGTCACCTTTGACTTATCGAACCCCAGCTTTGTAGACGGACCTCCGATTGTCTTCCTCCCGGTAATTTCCATGAAACGCTGAGCACGTCGAACAGCACTTGCCATCGCCCAACGAATATCGATCAGTTCCATTTCCTCCGGGTCTATCTGATCGTAGTCTTCTTTTGTCAGATTTGTGTTCCCGATCTTTCCGGCCACCAAACCTTCATAGGACTCCAACACAGACGCCAGAAAAACCATTTGTTGCTTGGCCGACTCTTCATCAAAGTTCTGTGCGTTCTTTAGATCTATCACGATGTTGCACGAAAACTTCGCATCAGAACGATTTGCAGAAGACGTAGATCCACTGTGATAACCACTGTGGCCTCCAATGCTTGGACTGCTTTGATTTTCTTTACTTGCTGGAGATACACTCTCAGCTGAGAAGGTAGTCTTTGGAGAAGTAGCTTTCGGCATCAAGCTTTTCGGATAGTAAAGATCCAAGTTTTGCTGATAGGATGAGTGATTGACTTTGTATGTTTTCTTCAATTCTAGCTCATGACTTTCAAGTCTCTCAATCACCAAGTCTAGAGTCAAATTTTCAGGAGCAATAGTGTTCTTCAACATCAGTGCGTAATATCTCCAATCCATTTCATCTGGTAATGAATCGAACAGTTTGTCAACAAGTTCTTCATCAGAATACGTAATCTTATGTCTTGCAAGTTCCAGCTTCAGATGACCGAACCTTTCAATCATTTTACAAACCGATTCATTTTTAAGACAACTAAACATGTCAAACTCTTTTCTAAGAAGTTTCGTTTTATTCTTTACAATCTCTTTGCTACCAAGACACTTCTTTTCAAGTTTTTCCCACAAATCTTTAGCATTGGAGTAATCTATCAGCGAAATGATATCTTCTCGCACCGATTGAAACAATAATGCCACACACTTTTGCTCTGCCACAAAGGATTCAATTTTGTCAGCTGATGATAAAGTTTCTCCACTTTTGTCTCCATGAACATATCCATTTTTCAAACTCTTCCAACTTGCAAACGCGAAAGCCATCAACCAATCCTCAAATTTTCTCGACCAACGGCTATATTCCTCGATTGCCATAAGCTTCGGAGGTTTGTTGAATGTACCGAATGCACTCTCAGACTCCCAAGCTTCCTTCTTTTTCTCCTTTGATTGATTCTCATTTGTATTGTTCGAAGATGTATCGTTGTTTCCCGAACTACCCGTGAATGCATACATGTCGCTGAAAGGATTCATGAAAATATCATCCATTTTGATCGTACCTGCAAAATCAACCAACACTTAGAAAAATTTTCGAGATTTTTGAAAAACAGAACCACAAAAGCGAACCAATCTGTACACGTGACAGATAAGCGGACCAAACAGGTTCAGATAAGCGAACCAGCAATGTCCGTTCGAGCGGACAAGACAATGTCAGTATGAGCGAACCAGAATTGTACGTTCGAGCGGACCTGTATGTGTCCGTTCGAGCGAACCTGACAGTAAGATTGTCTGAAAGAGCGAACCACACAGGTATTTCGAGCGAACCTAACCACTAATGTACGAAAAAGCGGACCACTTTGTTTGAAAAAGCGAACCACTGTTTTTAGCCGGTTTTAACCATTTTTATTTCGAATTTCACTCTAAAACTTTCTAGGGTTTGTTATTAGTGTGTTTTACACCTTATACTCAAATTTCAGACAATTTCAACCGTAGGAACCACTGAAAACCGAAAAAGTATGAGAGAAAGTGAGTAGAAAAGAGAGATTTCTGCAGATATAAGCTGTAGTAGTATGAACTCCTCGTCCTGAGCTCTGATACCACTTGTTGGACCGTTGTTTGACCCGAAAAGTCAGTCAAAGTAGCTCATCCTCACATATAAAGGCGGAATCAGAATATGCAAGGTTACAACAGCTTGTCTTATTAATTTCCTTTGCTTTTACCGCTTTTCTACTGAAAATTTGACAGAGTTTCGCTCCAGCATACAAACATCCGTATCTGGTCCGCTCAGACGACTCCCCTATATATAGACATGTGGGTTCGCTCATATGACATGCCATATGAGCGGACCTGTTACAAAGTGACACAAAAGCAGACCAGCTAAGACCCTATGAGCGGACCACTATGCAACATGTACATAAAAGCGAACCTACTCATATTTTACATAATATTTACAGTTTGACCCCCTGTTGACTAATCTTGACTTCAGACTTTTTGTAGACGCAGTCAACAGACATTCCGTGCATCAACAAAAATCACAATAAGGGATTTATCTGGTGTCATTATTAACGTGAACTGCCTCTAATCATTCATCAGGAGGGTTAAACGTCTCCATTCTTAATCCTTTTAAACTTAGCTATAGAATCTTTGACAAATTTTTGGGCAGTCTCAGCCTTGACTAGTTATTTCTTAATCTATAAAACGTGAGTAGCTGAGGTAGATCCATAATGGATTTATAATAAGCAGATGTTGAAACCTTAATGCGCCCTCTTATTGCCGTTACTAACCACCAATAAATATTGCATTAAGCTTAGATTTTGGGTAATTTGAATAGAGCACTATCTCCGCCAATAAATTAAAATTTGCGATATACTGTCGACAGTCTAGAAATTTTATGGTGAGAGTCAGAAAATTCTTATTCCACCTTTTTTCCATCTTGTGATGCGGATAATAGGTTTTCCTAATAAGGTCCTTAAAACTGGGACCATCCCATAATGTTTAAGAGGATCTTTCTTGTGAACTTCATTAATGTCCTCACTAATCAAGGGTATTGCCATTGAATGACTGTGACGCATACCTCACCATGTCCTTTCCAGCATAACCGCTGATATACCTAATGGATTCTACTTCATCCAACAATTTCCTGCAATCGATGACCCCTTTTTACTATTGAAGTGTGACAACTCGTATTTCCGAACCTATTTTTGTGCTTTGATGTAACGTATGTGAACGATATGAATGTTATGTGATATTTGCTCTTATTGAATGAATGTGGGACATGTTATATGAATGTATATGTGTTACATGATCTGATCGCACAACAACCCACACACCCACTCGACCGCACAACACCCACGAATCACACAAGCCCTTTGGGCCGTAAAGCTTGTAATCGGACTTTAAGGCAGCCCATGTTTGGGTCGGCCCATCCCCTTACTCGTATACACTTGAGAGATGATTATCATCTCACACTTTTACAAAAACACAATACACACACAAGTTTACAAAAACCCTAGACTTCCTCTCTCTCTCTCTCTCTCGTTTTGCTTGGAACCCGACGGCACAAGATCATCCTCTTGTTCGGATCACACCTCTCTACTCGTAATCGGTTAGTGTATTACTTGAGCGTATGATTGTTAATATGATGAATTGCATGATCTACATAATGATTTCAGTAGTAATGTATGGTTACACGATTCGGTTGCATGATTTTTTTTGATAATGTTAGTATTCTTGTTAATCATATGATGCTAATACTAATTAATAGTGTCCTTGTTAATCGGCCATATGAGTATGTTGAGTTAATCGGATCGTAGCTGGTTAATGTGATAAGTAAATCGGATTAGTTGATGTTTTGGGCTACATGTTCATATTAATTGTTAGATAATTGTGTATGATATGATTTCGGGTTTATACGATTGTATTAGGGTTCATACGAATTAGTGATTTATTTGCTTGTTTGATCGATGTTTGGCTTGATGGGAAGTTGTTAATTGATACCATAAACTTGGAAACTTTGGAATAATTGTAACCGATTGCTTGAATTATGGAAATTAGTTCAAACCATCGCACAAGACTTCTTGGCCGTCCAAGAAGTCCAATCACACAAGAGTCCTTGATCGCACAAGGACCCATTACGCACAAGATGTTTGGCATGCATGGTCGCACAACAGGTGTGGATCGCACAAGCTGCCATATGTTGGGCCGGACGTGCATGCTGGACTGGGTTGGTACGGATCGCACAAGGCGGCTGGGCCGTACAAGCCCACACTGATCGCACAAGAATCGTCCAGTCGCACAAGACGAACTGGACCACACCAGATTGCTGTTCATTTGTTATTTGGGCTATATATTTATCTGTTGGGCTTCTAAGCTGTGGGCCGGGTATTGATACATCGCACAACCCAAGCTGATCACACAAATCTGCTTGGATCGCACAAGATTGCTTGCTCATTTGTTGTTTGGGCCGGGTATTTTAGTTGGGCTGGATTAATCAAAGCGTACAAGCCGAGCCGGGTCGCACAAGGCTCTTATGTGCTATCGGACTGGGCCGAGAAATGTTGGTGGGTTTATTTATGTTATTGGGCCTAATCGTTCAATCGCACAATGTAGGATTTCATTATACTAATCGACTGTTATGTATGACTGTTACGTGTTTACCATGATCCTTGCATGCTTGCAACGTGTTAACTTATGTGATACATACGTGCATTACTTGAAGTCAAAACCTGACTTGTATGGTAACCCTGTTAGGACGTGGTTGACCAACCTTTAGTTCAAGAAACCCTCTTTGTGTATCTGCCGAGCAATCCAAGGTGAGTTCACACAGCCAAGGCATGGGATTCCCGGGTTGGGAATTGGGTTGGAATGTTTGATATGGAATGATTACTCGTACTTACGCAATCACTAGACTATAGACCATCGTCCTCAGGATAGTCAGGACACTTACGTAAAACCTACGTAAACTAGTATCTACCATTGTCTCCCGGGTCGGGAGGACACTTACGTAAATCCTGCGTAACCTAACACCCACTACTGTCTTCCGGGTCGGAAGGACACTTACGTAAATCCTACGTAAACCCCACGCGTACCACTGTACTCGGGGAAGGGCACTCACGTAAATCCTGCGTGACCTTGTACGTATTCCTGTTCTCGGATTAAGAAGAACACATGGTTGCAAATAGTCTAGTAAGTACCATAATGGGAAGCCCCCATTATAAAGGATAAATGTGAGAATCCCCCACCAGTAGTATATACTTACATGGGAAGCCCCCATTAGATGAATTTACGCATTACTGTTATGAACTTACTTTCTGTGAACTCGCTCAACTAGTTGTTGATTATTTGCTGCATGCCTTGCAGGACCTTAGGTACATTATGGAGCTTGCACAAGGAGGAGCAGGTCGTTGTGGGCAAATGGATCGTGATTACTTGTGTCATTTCATACATTAATACTTATGATTGGGTTTTTACATTAATGCTTCCGCTATACTTAACTATGTTGGTTTTGATAAACACCTTTCGTATTGATGGATAACTTTTACTATATATTTACATGTTCAATATGATTGGTGGCTTGATCCTGGTCAGTCACGCTCCCAAGCGGTGATACTCCGCAGGTGGATTTTGGGGGTGTGACAGATTGGTATCAGAGCCATTGGTTATAGAGAACTTGGTTTTAATATGGGTAAAACGTTTTTATTAAAACCAGACTATAACCAGAACAGTGCTCTCAACGATCCACAACGACGCTTCGCTCCACGTGCAAGACTCAACATCCTAGGTAATAAGGTTTATGTTTATCACCTGCTTGCTAGAACTGCTTAGAACTTTGCTCGTAGTATGCTAGATTACATTGCTTACTATACGTCGTTACATGAGAACCCTTATGTGCTTACACTCTTCTGTCATCGCTCTATTCGCGAACCCCTCTAACTCATGTTGTATTTGCTATGAAGATCATGTCTGGACGAATTAACATGACTCAAGCCCAGCTAGAGGCTCTCGTTCAAGCTCAAGTTGCTGCGGCACTTGCAGCTGCTCAAGCAGGTAGTATACCCTGCAGTATAGACTCACACTAGGATCTTTAGATCCTACATTAACTCTCGTATTTAACTTTGTCCTATTCGTACACAATAGGTCAACACGCGCAGCAACCTATCTGCACTTTCAAGAACTTCATGTACTGTCGTCCAAGTACTTTCAGTGGCACCGAGGGGGCAGTGGGACTCCTCCATTGGTTTGAGAAGCTAGAGTCAGTGTTTGAAATGTGCGAATGCCCTGAGGCTCGCAGGGTCAAATACGCCACCGGTACTTTGGAAGGAATTGCGCTAACCTGGTGGAACGCGCAAGTTCAGATTCTCGGGTTGGCAGCTGCTAACGCCACCCCATGGAACGATTTTAAGGAACTCATCAAGCGAGAATACTGCACGCGTGACGACATTCACAAGCTGGAAAATGAGTTTTATCACTTGAAGATGACGGGGTCAGAGATAGAAGCTTACACGAAGCGATCGAACGAACTGGCTATTTTGTGTCCTACCATGGTAGACCCTCCGATCAAGCGTATCGAGTTGTACCTCAAGGGTCTTGCCTCAGAAATTCAGAGCCATGTTACATCGGCTAACCTCGACAATATCCAAGACATCCAGCGCCTTGCTCATCGCCTCACGGATCAGGCGGTGGAACAGAACAAGTTGCCCAAACGCATCAGTGCTACCACTTCAGCCGCTACTCCCACTACACCCAGTGACAACAAAAGAAAGTGGGATGGGGATTCTAGCAAAGGTTCAGCAACAGTTCAATCTCAAGCTCAACAGCAGAAGACTGACCACTACCAGAGTCCTAGTCAGCAATCCTCTGGTGGTCATAGACAGAGAAGGTATCAAGGGTTTCACCCTAAGTGTCACAACTGCAACAGACATCACAGCGGCCAGTGCAACAAGGGTCATTGTCAAAGATGTCTCAAGATGGGTTACGAGGCCAAAGACTGTAGGAGCCCACGGCCTGCAAATCAGAACCAGCAACCGCAACAACCAGCTCCACAGAACCCACAGCAGCAGCAGCAGCCACATCGTGGAAACCGGGGATGTTTCCAGTGTGGGGCTGAAGGTCATTTGAAACGCGACTGTCCTCAACTGAACCAGAACCAGAATCGCAACAACAATAACCAGGGCAACGGGAACAACAACAACGGGGGAAACAACAACAATAATGGCAACGAGGCAAGGGGTCGAGCTTTCGTATTAGGACGAGGAGTTGCAATGAACGATCCCAATGTGGTTATGGGTAAGTTTCTCCTTGACGATATTTATGTTACTGTTTTATTTGATTCGGGTGCGGATACAAGTTATATTTCTGTGAAAGCCAGTAAATTGTTAAAACGTACGTCAACACCCCTAAACACCAAACATGTCGTAGAGCTAGCTAATGGTAAGAGTTTAGAAGCCACACAAATAGTCAGGGGTTGTGGTATTGTCTTAGCCGGTCAAGTTTTCTCCATCGACCTTATTCCCATAGTCTTGGGAAGTTTTGATATCGTTATTGGGATGGATTGGTTATCCCAACATCAGGCAGAGATCTTATGCAGTGAGAAGATCATTCGTATTCCACGTTCTGGTCAAGAACCCCTCGAAGTTCAAGGTGACAGGAGTGGTGCAGTGGTAGGCATCATCTCTTTCTTGAAGGCTCAGAAGTGTCTGCGGAAGGGTCACACCGCAATCTTGGCGCTTGTTTCGGATGCATCAGTGAAGGAAAAGAGACTGGAGGATATTCCAGTTGTACGCGACTACCCTCAGGTGTTTCCTGAAGACTTACCTGGCTTACCGCCTCACCGTCAGGTCGAATTTCAAATCGAGCTCGCTCCAGGAGCAGTACCCATAGCTCGCGCGCCATATCGTCTAGCTCCATCAGAATTGGAGGAACTGTCAAAGCAGCTACAAGAGCTCTTGGAAAAGGGCTTCATTCGTCCAAGCTCTTCGCCTTGGGGAGCTCCAGTACTTTTCGTGAAAAAGAAGGATGGTACCTTCAGGATGTGCATCGACTACCGTGAACTGAACAAGGTGACGATGAAGAACCGTTATCCTCTTCCACGCATAGATGATTTATTCGACCAGTTGTAAGGGTCGTGCTACTATTCGAATATAGACCTGAGGTCAGGTTATCATCAGCTGAGAGTCCGGGATGAGGACGTCTCCAAAACCGCATTCAGAACTCGCTACGGCCACTACGAGTTTCTTGTCATGCCGTTCGGGTTAACGAACGCGCCTGCCGTATTTATGGACCTGATGAACAGGGTGTGCAAGCCGTACTTAGACAAGTTTGTGATTGTCTTCATCGATGACATACTGATTTACTCCAAGAGTCAGGAGGAGCACGAACATCATCTGCGATTGATTTTGGAACTCCTTCGAAAGGAGCAATTGTACGCCAAGTTTTCCAAATGCGACTTCTGGCTTCGTGAAGTCCACTTCTTAGGCCATGTGGTGAACAGGGATGGGATTCATGTCGATCCATCCAAGGTAAATTCGATCAGGTACTGGCCTGCACCGCGTACACCAACAGAAATACGCCAATTCTTGGGTTTGGCGGGTTACTACAGACGATTCATAAAAGACTTTTCCAAGATCGCACAGCCGCTTACGCTACTGACACAGAAGGGTGTCACCTATCGCTGGGGAGAACCCCAGGAGACTGCTTTTCAACACTTAAAGGATAGACTTTGCAGTGCACCTATCCTCTCATTGCCAGAGGGCACGGACGATTTTGTAGTATACTGTGACGCATCCATCCAGGGTCTGGGATGTGTATTAATGCAACGGGATAAAGTAATCGCTTACGCTTCACGTCAACTTAAGATTCATGAACGGAACTACACGACGCACGATTTAGAGCTGGGAGCTGTTATTTTCGCGCTTAAGATATGGCGACACTACCTGTACGGTACCAGGTGCACGATTTACACCGATCACAGGAGTCTCGAGCATATTCTTAAGCAGAAGGATTTTAACATGCGTCAACGAAGATGGGTTGAACTACTGAACGATTACGAATGCGTCATCAAGTACCATCCAGGCAAAGCCAACGTTGTGGCTGATGCCCTCAGTCGGAAAGACACTCTACCACGGCGCGTGCGAGCGCTACAGCTTACAATTCAGTCTAGCCTCCCTACACAGATACGAGATGCTCAGGTAGAAGCATTGAAACCCGAAAATGTCAAAGCTGAAGCCCTACACGGCTCAAGGCAACGATTAGAACAGAAGGCAGACGGCGCCTACTATGTAATGGGGCGTATTTGGGTCCCACTTTATGGCGGTCTACGCGAGCTGGTAATGGACGAAGCTCACAAGTCTCGCTACTCGGTACATCCAGGGTCGGACAACATGTACCACGACATCAGAACTACTTATTGGTGGCCTAGCATGAAGGCCCACATTGCCACCTATGTCAGCAAGTGCTTGACCTGTGCGAGAGTCAAGGTTGAATATCAGAAACCAGCGGGTCTACTTCAGCAACCCACGATACCGCAATGGAAATGGGAAGAAATTTCCATGGATTTCGTTACAGGCTTACCTAGATCCCAGCGGGGGAATGATACCATATGGGTGATCGTGGATCGACTCACCAAGTCTACACACTTCCTAGCTATTAAGGAAACGGATAAGTTCTCCACTCTCGCAGACATCTACCTCAAAGAAGTTGTTTCGAGGCACGGGGTGCCCACCTCCATCATTTCGGATCGGGATGCACGATTCATGTCAGAACTATGGCAAGCGATGCACAAATCTTTCGGCTCACGATTAGACATGAGCACAGCATATCATCCTCAGACGGATGGGCAGTCTGAGCGAACGATTCAAACTCTTGAAGACATGCTTCGGGCATGCGTTATTGATTTCGGCAAAGGCTGGGAAAAGCACCTCCCTTTGGTGGAGTTCTCGTACAATAACAGTTATCACACCAGCATACAAGCCGCTCCATTCGAGGCATTATACGGGCGTAAATGCCGATCACCTCTCTGTTGGGCAGAGGTGGGGGATAGTCAGATTACGGGTCCAGAGATTGTAGTGGACGCCACGGAAAAGATAGCACAGATACGACAACGCATGGCGGCAACACGCGACCGTCAGAAAGCCTACGCGGACAAACGTAGAAAGCCATTGGAATTTCAGGTCGGGGACCGGGTTTTACTTAAAGTCTCACCTTGGAAGGGTGTAGTTCGTTTTGGCAAACGGGGCAAACTAAATCCGCGGTACGTCGGACCGTTCGAAATCATTGAGAAGATAGGCAAGGTAGCCTACAAGCTAAACCTACCAGCTGAACTCGGTGCAGTTCACAATGTCTTTCACGTGTCGAATCTGAAGAAGTGCCTGTCAGATGAGACCCTTATCATTCCTTTTAAGGAACTCACAATCGACGAGCGGTTGCAGTTCGTCGAGGAACCAGTTGAAATTACGGACCGGGATGTGAAGGTCCTCAAAAACAAGAGAATCCCTGTTGTTCGAGTACGTTGGAACTCCAAACGTGGCCCAGAGTACACCTAGGAACGCGAAGACAGGATGACAGAAAAGTACCCCCAGTTATTCGGAACCAATGCAACCACTACTGAGACTAAAGCTACTAATGCGGAATTTCGGGACGAAATTCCAGATCAACGGGGGGAGGATGTGACACCCCAGGAAAACCAGTGAACGATATCATTTACCTAGCTTCCTCAGTGAGTGCATACCAAATTTCGGGACGAAATTTCTTTTTAGTTGGGGATAATGTGACAACTCGTATTTCCGAACCTATTTTTGTGCTTTGATGTAACGTATGTGAACGATATGAATGTTATGTGATATTTGCTCTTATTGAATGAATGTGGGACATGTTATATGAATGTATATGTGTTACATGATCCGATCGCACAACAACCCACACACCCACTCGACCGCACAACACCCACGAATCACACAAGCCCTTTGGGCCGTAAAGCTTGTAACCGGACTTTAAGGCAACCCATGTTTGGGTCGGCCCATCCCCTTACTCATATACACTTGAGAGATGATTATCATCTCACACTTTTACAAAAAACACAATACACACACAAGTTTACAAAAACCCTAGACTTCCTCTCTCTCTCTCTCGTTTTGCTTGGAACCCGACGGCATAAGATCATCCTCTTGTTCGGATCACACCTCTTTACTCGTAATCGGTTAGTGTATTACTTGAGCATATGATTGTTAATATGATGAATTGCATGATCTACATAATGATTTCAGTAGTAATGTATGGTTACACGATTCGGTTGCATGATTTTTTTTGATAATGTTAGTATTCTTGTTAATCATATGATGCTAATACTAATTAATAGTGTCCTTGTTAATCGGCCATATGAGTATGTTGAGTTAATCGGATCGTAGCTGGTTAATGTGATAAGTAAATCGGATTAGTTGATGTTTTCGGCTACATGTTCATATGAATTGTTAGATAATTGTGTATGATATGATTTCGGGTTTATACGATTGTATTAGGGTTCATACGAATTAGTGATTTATTTGCTTGTTTGATCGATGTTTGGCTTGATGGGAAGTTGTTAATTGATACCATAAACTTGGAAACTTTGGAATAATTGTAACCGATTGCTTGAATTACGGAAATTAGTTCAAACCATCGCACAAGACTTCTTGGCCGTCCAAGAAGTCCAATCGCACAACGAATCAATCACACAAGAGTCCTTGATCGCACAAGGACCCATTACGCACAAGATGTTTGGCATGCATGGTCGCACAACAGGTGTGGATCGCACAAGCTGCCATATGTTGGGCCGGACGTGCATGCTGGACTGGGCTGGTACGGATCGCACAAGGCGGCTGGGCCGTACAAGCCCACACTGATCGCACAAGAATCGTCCAGTCGCACAAGACGAACTGGACCACACCAGATTGCTGTTCATTTGTTATTTGGGCTATATATTTATCTGTTGGGCTTCTAAGCTGTGGGCCGGGTATTGATACATCGCACAACCCAAGCTGATCACACAAATCTGCTTGGATCGCACAAGATTGCTTGCTCATTTGTTGTTTGGGCCGGGTATTTTAGTTGGGCTGGATTAATCAAAGCGTACAAGCCGAGCCGGGTCGCACAAGGCTCTTATGTGCTATCGGATTGGGCCGAGAAATGTTGGTGGGTTTATTTATGTTATTGGGCCTAATCTTTCAATTGCACAATGTAGGATTTCATTATACTGATCGACTGTTATGTTTGACTGTTACGTGTTTACCATGATCCTTGCATGCTTGCAACGTGTTAACTTATGTGATACATACGTGCATTACTTGAAGTCAAAACCTGACTTGTATGGTAACCCTGTTAGGACGTGGTTGACCAACCTTTAGTTCAAGAAACCCTCTTTGTGTATCTGCCGAGTAATCCAAGGTGAGTTCACACAGCCAAGGCATGGGATTCCCGGGTTGGGAATTGGGTTGGAATGTTTGATATGGAATGATTACTCGTACTTACGCAATCACTAGACTATAGACCATCGTCCTCAGGATAGTCAGGACACTTACGTAAAACCTACGTAAACTAGTATCTACCATTGTCTCCTGGGTCGGGAGGACACTTACGTAAATCCTGCGTAACCTAACACCCACTACTGTCTTCCGGGTCGGAAGGACACTTACGTAAATCCTACGTAAACCCCACGCGTACCACTGTCCTCGGGGAAGGGCACTCACGTAAATCCTGCGTGACCTTGTACGTATTCCTATTCTCGGATTAAGAAGAACATATGGTTGCAAATAGTCTAGTAAGTACCATAATGGGAAGCCCCCATTATAAAGGATAAATGTGAGAATCCCCCACCAGTAGTATATACTTACATGGGAAGCCCCCATTAGATGAATTTACGCATTACTGTTATGAACTTACTTTCTGTGAACTCGCTCAACTAGTTGTTGATTATTTGCTGCATGCCTTGCAGGACCTTAGGTACATTATGGAGCTTGCACAAGGAGGAGCAGGTCGTTGTGGGCAAATGGATCGTGATTACTTATGTCATTTCATACATTAATACTTATGATTGGGTTTTTACATTAATGCTTCCGCTATACTTAACTATGTTGGTTTTGATAAACACCTTTCGTATTGATGGATAACTTTTACTATATATTTACATGTTCAATATGATTGGTGGCTTGATCCTGGTCAGTCACGCTCCCAAGCGGTGATACTCCGCAGGTGGATTTTGGGGGTGTGACATGAAGTCTCTTGACTTCCAAGAGACGAAGTACTTTTTAACTACATCCTGAAAGAATGGAGCTCCTTGCCATATGATTTTGTTTAGGTATTCCTCGCATATGGAGTATGCATAAAGCTCTTTCTCATGAGCAGCGACTTGTTTTCAGAGCAAGCGGCATTCGACTTCTTGAACCCTTTTCATGACTTTTCTCATAGCCTTTCCAACTGCTGTGTTAATTACAGTTTTGGAGATTAACTCCATTAACATTGAAGTTCATATTTGATGCACCATTAACATTTGTCGCATCTCTAGCATCGCGACTGTTGTTTGTTTTATCCGAGTTTTCCATACTCGAAGCTTTGGTATTAAATACCAAATTCAACAAGTGCTTAGGCAATCCTTACCATGTATCTCCTTGAATTGGCAAAGGCTCACCATAAGGAGTCTTGATAACTACTTGCTTCTCATCACCCACAATATGGGCTTGGTTATAAGGCGATCTATCCATTCCTATCACTATATCTAGTCCCTCTATTATAACGGAAAGAAGGACAGTGGAAAGGAATGATTCCCAATGGATATGAAACATCCATCTAATATTGCTGAAACAGTCTCTGAGGTATCATCGGCCAATTCTATCTCATACTTAACGCTTAGAGTTTTAACAGGCAGATTTAATAATTTTCAAAATCTTATTGTCTATGAAAGACTTATATGCACCTGAATTAATAATGCTCTAGCATAAACATCATTGATCAGGATAGCACCTGTTGTGACATTGTTATCTAGAATAGCCTCTTGGGCATCCATTTGAGAGCTTCCAGCTTTGGTCTTCTTAGCCTCCCCAGGCTTCTTGGTTTTACTTGGGCAATTAGTTTTTGATGTGCCCTTTTTCATTGCAACCATACCAGGTTGCGTCCTTTATTTCTTGGCACTCCAAAGTCTTGTGCCCTTCCTTATTACAAATCCCACAAGGCCTAACTTGTGACTCTAAAGTGCACTTCCCTTTAGTTGCCTTCTTTGGGCAGTGGGTCTTTATGTGCCCCTTTTCGCCACAACCATAGCATGTGGCATCTTTCAAGTTTTTTGCATTCATGGGTCTTATGACCTGTCTCCTTACAGATACCACATCCCCTGGTCTGTTCACGGAAACATTTTCCGAAGTGCTGCTTCCCGCGAGTTTTACATTTGGGGTTTGCCTCACTTGGCTTGGACTGGTTTAAACCGGCCTTACCCCTTTTTGTAACCCCTACTTGGGGCATTATCACACTTTTGCTTGTTAATCTTTAATACTCGATCCACAGCTTTGTTTACGGCTGTATTTATCATAGTCTGAAACTTGGTGCCCGTTAAGTTCAGTCTTGCACCATTATTCTGATCAACTGGATGATTGTGGGCATTATAGGAATCAGCCATGGTGAAGCTTTGAAGGCTACAAACCATGTACTAATAATTTGCTGAATTGTCGAACTTGATGATTAAATAGCCATGGTGTAAATCAACCATATAGGCCAATAGATAGTATTTAATTTATTTGATTATGTTTTGCCTAGGTTTTTAAATAAACCATCTTTGGCGTTTAAACATAATATAATCCTTCATATTTATTAGACAGGGGACACAAGTCACGACTGTCAATGTCGTACCGACATTTTATATAGCACAAGGGCTTATTCCAAAGGACTTTTTGATGGCACAGATGCCTTGTCACTAGGGAAACTTTAGAACATAATCAATGATTCCTTTGGATCGGAAAATTTCATAGTTTATTGTCTTGACAAGAAGTTATGAAATAATACTATCTTTTCTATGTACACATCTTTGCCCGTAGGCATACATTCCAATGGATGTTTTGATGTGTTCATCATGTTCGACTTTTATTAGCCATGATTCCTCTTGACTCGGCTAAATAAGGGGTTTGGAAGTTCCTAATATAAAGATGACAAGCGTGATTTTATCGCATCACTGTTGTCAGGAGTGTTAACATATTTCCAGATGTTAACAAGGATCTGAATCTCTTTTTAAACAGGTTTTACCATCTTAGCTAGGTCTTTAATGGCATTCAAGCTAGGTTATACCTTTTAAGATTCTTTTTAATACATATACTGGCAGAAAAGAAATGATATTTATTTTATTCAGGATTTTCATTATAATTATCCTAAATTTATTTAAGATATAACTATTGCACAAAAAGGCCAAGTCACAAGGGCAACTTTAAATTATAAACCATGATTTTGTAGAATCAGGTATTTAGGCTTTGAACGTTGTTCATTGCCTTTTCTTGACAGGGAGTTGTAGGCTACGACTGTCTTTTGTCTTATATGACAATGAATATGGCCCGTAAGTATTACATCCTTAATGGATGCTTAATTCACCAAATAAGAAAGGATTTCAGGAGAATCCAGTATAAGGATTAATTATGTGATTGAATCACATCTGCCAGGAATGTTAACATGTTTACAGGTGTAAACAAGGACTTGAATTTTTATAATAGGCTTATGTGAAATCACCTAAATTTATAACCCATGGTTTTTAATAACTATTTATAAATATATAATTGTTCAGGATCCTTATCATAAATCCTAAATTATAAGTTAATAATAGCACAGAAGGCCAAGTCACGTAGACAAGTTTAATTTATAAGCCCAGATTTTATGGAATCGAGGCATTAAGGTTTGACTCAAAGTTCATTACCTTTTCTTGACAGGGAGTTGTAGGCTACCACTGTCCTTGGTCCCGGAGGACGTTAATTATTGTTGGTGCATCCGTCTGTCGCCTACGTCTTGTATCGAGTCTTGCGTCGTATAGGATAGAACAAGGCACGGAATCCAAGATATCTGTCATTGGAAGGGATTCTGCTCCAAATGACATGTTGTCATTTGGAGCGAAACCCCTATCATTCCTGATTCCGCCCGAAATGTCTAGTTGTCTGATTTCGCTCATAGGTATTATGTCTGATTCCGCTCATAATAGTGTTCGCTCATACATGTTGGAGCGAAATCAAAACTACTATATATAATGATGTCTTAGGAGCGAAATCACAGAATAGTTCTAGGTGATTGTCATTCCGGTTGCCACGAAGTGCTGCCGAAGTGTTGTCAGAGCTTGTAATTGATTCAGTATTCAATAAAACAACAGTTAAAAGTGAATACGGCTGAGATTGCACCAAAACATTAGTTTCCGCATCTTATTTTGGATAAGAAATCTTCTGATCGACTCATTCAGGGCCGAAAACGATCCTACAAGTGGTATCAGAGCTCAGGAGGAAGAGTTCTTTCCATTTCAGCTGTGTTTTCTGATTTTCTACTCCTTCTTCTTCAAATTTGAAATTTTTTTATGGTAAAACAGGCTCAATTTCACACATATCACTCGCAAACATGTATTGATAAACCCTTGAAAGTTTCACAGTTAAAATCGACCTAAAAACTTGAATATTTGAGGTTCCGCTCTAAATTGATCGTGCAATATGATGACATCAGCAGCACTTTGTTCTTGATTTCGCTCGAAATCACAGTTTACTTTTGATTCCACTCTAGAGTTCAAAGTTGATTCCGCTCCTATTGACCATCAAGTCTAATTCCGCTCATAGATAGTTTCTGATTTCGCTCCAAAATCAGAACTGTGATTCCACTCCAAGCTATGTGTTAATTCCGCTCCAAATTACAAAGTTGATTCCGCTCCAAGGTTACAAAAGTAATTTCGCTCGAAACAGAATTGGTGATTCCGCTCCAAGTTCTAATTTCGCTTGAACTTGAAGTTGTTGATTCCGCTCAAGAATCTGATTTCGCCTGAAACTTGGAATTTGTGAACTTTTGGACAATTGAACAATGGACAACGAATTTTATAACGCCTTTGCTGGACCAATGAACATTACTCAGAGTACTTTGCTTGAAAATGAAACCGGGACATCTCAGAAACCGCCTAAGCTCATGGATATTGATGATTACAATGCATGGTCTGAACGGTTTGGAAACTGGGTTGAGGCTTATCACTTGGATGCGTGGGAACATACAGAAGAACAATATGTTAGACCCACAAAGAATGGTATTCAGCAAACGATTAGAGAAATGAGTGCTGAAGAGAAAAAGAAATATAGAGATGAAAAATTGATGGTGAGTCTGCTTCAGCAAGCAATCAAAGAGGACATTTTGATTTTGCTTCAACATGATGGAACTGCTTATTCGATCTGGACTGAATTGGAAGCAAAATTTGTAGGAAGCGATGATATGCTTAAAAACAAGATGTCTCTCATGAAGAAAGAATTTGATCTTTTTCGGGGCTTGAAATCTGAAAACACCAAGCAAATTATTGAAAGATATTGTAACTTGGTGAGAAATATGTCAAAACTTGGTATTAAAAAAGATACTGATGAATTGATTGAAAAACTTGCAGATGCGCTACCACATGAAATCTGGGGAACTTTTCTGATGATGCTGAGAAACAAAAGAAAAGAATATAAAAAGCTAACACTAGGAGAGTTCATCAAACACCTGGAAGCTCAAGAGATGGAGCAACGAAAGATTGCCAGGATGAAGAACTATGATGGAGAACAAGACATCAGTCTGTATTTCAAGAGTGGTGTTAGTGAAAAGATAAATTTTTCTCCAAAAGTTGAAACAACTTACAATGCAAAAGATTCTTCTGAAAAACCATCTCAGGGATCAAGCAGCACAACAGGATTCTCTTCATTTCCGACATATGATCCACAGTTCACTACAACAAAGAGTGGCAAAGTTCTTCAATGCAACATTGCCTTAAAGCTAGAAAATGATCAGAACTATACTGAGGAAGTTGCTAAAAGCCACATGTCTTTGTTAGTGACCGTGCTTGAATCCTACGGAGGCTTAGTTGCAGGAAGGATCAGTAATCCAATGCTCACGAAAGAGGATTACGATCAAATCGATGCCGAGGAGATGGAATTGATGGATATTAAATGGTGCATGGCTAGTGTGTTGAGACGGGCTGAAAAATTCAAACAAATTACAGGCAGAGATGATTTTCGCGAGGCTCATGTGTCAACTTTAGGTTTTGATAAGTCTAAAGGTACTTGTTTTTGTTGCAGGGAAAAGGGGCATTTCAAGAGGGAATGCACAAATCGAGAAGCTAGTGGAGCTAAAAACCCTTTCGGAAACAACGACTATCACAAAAAGACGATTTATCATCAAGTCACACCACAGCCGTATCAACAACAACAACAGGCACAGCATCAGGCACAAACTGCACTGGAAGGGTGATTGAAGATCCAAAAAGAGCGTATCTAGTTAATCAGGGCAAGGATGGAGGTTTCAGCTGGGATAGATATCTTCCAACAAACAGCAAAGTATGTTTAGCAGATCAAGAAGATGAAAAGTTGGCTGAAGGTTTTAGTTGGGACAATTTCTGCCCAGATCAAGAGTTCATGGACAAAGAAATGTCAAAAGAGACGTCAAATGTTAAAGCTTTTATTGCTAATGCTTACGATCTGAAATGGGCTGAAAAATGCAGAAAAGTCAGGGAAGCTGTAGAAGAAAAGCAGAGAAAGATTGAAGAAGAGGAAGAAGAAGAAGAAAGGTTAAAAGCTGAAGCGGAAGCCGATAGAAAGAGAAGAAATGAGTTTTTCCAATCAAACAGAACAGTCAAAGACGTTCCAGAGTTTGAAATCAAAGTTGATACTGAAGCAGTCAAAGTTTCTAAAAAGTGTTTGAATTGTGATTCGTTGATCAAGCAAAACAATGAACTGTTGCACAATATTAACAAATTAAAAGAATCATATGATACAATGAACAGAGAGATCAACAAGTACACTGAGTCAAACTGCGAACAAGCTGTAGCAGTGAATACACTCAAAGGAGCTTACATAAGACAGCTTGATGATGTCAACTTTTATATAAAGAAATGCGCTGATCTGGAGTAGAAGCTGGCAACACAAAGAATAGAAACTGAGAGAGTTAAAAATTTATTGGATAGTTACTCATGTTCTACTTTTGTTGTTGACAGGATCTATCCGATTGTGGAGAATTTAAAGACATTTGAAGAAGTAAAGACTTCAGAAGAAAAGAAATCCGTGACAAAAGATGAAGATGGAGTGAAATTTCTGGTAAGAAACCAAGTGTGGTCTACAATAGATGTCCGCCCCCGGTCGAAAATGGATATTCGCCTCGAAATTCAAATTCCGAAAGAGTCAAAAAGGCAATTAACTTACAAAGGGAGTCTGGGCGATCGGATAACTTGCCAGAAAATATTGATGTCACGTACACATCGTCTGACACTGATCACGAGTCAAAGTTGATAAAAAGTGTGGTCGATCAGGTGTTGGATAAAGATGACATTGAAGAGTCAAAAATAGAGTCCAAACCCGAGTCAAAGTCTGAGTTTGATGTGTCAAAGCCAACAATCAAAAAGGAAACGGGTTTATGATAAAAAATTTATGCTATCAAAATCTAATTTGAATGATGAACCGACGAAAGTTGCATATACTTTGAAAGATTCTGACAAATTATATTCTGATGAAACCTTTCCAATAAGAAGTGTTAAACTTGAAATGATTAACAAGGTTTTCAAAATCACAGAAATTAATATTTCCGAAATAAAATATTTAAATCTTTCCGGAAAACCTAAAAAATACACTTCAAGAGAACAACAAAGAATTAACAAGAAAATGGGTTACAATTGTGGTTATAGTTTCCAAAAGAAACCAAACCATAATCGTAATTTCAAAAAGAAAGGTCTTGGATTTAATCAAACAAAAAATTATAAAAATGAAAAAGTTTATAAACCAAAAACTGTGTTTGTTTCAGGGAAAACGACATAGGCTGAGAAAGAGCAAGCATTCAGAAAACAGACGAATCAAGAATTCCTTGCCAAGAAGCAAGAAGAACTGAAGAAGAATGTTGTTCAGAAAAAGATAGAAACAAGAACCTGCTTCCAATGCAAATCTACTGGTCACATTGCTAGAAACTGTCCTAAAACATTCAAACCAGAACAGGAAGTCTATGGTAAACTAAAAGAGAAAATTGTTGAGAAAACTGAACTTACAACCAAAAAGTTTACAGACTTTGAAAATTCAACCTTTGAAATGGGAGAATGTTCAAAGAATGTAGTAAAAAGAAAAGATAATTTGAAAAATCAAAAATGGGTTGTTAAGGGTTCAGGAAACAGTTTTGGTGATGAATTTGTCTCCACAAAGACAGAGGAGCCACAGGTTGTTGTGAAAGATGAGAAGAAAGTTCCGATAGTGGATGATGTGAATTTTCCACCATTAAGTGCTAAAAATTTCAAATCTAAAATCGAAAAAGTTGAAATTTCAAACCAATTCTTTCCTAAAAAGAAAGATTTGGATGTTGAAAAAACCTTTAATCTTGATGTGAAAAACATTTTTGGTAAAATGATTGAGGGGAAGGCTAAAGGGGTGAAAGAGTTTTACCACGCTAAAAGAAAATATGTAAACTCAATGGAGACTGAAAAGGTTACACCTAAGGCTGGTCAGGCTTGGGTGGACATATTCTTCGTTGAATAGAAACCTAACTTGCCGGAGCTCCCAAGTTGGTAATCGCGGAGCATGAATCGGCATCATTCTGGTAAATGTTTGTAATTGAGAAGTATGAATTGCCGGAACTCCCAGGTTGGTAAGTGTGGAGTAGGAATCGGCACCTTGAGAATTCAGCCAAAGGATGATATTTGGTTGAAAAGGTTTGTGGCAGGTATTTGGTTTTTTGATCCTATAAGTGGTTAATCAAGGTCATTAAGTTGAACTTGATTTAACTATCATTTAAAAGATTGGTAAACAATGTGATGAAATGACCCCAAAACCTACAAATGGTTGATAAATGAACTTATTTTCCGGAAAATCCATTTTGAATAAAAGAAACTTAAGTGTTTTGAAATCTTAATGGGAAAATAGTTTGTTGTGAGGGGGAGTTCTGATTGTTTATGCCAAGCGGATAGAGAATTGAGGCAATTGATATCAGTTGTCATGTTCTGTATAGTTTGTTTTGAATTGCTTTAAATGTTTTTGAATTTTAGGGGGAGTAAGAAATTTTTAGAAAATCATTAAGAAATTTTCAGAAAATCCAAAAACATTAGAAAATTCGAAAAAGCCAAAAAACATGATAAAATGAAAAACGAGTTTTGTTGCATAAAAGAGGAAATGATAGTACATCAGGGGACTATCACAACATGCTAAAGAAATGTAAAGTTAAAATGTGATAAACAATCTCACTGTGGATGTGTCAGTAGGTTTTTACACATTTAGTAAATTGTAACGAGATATAAACCTAAAAATTCAAACTTGCTTATTCTGTGGGTAACAACTTCTTGGATATATAGGTAACCCCTGAAATCTTGTTTGAAAGGTCCCTTATTCTGAGATACTAGGTCTTTATGCTCAGTGATATCTGGGGTATTATACCGGGACTTCTGATGAATGGAAATTCTGACCTAGTCTCCGTATAATGCTTTCTACAAATGATTGAAACATAGCACAACCCTCAGCAAAAATGATGAAACAATAAAATTTCTAATCGTTGTTGTTGTAAAAAAGATCCTCTAAAGGGGACACACCAAAAGTCGAAGCCGTCATCTCTCTGCGTATACGGAAGTATCGACCTGAGCTCTCACGGCCCTCGCAATTTAACCCCTTTACAGATATCATCTGTGGTATACTCACCTGTAAGACTGAATATTGGGATCTGGATACGGGAGTATATTCAAGTGGTGGGACACACAAATAAGTTTAAGTAATTAAGACACTAATAGCATATCTCGAAACAGTTGAAATTTGTGTGAAAATTTAAGAGGACAAACATACTGACAATCTAGGTGAATTGTTTAAAACTTAAAATGAAATCTAGCTTAACGGTGTTGGTGATGTGTATCAAATTTGGTATGATCATCTTGCACGAACTCACAAAAACATTCTCTGTAAATATTTCATTTCTGCATTTTATTTTATTCAAAAATCCAAAAAGATTTTAGTGTGTTTTAGCATAAATTTTGAAAAATTCAAAAAGATTTTCGACAACTGGCGTTGAAAAGCTGATTTTCGAAATCCCAAGTGCTAAACATGAAAAACAGGTTTGGATAAAGTGTGTGTAAAAATGATTGTTTGTGACAAGTGGTTTTCAGAGAACAAATCATTTTGAATATTTTCTGAAATAGTTTCTAAATTTTATTTTGAAACTTATGTGTTGGGAAGAGATTGTGCAGATAACCTAAGCTGGAAGAGAGCCAGGTCACGATCTTAGAATGAATGTGTGATTTCCAGACTACGATCCCAGCAAATTGAGAGGGGGAGTCTGAAGGCAAAATTGAGGAAGCAGTTAGAGCCAGTGCTGATCCTGGATTTGCTGATGCTGATGAAATTTAAAGATTCAACATCCGAGGAAGAGGAGTTGGTTGGTGATAAAGTTTGTTCGAGAAAAGCACGAAGACTGATAAAGACTGAACGTTGACAACCGAAGACTCGACACTGAAGACTCCGTCAACATCCGAAGGAGAGTTTGTTGGTGCATCCGTCTGTCGCCTACGTCTTGTATCGAGTCTTGCATCGTATAGGATAGAACAGGGCACGGAATCCAAGATATCTGTCATTGGAAGTGATTCCGCTCCAAATGACATGTTGTCATTTGGAGCGAAACCCCTATCATTCCTGATTCCACCCGAAATGTCTAGTTGTCTGATTTCGCTCATAGGTATTATGTCTGATTCCGCTCATAATAGTGATTTCGCTCATACATGTTGGAGCGAAATCAGAACTACTATATATAATGATGTCTTAGGAGCGAAATCAAAGAATAGTTCTAGGTGATTGTCATTTCGGTTGCCACGAAGTGCTGCCGAAGTGTTGTCAGAGCTTGTAATTGATTCAGTATTCAATAAAACAACAGTTAAAAGTGAATACGGCTGAGATTGCACAAAAACATTAGTTTCCGCCTCTTGTTTTCTATATTAACAAAAAGCTTTCTAATACGCTATTGAGCATAACTCCTAATCTAGACCTTAAACTGATGTCAAATTTTAGGGACAAGTTTATAAATCAGTAATAAAGATTATTGTCCTCTCACATTTTCAAAATTCTCGTTTTAGGGTCAAAAGGGTATAACGGTCAACATTTAGGCATATAACGGAAACACGCATGAACTAGGATTTATATGGAACCAAGTTGTATAACCTCGGAGGGTTATACTAACCTATAATATGGTCCTAATGGAATCCTAAGTGTTTTGGTCAAAAATTACTGAAGCAATTAAGTGATCAAATTAGTTAAGTGAGGTAGTGTGCTAAAAAGTGTATTGAAAATATGCTTGTTAAGTTGTTTGGAAAAGCAGTATTCAGGATACGGCTCAGTATATTGAGCTGTATCTACGATCAAACAATGAGCAAAAAGTAGAGGGATTGACACGAGATGTACGAGGAAAGCCCTTGATCAATCTAGATCGCCGGCATAAAACCTCGGGAGCTGACAATCGCAGCTGCCTAGTTCTTCTTATTGCTTCAAACTTCAGGATACAGTGCAGGATATTGACCAGATCGCTAAGTGTTACAATGATTTGTGTGAGAGTACAAGTTGCGAGAGAACAAGTGTGTAGGTGTAGTGAGTGTAGCTGTGATGTCCTATTCGATCTGGTATACCCATCTATTTATAGTAACGAAATGTAAACTAAAACTCCTATAAACATGGGATACTCGGAATATTCCAATGTGAACGTTTGAAGACCGAGTAAAGCGGCTTCAACGGCTTCTTGTGAACGACTTGGACCAAGTCTTCAGTAGAAAAGGTCTTTATGAACGTTGCTAGCTTCTAACCCACGTGCCTTCACATAATCCGTTAGTAACCCTGAGGATACCATTCAGGATGTTACCAATATCCTGAATCAGCATCCCGGATGTGAACAGATATCATATAAGCAAGATATAATTCAAGATAATTCTCAGGATATGGGCTCAGGATTTCACCCATAACAATTGTCCCCAAAAAATGTTACCGTTAAGTATCCTGGTCATTAACGGTTATATTTTTTCCGGAGAACGAGGCAATTAAGTGATAAGACCCATGATGTGCTGCTTGTAACCAATCAGTCTATATTTACTCATTGCTCCCTATATCTTCTCATTCTTATCTTCTTTTAACTATCGCCGAAGAGAAAAAAGGTAAACATTTTCTCTCAACTTCATCTTCCTTTTTCACCCTCTTCAATATTCCGGCAACATGACAAGGCAGACAAGATCCAGCTCCGGCGATTCCGCCCCCACATTCATTCACCATAATATTCTCCAAGATCCGGAGAAGGAAATATGCTCTTTCGACAGTGCCCACTTGTCGGCCCTCAAAACCTCCGGCATCTTCCCAAAAGGGACGGTGTTCCGGCCATTTGATCGGGAAATCCGATCGGATATGGTTTCCGACGAGTGGCTATGTTTCAATGCTTTCCCCTTTACTCTAGGGCTACAATTTCCTTTTTCTGAATTTATTACCGAGTTTTTCAATCTCACCAAGATTTCTTTTACTCAAACAATGCCAATGCTTTGGCGGGTCCTGTCTGTTCTTGATCAGATCAAGAACAACCATATCCCTGATCTTTCTGTTCACGACCTTCCTTTAGCATATCGGCTTAGATGTCATGGCTCTTGTCGATTTTTGTTCTACTCCACCTCCAGTGACCCACTGATTCTCCGAGCCACCAGGAATGAAGAGGAATGGAAATCCAAGTTCTTTTTTGTAAAAAGAGATTCAATCCCTGGTGGGGCGGATTATCCGGTGAAATGGTTAAAAAAGGGTAGGACTTAGGGTTTTAGGACAATCCTGTCTTATATCCTGCCACACATCTTGAACCGACTTTGTTATTTCCTTGTACACAGCTGATTTTAGGAAGCTTGCACCTCCCTTTGCTGAATCACAGAAGAGAATTGACGCCATCAGACTCCTTCCTGAAGCTGAAAGAAGTTTCAACCCATCTCCACCGTCTCCAAGCCCTCTTTCCAGTGTAAACATGTCTGGTAAGGATCCTGTTCAATATCCTGCATACATGCTTTTATTTGAAATATTTAGGAAAGAATTTTTACTCCCTGTGTGCAGACTCCAGCAAAGTTCCAATCCTCCTTGACCTTGACGAACTCGACAGCTATCCTACTCGAGTCATGGTCAAGAAAGAGACACCTGCTGCCACCAGCTCCAAGCCACTGTCGGCCCCTAAGGCTAACCCAAGGACTCGTGCTTCCACAGCAAAAAAGAGGAAGGGCTCTGAAATTAGTGCCCCAGGCTCCGAGGGGTTCTCCTATGATGAACTCAGCTTTTCTGACTCCTTAGAGCCAATGACATCCTTCCTCAACAAGGTAATATCCTGCTACATATCCTGCATATATATCCTGATAGGATATCCTGATTAATATATTCTGACCCATACCTGAATTTAATGTGCAGGGCCTTCAGCATCTGCTCCACCTGTATAATGATGCCTACGGTACTGTTGCACTCCACGAAGCCAGAATCAAACAGCTCGAAAGCACTGTTGCTGACCAAGGTGCCATTGCTGAAGCAAAGTCCCGGCATTACGAGAGCTTGATGAAGAAGGTCACCCAAGAGGCTGAGCTCAAACTTGCCACCGCAGAAATGGATCACGAGCAGGCCATGGTTTCTTTCCGGGAAGGGATCAAGGCCTCTGCAATCGTCTCCTTGCTACAAGCTCGCATCAAGATGGCCTACGAGGCTAAGGAGACAGGCCTCGTGTGCCCAGCTTGGCCGGTTGACTCTTGGGTGGCCAAACTGAAGGAGCTTGGAGGAAAAGCTGTGCCACTCCCTGCAGAATCCGGTGAGTCCTCCAAGTCAGCAGAGGTGGTGGAGCAGGCTGGAGACAAGAAGGATGCTGGAGCGGATGCTGGTGAGGATGCTGGGCAGGATGCTGGTGCTGAGAAGCCGGGGAAGGTTGGAGAGGATGCCGCTGTGTGAGGGCATCTGAGTGGGCGATGATGGATATTGATGCTTAGGCCGGAGCCCACTTTTTTAGATTTGATGGTTGGTGTTTTGAACAATTTACTTTTCTTGCTTGTTGAACAATTTTAATTTCCTGCACGTAGACAATATGATGTCCAAAGGTGGAGGGATCCTGAGTTTCAGGACGAAGCCCTTGGTCATCAGTTAGTATGGTTTATTTTGAACGCTTTTAACAAGTGAAGGTGGAGGTATCTTGGGTTCCAAGACGAAGCCTTCATTTGTTAACTAAGTATGTTGGAAAACTAATCATGCTTTTGGTGGATGGGTCTCAGTTTGAGACGAAGCCAAAAGCATAATCTTTTGCTATGTTAATAATATAACCCTTTTTTGGCTTTATTCCTTTCATTACATGAATTTTACTTATGAAAATTGTTTTGTTTGAGAACTCTTGGAAATATTATGGGAAGATCATCTGAGAATATCCTGATAAGTATCTTAAGAGATATCCTGGTCAGGATATCATCATATAACTTAGAAAACTTAAGTCTTTTGAGAAAAGGAGAGATCATACCAAAGGCTCTTGGAGTGTCAAATCTAATCTTCCACCTTAGGAATGTCCCCAGTGCACAGTTATAATCTTGGATCCAACCTTTGAATAGTATAATATATGTCCCCTGTATGTGACATAGAAATGCAAATGTATTCATGCTCTGGCTTGAATATATTCCAAACACCTCGAGGCAAAAACCTTGTTATCCTGAAATGAATCCTTAACATACTGGGGTAAACCCTTAATATACTGGGGATAAACCCTGAGTTTCATGCGCTACAGGCGAGAGTGTATAAACTCCAAGTCTTAGAAAGGTGAAAACCTTTAAACCTTAGAGAGTATGAAAATACCCTTTCATGAGAGAGGGTGATCAATCCTCATATACCTTCAGGATCCAGGATATAGCCAACAGTAACGAAATTGTCAGCCACTTTTACATGAACTGGTCTCGCTACCTTGAACTATACCTAGATAACTTGCGCTCCAGGCGAGGTGTTTAAACCCAATTTGAAAGAAAGGTGAATACCTTTAAACCTTTGAAGGGATCGAGATCCCTTAAACGTGAGAGAGGGGGCCAATCCTCTAGTCTTCCGATTTGTCCCGAATGCAAATCCTGGAGCTATATCCTGGAGCATATACTGCAAAACAACTACAATCTAAGGTGGGTGTTAGCCTGGCTAACACCCCTCCGATGCTTAAGTCAGTATTGGGTTCAAGATAATACATAAATATATTTAAAAGAGATAGAGTACATACCATTAGGATAGAAATTAAATTCTACTCTTACTTGAAATAGAGCTTTAAGTGTATTGCATTCCATGATCTCGGTAGCATATCCCCTTCCATATTCTTGAGTCTATATGCTCCTTTCCCTGCTTCTGATTCAACTTCATACGGTCCTTCCTGTTAGGGCTGGATTTTTATTATAGGTGATCCTTACACGTGATCCTAACCAGTGATCCTTGTTTCTTTGGCAGACAGTGATCCTCAGCAGGACTTCAGGATCAGGATCATGGGACATTATAGGATCCTCATATTAACGATCATCTTCGCTTAATGCAATGTTATTTTTGCAGGAATATCTAGCAGGATATACTCTAGGCATCATGATCCAGGGACGCGTCTTCACAATTATGGCAAGAGCTTAATTGAAGAAAGACGTTGCACAGGATATGGAAACATGGCTTGATTCATGGGCAGCAATTTAGGCTAGATTGTCTTTATTTCTAAAGGGGTAATGAGCTGATAATTAGTCATTTTTACCTAAAATAAGTCACCTACACTTGTATAAATACCCTTCTTCCTCATTCGGAAGAACACACACGACATACGGCACAACTCTCAAACACTTAGACACTCAGTGATCCTTGTACTCAGCTCATTACTATCCGAAGTTGTAACTACATTTTTATTATATTGAAGTTGGTGATCGGTAGTTGCCATCACCCGAGGTTTTTTATGCCGGAGATCATACATTGATCAAGGGCTTTTTCCTCGTATAAATCATTGTGTCTTTGCATCTTTTATCACAGAAGTGATCCTTTACTTTCATAATTAACCAAGCATCATACCCCGTTTACATAAAGTTTGGTTACATTATCCTTGTGTGATTTTTGACCAAAACAGTTTGGCGCCCACCGTGGGGCAATTGGTGCTTCATTCATAAGAAAATCTTTTGTTCGAAATCATTTCAGAGAGTTACATGACTTCATCATTGAAGAACACGTCCACGGCGATGTCTGCGGTCACTTCATCACAGATCACCTTGCCTCCTCCACCGGCAGGATCTCAGAAAAATACTGAGAAGAGATCAACTCCCACTTTCTCTAAACCTCTATCTTCTTCTGCTATGAATTCTTCTATTCCCAGTACTAGTGATGTATTTGCTTTAATTTTGCAGATGAAGGATCGTATGCAGCGGCAAGATGAAACTAACGAAAGGATCCTCAGGGAAATTGGAGATCTCAAAAGACAAAAGAAAGCGGCAGAGGATCATTCTCCACTGATGCCCAAATCCTTGAGCTTCGATACTCCAATGATCACTTCCCAGCCATCAGGGATCCCCGACGTGCAAATCATAGGGGAGTCAAGAGGATCACATCTCAACTCGGCAGCAATGACTCAGACATCAGATTCACATTTTCAGCCAATAGGATCCTATCCTCAATACATGGGATCCTTTATGAATCCGGGAGCCTATCCAGGGGCACAGCAGTTTCAAGGATCCTACTTTGTTCCAGGATCATTCCAGGGCCAAGGATCCTCCTTTGTTCCAGGATCATCCCAGGTTCACGGATCCTCCTTTGTTCCAGGATCATCCCAGATACTAGGATCCTTACAGATGCCAGGATCCCTAAAAAGTTTGCAAACAGGAAGTCTAGATGTCCATCAAGGGGACTTCATTCCAATGCAGACCATTGCTTCCACTGGTCCCTCCGTTATTCCAGAAACCCAGCAATATGGATTCCCCAACTTGAACCCAATGGGAGGTAACACTTTAAACAATTATCCTACCACTAACCATGGATCCATGCAGGATACAGGTACCAATCATGCTATGGCCAGGGAGTTGCAGAAGCTAAAAGATATGATCTCAAGTGTTCCAGGGGTAGTCAAGCCTATCCCAGAGATTGCGGATGGAAGCCACAAGGTATCCCGTTTTGCACCACCAATTTGTGATGCAGAGGTACCCAAAAGGTTCCATATCCCTACCATGAAATTGTATGATGGCACAACGGATCCAGAGGAGCATATAGCACAATACAGGGAGAGGATGGAGATCAATCCTATCCCAGAAAAATTGAAGGAAGCATGCCTATGCAAAGGATTTGGATCCACTCTTACTGGATCAGCTCTTAAGTGGCTGCTAAGTCTTCCCCCTTACTCTATTACTTCATTTGCCAATTTAGTTAATTTATTCAATAACCAATTCTCTTGTAGCAGAAAATTTGAAAAATTAACTAGTGATTTGTACAGGATAACTCAAAATCATAATGAATTATTAAGGGATTATATAACTAAATTTAGTAAAGAATCCTTGGACATTCCCAACTTGGATATGGCTACGGCTGTTGAAGCCTTCAAAATGGGACTGCTTAAGGATTCATTATTCTATGATGATCTTGTTATGACACCATGCAGGAATTTAGATGAAGTAAGAACTCGAGCACTCAGGTTTATCCGGCTAGAGGATGACAAGAGGATCCAGGAAAGACAAGTAGGATCCTCAAAACCGGAGAAACAAGGATCCTCCTTCAAGAGCAACAAATTCAAATCCTACCATAGGAATGAGAACAAGAATGTGCATGCTGTTGACCAAGAAGAGGATGATGAAGGATATCCTCCAATCTCAGAATATTGTTTTTCCGTTGATAATCATGAACTAATCCTTGCAATGCAGAATCTAGGTGAGAAAGCTAGGTGGCCCAGGAAGAATGATAAACCATCCGGGACTAAAGACAAGTCCAAATGGTGTGCATACCATGAGGATTTCGGGCATCTAACTGAAGATTGCATAGCCTTAAGAAAAGAAATTGGATACCTGCTAAGCAAGGGGCATCTAAAAGAATTGTTGGGGAGAAAAAAGCAAAGGACCCAGGATCCTGAAAGGATCCCTGAAAAGGCTCCAGCACCTCCGGCAAACGCACAAGTGATTAACTTTATATCCGGAGGATCAGACATTTGTGGTACATCCTTTTCAGCGGCCAAAAGACATGCAAAAGAATCAAAAATGGATAATGGAGAAAGGCCTATTAGAACCTCAAGTGTCTCAGAAGGGAAGATGATAACATTTGATGAGGATGATCGCATTAACATTCAGGATCCTCACCATGATAGTTTAGTTATCACTCTCTTTATCTCTAACCATTTTGTCCGCAGGATCCTTATTGACGGAGGGAGCTCAGTGAACATTATCCAGCTTGATGTCCTGAAGAAGATGGGAATCCCAGAATCAGACATCACACCAAGATCCTCCGTGCTTGTAGGATTCAGTGGGGAAACGAAGAAAACTCTGGGGGACATCAAACTCCCAATCTACGTGGAAGGATTACATAATTACCAAAAATTTTGTGTTATTGACTGTTTATCTTGTTGCAACGTTATCCTTGGCAGGCCTTGGATACATGACATGAAAGCAGTTCCATCTACCTACCATCAATGTGTGAAGCTCCCTAGCCCATGGGGGATAATCAAGATCGACAGTGATCAGCAAGAGGCTAAGGATTGCTATACCTCATCCATGAAGCCAACCTCGAAGCCAAGGGAGCAATAGCAATTACAGTATCCTCCGAGGAATGTCTTGGAGGCAAGGGAACAAGATGTAGATGAAATCCTCTTGGATCCTAGTGATCCTGAATCAAAAATCTATATCGGATCAGGGATCCTTGGCAAGACGAAAGAGGACATGATATCCTTCCTCAAAAGAAGAAAATCTACCTTTGCTTGGAAACATGAAGATATGACAGGTATATCTAAGGATATTATTACTCACAAACTTGGCATTGATAGGTCTATCAAACCAATCCATCAAAAAAGGAGGAAGTTTGCACCAGAAAGGAATGCCATTATCCAAGAAGAAGTAGAGAGACTACTTCGAGCAGGCTGGTAAATATGATGTTCAAAGATCAAATTGGAAAAACTATGGAGGTGTACATAGATGATATGGTGGTCAAGTCAAAGAAAGCTGAGGATCACCTAAGGGACTTAGAAGAAGCATTCGATATCCTTGATAATTACAACATGAAACTTAATCCTTCAAAATGCCATTTTGGTGTTAAGGCAGGAAAGTTCTTAGGATACATGGTAACCCAGAGGGGCATTGAAGCAAGCCCGGAACAAATCAAAGCATTAATAAATATCAAATCTCCTGCCAATGCCAAGGATGTTCAAAGACTGACAGGCAGGATAGCAGCTTTGAACATGTTCATATCGAAATCCTCAGAGAAATGCAGAGAATTTTACGATATCCTAAGGAAGAATAAGAAGTTCGAATGGACTGAGAAGCATGAGAATGCTTTACAAGCCCTAAAAGAGTATATGTCCTCAGCACCAGCATTAGCAAAACCGGAAAAAGGAGATATGTTATCCTTATATCTGGCGGTATCCTCAACCGCTGTAAGTGCTGTCCTTGTTAAGGATCACGAAGTTACACAATATCCTATCTACTATGTAAGTAAAAGTCTACTTGATGCCGAATCCAGGTACTCACACCTCGAAAAACTTATCCTTGCATTAATCATGGCATCGACTAAGTTAAGACATTATTTTGAAACCCATACTATTGTTGTTAGAACTAATTTTCCAATTAAGAATGTCCTCAGGAAACCAGATATGTCAGGGAGAATGGCTAAATGGGCAGTAAAGCTTAGTGCCCATGATATAAGATACGAACCAAGAACAGCTATTAAATCTCAAGCACTAGCTGACTTTGTGGCTGATTTCAGTAGTGATCTACAAAAAGAAGCAGAATTGGAGGTCCAGCAGCTGGATGAGACCAAGGATCCTTGGATACTACACACTGACGGATCCTCAAATATCAAAGGCACAGGGCTAGGGATCCTACTAAAATCGCCACAGGGGGACATAATACCCCACTCCATAGCCTGTGAGTTCCAAGCAACTAACAATGAGGCTGAGTATGAAGCCTTAATTGCTGGCTTACAAATTGCTAAGGATATGGGGGTAAAGTATCTTAAAGTATATGTAGATTCATTATTGATCACTAATCACTTTAACGGATCCTATGCTGTTAAAGGTGAAAAACTAACCAAATATTTAGAGATAGTCAAAAAATTGGCACTCTCTTTTGTTTCTTTCAGCTTGACACAGGTACCAAGGGAGGAGAACACAGGGGCTGATGCATTGGCCAACCTAGGATCATCCTTGAAGATTCCAGAAGATATAAGTATCCCTATCATCCATATCCTGGCTCCTGCTATTGAAAATCAGGTGGCCATGGAAATAGAAGAGGATACTGCAATGATCCCTAGTGAGGAAGCCCAATCTTATTCAGGATCATGGATCTCACCGATCGTGAGATACTTGCAACATGGGGAGATTCCGACGGGAGAAAATCCTAGAGCTTTCAGGATTAAGGTATCTCAATTTACAACTTTGAATAATGTGTTATATAAGCGATCTCTTGCAGGACCATATTTGAGATGTATCGAGGATCCTGAAATCGAGGAAGTGTTGAAAGATTTCCATGAAGGAGATTGCGGAAACCACACTGGGGGCAGGGCATTATTCTCAAGGATCCTTAGAACAGGATACTACTGGCCAACCATGAAAAGGGATGCTATACAGTATGCTAAGAAGTGTGATCCTTGCCAAAGACATAGCAATATCCTCCATCAGCCAGCTGAATTTTTACACCCAATACCATCCTCTTGGCCATTCATGAGATGGGGAATGGATATAGTTGGCAAGCTCCCTAAAGCACCTGGTGGAAAAGTATTTATGCTTGCCATGACTGACTATTTTTCCAAGTGGATAGAAGCTGAAGCCTTCGCTCAAGTCAGAGAAAAGGAAGTCATATCCTTCATTAAAAGAAACATTATAACTAGATTTGGCATTCCCTCTGAAATTGTATGTGATAATGGCTCCCAATTCATTGGAAGCAGAACCACTAACTTTTGTGACAGTTGGGGAATCAAGATGATAACATCAACACCAGTTCATCCACAAGCCAATGGTCAAGCAGAATCATCCAACAAGATCATCATCAACAATCTGAAGAAGAAGCTAGGATCCAAGAAGGGGAAATGGGCAGAGGAGTTACCTTATGTGCTATGGGCTGATAGAACAACTCCCAAGAATGCCACTGGTCAAACACCTTTCTCTTTAGTATTTGGGGCAGAGGCAGTGATCCCAACAGAGATGGTGATCCCAACTGCTAGAACAATTGCTCGTGATCCTGAAGAAAATGCTGCAATCCTAGCTCAGGATTTGGATACTATTGAGGAAATCAGGGATCTAGCTAGAATAAGGATGGCAAGCTACCAACAAAGAATGGCTGGTACCTACAACAAAAATGTCAGGATAAGGAAGTTCCAAGTCGGAGATATGGTGTTAAGAAAAGCATTTCAAAATACTATCAATCCTGCTGACGGGAAGCTAGCACCAAAATGGGAAGGTCCCTACTTGATTGAAGCTGAAGCAGGAAAGGGGGCATACAGGTTGCTAACCATGGAGGGAAACTTGTTACCAAGAGCCTGGAATGCTGTTCACTTAAAGAAATATTTCATGTGAACATGATCCTTCATGCATGTGATCCTTACATTGAAGTATCCTTGAAGGATCCCGGAGATATCAGTAATCCTTACTCTTGTAATACGCTTATCCTAAAAACTATTACATTTTCTTACTTTTTGCCTAAGGATAAGGATCATGTATCCTTCATCCTCTACTCACAAACCATTTGAGTTATGATAGTTCAGGTATCTTCAGCAAATCGTCAAAGATCTCCAAAAGCACCACAGATCCTTGGGTCCAACCCCAGTTATCCTTGGGATTATCCCCAGTTTCCGCCAGCAGCGCACGATGATCCTGGTATAGTTCACGTCTTTGGGACCAGTACCCACTTTCGGGGCTGACAACCTCATCGTACTGGCTATATTTAGGATCCTACGTATAATGGTAGACGTACCATACATCCGTTCCTAAGGTTTCTAACGTTTTCACGTTAGCTAAGGTTTTGACATTTTCATGTCACTAAGTTTGGATAGTTGCCAGAAAGGGCCATACTCCAGTCTACATACGATCCTTTGGGCTTGTCCCCAGTTATCCTTTGGGCTTGTCCCCAGTTATCCTTTGGGCTTGTCCCCAGTGATCCTCTGGGATCATTCTCAGTTATCCTTTGGGCATGACCCCAGTTACTAATTTACTTCTTACATTGGCTTAGTCCCAAGTTGTGCTTCGTTTTTCAGGTATGTCAAAGGTAAAACACACAAGGATCCTTAATCCTTATTATCCATCAAAGTCTTATCCACGATTGTCTCGATTGAAGGTTAGGATCCTGACTTGGATCCTCAGGTATGATCCTTGACTATTTTGATTATATTCATTATCCTAACCGACCCTTATACTTTGACAACCAAACCTATGATCCTTGAACTAAAATACTTTGAATATTTTCAATATCAGGATATTTGATCTAGGATCATATCCTAAATTTATTAAATATATTTTCAACTCTTGCAAATATATTACAAAGACAACTAAGAAACAAGAAGATAAGGATAACAACACGAGATAAGCCAGAAAAGTTAAGTTATATTATTAAACAAAAGGATCATTAACCCTTTCAAAAAGTTGTCAAAATTGCCAACCCACATTTCTACCAGCAAAACGTGGCCCGTCCACATGGGTTGGCAAAGGGTGTCCATTGTCTATGCGGTCTTAGCATTGTGCAGGAAAATTAAAGCGGCAGGATCACAAAGGCTTCATCCCCCAAACAGAGGATCCCTCCACCTTTCGCAATCCTACCTATTGTTCAAAGGATCCAGGATCCTTAACCCTAAGAAACTATTGTTCAGAGATTACAGACCATAATTGTTTCAAACCATCAACAACCACAAAAAAACCACTACCAAACCTAAAAAATTGGGCTCCGGCCTAGTCAACAATATCCATCATCGCCCAATCATGCAGCCTACTCCTTCGCTGCTTCGTCGCCACCAGCATCTCCACCTTGATCCTTCTCAGCACCACCACCTTCCAGCATGGGGATCTCCTCAGCCTCATCCTCGTCCTCCAGGTCTGCCAGCCTTGCCTTCCAACCTTCAACATCCCACGAGCTTTTGTCAAAGGTAGGATCCTGAGCCTCCTCGGCCATCTGAAGTTGTATCTTATACATAGCAATTGCCGCGGAGACCTTAGCATCTTGGGTGATCTCTTGCTTCTCGTTATCCATATCGATCAACCTCTGAGCAGCCTCAGCCTTCATGACCCGGAGTTCCTTCTCAAGATCTCCTATCTTGAGATCCTTAAGCACGCCCATTTGTTGAAGGTCAGCAATCTGGCTCTCTTGATCCTCAACATGGCCAAGATAGGTCTCGATCTCGGCAAGTTTCTGCAAAGAGGGAAATAAGGTAAGTTCAGAACCGAATGATCCTCGAAGAAACAGGATACACAAACAGGATATTCGAAACGGATGACCAACAGGGGCAGTGATCCTTACCTCATTCACGTAGTCAAGGAATTGCTGACGGAGGAGGGGAAATCCTTGGAGATCTTCAGAGGTTTTCCTCTTTTTTCCCTTGCCCCGGATAGACGCTTTGGGAGCTGATGCTGAAGGACTGGCAGCATGAGCCTTCTTCTTTGAAGACGTAACTGTTTTGGTCAAAAATCACACAAGGATAATGTAACCAAACTTTATGAAAACAGGGTATGATGCTTGGTTAATTATGAAAGTAAAGGATCACTTCTGTGATAAAGATGCAAAGACACGATGATTTATACGAGGAAAAAGCCCTTGATCAATGAATGATCTCCGGCATAAAAAACCTCGGGTGATGGCAACTACCGATCACCAACTTCAATATAACAAAAAAATGATTACAACTTTGGATGATAATGAGCTGAGTACAAGGATCACTATTGCTTTTGGTGTCTAAGTGTGTGAGAGTTGTGTTGTATGTCGTGTGTGTTCTTCCGAATGAGGAAGAGTGGTATTTATACAAGTGTAGGTGACTTATTTTAGGTAACTAAACTAATATTCAGCTCATTACCCCTTTAGAAATGAGATACAATCTAGCCTAAATAGCCGCCCATAAATTAAGCCAAGTTTCCATATCCTGTGCAACGTCTATCTTCAATTAAGCTCTTGCCATATTTGTGAAGACGTGTCCCTGGATCATGATGTCTAGAGCATATCCTGCTAGATGTTCCTGCAAAACAATATTGTATTAAGCGGAAGTGGCCGTTAGTATGAGGATCACCATAATGTCCCATGATCCTGATCCTGAAGTTCTGCTGAGGATCACTGTCTGCCAAAGAAACAAGGATCACTGGTTAGGATCATGTGTAGGGATCACCTATAATAAAAATCCAGCCCTAACAATTGCCCCCAAAATATAAGGAGTTAATTGTAAATAGACGAGTTATATTTTGTTTTGATCTTATCTCTAACGGGCGATTCCGAATAACTAGCCGTTACACATGGACTAGCCGTTGTGATAATTACGTCATAGATGTGACAATCCCTGCAAATCATCATTATAAATAGGAGATAGGGTTAGGATCATTCTGTATTTAAATTCGAGGTATCTTCCCTTTATAATCACTACCGAAGACTTGATCAGGTATCCTCTTCTTCTCTCTTTCCCTTCTTCCTTCTCTTTGCTCTGTTTTTTGCTTCTACTCTGTTTCCGTCTTGTCATAAACATGTTGCTCCGGAATTCTCCACACAAGGATTCTAAGAAGGATAGTCCCTTAAAAAGCCAGGGGATTATCAAGGATTCTCCTACGGAGAGGTGTTGTTTTACTGATGTTCACATAGACAGAATTCGTCATTGTTTTCCGGCGAATGCGGTTTTTAAATCCTTTGATCCTACTGCTTTGAGCGACTTTGTCTCGGATGTCTGGGTGGCTTTTCCTGCTACCCCGTTTGCTATAGGGTACTCGTATCCTTTTCCAGACTTTACCCAGTCTTTCTTTTCCTTAACCGGCATATCTTATATCCAAGCTATGCCGATGATCTGGAGGGTCTTGTATACCTTCGAGAGGATCATCGAGCAAGAGGGGATTGATTTAGGGATGGCAGAGCTGGCCGCACTTTACGATCTTACCACGTTTGGCTCTCATCGATATTTGTTGAAACGGAAGGCCGGGGAGGATCATCCTGTTTTGAAAGTTACCAAAAATGACACAAATTGGAAGCGTCGTTTCTTCTTCGTGAGAAGGGATTCCCTCCCTAATGGGAATGATCTGCCCAAGGAGTGGGCTACTCATGGTAGGGTAGAGGATCCTCGAAGGATCACTATCAGTCCTGTCTCATTTGATGAAGATCACTAATATCTCTTTTTATTTCTTGTGCAGCTATATCCATTACTCATCTGAAGTTAAGCCCCGCTGCAAAAGAGAGAGTCCTAGCTTTTAAAAAGCTTGATCCTGAAGTTAGAAGCTTCCAAGTCACTATTCAAGATTCTCAAGAGATATCCTCTGCATCTGCCACAATGTCAAGTAAGTATCCTCATAGAAAGTAAGCTTTATGTAAGAGTATTTAATTTAACAAGGGAACTTATCTTGATTCTGAATTGCGTAGGTGCTGGAAAATCTGCTAAGTCTGCCAAATCTGCCTCCTTGTTTGGGATTGATGATCTTGCCAAGGTCACGTCTTCGAAGAAGAAGACTTCGGTTGCTAGTCCTTCTGCTTCAGCCCCTAAATTACCCATTAGGGGTAAGGGAAAGAAGAGGAAAGTTTCTGAGGATCTTCAAGGATTCCCCCTCCTCCGTCAGCAATTTCTTGATTCTGTCAACGAGGTCAGGATCACTGCCCCTGTTGGTTATCCTGATGGTTTTTGAGGATCACCCGTGTCTGACGTTATATCCTGTTTTTTTTGCAGAAACTTACTGAAATAGAATCTTATGTTGGCCACGTTGAAGATCAGGATCGCCAGATTGCCGACCTTCATCAAATGGGTGTGCTGAAGGATCTCAAGATCACTGATCTTGAGAAGAAGATCCGGGCTGTTAAGGATGAGGCTGTCAAAGCATTGATCAAGTTCGATTATGAGAAGCATGACATTACTCAGGACGCTAAAGTCTCTGCCGCGATAGCTATGTACAAGATACAACTGCAGATGGCCACGGAGGCTCAGGATCCTTCCTTTGATAAGAGCACATGGGACATTGAAGGCTGGAAGGCAAGGCTAGCAGAGTTGGAGGATGACGATGATGTTGAGGATATCCCTATGCTTGAAGGTGGAGATGCCGGTAAGGATCAGGGGGAGGCGAGTGGAGCTGGTGGTGATGGTGCAGCGAAGGTTTGAGCTGCAAGATTGGGCAATGATGGAAACTTCTAGACATAGCCGGAGCCCAATTTTTTAAATTTTGATAGTAGTTTGTGGTGTTTGAAACAATTATGGTTTGTAATCTTCGAACAATAATTTTTAGGGTTAAGGATCCTTGATCCTTTGAACAATGGGTAGGATTGCAAAAGGTGGAGGGATCCTCTGTTTGGGGGATGAAGCCTTTGTGATCCTGCCGCTTTAATTTTCCTGCACAATGCTAAGACCGCATAGACAATGGACACCCTTTGCCAACCCATGTGGACGGGCCACGTTTTGCTGGTAGAAATGTGGGTTGGCAATTTTGACAACTTTTTGAAAGGGTTAATGATCCTTTTGTTTAATAATATAGCTTTAATCTTTTTGGCTTATCTTGTGTTGTTATCCTTCAATAATCCTCTTATTTCTCAATTGCTATATTTGTTAAAATAACAAGAGTTGAAAAAGTGTTTAATAAACTTAGGATATGATCCTAGATCAAATATCCTCATATTGAAAATTCTCAAAGTGTTTTAGTTCAAGGATCATAGGTTCGGTTGTCAAAGTATAAGGGTTGGTTAGGATAAAGAGTATAATCAAAAATAGTCAAGGATCATACCTGAGGATCCACGTTAGGATCCTAACCTTCAATCAAGACAATCATAGATAAGACTTTGATAGTTAATAAGGATTAAGGACCCTTATATGTTTAGACTTCCAAAACCTGAAAAGTGAGATATAACTTGGGACTAAGCCAATGTAAAAGATAAATTAGTAACTGGGGACATGCCCAAAGGATAACTGAGAATGATCCCAGAGGATCACTGGGGACAAGCCCATAGGATAACTGGGGACAAGCCCAAAGGATAACTGGGGACAAGCCCAAAGGATCGTATGTAAACTGGAGTATGGCCCTTTCTGGCAACTATCCAAACTTTGTGACATGAAAATGTCAAAACCTTAGCTAACGTGAAAACGTTAGAAACCTTAGGAACGGATGTATGGTACGTCTACCATTATACGTAGGATCCTAAGTATAGCCAGTACGATGAGGTTGTCAGCCCCGAAAGTGGGTACTGGTCCCAAAGACGTGAACTATACCAGGATCATCGTGCGCTGCTGGCGGAAACTGGGGATAATCCCAAGGATAACTGGGGTTGGACCCAAGGATCTGTGGTGCTTTTGGAGATCTTTGACGATTTGCTGAAGATACCTGAACTGTCATAACTCAAATGGTTTGTGAGTAGAGGATGAAGGATACATGATCCTTATCCTTAGGTAAAAAGTAAGAAAATGCAATAGTTTTAGGATAAGCATATTACCAGAATTAGGATCACTGATATCTCCGGAATCCTTCAAGGATACTTCAATGTAAGGATCACATGCATGAAGGATCATGTTCACATGAAATATTTCTTTAAGTGAACAGCATTCCAGGCTCTTGGTAACAAGTTTCCTTCCATGGTTAGCAACCTGTATGCCCCCTTTCCTGCTTCAGCTTCAATCAAGTAAGGACCTTCCCATCTTGGTGCTAGCTTCCCGTCAGCAGGATTGATAGTATTTTGAAATGCTTTTCTCAACACCATATCTCCGACTTGGAACTTCCTTATCCTGACATTTTTGTTGTAGGTACCAGCCATTCTTTGTTGGTAGCTTGCCATCCTTATTCTAGCTAGATCCCTGATTTCCTCAATAGTATCCAAATCCTGAGCTAGGATTGCAACATTTTCTTCAGGATCACGAGCAATTGTTCTAGCAGTTGGGATCACCATCTCTGTTGGGATCACTGCTTCTGCCCCAAATACTAAAGAGAAAGGTGTTTGACCAGTGGCATTCTTGGGAGTTGTCCTATCAGCCCATAGCACATAAGGTAACTCCTCTGCCCATTTTCCTTTCTTGGATCCTAGCTTCTTCTTCAGATTGTTGATGATGATCTTGTTGGATGATTCTGCTTGACCATTGGCTTGTGGATGAACTGGTGTTGATGTTATCATCTTGATTCCCCAACTGTCACAAAAGTTAGTGGTTCTGCTTCCAATGAATTGGGAGCCATTATCACATACAATTTCAGAGGGAATGCCAAATCTAGTTATAATGTTTCTTTTAATGAAGGATATGACTTCTTTTTCTCTGACTTGAGCGAAGGCTTCAGCTTCTATCCACTTGGAAAAATAGTCAGTCATGGCAAGCATAAATACTTTTCCACCAGGTGCTTTAGGGAGCTTGCCAACTATATCCATTCCCCATCTCATGAATGGCCAAGAGGATGGTATTGGGTGTAAAAATTCAGCTGGCTGATGGAGGATATTGCTATGCCTTTGGCAAGGATCACATTTCTTAGCATACTCTACAGCATCCCTTTTCATGGTTGGCCAGTAGTATCCTGTTCTAAGGATCCTTGAGAATAATGCCCTGCCCCCAGTGTGGTTTCCGCAATCCCCTTCATGGAAATCTTTCAACACTTCCTCGATTTCAGGATCCTCGATACATCTCAAATATGGTCCTGCAAGAGATCGCTTATATAATACATTATTCAAAGTTGTAAATTGAGATACCTTAATCCTGAAAGCTCTAGGATTTTCTCCCGTCGGAATCTCCCCATGTTGCAAGTATCTCACGATTGGTGAGATCCATGATCCTGAATAAGATTGGGCTTCTTCACTAGGGATCATTGCAGTATCCTCTTCTATTTCCATGGCCACCTGATTTTCAATAGCAGGAGCCAGGATATGGATGATAGGGATACTTATATCCTCTGGAATCTTCAAGGATGATCCTAGGTTGGCCAATGCATCAGCCCCTGTGTTCTCCTCCCTTGGTACCTGTGTCATGCTGAAAGAAACAAAAGAGAGTGCCAATTCTTTGACTATCTCTAAATATTTGGTTAGTTTTTCACCTTTAACAGCATAGGATCCGTTAAAGTGATTACTGATCAATAATGAATCTACATATACTTTAAGATACTTTACCCCCATATCCTTAGCAATTTGTAAGCCAGCAATTAAGGCTTCATATTCAGCCTCATTGTTAGTTGCTTGGAACTCACAGGCTATGGAGTGGGGTATTATGTCCCCCTGTGGCGATTTTAGTAGGATCCCTAGCCCTGTGCCTTTGATATTTGAGGATCCGTCAGTGTGTAGTATCCAAGGATCCTTGGTCTCATCCAGCTGCTGGACCTCCAATTCTGCTTCTTTTTGTAGATCACTACTGAAATCAGCCACAAAGTCAGCTAGTGCTTAAGATTTAATAGCTGTTCTTGGTTCGTATCTTATATCATGGGCACTAAGCTTTACTGCCCACTTAGCCATTCTCCCTGACATATCTGGTTTCCTGAGGACATTCTTAATTGGAAAATTAGTTCTAACAACAATAGTATGGGTTTCAAAATAATGTCTTAACTTAGTCGATGCCATGATTAATGCAAGGATGAGTTTTTCGAGGTGTGAGTACCTGGATTCGGCATCAAGTAGACTTTTACTTACATAGTAGACAGGATATTGTGTACCTTCGTGATCCTTAACAAGGACAGCACTTACAGCGGTTGAGGATACCGCCAGATATAAGGATAATGCATCTCCTTTTTCCGGTTTTGCTAATGCTGGTGCTGAGGACATATACTCTTTTAGGGCTTGTAAAGCATTCTCATGCTTCTCAGTCCATTCGAACTTCTTATTCTTCCTTAGGATATCGTAAAATTCTCTGCATTTCTCTGAGGATTTCGATATGAACCTGTTCAAAGCTGCTATCCTGCCTGTCAGTCTTTGAACATCCTTGGCATTGGCAGGAGATTTGATATTTATTAATGCTTTGATTTGTTCCGGGCTTGCTTCAATGCCCCTCTGGGTTACCATGTATCCTAAGAACTTTCCTGCCTTAACACCAAAATGACATTTTGAAGGATTAAGTTTCATGTTGTAATTATCAAGGATATCGAATGCTTCTTCTAAGTCCCTTAGGTGATCCTCAGCTTTCTTTGACTTGACCACCATATCATCTATGTATACCTCCATAGTTTTTCCAATTTGATCTTTGAACATCATATTTACCAGCCTTTGATATGTTGCACCTGCATTTCTTAGTCCAAAAGGCATGGCAATATAACAATATAAACCGGTTGGGGTCATAAAGGCTGTATCCTCTTGGTCAGATGGTTCCATCTGGATTTGTTGGAACCCAGATGATGCATCCATAAAGGTCAACAGTTCATGCCCCGCTGTTGCATCCACCATCGAGTCAATGTGGGGTAGTGGGAAAGGATCCTTGGGACATGCCTTGTTCAGATCAGTGAAGTCGACACATACCCTCCACTTTCCGTTTTTCTTTTGGACAACAACCACATTGGCTAACCATTTTGGATACTTTACCTCTCTGATCATTCCTGCTCGAAGTAGTCTCTCTACTTCTTCTTGGATAATGGCATTCCTTTCTGGTGCAAACTTCCTCCTTTTTTGATGGATTGGTTTGATAGACCTGTCAATGCCAAGTTTGTGGGTAATAATATCCTTAGATATACCTGTCATATCTTCATGTTTCCAAGCAAAGGTAGATTTTCTTCTTTTGAGGAAGGATATCATGTCTTCTTTCATCTTGCCAAGGATCCCTGATCCGATATAGATTTTTGATTCAGGATCACTAGGATCCAAGAGGATTTCATCTACATCTTGTTCCCTTGCCTCCAAGACATTCCTTGGAGGATACTGTAATTGCTATTGCTCCCTTGGCTTCGAGGTTGGCTTCATAGATGAGGTATAACAATCCTTAGCCTCCTGCTGGTCACTATCGATCTTGATTATTCCCCATGGGCTAGGGAGCTTCACACATTGATGGTAGGTAGATGGGACTGCTTTCATATCATGTATCCAAGGCCTGCCAAGGATAACGTTGCAACAAGATAAACAGTCAATAACACAAAATTTTTGGTAATTATGTAATCCTTCCACGTAGATTGGGAGTTTGATGTGCCCCAGAGTTTTCTTCGTTTCCCCACTGAATCCTACAAGCACGGAGGATCTTGGTGTGATGTCTGATTCTGGGATTCCCATCTTCTTCAAGACATCAAGCTGGATAATGTTCACTGAGCTCCCTCCGTCAATAAGGATCCTGCGGACAAAATGGTTAGAGATAAAGAGAGTGATAACTAAACTATCATGGTGAGGATCCTGAATGTTAATGCGATCATCCTCATCAAATGTTATCATCTTCCCTTCTGAGACACTTGAGGTTCTAATAGGCCTTTCTCCATTATCCATTTTTGATTCTTTCGCATGTCTTTTGGCCGCTGAAAAGGATGTACCACAGATGTCTGATCCTCCGGATATAAAGTTAATCACTTGTGCGTTTGCCGGAGGTGCTGGAGCCTTTTCAGGGATCCTTTCAGGATCCTGGGTCCTTTGCTTTTTTCTCCCCAACAATTCTTTTAGATGCCCCTTGCTTAGCAGGTATCCAATTTCTTTTCTTAAGGCTATGCAATCTTCAGTTAGATGCCCGAAATCCTCATGGTATGCACACCATTTGGACTTGTCTTTAGTCCCGGATGGTTTATCATTCTTCCTGGGCCACCTAGCTTTCTCACCTAGATTCTGCATTGCAAGGATTAGTTCATGATTATCAACGGAAAAACAATATTCTGAGATTGGAGGATATTCTTCATCATCCTCTTCTTGGTCTACAGCATGCACATTCTTGTTCTCATTTCTATGGTAGGATTTGAACTTGTTGCTTTTGAAGGAGGATCCTTGCTTATCTTGTTTTGAGGATCCTACTTGTCTTTCCTGGATCCTCTTGTCATCCTCTAGCCGGATAAACCTGAGTGCTCGAGTTCTTACTTCATCTAAATTCCTGCATGGTGTCATAACAAGATCATCATAGAATAATGAATCCTTAAGCAGTCCCATTTTGAAGGCTTCAACAGCCGTAGCCATATCCAAGTTGGGAATGTCCAAGGATTCTTTACTAAATTTAGTTATATAATCCCTTAATGATTCATTATGATTTTGAGTTATCCTGTACAAATCACTAGTTAATTTTTCAAATTTTCTACTACAAGAGAATTGGTTATTGAATAAATTAACTAAATTGGCATATGAAGTAATAGAGTAAGGGGGAAGACTTAGCAGCCACTTAAGAGCTGATCCAGTAAGAGTGGATCCAAATCCTTTACATAGGCATGCTTCCTTCAATTTTTCTGGGATAGGATTGATCTCCATCCTCTCCCTGTATTGTGCTATATGCTCCTCTGGATCCGTTGTGCCATCATACAACTTCATGGTAGGGATATGGAACCTTTTGGGTACCTCTGCATCACAAATTGGTGGTGCAAAACGGGATACCTTGTGGCTTCCATCCGCAATCTCTGGGATAGGCTTGACTACCCCTGGAACACTTGAGATCATATCTTTTAGCTTCTGCAACTCCCTGGCCATAGCATGATTGGTACCTGTATCCTGCATGGATCCATGGTTAGTGGTAGAATAATTGTTTAAAGTGTTACCTCCCATTGGGTTCAAGTTAGGCAATCCATATTGTTGGGGTTCTGGAACAATGGAGGGACCAGTGGAAGCAATGGTCTGCATTGGAATGAAGTCCCCTTGATGGACATCTAGAATTCCTGTTTGCAAACTTTTTAGGGATCCTGGCATCTGTAAGGATCCTGGTATCTGGGATGATCCTGGAACGAAGGAGGATCCGTGGACCTGGGATGATCCTGGAACAAAGGAGGATCCCTGGCCCTGGAATGATCCTGGAACAAAGTAGGATCCTTGAAACTGCTGTGCCCCTGGATAGGCTCCCGGATTCATAAAGGATCCCATGTATTGAGGATAGGATCCTACAGGCTGAAAATGTGAGTCTGATGTCTGAGTCATTGCTGCCGAGTTGAGATGTGATCCTCTTGACTCCCCTATGATTTGCACGTTCGGGATCCCCGATGGCTGGGAAGTGATCATTGGAGTATCAAAGCTCAAGGATTTGGGCATCAGTGGAGAATGATCCTCTGCCGCTTTCTTTTGTCTTTTGAGATCTCCAATTTCCCTGAGGATCCTTTCGTTAGTTTCATCTTGCCGCTGCATACGATCCTTCATCTGCAAAATTAAAGCAAATACATCACTAGTACTGGGAATAGAAGAATTCATAGCAGAAGAAGATAGAGGTTTAGAGAAGGTGGGAGTTGATCTCTTCTCAGTATTTTTCTGAGATCCTGCCGGTGGAGGAGGCAAGGTGATCTGTGATGAGGTGACTGCAGACATCGCCGTGGACGTGTTCTTCAATGATGAAGCCATGTAATTCCTTCAAATGATTTCGAACAAAAGATTTTTCTTATGAATGAAGCACCAATTGCCCCACGGTGGGCGCCAAACTGTTTTGGTCAAAAATCACACAAGGATAATGTAACCAAACTTTATGAAAACAGGGTATGATTCTTGGTTAATTATGAAAGTAAAGGATCATTTCTGTGATAAAGATGCAAAGACACGATGATTTATACGAGGAAAAAGCCCTTGATCAATGAATGATCTCCGGCATAAAAAACCTCGGGTGATGGCAACTACCGATCACCAACTTCAATATAACAAAAAAATGATTACAACTTTGGATGATAATGAGCTGAGTACAAGGATCACTATTGCTTTTGGTGTCTAAGTGTGTGAGAGTTGCGTTGTATGTCGTGTGTGTTCTTCCGAATGAGGAAGAGTGGTATTTATACAAGTGTAGGTGACTTATTTTAGGTAACTAAACTAATATTCAGCTCATTACCCCTTTAGAAATGAGATACAATCTAGCCTAAATAGCCGCCCATAAATTAAGCCAAGTTTCCATATCCTGTGCAACGTCTATCTTCAATTAAGCTCTTGCCATATTTGTGAAGACGCGTCCCTGGATCATGATGTCTAGAGCATATCCTGCTAGATGTTCCTGCAAAACAATATTGTATTAAGCGGAAGTGGCCGTTAGTATGAGGATCACCATAATGTCCCATGATCCTGATCCTGAAGTTCTGCTGAGGATCACTGTCTGCCAAAGAAACAAGGATCACTGGTTAGGATCATGTGTAGGGATCACCTATAATAAAAATCCAGCCCTAACAGTAACATTGGCAAGATCACTTAACCCAAATTTAGAAGCAGATTTGACAGACCTGGCAGACTTTCCGGCACCTACACAATCAAAAAAAACAAGATAAGTTGCTTTATTAATCAAACAATCCTACATATAATTTATTTTCTGTAAGGATACTTACTTGACATAGTGGCAGATGCAGAGGATACTTCTTGAGAATCTTGGACGGTGACCTGGAAACTTCTGACTTCAGGACTAAGCTTTTTAAAAGCTAGAACTCTCTCTTTTGCAGCAGGGCTTAATTTCAGATGAGCAATGGATATAGCTGCACAAGAAATAAAAAGAGATATTAGTGATCCTCATTATATGAGACAAGGCTGATAGTGATCCTTCGAGGATCCTCTATCCTACCATGAGTGGCCCATTCTTTGGGCAGATCCTTCCCATCCGGGATGGAATCCCTTCTAACAAAGAAAAAACGACGCTTCCAGTTTGTATCATTCTTGGTGACCTTGAAGACAGGGTGATCCTCCCCGGCTTTCCGTTTCAGCAGATACCGGTAAGAGCCAAAAGTGGTAAGATCGTAAAACTCGGCCAACTCCGTCATCCCCAGATCAATCCCTCTCTGCTCAATGATCCTTTCGAAGGTATACAGAACCCTCCAGATCATCGGCATAGCTTGGATATAAGAGATGCCGGTTAAAGAAAAGAAGGATTGGGTAAAGGATGGAAAAGGATATGAATACCCTATGGTGAATGGAGTAGCAGGAAAAGCCACCCAGGTATCCGAAACAGAATCACTCAGAGCGGTAGGTGTGAAGGACTTGAAAACCGCATTCGCCGGAAAACAATGACGAATTCTGTCTATGTGAACATCAGTAAAACAACACCTCTCCGTAGGAGAATCCTTGATAATCCCCTGGCTTTTTAAGGGACTATCCTTCTTAGAATCCTTGTGTGGAGAATTCCGGAGCAACATGTTTATGACAAGACGGAAACAAAGTAGAAACGAAAAACAGAGCAAAGAGAAGGAAGAAGGGAAAGATAGAAGAAGAGGATACCTGATCAGTCTTCGGTAGCGATTATAAAGGGAAGATATCTCGAATTTAAATGCAGAATGATCCTAACCCTATCTCCTATTTATAATGATGATTTGCAGGGATTGTCACATCTGTGACGTAATTATCACAACGGCTAGTCCATGTGTAACGGCTAGTTATTCGGAATCGCCCGTTAGAGATAAGATCAAAACAAAATATAACTCATCTATTTACAATTAACTCCTTATATTTTGGGGGCAATTGTTAGGGCTGGATTTTTATTATAGGGTGATCCTTACACGTGATCCTAACCAGTGATCCTTGTTTCTTTGGCAGACAGTGATCCTCAGCAGGACTTCAGGATCAGGATCATGGGACATTATAGGATCCTCATATTAACGATCATCTTCGCTTAATGCAATGTTATTTTTGCAGGAATATCTAGCAGGATATACTCTAGGCATCATGATCCAGGGACGCGTCTTCACAATTATGGCAAGAGCTTAATTGAAGAAAGACGTTGCACAGGATATGGAAACATGGCTTGATTCATGGGCAGCAATTTAGGCTAGATTGTCTTTATTTCTAAAGGGGTAATGAGCTGATAATTAGTCATTTTTACCTAAAATAAGTCACCTACACTTGTATAAATACCCTTCTTCCTCATTCGGAAGAACACACACGACATACGACACAACTCTCAAACACTTAGACACTCAGTGATCCTTGTACTCAGCTCATTACTATCCGAAGTTGTAACTACATTTTTATTATATTGAAGTTGGTGATCGGTAGTTGCCATCACCCGAGGTTTTTTATGCCGGAGATCATACATTGATCAAGGGCTTTTTCCTCGTATAAATCATTGTGTCTTTGCATCTTTTATCACAGAAGTGATCCTTTACTTTCATAATTAACCAAGCATCATACCCCGTTTACATAAAGTTTGGTTACATTATCCTTGTGTGATTTTTGACCAAAACACTTCCCATTTTGGAGCTAGCTTGCCATCGACAGGATTAGTGGTATTTTGAAAAGCCTTTCTCAGCACCCAATCACCAACTCGAAATCTCCTAGTTCTTATATTCTTGTTATATGCCCTGGATATTCTTTGTTGATATGCTGCCATCCTTAACTTTGCTGCATCCCTTTTTTCATCTATAGTATCCAAATCTTGACATAAAGCCTCAGGATTCCGTTCAGGATCCTGTAGGATAGATCTTGCAGTAGGTATCGTCATTTCTGTTGGAATCATTGCTTCTGCTCCAAATACCAAGGAAAATGGGGTCTGGCCTGTCGCATTTTTTACCGTCGTCCTATCAGCCCATAAAACAAAGGGTAATTCTTCTGCCCATCTTCCTTTTTTGGCTCCAAGTCTCTTCTTTAAGTTATTGACAATTATCTTGTTTGAGGATTCTGCTTGTCCATTTGCTTGAGGATGCACCGGAGTAGACGTGATCATTTTGATCCCCCAATTCTTGCAAAAGTCAGTAGTCCTCTTGCTTATAAACTGGGACCCGTTATCACAGATGATTTCAGCTGGTACCCCAAACCTGGTTAGGATATTCCTCTTTATGAAGGATACTACTTCTTGGTCTCTAACTTGGACAAATGCTTCAGCTTCAACCCACTTAGAGAAATAATCCGTCATTGCTAGCATAAAGACTTTTCCTCCCGGAGCTTTCGGTAACTTCCCTACTATATCCATCCCCCATTTCATGAACGGCCAGGGGGATGCTATAGGATATAGTGGTTCAGCTGGTTGATGTAGTATGTTACTATGCCTTTGACATGCATCACATCTTTGAGCATATTCTGCAGCATCTTTCCTCATCGTTGGCCAATAATATCATGTCCTTAATACTTTGGAGAACAGTGACCTGCCCCCAGTGTGGTTACCACAATCCCCTTCATGTATATCCTGAAGCACTTCTTTAGCTTCAGGGTCCGCTAAGCACCTCAAATACGGTCCTGCAAGAGATTTCCTGTATAAAACATTGTTTATAATAGTGAATCGTGATACCTTCATCCTAAATGCCTTAGGATTTTCATCTTCGGGGATATGTCCTTCTTTGAGATATCTCATGATTGGAGTCATCCAGGATGTAGGATTCTTCTCAGATACTCTACTCCAGGATCCTGAATACCTGCTACTTCTTTATCCTGAGGATTCGTTGCAGGATACAAGATATGTAATATTGGTATTTGGGTCCCATCTAGTATCCTGATCGATGATCCCAGATTTGCCAAGGCATCTACTTCAGCATTATCCTCCCTTGGTACCTGTTTAAGTGTAAAAATATCGAAATATCCTGCTAATTTTTTGAGAATACCGAGGTATTCGATTAACTTCTCACCCTTAACTGCATAGGATCCGTTAAAATGATTGGTAATTAACAAGGAATCAACATATACTTGCAAATTCTTAATACTCATCTTCTTAGCCAATTCCAATCCTGCAATCAAAGCCTCATATTCTGCTTCGTTATTGGTAGCAGGGAATTCACACCTAATAGCCTGGGGTAATATGCCCCCCTGTGGCGATTTTAGTAGTATTCCCAAACCTACTCCTCTTACATTAGATGCACCATCAGTATATAATATCCATGATCCTGAGGATTCTCCTAATTGCTGGACTTCTAGGTCTACCTCATCCTGAATGTCACTACTGAAATCAGCCACAAAGTCAGCTAAAGCCTGGGACTTTATGGCATTTCTAGGTTCATATATTAGATCATAAGCACTCAACTTTACCGACCACTTAGCCATCCTACCGGACATTTCTGGTTTCCTAAGCACATTTTTAACAGGATAATTAGTTTTAACATGAATCCTATGTGTCTCAAAGTAATGTCTAAGCTTTGTTGATGCCATAACTAGAGCCAATATTAACTTTTCTAGGTGAGAATATCTAGTTTCAGCATTTAATAAACTTTTGCTAACATAATAAACATGATACTGCTGACCTTCGTGATCCTTTACAAGGACTGCACTTACTTCATTCCCTGACACTGCAAGATACAGGGATAATGGTTCACCATCCTCAGGCTTCATCAATAGAGGTGCGGTTGAAAGATACTGCTTCAAATCCTGCAGGGCTGCTTCATGCTTCTCACCCCATTCAAATTTCTTATTCTTTTTCAGGATATCATAGAACTCTTTGCATTTTTCTGAGGATCTTGAAATAAATCGGTTTAGTGCTGCCACTCTCCCTGTTAATCGCTGAACGTCTTTCATATTTGAAGGTGATTTAATATCCAAGATGGCTTTAATCTGCTCCGGGCTCGCCTCTATTCCTCTTTTGGTCACCATATACCCTAGGAATTTTCCTGCCCCTACTCCGAAATGGCACTTAGCAGGATTTAGCTTCATGTTATACTGGTCCAAAATATCAAATGCTCCCTTAATATCCTGGAGGTGATCCTGGGCTCTCTTTGATTTTACCACCATATCATCAATGTATACCTCCATGGTGTCCCCAAGCTTGTCTTTAAACATCATATTTACCAATCTCTGGTATGTTGCACCTGCATTTTTCAAACCAAAAGGCATAGCAGTATAACAATAAATACCTGTTGGTGTCATGAAGGCAGTATCTTCCTGGTCAGAAGGTTCCTTTTGAATCTACTGAAATCCTGAGGATGCATCCATGAAAGTCAACATTTCATGCCCGGTAGTAGCATCCACCATTGAGTCGATATGTGGAAGAGGGAACGGGTCTTTTGGACAAGCTTTGTTCAGGTCTGTGTAGTCTACACAAACTCTCCACTTCCCATTCTTCTTTTGAACCACTACCACATTTGCTAGCCATCTAGGGAATTTGACTTCTCTGATCATCTTGGACTTCAATAATCTTTCAACTTCCTCTTGGATAATTGCATTTCGTTCAGGGGCGAACTTCCTTCTCTTTTGTTGTATAGGATTGAATGACCTGTCAATTCCAAGCTTGTGAGTAATAATGTCTTTGGATATACCTGTCATATCCTCATGCTTCCATGCGAATGTTGACATCCTGCATTTCAAAAAGTTAGTTAATTGATCTTCAATATCCTGAGGGATATTGGTTCCTACGAGCACCGAGATATCAGGATTATCCTGATCCAGGATAACTTTCTTCACATCCTGCTCTGAATCCTCCACGATATCCTGGGCCCACATCTTTAATTGCTATGTTGCACTTGGTTTGGTCGAGGATTTCATTGAGGATGAGTAACATTCTTTCGCCACCTGCTGATCACTATCGACTTTGACAACTCCCCAAGGGGTAGGGATCTTTATGCATTGGTGATATGTTGATGGTACGACCTTCATATCATGAATCCAGGGTCTTCCCAGTATGATGTTATAACAGGATAGAGAATCCATTACACAGAAACGTTGTATCGAGTTGACTCCTTCAACATATACCGGTAACTTTATCTCTCCCACGGTGTTCCTAGCCTCTCCACTGAACCCAACAAGCACGGTGGACTTTGAAGTGATATCCATCGGAGACACATTCATTCTCTTCAGAGTCTCTAGTTGGATTATATTGACGGAGCTGCCATTATCAACCAATATCCTGCGTACAAAATGGTTAGCCACATATAACGTTATTACCAGAGAATCATGATGAGGATCCTGGACAGTATCCCTATCATCAGCATCAAATGTGATCATCTTGTCAGTTGTGAGGGTAGTCATCCTGACAGGTTTGTCTCCCCTCTCAGCCTTAGCTTCTTTTGCATGTCTTTTTGCTGCCGAATATGAAGTCCCACAAATGTCTGATCCTCCCGAAATGAAGTTTATTATCTTGGCGTCCGCGGGAGGTGAGGCTGCTCGTTCAGGATCCTTCTCAGTATACTGACCTTTATTCTTCTTTCTTCCTAAGAGATCTTTCAGATACCCCTTGCTCAAAAGGTAGCTTATTTCTTTCCTTAGGGCAATGCAATCCTCAGTCACGTGTCCGAAATCTTCGTGGAAGGCACACCATTTTGACTTATCTTTCCAATCAGCTTTTTGTTGATTCTTTCGAGGCCACCTAGCCTTGTCTCCTAAACCCTGCATGGCATACATTAGTTCAGGAATGTTAACAGAAAAGCAATATTCAGATAGTTCAGGATATTCTTCAGGATCCTCGTCTTCAACTGCATTCACTCTCTTGTTATCATTTCTACCATATGGCTTAGAGCGGTATGGTTTGTACGAGGATTCTGACTTCCTGTTAGTCGATTCGTATGTTGAGGATGCATTCATCCTCTCTTGCATCTTTTTGTCATCCTCCAACCGAATATATCTTAGGGCCCTGTTTCGAGCTTCGTCCAAGTTCCTGCATGGGTTCATTACAAGGTCTTGGTAAAATTGAGAATCTTTTTGCAGCCCCATCTTGAAAGCTTGCACAGCTGTTGCAACATCAAGATGCGGGATGTCTAAAGATTCCCTACTGAACTTGTTTACATAATCCCTTAGGGACTCTTGAGGCCCCTGTGTTATCCTGTAAAGGTCACTTGTTAGTTTTTCAAAGCTTCTACTACAAGAAAACTGCCTATTAAATAAATTCACTAAGTGAGCAAATGATGTAATTGAATGAGGAGGAACATTTAGGAGCTATTTCAAGGCTGATCCTGTTAAGGTAGAACCAAAACCCTTGCACAAGCAAGCTTCCTTGAGCTCCGGAGGGATAGGGTTGATCTCCATTCTCTCCCTATACTGGGCAATATGCTCTTCAGGATCCGTAGTTCCATCATAAAGCTTCATGTTTGGGGTCTGGAATCTTTTTGGGATTTCAGCATCACAAATAGGACGTACGAATCGAGATATCCTGTGGCTATCCTGGGATACTTCAGGAATTGGCTGAACCACCCCAGGTACACTGGATATCATATCCTTTAGCTTCTGAAGCTACCTGGATAATGCTGATGTCACAGCTGCATCCTGCAAAGATCCAACACTGTTAGTGGCAAAAGTATTATTATTATTAGGCACGTTACCAGTCGGAGGATTCTGCCCATATCCTGAAGCATATCCTGAGCTCCTCACGGTTGACATCCCAACCGAGGAGGGTATTTTAGGAGTATGATGCTAAGGAAGGCTAGGCACAATATTCCCCCTATTATCCTCAGTATACACAGCTGAACTAAAGTTCAAAGCTCTAGGTTGTAGAGGAGTGACGATATCTTCGGTGGATCTGCTTGAGCCAGCTTTTAAGAGTTGTATCTCTCTTAACAGCATTTGGTTTGTCTCCTGTTGTTGCCTCATTTGTTCCTGCACACTTCCAAACAAGGTTAGAATTTCATCATTTGAAGCTAAAATCGGAGCAGATCCCTGAATATTCCGAGTAGGGATAATATCCTGAGGTTGCGAAGAAGATTGCATCCTTGGAGGAGGTGGTGGAAGCACCGGACCAGTAATAGCAGAAGTCATAGCAGACACAGTGGATGTCACGGCCCCCGACCCGGTTTGACGCGTTTCAGGAGCCGCGGGACAGAAATCCTGTGGTATTTAATTTAGGCGACAGCGGAAGTCTTTTAAAACAGGATCTTTCAATATTTAAAACTGCCTGTTTACATAATTTAGGGATAAAACCCCGGTAATTTACAATCATTTGATTTCACTGGGAAATCTTTTATTTTACAAAACATGTTTCTTTATTTTATCATGAGCCACTTTCTTAAGCTTGTAGTGCTTCACGGCACTTTTCCTGGTGTTAGTGCAATATGTTTTGTATAGTTGTGTATATGTTTTGTATGTTTGTATGTAAAGCAGGAAAAAATACGGTGAAGTTTTTGTTAAGTGCTCATGCTGCCAGCCGATCGGCTAGCCCAGCCGATCGGACAGCCCGGCCGATCGAACAGGCTGTTCGATCGGTTAGCATTGTCAGCCGATCGGCTAGCCCAGCCGATCGGCCAGCACTCTCTTATTCTGTCCTTGCCTATAAATAGCTGTTAGGTCAGTTTATTTAGAACCTTTTTGACACTTTCACTTTCTAGCTACCTTTTGTGAGTCTGAGTTCTTTCTTGTTCCTGTACACTTTCACATCATTCAATAGAATATCAGACGGTGATTCAGAGTAGAATATTGTCTTTGTATATCTGCTATGTGATTACATGAATTCCGCGCATTAATCACTTACGATTCAACTACGTTTACGAACAAGAAGATCCCATCCGAGGGACCAACAAGTGGTATCAGAGCTATAGGAAGCTGAATCGAGACCTACAAAGACAAATTCACCGGAATTTGAGCTGTGCTTATTGATTCAAAGACGAATTCACCGGAATTCAAGTCATTCTTGTTGATTTAGAGACGAATCCACCGGAATTCAAGCCGTGTTTATTGTTTCAGAGACAAATTTCACCGGAAATTTTTTATATCTACCGTTTCAACTCAAATTTCATCGGAAATTTGACCGATTCTTCTATTCTCTTCTCAGATCTAGTTTTATTTTTCACTTTTACATCTTAAAATCAGAAAAACTTAAAATTCATAGTGATTTTACGGTTAAAATTTGACAAAAACTGCTATAGATCGATTCGGAATCATTAGAATTACAATCCTACAAAGTTTTACAATCAGATTCAACCTAAAACTTGTTTAAATTGATCAAAATCTATGGAAAACTGTTCATGTTTGCTGATGTCAGCCGGTCGAACGACCTAGCCGATTCATATACTTGCTGACGTCATCATTCTGTTTGCATAACCGTTCAGATATTTTCAAGTGTTGCTGACATCATCAGTGTTAGTCGATTAAACAAGCAAATCGATCGGACAACATTGTTGCTAGCCGATCGAATACACCACTCGATCGAACAGAAATTGTACTATTTGCACATTTTTGTGTGTCAGTCGATCGAACGAGCCATTCGATCGAACGAGCCAGCCGATTGTGTGTGTGCTGATCGATCGAACGAGCCATTTGATCCAAGTGTTCTTGTGTTTACATCTTTAAAATTCAAAATTTTTCTAAGTGTTTGATAAACATCTCAGGTACTTAACAATGGAAGAATTCATGAACCCGTTCAGTGAAATGTATGCGTTTGCTGGTAACAGTGGAGATGATTCAACAAACCGAACGAATGAAAATACTCCAAGTACGAGAAAGACGTTGTCGGATGCACTTAGTGTGGAAAGCGCTTATGGAACCTATATAATAAGCCACCAAAGCTGTTAGCAATTGAAGATTATAATCGGTGGGCAAAACGATTCGAGGAATGGTTGAAAGCCTTCGCGTACCCCATTTGGAAAAGCTTAAAAAATGGTTTTAACAATGGAAGAGAAGACTTTGAGAACATGTCAGAAAGTGAAGAGATTGAATACTTTGTGGCCGAACAAAAATGTATAGCTTTGATTAACCAATCAGTGAGAGAAGATATAATCTCACTGATTGAGTATTCAAACGCAAAGGATCTTTGGGAAAAATTACAAAAGAAATGTGTCGGTACTGCAGAAATCATTAAAAACAAAAAGAAACTACTAAAAAAGGAATTTGATCTGTTCGGATGTCTTAAAAATGAGTCTGTTCCAAAAATGATTGAACGTTTCGGGCATCTAAAGCTAGAGTTGGCCAGGCATGGGATTGTGTTTACTCAAGAAGAGCTTGTAGACAAGTTATTTGATTCTTTGCTAGACGAAATGGATTGGCAATACTTCGCAATGATGATCAAGAATACAGTCCAGCCAAATGTTCTAACAGTTGATTTGCTGATAGAGAAACTTGAGAGTCATGAGCTCGAAATAAAGAAAACACATAAAGTCAATCACTCGTTATATCAACAAAATGTGGAACTTTATTATCCAAAGAGCTTGATTCAAAAGACAGGATCTCCAAAAACAGCCTTCACTGCAGAAAGTTCACAACCAATAACTCAAGAAACCTCACACAGTGGTTTTCATGGAGGAATGTCTTCCAACACTACAAGCCAAGGACCATCTTCAAGCACATCAAACCAACAGCAATCAGCACCAAAGAATGTCTTTCAATGTAACATTGCAGTTGACTTGAAAAATGGTCAAAATTTCAGTGAGGAGTCGGCGAAACAACAGATGATTTTCTTAGCATCTGTATTGGAGTCATATGAAGGGTTAGTAGCTGGGAAGATAGGTAACATCAACCTGACGAAGGAAGATTACGATCAAATAGATCCTGAAGAAATGGAGCTAATTGATATTCGTTCGGCTATGGCTAGTGCTGTTCGTCGAGCACAGCGTTTCATGGAACTAACTGGCAGGAAAACAATTGGTGGTCCATCTACCAAATTGGGTTTCGATAAGTCTAAAGTGACATGCTTCAAATGCAAACAAAAAGGTCACTTTAAACGAGAGTGCAGAAACGAGTATACTGATGAATCTGCTAATCCGTTCCGAGAAGATTACTATAAGAAAGCCATTTACCATTAGAATAAATCGGAACCTCCAAGGCTGAAGCAGATTGGAGAAAAAGATAAAGAAAAGTCAAGAGCTCTAGCAGTCATTCATGATGATGAGGGATACAACTGGAGTGAGATATTGCCTGAAGAAGATGCAGTTGGTTACGCATTTGCAGCAGGAAAGATTGTTCCGTTCAAAGATACAAGAACAGAAGAAGAAAAGTTTGTGAACAGAAGAATGAAAGCCCAAACAAAAGTAAGCAGAATCTATACTATTTACAAAGAAGCAAAAAGGGCTAAAAGGTGGGATCCAGATAGAGAATGTTACCTTGATCCTCAAGGTAATATCGCAATCGATCCAAGTTCACTCAGTGTTGATGCAATCATTCAGCAATATGCTGAAGAAGAGGAAGCTAGACAAAGAGAATGGTGGGGTGAAAATGAGAAAAAAGTGGAAGAGAAAGAAGAAAAGGTGAACTTGGCAGAAAAGAAGATCGATGATGGATTGATAGATACATCACAGGAGCTCACAGCCGAAAATCTGATGAAGATGGCAGACAAAGTTCTAGCTGCAAAAGAACTGGAGGTAGATTCTAGTTCTGGAACTGAGTCAAACGGCAAGGTCAGTCAGATTAACACAAATGTAGTGTCAGGTAAGAAAGAGAAAAGCGAAAGTGACTGCAAGAATTGCAAGAAAAACTGCAAAGATTGTAGTACTATCGCTTATCTCAACAACAAAAAGGTTGAAGATCTGACAAAAAGGGTCAGAGAGGTTGAAAACCAAATCTTAAACCGGGATAAACTGCTAAAAGCTTCAAACGATCGTGCAAAAGAATAAACTGAAAAAATTGAAAGTGATAAAAGTGACATAGAAAGAACTAAGAAAGAAAATGAAAAACTCATTCTTGAAAATCGTCACATCACTGAAAATTTTGAGAAGCTTAAGCGAACGGTTAAAGATTCGGATGATCGAAATGGGAAAACAACAAAAGAAAATGTTCAATTGTCGGGTGTGTTAAGGGTGAAAGAGGAGTTAATAAACAAACAATTGGATGAAATTGCTAATCTGAAGCTTCAATTCCAAGAAGCAAAAATCGAAAATGAACGCATCCAATTAAAATTAACCAGTTACAACTCCGCAAGCTTTGTTCTGCAGCACATTGTTCCTAAACCCATCGGGAAAAACAAAGCTGGCGAAGATGTATTTTCGGACGGAACTGGAGTGGGATATCATCAAGTCCCACCACCTGTTTTAAACAATTTCTCAAAGAAAAAGTCCGGACTGGTTAATGATGATGAAAATTTAGATGAAATAAAACTTCCAGAGTCGATTGATGTTACATTCTCATCATCATCATCTGATGATAGTGTTCAGACTGATATTGTCAAAAGCATGGCAGAAAGTGTTTTAGAGTCTGATTCAAATGAAGATGATGGATGTTTCTTGGATAAATACATTCCGAAACAAAAGTCCAAGAACAACTTAAATGAAGAACCAAATCTTGTCATGTACAAGATGTTGGGTTCAGATAAGTTGTTTTCGGATTCTGAGTTTCCGATTGAGAATGTAAATGTCAACAAATTGAAAAATGTTTACAAGTTGATCGAAGTTGAGTTGACAGAAGTGAAGAGTTTGAACCAAACAAAAAGACAAATGAATTTTGAAAAAAGATAAAGCTTACTACAAGAAACCCGTTATTCCTCCACGTTTTTCTAATAACAATCGAAACAATTGGTCGGGTGGATATCAGGGGGGTAAGTCTTATCAGAAGAAAAATGTTCAAAACAAGAAATCTGTTGAAAAGAAAGTGTTTGTGAACAGTTCGAGTTCATTTTCTAATGAAGAACCTGAAATCTTTTCAAAATCAAACAAAGAGTTCTTTGAGGAAAAAGCTTCACAACCTCAGTCTGAAGGCACAAGTCGGGTTGTTGACACCCGAACATGCTTCAGATGCAATCAAGTTGGGCATATTGCACGAAAATGTATCAACTTGAAGCCTAAGACAGATGTTGTTGAAAATCAAAAGAAGAAAAATGATGTGAAAGAAAAAGCTTCATTGGTTGTTGAGAAAAAGAGTTTGAAAAATGACAACACAAAAGTCAAAACTGAACCCGTAAAGAAGGTGGTAATTAAAAATGATAAATTTTACAAACGAGTCGCAACAACTCAACAAACATGGAAGCTGAAAGTTGCTGAAATGAGAGCAAGTGGTTCAAAACCAAAGGTTTCTGAAATGGAAAAACAATCATCTTCTACCACATCGGTAAAGATGAATGTTCCGTATGAAAAGCTTGAAAAAGAAAAATAAGTTTCTGAAAAGAAAAGGGTTGCATTATTTCAACAAGTTTGGAAACCAAAAAGTGAGAAGAAAATTTCAACTTCTGAGGTGAAAAAGTCTGAAGAATCAATTACGGTTGATTATGATGCAAATTTTCCACCTCTCAAGGCTGAAAATTTCAAAACTCAAATTGCGAGAGTCAAAGTTTGTAACACCCCAAAATATAAATTTATGAATATGTTAATTATGAATGTAAGAAAATAAAAGTTTAACTATAAAGTGTAATGCTCAATAATTGAGGGACCAAAGTTGAACAACTAGAAAGATAATTTAATAAAAACTCACAAAACAAAACACACACATCAGACTTATGTGTGTGTGTGTGTTGTGCGATTAGAAGAAGGGCAGGGAAGCACAAACCCTAAACAACCTAAATCTCTCAAATTGAAAAGGAAAAGTGAAGGTAAATTGATGCATGAACTAAGAATGGTGATTATCTAAGCATATCCAACACCAAGTAAGTCGAAATTTGTAATTTGATGTTGTTTGATTATGTGTGTTTAGTGTAATTCAGGAATGTAATACAAAATTTAGTATGATTAATGGTTGCTATGAATGTCTAGACATCAATAGATGCTAAATTTCGAATATGAGCATGATTAGGGCAAAACCCACTTGCATGTCAAGTAATGTTTAACAATTGTGAAGTTTTGTATGTTAATTTGATGATTAACTTATGAAATTGTTATGAATATTGATTTAGAATTGTATGTTCTTGATTTGAATGATAGATTCTAACATGGTAGTATGTTTATGTTACTAAAAGAGTGAACTATGGAAGTTGTGCTTAAAATGCTTGTACATTATGCTAAACTAGTGATACGCACACAAGGTGTTTGACAAAATGCCCAAGTGAATTTAGTTATGGCTTTTGCATGAATACTTGTTAAGATGATGCAACTTTCTCATGATAATGATGTATGTAATTACTAAACTCCATAACATACCATAAGGATTGTGAAATTAATATTGAAAGAAAGCTAAAGTATGGGATTATGACATATAGGCACAAAGAAGGAGGAAGGCGCAAGTCACTCAAAGGCACAATCATCACAAGATCGCGGTAAGTTCATATGAACTTTATTTACTTTAATGTAGTTTTACGAAAAGTGGTATTTGGTTCTATGGAATTATTGTAAAGGTTCATAACGGGTCGAATGATGTAAGTATATGGAAAAGTATGGTCTTTAATGATTCACGATGAACGATTCGGAAAGCGATACATTGGATATTTCCGAATGGAAGTATGGATGCTAATGAGGTAACAAGACATGTTAACGGGTTGAACAATGATAGGTAATCAAAGCATTTTCGAAGTAATATGTGTTTGAACTAATAATGTTTCCGTTATGAAATGTAGGTAAATCTCTTGCTTGAATGCGGCGTACGCGAACCGAACACACACACGAAACGTCGACTCTAAGCGCTTCCGGTCCAAGTAGTTTGTTTGATGGGTTAACTTACCATTTTGATTAGTAAATGTTATTTTGTAAGTGTCTAGTTTGTTAGTAGGAAGTTTGGATACTAAACTTTGTCTAGTTTGTACAAAAGGTTCAAGGCGAACCATATACGGTCTTAACTTTGATTATGTTGGGAAGTGTCGTAGTATTAATAGTAATGGTATTGTTAAAAAAAAAACAGGGAGAAAGGTACCTATTACGGACGGGTCATGTCAAAATTTTGGTAAAATTGTAAAAAAAAAATATATGTCAAATGAGGAATTTGGGTTCCACAAGTGGAAGTTTAGGTTATATGTCAAATGTGAAAATATGGGCGTTTCAAGTTGGTATCAGAGCCTAGGTTTGAGGGATTTAAGCATCAAGTGCTTGAACTCAAACTGAAAGCTCGTGAGGAAGTGTGTGTTCGTTTCGCGGCGCAAAGCAAGTAAGTATTTTTAAAAGTTGAAAATTTTCTTTTGTAGTATGAATAATTAGTTTCGAAATGTCATTGAATGTTAGGGAATGAATCGTTTCAGTTTGGGGTTAGAACGGGTCAAATAATGTATAAGGGGGTTTATAAGCCGTTTGCGTATAAAGGTGGGATCCTAGAGGATATGTAGCAATATGGTACCTAAAGGTGGGATCCTAGAGGATATGTAGCAATATGGTACCTAAAGGTGGGATCCTAGAGGATATGTAGCAATATGGTACCTAAAGGTGGGATCCTAGAGGATATGTAGCAATATGGTACCTAAAGGTGGGATCCTAGAGGATATGTAGCAATATGGTACCTAAAGGTGGGATCCTAGAGGATATGTAGCAATATGGTACCTAAAGGTGGGATCCTAGAGGATATGTAGCAATATGGTACCTAAAGGTGGGATCCTAGAGGATATGTAGTAATATGGTACCTAAGGGTGGGATCCTAGAGGATATGTAGTAATATGGTACCTAAAGGTGGGATCCTAGAGAATATGTAGTAACAAAAAACTTTAATTTAAACCCTCAAACTCTAATAATGCTTATCAAGTAACAAGGATAGCTCGATATACAACGAGAATGCATGAAATTAAATGTGTTAGGTGAATTAGACTCGAGGGAAAGTACATGTGAATGTTGAGAAGAAACATATGTTACGATAGAAAGAATGAAAGAATGTCTAAGATAAGAACGACACGATGCGATTGTCAACGACGACAAGGCATGAAGTACGAATAATGAATGGGAAATGTCAAAAAAAAATGATGTTGAAATATGACGATGGCAAGTATGAAATGAAATCTAATGAATGTAATGAATGTTTTATGTAGATGGCCGATAGAGTGAACGTGAATGACGACGATGAAGCACGCCGAAATGAAATAAGAACTATGGTTGTGGAAGAGGTAAAGAAAGCAATTGAGGCTAGTATACCCCGACTAGCTCAGGAAGTCGAGGGGCAAGTATTAGAGGTAGCTAATACCATGGTAACATCTAAGGTGGAAGAATTGAAAGAAATGATTAGTGAACTGCAAGTGAAGAAAAGCAAACGGAGATGTACGTACAAAGAGTTCATGGCATGTAATCCCTTACCATACAAAGGGGATGTTGATCCGATAGCTTGCCAAAGGTGGATTTCAAGCACTGAAGCCGTGTTTACACGAAGTAGATGTGAAGTGGAAGATCAAGTAATGTTTGCCACGGGCCTCCTACAATTTCGAGCAAAAGATTGGTGGGATGCATACTCGAAGGAATTGGGGGATGATAAAGTACAGTCGTTAACATGGCAAGAATTCAAGGAGTCATTCCTGAAATATTATAGTCCACAATCCGCAATTGATAAGATTCAGGAAGACTTCTTGCGTCTCAGACAGAAGGATGAAACGATTGACGAGATAACAAACAAGTTCCTTGAAAGGGTGAAGTTCTGTGAGGAGATAGCGGGGACGGAGAGGCAAAGGATTGTACGTTACCATGCTATGCTAAAGGCCGAATATCGGGAATTTGTAAATCCCTCCAAGTGTGCAACGCTGAATGAACTAATTGATTGGGCAAGAGACAGAGAAATTGAAATAAAAAGGCAGGTTGAACGGGGAGAGAAAAGGGTAGCGGAGAAGCCTACCAACGCAAGCCCATCGAAAAAGGCAAGACACCAAGATCAAAGCAAGAAAGGGAAAGCAAGTGGTGAAATCCCGACCTGCAAGACGTGTGGGAAGCATCATTCGGGTGAATGTTTGTCGGGAAAGAAGGGGTGCTACAAATGTGGGCGAGAAGGACATCCGTTTTATAGGTGCCCAGAAAACTCAAAGGCGTGTTACAATTGCAATGAACCGGGGCACATTAAAGCGGAATGTCCGAAACTCCAACAAGGGGCAAAGAGAGATGGAAAGAAGGACGAGCCCCCCAAGGCTCGCGGAAGGATGTTTCAGTTAACCTCGGATGAAGCTAAAGCTAGCCCGGACGTGGTTTCAGGTATATTTTTGGTGAATTCCATGCCGATGAATGTTTTATTTGATTCCGGGGCTAGTAGGTCGTTCATTTCTAATGAATTGTTAGCCCACCCATCGTTTAAGCTTGAAAAGATGATAGTACCCTTAGAAGTAGAAGTTGCTGATAGTAAGAGCTATTTGTTACATGATATTTGTAGAAACTGTAAGATCTTAATCGAAGATGAGGAATTTAGTATAGATCTTGTCCCGATGTACATGGGGGAATTCAAAGTAGTTGTAGGAATGGATTGGCTTGCCCAAAACCACGCTGAAATTCAATGTGAAAAGAAAGTCATTCATATATTAACCTCGGGGGGGAAACGGGTAAGTGTTCAAGGAGATAGAGTCATCAAGTCGAAATTGTGTTCTCTAATCAAAGCTGTTAAACATGTGAGGAACGGGGGTAGAGCTTATCTATCTTATGTGATTGACACCAATCGAGGTGTCCCAAAGCTTGAAGATGTGAACGTGGTGAATGAATATCCGGATGTGTTTCCGGAAGACCTACCAGGCCTTCCGCCTGAACGAGAAGTAGAATTCAAAATAGATCTTAATCCGAGTGCAAAACCGGTAGCTAAGGCTCCTTATCGGTTGGCCCCAACCGAAATGAAAGAATTGATGACGCAACTTCAAGAGTTGCTCGTTAAGGGTTTTATTAGACCCAGTGTTTCACCATGGGGAGCACCCGTACTTTTCGTGAAGAAGAAAGATGGTTCGATGCGAATGTGCATCGACTATCGAGAGTTGAACAAATTAACGGTGAAGAATCGATACCCGTTGCCCAGAATTGATGATCTATTTGATCAGTTACAAAGGGCGAGTTGGTTTTCAAAAATCGATCTGCGGTCGGGTTATCACCAACTACGCGTACGAGAAGAGGATGTGCCTAAAACTGCGTTTCGAACGCGGTACGGACATTACGAGTTTTTAGTAATGTCCTTTGGGCTGACAAACGCGCCAGCGGCGTTTATGGATTTAATGAATCGGGTGTGCCGACATATGCTTGATAAGTATGTAATCGTTTTTATCGACGATATTCTAATATACTCCCGTAGTGAAGCAGAGCATGCTTCCCATTTACGTGATGTATTAGAAACGCTTCGCAAGGAAAAGTTATACGCAAAGTTCTCAAAGTGTGCCTTTTGGCTTAGAGAGGTACAATTTTTAGGCCATGTGATCGATGCGAATGGTGTTCATGTGGATCCGTCCAAGGTGGATGCGGTAATGAATTGGGTACCCCCGAAGAGTCCAAGCGAAATAAAAAGTTTTCTGGGCTTGGCTGGGTATTATAGGAGATTTATCCAAGATTTCTCCAAGATAGCCTCTCCTATGACGAAGTTAACAAAGAAGAGTGAAAAGTTTATATGGGGCGAAGAACAAGAAAAAGCGTTTCAAACTTTAAAAGAAAAGCTCTCAAATTCTCCGGTGTTGACGTTACCGGATGGAACGGATGGTTTGGTGGTGTATGCGGACGCCTCTCGTCAAGGTTTAGGTTGTGTGTTAATGCAAAGGGGTAAAGTCGTTGCTTACGCTTCGAGACAACTCAAGCAACATGAAGGCAATTACCCGACTCATGATCTTGAACTGGCGGCGGTTGTATTCGCCTTGAAAATATGGAGGCACTACCTTTATGGGGTGAAATGTACTATCTTCTCGGATCATAAAAGCCTCAAATATTTTTTCGAACAGAAAGATCTCAATATGAGGCAACGAAGATGGTTGGAACTCATTAAGGATTACGACTGTGACATCCATTATCACCCCGGGAAAGCTAACGTAGTAGCGGACGCACTTAGCCGAAAGGAATACCCGCCCCCGATTCGGGTAAAGTCCATGAAGATGGTAGTTACTCCTAAGCTACTTGATGAAATTCGGGAAGCTCAAATGAAATCCTTAAATGCTGTTGACCCAAAGAAAGAAAGAACAAAAGGATTCATTCATGAATTGGAGGAGAATGCAAATGGTATGAAAACGAGGTACAACCGAATTTGGATACCCCGGTATTGCGAAGTGAAGGAACTATTGTTGAATGAGGCTCACAAGTCTCGATACTCCGTTCATCCAGGGGCTACAAAGATGTATCGAGACTTGAGGATGAATTATTGGTGGCCGGGGATGAAAAGAGACATTGTCAAGTATGTTGCTAAGTGTTTGACGTGTTCCCAAGTAAAGGCTGAACACCAGAAGCCGTATGGAAAGTTACAACCCTTGGAGATCCCGGTGTGGAAGTGGGAACATATAACGATGGATTTGGTGACTAAGCTTCCCAAGACAAAAAAGGGGCACGATGCAATATGGGTGGTCGTTGACCGACTGACCAAAAGTGCACATTTCCTACCTATTCGGGAAAATTATAAATCAGAGAAGATGGCGGAAGTCTACATGAACGAGATCATATCCCGACATGGGGTTCCGGTGTCTATAGTGTCCGATCGGGACACCCGGTTCACCTCTCGTTATTGGAGGAAGTTTAACGATGAATTGGGAACCCAATTACACATCAGCACCGCCTACCATCCACAAACCGATGGTCAGACAGAGCGAACTATCCAAACATTAGTTGATATGTTAAGGGCGTGTGTTATAGAATTCGGAGGAAGCTGGGATGATCAATTACCTTTGGTAGAATTCTCATATAATAATAGCTATCATAACAGCATAAAAATGGCCCCCTACGAAATGCTTTATGGAAGGAAATGTAGGACCCCGGTTTGTTGGGGGGAAGTGGGTCAACGAGAGATCGCGCCAAAAGAAGTAGTGACCAAAACGAACGAAAAGATTGATATGGTTAGGTCAAGATTGAAAGCAGCGCAAGATAGACAAAAGTCTTATGCGGATCGACGAAAGCGACCAATAGAATTTCAAGTGGGAGATCATGTGTTACTAAAGGTCTCTCCATGGAAAGGAATAATCCGTTTTCGTAAACGCGGGAAGCTAGGCCCTCGATATATTGGGCCATTCAAAATACTCGCCCGGGTTGGGGCGGTGGCATATCGGTTAGAACTACCACCTGCGCTGGATGGGATTCATAACACCTTTCACGTGTCTCAGTTGCGGAAGTGCCTTGCGGATGAAAAGGCATACGTGCCTATGGATGACATTGAAGTGGATAAGAAGTTAAATTATGTTGAAAAACCCGTCGCAATAAAAGATTTTAAGGTGAAGCAACTCCGCAACAAATCCGTTCGACAAGTGTTGGTGCAATGGCAACATAGGAAGGGATCGGATCTCACATGGGAAGCGGAGGATGATATGCGAAAGCACTATCCAGAGTTATTCGGTATGTATTCTGGTTTCGGGGACGAAACCATTTTTAAGGGGGGTAGACTTGTAACACCCCAAAATATAAATTTATGAATATGTTAATTATGAATGTAAGAAAATAAAAGTTTAACTATAAAGTGTAATGCTCAATAATTGAGGGACCAAAGTTGAACAACTAGAAAGATAATTTAATAAAAACTCACAAAACAAAACACACACATCAGACTTATGTGTGTGTGTGTGTTGTGCGATTAGAAGAAGGGCAGGGAAGCACAAACCCTAAACAACCTAAATCTCTCAAATTGAAAAGGAAAAGTGAAGGTAAATTGATGCATGAACTAAGAATGGTGATTATCTAAGCATATCCAACACCAAGTAAGTCGAAATTTGTAATTTGATGTTGTTTGATTATGTGTGTTTAGTGTAATTCAGGAATGTAATACAAAATTTAGTATGATTAATGGTTGCTATGAATGTCTAGACATCAATAGATGCTAAATTTCGAATATGAGCATGATTAGGGCAAAACCCACTTGCATGTCAAGTAATGTTTAACAATTGTGAAGTTTTGTATGTTAATTTGATGATTAACTTATGAAATTGTTATGAATATTGATTTAGAATTGTATGTTCTTGATTTGAATGATAGATTCTAACATGGTAGTATGTTTATGTTACTAAAAGAGTGAACTATGGAAGTTGTGCTTAAAATGCTTGTACATTATGCTAAACTAGTCATACGCACACAAGGTGTTTGACAAAATGCCCAAGTGAATTTAGTTATGGCTTTTGCATGAATACTTGTTAAGATGATGCAACTTTCTCATGATAATGATGTATGTAATTACTAAACTCCATAACATACCATAAGGATTGTGAAATTAATATTGAAAGAAAGCTAAAGTATGGGATTATGACATATAGGCACAAAGAAGGAGGAAGGCGCAAGTCACTCGAAGGCACAATCATCACAAGATCGCGGTAAGTTCATATGAACTTTATTTACTTTAATGTAGTTTTACGAAAAGTGGTATTTGGTTCTATGGAATTATTGTAAAGGTTCATAACGGGTCGAATGATGTAAGTATATGGAAAAGTATGGTCTTTAATGATTCACGATGAACGATTCGGAAAGCGATACATTGGATATTTCCGAATGGAAGTATGGATGCTAATGAGGTAACAAGACATGTTAACGGGTTGAACAATGATAGGTAATCAAAGCATTTTCGAAGTAATATGTGTTTGAACTAATAATGTTTCCGTTATGAAATGAAGGTAAATCTCTTGCTTGAATGCGGCGCACGCGAACCGAACACACACACGAAACGTCGACTCTAAGCGCTTCCGGTCCAAGTAGTTTGTTTGATGGGTTAACTTACCATTTTGATTAGTAAATGTTATTTTGTAAGTGTCTAGTTTGTTAGTAGGAAGTTTGGATACTAAACTTTGTCTAGTTTGTACAAAAGGTTCAAGGCGAACCATATACGGTCTTAACTTTGATTATGTTGGGAAGTGTCGTAGTATTAATAGTAATGGTATTGTTAAAAAAAAAACAGGGAGAAAGGTACCTATTACGGACGGGTCATGTCAAAATTTTGGTAAAATTGTAAAAAAAAAATATATGTCAAATGAGGAATTTGGGTTCCACAAGTGGAAGTTTAGGTTATATGTCAAATGTGAAAATATGGGCGTTTCAAAGTTACACCTAAGGCTGATGAGGCCTGGGTGGATTCGATGTTTGACTAAACAATTTGAATTGCCGGAGCTTCCTTGATCGTGAAGCATGAATCAGCATCCTTTATTGAAATGTTTTAATCATGGTTGTTTATGTGCAGGATCTTCCACAACTTGTTTCAAGATGGATCATGGATAGTGGAGCTTCCAGACATATGACAGGGAAAACAACATTATTGTACGATGTAAGGAATATAAATGGAGGGTATGCTGGATTCGCAGGCAATCAAGGTGGTCGTATAGTTGGTGAAGGAACGTTATCCAATGGGATTGTAACGTTTGAAAGAGTCAATTACATTGCTGAGCTGGAAAATAATCTACTAAGTATTTCTCAGATATGTGACAGAAAGTATACCACTCACTTCACTGACAAAGAATGTTTGATTCTAAAACCGGGATTTGTTATCCCTGAGGAGTGGGTCATCATGAGGGCACCAAGAGTCAACGACCTGTATGTATTGGATATGAGCATAGCAACAACAACAACGGGTCAAGCTCATTGTTTTGTGTCAAGAGCAACTGAGAAGGAGTCAAGATTGTGGCACCGAAAGATGGGGCGTATACATCTTCGAAAAATGAATCACTTGGTGCACAATGATCTGGTTACAGGAGTTCACATCAAAGGTTTTCATCTAGAAGGGGAGTGTATAAGTTGCATTAAAGGCAAACAGAAGAAAAAGTCACACCCCAAAGAGCAAGTCAATTCAGTTTCACGACCGCTGGAAAGACTTCACATGGATTTATTTGGTCTAGTGAATGTCAAAATCATTACAGGAGATTACTATTGCTTGGTCGTCACTGATGATTATTCTAGATTTTCTTGGGTATCTTTCTTGAAGACAAAGGATGAAAAAGTTGAGAGTCTGATGGCGTTATTCAAAAAGATAGAGAATTTGTACCAGAGGCGTATCCGAAGAATTAGAAGTGATAATGGTACTGAATTCAAAAACAACAAGATGGAAGAATTTTGTGAAGAAAGAGGTACACTGCATGAGTTTAGTGCTCCGTACACTCCGCAGCATAATGGAGTAGCAGAACGCAAAAACCGGACACTAATCGAGATAGCCAGAACTATGCTCACAGATTCAAAACTTCCAATAAATTTTTGGGTTGAAGCTTTTTCTGCCGCATGCTATACTCTCAACAGAGTTCTCACTGTCAAGAAATTCAACAAAACATGTTTTGAATTGATCACTAACCGCAAGCCTAACTTGAAGTATCTTGAACCGTTCGGGTCACCCTGTACGGTGATAGAACCTTTTGGAAAATTTGGTCCGAAGTGTATTGAGGGTATATTTGTTGGATATGCAAGTCCTTTGCGTCGTGTTTTCGTGCCAAGTGAAAAGCGGATTATTGAAGCTGCAAATGTTGAATGTCAAGGTAATACGTTGCCACCTCAGAACCCAGGAGATTCATGGCGTTATCACTATGACACGTTGTGGGATTCCTTTGATGTAATGGAAGAACCTGAAGATGAAGAAGACTTCTTTGATGAGTTGGATATTCTTAGAAATTATGAATCATCAGAAGAAAGATTTCCAGCACAGTATTCTAGGCAATCTCAGAAAACTTCAAATGATGATGAAGCAGGTCCTAGTAATACTGGTGAACAAGATGATACTCCAGAGAATCAGACGACAACAAATGATGATACAACATCTGATGTCGGTCCAACTTTTGATCATGGGGATTCTGGATCTGAGGGGGAGCAAATCCAGATCTTAGATCAAGCAGATCCTATCAGTGAAGAAGGTGCAAATCAAAATGTCACTAATCTGGAAGGCAATGTAGATGTTCCGAGTGAAGTAATGCCCAGAACTCTTTCATATCATCCAGAAGAGCTGATCATCGGAGAGCTTCAATCAGGAGTTCGCACCAGACATCAAATTGACCAAGGGCTTACTAGTTTTTATTCATCAGTAGCTCCTCTACAAACTGAATTTTCACTATGTTGTTTTATCTCGCAGATTGAACCTCGAACGTACAAAGAGGCGCTTACTGAAGATTCTTGGGTCAACGCGATGCAAGAAGAGCTGAACCAGTTTGAGAAATTAGGTGTTTGGAAACTGGTGGATTTACCTGAAGGTCATAGGAAAATAAACACCAAATGGGTTGTCACACCCCAACCGATGGCGGAAACATCGGGATGAGACGAAGTGTGTATAGATTGCTAGAGACGTCATAACACTATGTGACAATATTTAATTTAATTCAAATTTCATTTCAAAATTAAATGTCATACAAAATTTAGAAGGAAATAACAACATTGTTTCAACAAGTAACATAACAACAAAAGATAGATAAACTTAGGTGTGTATCCAGCCACCCTAAACTTGTTTCATCAATCATCCATACTTCAATAATCAACCTGCAACATGTATTAAAATAGAGTTTCAATGCAAAAGCAAAGAGCGAGTATACAAGTTTGTTTACATAGCATAATAGAATAAAAACTCATATTCAACATGAACATAATAAAATAGTTTCAGCCATGCTAGTTTACGCAGTCCAAGTGATAGCCCAAGTTTCCAATGTGTTAAAGTACCTAACCCAAAGTTTCACGGGAGGTTAATATGTCTCCTCCTAACAATACCCCAAAGACTAACGGGGAGGTGCATTACCCCTATAGCGCTACCATTGTTAAGGCGGAACTACACACAAGGATTAAACGTTCACATAGCACAAAATAGTCTCAAGTATCACAAGTTTCATGTTTCATGTTTAAAAGGATAGAGCATGTTTCAAATAAGTTTCAAGTGTTACATGCATTTAGTATAGAATACATGTTGCACCCAAAGTGTTTAAAAGTAAAATGGGTTCGAGTATACTCACGGTTTACAAGTCTTGACTTGAAATTCCGAGAGCAAGTTTGGTGGATGAATTAGTTTGGAGCACCTTGTCCTTCTACACGAGGAAACGTAGGTATGTGAGTTTGGCGTATAACGGAAGATTATAATTTGGAGTTTAACATAGCATAAAGTAGGATATCAAAATAATCATCCTTGACTTATACTCTTATATGACACTACGTAACCACTAGGGTTATATTGTATTTCATGGGTAGTAAGCCCATTAGAATCATACTTGGAGTGTTAAGTCTTAGATGTCATTCTACAACTTTAACATATAAACACAAGTTTAATATTAAAGGTTCGAATGTGTATGTATATATATTTAAGTATTACCTATTATTAAGTTCAATATTTCAAGTAGGAGGTAGAAGATTAAGATCTTAGTTTAGGCACCTCGAGTCATTCATGAAGGTCATGTATGGGGTAGGAAGAACATGCTCCCATTTAGGGACCCCTTGAATGTTCACCACTTCACTTGATGTAAAGACAACCAAGGAGGGTCACGAACTAGGTTTAGTACAATAATACAAACAATCTAACTAAAGAGAAATCATCAAATCATGTGAGGATTTTATGTTGGAACATACCAAGTTGTTCCATAATCACTTCTCATCAAGAACCAAGCTTGAACATGATTTGTGGGTGAAATACCCTAATAAAACAGAAAGTATTTGAGGTTTTTAACCTCTGATTTATAGTGTCTCAACCTTGTTTTTAAGCTTTACCAACCATAAGAGAAGTTGTAAGCCTTAGGACATAGGCTTGAGATGTGTTAGACACAAGTTGGATGAGTTTAAACAAACTTTTGAAGAACTTGAAACAAAACAGAAAGTTTGTGGACAATTTCGGAGCAATTCCAGGTCTGATTTCTCCAAGGAGAAGTCAAGGAATCAAACCCCATGATTATCCAAGCAAGTAGGAAGAAGAATCGAGTGATTTCGTTAAGAAATGAGCAAGTTATACTCACTTTTGTGCAAGAGTATGAATCTGTCCGAAAATGCAGATTTACAGCTGAATTGAGAGTGAATTTGGAGTGATTTGTGAGTGTTGAAAGTGTAGAAATGCTTGGAGAAGGTGTATATTTATAGTGGAAGAGTTTGAGCATGATTGGAGGTGTTTAGAGGTGGATTAGAGGTGATTGGGGAGTGTTAGAACTTAGGATTTCGTGCAAAATCGCGTCAAAACACAGCTGAATGTGTTTTCTGCGAATCTGAAGCCCATGTGGGCCGCGTAAGGGGACAGGGTAAGTCCACGCGGGCCGTGCGCCTTTAATGTTCTGGATATAAGTTTCAAAAGTTACAATTTGGCCCCTGAAGTTGTGTGTTTAATGCGATTAAGGTATTTTAAGGGCCATATTTGTCATAAAGGCATTGTTTAAGATACGATTAAGTATTACAAGTATAAACTAAGTATAAACAAGCGTATAAGTATCCATTCAAGTGTCTTTCTCGTTCAAAATACGTTCCATGCATAAGTTTAGATTAATTACAAGTTTCGCACATAGTTTCCAAGAATCACGATTAAACATAGATTGATTCACCAAATCGAACATACGAGTATACATAGAATGTGTTTAACATAGATGTAACAAAATATAAGCTTCATTAATGATCCAAGTCTCGGTTTGACAATGATTACAAAGAAGGGAATGATTACAAGAATGCAAAGTTTCCAAAAATAGAAATACGAACAAAACCTTCTATAAATGGAAAGTACAAAAGAGTTGGGCGTTACAGTCTCCCCTCCTTTAGGAAATTTCGTCCCGAAATTTAGGAAGACGCAGGGAAAAGATGAGGATACTTTGACTTCATATCCTTTTTGAGTTCCCAAGTAAATTCAGCGCCACGTTTTCCTTCCCACCTAACCTTGACGATAGGAATCTTACTGCGCCTTAGTAACTTGACTTGCTGGTCCACGATTTCTACAGCTTTCTCCACAAAATGCATAGTATCGTTGATTTGAAGATCTTCGAGAGGAACTTGAAGTCCTTTATCAGCGAGACATTTCTTTAGGTTAGAGACGTGGAACGTTGGATGAACGTTGTTGAGCTCTTGAGGTAAATCGAGTCGATAAGCCACCTTACCAATCCTTTCGAGTATCTTGAAAGGACCAACATAGCGAGGGGCAAGTTTTCCCTTTTTACCAAAACGAACCACTCCTTTCCAAGGAGACACCTTGAGAAGAACGTGGTCACCAACGTTGAATTCCATAGGTTTGCGTCCCTTGTCAGCGTAGCTCTTTTGACGACTTCGAGCCTTGAGTAGATTGTCACGGATTTGAAGAATCTTATCCGTTGCTTCTTGTATGATCTCAGGGCCAGTAAAATGTTTGTCACCAATCTCGTGCCAGCTTAAAGGAGATCGGCATTTGCGACCATACAATGCCTCGAAAGGAGCCATTTGAATACTGGAGTGGTAGCTATTCTTGTATGAGAACTCGATCAAAGGTAAATGCACATCCCAACTACCACCAAAGTCGATGACACAAGAACGGAGCATGTCCTCTAGGGTTTGGATAGTACGTTCAGTCTGTCCATCCGTTTGAGGATGAAAAGCCGTACTAAGATTCAAATGAGTACCCATAGCGGACTGAAAAGTTTGCCAGAGACGCGAAGTGAATCGACCATCACGATCAGAAATGATGTCGAGAGGAACACCATGATGGCGTATGACTTCATTGGTATAGACACGAGCAAGTCGTTCAACCTTGAAATCTTCGCGAATGGGAATGAATTGTGCGGACTTAGTTAAACGATCAATAACTACCCAAATGCTGTCGTAACCAGAAGGTGTACACGGGAGTTTAGTTATGAAGTCCATCGCAATGCTATCCCATTTCGACACGGGGATTTCAGGTTGTTCGAGTAGACCAGAAGGTCGTTGATGCTCGGCTTTGACTTTCGAACAGGTAAGACACTTGGAAACGTACATAGCAATGTCCTTCTTCATACCGGGCCACCAATAGGATGTACGTAGATTATGGTACATCTTGTCAGCGCCAGGATGAATTGAGTACTTAGATTTGTGTGCTTCGTTCGTGATAAGGTCACGAAGATTGTCACGATCTGGTATCCAAACGCGATCGCAACAATAGAGGAGACCATCAGGTTTTGAAACGAGTTGACTTTCAGATGCTCCACGTATTTCTACAGCCATGGAACCTTCATTGATAGATGAGCACTGCGCCTCACGAATACGATTGTGAAGATCGCTCGAGATATGAAAACAACGAATGACATCTACATGAGCCTTATGACTAAGTGCATCGGCCACGACATTCGCCTTACCAGGGTGGTAGCGAATCTCGCAGTCGTAGTCGTTGAGCAATTCCACCCAACGTCGCTGTCGCATATTGAGTTCTTTTTGGTCAAAGATGTGTTGTAGGCTCTTATGGTCAGTGAAAACCACACACTTAGTACCATATAGGTAGTGTCGCCAAATCTTTAACGCAAAAACAACTGCGCCAAGCTCGAGGTCGTGGGTAGTGTAATTTTTCTCATGTATTTTGAGTTGGCGAGAGGCGTAAGCGATGACTTTGTCTCATTGCATGAGCACACAACCAAGACCACGATTCGATGCATAACAATACACCACGAAGTCATCATTCCCATCAGGGAGAGCGAGGATAGGAGCGTTGCAAAGCAAGTCCTTGAGGGTTTGAAAAGATTCCTCCTGCTCAGGACCCCAAGCAAAAGGTTTCTCTTTTTGAGTCAACGAAGTGAGAGGAACGGCGATCTTTGAAAAGTTCGAGATGAATCGACGGTAATAACCCGCCAATCCTAAGAAAGAACGGATTTCAGAAGGAGATTTAGGCGCGGTCCAGTTCTTCACGGCTTCGATTTTTGAAGGGTCGACATGGATTCCTTTTTCACTAACAACGTGCCCAAGGAATTGAACTTCTTTGATCCAAAACTCGCATTTAGAAAACTTAGCATATAAACGTTCAACACGCAAAAGTTCAAGTATAAGGCGGAGATGACGCTCATGATCGGCTCGAGATTTAGAATAAATGAGAATATCATCAATGAAGACGATCACAAAGCGATCCAAGTAAGGTTTACAAATACGATTCATGAGATCCATGAACACAGCGGGTGCGTTGGTCAAGCCAAAAGGCATAACCACGAACTCGTAATGCCCATAGCGTGTGCGAAAAGCGGTTTTGGGAACGTCCTCTTCAAGGACCCGAAGTTGGTGATAACCAGAACGAAGATCGATTTTGGAGAAACAGGTAGCGCCTTGAAGTTGATCAAAGAGGTCGTCGATACGCGGAAGGGGATAACGATTCTTGACGGTGAGTTTATTGAGCTCGCGATAGTCGATACACATGCGGAAAGAACCATCTTTCTTTTTAACAAAAAGCACAGGAGCACCCCAAGGAGAGGTACTTGGACGGATAAAACCCTTATCGAGGAGCTCTTGAAGCTGAGAAGACAATTCTTGCATTTCGGAAGGTGCAAGACGATAAGGAGCCTTGGCAACAGGAGTCGCACCAGGTACGAGGTCAATGCGAAAATCAACAGATCGAGGAGGAGGAGGACCGGGTAGATCTACAGGAAAGACATCAGGGAAGTCGCGCACCACTAGAACATCACTTAAACTTTTTCCCTTGCCCTTTTCTTCCACATCGTGGGCTAAAAAGGCAAAGTACTGTTTGCGTAAGTTCTTGTTCGCTTGTATGCAGGACATCAACTTTAGTCCCTTTGAAGGTCGGTCTCCATAAACGTGCAAAACGTCACCGGATGGAAGAGGTAAGCGAACGAATTTCTCGTGACAAGCGATTTCAGCATGATTCTTTTGAAGCCAATCCATGCCTATGATGACGTCGAAACTACCCAATTGCATGGGTATAAGATCGATAGAGAAAGCATGCTCGTTAAGAGTAAGATGACAATCGAGGAGAATGGAATCGACTAAGATAGACTTGCCATTGGCGACTTCAACGGAAAACGACTTAGGTGGCTTAGAGCGTGTGTAATTTAACAATGATTCGAATTCTAAGGACACAAAGCTTTTGTCCGCACCAGTATCAAATAGTATCGAAGCATAAAGATGGTTAACAAGAAACGTACCGTTAACGACATCATTGTCGTTGCGCGCTTGATTCGCGTTTAGGTTGAAGGCGCGTCGACGAGGAGGTTGTTGCTGCTCTTGATTCCATTGTGGGCATTGAGGACGAAGATGATTAACATCCCCACATTTGAAACAAGCTCTAGCGGGTCTTGCGTTTTGAGGAGCAGGTAGGGCTTGTTGAGCTTGCTGAGCGGGTGGTGCTTGTTGTGGTTGTTGGTGACAAAATTGGTAGTATGACCATAACGGTTGCAATTGCCACAACGACGGCACCTAGCATTGACGGGGTGATGGAAATTACAAGTGGCACACTTGGGGTGAATCCCAGTGTACGGCCTTTGGGTGTTATCAGGAGCAACAGGGTCAGGGTTAACAGGCGGCACAATCGCGTTACAAACGGGGTTGGATTGCTTTCGCTTCTTTCCCCTATTGTCATTCGATTGTTGGGTGATTTGATTGGCTGGCTTCGAAGGAACGAGGTTTGCGGCTTGCTTATCGCGAATACTGTTGTTGTTCAAGGACGCGGCCAAACGATAAATGTCTTCGATGCTATCGAGTTTGGCTGCCTCGATTGTGTCACGCATATTAGGGGGTAAACCATTGATATACTTGCTTTTCTTGCGATCAGGGGTCGAGACAAGGTGAGGGACAATGAAACAGAGTTGTTTGAAACAGGTGGTGTAGGCTAGGTTGTCATCACCAATCTGCTTTAATACCCAAAATTCTTCCTCTAACTTTCATTGCTCATGCGGAGGACAAAACTCATCCATCATTAGGGCCTTAGTCTCTTCCCATGTCAAAGCATATGCCAGCTCATTCGAACGTATGTTTCTTTCATTCGTCCACCACTCGAGAGCTCGGGCTTGGAATACCCCAGTCGCGCTGCGCGTCTTGAGCTCATCGGGGCACTCACTATTGATGAATGTGACCTCTATGCTGTCAAACCACTCAAGCATGGCGGTCACCCCATCATTGCCAGTGAATGGCTTTGGATTGCACGATGAAAAGTGCTTGAAGTTGAACGAGACGGGCTTGCGTGCTTCAACCTTAGAGTCGACGGAAGAGTGAGGAGTTTCAGAGGCTCGGATCTCGGAAATGACCTTTAGAACGACGCGAGCAAATTGATCGGCCATGAAAGCCATCATCTTCTTGGTGGAGCGAGACTTTGACTTCTTAGACGCGTTGGAGTGACAAGAAGACATCTAAGATTCAAAAGAACGAATAGGTGAGACTTGGTCATAATGTTTGTTTAAGAAACGAAATTGATCACATAGCATAAAGGTTCACATAGCATAAAAGGTTCAACTTGATTTACATAGCATAAAATGTCATATAGCATAGAAGGTTCAACTCGAGTTGTATAACATAAAAGATTACGATGTCTCACATAGTATAATCATGGGTTTCACATGGCATAACATGGATAAGGAAAGCATTGTAAATTTAGTTTGTTCACGAGGGATTATTATTGTTTGTGATTGCGATAACGTGCGAAATGATTAAAACGACATTTGGAAATGAATGAACGTTCAAGTATAAAATCACATATAAATTGAGATACATAAAAGAGAGGCTCAATAAAACATTGGATTGTTTCGGGTAGAGAAACGTCGACTATTCCAAAGTTGGTTAAAAGTTCTTTCGAATTAGAGATATTGTGCTTTGGCCTATAAGTAAGATACTCTCGTCGAGAAGCGATTAACGGTATCTTACCCTTCCGGTTACTACACATCTCTAAATGATTGAAACATTCGGGACTTTGGCGAGAATAAAAATCGAGGAATGGGACTTAATCGACGAGATGCGGGTTTCACCCCTAACTTGACGATTTCGTACCCTAAATGTGGTTGGTACTCGTCGATCAAAATAAAATTTTGACACTTTGACGAGGGTCCACTAGAGTTGAAATGGAAATTACCATTAAGTTGTGGATGTCACTCCTAGCTTAATGGTGAAATTTCGTGCAAAATAGATTAAAGGTAGAATGAGAGTCGTTTACCAAATTGTGGGTTTCACGCCTATTTTGGTAAATTCTTCTCGTTGGTGTTACAAGAGCATAAAAATAGCATAAGTGTATTAGTGTTAGCCTTAGGGAAGGCACATAATTTTAATAGAAAGTATAGCTAGGAAGCATGCATGGTAGAGCACAAAAGTTTTAAACAACAAATAAGAGGCAAAATTCCTAGAACCATAGATTAGGGCAAAAGCATGGAAATTTTCCTAATTCCCTATAGTTATGGCTCTGATACCAATCTGTCACACCCCAGCCGATGGCGGAAACATCAGGATGAGACGAAGTGTGTATAGATTGCTAGAGACGTCATAACACAATGTGACAATATTTAATTTAATTCAAATTTCATTTCAAATTAAATGTCATACAAAATTTAAAAGGAAATAACAACATTGTTTCAACAAGTAACATAACAACAAAAGATAGATAAATTTAGGTGTGTATCTAGCCACCCTAAACTTGTTTCATCAATCATCCATACTTCAATAATCAACCTGCAACATGTATTAAAATAGAGTTTCAATGCAAAAGCAAAGAGCGAGTATACAAGTTTGTTTACATAGCATAATAGAATAAAAACTCATATTCAACATGAACATAATAAAATAGTTTCAGCCATGCTAGTTTACGCAGTCCAAGTGATAGCCCAAGTTTCCAATGCGTTAAAGTACCTAACCCAAAGTTTCACGGGAGGTTAATATGTCTCCTCCTAACAATACCCCAAAGAGTAACGGGGAGGTGCATTACCCCTATAGCGCTACCATTGTTAAGGCGGAACTACACACAAGGATTAAACGTTCACATAGCACAAAATAGTCTCAAGTATCACAAGTTTCATGTTTCATGTTTAAAAGGATAGATCATGTTTCAAATAAGTTTCAAGTGTCACGTGCGTTTAGTATAGAATACATGTTGCACCCAAAGTGTTTAAAAGTAAAATGGGTTCGAGTATACTCATGGTTTACAAGTCTTGACTTGAAGTTCCGAGAGCAAGTTTGGTGGATGAATTAGTTTGGAGCACCTTGTCCTTCTACACGAGGAAACGTAGGTGTGTGAGTTTGGCATATAACGGAAGATTATAATTTGGAGTTTAACATAGCAAAAAGTAGGATATCAAAATAATCATCCTTGACTTATACTCTTATATGACACTACGTAACCACTAGGGTTATGTTGTATTTCATGGGTAGAAAGCCCATTAGAATCATACTTGGAGTGTTAAGTCTTAGATGTCATTCTACTACTTTAACATATAAACACAAGTTTAATATTCTAGGTTCGAATGTGTGTGTATATATATTTAAGTATTACCTATTATTAAGTTTAATATTTCAAGTAGGAGGTAGAAGATTAAGATCTTCGTTTAGGCACCTCGAGTCATTCATGAAGGTCATGTATGGGGTAGGAAGAACATGCTCCCATTTAGGGACCCCTTGAATGTTCACCACTTCACTTGATGTAAAGACAACCAAGGAGGGTCACGAACTAGGTTTAGTACAATAATACAAACAATCTAACTAAAGAGAAATCATCAAATCATGTGAGGATTTTATGTTGGAACAACCCAAGTTGTTCCATAATCACTTCTCATCAAGAACCAAGCTTGAACATGACTTGTGGGTGAAATACCCTAATAAAACAGAAAGTATTTGAGGTTTTTAACCTCTGATTTATAGTGTCTCAACCTTGTATGTAAGCTTTACCAACCATAAGAGAGGTTGTAAGCATTAGGACATAGGCTTGAGATGTGTTAGACACAAGTTGGATGAGTTTAAACAAACTTTTGAAGAACTTGAAACAAAACAGAAAGTTTGTGGACAATTTCGGAGCAATTCCAGGTCTGATTTCTCCAAGGAGAAGTCAAGGAATCAAACCCCATGATTATCCAAGCAAGTAGGAAGAAGAATCGAGTGATTTCGTTAAGAAATGAGCAAGTTATACTCACTTTTGTGCAAGAGTATGAATCTGTCCGAAAATGCAGATTTACAGCTGAATTGAGAGTGAATTTGGAGTGATTTGTGAGTGTTGAAAGTGTAGAAATGCTTGGAGAAGGTGTATATTTATAGTGGAAGAGTTTGAGCATGATTGGAGGTGTTTAGAGGTGGATTAGAGGTGATTGGGGAGTGTTAGAACTTAGGATTTCGTGCAAAATCGCGTCAAAACGCAGCTGAATGTGTTTTCTGCGAATCTGAAGCCCATGCGGGCCGCGTAAGGGGATAGGGTAAGTCCACATGGGCCGCGCGCCTTTAATGTTCCGGATATAAGTTTCAAAAGTTACAATTTGGCCCCTGAAGTTGTGTGTTTGATGCGATTAAGGTATTTTAAGGGCCATATTTGTCATAAAGGCATTGTTTAAGATACGATTAAGTATGATAAGTATAAACTAAGTATAAACAAGCGTATAAGTATACATTCATGTGTCGTTCTCATTCAAAATACGTTCCATGCATAAGTTTAGATTAATTACAAGTTTCGCACATAGTTTCCAAGAATCACGATTAAACATAGATTGATTCACCAAATCGAACATACGAGTATACATAGAATGCGTTTAACATAGATGTAACAAAATATAAGCTTCATTAATGATCCAAGTCTCGGTTTGACAATGATTACAAAGAAGGGAACGATTACAAGAATGCAAAGTTTCCAAAATAGAAATACGAACAAAACCTTCTATAAATGGAAAGTACAAAAGAGTCGGGCGTTACATGGGTGTTCAAGTGTAAGAGGGATGACAGAGGAGTAGTGGTCAGAAACAAAGCTCGACTTGTTGTTCAGGGCTTTAGTCAACAGGAGGGAATTGACTTTACCGAAGTGTATGCTCCTGTGGCACGACTAGAAGCAATCAGAATTTTCCTAGCATTTGCATCATGGAAAAACTTTAAAGTCTACCAGCTTGATGTGAAGTCGGCTTTTCTCTATGGCAAAGTGAAGGAGGAAGTGTATGTGGGACAGCCACCGGGCTTCGTCGATCCACACCACAAAAATAAAGTGTATCTCTTGGATAAAGCATTATATGGTTTACACCAGGCCCTGGGAGCCTGGTACGAGACATTATCTCAGCATTTGCTAGCCAATCACTTCATCCGGGGAACAATAGATGCCACACTCTTCACAAAGATAGTCGACGTCACCTGCTGATAGTACAAATTTATGTGGATGACAGAATTTTTGGGTCAACAAACGAGGACTTGTGCAAAGACTTTGAACAAGTGATGAAGCAAAATTTCGAAATGTCATCAATGGGGGAAATGAAATTCTTTTTGGGACTCCAAGTTGATCAACTTCCTGAGGGAATTTTCATACACCAGACAAAGTATGTTCATGATATTCTAGAGAAATTCGGAATGTCAGGTTCTACTCCTGCGGCAACCCCATTAGCAACAAATCATGGAATTCACCTAGATCTCACCGGAGATAGGGCAGATGACACAGTTTATCGTTCCATGATTGGTTCATTGATGTATCTAACTGCTTCAAGACTCGACATTATGTATCCGACGTGCCTCGCAGCAAGATTTCAATCTAACCCAAGAGCTTCGCACTTGATCATTGTGTAAAGGATATTACGCTACCTGAAGGTAACTCCATCGTTGGGGTTGTGGTATCCTAGAAGAGGCGACTTTACGCTCGAAGGGTATTCCGACTCGGATTTCGGATGCTGCAAAGTCAATGCCAAATCAACAACTGCAGGATGCCAGTTCTTTGGACCTCGCTTGGTTACCGGGCAGTGTAAGAAACAAACGTCTGTGGCGCTATCCACATGTGAAGCAGAGTACATTTCTGCCAGTAGTTGCTGTTCTCAGATCCTGTGGATACAACAACAGATGTGCGACTACGGTTTGCAGTTTCTTAACACTCCTCTTTTTGTTGATAATGAGGCCGCAATAAATATAACAAAAAATCCGATACATCACGCTAAAACCAAACATATAGAAATTCGTCATCACTTTATTCGCGATTGTTTCGAGAAAAAGTTGATACGAATTGAGAAAATCCACACTGACGAGCAAAAAGCTGATTTACATACCAAGACATTTGATAGAACACGTTTTAAATATCTTTTAAAACTAAATGGTATGATGCTCTTGTCGGTGAAGGATGGAATCGTTGGCGTTGACGAGGATACCACTGTAGATGATGTTGATAATCACTCTGCAATGGTTTGTCGATTTTTTTACCTGTTTTGGTCTTTAGTGGGAGATAGGTATATTTGTATATACTTTTAGAACATCAAAAAACATTAAAAAATCAAAAAGCTAAAAACATGATAAAATTTCAAAATCCAAAACAATAAAAAAATGAATGAAAAAGAGCTTGTGTAAAAAAGGAAAATGATAGTACATCAGCTAGACTGTTACGGTATGCTAAAGATTTGAGAAGTTTTAAAAGGTTAAACAGTCTCACTAATGATGTGTCGATAGGTTTTTACACAGTCAATAGATTTGTTCGGGATATAAACTTAAAAATACATAACGAGACTTACTTTGTGGGGAACACTATTTGGATATATAGGTAACCCCTGAAATCTCGTTTGATAGGTCCATTATTCTGAGATACTAGGTCTTTATACTCAGTGATATCTGGGGTATTATTCCGGGACTTCTGCTGAATGGAAGTTCTGACCTAGTCCCCGAATAATACTTTCCGCAAAATGCTTGAAACATAGCATCACCCTCAGCAAGCTGATGAAACAATAAAATTGATAGTCGCTGCTGTTGAAATCAAAAGATCCTCTAAAGGGGACACACCGAAAAGTCGAAGCCGTCATCTCTCTGCGTATACAGAAGTATCGACCTGAGCTCTCACGGCCCTCGCATTTAACCCCTTATAGATATCATCTGTGGTATACTCACCTGTAAGACTGAATACTGGGAACTTGATACGGGAGTATATTCAAAAGGTGGGACACATGAATGAGTTAAGTTTATAAGACATCTAAATCGTATCCTGAATAAATTGAAATCTGTGAGAAAACTTAAAATGGATCAGTATATCGACAATCTAGGTGAATTGTTTAATTTTGAGTATGAATTAAGCTTAACGGTACTTGTAACATGTCGGTAGCTGATATGATTCCCTGACACGCTCACCAAAATATGTTTGTAAATAGATTTCTTTCATTCTGTCTTTCAGTTTCAGTTATACTTTTCTAGTTTAGAATCTGCATTGAAAACTCAAAAAGGTTTTTGTAGGATCGAATGTTGACCCGAACGAGTCATTCAAAGGTTAACTCTTGCGTTTCAGATTCGGAATAATAAGAAATGCAAGTAGATATAGTTTGTTCTTCCTCCTAATTGCTTGTTGTATTGATTAGAAACGTTTTACAGCTCAAACGTCACACCGGCAGAGCTTCGGCGTGGAATACAATCAATCATTATGTGGATCGCTTCTGATAACACCTATTTATAGAGTTTTGGAATCGCTCATATGGACATGTTCATATGAGCGGTCCAGGTCAGCCCACATAAGCGGCCCATATGTGCCATAAAAGCGATCCAAGACATCTATGACCCTATGAGCGACCCAGCCTCCTAAAACCTATACAGACTCCTGTTTTCTCGTATTTCGTGCCCTATGCTATACAATACAATGTAAGACTTGATCCTAGACACCTAGACGGAATCAACAGATGTAGTGCACCAACAGACTCCCCCTCAGATGTTGATGGAGTCGCCAACACACCTTGACTTCAATGCTGTGTCTTCACATTTTTAGTCTATATCAGTCTCTGGGCTTTCTCTTCTTTCAATCTACCGACTTCCCCTCTCGATTTACTGGCATTTTTTTGTTCTTCAGTAACATCTTCAGGATCTTTGTCTGGCATTAAACACTCTAATTCTCTTGATCAGATCTCTTGATTCCTTAAGTTCATCAGCATCAATTGATAACCAAGATCTTCAGAATCAGAATCGATTAACCTGGCTCTCCTCTAATCTTTAGAAACCAAAACCTGATTACCTGCACAATCTTATCCTAGAAATAAATTTTCTAATTTTATCATCTATCAAATACCTATGCACCAACATATGACTCCCCTCAAAATACTCTATGATGAACCACTTGAAGAAGGTAGAATAACACAAACAGTTAGATTTCCACAAACACTCCCCCTCAAATTCTGCTCATCATGTTTAGCACTCGGAATTTTGAAAATCAGTTTTCCAACGTCAGATGTCGAAAATCTTTTTGATTTTTTTCAAGAATTAGTCTAAAACACACACAAAATGTTTTTGGATTTTCTGAGAAACATTAATTGACACCACTTCGGATAAAAACAAACAGAAATATAATATTTACAGACAATATTTTTTTGTGAGTTTGTGCAAGAGGATCATATCAGTTTATGAGACCAATCACCAACACCGTTAAGCTTGATTTCATTATAAGCTTTAAACAATTTACCTAGATTGTCAGTATGTTTGTCCTCTTAAATTCTCAACACAAATTTCAATCGATTCGAGATACGATATTAATGTTTTAGAGACTTAAACTTAATTGTGTATCACTCCACTAGAATATACTCCTGTATCCATATCCCAAATATTCAGTCTTACAGGTGAGTATACCACAGCTGATATCTGTAAAGGGTTTAAATGCGAAACCATGAGAGCTCAGGTCAGAACTTCCGTTCAGCAGAGAGATGACGGCTCGACTTTTGGTGGGTCCCCTTTAGAGGATCTTTTTGCATTTCAACAGCAGCGACTATCAATTTTATTGTTTCATCAGCATGTTGAGGGCGAAGCTTATGTTTCAAAGCTTTAGCAGAAAGTATTATCCGGGGACTAGGTCAGTACTTCCATACAGCAGAAGTCCCGGGATAATACCCCAGATATCACTGAGTATAAAGACCTAGTATCTCAGAATACGGGACCTTTCAAACAAGATTTCGGGGGTTACCCATATATTCAAGAATAGTTACCCACGAATTAAGCAAGTTTGAATTTAGGTTTATATCTCGTTTCAATTTACTAAATGTGCGAAAATCTACTGACACATCCGCAGTAAGATTGTTTAACTCTTTTTAACTTTACATTTCTTTAGCGTGCCGTGATAATCCACTGATGTACTATCATTTCCTCTTTTTCGCAACAAAACTCATTTTTGAATTTTATCATGTTTTTGGCTTTTTCAAATTTTTCAAATGTTTTTGGATTTTCTGAAATTTCCCTACTCCCCCTAAAATGCAAACACATTTTAAAGAAAATTTGAAAACTTCAAGACTCTTGATCTACTAGAAACATAAAATGCAAAACAAACTATACAGAAACTTGACAACTGACACTGAAACACATCAAATCGCCATTCACTAGGCATAAACAATCTGAACTTCCCCTATCACAAATCATTTTCTCATTTAGATTTCAAAACACTTAAGTTTGTTTTAATCAAAATGACTTTTCCGGAAAATGAATTTGTGTTGATAACATCCACTTGTAAGAGTATCAATTTTAAGAACGGGGATGTGGTTCATCATCTTGTCTATCTTTTGCCATGAATAGTAAATCAAGTACAATTTAATGTCCCTGATTTACCTTTTTTATTTAAGAACCTTCTGTACCACTTGTAAATGTAACTTCTTCAAAGTGTATAAATATCTCAAACATTAACCACAACTACCACTTGTGGGATCAAGATTACCACTTGTAGATCTCCAAAAACTACCAATTGTAGGAATATTACGTCTACATCACCATTTTACCAATCAAAATGCCGATTCTTGCTTCGCAATTAACCACCTGGAAGCTCCGACGTAGTCCTTTCACCTGCAAAATATTCAAACATTAATCACAATCATTCAAACAAATACATCAAAAACTAGAATGATGCCGATTCCTGATCCACGATATAAACTTGGGATCTCCGGCATAGTCCTTCGACTATTTTGGGAAACAAACTTCCCTCCAAGTCTTCTCAGACTTGAGGGCTTTCAACTCTTCAGCTGTAGGGTTGTATGTCGCCTTTTTAGTTGCGTAAAAATCTTTTACCCCTTTAGCTTTCCCACTCAACATTTTCCCAAATATTTTCTTAACATTTCCATTGAATGTTTTCTCGACATCAAATTCTTTTTCTTCATTATAAAATTGGTTTGAAATTTCAATTTTACCAATTTTCTTTTTAACCTCTTCAAATTTCTGTGATGGAAAAACATCATCATTCACTGAAATTTTCTCCACAACTTGTGGCTCTTCTGGCTTTGTGGAACCAGATTCATCGCCGACCTTTTCTACTACCTTTTTTGCAACCCATACTTGGTTGTCTTTTCCCTTTCTTTGGTAAAATTTTGTCTTCAAACATTCCCCAATCTCATGTTTCGAATTTTTAAAAATTTTTGATTTTTCAGATTTTTCAACAACTTTTTCTTTCATCTTCTGAGAAGCTCCCTGTTTTGCTTTGATATCTTTCGAACAATCCGATGCAATGTGATCAGCTTCATTGCTTTTAGAACAGGTTTGAGTATTTCTCGGATGAAATACTCCAGTTCCATTCTTTTTCCTCTCAGCAATAAATTCTTTGTTAGTCTGTTTCCAAAATGGTTTCTGCTGTTCATCTTCCGAGCTTCCACCTGATACAAATTCAGTGTTTGAATTAAAATTTTTCTCATTTTTATGATTTTCTGGTGAAACAAAACCTAAACCTTTCTTTTTGTAGCTACGATTTTGGTTAGGTTTCTTTGGAAAACCAGGACCAGAATTGTAACCTTTTTTCTTGTTTAGACGTTGTTGAACTCTAGAAGTATATTTTTTAGGTTTATCAAAACTTTTCAATGCTTTTAATTCAGGAATATTAACCTCTATTAGTTTAAAAGTTTTGTTGATTAATTCCGTTTTGATACTCATTATCGGAAACTCTTTGTTGTAATATAATTTGTCAGAACCATTCAAAGTATACACAACTTCGAATGTTTCATCATTCAAATCTGCCTTTGATAACAAAAATTCTTTACTATAAGACCGTTTAACCGACGAATTTTGATTGTTGACTGACGACTTTGGCTTTTCAGACTCAGATTTCGACTCTGTCTCCTCATCAGTATCCAACACCTGATCGACCACCTTTTTGATTATTTCAGACTCATGATCAGTATCGGATGAGGTAAATGTCACATCAATGTTTTCAGGTAAGACGTCAGCTGTGTCGGTTTTAAGCTTTATATTGACTGCTTTTGCAAGTTGCTCCTCATTTGGTTTCCTAGGTGAATACCCATCCCAAATTGGAGGTGGACACTTGTTATAGCTAACAGTAGTTTTCTTACCACAGTCTTTCTTTTCTTTCGGCTTCTCATCTTGAAAAGCTTCCATACCTGCAACAGTTGGGTAAACACGATCAATAAGATAATCAGAGGTAGAATAGCTCAACAATAACCTCCTAATCCTCTCATTTTCAATCTTTTCAGTTTCCAACTCTTGCTTCCATTTGGCGCTTTCTTCAATGTAGAAATTTATAGCTTTTTGCTTCGACATTAAAGTTGCATTCATCATCGTCAGCGCCTGTTCTCTTTCTGTGTTTGTCTTTTGGAGACCAGTTACCGTTTTGTTCAACATGTCGTACGATTCCTTCACATAATTGAGATTGAACAGTAACTGCTCTTTCTTTTTCTCGTACTCAGCTGTGATATCATCTTTTGCTGCACACTCTTTGCAGGCTTCCAGACACTTCTCACATGGCTTGACGACTTCAACAATTTTTTCAACTTCGACTGTTTTTACAACTTCAATCACTTTCTCTACTTCAATCACCTTTTCTACTTCTTTCTCTACCTTGATAACCTTCTCATCAACACTTTCAACATTCTGAACATCAACTTCAGATTCAGATTGTTGTTCTTTAGCAGCTTGTTTCTCTTTCAGTTTCTCCATTCTTTCTGCAAAATAAAAATGAAAACTTTCAGGAGACAGATGAGATTTTGCAATATTTATATGTTTCTCTTCCTCATCATCACTGCTACTATGACCTGGTGATTGATCAAATTGAACAGATTTTTCAGAATCATCATCAGAAACACCAGAATCAGATGGTGTTTTATCAAATACAACATCCTGTTCTTGAACAGTTTCATCTTGTACAATTTCATCTGAACTATCTGACACATCCTCAGAGTGTTCTGAAAATCTATCAGTACTATCTGAACTTTCATCAGATGACACAGATTTTTCATCTCCACTTGACACATTCTCTCCAATAGATCTCATCCAGGTAGCAAACAAATTTGGCTCTCGGACGATCTTGGCAATGAAAGCTTTAAAACCTCCCTTTTCATCCACGAACATATTCCAACTGAAACCTTCTGGTAGTTTCTCATCATCTTGATCAATAACACGTTCTGCTGTGGCTTCAGATGATATGTAATCACTCCAGCTGAAATCTACAACACATGCTCTTTTGGAGTGTTCAATCTTTCTCCCATGAGCTGTCTGCGGTTCTTGGGATTGACCAACTTGTTGATAGATAGCTTTGCGGTAGTAATCATCTTTCCCGAATGGATTCTGTTCTCCGCTAGCTTCTCTTCCTTTGCACTCCCGCTTGAAATGGCCTTTTTCCCTGCATCGAAAACAAGTAACTTTAGATTTATCAAAACCTAAAGTTGAAACATGAGCATCTAAAAAGTCATTTCTCCCGGTAATGGTTTTGAATTTCTCAGCCCGACGAAGAACACTTGCAAGACACCATTTGATATCCATAAGTTCCATTTCCTCAGCGTCTATTTGATCGTAATCCTCTTTAGTGAGCATAGGATTTCCGATCCGACCAGCAACTAGACCTTCATAGGATAACAGAACTGAACCCAGAAGTGCCATATGATCTTTAGCAGTGTCTTCGGAGAAGCTTTGACCTTCTGGAAGGTTGAGAGCTATGTTGCATTGAATCACATATCCGTTTCCAGTTTTTGTACTCTGAGACTGAAAACTAGTGTTAGTCTCTTTTGGATTCACACTTGGAAACGATGAAAACCCGCTGCTGCTCTTGTTTGAACCCTGATCAACTTTTTCTGATGAATCTCCAGCACTGAAAGCGGTTTGAATCTTTGGACTTCTTTCAGCTTCAGAAACTGGAATACTACCTTTATAGTACATTTTAACATCCTGTTGACCACTCGGGTTATTCATCCTCGCGATCTTTTGCTGCTCAAGATCCTGACTCTCAATTTTCTCAATAAACTGACCAATTGTTAGTTTGTCATAAACACCCGTGTTTTTCAGTATCATCAAATACGTTCCCCACTCTTTCTGAGGTAATGCATCAACCAATTTATCAACCCATTCCTCACGACCTTTTTCAACTCCCAACATCGATAACGATCGCACTAAGTGACAGTATCTCTCAATCAGCTTTTTAGTATCCTCTCCCGGCAAACTGCTAAACAAATCAAATTCCTTTTTAAGCAATGCCTTCTTGCTTTTGATCATACTTTCACTACCCTCGAATTTTACTTTAAGAGCATCCCAAATTGATTTTGCAGTTTTATCGTGTTGTAGCAGAATGAATATATCTTCTTTAATAGCCTGCTGTAACAAACTGATCATCATTTTCTCTGCTCTGTACATTGCACGTTATTGTTCTGAGAATTCAGATATCTGTTTAATGACTTGCAACTCTGTTCGAGGCAATGTGTACTTTTCCAATATGCATTCCCACGATCTGAGATGATTTGCCTGAACCCAGTTTTCAAAGCGATCCTTCCACCCATAATACTCCTCAATGCTCATCAATTTCGGGGGTTTTTGAGTTGTTCCCGTCTCATTTTCTAAGTTCATTGCTTGAGCAATTGTGGCTGGAGTAGTCGATGTAGCAAAGGCGTTGTAAAACTCAGAATTCATGATGACTTAGCACGATTTTCAAGGCAACTGACAGAAAAGCGATTCACCACTGAACAGATAAGCGAACCAAGTATAATCCAAATAAGCGATTCTGAATGAATATATAAGCGATCCAGAAAATGCTTGGAGCGATCCAAAGATTGTTCTAAGAGCGGTCCAGAAAGTAACTTTCGAGCGGTCCAGAGATGTTCTAAGGGCGGTCCAGAAAGGAACAAATAAGCGATCCAGAAATATGCACACGAGCGGTCCAGACACTAATTTGGAGCGAACCAGACTCAAAACTGTATGAATGAGCGGTCCAAAACAGTGAATTACGAGCGGTTCATGATGACGTCATTTGAGCGATCCATATTCCGAACATGATTTGGTCCATAAAAACTTTGAATTTTGACTTCAAACTTTCCAGGATTTATCTAGACACTATTGCACACAATTTGTGAGAAATTGAATGAATTTCAACCGTGAAATCTCCCCGAATCAGAAAAAGAAGGTGTAGAAGTGAGAAGAAACAGTGAAATCCGGCTATAATCTGCAGAAAACCTCCTTCCAGGCTTTGATACCAATTGTAGGATCGAACGTTGACCCGAACGAGTCGTTCAAAGGTTAACTCTTGCGTTTCAGATGCGGAATAATAAGAAATGCAAGTAGATATAGCTTGTTCTTCCTCCTAATTGCTTGTTGTATTGATTAGAAACGTTTTACAGCTCAAACGTCACACCGGCAGAGCTTCAGCGTGGAATACAATCAATCACAATGTGGATCGCTTCTGATAACACCTATTTATAGAGTTTTGGAATCGCTCATATGGACATGTTCATATGAGCGGTCCAGGTCAGCCCACATAAGCGGCCCACATGTGCCATAAAAGCGATCCAAGACATCTATGACCCTATGAGCGACCCAGCCTCCTAAAACCTATACAGACTCCTGTTTTCTCGTATTTCGTGCCCTATGCTATACAATACAATGTAAGACTTGATCCTAGACACCTAGACGGAATCAACAGATGTAGTGCACCAACAGTTTTGCATTTCTGCTTTATTTTTGACAAACCAAAGCGGAGGGTTGATCTTCAGATTCACAGTCTGATGCAAGTTGCAGGAAGTTGTTCTGAGCTGATAAAAAAATTTTGGAGCTAATCTTGATACAAACAAAGAATATTAAAAGGTCAAAATGCAAGATCATTAAGTTGAAACTTGTATATTTTCAGAAAAATGTTTGATCAAAACATCAGTTTATTTTTACTTCGGGTCAACCAAGGTCATTAAGTTGAACTTGGTAGACAAATTAAGTACCTAGGGTCATTAACTTGGACCTAGATACTTAAGTGGATTTCTCGAACGTTGATAATGTGAAAATGGTCAAAAAGTCAAATCGACTTGAAAGTCAAAGTGCCTTGGATCGAACAGGTCAGCCAATCGGCTGGACCAGCCGATCGAACAGCCTAGCCGTTCCATTACCACCCTATAAATAGTAGTTCTTGCTTCATTTGTACATTTACACACTTCGATCGAACAAGAACTCTCTCATCCGATACACTGTTTTTCACTAATTATTTGATTCTCTTTGCAACATATCATTGATTTGTTGGTTTGCTCATCATATTCAATGGCAAAGGTATGTGTTTCATCTTCAAATCTTTAAAAATTCTTACTGTTCTTCATGTTCTTCATCTGTCGAACCTATAATCTCAGATTTAGGAAGATTTAGGAACTGTTGATGAAATCTGGTTATAGGGTTTTGATTGCAATGACAAGATCTACATGTTCACCGTTTCAATTTTTGAAAAATCATGCTTGAACTTGATAGATCTGAGATTAGGCGGATAAGGTAGTCGGTGGCTTTTTCATGAAATTACTCACTGTTTAGGATGTTTTAGGTAGAAATAAGCATAGGGTTTTGATCGCGACATCATTAGGATTATAGATCTATGCTTAATTTGTGTATTTGATGATAAAATTTTTGAAGCATCTGATAGTGTGTTCTTAGCCGATTCTGTGACATTTGCCAGCCGATCGGCTAGACCAGCCGATCGAATAGCAAATTGCTAGCCGATCGGCTAGACCAGCCGATCGAGCAGCAATATAGATCATGTGTTTATGATGTTTAGGATACGTTTACTGTTGATGCCTTGAAATTTGTGCAAAATGTTTGCTATGAAATCCGTGTGTTAGAATCCTTTGTTGAATACTCTTTGATCATAGCATTGCCAGCCGATCGGCTAGACCAGCCGATCGAACAGAAATTGCTAGCCGATCGAACAGCATGACGGAATTGCCAGCCGATCGGCTAGACCAACCGATCGAACAGCAATGTGCCAGCCGATCGGCTGGACCAGCCGATCGAATAGGAATTGCTAACCTATTGAAAAGCATATGCTAGTCAATCGAGCAGCATTACTTGTTGAAGGGATAGTTTTCTTTCTTCACCTAGATTTATGTGCATAAGTTTGCCAGCCGATCGAAGAGCATTTGCTAGCCGATCGGACACCATTTGTAAGAACTTCTTTGACATGAATTGCCAGCCGATCGGCTAGTCCAGCCGATCGAACAGGCATTGTCACTCTATTCATTTCCAGCCGATCGAACAGTAATGCTTCTCGATCGGACAGGCCAGTCGATTCTGTAGTGTTATCACATAGAAATTTCAAGTGTTAGAAAATTTTTCAAAATTTTCATCCTTATGCCTTTATTCTTGTTCAGGTGATTTATTCTGAGTATTCTTACAGGGACGAGGAAAAGAAAAGGACAAGGGTCATAATATACCTTGTGCACTTGATACTGAATCGACAGCTGGTATTGTTGTAGAAAAGATGGCAACATTCTTGAGAGAGAGCAGAATTGCTAAAGCGATGTCGGATAAAACTGTGGTTTATGAATCACATGTTAGAGCATTCTGGGATACAACAAGGTTTGATGAAACAGATAAAAAGATTCATGCTGTATTAAGAAAGAAGGACAAAAATGGAAAAGATATAGACGTTGAGATTGAATTCAGTGTTGCAGATGTTAGAAGGGTTCTTGATCTACAAGATTCTGATGATGATCCGACAATCATGTCAGAACGTCTTGTAAAAGGTTTGTGGTGCAGAATGGGTTTCACGGGGTACATAAATGGAAAGATGTACAAAAGAAGCTTCTCCAAAGCATATAGGTACTTGATGCATTGTATGATGCATTCTTTGGGTTATAGAAAGGGTGCCTATGATGAGGTTGCTGATTATATCAGGAACATCATAGCAAGCTTGGTGTTGAACAAAAAGTACAACATTTCTCAAGTAATTTTTGAGTATATGAAGGAAAATTGCCAAGCTAGAGGAGACAACTACATCATGTATCCTAGATTCATCATGATGATTTTAAATGACAAAATCAAAGATCTTCCAAAAGACAGTGATGATGTGATGGAGATAAGCATTGTAAATAAGGTCACAATTGGAAGAATTACAAAAGATAAGGATGTGAAAACCAAGTAGATGATTTGCAGAATAAAAGATAAAGAATATGTTGCTCCTGAAAACGATAAGTGGAGACATGATGATAGTAATTCTGGCAATGAAGACTCAAAGATGAATGAGTTGGTTGAGAAAAAGACTAGGTGGTGGTTCGTTAGAGATGGAAAAAGGAAAAGGACACCTAAGTCATCCCCTGCAGTTGTTATTCCGAAAGATGGAGAAAAGGGGTCTTCTGGAGAGCCGCAGCAGAAGCTAGTGGATGAGACAGTTGTAGAGCCATCTGTGGTGATTGAACAAGGTGCTGAGTTGTTAAAGCAAACTTTGAAAAGCTATTTGAAAAATGTAACAATTGTGCTTGTAATCATTGTAAACAGTTCAATTATCAATAAAATAATGTAATTTGATCCCAATGTTTGTTTCATTATGTTTCACAATTTTCATGTTTTGACTCTTATTCAATTCCAAACTCTACATCGCTTTCTGGAGAGTTATACGCTAACTAGTGCGTAAACGTACTCAGTTTAATGCGACAAATACTCCGGAACATCAACATATACTCAACGTACCTTAAATAACCTTTACATAACTTAGAAATAAGTTTTGAAGGCTTTGGTATAGCAAAAACAAGTTAATTCGCTTACAGGGACTAAACTTGACAAACTGCGAAAGTATGCCAATTTGAACTGTAACGAACATTCTGGGACATGTCCATAAGTTAAACATACCATAAATATCCTTTACATAGCTTAGAAATAGGCTTTGAGAGGTTTGGTATGCTATAACAAACTTTTGGATCATTCAGGGACTAAAAGTGTCAAAAAGTGCCTAAGTTTGCACTTTCGCGCATAACTTACGTTCTGAATACATCCGGACATCCAAAAATTTATGTAAGCATCCTTATATTATGCCTTAGTGTTTGGCATGAGAAAAATCCATTCGTCGCGTCATTTGGATCGTCTTTCACGCTTATGCGCATTTCGTCGTAATTAAGCGAACATCGCGATCGTACGGCCAAACGAACCGACATCCGACATATTTTTGGGCATGTTTCATATCCCCAATGTTTAGGCATCATTTTAGGGCCTTAAAGATGGCTTTACAGGTCTTAGAAGGGCTGGAAATAGCTTAAACACGCAACAGGGACCAAAAGTGTAAATTCTGCAAGTGGTGCAGATCAGAGAGGGCCAGGCGGCCCGCGTGAGTTTTGCCCAAATGTGAGGCGGGCCGCGTGGGGATGTCTGACAGAAAGATTTTGCATTAAATGCAGAATCTGGCCTTTCGTTCGATCAAAGGGCGATGCCTTTTCACCCAAATGAAGGGCCAAGGGCCAAGTTCAGTGTATTTAACCCCTGGACACATGTACGCACGAGATCAAGGCACGATATTCGATAAAACGATCCTAACGGTTCCACTTTTCCTATAAATACCCCCCCCCTTTAGTGTAAAAATCACAAAATCAGATCTTGAAGCTCTAAGTTGAAACCATTGTTTCATACCTGAGCTATTTGATCTTGATTTGCACTCGGGGACCCTCCGTAAGTCTTCTTTCGCTCTTTTATTCGCTTTTCGAGTCCGAAAGTCAACGTTTAGTTGACTTTCTGCATTGACCAGCTTATGGTCGATGCGAAGTTCATGGAACTTCATAACGTGAGCGTGATCACGATGGTCATGGTCCGTCGTGACCATACCTACTGATCACCACGTTATCTAGGCTCAGTGACGAGTCGTAGTTTCGGCCAAAATGTGCATTCTTGCATATTTTGTAACCAAACTACTCGTGAGCATCAAAGCCGTTTGTTTTGATGTCAAACCTGTTTTCAAACTTAGTTAAGCATGTTCTAACATGCTTAGCTCGTCACGTTTAGTATAGTTCTTATATAGGGTCGTAAGGTAAGCGATCTAAACCATCGCTTATACTTCCGAACCCGACCCATTTGGTCGATCTTTAGGATCCGACCAAACATATTAGGTGACCATAGCTATAACCTTCCGAGGTTATACCTTGTGGTCACGATGTTAGGCGTTCCAGACGCGTTCTACGCGAACGACGCGTAAGGTGGCATAAGCTACCTAAACGGGTCGTGATGGACCGTAAGCACTTAGGTTAAGTTTCATTTTAGTATGTAGGCTTTGTTAAACCATATTACACGAGTCTCCATACTCGTTTGGTTTTCGAATCCGCGTACTGTCCGATCCTTCCGATTTGGTCCGGTATATTAACATAAGCTACCTATTAGGTGCCGTTTGATATCCCGTGATCTTTAGCATTATCTGGTTATTATACAAGGAACTCAAAGCAATCTCAGGTGAGTACATAGAACCCCATCTTTTACTGTTTTCCAAACTGTTTTGGGGTGAAACACATGTGCCTATCTGTTACTTTCATGCTTTCCATGTTTTCACATCGTATATCTGCTATGCTCATTAGTACATTATAGTACATGATTTCATTACATTTTATGCTATGTATGCCCATTGTGTGCGTACTTAGTACATTGATTTACACAACATTTTTGCTGCATATGTTTACTCAGCATATGGGCACATCGATTTACATGAACATTTCTGTTGCATATGTTTACTCAGCATATAGACACATTGATTTACATGAACATTTCTGTTGCATATGTTTACTCAGCATATGGACACATTGATTTACATGAACATTTCTGCTTCGTATGTTTACTTAGCATACTTAGTACAATTGTTTACATCACATGCCTTCATTTTGTTATGACATTTGGGTTGTTTAACATGGGACAATACATTCATTAAAACTAGCTACGCCGTTCGTTAGTAGGTAGTGGTACCATAGGAATTGACAACTCCCATTCCTGAAGTCCTGGGCTTGATAGGACTGGAAGGAATGATCGAATTCGATATACATAACTTAGATAAACCTTTAATTTGTTTAAGGGTTTATCGCCGCAGTCTCAAGGCTTGGATGTATGCATAGTTTACAATACCGCATAAATGTTAATATCAATAGAGCATGCATTTTCCGCAGAACATAACGTTGATTTAAACTACGTTTTACTTCAACGTCTTGTTTTGTGCATATGGTTTAAGTTGATACATTTCGCTTACCATACATGATACATTTTGGGATGCACATTACATGATTTACATTGAACATAAACATGTCGACATTGACATACACATTTGGTGGTTTACATTTGAACATAAACATTTGACATGGTTTACAATAACACTTGACATTTGGTTTACACATGAACAATTTACATGGTGGATTGGTTTGGGAAAATGATTTAAGTAACGTGGCGTATGTAATATGATACAAACATGGTGGATACGCCGCTGGTACTTCCTATATATAAATGTTTGTATAATGTTACATATCGTGGCGTTATCTAAGTCATTTCAGTTTAGACACATTACATTTTACATAAATAACATATTCTTCACAAGACATTATTTTCACAAACAACTTATCTTATCCAACTCATTTTACTTGGTTATTCGTTTAACCTTGCACTTATCTATACATATCGTTTGATGTTATCGTTTTTCAAATGATTTACAAAGCAAAACAAATTACAAGGTTCATGACTGACTGTTATTAAACATTCTTTAAAACTCAAGTCATGAACCCCATTTTCACGAAAAATATGTATCTCACAGGCATTTTTATGCTGACGTACCTACTTTCACATGTGTTTTCAGGAGCTATTCCATAGGACGATGATCATGATTCTAGGGCGGACCTGTGCCTTAGAGCCTAAAAATGAAGTTTGAACTAGCTTAATTATGTTTTGAATATCCGTACTCTCTTTTCAAGACAATGTAACACCTTTGTTTATAAATAAAATACAACTTGAATGCCATGGTTATGAAACAATTTAATTCTATCCACGACACTCCCCGGCGTTTCCGCCGCGGTTGCATGTTACACGCGGCCGGGGTGTGACAGAAGAGTTGGTATCAGAGCCATTGGTTATAGGGAATTAGGTTATTAGTAATGCTTTGACCTAGACTATAACATTAGGACCCTAACACAAGTTATCTTGTGTTTAGAGTTTAAAACATGCACATCACCTATCCTTAGGTGATAACCACAACGGGAACTTCGGTTCCGAATCCGCTTTGAAAATTAATCATCTGTTCTAGAATGATTGATTACTAGGTTTTGAACCCTCTATTATAAGGTTTTGAACCCCTTTGGATTTTCAAAAAAATCCCGTCAAAGTGTTGGGTTAATAGTGTGAACACGTGCGAACTGGAAGGGTGAATGCCTGTACCCTGAGTTTTCTGTCTAAGGCTAGAGTGTTCGTACAAATCCACATAATCGGACCAGTCACTCTTACCTGGGAACTCTTGGGGTGAGTGTTCACTTATAGGCGAGCATGTCTTCGCGATACACTAATTCTGACCCATTTACTTTGACTAGACATTTCACGTCGCTTATTTACTTTGCGATGCATAACCGCCATCTTTGCTTTTGATTGCTTTTGCTTCATCTCATTCTCTTCACCCAATCATCTCACTCGTTTCATTTCATGTTTTTCTCTTCTAGAATGCCTCCTCGACGTGACAACCAGATAGCTACTGCTGAGCTGGCGGAGATTATTGCGCAGCAGATGGCTGCTCAATTTCCGAATCTCTTTGCTCAATGGAACCAGGCCAACAACAACAATGGTACATGCAAATACAAGGATTTTAACCAGGCTAAGCCACTCAAGTTTAGCGGTTCTGAAGGAGCAACTGGGCTTCTTCAGTGGTTCGAGAGCATCGAGAACACTTTTCGCCATGTGCAGTGTCCGGATAATCGCAAGGTCGAGTTTTCTTCGAGCGTATTTCAGAAGAGGGCTCTTACGTGGTGGAATGGAGTTATGAGAGATCAAGGTGCAGAAGTTGCTCTAGCTCAGACATGGGCTCAACTGAGAGCTCTTATGATGAGGGAGTTTTGTCCTCGTCATGAACAACGAGCGTTGGAGAAGGAATTTGATGTTTTGAGGCAAGATAGTGGTGAGCACAGGGCTTATACAGATAGGTTTGAGGAGTTGAGTCTTCTTTGCCCAACTATGGTTACCCCACTCGATAAGGCCATCGAAAGGTACATCGACGGTCTACCTGACTCAGTACAAGACATTCTTACTGGTAGCAACCCTACCACACTCCGTCAGGCAATCGAGTTATCAGCGACACTGACTGAGTCGCAGATCCGAAAGAATAAACTACACAGGAAGGGCGACAAGGGCAAGAAACAGTCGGCTGACAAGGAGGATAGTAAGAAAGGTCAGAACAAGAAGGGAAAGGACTCTGGTTCCTCAAGGGGGTCAAGGAAGCGTAAGGCTTCCCAAAATTTTGCTGTGACTGCCCAAGCTAACCAAGCAGCTCCCAACCAGCCTCCAGCGAAGAAACCCTATTCAGGAAGTGCACCTTTGTGCAATCGATGCAACAGTCACCACCAGCCACAATATCAGTGCCGTTTCTGTACTAACTGTGGGAAGTCGGGTCATCTTGCCGATGTTTGTCGGTTTGCTCAGAATAACGCAGTCCAGAACCCTGCTCAACAGGTTGCTCAACAACAGGGTCAGGCTGCACGACCAAACTACCCACCAGGTGCATGTTATAATTGTGGGGATCTGACCCACTACAGAAATCGGTGTCCAAGACTAGTCAACCAGAACCAGAATGCGAACCAGAATCCGGCACCGGCTCGAGGTCGAGTCTTTAACATGAATGCACAAGAAGCACAAGCAGACAACGAGGTGGTGAACGGTACGTTCTTTATTAATAATCAGCCAGCATCTGTTCTTTTTGATTCGGGTGCCGACAAGAGCTTTGTGTCATTGTCTTTTGAGACAATGCTTCGCGTGTCTAGAACGAAACTAGGTAAACCTTTGACAGTAGAGGTTGCCAGTGGTGAACCCATTGTTCTTAATTCTGTTCTACGCAACTGCCAGTTGAATCTTAACGACCATATTTTTCCTATTGACCTCACGCCAATGCAACTTGGAAGCTTCGACGTTATAGTGGGAATGGATTGGTTATCCAAGCATCGCGCAGAGATAGTTTGTTCTGAGAAGATTGTTCGTGTGCCGCTGTCTACAGGCGAGATCCTACAGGTTCGTGGTGAGAAGCCTGCCGGTGGTCTCAAACTCATGTCCTGTTTTAAAGCACGGAAGTATCTGCGAAAGCACTATGTAGCCTTTTTAGCACATGTTACAGCAGATAAGGGCAAGGGTAAGTCTATTTCAGATATTCCTATCGTTCGGGATTATTCCGAAGTATTCCCTGAAGACTTACCTGGTCTACCTCCAGCACGCCAAGTCGAGTTCCGTATTGATCTCGTACCTGGTGCAAATCCCGTTGCTAGAGCTCCATACCGTCTTGCACCGTCAGAGATGCAAGAATTATCTAAACAGCTGCAGGAACTCTCCGACAAAGGTTTTATCCGTCCTAGCTTTTCACCCTGGGGTGCTCCCGTTCTCTTTGTAAAGAAGAAGGATGGATCTTTTAGGATGTGTATCGATTATCGTGAGCTTAACAAGCTTACCATCAAAAATCGATATCCCCTACCTCGCATTGATGATCTCTTCGATCAATTACAAGGCGCATCTTACTTTTCAAAGATTGATCTACGATCTGGATATCATCAGCTTCGTGTACATGAAGAAGACATTCCCAAGACAGCGTTCCGTACTCGTTATGGACATTATGAGTTCACAGTCATGCCATTCGGTTTGACTAATGCTCCTGCTGTTTTCATGGACTTAATGAATAGGGTCTGCAAGCCTTATTTAGATAAGTTCATCATCGTTTTCATTGACGACATTTTGATATATTCTAAGACGCGAGCTGATCATGAGCAACATCTTCGTCTTACATTAGAACTCCTAAAGAAAGAACAACTTTTCGCCAAATTCTCCAAGTGTGAATTCTGGCTTAAAGAGGTTCAATTTTTAGGACATATTGTCAACGAACAAGGTATTCATGTAGATCCCTCCAAGATCAGCGCGATTAAAGATTGGGATACTCCTACTACCCCTACTGAAGTTCGTTCTTTTCTTGGTCTAGCGGGTTATTACCGCCGCTTCATAGAAAATTTCTCGAAGATTGCAGTTCCTCTAACTGCTCTAACTCAGAAGAACAAGCCATTTGATTGGGGAGTCAAACAAGAGGAAGCGTTTCAGACTTTGAAACAAAAGCTTTGCGACGCACCTGTCCTAACATTGCCTGAGGGCAACGATGATTTCGTCGTTTATTGCGACGCATCTAAATTGGGACTTGGCTGCGTCCTGATGCAAAGAAACAAAGTCGTAGCATACGCATCAAGGCAGTTGAAGATACATGAGAAAAACTACACCACTCATGATCTTGAGTTGGGTGCAGTTGTCTTCGCTCTTAAGATTTGGAGGCACTACTTGTACGGTACAAAATGTGTGGTTTTCACAGACCACAAAAGTCTTCAACACATCTTCAATCAGAAAGAACTTAACATGAGGCAAAGACGTTGGGTTGAACTTCTAAACGACTACGACTGCGAAATTCGCTACCATCCTGGTAAGGCGAATGTCGTAGCAGATGCATTGAGTCGCAAGGAACGTATTAAGCTTCATTGTGTACGTGTCCAATCTATTATTCAAACCGATATCCAAGCCCGTATTTCTCAGGCTCAACAAGCTTGTGTTTCACAAGGTTTAATGGATAAGGAATTTCCTTATCACATAACACCTGCTCTTGAACTGAAAGGCAATGGATCGTACTATTTCATGGACCGTTTGTGGGTCCCAAGCCAAGATGATCTTCGTACCTTGCTTATGGATGAAGCCCATAAGTCTCGTTATTCCATTCATCCTGGCTCAGATAAGATGTATAAGGATCTTCGTATTCAGTATTGGTGGCCTGGTATGAAGAAAGACATTGCCTTATACGTATCAAAATGCCTTACTTGTCTTAAGGTTAAGGCTGAACATCAGCGTCCTTCCGGATTATTAGAGCAACCGGAGATCCCAGTTTGGAAATGGGAAAACATTACTATGGATCTCATTACTAAACTTCCGCGCACAAAGAAAGGTCACGATGCCATCTGGGTAGTCGTGGATCGTCTTACCAAGTCAGCGCATTTCTTACCAATCCGTGAGGATTTTTCGGCTGACAAACTTGCTCAAATCTACGTGGATGAAATTGTAGCACGACATGGTGTTCCTTTGAACATCATTTCTGACAGAGATGCTCGTTTCACTTCTCATTTTTGGAGAACCATGCAATCTGCTATGGGGTCTCAACTCAATTTGAGCACAGCTTATCATCCGCAAACGGATGGTCAATCTGAAAGAACAATCCAGACACTGGAGGATATGCTTAGAGCTTGTGTGATCGACTTTGGTGGTAGTTGGGATTCACATCTTCCATTGATTGAATTCTCCTACAACAACAGTTATCACTCCAGCATCAACATGGCTCCTTTCGAGGCTCTCTATGGTCGAAAATGTCGTTCACCAGTCTGCTGGAATGAGATTGGCGAGGCTCAGCTTACTGGACCTGCCCTCATTTTAGAGACAACAGAAAAGGTAAAGAAAGTTCGTGATAACCTTCAGACAGCTAGAAGCCGTCAAAAGAGTTACGCGGACCTAAAACGCAAACCCTTGGATTTTCAAGTCGGTGATCGTGTATTACTTAAGGTCTCACCTTGGAAAGGTGTGATCAGATTCGGAAAGAAAGGAAAACTTGCACCTAGATATGTTGGACCATTCAAGATCGTCGAAAGAATCGGTAAGATAGCCTACAGACTTGAGTTACCTCCTGAACTGGGAAATGTTCATCCAACCTTTCACGTATCCAATCTCAAGAGGTGTTTAGCCGATGAGAACCTCCACATACCGCTTGATGAAATTCGTGTTGATAAAACACTGAAATTTGTTGAGAAACCGGTAGAAATCATGGAACGTGAAGTCAAGTGGCTCAAACGCAAGCGCATTCCTTTGGTCAAGGTTCGTTGGGAATCTAAACGTGGACCCGAGTTCACTTGGGAATGTGAAGACCAAATGAAGGAAAAATATCCGCATCTTTTTCCATCAGTTTCCTCTAAATAAATTTCGGGACGAAATTTCCACAAGTAGGGGAGACTGTAACAATTGTGCTTGTAATCATTGTAAACAGTTCAATTATCAATAAAATAATGTAATTTGATCCCAATGTTTGTTTCATTATGTTTCACAATTTTCATGTTTTGACTCTTATTCAATTCCAAACTCTACATCGCTTTCTGGAGAGTTATACGCTAACTAGTGCGTAAACGTACTCAGTTTAATGCGACAAATACTCCGGAACATCAACATATACTCAACGTACCTTAAATAACCTTTACATAACTTAGAAATAAGTTTTGAAGGCTTTGGTATAGCAAAAACAAGTTAATTCGCTTACAGGGACTAAACTTGACAAACTGCGAAAGTATGCCAATTTGAACTGTAACGAACATTCCGGGACATGTCCATAAGTTAAACATACCATAAATATCCTTTACATAGCTTAGAAATAGGCTTTGAGAGGTTTGGTATGCTAAAACAAACTTTTGGATCATTCAGGGACTAAAAGTGTCAAAAAGTGCCTAAGTTTGCACTTTCGCGCATAACTTACGTTCTGAATACATCCGGACATCCAAAAATTTATGTAAGCATCCTTATATTATGCCTTAGTGTTTGGCATGAGAAAAATCCATTCGTCGCGTCATTTGGATCGTCTTTCACGCTTATGCGCATTTCGTCGTAATTAAGCGAACATCGCGATCGTACGGCCAAACGAACCGACATCCGACATATTTTTGGGCATGTTTCATATCCCTGATGTTTAGGCATCATTTTAGGGCCTTAAAGATGGCTTTACAGGTCTTAGAAGGGCTGGAAATAGCTTAAACACGCAACAGGGACCATAAGTGTAAATTCTGCAAGTGGTGCAGATCAGAGAGGGCCAGGCGGCCCGCGTGAGTTTTGCCCAAATGTGAGGCGGGCCGCGTGGGGATGTCTGACAGAAAGATTTTGCATTAAATGCAGAATCTGGCCTTTCGTTCGATCAAAGGGCGATGCCTTTTCACCCAAATGAAGGGCCAAGGGCCAAGTTCAGTGTATTTAACCCCTGGACACATGTACGCACGAGATCAAGGCACGATATTCGATAAAACGATCCTAACGGTTCCACTTTTCCTATAAATACCCCCCCCCTTTAGTGTAAAAATCACAAAATCAGATCTTGAAGCTCTAAGTTGAAACCATTGTTTCATACCTGAGCTATTTGATCTTGATTTGCACTCGGGGACCCTCCGTAAGTCTTCTTTCGCTCTTTTATTCGCTTTTCGAGTCCGAAAGTCAACGTTTAGTTGACTTTCTGCATTGACCAGCTTATGGTCGATGCGAAGTTCATGGAACTTCATAACGTGAGCGTGATCACGATGGTCATGGTCCGTAGTGACCATACCTACTGATCACCACGTTATCTAGGCTCAGTGACGAGTCGTAGTTTCGGCCAAAATGTGCATTCTTGCATATTTTGTAACCAAACTACTCGTGAGCATCAAAGCCGTTTGTTTTGATGTCAAACCTGTTTTCAAACTTAGTTAAGCATGTTCTAACATGCTTAGCTCGTCACGTTTAGTATAGTGCTTATATAGGGTCGTAAGGTAAGCGATCTAAACCATCGCTTATACTTCCGAACCCGACCCATTTGGTCGATCTTTAGGATCCGACCAAACATATTAGGTGACCATAGCTATAACCTTCCGAGGTTATACCTTGTGGTCACGATGTTAGGCGTTCCAGACGCGTTCTACGCGAACGACGCGTAAGGTGGCATAAGCTACCTAAACGGGTCGTGATGGACCGTAAGCACTTAGGTTAAGTTTCATTTTAGTATGTAGGCTTTGTTAAACCATATTACACGAGTCTCCATACTCGTTTGGTTTTCGAATCCGCGTACTGTCCGATCCTTCCGATTTGGTCCGGTATATTAACATAAGTTACCTATTAGGTGCCGTTTGATATCCCGTGATCTTTAGCATTATCTGGTTATTATACAAGGAACTCAAAGCAATCTCAGGTGAGTACATAGAACCCCATCTTTTACTGTTTTCCAAACTGTTTTGGGGTGAAACACATGTGCCTATCTGTTACTTTCATGCTTTCCATGTTTTCACATCGTATATCTGCTATGCTCATTAGTACATTATAGTACATGATTTCATTACATTTTATGCTATGTATGCCCATTGTGTGCGTACTTAGTACATTGATTTACACAACATTTTTGCTGCATATGTTTACTCAGCATATGGGCACATCGATTTACATGAACATTTCTGTTGCATATGTTTACTCAGCATATGGACACATTGATTTACATGAACATTTCTGTTGCATATGTTTACTCAGCATATGGACACATTGATTTATATGAACATTTCTGCTTCGTATGTTTACTTAGCATACTTAGTACAATTGTTTACATCACATGCCTTCATTTTGTTATGACATTTGGGTTGTTTAACATGGGACAATACATTCATTAACACTAGCTACGCCGTTCATTAGTAGGTAGTGGTACCATAGGAATTGACAACTCCCATTCCGGAAGTCCTGGGCTTGATAGGACTGGAAGGAATGACCGAATTCGATATACATAACTTAGATAAACCTTTAATTTGTTTAAGGGTTTATCGCCGCAGTCTCAAGGCTTGGATGTATGCATAGTTTACAATACCGCATAAATGTTAATATCAATAGAGCATGCATTTTCCGCAGAACATAACGTTGATTTAAACTACGTTTTACTTCAACGTCTTGTTTTGTGCATATGGTTTAAGTTGATACATTTCGCTTACCATACATGATACATTTTGGGATGCACATTACATGATTTACATTGAACATAAACATGTCGACATTGACATACACATTTGGTGGTTTACATTTGAACATAAACATTTGACATGGTTTACAATAACACTTGACATTTGGTTTACACATGAACAATTTACATGGTGGATTGGTTTGGGAAAATGATTTAAGTAACGTGGCGTATGTAATATGATACAAACATGGTGGATACGCCGCTGGTACTTCCTATATATAAATGTTTGTATAATGTTACATATCGTGGCGTTATCTAAGTCATTTCAGTTTAGACACATTACATTTTACATAAATAACATATTCTTCACAAGACATTATTTTCACAAACAACTTATCTTATCCAACTCATTTTACTTGGTTATTCGTTTAACCTTGCACTTATCTATACATATCGTTTGATGTTATCGTTTTTCAAATGATTTACAAAGCAAAACAAATTACAAGGTTCATGACTGACTGTTATTAAACATTCTTTAAAACTCAAGTCATGAACCCCATTTTCACGAAAACTATGTATCTCACAGGCATTTTTATGCTGACGTACCTACTTTCACATGTGTTTTCAGGAGCTATTCCATAGGACGATGATCATGATTCTAGGGCGGACCTGTGCCTTAGAGCCTAAAAATGAAGTTTGAACTAGCTTAATTATGTTTTGAATATCCGTACTCTCTTTTCAAGACAATGTAACACCTTTGTTTATAAATAAAATACAACTTGTATGCCATGGTTATGAAACAATTTAATTCTGTCCACGACACTCCCCGGCGTTTCCGCCACGGTTGCATGTTACACGCGGCCGGGGTGTGACAAAAAAGAACGAAGAGATTGCAGCACAACAAGCTCAAGGAACAAGTGTCCATGCTGAAAAGATTACAAGGGTAGAACCAGAAACAAAAGATCAAAGTGGTTCAAGTGATGGAGATTCTGAAGCTACTCAATCTGAGTCTGAACTAATTCCTGAAACTCTTGGTAGAGGAAAAGCTAAATTGAAGAAAAGACCTTCAAAGAAACAAAAGGGATCTGATGAAGAAGATTCTTCGTATGATCCTGAAAAGTCAAAGAAGCAAAGAAAGAAATGAAAGGCAGCTCCGGTTGGTGTAATTCCCAGAAATGTCAGATCAAAGAAATCAGGAGCTGAGTCACAAAAGGATAAAGAAGGAAAGAAAGTTCAACATGTACAGAAAGAAAAGCTTCCAAGTGTTGATATTCCAAAAGAACCAGAGGTGAAATCAAAAGAAGTCCCAGTTGTTGAAACAGAAAAGAAGACAGGTGATGATGATTACGTCGAGATCACATGCTTCAAAGCTGCCAGTCCTAAACCTGTACAACAAAATATTCCTGGTTCATCGCATCAGAAAGAAGAAGATTTCAACTTTGATTTTGATAATATTGGTCCTGCTACTGGTATTTTCTCAGAAGATCTTCCTGGAGAAAGCGATATGTTCAATGATAAAGCTGTCAAAGAGCTAATTCAAAGAGTTAACAAGTTGGAGAAAGAAAAAGGCAAAGCTGAGGAGGAACGTGATATGCTGAGAAGTCAAATTGATGATTTGATGGAAGCTCACAATTAAATAGTTGCAGCATTGGTTGAAAAGGAGAAAAGAATGAACCAGATGAAGGATGATGTCGAGGGTAATTCTAAAGTGTTTGATTCATTAACACATGAGATTTCTTCTTTGAATGCCAAGATAAAGGATCTGGAGAATGTGAACCAAACATTAAATCAGCTTCTCAATGAGATGAGTGAAGCTTCTTCTAATGAAATGAAGGCAATGAAGTTAGAGATGGAGGCTATGAAAGCTGATAAAGTAATGAAAGATAAACAACTTCAGATGCTGGTTGCTGTAGTTGAAAGTCACTTAAAGTTGAACATTCATGCTGCTTTTGACGAAATTGATGTGATAAGAGCAAATGAAAGGAGATTGGAACGTGAACGTCAAATGGCTGAAGAAGCAAACCTAAAGAACAAAGGAATAGTTGAAGAGGTTGAGGTAGTTGATGCATCTTCGACTCAACCAGATGTTGGAGGTTCTTCTTTGCAACCAGATGTTGAAATAATTGAAGTTGTTGAGGAACAAGAACAAGAAGTTGTTGAAGATGATCAAGAGATGGTTGAAGCTGAAGCTGAAGATCCTAATGAACCAGAATATTTGATTGTTGGTGAGCCCATTGAGCCTATTATTGTTGAAAATGTTCTTCGAAGAGTTGAAATTATTCAAAGAAGAAGAAGAGCAAGGGAAGTACTATTGCTGGAGTATACAACTGACAAATTTGTGTTAGTTGGCAATGCTTATCCTGTGCCATACAATTCAAAAGAAGTGGCAAAGTTGTTAAAGTTTCTTGATCGAAAAAGGAAGGGAAGGATAGCTCGTGGTGAGATTGTGGATGAAGAATCTGATATAGAAATGTTTGGAGATGAAGAAGAGGAGGATGAAGATAAGGAAGATGAAGAAAATGAAGATAAATCAGATGATAAAGATGATGACAAATCTGATAAAGATCACAAAGACGATGATGACAATGATCAAGGTGCTTCGGGTTTATTAATCAGAGATCAAAATGTTCAAGAAAGAGTGGATGAGTTGATGAATAATGAAATAAATGAGCAGGAGGATGAAGTTGAATATGAAGCATCATCGTCTGGAAAACAACCTGTTGATCAGGTACTTCTTTCTAACCCTACTGTCATTTATTTATCTGGTAAACAACAAGGAGAGGTAGAGGTTAGAAGAACACGGGCTGAAATGCTAGAGGAATTAGGCTTGGAAGATGGAAAATTTAAATTCGACATTGAAGATGAAATTCCTCATTCACCCGCAAAAGATTTTGAGCCTAGATACCCTCATGAAGCTGATCATTATGATGAAGTGATTGTTGAAAGCGCGTCTGATTCAGAGGAAGATAGGGTAGATTTTCATTATGAAGGGGAAGATGTTGCATTCCCTACGTTTACTGAAATGTTTCAAGATAAGAATGAAGATGAGCTAAGAAGAAAGATTGAAGAAAGAATTTCTACAACAGATATTCCTGAACCGGTTCCTAGAGAGATTACAGTAGAAGAAAGAAAAAGATGGTTCAAGAATATGCCAAAAGAAAGAAAGACTCTCAGGGCTATTCAATACTTCACACATAGCAAAAATCTTTCTTGGGGAGATATTCTATCTTGGGGTTATTTGGAAGATTTGAAAGTTTATGCAATCAGAAGGGAGCAGGGTGTGCAGTACTTTGAATTCTTAGCTGATATAGCTACTTTAACTTGGTGGGACGTAGATGAGTTGGTGGTAACAAAGAATATTAAACAATACTACTACGGTCCAGAAGTTCGAGAGCATGATCAGGATTTGTGGGATTACATCAAATTGCAAGCAAAGAACAATTATCCAGATTGGAAACCACAAGTTCCAAAGCAGATTGTTACTTACTTGGAGAGCGGAGAGAAAGACATTACGTTGGATGTAAAGCCTCCAAGATGTTTGAAAAATATGCCTCTTAGAGCCATTGAACAAGATTTCTACGATCCATTTCAAGCTTGGCTATACAATCCCTCTACAGCTGAAGCAGTTATTTCTTTGTATGACAAGACCACTGGAGAAGGTCGAAGAATAAGTATCTTGGATCCTATGTGGCTGGTAAATTGTTCGAAGAAAGATATAGATTGTCTGTTTGTCAACAAGATAATCTATGATAAGAAAGACAAAGAGATAACTATGCAGTATCAAGGAGTGGTAGATGTTTGCTTCGCAAAAGAAATCAATTCAGGAAGGAATTGGAAGACGAAATGGAGAGATCTGGAAGTTGATGAGTTCCTAAAAGTTTACAAGCGAAGTCAAAGATCTGAAGCGATAGCTAAAAGAGCTGCTGAGCTGGGAAAAAGAAAAATGGGGTTTGTGCCGCCTATTGATTAAACGCCTATCGAATCTGAAGAAAATAAAATTCCAAAGTGGGATCGAAAGCGTGATGGCGACCCAGAATACCGAAAATGGTGGATAAATGAGGGCAGGCATAAAAGAAAAAGAATGTTAGAAGAACGAGCTGAACAGAGAAGACAAAAGGCTAAAGAAAGAAGACGCAACAGGAGGAAATAAAGACTATGTTGGAAGTAACTACAGCCACATCCGTGGGGGAGTCTGTTAGTGCAATAACGTCTGTAGCTTCCGTCAACATGTAGTCATATTTTGTATAGTTGTGTATATATTTTGTATGTTTGTATGTAAAGCAGGACAGAATACGGTGAAGTTTTTGTTAAGTGCTCATGCTGCCAGCCGATCGGCTAGCCCAGCCATATCGGACAGCCCGGCCTATCGAACAGGCTGTTCGATCGGTTAGCATTGTCAGCCGATCGGCTAGCCCAGCCGACCGGCCAGCACTCTCTTATTCTGTCATTGCCTATAAATAGCTGTTAGGTCAGTTTATTTAGAACCTTTTTGACACTTTCACTTTCTAGCTACCTTTTTTGAGTCTGAGTTCTTTCTGGTTCCTGTACACTTTCACATCATTCAATAAAATATTAGACGGTGATTCAGAGTAGAATATTATCTTTGTATATCTACTATGTGATTACATAAATTCCGCGCATTCATCACTTACGATTCAACTACGTTTACGAACAAGAAGATCCCATCCGAGGGACCAACACCTGGATCATAACAGATCACTTGAAACATGTTTGAAAAAGTTTTGTCAGCGGGAAATACTGAGTGAGTTCAATCAGGTTTTATAAAATGACCCTTAGTTATAAAATTACAGCATAAGAGCGATTACAATGGTTTATATCTTATATTTATCTGGCGCCATGTCACAATGGTGACGATGGTCATACCACTATTAGGTCAATGAACCCAAATAGTGATGATTATCCCAAGTAGGTCAATGAACCTAACTGGGAGAAAATTAGTAATGTGCACAATACCCCACTAGCTAGTGATTCAAGATATCCGCGACTTAGTCCCTGTAATTATAACTTTTGAAAATAATTTGGAGTATTGTAAAACAGTTGATAAAAAGAGAATGACTCACATTGCAGATTTAACGAGTAGTGTATAAGCCTACTGATTTAGCCTTGTTTAACCTAATTTTAATAGCAGTGCACACAAACTGGGTTAGTAACTAATACAGCAGTTACGACAATTCACGAGATTAAACCCTCACAACGATTATCAAAGTGCAATACTTAACAACTCAGCGGATTCACAACGAATGACAGAGTATAGTCCGAGTTCGGACAGCACTCAAACATTCAAGTTGAAATCACGAAGAATGAGAAAGTATAAACTCAATTTGAGCAGCACTCAAACAATCGTTGGATACTTACAATCGATCGGATGTTGAATCGTAATAGCGATCGAGTTATTACCCTGATTGCGGCAGCGATTCGTGAATCGTGTGTGTTGTTGGACTGTTCCTACGATAACTCAGCGTACGTTTGGAATTTTTACGTCGTTTCAGTGTCAGAATTCAAGTCCCAAGGCCCTCTATTTATACCTGAAATTTGCACCTCCCGCGTATCGCGGAAGAATCCGTGGCACTTGCCGCGTATCGCCTGGGGTGTCCATTTAGGGTAGGGTAGGTTAGTCACTGGTATAGGCCTGATGAGTCGACAGTTTAAGAATTCTCAATTTAGACAACGTGTTCGGAGGATAATTATCAATTAGGGTTTAACCCCCCTTGAGTTTTAGGGGCCCTGATCCTAATTCTGATTGTTATGAAAATTTTAGGGTTTATGCAGAATTACTTGGGTTTCTCAATTAGGGTTTCCTTACTAGACAATTAGCATAATAAGTATTGATTTTTAGTGAGAGTTGTTACATCCTTCCCACCTTAAGGAAAATCTCGTCCTCGAGATTTACTGGAATAGATGAGGGTATTTTCGCTTCATCTCTGATTCTAGCTCCCAAGTGTACTTCGGTCCTCTCTTTGAATTCCACTTGACCTTGACCAATACTAGTCGTTTGTGCTTGAGAAACTTGACTTTTCTATCTTCTATCTGTAGTGGTTTTTCTACAAATTTTAACTTTTCATTTACCTCTATATCTTGAAGCGGTACTACCAGGGATTCGTCTGATAAACATTTCTTGAGATTGGATATATGAAATACATCATGTACTCCAACTAGTTCCTCTGGTAGTTGTAAATGTTAAGCAATGGTCCTATTCGTTGTATTACTGGAAATGGTCCTACGTACCTTGGACTTAGCTTTCCTTTCTTACCGAATCTAACAACTCTTTTCCAAGGAGATACTTTCAATAGCATTTTGTCTCCAACTTGAAACTCCAACAGCTTTTGTCTATTATATAATTCTTCTAGCGATCTCTAGCCGTCTTCAGCCTTTCCTTCGTGATACTGAATATCACAGTCGTAGTCACTTAGGATTTTCATCCATTTCCTTTGCCTCATGTTTAATTCTTTTTCCTCAAATATATCTTAAATTCTTATGACCCGTATAGACAATAAACTTACTTCCATACAGATAATGTCTCCAAATCTTAAGGGAAAAATTATGGTTCCTAATTCTAAGTCATGAGTGGTATAGTTTTCTTCGTGCTTTTTCAATTTTCTTGATGCATACGCAATTACCTTTTTGTGTTGCATTAACACACATTCAAATCCTAGCTTTGAAGCATCACTATATACTTTAAAATCTTCTGTTCCTTCTGGTAAGATTAGGATTGGGGTATTTGTTAATTTATGCTTTAAGATCCTAAAGGCTTCTTCTTGTTTAGGTCCTCATTCAAACTTAACTGTTTTACAGGTTAGTTTAGTTAATGATATAGCTATCTTGGAAAAATCCTTAATAAACCGTCTATAGTATCCGGCTAAACCTACAAAACTCCTAATTTCCATTGCGTATTGCGGAACCTTTCATTTGGTAATTACTGCTATCTTATTAGGATCTACGTGAATACCTTCATGATTCACCATATGACCTAGAAATTGCACCTCTGGCAGCCAAAATTCACAATTCGAGAATTTGGCGAAAAGCTCTCTTTTCTTAACAAAGTTAAGAGTGCATGCAAGTGCTGATAATGTTTTTCCTGACTTTTGGCATAAATAAGTATATCGTCGATGAAGATAATTACAAATTTATCCAATTATGGTTTACAGATCCTATTCATTTTGTCCATGAATGCTGCAAGTGCATTCGTTAATCCGAAGGGCATGACTGTAAACTTGTAATGACCATACCTAGTTCTGAAAGCAGTTTTAGGTATGTCTTCCACTTGTACTTTCAATTGATGATATCCGGAACGTAGGTATATCTTAGAAAAATATCTAGCTCCTTGAAGTTGATCGAAAAGATCATGGGTATCGATTCTTAATTGCAACCTTATTCAATTCTCTATACTCAATACACATTCTCATCGGACCATCCTTTTTCTTAATGAACAACACTGGTGCCCCCTCCCACGGGGATAAACTAGGTTGTATGAAACCTTTACTTAATAATTCATCTAATTGATTCTTCATTTTTAATAGTTCTGTGGGTGCTAACCGATAAGGTGCCTTGGCTATCGGTGTAGTTTCTGGAATTAGATGAATCTTAAATTCTACCTCCCTATTTGGTGGTAACCCTGGTAATTCTTCTGGGAATACATCTGGGTATTCTGAAACTACAGAAATTTCCTTAAAGTCTTTATCTTTGGTATTAATGATTACTGAAATCATTTATACTATTCCTTGCTTTTGTTCATAATTAGCAACTTTTATTACTGATATAAACTTTATGGGTTTACCTGGCTTATCTCCTGTAATCATTATTACTTCTCCAGTGGGTGCACAAATTTCTATGGAATTCTTATCACAGATAATTTAAGCATGTTTGTTTACTAACCAATCCATTCCTAACACATCATCAAATTCAACTAATTTCATAGATAATGGGGTTGCAGAAATTTATGACTTAAAGTTCTATTTCTACGTTTTGCAGAACCTTATTTATTTTAACTGAATTCCCATCTGCCGTTTCTACTGTAGAAATTTGCCTAATGCTGGTTAAAGGTAAGTTAAGAGTTTGGCAGAATTAAATATTTATAAAACTTTCGTTTGCACCAGAGTCAAATAATACTTTTGTGTAAACGTTGTAAACTAAAACGTACCAGCTATCACATCTGGAATGAGCTCTGCTTCCTGAGCAGTCAGTTGGAAGGCTCTTACATTCCTTTTTGCTTCTTCTGCAGGTTTAGCTTTATTGTTAGATAGTTTGTTCAGTTTTGGACAATCTGGCCTAAGATGTCCAGCTTCTCCACAGTTGTAGCAGACTGAAAATCTCTTCCTCCTGCAGTCTTCTTCTTGATGCCTCGGAATTTTGCAAAAATTGCAATACCCTTTGCATCTTCCAAAATGCTTTCTTTTGCAAGAATTGCAAAATGGGCTAGTGAAAGATTGCCCATTCCCTCCTTTCTTGAAATTGTTATGGTTACCCGGACGGAATCCTTGGGTAATCTTTTGGGCTATTTCCTTCCTTCTATTTTCTTCTCTTGTCCGTACTAGTTCGTCAGTCAGAGTATTGGCTAAATCCACCGCATCATCAATCGTGCGAGGTTTCGTAGCCTTGACGATATTACGGATTTCAGCAATTAATCCCCAAATATAATGAGAAATAAGTACCGGCTCTGGTGAAGCCAATGTTGGTACTACTCGAGCATACTCGAAAAATGTCGAAGTATACCTTCGACAATCTACATCCACCATCCGGTGGGTTAAAAACTTAGTTGTCATTTGTTCCTTTTCATATTCGGGACAGAATTTTCTTTCTACAAAGCTCTTAAATTCTTCCCAGTTCATAGCATACGCCATCCTTCTTCCTTTTGCTTGTAACACAGTATTCCACCATTCTAGCGCCCCTTCTTTGAAAAGGTTTGACGCGTACATGGCCTGATCATCCTGAGCACATTTACTTATGGCAATTACTGCCTCGGTTTTCTCTAACCAACGCAGTGCCGCAGTCGCTACTTCATTGCCTGCAAACTCAGTGGGTTTACAAGCAAGAAATTCTTTGTAAGCGCAACCAGGCGTTGCAGCTTTCATTTTCTTAGGGGGAGGAGCTTGTCGTGGTTCATTCTCATGATTAGTATGGTTATTGCCTCCGTTTACGCTATTACTGAAGTTATCTTCAGAAATACGTTTGCAAGGAACGATTTGTTGTGGTTCTATTGGATTTTTAACAGCAGCAACGATTGCTGGAATAGCGTTGGCTATCCCTTGAGCAACAATATTTTCTATATCCTGCCTAGTCATATATTGATCCGCCGGTTGTTGCTCAGATTGATTAACCTCATTAACTGGTTCATTATTAGCATTTTCCATCTGATAATATATTTATTAGTATTAATAATAACAATTATACATAAAATAATTATATTAATTTCACAATACGCATATAGCCAAACTTATTGATTTCCATTTATATTTAATAGTATGCATCAGTACACACCATTATCTTACAAAGTTTTATTTTAGGTTATTTTACAGACTAATTTTGACTATTACTATTATACAACCACAGTTCCATAAATCCCCTATCCTTTGTCAGATGATACTCTAGTAATGGCGTTCCCTCTCCTTGTATTTCCAGGAGATCTGTCCCCCAATCTCATGGATCCTATTCCCAGTATCCATTAGTTCTTTGCCAAAGTGGCGGAGTTCAGCCATATTCTCATTACTCATTGGTGGATTTGGTAAAGGTTCTGGATTGAACTGAGAAAAAATCTTATAGGGATTGTTTTGGAACTGTATTTCATTAGTTAACCATTCGTCTATTTGCGAGTGGATCGAAGGATTTGGAATAGATGGTTCTAAGCTCATTGGTAGTTGTGTTTCAAGAAAGTGAATAAAAACATTTTCGTTAACAGGTTTAATAGTATTATAGCTTGTCAATATAAAATCTAGCTCTTCCTGAGATGGTAACCTTTCAATTTGCCTAAAACTTTCCCCTAATTTCCATTTTCTTAGGCTTGGGTTTCTTGAGAGGTAAAGCGTTGAATTCTATAGGTTCTTCTATGTCTGGTATATACCTATTGAAATCTCTGGAAACCTTTATTCTTACTGGGTAGAGATTTAAATTCTGAAGGGCGTCAGACAAGTCACTCATGCTGTTTAGCAAAATACACACAATTACTAAGTTAAAGTTTATAACAAAATTTTATAGAAAAACTTTTAAATATTATTTCATACTGGGTAACTACCAAAACAACTGAAATTTAAACCACACTAGGTTTTATTTGTAAATTTATTTATTTACTGAATAAGGTTTCTAGATGGTAGATAATAAAGGTGCTAAAACTTGGGTCAAACTATTTAAGGATTTGCATTAATCGCTACCTTGGCTAGCATATAAAGATCTGCCCATACTGTACACAATTAGTCAGATAATAAAACACATAATCACAGAATAGCAATTAATAAAAATTAAGTATTTTCTAAATACTTAATTGGCTTAAATTAGTGGTTTGATCAGTGGCTCTGATACCACCTTTTTTTGTCACGGCCCCCGTCCCGGTTTGACCCGTTTCAGGAGCCGCGGGACAGAAATCCTGTGGTATTTAATTTAGGCGACAGCGGAAGTCTTTTAAAACAGGATCTTTCAATATTTTAAACTGCCTGTTTACATAATTTAGGGATAAAACCCCGGTAATTTACAGTCATTTGATTTCACTAGGAAATCTTTTATTTTACAAAACATGTTTCTTTATTTTATCATTAGCCACTTTCTTAAGCTTGTAGTGCTTCACGGCACTTTTCCTGGATCATAACAGATCACCTGAAACATGTTTGAAAAAGGTTTTTTCAGCGGGAAATACTGAGTGAGTTCATTCAGGTTTTATAAAATGACCCTTAGTTATAAAATTACAGCATAAGAGCGATTACAATGGTTTATATCTTATATTTATGTGGCGCCATGTCACAATGGTGACGATGGTCATACCACTATTAGGTCAATGAACCCAAATAGTGATGATTATCCCTAGTAGGTCAATGAACTAACTGGGAGAAAATTAGTAATGTGCACAATACCCCACTAGCCAGTGATTCAAGATATCCACGACTTAGTCCCTGTAATTATAACTTTTGAAAATAATTTGGAGTATTGTAAAACAGTGGATAAAAAGAGAATGACTCACATTGCAGATTTAACGAGCAGTGTATAAGCCTACTGATTTAGCCTTGTTTAACCTAATTTTAATAACAGTGCACACAAACTGGGTTAGTAACTAATACAGCAGTTACGACAATTCACGAGATTAAACCCTCACAACGATTATCAAAGTGCAATACTTAACAACTCAGCGGATTCACAACGAATGACAGAGTATAGTCCGAGTTCGGACAGCACTCAAACATTCAAGTTGAAATCATGACGAATGACAAAGTATAAACTCAATTTGAGCAGTACTCAAACAATCGTTGGATAGTTACAATCGATCGAAAGTTGAATCGTAATAGCGATCGAGTTATTACCCTGATTGCGGCAGCGATTCGTGAATCGTGTGTGTTGTTGGACTGTTCCTACGATAACTCAGCGTACGTTTGGAATTTTTACGTCGTTTCAGTGTCAGAATTCAAGTCCCAAGGCCCTCTATTTATACCCGAAATTTGCACCTCCCGCGTGTCGCGGAAGAATCCGTGGCACTTGCCGCGTATCGCCTGGGGTGTCCATTTAGGGTAGGGTAGGTTAGTCACTGGTATAGGCCTGATGAGTCGACAGTTTAAGAATTCTCAATTTAGACAACGTATTCGGAGGATAATTATCAATTAGGGTTTAACCCCCATTGAGTTTTAGGGGCCCTGATCCTAATTCTGATTGTTATGAAAATTTTAGGGTTTATACAAAATTACTTGGGTTTCTCAATTAGGGTTTCCTTACTAGACAATTAGCATAATAAGTATTGATTTTTAGTGAGAGTTGTTACATCCTTCCCACCTTAAGGAAAATCTCGTCCTCGAGATTTACTGGAATAGATGAGGGTATTTCCGCTTCATCTCTGATTCTAGCTCCCAAGTGTACTTCGGTCCTCTCTTTGAATTCCACTTGACCTTGACCAATACTAGTCGTTTGTGCTTGAGAAACTTGACTTTTCTATCTTCTATCTGTAGTGGTTTTTCTACAAATTTTAACTTTTCATTTACCTCTATATCTTGAAGCGGTACTACAAGGGATTCGTCTGATAAACATTTCTTGAGATTGGATATATGAAATACATCATGTACTCCAACTAGTTCCTCTGGTAGTTGTAAATGATAAGCAATGGTCCTATTCGTTGTATTACTGGAAATGGTCCTACGTACCTTGGACTTAGCTTTCCTTTCTTACCGAATCTAACAACTCCTTTCCAAGGAGATACTTTCAATAGCATTTTGTCACCAACTTGAAACTCCAACAGCTTTTGTCTATTATATAATTCTTCTGGCGATCTCTAGCCGTCTTCAGCCTTTCCTTCGTGCTACTGAATATCACAGTCGTAGCCACTTAGGATTTTCATCCATCTCCTTTGCCTCATGTTTAATTCTTTTTGCTCAAATATATCTTAAATTCTTATGACCTGTATAGACAGTAAACTTACTTCCATACAGATAATGTCTCCAAATCTTAAGGGAAAAATTATGGTTCCTAATTCTAAGTCATGAGTGGTATAGTTTTCTTCGTGCTTTTTCAATTGTCTTGATGCATACGCAATTACCTTTTTGTGTTGCATTAACACACATTAAAATCCTAGCTTTGAAGCATCACTATATACTTTAAAATCTTCTGTTCCTTCTGGTAAAATTAGGATTGGGGTATTTGTTAATTTATGCTTTAAGATCCTAAAGGCTTCTTCTTGTTTATGTCCTCATTCAAACTTAACTGTTTTACAGGTTAGCTTAGTTAATGATATAGCTATCTTGGAAAAATCCTTAATAAACCGTCTATAGTATCCGGCTAAACCTACAAAACTCCTAATTTCCATTGCGTATTGCGGAACCTTTCATTTGGTAATTGCTGCTATCTTATCAGGATCTACGTGAATACCTTCATGATTCACCATATGACCTAGAAATTGCACTTCTGGCAGCCAAAATTCACAATTCGAGAATTTGGCAAAAAGCTTCTCTTTTCTTAACAAAGTTAAGAGTGCATGCAAGTGCTGATAATGTTTTTCCTGACTTTTGGCATAAATAAGTATATCGTCGATGAAGATAATTACAAATTTATCCAATTATGGTTTACAGATCCTATTCATTTTGTCCATGAATGCTGCAAGTGCATTCGTTAATCCGAAGGGCATGACTGTAAACTTGTAATGACCATACCTAGTTCTGAAAGCAGTTTTAGGTATGTCTTCCACTTGTACTTTCAATTGATGATATCCGGAACGTAGGTATATCTTAGAAAAATATCTAGCTCCTTGAAGTTGATCGAAAAGATCATGGGTATCGATTCTTAATTGTAACCTTATTCAATTCTCTATACTCAATACACATTCTCATCAGACCATCCTTTTTCTTAATAAACAACACTGGTGCCCACTCCCACGGGGATAAACTAGGTTGTATGAAACCTTTACTTATTAATTCATCTAATTGATTCTTCAGTTATAATATTTCTGTCGGTGCTAACCGATAAGGTGCCTTGGCTATCGGTATAGTTTCTGGAATTAGATGAATCTTAAATTCTACCTCCCTATTTGGTGGTAACCCTGGTAATTCTTCTGGGAATACATCTGGGTATTCTGAAACTACAGAAATTTCCTTAAAGTCTTTATCTTTGGTATTAATGATTACTGAAATCATTTATACTATTCCTTGCTTTTGTTCATAATTAGCAACTTTTATTACTGATATAAACTTTATGGGTTTACCTGGCTTATCTCCTGTAATCATTATTACTTCTCCTGTGGGTGCACAAATTTCTATGGAATTCTTATCACAGATAATTTAAGCATGTTTGTTTACTAACCAATCCATTCCTAACACATCATCAAATTCAACTAATTTCATAGATAATGGGGTTGCAGAAATTTATGACTTAAAGTTCTATTTATACGTTTTGCAGAACCTTATTTATTTTAACTGAATTCCCATCTGCCGTTTCTACTGTAGAAATTTGCCTAATGCTGGTTAAAGGTAAGTTAAGAGTTTGGCAGAATGAGATATTTATATAACTTTGGTTTGCACCAGATTCAAATAATACTTTTGTGTAAACGTTGTAAACTAAAACGTACCAGCTATCACATCTGGAATGAGCTCTGCTTCCTGAGCAGTCAGTTGGAAGGCTCTTACATTCCTTTTTGCTTCTTCTACAGGTTTAGCTTTATTGTTAGATAGTTTGTTCAGTTTTGGACAATCTGGCCTAAGATGTCCAGCTTCTCCACAGTTGTAGCAGACTGAAAATCTCTTCCTCCTGCAGTCTTCTTCTTGATGCCTCAGAATTTTGCAAAAATTACAATACCCTTTGCATCTTCCAAAATGCTTTCTTTTGCAAGAATTGCAAAATGGGCTAGTGAAAGATTGCCCATTCCCTCCTTTCTTGAAATTGTTATGGTTACCCGGACGGAATCCTTGGGTAATCTTTTGGGCTATTTCCTTCCTTCTATTTTCTTCTCTTGTCCGTACTAGTTCGTCAGTCAGAGTATTGGCTAAATCCACCGCATCATCAATCGTGCGAGGTTTCGTAGCCTTGACGATATTATGGATTTCAGCAATCAATCCCCAAATATAACGAGAAATAAGTACCGGCTCTGGCGAAGCCAGTGTTGGTACTACTCGAGCATACTCGAAAAATGTCGAAGTATAGCTTCGACAATCTACATCCACCATCCGGTGGGTTAAAAACTTACTTGTCATTTGTTCCTTTTCATATTCGGGACAGAATTTTCTTTCTACAAAGCTCTTAAATTCTTCCCAGTTCATAGCATACGCCATCCTTCTTCCTTTTGCTTGTAACACAATATTCCACCATTCTAGCGCCCCTTCTTTGAAAAGGTTTGACGCGTACATGACCTGATCATCCTGAGCACATTTACTTATGGCAATTACTGCCTCGGTTTTCTCTAACCAACGCAGTGCCGCAGTCGCTCCTTCATTGCCTACAAACTCAGTGGGTTTACAAGCAAGAAATTCTTTGTAAGTGCAACCAGGCGTTGCAGCTTTCATTTTCTTAGGGGAGGAGCTTGTCGTGGTTCATTCTCATGATTAGTATGATTATTGCCTCCGTTTACGCTATTACTGAAGTTATCTTCAGAAATACGTTTGCTAGGAACGATTTGTTGTGGTTCTATTGGATTTTTAACAGCAGCAACGATTGCTGGAATAGCGTTGGCTATCCCTTGAGCAACTATTGCTGGAATAGCGTTGGCTATCCCTTGAGCAACAATATTTTCTATATCCTGCCTAGTCATATATTGATCCCCCGGTTGTTGCTCAGATTGATTAACCACATTAACTGGTTCATTATTTGCATTTTCCATCTGATAATATATTTATTAGTATTAATAATAACAATTATACATAAATAATTATATTAATTTCACAATACGCATATAGCCAAACTTATTGATTTCCATTTATATTTAATAGTATGCATCAATACACACCATTATCTTACAAAGTTTTATTTTAGGTTATTTTACAGACTAATTTTGACTATTACTATTATACAACCACAGTTCCATAAATCCCCTATCCTTTGTCAGATGATACTCTAGTAATGGCGTTCCCTCTCCTTGTATTTCCAGGAGATCTGTCCCCCAGTCTCATGGATCATATTCCCAGTATCCATTAGTTCTTTGCCAAAGTGGCGGAGTTCAGCTAAATTCTCATTACTCATTGGTGGATTTGGTAAAGGTTCTGGATTGAACTGAGGAAAAAGCTTATAGGGATTGTTTTGGAACTGTATTTCATTAGTTAACCATTCGTCTATTTGCGAGTGGATCGAAGGATTTGGAATAGTTGGTTCTAAGCTCATTGGTAGTTGTGTTTCAAGAAAGTGAATAAAAACATTTTCGTTAACAGGTTTAATAGTATTATAGCTTGTCAATATAAAATCTAGCTCTTCCTGAGATGGTAACCTTTCAATTTGACTAAAACTTTCCCCAATTTCCATTTTCTTAGGCTTGGGTTTCTTGAGAGGTAAAGCGTTGAATTCTATAGGTTCTTCTATGTCTGGTATATACCTATTGAAATCTCTGGAAACCTCTATTCTTACTGGGTAGAGATTTAAATTCTGAAGGGCGTCAGACAAGTCACTCATGCTGTTTAGCAAAATACACACAATTATTAAGTTAAAATTTATAACAAAATAGAAGAACTTTTAAATATTATTTCATACTGGGTAACTACCAAAACAACTGAAATTTAAAACACACTAGGTTTTATTTGTAAATTTATTTATTTACTGAATAAGGTTTCTAGATGGTAGATAATAAAGGTGCTAAAACTTGGGTCAAACTATTTAAGGATTTGCATTAATCGCTACCTTGGCTAGCATATAAAGATCTGCCCATACGGTACACAATTAGTCAGATAATAAAACACATAATCACAGAATAGCAATTAATAAAAATTAAATATTTTCTAAATACTTAATTGGCTTAAATTAGTGGTTTGATCAGTGGCTCTGATACCACCTTTTTCTGTCACGGCCCCCGACCCGGTTTGACCCGTTTCAGGAGCCGCGGGACAGAAATCATGTGGTATTTAATTTAGGCGATAGCGGAAGTCTTTTAAAACAGGATCTTTCAATATTTAAAACTGCTTGTTTACATAATTTAGGGATAAAACCCCGGTAATTTACAATCATTTGATTTCACTGGGAAATCTTTTATTTTACAAAACATGTTTCTTTATTTTATCATGAGCCACTTTCTTAAGCTTGTAGTGCTTCACGACACTTTTCCTGGATCATAACAGATCACCTGAAACATGTTTGAAAAAGGTTTTGTCAGCGGGAAATACTGAGTGAGTTCATTCAAGTTTTATAAAATGACCCTTAGTTATAAAATTACAGCATAAGAGCGATTACAATGGTTTATATCTTATATTTATATGGCGCCATGTCACAATGGTGACATGTCACAATGGTGACGATGGTCATACCACTATTAGGTCAATGAACCCAAATAGTGATGATTATCCCTAGTAGGTCAATGAACCTAACTGGGAGAAATTTAGTAATGTGCACAATACCCCACTAGCTAGTGATTCAAGATATCCACGACTTAGTCCCTGTAATTATAACTTTTGAAAATAATTTGGAGTATTGTAAAACAGTTGATAAAAGAGAATGACTCACATTGCAGATTTAACGAGCAGTGTATAAGTCTACTGATTTAGCCTTGTTTAACCTAATTTTAATAACAGTGCACACAAACTGGGTTAGTAACTAATACAGCAGTTATGACAATTAACGAGATTAAACCCTCACAACGATTATCAAAGTGCAATACTTAACAACTCAGCGGATTCACAACCAATGACAGAGTATAGTCCAAGTTCGGACAGCACTCAAACATTCAAGTTGAAATCACGACGAATGATAAAGTATAAACTCAATTTGAGCAGCGCTCAAACAATCGTTGGATAGTTACAATCGATCGGACGTTGAATCGTAATAGCGATCGAGTTATTACCCTGATTGCGGCAGCGATTCGTGAATCGTGAGTGTTGTTGGACTGTTCCTACGATAACTCGGCGTACGTTTGGAATTTTTACGTCGTTTCAGTGTCAGAATTCAAGTCCCAAGGCCCTCTATTTATACCCGAAATTTGCACCTCCCGCGTGTCGCGGAAGAATCCGTGGCACTTTCCCTGTATCGCCTGGGGTGTCCATTTAGGTTAGGGTAGGTTAGTCACTGGTATAGGCCTGATGAGTCGACTGTTTAAGAATTCTCAATTTAGACAACGTATTCGGAGGATAATTATCAATTAGGGTTTAACCCCCCTTGAGTTTTAGGGGTCCTGATCCTAATTCTGATTGGTAATTAGGGTTTCCTTACTAGACAATTAGCATAATAAGTATTGATTTTTAGTGAGAGTTGTTACAGTGCAAGAGCTCATGCTTGATCTTGAGGCCATTGCAGATAATGTGGCAAAAAGTTTTGAAAACAGAAAACCGATTAATGATTTCACAAAGATTTTTAGTAAAGATAGCACCACTTGCCCCACGGTGGGCGCCAAATTGTTTTGGTCAAAAATTACCGAAGCAATTAAGTGATCAAATTAGTAAAGTGAGGTAGTGTGCTAAAAAGTGTATTGAAAATATGTTTGTTAAGTTGTTTGGAAAAAACAGTATTCAGGATACGGCTCAGGATATTGAGCTGTATCTACGATCAAACAATGAGCAAAAAGTAAAGGGATTGACACGAGATGTACGAGGAAAGCCCTTGATCAATCTACATCGCCGGCATAAAACCTCTGGAGCTGACAATCGCAGCTGCCTAGTTCTTCTTATTGCTTCAAACTTCAGGATACAGTGCAGGATATTGACCAGATCGCTAAGTGTTACAATGATTTGTGTGAGAGTACAAGTTGCGAGAGAACAAGTGTGTAGGTGTAGTGAGTGTAGCTGTGATGTCCTATTCGATCTGGTATACCCATCTATTTATAGTACCGAAATGTAAACTAAAACTCCTATAAACATGGGATACTCGGAATATTCCAATGTGAACGTTTGAAGACCGAGTAAAGCGGCTTCAACGGCTTCTTGTGAACGACTTGGACCGAGTCTTCAGTAGAAAAGGTCTTTATGAACGTTGCTAGCTTCTAACCCACGTGCCTGCACATAATCCGTTAGTAACCCTGAGGATACCATTCAGGATGTTACCAATATCCTGAATCAGCATCCCGGATGTGAACAAATATCATATAAGCAAGATATAATTCAAGATAATTCTCAGGATATGGGCTCAGGATTTCACCCATAACACTAAGGCATATCTAAACTAAGCTAAATCGGGTCAGAAATGAAAGTCAAAGCAAAAGTCAACTTTTGCGACTTTCGGTTCCGAACCGAGCCTATACTTAGAATTGTCGGGTTGAATCGTGCTTAGGCATGTTCAACTAATATTTACCAAGTCATTAAAGTGATAAACTGATTTTATGGTTTTTATATTAATAGTTATGTATTTTATTTAATACAAACCCGTTTGACTTTTATTTGACCCGGCAATTTAACTAAGTAAACGTGGTAATTAGGAGGTGCCCTTTTGAGGGTTTAATACTTACCTAATTACGGTCACGTAGCCATGTTCGTTGCGAACCATGGTTTAACCGTTTAAAAGTCAAAGCGTTTATCGAAAATGCTTGACTTTTCGGTTTAAAACGGTAAATAATTAAACTAAGCACGAAGGATACTTACAAAAGGTCCAAAGGACTGAGGGAGGTTCTCAAAAGAGTTCAAGATCCTCATAATTCAGAGAGTATAGCAGATTAGAAGGAAATACGCAAATGGAATAAAGTGGGGAATGGGTATTTATAGGTTTTAGAGGACCGTTAGGATCGTTCCTCGATAACCGTGCTTAAATCTGGTCCGTACACATCATGCCCACTGAATTGGGCAATCTATGGGTGCCCACAACAGCCCCTAGTTTGATAATTGTGAGTGGGAAAACCAAATTTCATCAAAACCAGCAACCAAAACTGTTTTCTGCATCAGTGCAGGTCTCGCGGCCCGTGTAAGGAACCTCTCAGGGTTTCGCGGCCCGCCTGACAGCCCATCTCAGCAGCACAGTTTCAATTAATGACAGAAATGGTCCCTGTGAGCTCATAAGGTCATTTTAGGCACGATTAAGGCCCGTTAACCTCATTTTAAGGCTCCACTATGATGTTTAAACATAGGGGACATGAAACATGTTCAAAAACATGTCGGATGTCGGTTCGTTTGGCCGTACGGTCACGTTGTGCGTCTAATTACGACGAAACACGAACGGACGCGAAAAACGATCCAAACTACGCGACAAATGAAATTTTATCATGCCGAACACTAAATATTTTAGAGCTTACATAAATTTTTGGGTGTCCGGATATATTCAGAATGCAAGATATGCGCGAAAATGCATACTTGTGCACTTTTTGACACTTTTAGTCCCTACATGACGTAAAAGTTTATTTTTGCGCACCAAACACCTCTAAGCCTATATCTAAGATATATAAAGGATAATTTGGGTATATTTAACTCATGGTCATATTCTGGAAGGTCCGTTACCATACGAATCGGCATACTTTTGGAGTTTGACGCAAATAGTCCTTTAATTGCGCAAAGTAGCGCGAAATGCCGTTTAATGATATCTAAGCCTTCCATGGCCCATATTGATCATTCCCAAGCATATACTTAAATATTATTACGCTCCTGATCGCTCTAAAGATAACCGAAAGGCGTATATTCAAAAGTTGACGCTTTAGGCCCCTCTATTGCGCAAACTTGCGCATCTCATCATTTAATAGCATTGAAGCCTCAGATAATCCATATTAGGCATTCTTGAAAGTATTATTAAACATCACGATGCTTTAGGTTTGCTAAAAGGTCATTCAGAGGTATGTTTAAACATATTGACACTTTTAGTCCCTCTAACTTGCAAAGTTGCGCGTAACTTTACTTATAGGCATAAAAACCTTAGACGGCCATTATTTGGCATTCCCAAGAGTATAATTAATTATTATGAAGCTCCCGGTTTGTTAAAAGGTCACTCAGAGGTAAGAATTAACATGTTGACGCTTTTAACCCTTCATTGCGCAAACTTTCAACTAATTACGCAAACAGCTACACTCGATCGACAAGTGGCTCATTTGTGAATATAATCATCGTGAGAGGTTATTAGGAACTTATTTAGGCATGCTAACACTTCCAGTCCTTTAATAATCAAAGTTTTCGATTTTTCGAAAAATTAGTACCTAAATTTCAATGTTTGACTTTATTAGGGTTTATTACACGTGCCAATACATCATTGGACGTGATTTTACGAGGTGTTACACAAATACCGTCCTTTTGTGTGGAAGGTATTATTCAAATTGAACTTCTTCTTAACAATCATAATTTAAGCATGTTACTAAACTTGCATCCATTACGTAGACTAACGATCCGCAAACCAGATCGGCCTGCTTCTTCACGAGTCTGTATCAAAACCGGATCGATCCCTTCATTCCATTTAATGAGCTTCTGCTCGTGCACATCCTTTCACTAATTTGATTGGTTTCATCACATTAAGAGTTCTACCACTATCATCTACAAAATTGGCGGTTAGCACATTTCATTCAAACATTCATTCTACTAGGTGATTATTCACCTAAAATTCTTCTACAAATTTCCTACGTACATACGAGAATGTATCAAAAATTCCTTTTCTTACATAAAACTTTTTTTTTTGTTATTTATTTCGCCAGCTTCTTGCAGTTTGACTTTTCAAAGTCAAACTGACATTTCTTACTTATCATAGATGTATTGAAGTACACGTTCGTACTTCTTTCCATTCATGGTTACTTGCAAAGACTTTATTATATAATTTCAGTATTTCTTGCAAAAACATACCCTTCCCGTCCATACTTAAGTTATTTGTCTAGGTCGTAGTCGTCATTCATCCCGACTCCCAAGAGTCAATTAATAATATGTCTAACACATAACTTATTTCTTCCGTCTAAAGTTTCTTGCTACTACAGTGGTTTTTATCGGTTTTATCTTCTTGACAATTCAACTACTTCATGCTATCTTACTGTTACTTGCTTAATAACTTATTAACTTACTTTATTTGACTTTTCAAAAGTCCAATTGTAATTACATTCTGATCTACATTCACCAAGTACCCAATTCTAACACACCCCTCTCTAGTCGAGCAATAAGCTCCTATTAAATGCATAACCTTTATACATACCTGACGTAAGTCAAAATCCATTGACTCGTTATCCATACCTTGCTTGACTATTTCCTTCCAGATTGTGACAGTAACATTACCGTACATCATGCTCACCTACCATTAAATTACCTGACCATTTCAAACATTAAATACCGGGTTCAAATGGCAATCACCATTTGACCTGCATAACTCATTTATCCTTTCAACCATTCTGGTATACAATACATGAGCATAATTATATTCATATATTTACATATATATATATATATACTAGTCACGTACCCGCGCGATGCGGCGGGAGTGGCAATTTACAATAGTATAATTGTTTACCGTTAGTTTATCCGTCGTCTCGTGATATATTGTATAGTACTTAAGTTAGTTTTCTTATTCGTGATATGATGGCACTGGTTTTTCTGTTAGTTTATCGATTCTTTGGTGATCTTCTACAAGAAGAGTACAAAATCAAGGAAGTAGATGTAATTAAAAACAAGAAGAGTTCAAAATAGTCAAGTAGTTGGACAAAACAATAAAAACAAAATGTGGGGAGTCTCTTGTATCTCTTCCTGTTTTACCAATACATCCGTTCGCTTATGACTTTCTTGCATCTTCTCCTCTACTGTACCAGATTTCAACACATAAAAAAAATGTTAGACACTTACAGTGATTTAAAATAGTAATTAAAAGGTAATTTCTGGAAGCAAATAAGGCACAACATCTACTAACTTACCTTCTTTTTGATAAGGATGCGATTAATTAATCACGCAACACTTCCTGGTAGACAACATTTGATGTGTAAACTCCGCGTTGTTTGAATTCTTTGGCGAGATGTACCAACACCTTCGTACTTTGTCTTGAAATCCCTCTTGATAACGCGACATAAAGTTGTCCATGTGAAAATACAGAATCCGGTAGATAAATACCAACGTTCGGAATTGTTTGACCTTGAGCTTTATTAATCGTCATGGAAAAGCTAAGTCGAACTGGAAATTGTTTTCTTTTCAGCTTGAATGGGAACATGTCATCTTCAGAAAGGGTTAGAGGGATTCTTGGCAAAAAAAACTCTTTTTCCGGCATGTTGACCAACTGCAATTTCCGCATCAATAACATTTCGCATGAAACCCTTACATATCAACCGCATGCCATTACACAGGCCATGTGATGGATCGATATTACGTAACAATATTATTGGGCATCCAATTTTTAAACGAAGCTTATGAGGCGCCAAACCACTAATATTTAGCGAGTTTAAGAACTCGACCGGATAGAAGTTACGCTGATCGTCTTCAGCTTCATCAAAACTGTAGTAAACTTTTTCCTCCCCTTGAAAAATTTCAATCATTTGATTATTAATCTCGTCAACACTCTCATTTTTAGTGGACAATATTGCTCTAGAGATTATATAATCTGAAGAATATACATTATCTTCAATTGATGGAAAGATGGCATGGATCAATTCTTTTATAGCGTTTTCTCTGTCGTTGCACTGAATTGTCATGTCATCAGGTATGCGAATATAGTTTCCTTCGATTGGTTCTTCAGTTCCATCGCCGACTCTTAAAAGAAATTTAGAAAACCATGGATCTTTCAGCGCTCTCATATTTATGGTCAACCGCATCTTCTTAGTCAAAGACCAAAGAGGTGACATTCGTACACTGGAGTCTACAATTTGTGCTCGAGTGCCACGTTTAATAACCGGCAACACCTGTCTGAAGTCACCTCCCATAACCATTATCTTCCCACCAAATGGGAGACTAACGCCTATAATGTCTTGTAATGTACGATCGACTGCCTCTATCGCCTGTCGTTTAGCCATCGACGCTTCATCCCATATGATTACTTTGGCAGACCGAATCAGTTTAGCGGCCCCACTCTGTTTTTTGATATTGCACATTGAATTATTTTCAAGATTAAGAGGAATCTGGAATCTTGAGTGAGCCGTTCTACCTCCTGGCATATTATTAGCCGCTGCACCTGATGAAGCTGTTGCGAGAGCAATAAGACCACGTGACCGAATTTCAGCAAGCAAGGCAATGTACAAAAATGTTTTTCCAGTTCCACCTGGGCCATCAATAAAGAACACGCCTGGAAGATCATTATCAACATGCATCATGATCTCATCAAACACGTTTTTTTGGTCCGGATTAAGTGAATCTTTGGCACTCAAGTGTTCAGGTTCCAAAACAATTCCATACTCTTCTTGTAACTCACGACAACCTGCATCTTGTAAGTTAACATCGTCTGTTATCTTAGGAAGGTCGAATTCATTGATATTTTTACCCATGGATTGTAGGAAGACACTAATTTCAGTAAGAACCAAATTTTTAACTCGTTATATACTTTGACAGTGTAACCGATGATCTTCAGACAGTGATTCAAAATGGTCATTCCATAACTTTCGAATATCTCCAGGTTGGCAAAAAATCATTATGGTCGCAAATAACCTTCGAAGAGCATTGGGAAACTGAAACGTAGAGGCTTCTTCGAGACATTGTGATAGATATTCATCGTCTTCTATTAAGCCTAACTCAAGAGCTGCTTTTCGAAATGTCTCACACCGTTGACCATTAACTGTGCAAAGATGTTCAAAAGAAGTAGGCCCTCTGACATTTGACAAAAGTAGGCGTAAGTAGTACCTTTCTCCTTCGGCTGGATTAGCGGAAACGATACGACCTCTTTGTTTTTTACCGCCACGAGGATTCCAACGGCGTGTGCTTCCATTCCACGTAAAGTGTTTTGGAAAATCTTTATACAAATATACCCTTGCTGTTTCATCGATTCTATTTCTCTCAAAAAATGCTGTTAGCATGGTTCTCTTATCTCTTTCCCTATCAACAATATTAGACATTAAGTCATCATCTCTAAATCTAACCATCTGATTATTTGGGAGATGAAGCTGTAAGGCTAAAACAGAAGGAGAGATTTGAGAAAGAGAGAAGGAAAAAATGCGCCACATAGCCTCTAGGGGCGATATGTAGCGTGCATCTTGAAAGCTCTTTATCTCATTAACAACAACCCCTGGCTCACTTTGATCAACTTGAATAACCTGTTTGTCATGTCCTTTATAAACATATTTAAAAAGATATTTCACAGATTTTATACTTGAGCAAACTTCAACATTGATGTGGCAGTTAAACATCATCAAAAGCCTTGGGTTATATGGGACCACCCATCTATTATCAAGTGTTTTTCCTCGTACATCCACTTCAATCCCGGTGTCTCTCCTTCGATACAACGGATACGCATCTTCTCCTTGTGTTGTCTGTTCATTAAATTGTCTAGGATAATGAAAACGACAAATTTTAGGATCACCCTGCATACAAGGACTGCTTAATCGTAAATTGCCGCAAGGACCGTGAATCATGTGCTTGACAACCATCTCATGCAATTTGGGATGTCTTTGTTTGTTAGGAATTTCAGCACACACAACCTTATCATAATGGTCGGCGTTATTGATCTTGTGTTGCGGGTACATGATAAGGAGAAAATGTGCGTGCGGCAAACCACGCTTTTGAAATTCAATGACATAAACGTATGACTTAACTTCCCCAAGGATATGTTTCTTGAAGAGTTGTTCCTTAAGATCTTCTAATTTACCCCGGAACACTCTTGAAACAAGGTCTGGACGATCTTGTGCAGTTTGACCAACATGTAAATTATCACATATCTCAGGCCACTTAGGATTACACGTCATTGTAAGGAATATATCAGGCTTGCCGTCGTCTTGAACTAAAGTCATCGCATCTAGAAACCGACGTCGCATGTCGCGAGGACCTCCGATGAAAGATGCAGGCAACACAATTCTTTTCCCGACTCTGTTTGCATGAACCTCACCAGCATTGACGCAATCCACAAGACCTTGGTACAAATCGGCACGTATCTTAGCCTGGTTTCTCTCACAAAATTGTAAGCGTGATGTCTCCATTTTTATGTAAACATCTACCACAAATTGTTGTAGCAGTCTACCACCGAACAAAAGCACGTTTTCGGTAGATCGAATCTGGAACTTGTAACAGTAGTACTCTCGCATAGCCACGGTTGTTCTACCACTTCGTGTGTTAGACTCTGAACGATGAAGATGTTTTAAAAACAAACTATTAATAAAAATAAGACGCATTACGGTATTTTTATGATCTTCACTTAAAAAGGATAATAAATTGTTGGTACCTTCCATTTCTCCTTCGATGTTGTCATTGTTGCGAACCTCATTTATTGATACTCCGTGACGTGGTATGTTTGCATGCCAACCCGACTCACCATTAGGAAAAAATAGAGGATACGACAATGGATCGTAACAACTGAAGTACGGCTGAATAGTTTGGCTATATTCAGACCTACCATACACAACAATACTTCGTTTATACGAAGTGATATTGTCATTACCTTCAACCCAAATACCAGCAACCTATATATATTCGTGAACTATAAGTAAGTAAAATAAGCAATACTATTAAATAATTGTAATTAATATAAACTATTTTATATACCTCCGATGTCGTTGGTCGGTTGTACACCCTTTGGTCAAGTTCAACCGAAGCATTCAAAGTGACTCTATAGTTGTCCAGAGGTCCTAATTCTGCAAGTCTTCTAAATGTATCGACATATGGGTTTGTAGAAAAAACGCGTGTCAAAATTTGAGTAATACGACGATCAAGATTTGGCCATTGGAGTCTGAGATCTAACTCGGCATCAGGATCATAAAAATACAACTGCAGGTACCTAGGGGTTCCATCCCTCGGAACTAATTGGTCGATTTTGTGATATATTCCTCTATGTGCACGAAAAGTATATACACCGTCTCTCATATTGTTCAATGTATCATCCAACGTCACTCCCATTGAGGCAAAAGAAAAATTGGTGTTATAAGCACGAATGTTTTGCCTAAAAATATTTCCAATTTCATCTTGCGATGTGAAAAGTCGGTGCAATTCCTCTGGAATTTCTGAATTTGCTAACACAGTTTTCCCACTCATACAACAAAAGGTATCAAATTCAAATTGAAAACGTTTTGCTCCACAATCAGGACATGCACTACGTTCTTTTAAAACACGATGTTCTCTAGGTAAACGATCGTAAACAAAGTTATATGGATCATCTTCTACATTCTCATTTTGGAAGGAAGGTTGATCAACTACTTCAGAAAGTTGAGGTAAAAGTGTACGTGGTTGAATTCGAACACCTAAAAAAATCGTTGTCTTAAGTAATGAAGGTTATTAAAGATATCAAATTCAATAAAGAAATCAATGTTAAACAAATAGAAACCTCGTGATGTTCTGGTAATGACTTCATCAATTACATTGGGGAATGTGGTTGTTGGCGTAACATCATTAGTCGGGGTTGATGTAATTTGACTACCGTTTGAAATATGCATTCCATTGTACTCCTTACGTTTCACGGTAGAAATACTTGACGCGTTCATGTTTGTCATTTGGGTAAATTGAGTAATATTACTCTGTAAACTTCTTAACGGTGTCCTTTCTGCTGATCTATTACTCATTAAAGATAGTGATGAAGCACTTTGGGAGACCTCACTACTCCCAAATTTTGGGACTTTGTTATTTTCTTTGCGTGCATCATAATATCTTTTGTTATACCCTTTTCGTTTTTCAGCTCTAGTAGATGAACGAGAGCTAGAAGCTTGATTAAGATGGTTTGGTTGTCCATTAGTCATTGTAAATTGTTAAAGTGTCAAATACCTTGCAAATTAAATAAAAGATAGTTATAGATGACGAAATTCTGAAATTATTACAAGAATAGTACACGACACTTAAACAAAATAACATGATTACCAGAAATAGAAAACCAAAATTCTTAAAACATCGAATACATAATGATAACATTAAGTGAAAGCCAAACTAAATACTTGGTGAAACAACGGTCTCCACAAACACCGCACCCTTATAACCACGAAACCAAGTAACTGGATAAAGAATTTCGAAGGGCTTCGTATCCATTTCAATAGTAAAAAGCTTCCCTAATTTAGTCATCACAAACCAATTACCATTCGTCACGTAATGTGTTATATCGCCCCACAATGACAATGATATTGGGGGGATCGGAGGACACGATAAGACCTTAATCCAGTAATCCTCTTTTAGCGTCCACAGGTCAATTGTTATCTCAAACCAGCCAGTCGCAGCAAACATGTGAAGCTCATTTTTTACATTCACTAAAACACCTTGAACAAATCCCGTAGATGGAACAGGTGGAAAGCTTATCTCCTTGAACTGCTCTGAATTAATATCAAAACAAATCACCACATTTGTACCTCCAACCCAACATTCGCAAAGAGTGAAATACATAGTACCACCACAAAATGTGCCTGGTGACCACGCGAAATTGGGGCTAAGGTACTCTTGTCTTGTTAAGAAAGGAATATTTCTCCAAAAGTTTAATTCCCTAGAATAAACATAGCTTTCATATACATGTCTCCTACGCTTGATATGCAAGACCTTGTAATCATCGGCATCATCAGCATACAAACCAACGGCATCAAGATTATTTATATAGATTCCAAGAGAATCAGGTGTTGACAAACGCTTGAAAGCAGTAGTTGTTGGATTCCAAAGAAGCAACTCGTTTGTATGATTCAAGCAAACACACAACAATCCATTCAAATGTGAAAGTATTGACACATCATTATTTTGGTGGTCGAATGGTAATGTAACTATTGACCTTGGCCCATAATCATAGGATTGAAAGATGATCGGATGAACAGAGCATGTTAGGTCGTCAATTAAGAGAACTCTCTGGTTAGATGAAACTAATGAGCGAGAACTATGTACCCTTATGAAATCTCGAGTTGACAGCAACGCATACCATTCCTTGCAAACACTCCTAGAACGTCCTACGACCTTCGCTGGCACCCTCGTTAATATCTCAAATATTGTTTCAATAGGAAGGTCAGCCATGGTGATACCTTCGTTTAAGATAAATAATTACTTTTTAGTTATCCAACCTATATAGATTATAGTTTGGTGAAAAATAGGTGTAACCATTACTTTTTAATCAAGTAATATAACATACTTGTTATAACATAATATAATATTAAACAAACTAAAGTATACTTCTACAAGTAGGAAAGAAACATAAAGGCAGTTAACCAAATGAAAATCACAAAACACCATCATAGATTTTAATATTCAACAACTAAAGATATAAAAACACCCAATCTTTCTATCATGAACAGGGACTTAAGTATAGATCCATAATTTAAATATCTCGTGCCTCGAGCATATCTGGGTCGTACGTAATCCTACTCAGTTCTGTAGACTTCAAAATATTAACTGAAAAAACAAATAAAATACAACTTTTATTAAATTACATGACCCATTAAATGTAACTAATTTTTTAGAAAGTTGATGTTTAAAGCATAACGTACTATCCGGTAGGTGAACCAACTTGACACGTGATACGTATATGATAGACTTTCGTTGCACCGCTTGAATGGTACATATAACATCGGAAGGCTTCAGGAAGGACAAAAACATTTGTATTGTATGACCACTGTACACAACAATTTTGGGGGAAGATCTTTTAAAATTAGTTTTTTGATACATACGATGTAATTATTATGTCTTTAATATGTTAATAATGACTTACGACTTATCTCGAAGAGAAAGTTCGAAACAACAACGATCCCGTTTACCTTCTACTATCCTCCCAACCACATCTACAATGAAATCAACCAAATTGTATACAACATATCTAATATCTAAATATATAAACTTTTATATGTTTAATCAAAAAATAAAGAATGGGATTTTATATGTACCAACAATAAATTTTTTAGGTCTTCTGTCATGCTTCAATTTTTTAATGGAAGGCACCAACGGATATATACAAGCACCTCTTGGAATCGTAAGCTCCAGTGATAAAAGCTTCGTATATTCATTGATGACGATTTTTTTTCTCCGAACAGACTAAGAGGTAATTATGGTACTTTGGGTACTCATGATAGTGGAGATTCTCAATTTGGAAATGATTCAACAAAAAAAAAGCCACCCATCAATGTAGCGTCATTATACAGGTGTATCAAATGTTGTGGAACGATCGCAACAATTTTTTGTCTCTAAAAAAAGAACACATTTAGTGGTGAAAAAACATTCACACGTATAACATATATAGCAAATAAAAATAATGTTCTTACGTTTTGATCAAGAAAAATAATCACTAATCTCTTTCCCTCGACGTCATGCCAAATAAGCTCGACCATAACAAAGGTTAGATTATACCATGCTTTATCATTTCTCAATGATGAAAATTCGTCGACCGTACAATGACCAGACATATCCTATTAATGTTCAATGTTAGTCAAAGAAAAAATAAAAATTACATATATTTAAATTTATATCTGTTTGATTTTTAAGGTCAAGTAGATAAGAGAGGGAGCCAGCTAAAATTAAAGTAATACATGATTAAAATTTAAATAATCTTAAAATAAAGAAGTTATATTAATACATAATTAAAACCGAAACATCTACATAAATAAAATTCAAACTAATACAAAACAAAAATACATTGAAATAAAAATAACTAACACATAATAGAAACATTTAGTAAATCACATTAAATATTACTAAAACACAAATAACCGAATCATAGGAGAATCAATCATTATCATCGTCGTTTCGGTGGATTCATTCATCAATAATGTTTTTTTAGGGTTCCCAATCCATTTCTTCATCCAAGGGTGGTTCGTATTCCGCTCCAGGATCGGTTTCGTACCCTTCAGCCCAATTCGGTACTCCTTGTGTTTGATGGGGGTTTTCCACTTGACGGGGGTTTGAAGATGGTGGATGGTTTGGCACTGTAGGAGTGTTTGCCAATGGACGATAATGCCCCTCCCCAATACGTAGTGCCCCAAATTGTAGTTGAGCAAAGGTATAGTCATACGCCCAAATCAACTCTTCATCCGTCCAAGTATTTGGATCATTATCTTGAGGAATTGTGACAGGAGTTGGGTTTGTGACGGGAGGTGGGTTTGTGAGGGGGGGTGGGTTTGTTACGGAAGGTGGGGTTGTCTCTAGAGAAGGGTTTGATCGTCCATGACTTGAAGGCCCTTGTGGTTCAATTGGAATTGGATAACCACCACCCATACCTCTCAATTGATATGTGTTTGGAATGAATTGTAAACTGAAAAATATAATTTTGATTGGATATAAAGATCATTTTTTAAGCAAATAAAATTAGTTTAAATACAATTTTATTGGATACAAAGTTATGATATTCTGAAAAAATAAATTATTGACATCGATTGTAGCCGGTTCCTTTGTCTTTCTTTTTAAACAAAACAAAAAAGATATTAAAAAGAGCTTATTTTTAATCTAGTGTTGAAATAAGAAGTTTCAAGTAATCTCAAACTTTATATTAAAAAGAGCTTATTTCAAACAGTACATAAACCTTAACACTATAGCATTTTAAATATTAGTACAAAACCAACAACATGTTGGTTTCTTGTTTAAAACCAACAAATTTGTGATATAAAATGATATGAATTATTTGGGCTAATTTATAAGGTGATTGGGTAGGCCCACAACGACTATTGATTGGTGGTCCAATTTACACAAATTTATGATCCATTTGTTTGAACGGTCTGTTTGCTTGACATTTACATAAAGTTTAAAAAAAATAGTGTGATTTAAAACTAAACCGGATTAGCACAAGCAAACAATGTTACAAGAGTAAATACGATGTGTCACAATTTTAAGTATTGAATATTCAAGATAAACATAGATAATGAGGCCGTAACCGTTGTCCAGATCATAGAAAATGTAATATTTATGCTTTCGTGAGGAGGTACCAACTATACATACCAAGTAAGTAAATGAATGACATCAAAATAAAACAGTAGATAAGTCTCAACAACTAAAATAGTGTAAGATTTTTACAATCATTGTATCAAACATTGTTATCACTATGTAAGAGTACAACACACATACAATTGTGACACAGTAAAATAAACATATTTCTTTTTAAACCTGAATATATATAATGACATATTCATTAAAACAGTAAAATAAACATATTTCTTTCTAAAATTCTTAACTGTTTACAAATGTTAAAAAGATTATTCTTAACTTATGAATTATTTGGGCTAATTTATAAGGTGATTGGGTAGGCCCACAACGACTATTGATTGGTGGTCCAATTTACACAAATTTATGATCCATTTGTTTGAACGGTCTGTTTGCTTGACATTTACATAAAGTTTAAAAAAAATAGTGTGATTTAAAACTAAACCGGATTAGCACAAGCAAACAATGTTACAAGAGTAAATACGATGTGTCACAATTTTAAGTATTGAATATTCAAGATAAACATAGATAATGAGGCCGTAACCGTTGTCCAGATCATAGAAAATGTAATATTTATGCTTTCGTGAGGAGGTACCAACTATACATACCAAGTAAGTAAATGAATGACATCAAAATAAAACAGTAGATAAGTCTCAACAACTAAAATAGTGTAAGATTAATGTAATATTTATGCTTTCGTGAGGAGGTACCAACTATACATACCAAGTAAGTAAATGAATGACATCAAAATAAAACAGTAGATAAGTCTCAACAACTAAAATAGTGTAAGATTTTTACAATCATTGTATCAAACATTGTTATCACTATGTAAGAGTACAACACACATACAAAATAAACAGTCGAGATGTGAGAAATACTTACCACAACGAAGAACCAAGATGTTAAAAATAGAGAAATAATGCAAGAATCAAATGTATAGAGGTGAGAAACAATGGAAGACCCAGATGAAAATAGTATTCTGAAATGAAATAAAACACAATTTGTTAGGAATACAAATATAACAAAACTGAGCTTTAAAAGTAGCGTTAAGTTAAACTGACACTAACTTGCAATTAGACGGTTGAATTGATTTTATAAATGTTGTTCATACTATGTAGCAGCAAACTGAAGAAGGTGAAGGTGGGTGTGTAGTGTTTGTAGAAAGTTGGATAGAGTTTATGAAGCTTAAATCTACTACATATAACCTCTAAAGTAGTTGTACTTTAAACCTGAATATATAATGCTAAAAATACTAAACATCTACTTTTTAAGTTGACCAAGAAAAGCTGTAAATTTAAACAAAATAAGTAGATGTACAGACTGAATTCTGACCACTCACCTCTTTTCAGCAGCATTCAGCAGCAGACTGCTGAAGTCTGACCACGGTTCACCTCTTTTCAGCATACCAACCACTGTTGACAACTATTCCCTCTTTTCAACCTCTTTTCAGCAGCAGACTGTGACAACTCGAGTTTCTGACTTTCACTTTCGCATTAAATGCGCGTTGACTTTGACTGTTTAGTAGTTGACTTGTTGGATTTGTAATTGTACGCGTTGTGTTTTAATGAAACGTGTTGTCATTGTGCATACATGTAACTACTTGTGGTTGTAAAAGATAATATTGGAATTATTATTTATTACACTTAGTCTAGATCACGAAACATGGCATACTGTTCGAAGGATTCGAAGGACCACGAAAGATATCCTTCGATTCGAAGGATCAGCTTTCGGTTCGAAGGATCTCGAAACATATCCTTCGACCAAGGACCCTATCCTTCGACATCTTTCGGCCCAGCCTTTCTGATGGGCTTGGCCCATTTCTGTGATACGTTTATATACGTGATACATGCAAACCGGCAGTTATTTTTCAAAACCCTAGTGCTATTGTGTGTGTGTGACGGCATATAGCAAACCTACTCTCTGTTCGAAGGATTCCATACCGTAATCCAGATTTCCGGACGTGATTAATCACTTGTGAGTGCATAACCTAGCATACCGAGCAAACCAAGGTGAGTTCACACAGCCAAGGCATGGGTTCCCAGGGTGGGAATGGGTTGGATGATTATTTGTGCATACTTTGATATTATAACGAACGATTAAACTGTTGATGCTTACGAACTACTCAACTGCCTTCGCACACACCCTGGTCGGTAAAGACTATGGTCGCGAATTGATTAACCGCCTTCGCACACACCCTGGTCGGTAAAGACTATGGTCGCGAACTATACGAACCCAATCTTCGCACACCTGCCTGGGAGGCCGCGATGGAACTAATCATATGGAACGTAACGATTAAACCATTACTCACACAATACGATATTGAACTTTAAACTGTGAACTCGCTCAACTAGTTTGTTGATTATCTGCTGCATGCCTTGCAGGACCTTAGGTACTTATGGAGCTTGCACTGGAGGAGCGGGACGTTGTGGGCAGTGGATTATGAACGCTATGTTTAAACATTTCGAATAATTGAACTTATGGTTTACTTGGGTTATTCACTTATGCTTCCGCTACTGATACTATGTTTGTTTTGAAACATCAATTGTATTGAATGAGGTTTTACGAACTACTTTATTTATGTTATGCTATGTTCAATATGATTGATGGCTTGATCCTGGTCAGTCACGCTCCCAAGCGGTGATACTCCGCAGGTGGATTTTGGGGGTGTGACAGATTGGTATCAGAGCCATTGGTTATAGAGAACTTGGTTTTAATATGGGAAAACGTTTTTATTAAAACCAGACTATAACCAGAACAGTGCTCTCAACGATCCACAACGACGCTTCGCTCCACGTGCAAGACTCAACTCCCTAGGTAATAAGGTTTATGTTTATTGCCTACATGCTAGAATTTGCATAGAACTTTGCTCGTAGTATGCTTACATTACTTGCTCACAACTTGACATTGCATGAGAATACTTATGTGCTTACACTCTTCTGTCATCGCACTACTCGCGAACCTTTCTCACTTATGTTGCCTTTGATGTGAAGATCAATGGCCGCACGAATTACCATGACTCAAGCCCAGCTAGAGGCTCTCGTTGCTGCGGCAGTTGCAGCCGCCCAAGCAGGTAGTGTACCCTGCAGTATAAACACTAGGATCTTTAGATCCTACATTAATTCTCGTACTTAACTTTGCCCTATTCGTACACAATAGGTCAACCCGCTCAGCAACAACCTGCGTGTACCTTCAAGACTTTCATGGACTGTCGTCCTAGCTCGTTCAGTGGCACGGAGGGGGCAGTCGGACTCCTCCACTGGTTTGAAAAGATCGAGTCGGTTTTCGAAATGTGTGAATGCCCTGAGGCTCGCAGGGTGAAGTTCGCCACTGGCACACTTGAAGGGATTGCGCTCACTTGGTGGAACGCACAAGTGCAGATCTTAGGGTTGGCAGCTGCTAACGCCACACCCTGGAATGAATTCAAAGAACTGATCAAGAGAGAATACTGCACTAGAGAAGACATTCACAAGTTGGAGGATGAGTTGTACAACTTGAAGATGGTGGGTTCAGAGATTGAAGCTTACACCAAGAGGTCGAACGAGTTGGCTGTGCTATGTCCAACCATGGTAGACCCACCATACAAGCGCATTGAGTTGTATCTCAAGGGGCTTGTACCAGAGATTCAGAGCCACGTTACCTCGGCTAACCTCAACAACATTCAGGAGATCCAGCGTCTCGCTCATCGCATCACAGATCAGGCAGTAGACCAGGGCAAACTGCCAAAACGTGTCGGCGCTACTGCTACAGCTGTTACTTCAGTCACTCCCACTGCTGCTACTTCTGCCACACCCAGCGAGAATAAAAGAAAGTGGGACGGGGATTCCAGCAGGGGATCAGCGTCTGTTCAGTCCCAAACTCAGCCACGTCGCACCAACGATTACCAGAGTCCGAGTCAGCAATCATCGGGCAGTCAGGGACATAGTGGTTATAAGGGAAATCACCCGTGGTGTAACAGGTGCAACAAACACCACAGTGGAAGATGTCGCAGGAGTCAATGTCAAAGATGTCACAAGCCGGGTCATGAGGCTAAAGATTGTAGAAGCTCGCGTCCAGCAAACCAGCACCAGCAACTTCCACCGCCAGCTCCACAGAATCAGCAGCAGCAGCCACAGCGTGGAAACCGGGGGTGTTTCCAGTGTGGGGCTGAAGGTCACTACAAACGCGATTGTCCTCAGTTGAACCAGAATCGCAATAACAACAACAACCAGGGCAACGGAAATAACAACAATAATCAGAACAACGGGGGAAACAACAATAACAACGGCAATGAAGCTCGTGGTCGTGCTTTTGTGTTGGGTCGAGGAGATGCAGTGAATGATCCCAATGTGGTTATGGGTAAGTTTCTTCTCGACGATATTTACGTTACTGTCTTATTTGATTCGGGTGCTGATACAAGTTATATGTCATTGAAAATGAGTAAATTATTAAAACGTACACCAATACCTTTAGACACTAAACACGTCGTAGAACTAGCAAATGGTAAAAGTGTAGAAGCCGCTCATGTAGTCAAGGGTTGTAGCATTGTTCTAGCGGGTCAGACTTTCACGATTGATCTTATACCCATAGTCTTGGGTAGCTTCGACGTCGTCATCGGCATGGATTGGTTATCTCAACATCACGCAGAGATCTTATGCAAGGAAAAAGTTATTCGTATTCCTCGCTCCAGTCAGGAACCTCTCGAAGTACAAGGTGACAAGAGTGGTGCTGTGGTTGGCATCATCTCTTACTTAAAGGCGCAGAAATGTTTACGAAAGGGACATACTGCCATTTTGGCACTTGTCACTGACGCATCAACAAAGGAAAAGAAGCTGGAGGATATACCAGTTGTGCGTGATTTTCCTCAAGTGTTTCCTGAAGATTTACCTGGTTTACCTCCTCATCGTCAAGTCGAGTTTCAGATTGAGTTAGCTCCTGGAGCAGCACCAATAGCCCGCGCACCGTATCGTTTAGCTCCAACCGAACTGGAAGAACTGTCGAAGCAGCTACAAGAGCTCTTGGAAAAGGGCTTTATTCGTCCAAGCTCTTCGCCTTGGGGAGCTCCAGTGTTATTTGTGAAGAAGAAAGACGGTACGTTCAGGATGTGCATCGACTACCGTGAACTTAACAAGGTGACGGTGAAGAACCGTTATCCTCTTCCACGCATAGATGACTTATTCGATCAGTTGCAAGGGTCGTGTTATTATTCCAAGATTGATTTAAGGTCAGGGTATCATCAGCTGAGAGTCCGGGATGAGGACGTCTCCAAAACCGCTTTCAGAACTCGCTACGGTCATTACGAGTTTCTTGTCATGCCATTTGGGCTTACGAACGCGCCTGCAGTCTTCATGGATCTTATGAACAGAGTGTGCAAACCCTATCTCGACAAGTTCGTCATAGTTTTCATCGACGACATTTTGATTTACTCCAAGAGTCAGGAGGAGCATGAGCAGCATCTACGTATTATCTTGGAACTTCTTCGAAAAGAGCAACTGTACGCAAAGTTTTCAAAATGCGACTTCTGGCTTCGTGAAGTCCACTTCTTAGGCCATGTGGTGAACAAGGATGGGATTCATGTCGATCCATCCAAGGTTGATTCGATCAGAAACTGGCCAGCACCGCGTACACCGACAGAAATACGCCAATTCTTGGGTTTGGCGGGTTACTACAGGCGATTTATTAAAGACTTCTCCAAGATCGCGCAACCACTCACCATGCTTACGCAGAAAGGTGTCGTTTACAGATGGGGTAATACGCAAGAGACCGCTTTCCAGTACTTAAAGGATAGGCTTTGCAGCGCACCTATTCTTTCATTGCCAGAGGGCACGGATGACTTCGTGGTCTATTGTGACGCATCGATACAGGGGCTTGGTTGTGTATTGATGCAACGTGATAAAGTGATAGCCTACGCTTCTCGGCAACTCAAGGTTCATGAACGGAACTACACGACGCACGATTTAGAGCTGGGAGCTGTTGTTTTCGCGCTTAAGATATGGCGACACTACCTGTACGGTACCAGGTGCACGATTTACACCGATCACAGGAGTCTCGAGCATATCCTTAAGCAAAAAGATTTGAATATGCGTCAACGAAGATGGGTTGAACTACTGAACGACTACGAATGTGCCATCAAGTATCATCCAGGGAAGGCCAATGTTGTGGCTGATGCCCTCAGTCGGAAAGACACTTTACCTAAGCGCGTGCGAGCGCTACAGCTTACCATTCAGTCCAGTCTTCCTGCACAGATACGAGCTGCTCAGATAGAAGCACTAAAACCCGAAAACGTCAAGGCTGAAGCCTTGCGCGGTTCAAGGCAACAAATGGAACAAAAGGAAGACGGCGCCTACTATGTAACGGGGCGTATTTGGGTCCCACTTTATGGCGGTTTACGCGAACTCGTAATGGATGAAGCTCACAAGTCTCGCTATTCGGTACATCCAGGGTCGGATAAAATGTACCACGACATCAGTACTACTTATTGGTGGCCTAGTATGAAGGCCCACATCGCCACCTATGTTGGCAAATGCTTAACCTGTGCGAGAGTCAAGGTTGAATATCAGAAACCATCAGGCCTACTTCAACAGCCCAAGATACCTCAATGGAAATGGGAAGAAATTTCCATGGATTTTGTTACAGGCCTACCTAGATCTCAGCGTGGAAACGATACAATATGGGTCATAGTTGATCGACTCACCAAGTCTGCACACTTCCTGCCGATCAAAGAAACGGATAAGTTTTCTACCCTAGCAGACATTTACTTGAAAGAAGTTGTTTCGAGGCACGGAGTGCCCACCTCTATTATTTCGGATCGCGATGCACGATTCACGTCAGAGCTTTGGCAAGCGATGCACAAATCCTTCGGCTCACGATTAGACATGAGCACAGCATATCACCCTCAGACGGATGGGCAGTCTGAGCGCACGATTCAAACTCTAGAAGACATGCTTCGAGCGTGTGTTATCGATTTCGGCAACGGCTGGGAAAAGCACCTCCCTTTGGTGGAGTTCTCGTACAATAACAGTTACCATACCAGCATTCAAGCCGCTCCATTTGAGGCATTGTACGGACGTAAATGCCGGTCACCTCTCTGTTGGGCAGAGGTGGGGGATAGTCAAATTACGGGTCCAGATATTGTTGTGGACGCCACGGAAAAGATAGCACAGATACGACAACGCATGGCGGCAGCACGCGACCGTCAGAAAGCCTACGCGGACAAGCGTAGAAAACCATTGGAATTTGAGGTCGGGGACCGGGTTTTATTGAAAGTTTCACCCTGGAAGGGTGTGGTTCGATTTGGTAAACGAGGCAAACTGAATCCGCGGTACGTCGGACCATTCGAAATCTTAGAAAAGATTGGTAAAGTAGCCTACAGATTAAAACTACCAACTGAACTCGGTGCAGTTCACAATGTATTTCACGTGTCGAATCTGAAGAAATGCCTATCAGATGAGACCCTTATAGTTCCTTTTAAGGAACTCACTATCGACGAGCGGTTGCAGTTCGTCGAGGAACCAGTTGAAATCACGGACCGGGATGTTAAGGTCCTCAAACACAAGAGAATCCCTCTTGTTCGAGTTCGTTGGAACTCCCAGCGTGGTCCAGAGTATACCTGGGAACGCGAAGATCAGATGAAAGAAAAGTATCCCCAGTTATTCGAAACCAATGCATCCACTTCTGAGGCTGAAGCTACTACTACTGAATTTCGGGACGAAATTCCAAATCAACGGGGGGATGATGTGACACCCCAGGAAAACCAGTGAACGATGTAACTTACCTAGCTTCCTCAGTGAGTGCGTACCAAATTTCGGGACGAAATTTCTTTTAAGTTGGGGATAATGTGACAACTCGAGTTTCTGACTTTCACTTTCGCATTAAATGCGCGTTGACTTTGACTGTTTAGTAGTTGACTTGTTGGATTTGTAATTGTACGCGTTGTGTTTTAATGAAACGTGTTGTCATTGTGCATACATGTAACTACTTGTGGTTGTAAAAGATAATATTGGAATTATTATTTATTACACTTAGTCTAGATCACGAAACATGGCATACTGTTCGAAGGATTCGAAGGACCACGAAAGATATCCTTCGATTCGAAGGATCAGCTTTCGGTTCGAAGGATCTCGAAACATATCCTTCGACCAAGGACCCTATCCTTCGACATCTTTCGGCCCAGCCTTTCTGATGGGCTTGGCCCATTTCTGTGATACGTTTATATACGTGATACATGCAAACCGGCAGTTATTTTTCAAAACCCTAGTGCTATTGTGTGTGTGTGACGGCATATAGCAAACCTACTCTCTGTTCGAAGGATTCCATACCGTAATCCAGATTTCCGGACGTGATTAATCACTTGTGAGTGCATAACCTAGCATACCGAGCAAACCAAGGTGAGTTCACACAGCCAAGGCATGGGTTCCCAGGGTGGGAATGGGTTGGATGATTATTTGTGCATACTTTGATATTATAACGAACGATTAAACTGTTGATGCTTACGAACTGCCTTCGCACACACCCTGGTCGGTAAAGACTATGGTCGCGAACGAACTACTCAACTGCCTTCGCACACACCCTGGTCGGTAAAGACTATGGTCGCGAATTGATTAACCGCCTTCGCACACACCCTGGTCGGTAAAGACTATGGTCGCGAACTATACGAACCCAATCTTCGCACACCTGCCTGGGAGGCCGCGATGGAACTAATCATATGGAACGTAACGATTAAACCATTACTCACACAATACGATATTGAACTTTAAACTGTGAACTCGCTCAACTAGTTTGTTGATTATCTGCTGCATGCCTTGCAGGACCTTAGGTACTTATGGAGCTTGCACTGGAGGAGCGGGACGTTGTGGGCAGTGGATTATGAACGCTATGTTTAAACATTTCGAATAATTGAACTTATGGTTTACTTGGGTTATTCACTTATGCTTCCGCTACTGATACTATGTTTGTTTTGAAACATCAATTGTATTGAATGAGGTTTTACGAACTACTTTATTTATGTTATGCTATGTTCAATATGATTGATGGCTTGATCCTGGTCAGTCACGCTCCCAAGCGGTGATACTCCGCAGGTGGATTTTGGGGGTGTGACACAGACTGCTGAAGTCTGACCATAGTTCACCTCTTTTCAGCATACCAACCACTGTTGACCACTATTCCCTCTTTTCAACCTAGCTGTACACCTCTTTTCAACCTTGTACACCTCTTTTCAACCTGTGCACATAACATCTTTTAGTTGGGCTTGTTCAAATATTAGTACAAAACCAACAAGATGTTGGTTTCTTGTTTAAAACCAACAAGATGAAGTATATATCTTCTTAACAAACATTTTAAAAACAGCAAGTTTTGGCTTACACTAATGTTTTACAGCCACTTTTATAAAGTAGTATAGATGATTCCTTCTTTGACTTACACTAATGTTTTACAGCCACTTTCATGTAAGAAAATGAGCAATGAAAGTGTAATAGAAGTGTTTATTTTTATTTTTATCTATTTAGTATAGTACTCATTTGATCCATTTTATATCAAACAACCTAAAACATTCAGATTTTTATGTTGAAATGGTGAATAATGATACAAAGGTAATGCACGAACGTAATAAATCTACAAGACTACAAGTACAAATTTCTAGAAGATGTAACTTTTGTAACAAAAAGCGTTTGAGTTCAATACTTCAATTCAGCCTAACCCATTTCAACCCCTACCAGAAACTATATGTTTTGACCCGTTATTGTAGATATCAGTAGTCAGTAACTTACATACGAGCAAGAAGCTTTTCAATAGCATCATCAATTGCATCTTCAAATGAGGAATTGATTGAGAGCAAAGTGATAACAACCACAAAATCTTGCCATTCGGGATGTAACTTGAGTTGTACTCCCCACAAAAAAGATTAAAAAGATAATTATTAACATATTACAAGGTTAACTTGCAGTTCTTAATCTAGTGTTGAAATAAGAAGTTTCAAGTAATCTCAAACTTTATATTAAAAAGAGCTTATTTCAAACAGTAGATAAACCTTAACACTATAGCATTTTAAATATTAGTACAAAACCAACAAGATGTTGGTTTCTTGTTTAAAACCAACAAGATGAAGTATATCTTGAAACAAAAACACAAAAATATTTAGAAAGTCATATAAAATATAATACACAATTCCAAATCATTTCATACCGAAATATTACCAGTTTTGACCCATTACCCAATCCGAAGAGGCGTACCAAATAATGTCTTATCCAAGCAGAAGAGTACGATCCTTTACCTGGTCATAATTGCGACTGAGAATGGCTTCTCGGGCCTTCTCACCAATCTCCAAAGCCTTCATCTCCAAAGTAACTTGCCATTCGGGATGTAACTTGAGTTGTACTCCCCACAAAAAAGATTAAAAAGACAATTATTAACATATTACAAGGTTAACTTGCAGTTCTTAATCTAGTGTTGAAATAAGAAGTTTCAAGTAATCTCAAACTTTATATTAAAAAGAGCTTATTTCAAACAGTAGATAAACCTTAACACTATAGCATTTTAAATATTAGTACAAAACCAACAAGATGTTGGTTTCTTGTTTAAAACCAACAAGATGAAGTATATCTTGAAACAAAAACACAAAAATATTTAGAAAGTCATATAAAATATAATACACAATTCCAAATCATTTCGTACCGAAATATTACCAGTTTTGACCCATTACCCAATCCGAAGAGGCGTACCCACAAGGAAACATAAGCCAGCTCTAAAATTCTTATAATCAAATGAAAATGACAGATTCAGTAAAACAGTAAAATAAACATATTTCTTTCTAAAATTCTTAACTGTTTACAAATGTTAAAAAGATTATTCTTTGAACATAGTTATAATTGTAGAACTACTGTTTGGATAACTTTTATGGACTTTAAGAAGTCCTTTGGATAACTTTACCGATTAAAACTCAAAACTGCACCCCTGTATTCGATAACTTTACCGATTAAAACTGAGCTTAAAAAACGTAAGATGCTAACAGTATCCGATAACTTTACCGATTAAAACATGACTAAAACATAACAGTATCCAAATGTTAAAAAGATTATTCTTTCACAAATCAAGTAGAAAAAAACCCTAAAATTTAACAGATCTGCAAGAAAATAGTTACAGATCTAATGTTGTTTAACAGATCTGCAAGAAAAAACCCTAAAATTTAACAGATCTGTAAGTAGAAAATAGGTACCTGAGATGTGAAAACGCCGGTGAAATTCATCTATCTCTAGGGTTATCGCCGGAGGAATAAACCCTAAAATTCAACAGATCCAAAGACAGAAAATAGTTACAGATCTAATGTTGTTTAACAGATCTGCAAGAAAAAACCCTAAAATTTAACACATCTGCAAGTAGAAAATAGGTACCTCAGATGTGAAAACGCCGGTGAAATCCATCTATCTCTAGGCTTATCGCCGGAGAAATAAACCCTAAAATTCAACAGATCCAAAGACAGAAAATAGTTACAGATCTAATGTTGTTTAACAGATCTGCAAGAAAAAACCCTAACCATTAACAGATCTGCAAGTAGAAAATAGGTACCTGAGATGTGAAAACGCCGGTGAAATTCATCTATCTCTAGGGTTATCGCCGGAGGAATAAACCCTAAAATTCAACAGATCCAAAGACAGAAAATAGTTACAGATCTAATGTTGTTTAACAGATCTGCAAGAAAAAACCCTAACCATTAACAGATCTGCAAGTAGAAAATAGGTACCTGAGATGTGAAAACGCCGGTGAAATCCATCTATCTCTAGGGTTATCGCCGGAGAAATAAACCCTAAAATTCAACAGATCCAACTCAAATTTCAAACCAAAAATGCCGAGAGGTAAAAAAGATGTTACCTGAGATTTGAAAACGCCGGTGAAATCTGTGACACTTCGGAATTTCCCGGACAATCCTTCGATGTAACTTACGTGTGTAAATATTTATTAAATGAAAACCCGTGAACTTTCGTGTTACATGTTATGTGTATCTACGTATTGGTGTATTTAGATATGTATATATATGTGTGTGTAATACATATGAGCCGAAACCACAAGCAACCCGACTCGAGACCACGGTCTCGAGTGAACATTAGTAATGGGCCGGCTAGGCCTTGGCCTTGTAGGAATTAAACCCAACCCGGAACCCCCCCTAGCCCAACTCGGTGCACTATATAAACCCAACCCCACCTCCCTTATCCATTTTACACACTCATCACACTCTCCTCCCATCTTCTTCACTAAAACCCTAAAACCCTAAGTTTCTAGCAACCAAAATCATCTCCCCATACCTTCATATCTCTCGGATCAAGTGAGCTATCAACAAGGAATCGGCCGAACTAAGAGACCACCCGAACACCCCTTTTTCTCTCAACCCCGAGTAACCGGTTAGTGCTTATATGTTCATGATTGTTGATGTTTGTTATGATTTTATGCTTGTTGATGTGATTAGAGGTTTTAGTATTCTTGTTGGTTTGAATGTTAAAGAATGTTGTTGGTTTGTTGTTCATAGCTTTGGGTTATCCGATGAATGTTAAGGGGTTGGTTAGAATTGCATGTTCTTAGGATTTGTTTGTTAACAAATATGATTTCTATGTTAGAATAGGTGTTAGGATCCTTGTCAAGAAATGATACATGGTCTTATAAGTTTCCTGTTTTGATTCGGGTTTATTTAGAGTTCATGATTTCTTGATTATATGTTTGAAGTTTTATTGAATGAATGAAGAACAGTTTGAATGTGTATAATAGTTTGAAAATGCTGGTTTTGATCCAAATTGGTGCACAAATCGACCAACAAACATGTTTTAGTGGAAATAGTACAACATTTACATGAAAATGCAATTTCATTGGATAGTACAAGTCTGCAGGTTCTAGAAGGGATTGCCATGCACGTTATCACGGTTGCGAGTCGCAACCTTTGGTTGCTACTCGAAACCACGCATGACCAGTCGAAACCTCCCAGTTGCGAGTCGCAATCAGCACGCATCAAACCTGGTTGCGAGTCGCAACCGCACCTGCTAAGTCGCAATCTCCGGTTACGAGTCGTAACCAAAACATGACGGACCGAGACCGCAGTTGCGAGTCGCAACCTCGGTTGCGAGTCGCAACCACCTTAGTTTCGACTGGGCTGTTTTATGTTATTGGGCCTTGACTGTTTGTCTTGTTGTTTGGGCTTCAACTGTTGGGCCTCCTATTGACTGGACTTCATTTTGATCTGCTACTGTATGTATATATGAGTTACTGTTTGTAGTCCTGCCTGTTAACTGTTTGTATACGTGCATGCTATACGTGTTTACTTGTACCCGACTTGACCCATACTTGGTAACCATGCTAGGACGTGGTGACCAACGAGCTTAACCAAGTAACGTATCTTACCGAGCAACCCAAGGTGAGTTCACAACTTAAAAGCATGCGTCCCGGTGGTTTGGGACACGAGACTAAAACAACCCTATCCCCTTGTAAAGGGGATACCGTCTACATTCCTTCCCTAGTTATTGGGAACAAACTTACTGTATCTTCCCTAGTATTGGGAAACCTTTTTTTTGTTAATTACTGTTTATACGGAATGCAACTAACGGCACTAAACGCAACTCTATCACTCAAGTCCCTACTACATAATACCGATTAGTCGCCGGTGCCAGGCGAACGGGTTATTAGTTGATAGCGCTATTTAGGTCTTACCAGCCTCACACCGTGCCATGGTATGGGATCGGTCGTGAACTAATGTACTCAGGCATCCGTCAATGATGATAGAACATTGACATCGGGGCATCCTGCGGAAACGCATTCGGTTACCTAGTGTTCGGTATTGGAAAAACAGTTTAGTCGCTAACTTTTGGGGTAGCTCCCCATGGCATGTATAAACGGATAAATTAACTGGTGAAACAAGTTTTTGGTAATTAAAACTGGACAACTAGTGAACTCACTCAGCATTATTGTTGACCCCCCCCCTCTTACTGCATGCTTTGCAGGTGGCCAGTGACTGGAGCAGCTGCTTGGGATGTGTAGTGGTCGTCTGCCCGTGTGTTGGGCATTTATCCTGTTTACTTTATGAACAATGTTTAAAACTGTTAATTTTGCTTCCGCTACATTTTACTCTGAACTTAAGACTTGAACTCTAAACTTAACACTTGCTAATCGTATGGTTAGTAAGTACTACTTTTGTTAGCAATTGAGTTACTCAGTATAATTGGTGGCTGGATCCTGGTCAGTCACGCCCTCGAAGCGGGTGTCATCCGCGGGTGGATTTTGGGGGTGTGACAGATTGGTATCAGAGCCATTGGTTATAGTGAACTTGGTTTTAAAAAGGGAAAAATCTTTTTGAGAAAAACCAGACTATAACCCGTGACTCGTGACGACACTACACTCCAAGTACAAGGCTCGACTTATCTGACCGCATAGCTCGGACCCATAGTTACTTGCTTAATTGTTTTATGTTTCTGCTTTGCCATACGTACTAGTTTGCCTGATTAGATAGATACACCTTCTCTCTTCTATCTTATTCTCGCTATGTTGCGACATCACACTCATACTATGTTTTCTGGTTATGAAGACAATGAGTGGACGCGGACGAGGAAACATCAACATGACTCAGGCTCAGTTCACTAGCCTGCTCAACACTGTGGCTGCAGCTTTCGCAGCTCACCCTATAGGTAAACTCGATGCTTTAGGATGTTTAGATCCTACCGCCACATCGTCTTTACGCTTCTAAACCTATTTCGCTTCACTCCTCACAAACAGGTCAGCCTGCACCTGTGCAACCACGTGTTTGTACCTTCAAGACCTTCATGGATTGCAAGCCTCTTCCATTCAGTGGCACTGAGGGTGCCATAGGACTCCTACACTGGATCGAGAAGGTCGAAGCTGTTTTCGCTGTCTGCGAGTGTCCCCCTGCTAATTGGGTGAAGTTTGCTACTGGTACTCTTGAGGGGAGCGCACTTTCATGGTGGAAAGCGCAAATTCAAATGCTTGGTTTGGAGACTGCTAACGCTACCGCGTGGGAAGATTTCAAGGATATGATCAAGGAAGAGTACTGTCACAGGGATGACATCCACAAGCTGGAAAATGAGTACTATGAACTCAAAATGGTTGGGTCAGAGATTGAGACCTACACCAAGCTGTCCAACGACTATGCTGCTCTTTGTCCAAACATGTCTCGACCCATGTACCGAAGGATCGAACTGTACATCAAGGGTCTGGCTCCAGAAATCCGAAGCCATGTAACTTCAGCCAACCACACTACCATTCAACCGATCGTTCGACTTGCTCACAAACTCACTGATCAGGCTGTGGAAGAGGGCAGATTGCCCAAAAGGATCAGTGCTACGGAAGGAAGTTCTAGTGATGGCAAACGAAAGTGGGATGGAAATCAGGGTAAGGATGCTAACCCTACACAAGCCCCAGCTCAGCAAAGGAAAACTGACAACAACAAAGGCACTCAGCAACAGGGTGGCTACCGGGGAAACTACCCTAAGTGCAACAAGTGTAACAGGCACCACAATGGGGCATGCAACAAGGGTCAGTGTCAGCGATGCCACAAGATGGGGCACGAAGCAAAGGATTGTAGAAGTCAGTTCCCGGCAAGACAGAATCAGCAACAACCCCAACAGCAACAGCAGCAGGGAAACAACAGAGCATGTTTTAAATGCGGGGCAACAGGGCACATGCGAAAGGATTGCCCTGAACTGAATCAGAATCGCAACAACAATCAGGGAGCTGGGAACAATGAGCAAAACAACAATGCTGGAAATGCAAGGGGCAGAGCTTTCGTGATTGGAGCCGGTGAAGCAAGGAACGATCCCAACGTCGTGGCGGGTAAGTTCCTACTTGATGATCGTTATGTTTCTGTGTTATTTGATTCCGGTGCCGATGCCAGTTATGTATCCCTTCGCATAAGCAAGAAACTTAAGCACTCGCCTGCATTATTAAGTTCTAAGCACATCGTCGAGATAGCTAATGGTAAGAACATCGAGGCCACGCATGTGATCCACGACTGCACCCTAGAATTGTCTGGCCACACGTTTAGTATCGATCTTTTCCCTGTTAAACTCGGAAGCTTCGACGTCGTCATCGGTATGGATTGGTTATCCAAACATCGCGCTGAGATCCTCTGTCAAGAGAAAGCAGTTCGTATACCTCGTCGTTCTGGTCAACCCCTCATCGTCAAGGGCAACAAAGGTGGAGAGGTCACAGGCATTATCTCGCTTCTAAAAGCCCAGAAGTGTTTGCAGAAAGGGCACACCGCTATCTTAGCACTTGTCACCAACACCCACGAAAAGGAAAAGAGGATTGAAGATTTTCCTGTAGTACGCGATTATCCCGAGGTATTTCCTGAGGAACTACCTGGACTCCCTCCCCACCGTCAGGTCGAATTTCAAATCGAGCTAGCTCCCGGAGCAGCACCCATAGCTCGTGCACCGTACCGTCTAGCCCCTGCCGAACTGAAGGAACTCTCGACGCAACTACAAGAACTATTGGATAAAGGATTTATCCGTCCTAGTTCATCACCCTGGGGAGCCCCAGTGCTCTTTGTCAAGAAGAAGGATGGCACATTCCGAATGTGCATCGACTACCGTGAGTTGAACAAAGTTACCATCAAGAATCGTTACCCTCTCCCGCGTATCGACGACCTATTCGATCAGTTGCAAGGATCGAGCTACTATTCAAAGATTGACCTGCGATCAGGCTATCATCAGCTGAGAGTTCGTAATGAAGATATCTCCAAGACTGCGTTCAGGACCCGTTATGGTCATTACGAGTTCCTCGTCATGCCTTTTGGAATGACCAACGCGCCTGCAGTGTTCATGGATCTTATGAACCGCGTATGTAAGCCTTACCTCGATAAATTCGTGATTGTGTTTATCGACGACATTCTGATTTATTCGAAAAGTCCAGAAGAGCATGAACAGCACCTACGCCTTATTCTGGAACTCCTTCGCAACGAGCAACTGTACGCCAAATTCTCTAAATGTGACTTCTGGCTTCGAGAAGTCCATTTCCTCGGCCATGTAGTTAATAAGAACGGAATTCACGTCGACCCCGCCAAGATCGAATCGATAAAGAACTGGCCTACGCCTAAGACTCCCACGGAAGTTCGCCAATTTTTGGGTTTGGCAGGCTACTACCGCAGATTTATTCAGGGATTCTCCAAGATTGCACAACCCCTCACGACTCTTACTCAGAAAGGCGTCGCCTACAAGTGGAATGCAGCACAGGAATCTGCTTTTCAGAGGCTTAAGGATAACCTCTGTAGCGCTCCTATTCTCTCGTTACCGGAGGGCACTGACGACTTTGTGGTTTACTGCGATGCGTCTATTCATGGACTCGGTTGCGTGTTAATGCAGCGCGAGAAAGTTATTGCCTACGCCTCACGACAACTCAAGACGCATGAAAAGAACTACACGACGCATGACTTGGAACTGGGAGCAGTGATCTTTGCTCTTAAGATATGGAGACATTACCTGTACGGTACCAGGTGCACCATTTACACCGATCACAGGAGTCTCGAGCATATCTTTAGGCAAAAGGAATTGAACATGAGACAACGTCGATGGGTCGAACTCTTGAACGACTACGAATGCGCCATCAAATACCATCCGGGCAAGGCAAATGTCGTGGCAGACGCCCTCAGCCGAAAGGACACCGTACCAAAGCGCGTGCGAGCACTACAACTTACCATCCAGTCTAACCTCCCTACCCAGATTCGAAATGCTCAAGTTGAAGCATTGAAGCCGGAAAACGTCAGGGCTGAGTCTCTGCGAGGATCGAGACAGCAACTGGAACAGAAAGAAGATGGTGCTTACTATGTAACAGGGCGTATCTGGGTTCCACTCTTTGGAGGTTTACGTGAACTCGTGATGGATGAAGCCCACAAGTCCCGCTACTCAGTACATCCTGGTTCGGACAAGATGTACCACGACTTGAAGACTACGTATTGGTGGCCTGGTATGAAGGCCCACATAGCAACATACGTCAGCAAATGTTTGACTTGCGCAAGAGTCAAGACAGAATACCAGAAGCCAGCAGGTCTACTCCAACAACCAGAAATCCCGAAATGGAAATGGGAGCAAATTTCCATGGATTTCGTTACAGGGCTACCTAGATCTCAACGCGGAAATGATGCTATTTGGGTAATAGTGGATCGACTGACCAAGTCCGCGCACTTTCTGGCTATTAAGGAAACAGACAAGTTTTCTACCTTGGCGGAGATATACTTAAAGGAAATAGTTTCGAGGCACGGAGTGCCAACCTCGATTATTTCCGACCGAGATGCTCGATTTACTTCGGAACTGTGGCAAGCTATGCACAAATGCTTTGGCTCACGATTGGATATGAGCACTGCTTATCACCCGCAAACGGATGGACAGTCTGAACGCACCATCCAAACTCTCGAAGACATGCTTAGAGCGTGTGTGATCGATTTTGGCAAGAACTGGGAGAAGCATCTACCGTTAGTAGAGTTCTCTTACAACAACAGTTACCACACCAGTATTCAGGCAGCACCTTTTGAGGCATTGTACGGTCGTAAATGCCGGTCACCTCTCTGCTGGGCAGAAATCGGTGATAGTCAAATCACGGGCCCAGAGATGGTGGTAGAAACAACGGAAAAGATTGCCCAGATCAGACAACGCATGGCGGCAGCTCGTGACCGTCAGAAGAGCTACGCTGATAAGCGTAGGAAACCATTGGAATTCCAGGTCGGTGACCGGGTTCTACTTAAAGTCTCACCCTGGAAGGGTGTGGTTCGCTTTGGTAAACGGGGCAAGCTTAATCCGCGTTATATCGGACCATTCGAAATTACCGAGAAGATCGGTAAGGTTGCTTATAGATTAAACCTGCCTGAAGAACTGAGTGTGGTACACAACGTTTTTCACGTATCCAACCTGAAGAAGTGTTTGTCGGATGAAACACTTGTGATTCCTTTTAAGGAACTAACGATTGACGAACAGCTACACTTTACTGAGGAACCGATCGAGATCACGGATCGAGTGATCAAAACCCTCAAACGTAGCCAGATACCTCTTGTACGAGTTCGTTGGAACTCGCGACGTGGCCCAGAGTATACCTGGGAGCGGGAAGACCAGATGAAGCACAAGTATCCCCAGTTGTTCCCAAACGAAAACCCCAGCACTGAAGCTACGAACGAATTTCGGGACGAAATTCCAAACTAACGGGGGGATGATGTGACACCCCGTTGAAACGCTTTTACTTAACTTACACTAGCTTGACAGTGGCTGCCTTAACTTTCGGGACGAAAGTTCCTAAAACTTGGGGATAATGTGACACTTCGGAATTTCCCGGACAATCCTTCGATGTAACTTACGTGTGTAAATATTTATTAAATGAAAACCCGTGAACTTTCGTGTTACATGTTATGTGTATCTACGTATTGGTGTATTTAGATATGTATATATATGTGTGTGTAATACATATGAGCCGAAACCACAAGCAACCCGACTCGAGACCACGGTCTCGAGTGAACATTAGTAATGGGCCGGCTAGGCCTTGGCCTTGTAGGAATTAAACCCAACCCGGAACCCCCCCTAGCCCAACTCGGTGCACTATATAAACCCAACCCCACCTCCCTTATCCATTTTACACACTCATCACACTCTCCTCCCATCTTCTTCACTAAAACCCTAAAACCCTAAGTTTCTAGCAACCAAAATCATCTCCCCATACCTTCATATCTCTCGGATCAAGTGAGCTATCAACAAGGAATCGGCCGAACTAAGAGACCACCCGAACACCCCTTTTTCTCTCAACCCCGAGTAACCGGTTAGTGCTTATATGTTCATGATTGTTGATGTTTGTTATGATTTTATGCTTGTTGATGTGATTAGAGGTTTTAGTATTCTTGTTGGTTTGAATGTTAAAGAATGTTGTTGGTTTGTTGTTCATAGCTTTGGGTTATCCGATGAATGTTAAGGGGTTGGTTAGAATTGCATGTTCTTAGGATTTGTTTGTTAACAAATATGATTTCTATGTTAGAATAGGTGTTAGGATCCTTGTCAAGAAATGATACATGGTCTTATAAGTTTCCTGTTTTGATTCGGGTTTATTTAGAGTTCATGATTTCTTGATTATATGTTTGAAGTTTTATTGAATGAATGAAGAACAGTTTGAATGTGTATAATAGTTTGAAAATGCTGGTTTTGATCCAAATTGGTGCACAAATCGACCAACAAACATGTTTTAGTGGAAATAGTACAACATTTACATGAAAATGCAATTTCATTGGATAGTACAAGTCTGCAGGTTCTAGAAGGGATTGCCATGCACGTTATCACGGTTGCGAGTCGCAACCTTTGGTTGCTACTCGAAACCACGCATGACCAGTCGAAACCTCCCAGTTGCGAGTCGCAATCAGCACGCATCAAACCTGGTTGCGAGTCGCAACCGCACCTGCTAAGTCGCAATCTCCGGTTACGAGTCGTAACCAAAACATGACGGACCGAGACCGCAGTTGCGAGTCGCAACCTCGGTTGCGAGTCGCAACCACCTTAGTTTCGACTGGGCTGTTTTATGTTATTGGGCCTTGACTGTTTGTCTTGTTGTTTGGGCTTCAACTGTTGGGCCTCCTATTGACTGGACTTCATTTTGATCTGCTACTGTATGTATATATGAGTTACTGTTTGTAGTCCTGCCTGTTAACTGTTTGTATACGTGCATGCTATACGTGTTTACTTGTACCCGACTTGACCCATACTTGGTAACCATGCTAGGACGTGGTGACCAACGAGCTTAACCAAGTAACGTATCTTACCGAGCAACCCAAGGTGAGTTCACAACTTAAAAGCATGCGTCCCGGTGGTTTGGGACACGAGACTAAAACAACCCTATCCCCTTGTAAAGGGGATACCGTCTACATTCCTTCCCTAGTTATTGGGAACAAACTTACTGTATCTTCCCTAGTATTGGGAAACCTTTTTTTTGTTAATTACTGTTTATACGGAATGCAACTAACGGCACTAAACGCAACTCTATCACTCAAGTCCCTACTACATAATACCGATTAGTCGCCGGTGCCAGGCGAACGGGTTATTAGTTGATAGCGCTATTTAGGTCTTACCAGCCTCACACCGTGCCATGGTATGGGATCGGTCGTGAACTAATGTACTCAGGCATCCGTCAATGATGATAGAACATTGACATCGGGGCATCCTGCGGAAACGCATTCGGTTACCTAGTGTTCGGTATTGGAAAAACAGTTTAGTCGCTAACTTTTGGGGTAGCTCCCCATGGCATGTATAAACGGATAAATTAACTGGTGAAACAAGTTTTTGGTAATTAAAACTGGACAACTAGTGAACTCACTCAGCATTATTGTTGACCCCCCCTCTTACTGCATGCTTTGCAGGTGGCCAGTGACTGGAGCAGCTGCTTGGGATGTGTAGTGTTCGTCTGCCCGTGTGTTGGGCATTTATCCTGTTTACTTTATGAACAATGTTTAAAACTGTTAATTTTGCTTCCGCTACATTTTACTCTGAACTTAAGACTTGAACTCTAAACTTAACACTTGCTAATCGTATGGTTAGTAAGTACTACTTTTGTTAGCAATTGAGTTACTCAGTATAATTGGTGGCTGGATCCTGGTCAGTCACGCCCTCGAAGCGGGTGTCATCCGCGGGTGGATTTTGGGGGTGTGACAAAATCCATCGATCTAGGGTCATAGCCGAGAAAGAAACCATAATATTTACAGATCTAAGGGTTATCGCCTGGTGAGAGAGAGAGAGAGAGAGAGAGAGAGAAGAAATGGGGCGGATGTGAAAGATAGAAACCCTAATGAGCTGATAAGTTGTTTTTGTTCTCCGGCTTGTTTTGTGAGAGAGGGTAGAATAGGAAATGCAAATTATGTTGTGCTTTAGAGGATTGTACATCATGCTTTAATGGTGTTTTAATGGAATTTTTTTGGACATTAAGAAGTCCCTTGGATATGTTTTATAAAGTAGTATAGATATATACATATATATATATATAAGTTCAAAACATGACCTGCATAACTCATTTATCCTTTCATTCTTGTCATTCATTCTTACTTATTTGATTCATGCCTATTTACGAATTTTAAACTTTTTCATTCAATCATTCATTCCCTTCTATGTTTCAAATCCATCTCACGGTTTCTAACATATCATTCATATCTTTCATTCCTTTCATATTTCTAATCCGTTTCGCGGATTCTAACTTATCATTCATACTTCTCATGTGTATTTGGTACTTTCAAAACCCTGAAAGTCTTACATTTCCCTTCACCCTCACGTCCACCTACTACCTAATTCTAACGGACATACCTGTAACAATTATCACAATCTCACGAACGTCATATGTTTCTTGTGTACTGGCCAGGTACACAATCCACATACTAGTTTTGTGTCTTCGTGTAATCGTCACCTTATGTCCGAAGAATTAGGTTTCGGTACGTGTAACATTTTACAAACTTCAATACCATTCTATTATTATATTCCTTTTTGAAATTTTCCTTAACTTGATAGATTTTACCGTTACATGCACCCACAGGTTAAATTTACGTACCTGGGGTCAATTTTTCTTATCACATGCCTTGATGCCGATCCTAGACCGCATTCATAGATCATCCTCTCCAAGCAATTATGCTTCCCTTACACATAACATACTGTTAGTTTTCTTCAAATACATACTTAAGTACATACTTACCTTTGCTTCTACCCTTAGATCTTGATCGAGTCTCGGATTGTACGGGTTCCTTGTCACAGGAACACACAGGTTTGAGTCCAAGTATTTACCTCCTCATACTTGATTTCCCTCAAGCCAGGGCTCTGATACCAACTTGTAAGAACCTATTCACGATTTGACCCAAAATGACGCAGAAGAAAATGAACCGTAAAATTTCTTTCTTTTAACTACTCTAACATACTTAAATACCGTTTAGGTCAGCCCTTCTAACATAACTACATCATTCATCATTTATTTAATGTAACTACTTTAACCAATGATTACAAACAACGTGACCGCTTTCCCGTACAATCCATGATCTTCAACTTGATCCTCATTCACTTGTCCATCATGAATATCTGATTAACTTGCGGTCACCATATATAACCAACACGTTAATACATGGTAACATCATATATAATTTATTTACTCGAGTCCGACATCAATTTCTCGAGAGTCCGACATTCCCATACCAGCACTCCATTTATTTCATTCTCAATAGTAACATGGTTAAGAGTACTTAATCTCAAACATATTGAAAACCCACGTTTTCACATTTACATATACCAGTGATCTACAATCATTAGATTACAACACGTGTATCCACTTTCATATATCTAGGTACATTCAAACGTATCCCATTCATATGTACGTACATACAAGTTCACACTACTTACACACGCTACAGTTCCATATCTACATACATACATACAAGTCACATTCACTTATTTGTAAGTTGAGTCTTATCTACAATCATATCAACACAAATCAATGCAATTACAAACAAACATAATCGACAAACTTCCAACAAACATGATGAACATTCCATTAACATGATGAACATTCCATTAACACGATGAACATTCAGCAACATAATGAACATTCCATTAACACGATGAACATTCAGTAACATAATGAACATTCTATTAACACGATGAACATTCAGCAACATAATGAACATTCCATTAACACGATGGATATTCAGCAACAAAATAAACATTCCATTAACACGATGGATATTCAGCAACATAATGAACATTCCATTAACACGATGAACATTTAGAAACATAATGAACATTCCATTAACACGATGAACATTCAGCATCATAATGAACATTCGATTAACACGATGAACATTCAGCAACATAATGAACATTCGATTAACACGATGAACATTTAGTAACATAATGAACATTCAGCAACATAATGAATATTCGATTAACACGATGAACATTCAGCAACATAATGAACATTCCATTAACACGATGAGACTATCATCTTAATTTACATTAAGGATAGACGAAGTTCATATGAACTTACCTTGGTACTCACCCTTATCCGTAACTTCTTACATGGTTCTCTATATATAACATACCAAACTTCATTTATAAATAAGAAGTGATTCGGGAAATCACCTACCTTAAGCGTCCGTTTCGTACTTGCTTCCACGCATACTTCCCATTAGCCTTCCACGCTTCCACCCACCTTGACATGATCCTATACTTTCATGTCATTATGGTTACTGCATTATTAGCATATACACATTCTAAATTACATTCATTTCATATTCATATTCTATATTGACCTTTACTAGTCAAATACCAACCACACAATGTATAAGATAACAATCATATCCTTTCATTCCACATAATTCTTTATATCGTCCGATATAACATTATTTGTACAACATGTGCCTTGCGATTTCCCTAACTAAATGACCATGTAGATATATGTGTATTGCTATGAGAGTATGAAATGTGTATGATGCCCGTAGTATAGTCTATTAATGTTGAGAATGTATGAGCTTAAGTTTATAATTCATATAATGGACAGTTGAGAGTGAATTTTAAGTTTTGTCCTTTATCTTTAGGCCACTTTGCAAGTTTTGTCCTTTATGTTTAAATTTGACGAGTTTTGTCCTTTATGTTTAAAAATCAAGCACGTTTTACCCTTTATGTCTAAAAATCAAACACGTTTTGTCCTTTATGTTTAAAAAATCAAGCACGTTTTGTCCTTAAAAATCAAGCATAAAGGACAAAACGTGCTTGATTTTTAAACATAAAGGACCAAACTCGTCAAATTTAAACATAAAGGACAAAACTTGCAAAGTGGCCTAAAGATAAAGGACAAAACTTGAAATCCTTTATCTTTAGGCCTTTTTGCAAGTTTTGTCCTTTATGTTTAAATTTGACGAGTTTTGTCCTTTATGTTTGAAAATCAAGCACGTTTTACCCTTTGGGGCAAAACGTGCTTGATTTTTAAGGACAAAACGTGCTTGATTTTTTAAACATAAAGGACAAAACGTGCTTGATTTTTATACATAAAGGACAAAACGTGCTTGATTTTTAAGGCCCAAAGGGTAAAACGTGCTTGATTTTTAAACATAAAGGACAAAACTCGTCAAATTTAAACATAAAGGACAAAACTTGCAAAATGGCCTAAAGATAAAGGACAAAACTTGCAATTCACTCTTATATTTGTGGCCAAATGCCTTGCCATGCTATAGGCATAGTTGACTTTTAGAAAGTCAACTGTCCATTATATGAATTATAAACTTAAGCTCATACATTCTCAACATTAATAGACTATACTACGGGCATCATACACATTTCATACTCTCATAGCAATACACATATATCTACATGGTCATTTAGTTGTATGCACACAAAACATAATCAATTTCTTCCATACTAGTAATATCATGATTTTACAATTAACAACATAGTCCAAGCTTAGTTAACACACATAGCTTCCCAACCTTACTCCTTACTAATATACGCGCTTTCTACACACTTAACACCAAATCACATTTGATTTCATCTAACCATAAGTAAATCAAAACATAATGTGTATCATATTACCCAAGCATCGAGTACAACTTCGAATGAATACTATTTACCAAATCATATAATTAACCAAAAATCATAGATGTATTCTATTGGAAATACATTTCTTATGTTCAATTACCACAAAACACATGACATCCTCATATTATACATTTTCATCCACTACTTGCATGCGATCTCATCTAGTAATCTCACCTAGACATTTCATCAAACACTTGGTGTGCGTACACCATTTAATGCACAATTTACAACTAATTCATGCATAATCTTCCAAGTTCTTACTTTCAACCACCAACACAACTAAACATCTAACTAACTTCATACCATATCCAACCTAACTTGCAAGAGTTCATCATATTCAACATACTACATCAAGAATTACACAAATATTAAACATGGATGATTCCCTCACTTCATCTTCCTCACCACTACAAGTGGGTTTCACCCCCAAACATCAAATTAATAAAAATCATGCATAACACATGTTCTACATGGCGATTCTAACACACATACATGATTAATTTCATTCAACTTTGTAGATTAAACATAACCCACTTCATACAAGATCACCAAATCAAAAATTTCAACTTGCCACATGTTCATCTTGTCGAGATGGTTAAGAATCTAAGCTCATGCATCCGATTTGGGGCCAATCTCCATCCTAATTTGATCAATTGGGCCATTCTTGAGTTGAAGAGGGGTTTTTCCCTCTCTCTCTCTCTGATCGAACACACATACACACACTACACACACTTAGGTGTTTTATAAAACTTCCATTCCTTTTTCCAAGTTTAGCCCCTTGTGTTTGCCATTCTTTCTTTTTGTCACAAAACTTTATTCATTACTACTTAACCTACATATCCTAACTAAGTTAAAAGACTTAGTTATTTTCTTTTCTTTCCATTACCCAAGGAACATACTGACGAAATAAAACTTCTGGTTTTGGGGTGTTACAGTTACGACCTGTTGTAGGGTTTGAATTGGGGATTGGTATAAAAACATCATTAACTTAATAGAACTCATAACCCTACAAATTTGAGCAAGACTTAGATGAAAATTGGAGTTCAAGGAGCAGGAATTGAAGATTTCTAAGCTTTGGTTGAAGATTCGAAGGTCGGAGATCAAGTGGCTCGTGTTTAATCATTCGGGTTTCATCGTTCTTTTACTCTCTTTGATTAAAACCATGTTTTTCTTTTATTCATGATGTATTTTGGCTAAACACATTAAACTACCTAGGCTAGGATGATTGCATGACAAAGTTTGGATTTTTATTGGTTTTGACTATTGTTTATGGATTGTTAATAAAGTAGAGCACTTAGGAATATTGATTTGATGTTTATGAGTACTTTAATTTAATTTAATTTATTTCATGCTTATTATCTTCACACGTATCCTGTTGAATGTCTTTTATGGAATAGGTTCGTGTTAGATTGTAGTTACTTGTGGTTTGATTTTTATAGTTAATTGACCAATACACCATAGGAGGTAAATTTATGAATCAAGTAGGTCTAGGTGTTTAACTAGTCTTAAAATCCGTGAGGTGAGAGATTATCAGTTTGTCTAGGTTGTTAGATCGCTAAAGTTAGGATCTTTGTAAAAAGACCACGTTAATTTACCTTCCAATCCTTGCTAATCGAGTCAACTTAATTTACCGTAGTTACCTTAGACTTTTAGACCGTGAGGTAATTGTCAAATTTGGGTACTTTAGTAACGTAATTGGAAAGCCATGAAGAAGACTGTTGGACCGTTCTATGACCTGAAAAGTCAGTCGAAGTAGTTCATCTTTACATACGAAGGCGGAATCAACGTAAGTAAAGTAACAACAGCTAATCCTTTCAATTCCTTGTGTTTATATTGCTTTCTGATAAAATTTCAGCAGAGTTTCAGCACCGTAGCACACACATACATCCTTACAAATGATGAACCGCTCCAGCCTATTTATATAGATCTTGGGTCGCTTATATGACATGCCATATAAGCGATCCAGGATACTTGTCCTATAAGCGATCCAGGCTACTTGACTAATAAGCGGTCCACAATGACACAAAAGCGGTCCAAAGTCTATCTTACACAATATTTACACTTTGACCCCCTATAGACCAATCTTGACTTTAGACTTCTTGTAGACGTAGTCAACAGACATTCCGTGCATCAACAGACTCCCCCTTGGATGTTGACGTAGTCTTTTAGCATCTTCAGATCCGTAGTCTTCAGTCTTTGTCTTTTCACTAACTCTGTCTATCTTTACCAGCATTCTTCACAGGTTCTAGAACTGACTCCATACTTCCCATTAGCTGTTGACCCAGACTCCCCCTCTCACTGACTCCCCCTCTCATTATGCTGGAATCTTGAAATATCTGGTTCAAGCTTTTGCAATTTGCCTCCGTTGGGAAATATCGTCCAAACCTGTTACTCAACCAATAATATTACAATCTATCTTTTCAAACAATAAACACAACTTCAATCAGTTATAGAAATCCACTCAAGTTTTCAAGTTCAAGTTAATGACCCTGAATACTTGATTAATCTACCAAATTCAAATTAATGACCCTGGTTGATCTTTGACGAATCAAACTGATTTAGTAAAACTATTTTCCAATTTTCTTTTTGAAAATACCAAGTATCAACTTAATGAACTTGTTTGTGACTTTGAAAACAAACACATTTCCATCAATGTAAGCTCCCCTCATTCTTCAGCTCAGAATCTCCTGCATCTGCTTCATCTTTTCAGAATCCGACAATCAACTTTCCACTCTGGTTTGTCTAAAATAAAACAGAAATAAAATCTTTTTGGATTTTAAGATGATCTAAACTAAGAAATGAAATAACAGAAAACTTAAATTGCAGAAAATAAACTATTTACAGGTTTGTTTTTGGTGAGCGTGTCAGGGAATCATATCAGCTTTTCAGACAGATTACAAGTACCGTTAAGCTACATTACATACTCAGATTTAAACAATTCACCTCGATTGTCGATATACTGATCCATCTTAAATTTTCATACAAACTTCAATTTTTTCAGGATACTGTTTAAGTGTTTTAAGAACTTAGATCAATCCATGTGTCCCACCTCTTGAATATACTCCCGTATCCAGAATCCCAATATTCAGTCTTACAGGCAAAAATACTACAATGATGTCTGTACATAAATTAGGGTATGCGAGAACTGAGGGATCTCAGGTCAGAACTTCCGTTCAGCAGAGAGATATCAGCTTCGACTTTGTAGTGTGTTCCCTTTAGAGAATCTTTTCAGCTACAACAACTGATTATCAATTTTATTGTCTAATCAGGTGAGGGCTTTATGCTATATTTCAAGCATTTTGGTGAAAGTATTAGCCAGGGACTAGGTCAGAACCACCGTTCAGCAGAAGTCCCGGAATAATACCCCAGACATCATAGAGTATAAACACCTAGTATATCAGAATACGAGACCTTTCAAACGAGATTTCAGGGGTTACCTATATATCCAAGTAGTGTTCCCCACAAATTTCACAAGTTTGAATTTTTAGGTTTATATCCCGAATAAATCTACTAAATGTACGAAAACCTATCGACACATCATTAGTGAGACTGTTTAACTCATTTTATCTTTCCAAATCTTTAGCATACTGTAATTGTCTAGCTGATGTACTATCATTTTCTCTATATACACAAGCTCTTTTTCAATTTTATCATGTTTTTGGATTTTAGCATTTTTTTTACTGTTTTTGTATTTTTCTGAAAATAAAAAAATGTACAAAACTATCTATCTCCCCCTAAATACCAAAACACGTAAAAAATCGACAAACCATCGCAGATTGTTTCTCATCTTCATCCGCAACAGTACTCTCATCAACGCTCACAACTTCATCCGACACCGAAAGCAATTTCATACCATTAAGTTTTAACAAATATTGAAACCTATTTTTATCAAAAGCTTTGGTATGCAAATCAGCTTTTTGTTCGTCAGTGTGGATTTTCTCAATTCGTATCAACTTTTTCTCGAAGCAATCGCGAATAAAGTGATGACGAATCTCGATATGTTTAGTTTTAGCATGATGAACTGGATTTTTAGTTATATTAATTGCGGCCTCATTATCAACAAACAGAGGTGTGTTAAGAAACTGCAAACCGTAGTCGCGCATCTGTTGCTGTATCCACAGGATCTGAGAGCAGCAACTGCTAGCAGAAACATACTCTGCTTCACATGTAGATAGCGCCACAGATGTTTGTTTCTTACACTGCCAAGTAACCAATTTCGGACCAAAGAACTGGCATCCTGCAGTTGTTGATTTCGCGTTAATTTTGCAGCATCCGAAATCTGAATCGGAAAACCCTTCGAGTGTAAAATCGCCTTTGCGAGGATACCACAACCCCAATGTAGGTGTGCCTTTCAAATAACGTAAAATCCTCTTCACAATAATCATGTGCGATTCTCTCGGGTTAGACTGAAATCTTGCTGCGAGGCACATTGAGTACATGATGTCAGGACGTGAAGCAGTTAGGTACATCAAAGAACCTATCATGGATCGATAAAGTGTCTCATCAACCCTGTCTCCGGTGAGATCTGGGTGAATCCCATGATTAGTCGCAAGTGGGGTAGCAGCTGGAGTAGAACTTGACATTCCAAATTTCTCCAGAATATCATGCACGTACTTCGTTTGATGAATGAAAATCCCTTCAGGAAGTTGTTCAACTTGTAATCCCAGAAAGAATTTCATCTCCCCCATTGAAGACATTTCAAATTTCTGCTTCATCACCTGTTCGAAATCTTTGCATAATTTCTCATTCGTCGACCCAAAAATTATATCGTCTACATAAATCTGTACTATCAGAAGATGACCATCAACAACTTTAGTGAAGAGAGTGGCATCCACTTTTCCACGTATGAACTGGTTAGCGAGTAGGTGTTGAGACAAAGTCTCGTACCAGGCTCTCGGCGCCTGATGTAGACCATACAACGCTTTGTCCAGCAGATAAACTTTGTTCTTGTGGATTGGGTCAGTAAAGCCCGGCGGCTGACCAACATAAACCTCCTCTTTGACCTTCCCATAAAGAAACACTGATTTAACATCTAACTAAAATACTTTGAAATTCTTCCAAGACGCAAATGCTAGGAATATTCTGATAGCCTCTAGTCGTGCGACAGGAGCATAGACTTCGGTAAAATCAATCCCCTCCTGTTGACTAAAGCCCTGAATAACGAGTCGAGCTTTGTTCCTTACAACCACTCCTCTGTCGTCCCTTTTACATTTGAAAACCCATTTTGTATTGATTTTTCTTTGACCATCCGGTAAATCAACCAACTTCCACACACCTAACTTCTCAAACTGACTTAATTCTTCTTGCATCGCTATGACCCAAGAGTCTTCAGTAAGCGCCTCTTTGTAAGTTCGCGGTTCGACCTGCGAGATAAAACAACTTAATGAAAATTCAGTTTGTAAAGGTGCTACTGTAGAATAAAAACATGTTAAGCCCTGGTCAATTTGACGTCTCGTCCGAACGCCCGATTGCAATTCTCCTATTATCAACTCCTCTGGATGATAAGAAAGAGTTCGCGGCATCACTTCGCTTGGAACTTCTACATTTCCTTCCAGATTAGTAACATTCTGCTCTGCATCTTGTTCATCAACTTGGTTTGTTTGACTTGACAACTGGATCTGCTCCCCCTCAAGATCTGAATCACCATGGTAAAAAACTGGCATATGTTCAGCTTCTTGATCATCATTCACCTCCGACTGATTACCAGGAGCAACTTCATCATCATGTTCACCAGCGTTACTAGGACCTGCTTCAGCATCATTTGAAGTCTCCCGAGGTCTGCTAGAATACTCTGCTGGAAACCTGAGCGACGATTCATACTCTCGTAAAATATCCAGCTCATCAAAGAAATCTTCCTCTTCATCTGATTCTTCTCTCATGTCAAACGATTCCCAAAGTTTTTCATAATGAAAACGCCATGAATCACCAGGATTCTGAGGCGGCATAGTATAACCCTGACATTCAACATTTGCTGCTTCAATAATACGCTTTTCACTTGGAACAAAGACACGTCGTGTAGGACCTGAATATCCAACAAATATTCCTTCAAAGTTCTTTGGACCAAGCTTGCCATTCGGCTCTATTACCGTACAGGGTGACCCAAACGATTCTAGATACTTCAAATTCGGCTTGCGTTTATTGATTAGCTCAAAACACGTCTTGTTGAACTTCTTCACAGTAAGAACTCTATTGAGAGTATAGCATGCAGCAGAAACAGCTTCAGCCCAGAAATTAATAGGTAACTTGGAATCTGCAAGCATCGTTCTGGCTGTCTCGATTAGCGTCCGGTTCTTGCGTTCTGCAACTCCATTTTGCTGAGGAGTGTACGGAGCACTAAACTCATGCAGTATACCTCTTTCATCACAGTATTCCTCCATCTTACTGTTTTTGAACTCAGTACCATTATCACTTCGAATTCTACAAATCGATCTCTGGTACAGATTCTCAATTTTCTTAAACAATACTATCAAACTATCAAAGGTTTCGTCTTTCGTTTTAAAAAACATGACCCACGAAAATCTGGAGTAGTCATCAGTCACGACCAGACAATATGAATCTCCTGTTATACTTTTGACGTTCACTGGACCAAATAAATCCATATGAAGTCTTTCCAAAGGTCTTGAAACTGAATTGACTTGTTTTGTAGGGTGTGACTTTTTCTTCTGTTTGCCTCTGACACAACTTATGCACTCCCCTTCCAGATGAAAACCTTTAATATTCATTCCAGTGACCAAGTCGTTATGCACTAAGTGATTCATTTTCCTTAGGTGAATATGCCCCATCTTTCTGTGCCATAACCTTGACTCTTTTTCCGTTGCTCTAGACACAAAACAATGAGCCTGACCCGTGGTTGTAGTAGCAACGCTCATGTCCAACACATACAGATCGTTGACTCTTGGTGCCCTCATGATGATCCACTCTTCAGGTATCACAAATCCCGGTTTCAAGATCAAACATTCTTTGTCAGTGAAATGAGTAGTATACATCCTGTCACAGATCTGGGAGATACTCAGCAGGTTGTTCTCCAGCTCAGCGATGTAGTTAACTCTTTCAAACGTGATAATGCCATTAGATAATGTTCCTTCACCTATGATCCTTCCTCCTTGATTACCCGCAAAACCCACAAAACCACCATTAATGTCATTCACATCATACAGCAATGCGGTCTTCCCTGTCATATGCCTTGACGCTCCACTATCCATTATCCACCTGGATACAAGTTTTGGAAGATCCTGCACGTAACGGATCATCATTTAAACAACTTCAAGAAAGATGCCGATTCATGCTTCGCAATCCAGGAAGCTCCGGCAATTCAAATTGTTTAGTCAAACATGGTGTCCACCCAGGCCTTATCAGCCTTAGGTGTAACTGTGACTTTGGCAATTTGAATTTTGAAATTCTTAGACTTAAGAGGTGGAAATTGTGCATCATAATCAACCGTAATTGATTCTTCAGCCTTTTTCACCTCAGAAGTTGAAACTTTCTTCTCAACTTTAGGTTCAATTTTAGGTTTCCACACCTGTTGAACTACTGCAACCCTCTTATAAAGTGTATCATTTTGATTTACCAACTTCTTTACGGGTTCAGTTTTTACTTTCAAGTTGTCAATTTGAACATTTTTCTTCCCAACAACTTTCTTCTCAACATACATCGGTGTTTTACCCTTCACATCAACTTTCTTTTGTTGAACCTTCACAGCTTCAGTCTTAGGCTTCACATATTTACACTTTCGTGCAATATGACCAACCTGTTCACATCTAAAACACGTACGAGTATCAGCTACCCTACTCGTGCCTTCAGACTGAGCCTGTGAAGCTCTCTTCTCAAAAAAATTCTTTGTTTGATTTTGTAAAAATTTCTTTTTCTTCATCAGCAAGTGAACTTGAACTATTCACAAACTTTTTCTTTTCGACAAACCTCTTGTTTGCAACATTTCTTTTATGAAATGGTTTACCCCCCTGATAACCTCCCGACCAATTGTTTCTATTGTTATTGTAAAAACGTGGTGGATAAACAGTTTTCTTGTTGTAAACCTTCTCTTTCTTTCGACTCAGATTGTTCACTGCTGACAACTCGACTTCGACCAGTTTGAAAACATTTGTCAATTTGTTCAGATTAACATTCTCTAATGGAAACTCAGAATCCGAAAACAACTTATCTGATCCCGACATCTTGTACATGACAAGATCAGATTCATCATATAAGTTGTTTTTGGACTTTTGCTTCGGAATGTATTTATCTAGAAAACACCCATCCTCCTCAGAAGTGTCACAATCCGGCTTAAGCACTTTGTCTATCACACTTTTCACCACATCATTTTGGACACCCTCTTCATTGGAGGACGTGAACGTGACATCAATGTTCTCAGGAAGTATAACATCACTTTCTTCCTCAATTTCCACCAAACTAGACTGCTTTTTCGTGTAGTTGTCTAAAATTGGCGGTGGAACTTTGTGAAACCCTACACCCGTTCCATCAGAAAACACATCCTCACCAGCTTTGTTTTTTCCTATAGGTTTGGGAACGATGTGCTGCAAAACAAAGCTAGCTGAGCTATAGCTGTTTAATTTCAACTGAATTCTTTCATTTTCAATCTCAATTTCTTTAACCTTAAGTTTTAATTTTGCAATCTCATCCAGTTGTTCATTAATTGATTTTTCTTTGAATTGCAACACAGCTCTTAGATGTTCGTTTTCTTTGAATGTTTTGCCGTTTCGATCATCACTGTCTTTCACAACACTTTTAAGTTTCTCAAATTTTTCAGAGATCTGACGGTTTTCCAGAATTAACTTTTCATTGTCAGTTGTAATTTTGTCACATTTAGTTGTTAATTCATTAAACCGTTCAATTGAAACTTTTAACTCTATGTCACGATCGAGAATCTGATCTTCAAAAGTTTTAACTTTTGATTTCAGATTCTTGAATTTCTCATCATTCAAATACGTGACAGTACTACAAAAATTGCATTGTTTGGTGCAATTTTTGCAGTCAACATTTCCATCGACTTTATTACCTGACCTGGATGTTGACTCACTTTGACTGACCTTCTCTTTTGACTCAGAGACAGAATTAGAATCTACCTCAAGTGCTTTCGTAGCTAGCACTTTGTCAGCCATTTTCTCTAAATTCTCAGTTGTCAACTTCCGAGTCACATCGATCAACCCCGTATCAACCATCTTCGATCTCTCAGTCTCTGCGTTTTCTTTCTTCTCTCTCTCTTCTTTTTCTTTTCTCTCTTTTTCTTTCTTCTCCTCAATCATCTTCGAAGTTGGTGTTCCCCACCACTCATGTTTCCAGTATTCATCCTCTTCTTTGTACTCCTGAATGGTGGCTTCAATATCTAGCGTTTTGTCATCAATCGCCACATTGCCATACCGATCAAGATAGCACTCTCTGTCCGGATCCCAACGATTTGCTCTTCTTGCTTCCAAGTATACACCAGAAAGTCTGATAATCTTTGTTTCAGCAGTCATCTTCCTGTATTGATACTTCTGTTCCTCTGTACGATCATCCTTCCATGGAATCGGTTGATCATGACTTGCCATGAAAGCATAACCTACAGCATCGTCTTCTGGTAGCACATCTTTGCTCCAATCGTACCCTTCGTCATCATAGATCACAGCCAAAGCCCTTGACTTTTCTCTTTGCTCTTCAGCCTGCTTTAGTCTAGGCGGCTCCGATTTATTCTGATGGTAGATTGCCTTCTTGTAATAATCGTCACGAAATGGATTTTCAGATTCATCAACGTATGCATTCCGACATTCTCGCTTGTAATGGCCCTTTTGTTTGCATTTAAAACACGTCACTTTTGACTTATCGAACCCAAGCTTTGTTGACGGACCACCAATTGATTTCCTCCCGGTAATCTCCATAAAACGCTGAGCACGTCGAACTGCACTAGCCATCGCCCAACGTATATCAATCAGTTCCATTTCCTCCGGGTCTATCTGATCATAGTCTTCTTTGGTCAGATTTGTATTTCCGATCTTCCCGGCTACCAGACCTTCATAGGACTCCAAAACAGACGCTAGAAAAACCATCTGTTGCTTGGCCGATTCTTCATCAAAGTTCTGTGCGTTCTTCAAATCGATTGCAATGTTGCAAGAAAACTTTGCATTAGAACGATCAGCAGAAGATGATGAACCAGTGTGATAACCACTGTGACTCTCACCACTTGGACTACTTTGACTTTCTTTATGTGCTTGAGAAACTTGTTCAGCAGAAAATGCAGTTTTAGGAGAAGTAGCTTTTGGCATCAAGCTTTTTGGATAATAAAGATCCAAGTTCTGCTGATAGGATGAATGATTGACTTTGTAAGATTTCTTCAATTCAAGCTCATGACTTTCAAGTCTCTCAATCACAACATCTGGTTTCAATTCTCCAGGAGCAATAGTGTTCTTCAACATCAGTGCGTAGTATCTCCAATCCAATTCATCAGGTAGTGAATCAAACAATTTATCAACTATCTCATCATCAGGATAATTGATCTCATGTCGAGCAAGTTCCAGCTTAAGATGACCAAACCGTTCAATCATTTTACACACTGATTCATTTTTCAGACATCCAAACATATCAAATTCTTTCCGAAGAAGTTTCTTCTTATTCTTTAGAATCTCTTTGCTTCCGAGACACTTATTTTTAAGTTTATCCCACAAATCTTTAGCATTTGTATAATCTTTTAGAGAGATAATATCCTCCCGAACCGATTGAAACAGCAAAGCAACACACTTTTGTTCAGCCACAAAATTATCAATTTCTTCAGCTGATCTCAATGCTTCGCCATTCTTCTTTCCATTAGCATAACCAGTTTTCATACTCTTCCAACTGGGAAAGGCGAATGCCATCAACCAATCTTCAAAGTTTGTTGCCCACCTGATGTAATCTTCTATAGCCATCAACTTAGGAGGTTTGTTAAATGTTCCAAATGCACTTTCGGACTCCCAAGCTTCTTTCTTTTTCTCTTTTGGTTGATTTTCATTCGTATTGTTCGATGTCGAATCGTTGTTTCCTGAACTTCCTGTGAATGCGTACATGTCGCTAAATGGATTCAAGAACATATCATCCATTGTGAACGTACCTGCAAAATCAGACAACACTTAGAAAAATTTTTGATTTTGAAAAACAACAGAATCACAACAGCGATCCTGTCTAAACAGTCTGACAGAAAAGCGGTCCAATATATGTTTGTATATGCGGACCAGACAGTAATGACTAAGTCCTCTCGAGCGATCCACAATATGTCAAATAAGCGACCGAGAGTATGTCCAAATAAACGGATCAGACACTTATGTCTTTTCGAGCGATCCAACAAAGTGTATGTATGAGCGATCCACACTTTGTCCGAAAAGCGAGTCACAACTGTTATTCGAGCGATCCAGAAAATGATCGTTCGAGCGGTTCAAGAGATGATCGTTCGAGCGGTCCAGGTAATGTCCGTTCGAGTGATCCTAGCAGTGAAAAATGTCCGAAAAAGCGGTTCAAGATGTAATTTCGAGCGATTCAAACAGGTTATGTCCAGATAAGCGATCCAATGTCCGAAAACGCGATCGACAGTTTTTAACCAGTTTTTACCATTTTTAGTCCGTATTTTCACCTGATTCTTTCTAGGATTTGTTATTAGTGTATTTTACACGTTATACTCGAAATTCAGACAATTTCAACCGTTGGAACCACTGAAAACTGAAAAAGTATGAGAGAAAGTGAGTAGAAAAGAGAGATTTCTGCAGATTTGTGCTGTCGTAGTATGAACTCCTTGTCCTGAGCTCTGATACCACTTGTTGGACCGTTCTATGACCTGAAAAGTCAGTCGAAGTAGTTCATCTTTACATACGAAGGAGGAATCAACGTAAGTAAAGTAACAACAGCTAATCCTTTCAATTCCTTGTGTTTATATTGCTTTCTGACAAAATTTCAGCAGAGTTTCAGCACCGTAGCACACACATACATCCTTACAAATGATGAACCGCTCCAGCCTATTTATATAGATCTTGGGTCGCTTATATGACATGCCTTATAAGCGATCCAGGATACTTGTGCTATAAGCGATCCAGGCTACTTGACTAATAAGCGGTCCACAATGACACAAAAGCGGTCCAAAGTCTATCTTACACAATATTTACACTTTGACCCCCTATAGACCAATCTTGACTTTAGACTTCTTGTAGACGTAGTCAACAGACATTCCGTGCATCAACAAAGACCATAAAAGCCGGTAGTTTAACAACTTGCTAGGTGTCCATAGGTGTCTTCTCGAGAAGGGTTAAGGGTCCTATTCGGTTATCAAGTGATTTTAGTATTCCAAGATTCTAGATCCATAACATACTCAAACCAATAGAAAGTCAATCCGAGTTGTGTAGGATTCCAGTCTAGGTAGTTATTTTATCATCATTTGAGTAAAAGAAAAAAGTCTAATTTGTGTCTTAATTCGTTAGACTTAGTATTTGATTTAATTGTAATTTTAGAATTTTAGAAACCCTCCTTCAGAATATAAAAACAGTTAGCCATGTCAGTAGATAGGTCTAGGAGTCTACTGTACGTAATCAAAAGAGTCTCGTGGGTTCGATTTCTAGGCTTACTTAGCTTTACTAGAGTCGATCAGTCCACTTGCCGGTTAGTAATTTAGTCAAGTTTTAGAGAGTCTAGAGTATAATTTAATGTCTAGATTAGGTTGATTTAGTTAATCATTATTAAACTACTTTTAGCACATCAAGTTTTTGGCGCCTTTGTCGAGGACTCTTGGTGATTGCGTTCATTAGCTTTGATTAGACTTGCTTGATTCATACATGTTATTTGTGTTTTGTTTTTATTTGTAGGAGTCAATAGTAGTGTCTTTTTACTTTCTTACCTTTAGAGTTTTAATTAGTAGAGTCTTCTAATTTGTTTTGTGTATGCCTTTGCAGTGAATGCCCCATACGCGTTTAGAAGGACCGCCTCCAAAGCCACCATTGGTTAATCTTGCTCTCACAGTCTACACCCCAAAGGTTAGTAAAACTTATTCTTAATCTTCCGGTCGTTCTGACCCTACTCCCCAATATAAACCACCAAATTTTGACTTTACACCCAAGTCATCATGCAGATTTCTCATTCTTAATCAGTGTGGTTATCATGCAACAATTAATATTTTGAGGTAGACTAGTGATAAATCCGTGGCAGTATGTTCCCATTCCCATATGGGTGTTTCTGATTGCTAACACAAACTAAAAGTTTCTGATACTCCACCTTGACTTTCGCACAAGTCAAACATTGGTCACTTGCGTTGCTATGTGGGCCTTCATGCTCGGTCACTTATACAAGATCTTCAGATCCTAATACAACTTATCAAAACCCAAATGGATAGGATATTGAGACTTTTGTGCATCGTCCGCCACAAGTTCCCTAAGGTTGTCGTATAGTGGGACCCATATTCGCTCTATGAAGTGGCGAATACCGTGTGATTCTGCTACAAGTTGCCTTTCCATGCCTCGCATGGATTCCACTTGAAGATTTTCTTCCTTCAACGCTTCGGTTTTGGAAGAACGAATCTGATCAAGTAGGCTAGAGTCGATAGTGAGCTGCAAGCTCAAACGCGTTTAGGTTCCATAGTCGTAATCACTCGAGAGTTCCCTCCAGCGATGCCATCACATGTTTATCTCTTTCGAAACAAGGGTACACGGGAGGCCCTTGTGATCGGTCTAAGTAGTGCATTTGGTACCATCCAAGTAATGCCTCCAACTTAAATCCAAAGACCATAGCTTCCAACGCAGGTTGTGACTCGTGCCATTCTTCTTGTAAGCCATCACCTTCTCGTGTTGCATCGGCGTGTAATTGGGACTTTGATTCGAACCATCATGGTATAGCACTAGATCACCCGTACCCTCGGGTAAAGACATGCTCAGTGCATTGCAGAGTTGGGATTCGAAATCTGAAAAGACGTCCTCCTGTTTTGTCTCCCACGAATACACAACACCCTGTTGTGCTAAAGAGATTTAAAGCTGCGCGATCTTCGAAAATCCCGCGATGAATTTGCGATAGCATCTAGCGAGACCAAAAAATTGTCGTATCCCCGAAGGACTCCTTGGTGCCGACCAATTCTAATAAAATGGATCTTAGCGAGATCCACGTGTATCCCCACTTTGTTGACTACGTGACCAAGAAAGTGTACTTCTCGAATCCTGAAGTCACACTTAGGTAGACTTCGCATGGAGTTGCTCGCTAGGAGCTCTAAGATGAAATACAAGTGCCGTTTACGGTGTTCCTTTCTCCTGGAAGTGATTCAAAACGTCATAGATAAACACGGTTGACGAATCTGGCGAGATGAGGTTGACACTTACTACTCATGTGATCCCTAAGGCTGCTGGTGTGTTGGATAACTTAAACAACATGAACAGAAAATCGTAGTGGCTATACTGTGTCTATAATGCCATGTTAGGATCATCCTCCCCTGGGTCTTCCATCGGGTGACAGTCTGATCTTAAATCGATTTTCGAATAGAAGCTTGATCATTGCAACAAATCAAGCAGGTCGTCGGTGTGTGATAGAGGGTGACGGTCTATGATTGCCAACTTGTGGTAGTCTGTACACATAATAAAGGACTCATCCTTCATTTCCACAATAGAGCTCGGGCTCCCCAAGATGAGGAGTTAGATCGATAAAACTTCCATCCAGTAGTTCCTGAAGTTGATTGGACAGTTCTTGCTACCTTCCAGGCGCAAGACGATAAGAGGTGCCAGAAATCAGGACTGCTTCTGGCGTGATACACAACTGATATTCCTCCTGAAATTATGGGGAAAACCCTGGAAGTTCTTCGGGTTGCACACCGGTAATCAATGATAGGGTAACAGGTTAGGTGAAACACTTTTGGGCTCCCACCGCCGAAGTGATGCTAACAATCGGTGAATCTCCACCATGAAGAAATATACATGCGATTTCCTCCTTACGGAAGGTTTCTGCTTGAGGCTTGGACATCTGGTCCATACTATCGACTACACAAAAGCTTCTAACTGTAGCAGGGGGAAAGTCAATGTCGAACTCGTGACTTACACGATTGAGTTGCACCTTAGGTGAACGTGTGAGACTTCAATTGACTTTCCATCAGCCACTTCTACAACGTGTCTGTCTTCAAGAGGCATCAAGGTTAAACAGAACACGGATGAAGCGATTAGTTACCCAAAAACATAGAAGCTACCATGTTGCTGTTACGCCTGGCGTCGCCTACGCTAATCCTAAATGCCCTTCCATGAGCACCACTTTCAGTGTCGTGGTTACGGTTACGAGGATTCCCAACACTGTCATTGTTCCCTGGGTTGTTGACATCTTGTCTTAACAACGACCAATCCTTGTCAAGTCACCTTCATTTCCATACTGAAAGTTATGATTTGCGAGTACCTTGTTGTCGCCGTGGCCATTGCCTCTAATTTTGTTGCTTTGAAAATAGATCCTTGCAATCTTTTTCCTTTAGGGTCCACCTTCCCGTTGTACTCGTCACGTCCTAGGGTACTGCTCATGGTGCTAGTATTTACACATCGCATATTCCATTCGGTTTCCAGCGTTTATGTCCTGATTGATTTGTAAGAGTTGGCTCCCAGACGTTGCTTACTAGGGTTAGGGACTCGATTGAAGTCAACTACTAATGTTCGTTATCAGAGATTAGAGTCGTCATAATACTGGGATCGGTAAGGTATCACGATCTACCTCTTGTCCATCGGTATTGTGTGTTGATTGTATAATGCATGGTAAGTCGTTAAAGAATTACAGAGGTGTCCATACTTCTGAATTTGTGATGTCAATTTGTTGCGTCAAAGTAAACGAGAAAAGTGAGAAAGTATAGACCAAACATTTAACGTTTCGACACCTGCCTCAAAGACGCTCGCACAAACACCTAACATTTCTACACAGTCGCTACACGTCCAGTTACGTGTTCAGGTATTACTCAATATCATCAAGACTCGTAAGGGTTCAGAGGGAAGTGAAAGGACCATGTTCAAATAGGAGACAGTCATTGCTATGACCCCTATGGATCGTTGTGTTTCACATTTGGTCGAATAATGGAATGGAACCCCTTTCACACTTGTTAGGCCTCGTTGGGACTCACATGCACCCCACATTATTATTATGTGTGCACCCACAATAATAATATGATTTGCATGCTCGTCTCAGTTCCTCCTAACTCGTGTTAAATGGTTCCTCAGACTCGACTAGCAAGACAAGGACATCACAAAGCGTGGGTCATGAATGTCTAGGGAAACACCACACTATCAATCACTTAACACATGCAAGTAATACATGAACTCATATTGTTGTGCTAAAAGTGCAATCACATGCAATATCATATGTAAGTGTTCACTAGTTATGCAGTGCAATGAGTAAACGAGAGACGAACCTTGTAGTCTGGAGCAGAGTGTCATGGTCGTATTCAGGACTTGTTTGGTTATAGTCTGGTTTTTATAAAAACTTTTTAAACCAAGTTCACTATAATAAGTGGCGATGATACCAAACTGTCACACCCCCAAAATACCACATGCGGAAACCCCCGCGAGGCGTGTAACGTACCAGGATCTAGCCACCAATCACATTGAACTAATAACAAGATTTCGAGTAAAAACTTTCATTTTTTAAAATAAGTCGTACAAACATTCTATTATTCAGCGAAAACATAATACAATAGTTAAGAATTTCATAACCCAAGTGAATAAAAACCAATAGACTCATCTCATAATTCCATGTAACTCGACCCATGACCACTCCAGCATCCCAGACAGCAAGTTCCAATGATATGTACCTATAGACCTGCAAGCATGCAGAAAAGTTTATCAGACAACGCTGGTGAGTTCACAGTTTGTTTAACCATTTGTTACCAACTATTGATTTATGTTATGTTGATAATAACTTGATACCGCAAATGGCTCCTTTTTGCCTTTCTCCAATTGTCTATCAGACATTGGTCATGATTTTAAAGTTATTAGTTCACGCCCGTCTTATCCAGGTACCTCGTAAGGGTGCCAAACCTAATAGCGCTATCAACTAATAACCCCGTTGTCCTACAAGCAACTAACCCGGTAGTATGATGGGACTTAAGTGATAGAAAGTGAGTGTATTATCCAACATCAACATTTTACTGAAAACTGTTTCATATCCTCTGCAAGGATATGGGTTTGTGAAATCCGCCTCACATACCCTACAAGGATGTGAATTTATGAAAATCTATTTATTTGTTTGTCTGTTTGATTGTCCCCTGATGCGTGGCGAGTGTGATATATTTTTATGTACATTTTTAGCACTTTTTAACACTTTAGTCAAGTTTTAAATTTATAAAACACGATATTTTACAAATACTAAATACACATATGGGCAAGTGCACCTATCGTGAGCGTAGTATAGCCTTGGTAAGATACCGAGGTCGTCCAAGGACAGAAGAGCTTTTAGTACCAGTTTATCCTCAACGTCTAATCAAATCAAAATTTAGAAAAAGGTTTAAACATGAAAATAAAAAAAAACTAAAAATGCTGAAAATAAAAATAAAATTAAAATAGATAGACAAGATGAATCACTTGGATCTGACTTGCCTTTAGTGTAACCTTTGATGTTTTCCGCACTTTTCCACTTTTTAAGAGATTATCTTAGTTATAGTAGTAGGCCCCTCTTTTGAAGGTGACGTTACCCTCAACCCAGAAGTTTGAGTCAGCAAGGATACAATCCTAAAAGGTTGGATTATTGAAAGATAATTAATTAAGTTATTAATGTGTAATGTGGTAGGCCCTTCTTTTGAAGGTGATGTTACCCTTGGCTAAGTGGTTTGAGTCAGTAGGGATACAATCCCAAGTAGCCGGGTTAATGTATTAATAGTAGTTTACATATGAGGGGAACAAGCCATTCGCTCCCCCGCCATCCAATACAAGTGGGTATTTAAGGAGGTCCTAGTAAGCTTGAACCAGGTCCTTGCAGGATCAATACACTGAACAAGGCAAGAACCTTACCAAACCATTCCCTTAACCCCCGACCAGGTAGCCAACATATCTCTATATAGACCGTAGAGATATGAATTGTGTAAATCTTTTATTTTATATAGACAGTAAAATAACGCCAAGACACCACAGACAAATGATAAGGAAGTTTCACCTTAAACATAAGAAACTAGTTATTAAAGTCATTAATACAAAACCAAATAAAAAGTGCGAAAAGATTAAAAAACAAAATTATTACACTAAATGCTTGTCTTCACCAAGTGATGTAAGAGACTTAGGCAAACATGGCCTTTGATTGTCAAGAACTCTTACTATCAATCTTGGATCCTGAGACTACTACACACACTCTATGATGGATGATGGATGATGGTGGTGGAGTGTGGAGTGTGGGTGAAGTGGGAGAGAGGTGGTTTGTCAAGGGATTTTTTTGAAGTGAACCAAGCACCTCTATTTATTGCCTGCACAGAAGCCCGGACATGGCCCCGTGTCCATCCAATTTCTTTTTATTCATTAATTATAGTTTATCTGCATTAGTTGACCACGCCCACGTGTCCGCCGGGCACGACCCCGTGTGTAGAAGTGTATCTGTACTATCAAGATTTGCTTGGATTCTGCGAATCTTAGCGTTGACCACGGTCGTGTTGAGCTGGGCACTCCCCCGTATTGGGAAATAGAAGCTTCTACAACTTTGTCGTTTATGCAGACACTTGAGCACGCCCCCATGTCCGCTGGGCACGGGGCGTGTTCAGCCTTCTTATATCTTGTTTTTGCTTGGGAAGATGCTGTCGAGGGGTCGGGCATGCCACGTTTATTCCTTTTCTTGTATTTATGTTAGATTTAGCTGTATTTTTTCTTCTTTTGTCCATTTGCGCTCATCTAATCCTGAAAATACAAATGGAAGACAAAAGCACACTTTTTCCAACATTAGTACTAAAAAGGGTTAGTTTTACGCCTCATTTGATGTAATTTATGTGTTGCATTTTACACACATCAAATACCCCCACACTTGAATCTTTGCTTGTCCTCAAGCAAAACTCTTTTTAATGTGGCTTACACACCCAAATGGAATGAGTAGAAGAGAAGTTTTGGGCTTGTCTTGAGTGTCGGGATTCCAATCTTTATTAGGTTTTATTTTTATGTTATTTACAATCCTATTCGTTATGATTTATTTAGAACGTTTCATAAGAGAAATTACTTATTTGGGCATAACATGCCTCTTTAAATTTCCATTTATATACAAGTTCACATACCTCACGGGAGATCACTCAACACTTGGCCGAAGATGTATTTTTGTGAAACACTTGAGACCGGCATGGAACTTACTTCTACCATATGCTTGCCAAACAATCAATACTCCTCCTTTTTAACTATAAACCTTTGTAAATATCAAGAGGACTTGGGGAAGGGTTAGGCTTGGGTTAAAGGTAGGTGGTTTTTGGGTTAGTGGTTAGTAGAAAAGGGCGAAAGGCGTAAAAAGCGTCGGTTTTCGTAAAACCTTTTTCTTGTTTTTGTGACTTTTTATTCAAACGAAGCATTTTTCAAACAAAGTTTCTTTTGAGGAACTTGTTTGTTTATTGCTATACTTCATCATTTTTTTTTATAAGGAATGTCACATGAAGACCGAGCTTTTGACTAAAATAAAGGGTTTAAAATGAAAAAAGGTTTTTGGTGGGTACAAGGTGTTTGTTTTGTGGGTTTAGAAATGAAAAGGTGTTGAAAGAAAAAGGGTTAGTCCTAATGCCTCCATCATTTACTTACTTGGGTTTAAGTTGGTAAGGATCGGGAATGTATTGTCATGGCAAGTTCTAGAGTCATAAGAAACCAAGCGGCTATTCACACAAAAAACGAAAAATGAGCATTTAGTTTAAAGATGTGTATTTAAATGCTCAATTAAAGGCTCAAAACTCACTTTTTGTGGGAATGGGTTTTTAATGTGATTAAATATATATAATCAAATTTTAACTAGATTTGTCATGCCGTTTCATAATTTTCTTATGTTGGTTCTTTTTATCACGATGCTATCGGTTGTAAATTCGTAAAAATATAATCTTTATAGAATTTGTTATTCCCAATTTAAAGCAAGACAAGTAAAAAAAAGAAAAGTTTTTGAAAAAGTTTGGGGTGTTTAGCGGTTCTAATAGAGTTTTGTGTAAGGCTTGTAATTAGAACTTGCAAAATTCAAGGTTTTAGCATTCCCCCCCCCCCAACACTTAAATTACACATTGTCCTCAATGTGTCCCAAAAATAGGTTTTTAGGTTGATTGAATGTGTAAAAAGGTGTGTTAAAACAAAAATTTATGTTACTGGGCATCTTGACACGGGTCGTGGTGACCGGGCACGGCCCCGTGTTCATATTGCAAGTAACAGAAGGCTGGGCACGGGGGCGTGTTCAACGAACACGCCCCGTGTCCAGGTACCTGAACTGGGCGTTTTTCTGTAGACCCTTGAGCACGGGGCGTGTTGGCTGAGCACGGCCTGAGCTGAACTTGCTGTAATGAAGAAAAATTGTCGAGAGGCTCTGTTTTTTGTGCTTGGGGTGTTGGTTCAAGTTTCCCTTAGTATCCTTCACCATCCTGAGTGTGTTTCACTCATTACAACATCATCCAAACACCATTTAATAATCAAAAGCCTTCATTCATTAAAGAGAGGATTACAATAAGTTCCTAATAAAAGCATAAACTAAAACTTAGATAGGTAGGTCAAGAAACACAAGAAATCTAAAACCGCAAAATTTCCAACAAAGATAATTTTCTCGGTTGAATGAGGCTTGAAGAACTTCTCCTCCGGGTATGGTCCCTCACACGTCGTTGAGCCATTCTTCTATCTCCCTAGGGAGAAGAAAGGCGGGCACATTGGCATCATCATTTTGAGGGGGTGTAACTTCCATCGGAACTTCTAGAAAATTATCAACAGGAGGTTCCGCGGGGATGTCATCCCACCCGGTGGGGTTATTGACACCAAGTGCTAAGTTCCAATCTTCTTGGGGAAGGATTGGTTCCATGGGAGGTGTCACAAGAATGTTCAACCTCTGGTGTAAGAGGTTGATTTCTTGGAAACTATTTTCCAGCCCCACCGTTAGATAATTTATACGGTCGATCAGGACCTCTTCTACGGATGTCATTTCGTCGAGAGCTTCTCGTTGTTCCATCACATATCGTACAAGAGTTGCTTCGATTGAAGGCCTTCGTTCCCTTCGACTGTTTCTGGAATGTGCTGAAGAGGTTCCACTGTTTTGGCTTGACATTCTACGAAAATAAACTGAAAAGAGTTCATTTTTAATGAAACAGTACCTCGAACACGGCCCCGTGCTCGCTGAACACGGCCCCGTGTTCTCCTCTCTGCAGATTTTTGTAACAAGGAATCTTGGAGCTTTAAATTATTTTTCTGATTATTGATGCATTTTTAAGCAGAAATAACTTAAAACAGTGTTGTAAAACTTATTTTTAACAAGATTCCTTGAATAAAAATCTAACAAATATCACAATAAAGCTTGAAACCATGGTGATTTCAAGCTCTAATGGAGGTGTTGAGGAAAAATGAAGAAGAAGGCAATGGACAAAAGTAGAAAAGACAAGATGGTTGTTGAGAACCTTCTTTAGAATATACCTAGTATGGTATGTGTGAAGATCCCATCAAATCTCTGTCTTTGGAATGGTCCAAATGTGCAGGAATCTTGCTGCATTTATAGAAAAAGACAGCACGCTGGACACGGCCCCGTATCGGCTGGACACGGCCCCATCTAGACGAGATTCTAACACTTTTTGTCTGTATTCTGACCAAAAGTCAGACGAGAATCTTTTGGTGGACACAGGAGCGTGCTGACATAGACACGGCCCCGTGCCTAGAAGCTGTTTATGAAGTTTTGTTTATTTTTAAGGAATTTATCCGGATCGGGTGGTTCGTTACTGGGCGGAACAACACCGAAGTGCCTGAGATACCTAAGTTGCCCTAGTTTTAGACGAGAACGCTAGAGGTTATCAGAAAGGGTGATTCCTATGCTAAATGTAGGTGGACATATCCAACCCTTATCCAGGCTCTCGTTAAAGAAGGTGTATGTTGAATCGCTCAGGTCTATGTATGCATCGACGGAAGTCGATGGGGAGTCCTTCATGGCACAATCGACACAGGGACGACTATCGCTCAAGTCTTCGAAAGAGTTAGAGGTGATTTCGAGAGCGACGATGTTGTTTTTATCAGAATGCGATCTCAGTAATTCTTCTTGGGCGTTGTCTTAAGATGAATTGGTTATGTCCATCTCAAGCTCTTTTATCCAATTAAGAATTAGATCTTCCATTTGAAAAAATTCTTCAAGAATCATTTCATTTAGAATAGATGATTGAGAGCATTCTAGGGAGAGATAGGGATTATTTTTACTCTCGCCCCTCTTAAGGCTACAGGAAAACGATGGGTCTATATAGTCGGGAGTGTAATTTAAAAAATAACATTTTAAATCTTCATGAGTTCGCCACATATTTGACACCACGTACCATTAGAGGAGCGGAAGTAAAAAAAATCAGTAACGCTCATGGTTGTGTCAGAAATTACCAACGGTCGGGATCGTACGGTTCTATTTTCAGTATCTGATACTTGGGCACGGGGCGTGTTTATTGGGCACGACCCCGTGTTCAGCTACTGTCTGACTTAAAACAGGATTGCCAGTACCAAAGATTGGGCACGGGGCATGTTCAGCGGGCACGACCCGTGCTGAGCTCTGCAGAAGCTGAAAAATTAAAGAAAAATCCTAAAAAAACAGAAAAATAAGAAAAACGATTAGGCTGTTGATTCCTAACTTTCTTAAAATCCTTGTGTCCCCGGCAACGGCGCCAAAAACTTGATGCGTTTCGAGTGTGATATATTTTTATGTATATTTTTAGCCCTTTTTAACACTTTAGTCAAGTTTTAAATTTATAAAACACGATATTTTACTAACACTAAACACACATATGGGCAAGTGCACCCATCGTGAGCGTAGTATAGCTTTGGTAAGATACCGAGGTCCTCCAAGGACACAAGAGCTTATAGTACCGGTTTATCCTCAACGTCTAATCAAATCAAAATTTAGAAAAAGGTTTAAACATGAAAATAAAAAAAACACTAAAAATGCTGAAAATAAAAATAAAATTAAAACAGATAGACAAGATGAATCACTTGGATCCGACTTGCCTTTAGTGTAACATTTGATGTTTTTCGCACTTTTGCACCTTTTAAGAGATTATCTTAGTTATAGTAGTAGGCCCCTCTTTTGAAGGTGACGTTACCATCAACCCAGTAGTTTGAGTCAGCAAGGATACAATCCTAAAGGGTTGGATTATTGAAAGATAATTAATTAAGTTATTAATGCGTAATGTGGTAGGCCCCGGCTACTTGGGATTGTATCCCTGCTGACTCAAACCACTTAGCCGAGGGTAACGTCACCTTCAAAAGAGGGGCCTACCTCATTACGCATTAATAACTTAATTAATTATCTTTCAATAATCCAACCCTTTAGGATTGTATCCTTGCTGACTCAAACTACTGGTTTGAGGGTAACGTCACCTTCAATAGAGGGGCCTACTACTATAACTAAGATAATCTCTTAAAAAGTGAAAAAGTGTGGAAAACATCAAAGGTTACACTAAAGGCGAGTCAGATCCAAGTGATTCATCTTGTCTATCTTTTTTATTTTATTTTTATTTTTAGCATTTTTAGTTTTTATTTTCATGTTTAAAACCTTTTTTCTACATTTTGATTTGATTAGACGTTGAGGATAAACCGGTACTAAAATCTCTTGTGTCCTTGGACGACCTCGGTATCTTACCAACGCTATACTGCGCTCACGATGGGTGCACTTGCCCTTATGTGTGTTTAGTGTTAGTAGAATATCGTGTTTTATAAATTTAAAACTTGACTAAAGTGTTAAAAAGGGCAAAAAATATACATAAAAATATATCACACCTAACGCACATAATTCGTCGAAAGGCATGTCGACGAAGATTCATATAGTTCGTCAAAAGACATGTCGACGAAGATTCATATAGTTCGTCAAAAGGCATGTCAATGAAGATTCATATAGTTCGTCAAAAGGCATGTCGACGAAGAATGAGATCCTTCGTCGACTTGGGTTCTTCGTCGGAAACCATTCGTCGCTGTTCATTAACAGTTTCACTATTTACTAATTAATGTCGTTACTTTACATAAACCCTAATTAACTTCTAAACATTAACAATGGTTAACACGTAACCGTCATTTTAATCGAATCAAACAGCATGATTACATCAACAAATAGCACAATCATCAGCAACAACATCGGGCAATAGCAACCAAGCATCAAAACTACACAACCCTAGTTATCGGCTAACAATAACTCACATCCAAAAACATTCGTAGGCTACATCTAATCTAATCTCATTATATCACCATAAGGGTTTCCGTGTTTCCAATGGTTACAAATCAGCTATTAATCGTTGTGGAATTCTAGTTGATAATTCATCACCAGTTAGTCATCATTTACACAAAACCCTACACTATTCTTTGACCTCATGCATATATAAATCTATCCAACACAACATCGAATCACAAGCCAGGATAAACGTACAAAGTGGAAATCAAATCAGTGATGATTATACTAACCGAAAAGAGTGTAGAGTGCAGACTAGAATGAGAGAGGGAGATGATGCTTCGCAAGAATGAGAGCTCCGATATAAGGCTGGGTTGCCGTCAATCCACAAGAGAGCATGAGAGTGCGCTAGGGTTTGTTGTTTGTGACCAAAACTACATCACAAAATCCTTGTACAACCCTTATATGTGTGTGTGATTGAGACAGGTGGGTTGGACCCAGTTTGGGCTCGTGAAAGCTTGAACTGTGAAGGCCCAAAGTGCCAAAGAGATGTGTGCGGTTGAGGTGGGAGTGTGCAACGGGATTTATAACACCAATACTTAGCGAAATATAGATTATATTACACAATTAAATACAATCCCCACAGTCAATTCTTGCTCAATCATAATGCATACTCGGTTATAACATATGCTGGAACATGGAACATGATCATGCGAGTTAATGGTTTGAGGGAAAACATGTAATACTATCCTTGAAAGTTCGGGTTGTCACATGTACAAAATGCAACATATAAATTACATCAATTAAGGCATAAAACTAACCCCTTTTTAGTTCTAATGTTGGAAAAAGCACGTTTCTTTCTTCATTTTGAATTTATAAGACTAAACGAGCTTAAAAGAATAAAAGGAACAAATAAGCAGCCAAAACCAACATAAATACAAGAAGAAGGAATGACGTGACATGCCCGACCCCTCGGCAGCATCCCCAAAGCAAAAAACAAGAGAACAGAACCTGACCACGGGGTCGTACCCAGCTGGGCAAGGAGAGTGGTCATGCCGTGCACAACAAGACAAACTCTGCAGAAGCTTCTACGCCCACCACGGGGCCATGCCCAGTTCACCATGGGGAGTGGTTAACTCTTAGATTTGAAGAATCTTGATAGTACAGCAAAGAGTTGACCACGGGGCCGTGCCTAGAAGACACGGGGTCATGTGGGGCCCTCTGCTGACAATTGCAGTAAATGACGGAAGAGAAGAAAGATAGCTACGGGCCGTGCCCAATGGACTCGGGGCCGTAGCCAGGGCTCTGTTCTGGTTATAATTGGGTTTGTATTAACGAATTTAATAACTAGTTTCTTATGTTGAAAGTGAATTTTCTTTACCATTTCTTCATGATGTCATTGATTTGCTCATTCGTGTCTTTATAGTCTATATAAAGCGCGCTAACTACCTGGAAGGGGGTTAGGAGGGTGGTTTGGTAAAGTTCTTCTCTCGTTCAGTGTATAGATCCTGCGAGGACTTGGTTCAAGCTTACTAGGACCTCCTTCAATGCCCAACGGTATTAGATGGCGGGGGTGCGAATAGTTTGAACCCCTCATATGTAAACTACTATTAATACTTTAAACCGGCTTCTTGGGATTGTATCCTTGCTGACTCAAACCACTTAGCCGAGGGTAATGTCACCTACAAAGAGGGGCCTACCACTTTTCGCATTAATAACTTACTTAATTGTCTTTCAATAAGTATCCCTGCTGACTCAAACCACTGGGTTGAGGGTAACGTCACCTTCAACAGAGGGGCCTACTACTATAACCAAGATAATCTCTTAGAAAGTCCGAAAGTACGAAAATCATCGAAGGATACATTAAAGATGAGTTGGATCCAAGTGATTCTATCTTGTGTATTTTTTTTTCATTTTATTTATCTTTTCATTTGTAGTTTATTTTCATGTTTAAAAACTCTTTTCTCAAAAATTTTAGATTAATTAGACGTTGATGATAAACCGGTATTAAAAGCTCTTGTGTCCTTAGACGACCTCGGTATCTTACCAACATTATACTACGCTCGCGATGAGTGCACTTGCCCAAGTGTGTGTTTAGTGTTCGTATAATATCGTGTTTTATAAATTTAAAAATTGAATAATGCGTAAAATGGGCTCAAAATATTAATAAAATCATATCACGCTTGACGTACACCAAGTTTTTGGCGCCGCTGCTGGGGACATAAGGATTTTAAGAAATTTTAAAAACGACGGCCTAATTATTTTTATTCCTTTTTAATTTTTTTAGGATTTTTCTTAGTTTTTCAATTTCTGTAGAAGCTCAGCACGGGCCGTGCCTGGTAAGACATGGGGCCGTGCCCATCAAAATCACTGACTGTTTTGTTTTCTAAGTTACAGAAGAGTGACCATGGGCCCTGAAGTTGCACCACGGGCCTGTGTTGGTCTCCCCATTGACTAGGGGTCTAGAAAACAGCAAATGTAACATGACCACGGGGCCTTGGGGGAGAATCTTACCAACATTCTTTTTTGTTTTTATCACAGGACTTAGAACTCAATCGCAGGGCCTGAATTCTCTATGCGGTGCATGAGCTCCAGTTCCAATAAAGACATAAAGAACCTCTAGACGAACCCGAACACTTTCTAAGAAAAAGACTAAAAGCCAAGAATCAAGAGAAGGCTTCGGGGGACCAACTCCCAATGGCGGATCAGCGTACAACTTCGAACTTCGGCCACATTTGATCCAAATGCTACAAAATTCCGCAACCTTCCATGGCCTACCCGATGAAGACCCCCATTTACATATTACCAACTTTTTGGAAATATGTGACACTTTTCAGATCAACGGAGCATTAAACGATGTCGTCCACCTCCGAATGTTTCCATGTTCACTAAAAGACCGAGCTAAGGCTTGGCTAAATACCCTCCCAAGTGGTTCGGTAAACACTTGGGATGAACTTGCCCAAAAATTTCTTTATAAGTATTTCCCGCCCTCTAAAACCGCTAAATTAGTGACTGAAATCAATACATATTCACAAGAGGACGGGGAATCCTTATATGAAACTTGGGAAAGATTCAAGGAGCTATTGAGGAAATGCCCTCATCATGGTCTCGCAGTGTGGCAACAAGTATCCACTTTCTATAATGGATTATTGCCACACACGAGACAGACACTCGACTCAAGCTCCGGGGGACTCCTTGGTAATCGACACCCAAATGAAATCTATAATCAAATTGAGGAAATTGCTTAAAAAATTTTCAATGGCACACCCCCCGAGGCTCAAAATCTATTGCCACGGGTGCCCATAAAGTAAATGAGAGCACCTCTTTACAAGCCAAAATCGAGGCCTCGGTTATGGCTTGTGAAGGGTATGGTGGGCCACATGAAAATTGGAGTTGTATGAAAGAAATGGAAAATCAAACGCAAGTGGTAAACTACATTGATAATCGACCTAGATCGTCGGGTCCCCCAACGGGTACCTACAATTTAAAAATGGTTGTAAAACAAGGTTTCCAAGGCCGAGGACTCCCCGAGTAGTCTCTACAAGGCAGGCTGCCGATGTGACTTTCTTTGACTCCGCCTAATTACTCGGAATCGGTCAAACGCGGTCAACCTCGGCCAAAATCGTATCTAGTAGGTCAACTCGGGCCGAGTTTGACTTAAACAATAATAAAACATAATTTCTATGCCTATCATATTAAAGAATGAATATCATTTTCACGTATTTTGTTATAGATATTAGTAAATTTATGTTATTTGACATATATTTAATTTCCAAAAACTAATTTCCGAGTACTCCCCGAGTACTCTCCGCCTAGGCCGAGTACTCTCAACTCCCCGGTCGACCGACTAGGGAGCGCCTAGCGACCTTTGCAACCATGCCTACAACCAAAGATGGCGGAACCACCCTAACCTTGGTTGGAGGGGGCCCGGGAATAGTAGTAACCAACAAAATTAAAATCAACAACTAAACTTTCAACAAGAGCCAAGAAATGAATCACAAAATTTCACTCAAAAACAACAAGGGGGGCGGGAGAGGTTAAAGACCTCATCACACGCCTCATCTCCGAAACCGACAAAAGGTACTCGGATCGATTCCTACAAATGGAATCCAACATTAGAAACCAACGAGCTAGTATCTGAAACATTGAAAAACAACTAAGCTAACTAGCCCAAAATTTCTCCGAGAGACCACAAGGCGCATTACCTAGCAATATCGAAACCAATCCGAAGGTGCAAGTACACCTCATAACATTAAGAAACCGGATCGTAGGTCCCGAGGAAACACCACTACCCCCAACCAACAATCCGCCTAACCAAACCACAAACTCACCCTCAGCCCACTAAAAAACAACCATTCCACAAAAATCCGAACCCACCAAAAATTCCTCGGTACCCTACCCCGGTCGGTTACTTCACCAAAAGACCGATAAGCAATTCACAAAATTCATAAGCTTACTAAAGCAATTGCACATCAATCTCCCGTTTGTAGAAGTCCTCACTCAAATGCCAAAATACTCAAAATTACTGAGAGACTTCTTTACCCACAAAAGAAAGATTGAAACCTTGCAATTGGTCAACTTAAGTGAATAATGCTCAGCCGTACTCCTCAAAAACTCTCACAAAAGAAAATCGACCCCGGAAGCTTCACCATCCCTTGCTCCATTGGAGGATCGCCCATACGAAATGCACTAGCCGACCTTGGGGCTAGCATCAATCTTATGCCCGCATCAATGTTTGACCGACTCGGACTAGGAAAGGCGAGCCCCACAAAGATGAGCATACAACTCGCCGATAGCTCCGTCAAATACCCACAAGGTGTCACCGAAAATCTATTGGTAAAGGTCAGAGACTTTGGCTTCCCAGCTGACTTTGTCATACTCTACATGGAAGAAGACACCAAAGTTCCCCTCATTCTAGGAAGACCATTCCTCGCCACCGCTCGTGCCATGGTGGATATGAGTGACGCGAAGCTAACATTGAGGGTTGGAGATAAGGAGATGAAATTCGGGGTTGGGAAAGGAGTAGAGGACAACCCGGTCAACTACATGGATGTCATAGACTCAAGCTTGGATGACGCTCTCCGACGATGCAACACGTCATGCGAGACATCCAGCTCGGGTAACATATGACAGGCTTTGGGTCTAGCCAAGGACCCTTATAAACGTGGCGCACCACGGAGGCATTTCACGGAACTATCCTTAGTTTTTAATTTAGTTTAAGTTTTATGTTTTCTAGTATAGTCATACTTTTCAGGAATAACTCAAACGAGAAAAGATGAAAACTGCCAAAGGGACGTAAAAACCACACCCCATGCACGTAAATAGAACCTTCTGACAATTTTTCCAACTGTCCAGCATGTGCAGCACGGGGTCGTGCTAAGCCCAACATGCCCCGTGCCCAGGCGCTACAGAAAAAAGTCCCAGGTCAGGTAACTGACCACGGGCCGTGCTCAGTGAACACACCCCGTGGTCAACATTCTTTTCAATTCTGTTACTGGCAATCTGACCACGGGGTCGTGGCCAGATGCCCAGTAACACAAAATTTGTGTTTAAACATGCTTTTACACATTCGAATCAACCTAAAAACTTATTTTGGGACACATTGGGGGGTACTAAAATCTTGAATCTTGCAAGTCCTAATAAAAAGCCTTACACAAAACTCTATTGGAACCACTAATCACCCCAATTTTTTTCAAAATTTTTCATTTTTTTACTTGTCTTGGTTTAATTTGGGAATAACAAGTTCTAAAAAAGTTATGTTTTTTACAAATTTACAACCGATAGGGTCGTGATAAAAGGAACTGAATAAGAAAATTATGAAAATGCATGATAAATCTTTTTAAAATTTGATTATATATACTTGATCACATTATAAATTCATTCCCACAATAAGTGGGTTTTATTGAGCAAACATGCATACATCTTTAAACTAAATGCTCATTTTCGTTTCTTGTGTGAATAGCCGCTTAGTTCTTATGACTTTAGAACTTGCCAAGACAATACATTCCCGGTCCTTACCAACTTGAACCCAAGTAATTAAATGATGGAGGCATTAGGACTAACACATTTTTCTTTTAAAACCATTATTTTCCTTCTTTTTCACACCCACCAAAAAATCCCCCCTAGTTAGCCCCTTTGACCCTACACCTTTCTGTTTCAAAACCCGAAAAACAAACACCTATTACCTGCCAAAACCTTTTTCCTTTCAAACCCATCTGTTTTAGTTAAAAGCTCAGTTATCTTGTGACATAAAAAAAAATAGAGACTTTTGCAATAATCAAACAAGTTCCTTTAAAATCTTGTTTGAACATATGCTTAGCTTGAATAAATGTCACAAAAACAAAAAAAAAAGTTTTACGACAACCGACGCTTTTTACGCTTTTTGCCATTTTACTAACCACTAACCAAAAACCACAAACCCTTAGCCCAAGCCTAACCCTTTCCAAAGTCCTCTTGATATTTACAAAGGTTTATAGTTAAAAAGGAGGAGGTTTGGTCGCTTGGCAAGCATATGGTAGAAGTAAGTCCCATGCCGGTATCGAGTGTTTCACAAAATTACACCTTCAGCCGAGTGTTGAGTGATCTCCCGTAAGGTATGTGAACTTGTATATAAATGTAATTTTAAGGAGGCATGTTATGTCCAAATAAATAATTTTTCTTAACAAGTGTTCTAAATAAATCATGACGAGTAGCAATGTAAATAAAATTTAATAAAGATCTTGGATTCCCGACACTCAAGATAAGCCCCAAAACTTCTTGTCTGCCTCTTCCATTTGGGTGTGTAAGCCACATATAAAAGATTTTTGCTTGAGGACAAGTAAAGATTCATGTTTGGGGGTATTTGATGTGTACAAAATGCAACCTATAAATTACATCAATTAAGGAATAAAACTAACATTTTTTAGTACTAATGTTGGAAAAGCGCGTTTCTTTCTTCCTTTTAAATTTACAGGACTAAACGAGCTTAAAATAACAAAAGGAACAAATAAGTAGCCAAAACCAACATAAATACAAGAAGAAGGAAAACGTGACATGCCCGACCCCTCAGCAGCATCCCCAAAGCAAAAGCAAAACAAGAGAACAGAACCTGACCACGGGGTCGTACCCAACTGGGCATGGGGCATGGTCAGGCTTTGCACAACAACACAAACTATGCAAAAGCTTCTACGCCCACCATAGGGTCGTGTCCAGCTCACCACGAGGCGTGGTCAACTCTTAGATTTGCAGAATCTTGATAGTATAGCAAAGAGTTGACCACGGGGCCGTGCCCAGAAGACACGGGCTCGTGTGGGGCCCTCTGCTGACAATTGCATTAAATGAAGGAAGAGAAGAAGGATGGCACGGGCCGTGCCCAATGGAAATGGGGCCATGGCCAGGGCTGTATTCTGGTTATAAATGGGGGTGCTTGGTTCACTTCAAAGGCATCCCTTGGCAAACCACTTCTCTCCCACTTTGCCACCATTCCACCACCACTACAACACAAACACCCACCACCATCATCCATCTATCATCTTTAGAGTGTGTAGTAGTCTCGGGTTCCAAGATTGGTTTGCTCATTCGTGCCTTTACGGTCTATATAAAGCGTGTTAACTACCTGGAAAGGGGTTAGGAGGGTGGTATGGTAAAGTTCTTGTCTCGTTCAGTGTATAGATCCTGCGAGGACTTGGTTCAAGCTTACTAGGACCTCCTTTAATGCCCAACGGTATTGGATGGCATGGGTGCGAATAGATTGAACCCCTTGTTGATGCATGATATGTCTGCTGACTACGTCTTATCAAGTCTTATGTTTAGCTTGGTTAAATTAGAGTTCAAAAGTGATTAAATTAGGGTTTGTATAGTTTGAAACATCCCTGTCCGTTTGAACTGGTCTTGACCGTTTGAAACATGCTGACCGTTTGAAACATGCTGACCGTTTGAAGCATGTCTAGCCGTTTGAATAGTATCCGTTTGAAGAGACATGTCAAGTTTCAAACGGAAGGGTCCATGTCTATAAATAGGGGTTCATTTGAAGGTGCTGCCGGATTTCTGTCAAAATCATTGTAAAAGCTCGCAACCATTAATAGAAAGAAAGATTGAAAGGAACGAGCTGTTTTTGACTTGGTTTACTTTGATTCCGCCTCTATAAACTAAGATGAACTACTTTTACTGACATTTAAGGACACCGGATCGGTCCAACAAGTGGTATCAGAGCTCAGGACGAGGAGTTCATACCAAATTCAGCTTGAAATCACCGGATTATGTCACTTCTACCTTTCTTTTCTGATTTGAACTATTTGTTACGGTTAAAATGGCTTGAAAAGCTCACATATCAAACGAAACACACTCTTAACGAATCCTTGAAAGTTTTGTATTAAAATTCGACGTAAAAATGATAAAGATGGACTAAAAACAAGGTTCCGTTTGAACGAAGAATACTTTCGTTTGAAACTATCGTTTGAAAACAGACCTTTCGTTTGAACATTCGTTTAAAACTGACATCCCGTTTGAAAATAATGGACTCCGTTTGAACTTATCGTTTGAAAGTAGTGTATTTCAAACGATCAGGACAGCTTTCGTTTGAAATTGTATCATTTGAAATTGTATCGTTTGAAATTGTATCATTTGAAATTGTATCATTTGAAATTGTATCGTTTGAAATTGTATCGTTTGAAACTATTTTGTTTTGAGACCATACCGTTTGAAACCATACTGTTTAAAACTATACCGTTTGAAAGCATTCCGTTTGAATCTGTAATTTTCCAAAATCAAAAATATTTCTAAGTGTTTGCTGATTTCTCAGGTACATTCATGATGGATGATATATTTTTGAACCCATTCAGCGATATGTATGCATTTGCAGGAAATACTGGAAATGATGATACATCGTCAAGCAATACAAACGAGAACCCGCCAAAAGAAAAGAAAAGGGAAGCTTGGGAATCGGAAAGTGCTTTTGAACATTCAATAAACCCCCAATGCTTATGGCTATCGAGGAGTACAGTCGGTGGTCCAGAAAATTTGAAGATTGGATGATGGCTTTTGCATTTCCAAGTTGGAAAAGTTTGAAGAACGGATATGAGAATGGAAACAAGAATGGTGAAGCATTAACATCGACTGATGAGATTGATTCGTTTGTAGCCGAAAAAAAATGTGTGGCTTTGTTGTTCCAGTCTGTTCGGGAAGACATCATTTCTTTGATTGATTATTCAAATGCTAAAGATCTGTGGAACAAACTTAGAGCAAAATGTTTAGGAAGCGAGGAAATTTTGAAAAACAAACGAAAGCTTCTTAGAAAAGAATTTGACCTTTTTGGATGTCTGAAAAATGAGTCGGTTTGTAAAATGATGGAAAGGTTCGGTCATCTGAAGCTGGAATTAGCAAGACATGGTATCAAATATTCTGATGAAGAACTTGTTGACAAACTGTTCGATTCATTACCAGACGAGATGGATTGGAGATATTATGCGCTGATGTTGAATAACACTATTGCTCCTGAAAATTTGAAACCGGATTTGGTGATTGAGAGACTTGAAAGTCACGAACTGGAACTGAAGAAGACGTACAAAGTCAATCACTCATCCTATCAACAAAATCTGGATCTATACTATCCGAAAAGCATGATGCCGAAAGCTACTTCTCCCAAGACTGCATTTTCAGCTGAGAATGTTTCTTCAGCAAGCAAAGAAAGTCAAAGCAGTCAAAGCAGTGGAAGTCACAGTGGTTATCACAGTGGATCTTCATCTTCTGCAAAGCGTTCTGATGCAAAGTTTTCATGCAACATCGCAATAGATTTGAAGAATGCACAGAATTTTGACGAGGAGTCGGCTAAGCAACAAATGGTATTCTTGGCGTCTGTGTTGGAATCATATGAAGGGTTGGTGGCTGGAAAGATTGGCAATACAAATCTGATGAAGGAAGATTATGATCAGATAGATCCCGAAGAAATGGAGCTGATCGATATTCGTTGGGCTATGGCAAGTGCTGTTCGTCGAGCACAACGTTTTATGGAAATTACCGGGAGAAAGACGATCGGTGGTCCATCTACCAAGCTGGGTTTCGATAAATCCAAAGTGACATGCTTCAAATGTAAGCAGAAGGGTCACTTCAAACGCGAATGCAGAAACGCTTATGCTGATGAATCGGAGAACCCTTTCAAAGATGATTATTACAAGAAGGCGATTTATCACCAGAATAAATCTGAGCCGCCTAGATTGAAGCAGGCTGAAGAAAACAGAGACAAATCTAGAGCTCTTGCGGTGATCTACGATGATGAGGGGTATGACTGGAGCAAAGAAGTTCTACCAGAGGAAGATGCGGTTGGTTACGCATTTATGGCAAAGAACAATGAACCTGTTCCTTGGAAAGATAATCGAACGGAAGAGCAGAAGTATAGATACAGAAAAATGATTGCTGAAAACAAGATCATTAGACTGTCTGGTATCTATTCGGAAGCAAAGCGAGCGAGAAGATGGGATCCGGATAGAGAGTGTTACTTGGATCTGTATGGAAACATTGCGATCGACGACAAAACATTGGATATTGAAGCTATTATCAAGGAGTACAAATAAGAGGATGAGTACTGGCAACACAAATGGTAGGGAACTCCAACTGAGAAAATGATAGAAGAAGAGAAAGAAAAAGAGAGAAAGAAGAGAAAGAGAAGAAAGAAAAAGAAGAGATCGAGGAAGCAAAGAAGGTTGATACGGGCATTATCAATACTACGCAGGAGTTGACTGCAGAGAACCTGGGAAATATGGCTGACAAAGTGCTGGCTGCTAAAGCACTTGAGGTAGACTCTAACTCCGTGTCTGAGTCAAAAGGCCAGGTCAGTCCAAATTCGTCAACAAATGCGTCAGGTAAAAAGATCGAGGGAAATGCTGATTGCAAAAATTGCAGCAAAGAATGCAATTTTTGTAGCACTTTCACGTATCTCAACGGTGAGAAAATTAAAAATCTGACAGCAAAGGTCAGAAGCGTTGAGGATCAGATTCTTGGTCGTGACAAAACAGTTAAAGCTTCAACTGAACGGATTAGAGAATTAACTGCTCAAATTGAAACTGATAAAATTGAACATGAAAAGGTTAAAAATGATAATGAAAGATTAATTCTCGAAAACCGTCAGATTTCTGAAAAATTTGAAAAACTCAAAAGCACTGTGAAAGATAGTGATGATCGAAATGGTAAAACTTTTAAAGAAAATGAACATTTAAAAGCAGTGGTAAGAATTAAAGAAGAGTCAATCAACAAACAACTGGATGAAATCGCTAAATTGAAACTTAAAGTTCAAGAGGTTGAAATTGAGAATGAGCGAATCCAGTTGAAGCTTAACAGCTATAGCTACGCAAGCTTTGTATTGCAGCACATTGTTCCCAAACCCATCGGGAAAAACAAAGCTGGCGAAGACGTGTATTCTGATGGAACCGGGGTGGGTTTTCACAAATTTCCCCGCCGATTTTGCATAATTACACGAAAAAGGAATCTGGGTTGGTTGAACTTGAGGAAGAAAGTGAAGTTAAACTTCCAGAGAACATTGATGTCACGTTCACATCTTCCGATGACGATAATGTCCAAAATGATGTGGTAAAAGGTGTTGTTGAAAATGTGTTAAAACCGGATGGTGACACTACTGAGGAAGATGGATGTTTCTTGGACAAATACATTCCGAAACAAAAGTCCAAGAACAACTTAAATGATGAACCTACTCTTGTCATGTACAAGATGTCGGGATCGGATAAGTTGTTTTCGGATTCAGAGTTTCCGATTGAGAATGTAAACATGAACAAATTGACAAATGTTTTCAAATTGGTTGAAGTCGAATTGTCAGAAGTGAATAAGTTGAGTCAAACGACAAGAAAAATGAAGTTTGAGAAAGAAAAGGTTTACAACAAGAAATCGGTTAATCCACCACGTTTTTACAATAACAACAGAAACAATTGGTCGGGTGGTTATCAGGGGGGTAAATCATATCAGAAAAGAAATGTTCCAAACAAGAGGTTTGTCGAGAAGAAACAGTTTGTGAACAGTTCAAGTTCACTTGCTGATGAAGAAAAAGAATTTTTTTCAAAATCAAACAAAGAGTTCTTTGAGAAAAGAGCTTCTCAGTCTCAGTCTGAAGGCACAAGTCGAGTGGTTGATACTCGAACTTGTTTTAGATGTAATCAAGTTGGTCACATTGCACGAAAGTGTACCAATGTGAAGCCTAAGACTGAAACTGTGAAGACTCAACAGAAGAAAGTTGAAGTGAAGGGTAAAACACCAATCGTTGTTGAGAAAAAGAATGTGAAAAATGAACCCGTAAAGAAATTGGTAACTAAAAACGACAAATTTTACAAAAGGGTTACATTATCTCAACAAGTTTGGAAGCCAAAAGTTGAGAAGAAAATTTCAACTTCTGAGGAGAAAAAGGCTGAAGAATCGATTACGGTTGATTATGATGCAAATTTTCCACCTCTCAAGGCTGAAAATTTCAAAATTCAAATTGCAAGAGTCAAGGTTACACCTAAGGCTGATGAGGCCTGGGTGGACTCCATGTTTGACTAAACAGTTTGAATTGCCGGAGCTTCCTGAATCGCGAAGCATGAATCGGCATCTTTCTTGAAATTGTTTAAGTGATGATTTGTTATGTGCAGGATCTTCCAAAACTTGTATCCAGATGGATCATGGATAGTGGAGCATCAAGACATATGACAGGGAAGACCGCGTTACTGTATGATGTGAGAAACATTAATGGTGGTTACGTAGGTTTTACGGGTAATCAAGGAGGAAAGATTATAGGTGAAGGAACGTTATCCAATGGAATCGTAACGTTTGAGAGAGTTAATTACATCGCTGAGCTTGAGAATAATCTGCTGAGTATCTCGCAGATCTGTGACAGGATGTATACTACTCACTTCACTGACAAAGAATGTTTGATCTTGAAACCGGGATTTGTGATACCTGAGGAATGGATCATCATGAGGGCACCAAGAGTCAATGATCTGTACGTGTTGGACATGAGCGTAGCTACTACAACCACGGGTCAGGCTCATTGTTTTGTGTCCAGAGCAACGGAAAAAGAATCAAGATTATGGCACCGAAAGATGGGGCATATTCACCTAAGGAAGATGAATCACTTAGTGCATAATGATTTGGTGACAGGAGTTCATGTCAAAGTTTTTCATCTGGAAGGGGAGTGCATAAGCTGTGTCAAAGGCAAACAGAAGAAAAAGTCACACCCTACAAAGCAAGTCAATTCAGTTTCGAGACCTTTGGAAAGACTTCACATGGATTTGTTTGGTCTAGTGAATGTCAAGAGTGTAACAGGAGATTACTACTGTTTGGTCGTGACTGATGATTATTCCAGATTTTCGTGGGTTTCATTCTTGAAAACGAAAGATGTGACAACTCGTACTTACCGTCTATTATATACGTGTAACTATATGAACTATTGCGATTAAGTGATTGATTGAATGATACGTATTACGTGAATTATGTGATTTAGTGTTATAATTATCGAACCGCACCGAACACAAACCCACTCGGTCCATTTAGTGGACTCGAGACCATGAGAAAACCCATGTGGGGTTCGGCCCACATCTCTCCCACACATATATATGTTCGCTTATACGATTAGGGTTTAGTTTTACAACCTTTCGGCAACCAAGAAGCACACACAAACACTCTCGCTCTCGGAACCGGCGATCACACCTCCATCTTTGAAGCTCTCGGCTCGATTCTTGTCTTCATCTCGGACGTGGTTGACCATTTACTTGCTACCTGTACTCTTTGTGTATCTGCCGAGCTAATCAAGGTGAGTTCACACAGCCAAGGCATGGGATTCCCGGGTTGGGAATTGGGTTGGATATGTTGGAAAGAATTACTCGTACTTACGCATACTCTAGACTATAGACCATCGTCCTCAGGTAGTCAGGACACGTTACGTAAAGCCTACGTAACCCAGTATAATTGCCATTTGTCTCCCGGGTCGGGAGGACACGTTACGTAAAGCCTACGTAACCCAATACCATCTACTGGCTTCCGGGTCGGAAGGCCACGCTGCGTAAAGCCTACGTAGCCCCCACGCGTACCATGTCCTCGGGGAAGGGCACGTCACGTAAAGCCTACGTGACCCTGTACGTTTTCCTGTTCTCGGTAAAGAAGAGCACATGGTTGGAAGTAGTCTAGTAAGTACCATAATGGGAAGCCCGTTATAAAGGATAAACGTGAGAATCTCTCACCAATAGAATACACTTGCTTGGGAAGCCTTATTAGATGAACTTACGCATGATTATTACAAACTTACTTTCTGTGAACTCGCTCAACTAGTTGTTGATTATTTGCTGCATGCCTTGCAGGACCTTAGGTACATTATGGAGCTTGCACAGGGAGGAGCAGGTCGTTGTGGGATGCGGATCATGAACGTTAATTGAACTTATAACTATTTTGAGTTTACATTACTATGCTTCCGCTACTTAAACAATGTTTGGTTTTTGAACATCAATCATGTCGTGACGAATTACATTATCTACTTATATTAATACTTGCTAGGTTTGATATGATTGATGGCTTGATCCTGGTCATGTCACGCTCCCAAGCGGTGGTACTCCGCGTGTGGATTTTGGGGGTGTGACAGATTGGTATCAGAGCCATTGGTTATAGAGAACTAGGTTTTTAATATGGGAAAACGTTTTTATTAAAACCAGACTATAACCAGAACAGTGCTCTCAACGATCCACAACGACGCTTCGCTCCACGTGCAAGACTCGACATCCTAGGTAATAAGGTTTATTGCCTGTATGCTAGAATTATATAGAACTTTGCTCGCATTACGCTTAGATACACATGACTTTATTTCATGAGAACACCTACGTGCTTACGCTTTTCTGTCATCGCCCTACTCGCGAACCACTCTCACTTACGCTACTTTTACAATGAAGATCATGTCTGGACAAATTAGCATGACACAAGCCCAGCTAGAGGCTTTAGTTCAAGCTCAAGTTGCTGCGGCACTTGTAGCCGCACAAGCAGGAGGTATATCCTGTGGTTATAGCACACACTAGGATCTTTAGATCCTACACTCCTAAACTAGCCCCTGTAATTAAACCTTGTCCTATTCATACACAATAGGTCAACTAGCACAGCAACCAGCCTGCAATTTCAAGCATTTCAAGGACTGTCGTTCTAGCACCTTCAACGGCACGGAGGGAGCGGTTGGACTCCTCCATTGGTTCGAAAGGCTCGAAACTGACTTCGAGGTGCATGATTGCCCTGAGTCTCGTAGAGTGAAGTTTGCTACTAGCACACTCGAAGGTGTTGCATTAACCTGGTGGGAAGCACAGGTTCAAATGTTAGGGCTGGCAGCCGCTAACGCCACTTCCTGGAACGAGTTTAAGGATTTAATTAAGGAAGAGTTTTGCAGTCAAGAGGACATCCACAAACTAGAGGAAGAGTTCCTCAACCTACAGATGGTGGGGTCTGAAATTGAAGTTTACACGAGGAGATCAAACGAGTTAGCCACATTTTGTCCTACTATGGTAGACTCTCCCACCAAGCGCATCGAACTGTATCTCAAGGGTCTAGTGCCCGAAATTCAGAGTCTTATGACCACAGCTAACCTTGGCACTATCCAGCAAGTCACTCGACTGGCTCATCGACTCACAGACCAGGCTGTAGAACAGAACAAACTACCAAAGCGTGCTGAGACTGTTACTGCATGTACTTCTAGAGATAACAAACGCAGGTGGGATGAAAACCGGAGCACGGGATTGATTTTTGTCCAGCCTCTGACGCAGAAGCAAGAGACAGATGACTACCATTGGCCCGGACAGCAGTTTACTAGTAATCATGGGCAGAAAAGATATCGAGGAATTCACCCATGGTGCAACTATTGTAACAGACACCACAGTGGACGATGTCGCAAGGAACGATGTCAGGGATGTCTCAAGATTGGTCATGAAGCTAAGGATTTTCGAAACTCACGTCCTGTAGGTCAGGAACAACAGCCTCAAGCCCCACAGGCTCAGTGGCAGCAGCAAAATTTCAGAGAATGTCTACAGTATGGTACGAAGGATCACTATGAGAGACACTATCCACAATTGAACTGGAACCAGAACCAGAACCACGACCATGGAAGCAGGAACGGCAATGGGGTTAGCAACGGGGGAAACAATGGTAACAACGACGCCCATGGCCGTGTGATCGGGATGGGTCAGGGTGATGCAAGGGACGATCTTAACGTAATAATGGGTAAGTTTCTTCTTGCCGACTTCTATGTCACTATGTTGTTTGACTCGGGTGTGAATATCAATTATATGTCCTTGAAATTAGTCGAATGATAGAACATACACCAACTCCCTTAAACACCCAACGTGTCGTAGTGTTAGTTAATGGTAAGGTCTAGAAGCTGTACTTAGTTAAGGATTGTAAATCTTATCCACGCTGGTCAGACGTTCCCTACAGACCTCATTCCCATAGTTTTGGACAGCACCTATAACTTACGCACCGTATCGCGTAACTTCAACTGAACTGGAAGAACTGTCAAAGCAGCTACGAGAGCTCTTGGAAAAGGGTTTCATTCGTCCAAGCTCTTCGCCTTGAGGAGCTCCAGTACTTTTCGTGAAAAAGAAAGACGGTACGTTCAGGATGGGTATCGACTACCGTGAACTCAACAAGGTAACGGTGAAGAACCGTTATCCTCTTCCGCGCATCGACGACTTATTCGACCAGTTGCAAGGGTCGTGTTACTATTCAAAGATAGACTTAAGGTCAGGGTATCATCAGCTGAGAGTCCGGGATGAGGACGTCTCCAAGACAGCCTTCAGAACTCGTTATGGCCACTACGAGTTTCTTGTCATGCCGTTTGGGTTGGCAAACGCGCCTGCTGTATTTATGGATCCTATGAACAGGGTATGCAAACCCTATCTTGACAAGTTCGTCATAGTATTCATCGACGACATTCTGATTTACTCCAAGAGTCAGGAGGAACACGAGCAGCATCTTCGCCTGATATTGGAACTTCTTCGGAAGGAACAGCTGTACGCCAAGCTTTCTAAATGCGACTTCTGGCTTCGTGAAGTCCACTTCTTAGGCCATGTGGTGAACAAGGATGGGATCCATGTCGATCCATCCAAGGTAGACTCGATCAGGAACTAGCCTGCACCGCGTACGCCGACAGAAATACGCCAATTCTTGGGTTTGGCGGGTTACTACAGACGGTTTATTAAGGATTCCTCAAAGATTGCTCAGCCGCTTACGCTATTGACACAGAAGGGTGTCACCTATCGCTGGGGAGAGCCCCAGGAGACTGCTTTTCAGCACTTAAAGGATAGACTTTGCAGCGCACCTATCCTCTCTCTGCCAGAGGGCACAGATGACTTCGTGGTTTATTGTGATGCATCCATTCGGGGACTGGGATGTGTGTTAATGCAGCGCGACAAGGTTATCGCTTACGCCTCTCGTCAACTCAAGGTTCATGAACGGAACTACACGACGCACGATTTAGAGCTGGGAGCTGTTGTTTTCGCGCTTAAGATATGGCGACACTACCTGTACGGTACCAGGTGCACGATTTACACCGATCACAGGAGTCTCGAGCATATCCTTAAGCAGAAGGATTTGAATATGCGTCAACGACGATGGGTCGAGTTACTTAACGATTACGAATGCGCTATCAAGTATCATCCAGGCAAGGCCAATGTTGTGGCGGACGCCCTCAGTCGGAAAGACACTTTACCACGGCGCGTGCGAGCGCTACAGCTTACGATTCAGTCTAGCCTTCCTGCACAGATACGAGCTGCTCAGATAGAAGCACTGAAGCCTTACGTGGCTCACGACAACGAATGGAACAGAAGGCAGACGGCGCTTACTACGTAACGGGGCGTATTTGGGTTCCACTTTATGGCGGTCTACGCGAACTGTAATGGATGAAGCTCACAGGTCTCGCTATTCGGTACATCCAGGGTCGGATAAAATGTACCACGACATCAGCACTACTTATTGGTGGCCTAGTATGAAGGCCCACATTGCTACGTACGTTGGAAAATGCTTGACCTGTGCAAGAGTCAAGGCTGAATATCAGAAACCAGCTGGCCTGCTTCAGCAGCCTAAGATACCGCAATGGAAATGGGAAGAAATTTCCATGGATTTCGTTACAGGCCTACCTAGATCCCAGCGGGGAAATGATACCATATGGGTGATCGTGGATCGACTCACCAAGTCTGCACACTTCCTACCTATAAAGGAAACGGATAAGTTCTCCACTCTAGCAGACGTCTATCTTAAAGAAGTTGTTTCGAGGCACGGGGTGCCCATCTCCGTCATTTCGGATCGCGATGCACGATTCACGTTAGAGCTATGGCAAGCGATGCATAAATCATTCGGCTCAAGATTAGACATGAGCACAGCATATCATCCTCAGACGGATGGGCAGTCTGAGCGAACGATCCAAACTCTAGAAGACATGCTTCGGGCATGCGTTATCGATTTCGGCAACGGCTGGGAAAAGCACCTCCCTTTGGTGGAGTTTTCGTATAATAATAGTTATCATACCAGCATCCAAGCCGCTCCATTCGAGGCATTGTACGGGCGTAAATGCCGGTCACCCCTCTGCTGGGCAGAGGTGGGGGATAGTCAGATTACGGGTCCAGAGATTGTGGTGGACGCCACAGAAAAGATTGCACAGATACGACAACGCATGGCGGCAGCACGCGACCGTCAGAAAGCCTACGCGGACAAGCGTAGAAAGCCTTTGGAATTTCAGGTCGGGGACCGGGTTTTATTGAAAGTCTCACCCTGGAAGGGTGTGGTACGTTTTGGCAAACGGGGCAAACTGAATCCGCGGTACGTCGGACCATTCGAAATCATAGAAAAGATTGGCAAGGTAGCCTACAAGCTAAAACTACCAGCTGAACTCGGGGCAGTTCATAATGTCTTTCATGTATCGAACTTAAAGAAGTGCCTATCAGATGAAAACCTCATCATTCCTTTAAGGAACTCACTATCGACGAGCGGTTGCAGTTCGTCGAGGAACCAGTTGAAATCACGGACCGGGATGTGAAGGTCCTCAACCACAAGAGAATCCCTCTTGTTCGAGTTCGTTGGAACTCCACACGTGGCCCAGAGTACACCTGGGAACGCGAAGACAGGATGACAGAAAAGTACCCCCAGTTGTTCGAAACCAATGCTACCACTACTGAGGCTGAAGCTACTACTTCGGAATTTCGGGACGAAATTCCAGATCAACGGGGGGAGGATGTGACACCCCAGGAAAACCAGTGAACAGTACAACTTACCTAGCTTCCTCAGTGAGTGCATACCAAATTTCGGGACGAAATTTCCAATTAGTTGGAGATAATGTGACAACTCGTACTTACCGTCTATTATATACGTGTAACTATATGAACTATTGCGATTAAGTGATTGATTGAATGATACGTATTACGTGAATTATGTGATTTAGTGTTATAATTATCGAACCGCACCGAACACAAACCCACTCGGTCCATTTAGTGGACTCGAGACCATGAGAAAACCCATGTGGGGTTCGGCCCACATCTCTCCCACACATATATATGTTCGCTTATACGATTGGGGTTTAGTTTTACAACCTTTCGGCAACCAAGAAGCACACACAAACACTCTCGCTCTCGGAACCGGCGATCACACCTCCATCTTTGAAGCTCTCGGCTCGATTCTTGTCTTCATCTCGGACGTGGTTGACCATTTACTTGCTACCTGTACTCTTTGTGTATCTGCCGAGCAAACCAAGGTGAGTTCACACAGCCAAGGCATGGGATTCCCGGGTTGGGAATTGGGTTGGATATGTTGGAAAGAATTACTCGTACTTACGCATACTCTAGACTATAGACCATCGTCCTCAGGTAGTCAGGACACGTTACGTAAAGCCTACGTAACCCAGTATAATTGCCATTTGTCTCCTGGGTCGGGAGGACACATTACGTAAAGCCTACGTAACCCAATACCATCTACTGGCTTCCGGGTCGGAAGGCCACGCTGCGTAAAGCCTACGTAGCCCCCACGCGTACCATGTCCTCGGGGAAGGGCACGTCACGTAAAGCCTACGTGACCCTGTATGTTTTCCTGTTCTCGGTAAAGAAGAGCACATGGTTGGAAGTAGTCTAGTAAGTACCATAATGGGAAGCCCGTTATAAAGGATAAACGTGAGAATCTCTCACCAATAGAATACACTTGCTTGGGAAGCCTTATTAGATGAACTTACGCATGATTATTACAAACTTACTTTCTGTGAACTCGCTCAACTAGTTGTTGATTATTTGCTGCATGCCTTGCAGGACCTTAGGTACATTATGGAGCTTGCACAGGGAGGAGCAGGTCGTTGTGGGATGCGGATCATGAACGTTAATTGAACTTATAACTATTTTGAGTTTACATTACTATGCTTCCGCTACTTAAACAATGTTTGGTTTTTGAACATCAATCATGTCGTGACGAATTACATTATCTACTTATATTAATACTTGCTAGGTTTGATATGATTGATGGCTTGATCCTGGTCATGTCACGCTCCCAAGCGGTGGTACTCCGCGTGTGGATTTTGGGGGTGTGACAGATTGGTATCAGAGCCATTGGTTATAGAGAACTAGGTTTTTAATATGGGAAAACGTTTTTATTAAAACCAGACTATAACCAGAACAGTGCTCTCAACGATCCACAACGACGCTTCGCTCCACGTGCAAGACTCGACATCCTAGGTAATAAGGTTTATTGCCTGTATGCTAGAATTATATAGAACTTTGCTCGCATTACGCTTAGATACACATGACTTTATTTCATGAGAACACCTACGTGCTTACGCTTTTCTGTCATCGCCCTACTCGCGAACCACTCTCACTTACGCTACTTTTACAATGAAGATCATGTCTGGACAAATTAGCATGACACAAGCCCAGCTAGAGGCTTTAGTTCAAGCTCAAGTTGCTGCGGCACTTGCAGCCGCACAAGCAGGAGGTATATCCTGTGGTTATAGCACACACTAGGATCTTTAGATCCTACACTCCTAAACTAGCCCCTGTAATTAAACCTTGTCCTATTCATACACAATAGGTCAACTAGCACAGCAACCAGCCTGCAATTTCAAGCATTTCAAGGACTGTCGTTCCAGCACCTTCAACGGCACGGAGGGAGCGGTTGGACTCCTCCATTGGTTCGAAAGGCTCGAAACTGACTTCGAGGTGCATGATTGCCCTGAGTCTCGTAGAGTGAAGTTTGCTACTAGCACACTCGAAGGTGTTGCATTAACCTGGTGGGAAGCACAGGTTCAAATGTTAGGGCTGGCAGCCGCTAGCGCCACTTCCTGGAACGAGTTTAAGGATTTAATTAAGGAAGAGTTTTGCAGTCAAGAGGACATCCACAAACTAGAGGAAGAGTTCCTCAACCTACAGATGGTGGGGTCTGAAATTGAAGTTTACACGAGGAGATCAAACGAGTTAGCCACATTTTGTCCTACTATGGTAGACTCTCCCACCAAGCGCATCGAACTGTATCTCAAGGGTCTAGTGCCCGAAATTCAGAGTCTTATGACCACAGCTAACCTTGGCACTATCCAGCAAGTCACTCGACTGGCTCATCGACTCACAGACCAGGCTGTAGAACAGAACAAACTACCAAAGCGTGCTGAGACTGTTACTGCATGTACTTCTAGAGATAACAAACGCAGGTGGGATGAAAACCGGAGCACGGGATTGATTTTTGTCCAGCCTCTGACGCAGAAGCAAGAGACAGATGACTACCATTGGCCCGGACAGCAGTTTACTAGTAATCATGGGCAGAAAAGATATCGAGGAATTCACCCATGGTGCAACTATTGTAACAGACACCACAGTGGACGATGTCGCAAGGAACGATGTCAGGGATGTCTCAAGATTGGTCATGAAGCTAAGGATTTTCGAAACTCACGTCCTGTAGGTCAGGAACAACAGCCTCAAGCCCCACAGGCTCAGTGGCAGCAGCAAAATTTCAGAGAATGTCTACAGTATGGTACGAAGGATCACTATGAGAGACACTATCCACAATTGAACTGGAACCAGAACCAGAACCACGACCATGGAAGCAGGAACGGCAATGGGGTTAGCAACGGGGGAAACAATGGTAACAACGACGCCCATGGCCGTGTGATCGGGATGGGTCAGGGTGATGCAAGGGACGATCTTAACGTAATAATGGGTAAGTTTCTTCTTGCCGACTTCTATGTCACTATGTTGTTTGACTCGGGTGTGAATATCAATTATATGTCCTTGAAATTAGTCGAATGATAGAACATACACCAACTCCCTTAAACACCCAACGTGTCGTAGTGTTAGTTAATGGTAAGGTCTAGAAGTTGTACTTAGTTAAGGATTGTAAATCTTATCCACGCTGGTCAGACGTTCCCTACAGACCTCATTCCCATAGTTTTGGACAGCACCTATAACTTACGCACCGTATCGCGTAACTTCAACTGAACTGGAAGAACTGTCAAAGCAGCTACGAGAGCTCTTGGAAAAGGGTTTCATTCGTCCAAGCTCTTCGCCTTGAGGAGCTCCAGTACTTTTCGTGAAAAAGAAAGACGGTACGTTCAGGATGGGTATCGACTACCGTGAACTCAACAAGGTAACGGTGAAGAACCGTTATCCTCTTCCGCGCATCGACGACTTATTCGACCAGTTGCAAGGGTCGTGTTACTATTCAAAGATAGACTTAAGGTCAGGGTATCATCAGCTGAGAGTCCGGGATGAGGACGTCTCCAAGACAGCCTTCAGAACTCGTTATGGCCACTACGAGTTTCTTGTCATGCCGTTTGGGTTGGCAAACGCGCCTTCTGTATTTATGGATCCTATGAACAGGGTATGCAAACCCTATCTTGACAAGTTCGTCATAGTATTCATCGACGACATTCTGATTTACTCCAAGAGTCAGGAGGAACACGAGCAGCATCTTCGCCTGATATTGGAACTTCTTCGGAAGGAACAGCTGTACGCCAAGCTTTCTAAATGCGACTTCTGGCTTCGTGAAGTCCACTTCTTAGGCCATGTGGTGAACAAGGATGGGATCCATGTCGATCCATCCAAGGTAGACTCGATCAGGAACTAGCCTGCACCGCGTACGCCGACAGAAATACGCCAATTCTTGGGTTTGGCGGGTTACTACAGACGGTTTATTAAGGATTCCTCAAAGATTGCTCAGCCGCTTACGCTATTGACACAGAAGGGTGTCACCTATCGCTGGGGAGAGCCCCAGGAGACTGCTTTTCAGCACTTAAAGGATATACTTTGCAGCGCACCTATCCTCTCTCTGCCAGAGGGCACAGATGACTTCGTGGTTTATTGTGATGCATCCATTCGGGGACTGGGATGTGTGTTAATGCAGCGCGACAAGGTTATCGCTTACGCCTCTCGTCAACTCAAGGTTCATGAACGGAACTACACGACGCACGATTTAGAGCTGGGAGCTGTTGTTTTCGCGCTTAAGATATGGCGACACTACCTGTACGGTACCAGGTGCACGATTTACACCGATCACAGGAGTCTCGAGCATATCCTTAAGCAGAAGGATTTGAATATGCGTCAACGACGATGGGTCGAGTTACTTAACGATTACGAATGCGCTATCAAGTATCATCCAGGCAAGGCCAATGTTGTGGCGGACGCCCTCAGTCGGAAAGACACTTTACCACGGCGCGTGCGAGCGCTACAGCTTACGATTCAGTCTAGCCTTCCTGCACAGATACGAGCTGCTCAGATAGAAGCACTGAAGCCTTACGTGGCTCACGACAACGAATGGAACAGAAGGCAGACGGCGCTTACTATGTAACGGGGCGTATTTGGGTTCCACTTTATGGCGGTCTACGCAAACTGTAATGGATGAAGCTCACAGGTCTCGCTATTCGGTACATCCAGGGTCGGATAAAATGTACCACGACATCAGCACTACTTATTGGTGGCCTAGTATGAAGGCCCACATTGCTACGTACGTTGGAAAATGCTTGACCTGTGCAAGAGTCAAGGCTGAATATCAGAAACCAGCTGGCCTGCTTCAGCAGCCTAAGATACCGCAATGGAAATGGGAAGAAATTTCCATGGATTTCGTTACAGGCCTACCTAGATCCCAGCGGGGAAATGATACCATATGGGTGATCGTGGATCGACTCACCAAGTCTGCACACTTCCTACCTATAAAGGAAACGGATAAGTTCTCCACTCTAGCAGACGTCTATCTTAAAGAAGTTGTTTCGAGGCACGGGGTGCCCATCTCCGTCATTTCGGATCGCGATGCACGATTCACGTTAGAGCTATGGCAAGCGATGCATAAATCATTCGGCTCAAGATTAGACATGAGCACAGCATATCATCCTCAGACGGATGGGCAGTCTGAGCGAACGATCCAAACTCTAGAAGACATGCTTCGGGCATGCGTTATCGATTTCGGCAACGGCTGGGAAAAGCACCTCCCTTTGGTGGAGTTTTCGTATAATAATAGTTATCATACCAGCATCCAAGCCGCTCCATTCGAGGCATTGTACGGGCGTAAATGCCGGTCACCCCTCTGCTGGGCAGAGGTGGGGGATAGTCAGATTACGGGTCCAGAGATTGTGGTGGACGCCACAGAAAAGATTGCACAGATACGACAACGCATGGCGGCAGCACGCGACCGTCAGAAAGCCTACGCGGACAAGCGTAGAAAGCCTTTGGAATTTCAGGTCGGGGACCGGGTTTTATTGAAAGTCTCACCCTGGAAGGGTGTGGTACGTTTTGGCAAACGGGGCAAACTGAATCCGCGGTACGTCGGACCATTCGAAATCATAGAAAAGATTGGCAAGGTAGCCTACAAGCTAAAACTACCAGCTGAACTCGGGGCAGTTCATAATGTCTTTCATGTATCGAACTTAAAGAAGTGCCTATCAGATGAAAACCTCATCATTCCTTTAAGGAACTCACTATCGACGAGCGGTTGCAGTTCGTCGAGGAACCAGTTGAAATCACGGACCGGGATGTGAAGGTCCTCAACCACAAGAGAATCCCTCTTGTTCGAGTTCGTTGGAACTCCACACGTGGCCCAGAGTACACCTGGGAACGCGAAGACAGGATGACAGAAAAGTACCCCCAGTTGTTCGAAACCAATGCTACCACTACTGAGGCTGAAGCTACTACTTCGGAATTTCGGGACGAAATTCCAGATCAACGGGGGGAGGATGTGACACCCCAGGAAAACCAGTGAACAGTACAACTTACCTAGCTTCCTCAGTGAGTGCATACCAAATTTCGGGACGAAATTTCCAATTAGTTGGAGATAATGTGACAACTCGTACTTACCGTCTATTATATACGTGTAACTATATGAACTATTGCGATTAAGTGATTGATTGAATGATACGTATTACGTGAATTATGTGATTTAGTGTTATAATTATCGAACCGCACCGAACACAAACCCACTCGGTCCATTTAGTGGACTCGAGACCATGAGAAAACCCATGTGGGGTTCGGCCCACATCTCTCCCACACATATATATGTTCGCTTATACGATTAGGGTTTAGTTTTACAACCTTTCGGCAACCAAGAAGCACACACAAACACTCTCGCTCTCGGAACCGGCGATCACACCTCCATCTTTGAAGCTCTCGGCTCGATTCTTGTCTTCATCTCGGACGTGGTTGACCATTTACTTGCTACCTGTACTCTTTGTGTATCTGCCGAGCAAACCAAGGTGAGTTCACACAGCCAAGGCATGGGATTCCCGGGTTGGGAATTGGGTTGGATATGTTGGAAAGAATTACTCGTACTTACGCATACTCTAGACTATAGACCATCATCCTCAGGTAGTCAGGACACGTTACGTAAAGCCTACGTAACCCAGTATAATTGCCATTTGTCTCCCGGGTCGGGAGGACACGTTACGTAAAGCCTACGTAACCCAATACCATCTACTGGCTTCCGGGTCGGAAGGCCACGCTGCGTAAAGCCTACGTAGCCCCCACGCGTACCATGTCCTCGGGGAAGGGCACGTCACGTAAAGCCTACGTGACCCTGTACGTTTTCCTGTTCTCGGTAAAGAAGAGCACATGGTTGGAAGTAGTCTAGTAAGTACCATAATGGGAAGCCCGTTATAAAGGATAAACGTGAGAATCTCTCACCAATAGAATACACTTGCTTGGGAAGCCTTATTAGATGAACTTACGCATGATTATTACAAACTTACTTTCTGTGAACTCGCTCAACTAGTTGTTGATTATTTGCTGCATGCCTTGCAGGACCTTAGGTACATTATGGAGCTTGCACAGGGAGGAGCAGGTCGTTGTGGGATGCGGATCATGAACGTTAATTGAACTTATAACTATTTTGAGTTTACATTACTATGCTTCCGCTACTTAAACAATGTTTGGTTTTTGAACATCAATCATGTCGTGACGAATTACATTATCTACTTATATTAATACTTGCTAGGTTTGATATGATTGATGGCTTGATCCTGGTCATGTCACGCTCCCAAGCGGTGGTACTCCGCGTGTGGATTTTGGGGGTGTGACAAAAGACGAAATGTTTGACAGCTTGATGGCGTTGTTTAAGAGAACTGAGAATTTGTACCCGAGGCCAATTAGTAGAATTAGAAGTGATAATGGTACTGAATTCAAAAACAGTAAGATGGAAGAATTTTGTGATGAACGAGGTATACTGCATGAGTTTAGTGCTCCGTACACTCCGCAACAGAATGGAGTAGCAGAACGCAAAAATCAGACGCTAATCGAGACGGCTAGAACTATGCTCGCAGATTCAAAATTACTAATTAATTTCTGGGCTGAAGCTGTTTCTGCCGCATGCTATACGCTCAACAGGGTTCTTACTGTCAAGAAGTTCAACAAGACGTGTTTTGAGCTAATCAATAACTGCAAACCGAAATTGAAGTATCTAGAACCGTTCGGGTCACCCTGTACAGTTATAGAACCTCATGGAAAGTTTGGTCCGAAGAGCATTGAGGGAATATTTGTTGGATATGCCAATCCAATGCGACGTGTCTTCGTTCCAAGTGAGAAGCGGATTATTGAAGCAGCAAATATTGAATGTCAAGGTTATTCTATGCCGCCACAGAATCCTGGTGATTCATGGCGATATCATTATGACAAACTTTGGGATTCGTTTGACATGAGAGAAGAATCAGAAGAAGATGAAGATTTCTTTGATGAGCTGGATACTTTGCGAGAATATGAGTCGCAGCTCAGGCTCCCAGCGGAGTATTCTGGAATACCTCGGGAAACTTCAAATGATGATGAAGCAGGTCCTCGTCATACTGGTGAACACGATGATGAAGTTGCTCCTGGTTATCAGTCGGAGGTGAATGATAATCAAGAAGCTTAAAACATGCCAGTTTTTTATCATGGTGATTCAGACTCTGAGGGGGAGCAGATCCAGTTATCAAGTCAAACAAATCAAGTTGGTGAACAGGATGCAGAACAGAATGTTACTAATCTGGAGGGAATTGTTGATGTTCCAAGCGAAGTGATGCCGCGAACTCTTTCTTATCATCCAGAGGAGTTGATCATCGGAGAACTGCATTCGGGCGTTCGCACAAGACGTCAAATTGACCAGGGCTTAACATGTTTTTATTCTACAGTAGCACCTTTACAAACTGAATTTTCATTAAGTTGTTTTATCTCGCAGGTTGAACCGAGAACTTACAAAGAGGCGCTTACTGAAGACTCTTGGGTCATAGCAATGCAAGAAGAGTTAAGTCAGTTTGAAAAGTTAGGAGTGTGGAAGTTAGTGGATTTGCCGGATGGTCAAAGGAAAATCAATACGAAATGGGTATTCAAGTGTAAGAGAGACGACAGAGGAGTGGTTGTAAGGAACAAAGCTCGATTTGTTGTTCAGGGCTTTAGTCAACAGGAGGGGATTGATTTTACAGAAGTCTATGCTCCTGTAGCACGACTAGAGGCAATCAGAATTTTCCTAGCATTTGCGTCTTGGAAGAACTTTAAAGTTTATCAGTTGGATGTTAAATCGGCGTTTCTTTATGGGAAGGTCAAAGAGGAGGTTTATGTCGGTCAGCCGCCGGGCTTTACTGACCCAATCCACAAGAACAAAGTTTATTTGCAGGACAAAGCGTTGTATGGTTTACACTAGGCCCCGGGAGCCTGGTACGAGACTTTGTCTCAACACCTACTCGCTAACAGCTTTATCAGAGGGACAATGGATGCCACTCTCTTCACTAAAGAGGTCGACGGACACCTTCTGATCGTTCAGATTTATGTAGACGATATAATTTTTGGGTCAACGAATGAGAAATTATGCAAAGATTTCGAACAGGTGATGAAGCAGAAATTCGAAATGTCATCAATGGGGGAGATGAAATTCTTTCTGGGTTTACAAGTTGAACAACTACCAGAGGGAATTTTCATTCACCAGACGAAGTACGTGCATGATATTCTAGAGAAATTTGGAATGTCAAGTTCTACTCCAGCTGCATCCCCACTTGCGACTAATCATGGGATTCACCCAGATCTCGCCGGAGACAGGGCTGATGAAACATTCTACCGTTCCATGATAGGTTCTTTGATGTATCTGACTGCTTCACGTGCTGATATCATGTACCCAACGTGCCTCGCAGCAAGATATCAATCTAACCCGAGAGCTTCGCACATGATCATTGTCAAGAGGATATTACGTTACTTGAAAGGAACACCCACATTGGGGTTGTGGTATCCTAGAAAAGGCAATTTTATGCTCAAAGGGTATTCCGATTTGGATTTCGGAAGCTGCAAAGTCAACACGAAATCAACAACTACAGGATGCCAGTTCTTTGGACCTAGATTGGTTACCTGGCAGTGTAAGAAACAAACGTCTGTGGCGCTATCTACATGTGAAGCGGAGTACGTTTCTGCTAGCAGTTGCTGCTCTCAGATCCTGTGGATACAGCAACAGATGCGCAACTATGATTTGCAGTTTCTTAACACACCTCTGTTTGTTGATAATGAGGCCGCAACAAATATAACTAAAAATCCAGTACATCACGCTAAAACTAAACATATAGAAATTCGTCATCACTTTATTCGCGATTGCTTCGAGAAAAAGTTGATACGAATTGAGAAAATCCACACTGACGAACAAAAAGCTGATTTGCATACCAAAGCTTTTGATAAAAATCGGTTTCAATATTTGTTAAAACTTAATGGTATGAAATTGCTTTCGGTGTCGGATGGAATTGTGAGCGTTGATAAGAGTACTGTTGCGGATGAAGACGAGAAACAATCTGCGATGGTTTGTCGATTTTTTACGTGTTTTGGTATTTAGGGGGAGTAGAGTAGATAGTTGTGTATAGTTTATTTTCAGAAAATACAAAAACAGTAAAAAAAGGCAAAAATACAAAAACATGATAAAATTGAAAAAGAGTTTGTGTATAGGGAAAATGATAGTACATCGGCTAGACAATTACAGTATGCTAAAGATTTGTAACGTCTAAATGAGTTAAACAATCTCACTGATGATGTGTCGATAGGTTTTCACACATTTAGTAGATTTATTCGGGATATAAACTTAAAATTTCAAACTTGTGAAATTCGTGGGGAACACTACTTGGATATATAGGTAACCCCTGAAATCTCGTTTGAAAGGTCCCATATTCTGAGATACTAGGTCTTTATACTCAGTGATATCTGGGGTATTATTCCAGGACTTCTGTTGTATGGAAGTACTGACCTACTCCCCGAATAATACTTTCTGCAAATGCTTGAAACATAGCATCGCCCTCAGCAAGCTGATGAAACAATAAAATTGATAGTCGCTGCTGTTATATCTAAAAGATCCTCTAAAGGGGACACACCAGAAAGTCGAAGCCGTCATCTCTCTGCGTATACGGAAGTATCGACCTGAGCTCTCACGGCCCTCGCATTTAACCCTTAACATATATCATCTGTGGTATACTCACCTATAAGACTGAATATCTGGGATTCTGGATACGGGAGTATATTCAATAGGTGGGACACATGAATTGAGCTAAGTTCATAAAACATATAAATCATATCCTGAATAGATTGAAATCTGTGTGAGAATATAAGATGGATCAGTATATCCACAATCGAGGTGAATTGTTTAAGTCTGAGCATTTAAATTAAGCTTAACGGTACTAGTAATTGGTCTAAAAAGCTGATATCATTCCCTGACACGCTCGCCAAAAATAAATTTGAAAATAGTTTATTTTCTGCAATTTAAGTTTTTCTGTTATTTCATTTCTTAGTTTAGAACACTTTATAAAATTCAAAAAGATTTAATTTCTGCTTTAGTTTAGACAAACCAGAGTGGAAAGTTGATTGTCTGATTCTCAAAGACTGAAGCAGATGTAGGAGATTCAGAGCTGAAGAATGAGGAGAGCTTACTTTGTTGGAATTTGGAAGATGTTTTCAAAGATAAAACAAGTTCATTAAATTGATACTTGTTATTTTCAAAATTGTTTGAAAAATGTTTTTCAAAATCAGTTTGATTCGTCAAATGATCAACCAGGGTCATTAAGTTGAACTTGGTAGATTAATTGAGTATCAGGGTCATTAATTTGGACCTGAATACTTGAGTGGATTACTAAAGCTGATTGTGTTAGTGATTTATTGTTGAAAAGATAGAATTGTAATGTTATTGGTTGAGTAACAGGTTTGGACTTCCTTATTCCCAATGGAAGCTAATTGTCAAAGCTTGAACCAGAAACCTTAGATTCTAGCATACTGAGAGGGGGAGTCTGTGAAAGGGGGAGTCTGGATCAACAGCTAAAGGGGAGTCTGAAGATGGAGTCAGATTGTGATTTAAAACCTGTGAAGATTGAATGATGTGAAGACAGAAAGTTGGAGAAAAGACCAAGACTTGTAGGACCGGTTTGGACGCCGTTCGATTGCGTAACGAACGTTCGACGTGCGGAATCCGTGAACGTGCGTGACCGAACACACAATAACGTACTAGAAACGTGAATCCATTGCAAGATATGACAAGTTCGGTACAAGAAACACGTATACAAAGACTTTCTCTCTCTAGACTTTCTCTCTCTAAACTTGAATCACCAAATCCTCAAATGAGATCTAAAGTCCTCAAAGGCTTCAAAGCCTTTTAACTTATGACATAACTCTCCTATTTATATGTCGTTGGAATTAATGAGATTTCTCATTAATTACCAAAATGACACCTTGCTAATTTTATCTACTTGTGACATTATGAGCTTGATTTCTTCCGGCTTTTCACTACGACACGAATTGACGAAGGCGATAGACAATAAATGCATCAACAAACTCCCCCTTGGATATTGCCGCAGTCAATTCGTAGTTAAACTCGTAGTGGCTTGTCTTTCTTTAACTAAGACTTGAACGAGGATGTAGTCGACAGAAAACTGCACCAACAGACTCCCCCTTGAATGTTGACGGAATCTTCAGTGAGAGTCTTCAAACATGACACTCTTCAATCTCGATCGGTCTTCTTCAGGACTTCTTCCTGGAATCATGTTTTCTTCAGGAACTTCTTCCTGGAATTATGTACCTGGATCTTTCTCTGGATCTAACTCTCGTCAGACTCCCCCTATCATCGAGCTGGGATCGCTGTCTGGAATTCGTTATCACCTTTGAAATTATATCCTAGCTTTTTCTCTGTTCAGCTCAAACACCTACACAAATCTCAAACATATATTTATAACAAACAATATTGTGATTCAACTAAATAAATCAACTAAACATTTGAGAATCTTTCACATTTAAAATTTAACAAAATTTGAAACATTCCAAATTCTGATTCAATTTAATGAATCATTTTAAACATTTCAAAGCATTTAACCAACCTGTCTGTTCATCATGTTTAGCCTTTAAGATTTTGAATATCAGCTTTTCACCATCAGTTGTCGAAAATCTTTTTGGATTTTTCATACTATGAAACTTAAATGCAATAGCAGAAATTAAATGCAGAAATGAAATATGTACAAACATATTTTTGTGAGTTTGTGCAAGAGGATCATATCAGTTTTTGAGACATATCACCAACACCGTTAAGCTTTTAAACATTTCAAGTTTTAAACAATTTACCTAGATTGTCAGTATATTGGTCCACTTTAAATTTTCACACAAATTTCAATTGATTCGAGATACGATATTAATGTTTTAGAAACTTGAACTTAAATGTGTATCACTCCACTTGAATATACTCCCGTATCCGGATCCCAATGTCCAGTCTTACAGGTGAGTATACCACAGATGATATCTGTTAAGGGGTAAATTGCGAGGACTGTGAGAGCTCAGGTTGATACTTCCGTATACGCAGAGAGATGACGGCTTCGACTTTCGGTGGGTCCCCTTTAGAGGATCTTTTGTTACAACAGCAGTGACTATCAATTTTATTGTTTTATCAACTTGCTGAGGGCTACGCTTATATTTCAAAGCATTTTGCAGAAAGTATTATTCGGGGACTAGGTCAGTATTTCCATACAGCAGAAGTCCCGAAATAATACCCCAGATATCACTGAGTATAAAGACCTAGTATCTCAGAATACGGGACCTTTCAAACAAGATTTCGGGGGTTACCCATATATCCAAGAATAGTTACCCACGAATTAAGCAAGTTTGAATTTAGATTTATATCTCGTTTCAATTTACTAAGTGTGCAAAAATCTACCGACACATCCGTAGTAAGATTGTTTATCACTTTTAAACATTACATATCTTTAGCGTGTTGTGATAGACCACTGATGTACTATCATTTCCTCTTTTATGCAACAAAAACTCATTTTTGATTTTTCAATGTTTTTGATATTTTCAAGTTTTCTAATTTTTTTTAAATTTTTCTCCCCCTAAAATCAAAATATGTTTCAATTTTGATTTTTTGAGAAAATTTGAAACAAACTGTACAAACTTGACAACTTGATGAGAATCACTTCAATTCTCTATCCACCTGGCATAAACAATCAGAACTCCCCCTCACAACCAACTATTTTCCCATTTAGATTTCAAAACACTTAAGTTTGTTTTAATCAAAATGGTTTTTCCGGAAAATTAGTTTTGTGTGTCATTTCATAAACTCGGGGTTTCATCACCTTGTTTTTCAAATTATCACCTGTAGGAAAGATGAATCAACTACAACTTAATGTCCTTAATTTATCTTTTGAAAGTCGAAATATCACCGAAGTGAATTTTTCAAGAAAGATGCCGATTCCTACTCCCCAATTACCAACCTGGGAGTTCAGGCAAGTCAGGTTTTTCATTTGAACAGTTTCACCCAAGCCTAACTGTCCTTGGGTGATTTTGAATTCTTGTTCAACAATGGTGGAAAATTTTCATCATCCATTGTTAAACCTGAATTCTCATATTTTACCTCAACAAATGGCTCATCTGGCTTTGATGAACCAGAATCATTGCCTGAACGTGGCTTGTCTGACTTTGATGAGTCAGATTCATCGCCTGAAGGTGGCTTGTCTGACTTCGACACGTCAGATTCATCGCCGACCATTATCTTCTTCTTCATTTCTTCTTTCGTCCTCAGATTTGTATCTGATGAATTCGTTTTGCTTGACTTTACCATCGAGGGAGTCGATTCCTCAGAACTCTTATTCAATCTGTTTGGTGAACCCGAGGACAAGATCTTCTCCAGATATTCTCTGGCCTTCTTCCTCTTCTTTCGCAGTTTGTCTTTTTGCCCTTGAGAAAACTTCACTTTCTTTTCTTGAACTTTAGGTTCTTGAACCTTCTGCTCTTTGGGCTTGACATTGACTGGTTTCTTTGCCAACTTCTGAGAATTAACCCTCAATCTTTCACTTGATTTCCTTGGGCAATCTCTGGCAATGTGACCTCTGATTTGACAGTTAAAGCATCTTCTCGTCTCAAAATTCCTTCTCTGGCAGTTAACAGCAATGTGTCCTTGATAACCGCATCGGTAACACACTCTGTTATCGTACCAATCACCATTTTCAGTCCAAATGCTCAAATCAAAGCACTGTTTGGCTTGGTGATACTCCTTTCTCCTCTTGATTGCTGGATTTAACTTTTGAGCACTGTGGTCCGACCTGCACCACTTATTACCAACAATTTTGAATTATCATTTTTTACTTTTTGTAATTTTTGATTTTGATTGGATGATCGATCTGATGAGCTGTTATTTTCTTTTTGAACAATTTTCTCCTTTTTAATTTTTTGTTTCTGTTCCGCTTTCTTCTTCAAAGGTTTTTGCTTAGAGCATTCACCTTTTTCAGTTGATTGTAGAACAGTTTTCTGAAATTTTTCTTTTAATTTCAAAAACAAATTTTGTTTTTCAGTTTTTTCATTTTCATCATCAGATTTCACATCACAATCTTCAACTTTGACATTGTCAAAGTTTGTGACATTGTCACTTATTGGACTAGAATTGATCGGTTTTGGACATGGAATGTTCACATACTTTGAAGAAGTCACAAAACCTTTCAATTTTGTTTCAAGCTCACTGATTGTCTTTCGAGCTTGCTCACTTTCCTTTTCAAGTCGAATAATCTTTTCAAGATGAGAATTGATCATTTTTTGCTTTTCGATGTTGTTTTTACTAAACACATCTCTCCCATCTTCAAGAATTTTTATTTGACTTTGAAATTCCTTTTCCATTTTTAATTTCTCATTTTCAAAATTTTTCATTTTTTCTTCAAAAACTTTCGCATTTTCTTTCAATTTTTTATTTTTAAGCTTTATCCAGAAATCTTCATCTTCTAAAGATTTCTGTTTGCTTTCAAAATCCTTTTCTTTCTCTTTCAAACTCTTGTTTTCTAATGTCAAACTGTTCACATTACTTAACAGTTTGTCATTTTCTGATTTCAACCTCTCACAATTTGTCTTCAACATAAGAATTTGTTTCTCATCAGCTTTCTTTTCCTTTTTCAAAACAGAAATTTCTTCCGTTTGTTCCTCTCCCACTTGAACACTCTTGCTTTTCTTTAGTATTGATTTTACACTTTGACTTTTCTTCTTCTCAGCATTTCTCTCCATCTGTTCTTCAAGTCTCTCAATGAATTGACAAATTGTCAATCTAGAGTATTCTCCAGTCCTTTTTAAGTCCAAAAGATATGTACCCCATTCTTGTTGAGGTATGGAATTGGCTAATCTTTCAACCCATTCATTTGAACTTTTCTGAATACCCTTCTCAGACATTGAGCGAACAAGATGGCTATACCTCTCAATGATAGTCTTTGTGTTTTCTCCTGGATAACCTGAAAACGTATCAAATTCTTTCTTTAATACATTTATTCTATCAAATGTCTCTTGAGTCATCTTAAAGAGATTTGTATCCATGATTCGGTAACCCGTTTTTAAAGACAGTCCCGTTAATAGAAATATCAATTCCATGCTAGATCACTTTCCAAACACAACACTTTTCAATTGAGCTGATCAATATGTTCAACTAATGGGTTGATGATAATGAAACTTGGGCCTATGATTCAATGTCCAAATATCCAATTATGGTTAGGCCACCCAACCCACTAAACCGTTTTAATATTGGACCATTTAAAAATGAGCAAAGCAATATCCTTCAATGATTGGGCTGAATTTTTATGTCACTTGGGCTGTTAATCAATTGATTGTACCAATTTTCTTAGAACAAAACAACTTTATCACCGATAATGGTGATTGGGCCGTAATGTGATTGGTTTGAATTACAACTTTATGAATTCAAACGTGATTAGGCCTCAAAGGTTATTCAAAAAAAAATTGATAGAGCCATTTATATTAATGGGGCGGTGAACATGTAGGCCAGAATCAATTAACAACTAATTTCAAACACTCTTTGATTGGGCCACCGTTTACTGATGCTTTGATTGGACCAAAAGATTTTAATGGCAGACAACCCACAACAAAACTTGATAAGTCAACTCTCGCCATCAACTATAATAGGGCCGTTGATTGGGCCTCTTGCATGCACACTTCAGCCGACAACTATAAATGATCTGAGCCACGTGAATGATCAGATGCAGCCGACAACCCTTTTTAATGATCACATGCACCTAGTTTCCGACAACCTCAATTAATCGACAACAATTAATTGATCAACACCTTGATTGGGCCTTATAGTATAGTGGGTCGATGACTTTATAATGTTCAAAAAACCACGTGAAGAAGATGACACAAAAGCGAACCCACTATTCTGAATGAAGAGCGGACCATACTGACTATGACATTATGAGCGAACCAATTGAGTTATAAAAGCGAACCACACAAGAACAACCTTATGAGCGAACCATCATAAAAATAGATCCTATGAGCGAATCTTCTGAACTTATGAGCGAACCTGTATTTTGAATGTATAAGCGAACCTATGAAACTCCACACGAGCGGACCTGAATTGTGACGAAAATACGAACCGAAAAACTGCGATTTCTCCTAAACGGCTAGGAGATTTGATCTGAAACTTGGTAGAGTTATAGATCAGGTGTTTGCGCACAATATATCAAAAATTCAGACAATTTGGACTGTAAAAACCCGTTCAATTTGAAGTTTTTCAGTAAAAAACGTGAAAAATGTGAAAAAGATGAAGAAATAGATGAAATCGGATCTAAAAACGCTGAAATCTGGTACGAATCAATGTGTTTGATCGTGCAATCGAGCTCCTAGCTCTGATACCACTTGTAGGACTGGTTTTGACGCCGTTCGATTGCGTAACGAACGTTCGACGTGCGGAATCCGTGAACGTTCGTGACCGAACACACAATAACGTACTAGAAATGTGAATCCATTGCAAGATATGACAAGTTCGGTACAAGAAACACGTATACAAATACTTTCTCTCTCTAGACTTTCTCTCTCTAAACTTGAATCACCAAATCCTCAAATGAGATCTAAAGTCCTCAAAAGACTTCAAAGCCTTTTAACTTATGACATAACTCTCCTATTTATATGTCATTGGAACTAATGAGATTTCTCATTAATTACCAAAATGACACCTTGCTAATTTTATCTACTTGTGACATTATGAGCTTGATTTCTTCCGGCTTTTCACTACGACACGAATTGACGAAGGCGATAGACAATAAATGCATCAACAAGACTAAAGACTCAGGAGCTGAAGACTACGTCAACATCCAAGGGGGAGTCTGTTGATGCATGATATGTCTGCTGACTACGTCTTATCAAGTCTTATGTTTAGCTTGGTTAAATTAGAGTTCAAAAGTGATTAGATTAAGGGTTGTATAGTTTGAAACATCCCTGCCCGTTTGAACTGGTCTTGACCGTTTGAAACATGCTAACCGTTTGAAGCATGTCTAGCCGTTTGAACAGTGTCCGTTTGAAGAGACATGTCAAGTTTCAAATGGAAGGGTCCATGTCTATAAATAGGGGTTCATTTGAAACGGACAAGTGTGCATGTATGTGTGTGTGAGCGAAGGTGCTGTCGGATTTCTGTCAAAATCATTGTAAAAGCTCGCAGCCAGTAATAGAAAGAAAGATTGAAAGGAACAAGCTGTTTTTTACTTGGTTTACTTTGATTCCGCCTCTGTAAACTAAGATGAACTACTTTTACTAACATTTAAGGTCACCGGATCGATCCAACAACCCTCATACGTAAACTACTATTAATACTTTAAACGGGCTTCTTGGGATTGTATCCTTGCTAACTCAAACCACTTAGCCGAGGGTAACGTCACCTTCAAAAGAGGGGCCTACCACTTTTCACTTTAATAACTTACTTAATTGTCTTTCAATATTCCGACCCTTTGGGATTGTATCCTTGCTGACTCAAACAACTGGGTTGGGTAACGTCACATTCAAAAGAGGGGCCTACTACTATAACCAAGATGATCTCTTAAAAAGTCCGAAAGTGCGAAAATAATCAAAGGATACGTTAAAGATGAGTTGGATCCAAGTGATTCTATCTTTTCTATTTGTTTTTTAATTTTATTTATCTTTTCATTTGTAGTTTATTTTCATGTTTAAAAACTCTTTTCTCAAAAATTTTAGATTGATTAGACGATGACGATAAACCGATATTAAAAGCTCTTTTGTCCTTGGACGACCTCGGTATCTTACCAACACTATACTACGCTCGCGATGGGTGTACCTGCCCAAGTGTGTGTTTATTGTTAGTATAATATCGTGTTTTATAAATTTAAAACTTGACTAATGCGTAAAATGGGCTCAAAATATTAATAAAATCATATCACGCTTAACGCACACCAAGGGGCATGGGAAAACCCTAGGTATATAAAAAACATTAGGTTGTAATTAGGGCTAAGCCTTGCCAAAACCTTGAAGGAGCCTCCATTGTTAGAGATAGAGAGAGAGAACTTGTATCAAACGGTTTTGCTATTGATTAGTAATAGAATCGTATGCAAGCTTGAAAGTGATTCGTGTGTCATTATTGTTCATCTCAATCATCTCGTTCTTATTTTCCATTTTTCGTGAATCTCATCAAGTTTGGATTCCGCCCATCCTTGGTGATTGTTTGATATCATTGTTAGATCCGGGTTTTTGGGACTTACAAATACGTAAACAGATAGTGCAAAATGATTGTAAACAAAAAAATATATAAATAGAACGAGTAATGCTCAGAAACTGTTTGTCATCATATATATTGGCTAATCAATAAGGGCCGACTGCTTTACGACGCCTTGATGTACGTCTATGAGGTTGCTCATGTTCATATATGTATGTAGGGTCTTTAGGATCATCATCAGCATCTTCATCAGTGTCATTGGCATCAACATCATCGGAACAAGAATTAGGTTCATCATTAGGGGGAACCGGGAGTCCAGCAGCGATGGCAACAACATGTTTAGCTGCTCGTGCAGCAAGTTTGGCAGCCATGATTTTTTAACAGTTGCGTGAATCATGGTCGTAAACGTATGTGTTGCTTTTTACATCAATGTGCAACCTTTATGCACTTCTCTTTAACTTTTTGACTCGGACCGATCTGTTGCTTTTTGGTCCCACGCCCTTTGTTTCTAATACGTTGAGGAGGATGAACGTTTACATATAAATCTAAAGGTAGATTTAATATGTCACTGATGTTGGCAGATCTTTGGTTGGATCTAGGTTGAGGTTCATCAGGGAATGTTTCAAATACGCGGTTACTAATTTGTTTGATTTCGATAGATAGTGCACGTAGATGTTTAGGATTGCGTCTCAGTCGGTTCGTGCATTGTGTCACTAGTTCTATTATTTCATTGTTAATAATAGCAACATCACTATTGTCGGAAGAATACATATTTGATATACTATGCACAATTGATGGGAGCGTATCTCGTTTCCATATTGAAGGAATGTAGTGTGATGGGATCCGTTCAATTTGGTTGTATCGGAATAGCAAAATGCATGTCGACAGAGGTAACCAATGCAGGTGAATCCCATGCATGTACAACTTACTATTTGTTCAGGTACATTGAGTGAAATTGCACATGTGCATAAGATATATTCAGAAAAAATAGCGGATACGGGAATTGATGTTCATGTGAATAGTCGTGTATTTATATGGTGACGACGCAGATGTATGGACATAAACAGGTAGGTCCACAGGGTGCAACATATAAACGTTTATTGCTGATAAAATCAGTTATGTGGTTGTTGCACATGTGCATCTTTTGGTGCATGTTATGTGACAACAACTTTGGTTTGGTCTTTGGATATATTAATCATGACTTGGGCTACGAGGAATTGAAGACATTGAAGGAATTTCGAGGTTGCTAATCAAGATTCCGAGTTTAAGAGGATAAAGATGATTCCGAATTTATCAACAAATGAATTACGAATTTATTTGTTGATCTACAATAATTCCGAATTTGTGATGTTTAACATGGAGTCCGAGTTTGGGAGTGTATCAGTTCCGAGTTTATCAAGCATGTCCAAGTTTGTCAGTTTTTATGTAATTCCGAGTTTGTATTTATAATGTACGTGGGCCTAGACTAGTTTGCATGGTTGTGTTATATAAACATCTCTATGCTTTAGGGTTTAGGTAAGACAGTCAGAGAGCAGTTACCAAGAGTTAGAGAAAAAATGGGGAAAGGCTATAAGTTCTTGTGATCTTGAGTGGTTGTATACACTGTGTTTGTTAATCACAGAAGATCGGTTTTAAGTGTTTTGCGTATTTTTTCATCATATTACTTGTTTCTGTGTTTATTGATCCACCAAGGGATTCCGCACCCTTGGTTGATTGTCAATCTCGTAACGATCCACATGTGATAGGGACCTACAGCATCTTAATGTAAATTATATGTTTATTGGAAGGAAACGTGTTTACACTATATAAGAAATATAAATGGTAATATTGGTTGGAATGTATTGGTGAATGTGTGTGTTGTTGAAAGTATACATCAGTTAGAAAGCATTTGTTTTTTTTTTCCTTTTTTTAAAAAAGTAATGATGGTATAATAGTATTCAGAAGGGTTTATGCACATGTGCATAGTAATAGTAATAGTAATAGTAATAGTAATAATAATAATAATAATAATAATAATAATAATAATAATAATAACAATAATAATAATAATAATAATAATAATAATAATAATAATAATAATAATAATAATAATAATTTATAGTGGTTGTCAATATAGATCAAGTAATAAAATGGTACATCAGAAGAGTCAATTAGAAGAGTTTTCAGTCAAAACCAAAGGCGGAATCAGTGATTCTGACTTGATACAGCTTGATTCTCTCTAATTATCCTCTTATTAATGATTTCAAAGCTTTTACAGATCGTTTGACAAACCGGCAGCACCTCGGCTCTGAAATTGGACCGTTACAAATGAACCAGCAACACAGGTATATATAGAGGTGGTGATTTCGTGCGAAATAGACAAAGGCTCATTTCGTGCGAAATACCCCTATGACATGCAAACCTGATTTCTATTCTGCTGAGCACTGGTTTATCCTATCTAGACACAAGACTCTATAAAGACGAAGTTAACAGACATTAGTGCACCAACAGACTCCCCCTGGATGTTGACGAAGTGTTTAGCCTCAAATCTTCAGTCTTCAGTCTTGATCTATCTTCCTCTCTGCCTAAAATGTCTGACCCTGTAAGCTTTTTTTCAAACTTTTAATCTTCAAACTCCAAATTCCCCTTTGAGTGTTGATCCAGAATTTAGACTCCCCCTTTTGAAGACTCCCTCTTCCGATAAGCTGGGACTTGAATTCTGGTTCAAACCATACACAAACTTTGCCATGGGGATTTTGCTTCCTGCTTCTACCTATTTATCAGAAATTTAACATTAAAATCTGATAATCTTTTAACTTCATTGGAAACTTTTTTCAGCTTTAAGAAATCCACTTAAGTCTCCAGGTCCAAGTTAATGACCCTGAATACTCAATTTATCTACCAAGTCCAACTTAATGACCTTGGTTGATCTGAGACAAAACAAAACTAATTTTTGTTTAATAATTTTCAAACATTTTCTGAAATTTACAAGTTTCAACTTAATGAACTTGTTTTGACTTTTCAACTTTTCAGGTTTATCATTGTAAGCTCCCAACTCATCTTCCAGCTTAGAAACTTCCTGCATTTGCTTCAAACTGTGAATCTGAAGATCAGCTTTCCACTATGATTTGTCGATGAAAATAAAGCAGAAATGTAAAATCTTTTTGGATTTTGAATAAAATTTCTAAACTAAAAAGCAATGAAATCTTTTTGAGCTTTTTGAATGATAACCAGAAATTAAATGCAGTAAACGTAAACTATTTACAAACATATTTTTGGTGAGCGTGTTAGGGAATCATATCAGCTATCAGACAAGCTACAAGTACCATTAAGCTTTGATTACATACTCAGAATTAAACAATCCGCTTAGATTGTCGATATATTGATCCACTTTAAATTTTCACACAAATTTCAATTTATTCAGGATATGAATTTAGTGTTTTAGAGACTTAGCTTATACGTGTGTACCATCTCAGAATATACTCCCGTATCCAGACCACTATATTCAGTCTTACAGGTGAGTGCACACTAATGATGTCTGTAATAGGGTAAATGCAAGGCCATGAGAGCTCAGGCTAGAACTTCCGTTCGTACAGAGAGATGATGGCTCGTCTTTTGGTGGGTTCCCTTTGGGAATCTTTTATTTCAACAGCACATAATTAGCATTTTGCAATGTTTCATCATTTTTATGCTGAGGGTGAGCTTTAAAGATCAAAGCTGTGCAGAGCATTATACGAGGACTAGGCTATTGCTTCCGCAAAATAATAATTCCTGGTATAATACCCCAGATATCATCACGTACAAAGACCTAGTATGTCAGAAATAAAGTCTTTCAAACAGGATTTCAGGGGTTACCTATATATCCGAGAGATGTTCCCCACGAAATAAGCAAGTGATGATTTAGGTTTATATCCCGAACAAACCTACTAAGTGTGTAAAAACCTACCGGCACATCATCAGCGAGACTGTTTAAGACTTTTAAACATTACAATTCTTTAGCATACTGTAATTGTCAAGCTGATGTACTATCATTTTCCCTTTTTACACAAGCTCTTTTTCAGTTTTCTATTGTTTTTGGATTTTGAAATATCTCATGATTTTGTATGTTTGAATTTTTTTTTACTGTTTTTTTATTTTCTGACAATATACCCTAACTCCCCCAAAATACCAAAACAAGTAAAAAATCGACAAACCAATGCAGATTGCTTTTCAACATCATCTACAATGGTACGTTCATCAACGCCAAGAATTTCCTCCGACACCGATAAAAGCTTCATACCGTTCATTTTTAAAAGATATTTAAAACGAGTTTTATTAAACGCTTTGGTATGTAAATCAACTTTTTGCTCGTCAGTGTGGATTTTCTCAATTCGTATCAATTTCTTCTCGAAACAATCTCGGATGAAGTGATGACGAATTTCTATGTGTTTCGTTTTAGCGTGATGAACAAGATTTTTTGTTATATTTATTGCTGCCTCATTATCAACAAAGATAGGGGTAGTAAGAAATTGCAAACCGTAGTCGCGTATCTGTTGCTGGATCCACGAGATCTGAGAACAGCAACTGCTAGCAGATACATATTCAGCTTCACATGTGGACAAAGCTACAGAGGTCTACTTCTTACATTGCCAGGTGACCAATCGTAGTCCGAAAAACTGACAACCCGAAGTTGTTGATTTAGCATTAACTTTGCAGCATCCGAAATCAGAATCGGAATAACCTTCGAGCGTAAAGTCGCCTTCTTTTGGATACCACAACCCCAGTGATGGAGTTCCTTTTAGGTAGAGTAATATCCGTTTCACAATCACCATATGCGAAGCTCTCGGGTTAGATCGAAATCTTGCTGCGAGGCAGGTAGGATACATGATATCGGGTCTTGAAGCTGTCGAATACATTAGCAAACCGATCATAGAACAATACATTGTTTCATCTACCTTCTCTCCGGTGAGATCAGGGTTTATCCCATGGTTCATTGCTAACGGGGTGGTGGCTGGAGTAGATCCTGACATCCCAAATTTCTCTAAGATATCATGAACGTACTTCATCTGATGTATGAAAATTCCTTTGGGTAGTTGTTCAACCTGAAGACCCAAAAAGAATTTCATCTCACCCATCGATGACATTTAAAATTTTTGCTTCATAACTTTTTCAAAATCTTTGCACAAATCTTCATTTGTTGACCCAAATATGATGTCATCCACGTATATCTGAACAATCAGAAGATGACCTTCGACTTCTTTGGTGAAGAGAGTAGCATCCACTTTTCCTCTGATAAAGCTATTGGCTAGCAGGTGTTGAGACAATGTCTCGTACCAGGCTCTCGGGGCAGGGTGTAAACCATACAGCGCTTTATCCAGTAAATAAACCTTGTCTTTGTGGATTGGGTCGGTGAAGCCCGGTGGCTGTCCGACATATACCTCCTCTTTTACCTTCCCATATAGAAAAACCGATTTAACATCTAGCTGAAAGACTTTAAATCCCTTCCACGATGCAAATGCTAAGAAGATTCTAATCGCTTCAAGTCTAGCGATGGGAGCATACACTTCAGTGAAATCTATACCCTCCTGCTGACTGAAACCCTAGACTACGAGTCGAACTTTGTTACGAATAATAACCCCTCGGTCGTCTCTCTTGCATTTAAACACCCATTTTGTGTTGATCTTCCTGTGACCATCAGGCAAGTCAACCAACTTCCACACTCCCAACTTCTCGAATTGACTTAACTCCTCTTGCATTGCGTTGACCCAAGAATCTTCAGTTAGTGCCTCCTTGTACGTTCGTGGTTCAATCTGCGAAATGAAACAACTTAGTGAAAACTCTGTTTGTAAAGGAGCAACTGTAGAATAAAAACAAGTAAGCCCTTGGTCAATTTGTCGTCTAGTGCGAACGCCTGATTGGAATTCTCCAATAATTAGCTCTTCTGGATGGTATGAAAGAGTTCTTGGCATCACTTTGCCTGGAACATCTACCTCGCCTTCCAAATTTGTGACATTCTGATTTACATCGTGTTCACCGACTGGATTTGTTTGACTTAAAATCTGGATTTGCTCCCCCTCAGAATCTGAATCACCACGATCAAATATTGGTCTATCATCAGATTCTTGATTATCGTTGACTACCGTCTGATTATCAGGAGATTGTTCACGTTCTGCAGATTTTTGAATATCATCATGTTCACCAGCATTGCTAGGACCGGCTTCATCATCATTTGAAGTTTGTCGTTGACGTCTAGAATACTCTGCTGGAAACGTTTCTTGTGATGACTCATACTCTCTCAGAATATCCAACTCATCAAAGAACTCTGGTTCTTCTTCCATATCAAACGAATCCCACAAAGTGTCATAATTGAATCTCCGTGAGTCTCCTGGATTCTGTGGAGGCATTGTATAACCTTGACACTCAACATTCGATGCTTCGATGATCCTCTTCAAGCTTGGAACAAAGACTCGTTTCATTGTACTTGCATATCCCACGAAAATTCCTTCGATGCTCTTTGGACCAATTTTACCACGAGGTTCTATAACCGTGTAGGGAGACCCAAACGGTTCAATATACTTCAGGTTTGGTTTGCGGTTGTTGATCAGCTCGAAACACGTTTTGTTGAATTTCTTCACAGTGAGAACCCGGTTGAGTGTATAGCAAGCGGTTGACACTACTTCTGCCCAAAAATTGATTGGTAGCTTTGAATCAGCAAGCATTGTTCTGGCCGTTTCAATTAGTGTCCTGTTCTTTCGTTCTGCTACTCCATTTTGCTATGGAGTGTAAGGAGCACTAAATTCTTTCAATATACCTCTCTCATCACAATATTCTTCCATCTTGTTATTCTTGAACTCTGTACCTTTATCACTCCTGATTCTTCTGATTCGAGTTTGATACAAGTTTTCAATTTTTCTGAACAACACCATCAAACTTTCATAAGTCTTATCTTTCGACTTTAGAAATAATACCCACGAAAATCTTGAGTAGTCATCAGTAACCACAAGACAGTAGAGATCACCAGTTATGCTTCTGACGTTAACTGGACCAAACAAATCCATATGAAGTCTCTCTAATGGTCTTGAAACTGAGTTGACTTTCTTTTAAGGATGTGACTTCTTCTTTTGTTTGCCTTTGATGCAACTAATGCATTCCCCCTCAAGATGAAAACCTTTTACATGAACACCGGTAACTAAGTCGTTGTGCACCAGGTGATTCATTTTTCGTAGGTGAATGTGGCCCATTTTCCGATGCCACAAGTGTGATTCTTTTTCCGTTGCTCTTGACATAAAACAGTGAGCCTGACCCGTGGTTGTAGTAGCTACGCTCATATCCAACACGTACAGATCATTGACTCTTGGTGCTCTCATGATAATCCATTCTTCCGGAACAATAAATCCTAGTTTCAAAATCAAACATTCTTTGTCTGTGAAGTGCATTGTATACATTCTGTCACAGATTTGAGAGATACTCATAAGATTGTTTTCAAGCTCAGCGATGTAGTTAACTCTTTCAAAAGTGACAATACCATTCGATAGAGTTCCTTCACCAATTATTCTACCACCTTGATTGCCTGCAAATCCCACATATCCTCCATTAAATCCTCGAACATCGTACAATAGGGTCTTTAGACCCAATCTCAACCTCTTTAGACCCAATCTCAACCTCTTTAGACCCATTAAATCCTCGAACATTGTAGTGTAAAGTGGCAGAAAATTCTTATCATTCATTTTTAAACTTTCTTTAGACCCAATCTCAACCTCTTTGTATAAAAAGAAATCGTTTTTAGGAGGTTGACCAGATGATTGGCCTTTCTTTGGAACATCTTTCTTCTCAGACGAGGACATTTGTTTTTAAAGTTTCTCATAATAATCCAAAGGAACATTCATCTTTACCAGTGTGGTAGAAGATGATTGTTTTGAAGACACTGAGACCTTTGGTTCTAGAGAACTTGTTTTCTTTTCAACAACTTTTGGCTTCCATATTTGTTGAGGTGATGCAACCCGTGTGTAAAACTTGTCATTTTTAGTTACCACATTCTTTACAAGTTCAGTTTTGATTTTGGATCAACTTTCTTTTTCTGACTCTCAACAACTTCAGACTTAGGCTTTAAGTTGGTACACTTTCGTGCAATATGTCGAACCTGATTACATTTGAAACATGTTCGAGTGTCAACTATCCGACTTGTTCCTTCAGTCTGAGGCTGTGAGGCCTTCTTTTCAAAAAATTCTTCATTTGTTTTTTGAAAAATTTCAGATTCTTGCTCGGACAGTGAACTTGAACATGAACTTTTCACAAAAAAAAATTTCTCAACAATTTTTTTGTTTTGAACATTCCTTCGTTGATAATTCTTACCACCCTGATATCCTCCCGACCATCTGTTTTGATTGTTGTTATAAAAACGCGGTGGTACAACAGGTTTTTTATAGTAAGAATGTTTCAAACCTTTGATTTCCGACACATCAATCTCAATCAACTTGAACACATTTCTCAGTTTGCCAACATTCACATTCTCCAAAGGAAAATCACGATCCGAATACAACTTATCAGATCCTGCCATCTTGTACATCACAAGATTAGGTTCTTCACTTAAGTTGTTTTTGGATTTTGATTTCTGAATGTACTTGTCCAAAAAACATTCATCATCCTCAGTAGTGTCACTTTCAGATTTAGAAACATTTTCAGCCATGCTTTTAACAATTTCAGACTGGATGTTATCTTCATCAGATGATGTAGTGAATGTGACATCAATCATGTCTGGAAGCTTAACTTCTTCATTTACATCTACATCATTAACCAACCCGGATTTTTTCTTTGAAAAATTGTTTAAAATTGGTGGTGGAACCTGATAATACCCTACCCCAGTTCCATCCGAGTAAACATCTTCGCCTGCTTTGTTCTTCCCAATTAGTTTAGGAACGATATGTTGAAGAACAAAACTTGTGGAGTTGTAACTGTTGAGTTTCAACTGAATGCGTTCATTTTCAATTTTAGCTTCTTGAAACTGAAGCTTCAGCTTAGCAATCTCATCCAATTGTTGGTTGATTTGCTCTTCTTTTACCCTAAGAACTCCTGACAGTTGCACATTTTCTTTGTTTGTTTTACCATTTCTTTCATCAGAATCTTTTACCGTTCGTTTTAGCTTTTGAAAATTTTCTGAAAGTTGACGATTTTCATGAATCAATTTTTCATTTTCTTTCCTGATTCCTTCTACGTCACTTTTATCATTTTCAATTTTACCAGTTAATTCTTTAATTCGTTCATTTGAAGCTTTTAACATTTTGTCAAGGTTTAAGATCTGATCTTCAACATCTCTGACTCTTCCAGTCAGTTCTTCGGTCATTTTACCGCTGAGGTAAGCAAGTGAAACCTTGCAGTCTTTCATGCAATTTTTGAAGTCACTCTCGTTCTTTGCTTTCTTACCTGACTCATTGATTGCTTTATTCTGCCTGACCTTGCTTTTAGACTCATTTCCAGAACCAGAAACTACCTCTAGCTCTTTCGTTGCAAGCACTTTGTCAGCCATCTTCTTCAAATTTTCTGCAGTGAATTCTTTTGATGTGTCAATAATCCCTTCATCAACTTTCTTTGGCTACGGCTCCTTCTCTTTTTCTTTTTCTTTTTTTTTCTTCAGCTTCCCCTCCTCCCCACCACATTCTCTGTCTTGCTTCTTCTTGTTCCGCAATTTGCTAGGTAAGAGTTTCAACACTGACAGAATCTGGATCAACAGCTATGTTTCCTTTGGGATCTAGATAACATTCTCTATCAGCATCCCATCTATTCGCCTTTTTTGCTTCTTTCCATGTATGATAAATTTTACTCTTCATGTTTTGAGCAACCATCTTTCTATTGATGTATTTCACTTCTTCTGTTCTGGTATCTTTGAAAGGAATAATCTTTGTCATAAACGCATAGCCCACTACGTCTTCTTCTGGTAGCAGTTCGCTCCAATCGAAACCCTCATCATCATGAATAACAGCAAGTGCTCTTGATTTTTCTTTAGGAGTATCTTCTAGCTGCTTCATTCTGGGCGGTTCAGATTTGTTTTGATGATAGATTGCTCTTTTGTAATAATCCTCTCTGAATGGATTCACCGTATCATCAGCAGATGCGTTTCGACATTCACGTTTAAAATGTCCCTTTTGTTTACACTTAAAGCACGTGACCTTTGATTTATCAAACCCAAGCTTTGTGGAAGGTCCGCCAATTGAGTGTCTGTCTGTTATCTCCATGAATCTTTGAGCCCTTCTAACTGCACTCGCCATACACAACCTGATATCTATCAACTCCATCTCTTCTGGGTCGATCTAGTCATAATACTCCTTGGTGAGGTTGGTGTTTCTGATTTTTCCTGCAACGAGGCTTTTATAAGATTCTCAAACAGATGCTAAAAACACCATTTGCTGCTTAGCAGATTCTTCACTGAAGTTCTGAGCATTTTTTTGATCTACTACTATATTGCATTGGAACAGATTCTTTGAAGCTGATTGACCTGGAGCAGTTGACGATGAACCTCCATGATAACCACTGCTTGAACTTTTTTGTTTTGACGTGTTAGAACTTTCTGCTGAAAAAGCTGTCTTGGGGGACATAGTCTTCGGGATCATACTTCCTCGATAATACAGCTCAACATTCTGCTGATATGAAGAGTTGTTGACTTTGTTCGAGTATCTGATCTCCAACTCATGACTCTCCAATCTTTCGATTAACAGATCAGCCGTCAGTTTAGTTGGTTCCACTGTGTTTTTCAGCATCAAAGCAAAATATTGCCAGTCTTGCTCATCAGGCAGTGAGTCAAACAGTTTGTCAACTAATTCTTCTTGAGTATACACAATTCCGTGCCTTGCGATTTCCATCTTCAAATGCCCAAATCTTTCAATCATCTTTGACACAGACTCGTTCTTTAAACATCCAAACAAATCAAATTCTTTTCTTAACAACTTCTTTTTGTTTTTAACAATTTCGGCACTACCCACACATTTTACTTTCAGTTTCTCCCATATATCTTTTGGATTGTTGTATTCGATTAATGATATTATGTCGTCCCTCACAGATTGATGAAGTAAGGTGACACACTTCTGTTCAGAAACAAATCTTTCCACTTCATTCTCTTCTATGTTTTCATAATCTGGTCTTCCCATATCAAAACCATTCTTCATGCTTTTCCAACTTTGATATGCAAAAGCTTTTAACCATTCTTCAAACCTAGTAGCGCATCGGTTGTATTCCTCTATTGCCATTAGTTTGGGCGATTTGTTGTATGTGCCATAGGCACTATCTACACTCAAAGCATCAGAAAGGGTTTTCTTTGCACTCGGTTTTGGAGCATTTTCATTTGTGTTGTTTGTCGTATCATCTCATGTGCTTCCCGTGAAAGCAAAAATGTCACTGAACGGATTCATAAACTCATCCATTTTCAAGTACCTGAAACACTCAACAAACATGTTGGTGCATACGTCTGTCGACTTCGTCTTGTATCGAGTCTTATATTAGAAATGTTAGATCAGGGCACGTTGTACGAGAAAATAGAGTTTGAGGGTTGGAAGTTGATTTCGCATGAAATAGCAAAGTTGTCACACCTCCAAAATCCACACGCGGAGTATCACCGCTAGGAAAGGTGTTTATCAAAAGGTGTAAATATATAGTAAAAGTTATCCATCAATACGAAAGGTGTTTATCAAAACTAACATAGTTAAGTATAGCGGAAGCATTAATGTAAAAACCCAATCATAAGTATTAATGTATGAATGACATAAGTAATCACGATCCATTTGCCCACAATGACCTGCTCCTCCTTGTGCAAGCTCCATAATGTACCTAAGGTCCTGCAAGGCATGCAGTAGATAATCAACAACTAGTTGAGCGAGTTCACAGAAAGTAAGTTCATAACAGTAATGCGTAAGTTCATCTAGTGGGGGCTTCCCATGCAAGTATATATTACTAGTGGGGGATTCCCACATTTATCCATAATAATGGCGGCTTCCCATTATGGTACTTACTAGACTAATTGCAACCATGTGTTCTTCTTAAACTGAGAACAGGAATACGTACTAGGTCACGCAGGATTTACGTGAGTGCCCTTCCCCGAGGACAGTGGTACGCGTGGGATTTACGTAGGATTTACGTAAGTGTCCTTCCGACCCGGAAGACAGTAGTGGGTGTTAGGTTACGCAGGATTTACGTAAGTGTCCTCCCGACCCGGGAGACAATGGTAGATACTAGTTTACGTAGGTTTTACGTAAGTGTCCTGACTATCCTGAGGACGATGGTCTATAGTCTAGTGATTACGTAAGTACGAGTAATCATTCCATATCAAACATTCCAACCCAATTCCCACCCCGGGAATCCCATGCCTTGGCTGTGTGAACTCGCCTTGGATTACTCGGCAGATACACAAAGAGGGTTTCTTGAACTAAAGGTGGTCAACCACGTCCTAATAGGGTTACCACACAAGTCAGGTTTGTATATCGCACGTATGTTCTACTCGTATTGTATCAAGTACGATCATGGCAAATCACATAATACATGTTAACACTTTAACAATAATAGTCAAGCACTCATCATGTCTAACTTGTACGGTCCGAAAGATATAGCCCAATAACAGTCAGCCCAACATGTTGTGCGTTCAGCACCGCCTTGTGCGATCCAAAACATGTTGTACGACTCCGTTAGACACCCGACCCAAAAATAACAAGAAGCCCAAATAACATAACAATCAACAACACATTCTCGGCCCAACCCGATAACACATAAAAGCCTTGTGCGATCTGGCTTAGGCTTGTACAATTTGAGTAGTCCAGCCTAACAAGAATACCCGGCCCAAACAACAAATGAGCAAGGCAATCTTGTGCGATCCAGCTAATACCCAGCCCAATATATCATTCGGCCCAAACAGTTAAACAACACACAACTTGTGCGATCAACGATTCTTGTGCAACTGGAATTTACTTTGTGCGATTAGATTTGGGTTGTGCGCTGGGGTTTGGGCTGTTCGGCCCAACAGCTTATCAGTTCGTGTGATCCAATACGCCTTGTGCGATCAAGAACACCTTGTGCGACCAGGTGCCCTTGTGCGTATGGATCATCTTGTGCGATTGGGACTCTTGAGCGGTTGGAGCCCTTGTGCGATTTGTTTTAATCAATCCGAAAATCATGCATATTAGTTACACATTTAACAAATTCCAAAATTACCATATCCACTAACAGTTTCTTGTTTTACAATTTTTCGATCAAACAAGACAATCTATTACTAATTCACATGAACCCTAGTAGCATCATAGCATGAACATCAAATCCAAACATTAACATTCAACCACATACAAGCCGATTACATGCATAACCCGATTCACTAGCACATGATTCTCCATCAATATAATCTATATCACAACCGATTACATTTATCATCATTCAATCCGGTTCATAGCATATTATCATATAACTATTATTGTTCACCATACAATCCTAATCATCGTACCGAATCATGGAAAATACAATATCATGTAATACACATAACACAACAGAAATCATGAAACCAATAGCAATACACTAACCGATTGAGAAGGGAAACGAAATCAAAGAAAGCTTCGAGATATAAGATGATTGCCGCCGGCTTCTAGAGAGAGAGTATGAGCTTTAGGGTTTGCAACTTGTGTGTGTAGGTGCTTAGCAAAACAAATGAGGAACTACCCCCCCCCCCATTGTGTGTTGTTCGCATAAGAGAAAGAACAATGGGCCGGCCCTTACTTGGGCTGCCCTTGAAGTCCGAATACAAGCAAAACGGCCCAAAGGGCTTGTGCGAGTGTGAGTGTTGTGCGGTTTGGGCTCAAGTAACATGATCACATAATCATTCACATAATCATTCGCAAGCACGTGTTAACATAACATTCACATAACATTCAATAAATCAACGTTCGTAATCATAACACGTTCACATACGTTACACAAAGTAGGTCTAAAGTTCGAGTTGTCACATTATCCCCAACTAAAAAGAAATTTCGTCCCGAAATTTGGTATGCACTCACTGAGGAAGCTAGGTAAGCTGTATTGTTCACTGGTTTTCCTGGGGTGTCACATCCTCCCCCCGTTGATCTGGAATTTCGTCCCGAAATTCCGAAGTAGTAGCTTCAGCCTCAGTAGTGGTTGCATTGGTCCCGAATAACTGGGGGCACTTTTCTGTCATCCTGTCTTCGCGTTCCCAGGTGTACTCTGGGCCACGTTTGGAGTTCCAACGTACTCGAACAAGAGGGATTCTCTTGTTTTTGAGGACTTTCACATCCCGGTCCGTGATTTCAACTGGCTCCTCGACGAACTGCAACCGCTCGTCGATAGTGAGTTCCTTAAAAGGAATTATGAGGGTCTCATCTGACAGGCACTTCTTCAGATTCGACACGTGAAAGACGTTGTGAACTGCACCGAGTTCAGCTGGTAGGTTCAACTTGTAGGCCACTTTGCCGATTTTCTCAATGATTTCGATCGGTCTGACATACCGCGGATTTAGTTTGCCCCGTTTGCCAAAACGAACCACACCCTTCCAGGGTGAGACTTTTAGTAAAACCCGGTCCCCGACCTGAAATTCCAATGGCTTTCTACGCTTATCCGCGTAGGCTTTCTGGCGGTCGCGTGCTGCCGCCATGCGTTGTCGTATCTGTGCTATCTTTTCCGTGGCGTCCACTACAATCTCTGGACCCGTAATCTGACTATCCCCCACCTCTGCCCAACAGAGAGGTGACCGGCATTTACGCCCGTACAATGCCTCGAATGGAGCGGCTTGTACGCTGGTGTGATAACTGTTATTATATGAGAACTCCACCAAAGGGAGATGCTTTTCCCAGCCGTTGCTGAAGTCAATAACGCATGCCCTAAGCATGTCTTCAAGAGTTTGGATCGTTCGCTCAGACTGCCCATCCGTCTGAGGATAATACGCTGTGCTCATGTCTAATCGTGAGCCGAAAGATTTGTGCATTGCTTGCCATAGTTCCGACGTGAATCGTGCATCGCGATCCGAAATGATGGAGGTGGGCGCCCCGTGCCTCGAAACAACTTCTTTGAGGTAGATGTCTGCGAGAGTGGAGAACTTATCCGTTTCCTTTATAGCCAGAAAGTGTGCAGACTTGGTGAGTCGATCCACGATCACCCATATAGTATCATTTCCCCGCTGGGATCTAGGTAAGCCTGTAACGAAATCCATGGAAATTTCTTCCCATTTCCATTGCGGTATCGTGGGTTGCTGAAGTAGACCCGCTGGTTTCTGGTATTCAACCTTGACTCTCGCACAGGTCAAGCACTTGCTGACATAAGTAGCGATGTGGGCCTTCATGCTAGGCCACCAATAAGTAGTTCTGATGTCGTGGTACATTTTATTCGACCCTGGATGTACCGAGTAGCGAGACTTGTGAGCTTCATCCATTACCAGCTCGCGTAGACCGCCATAAAGTGGGACCCAAATACGCCCCGTTACATAGTAGGCGCCGTCTGCCTTCTGTTCTAATCGTTGCCTTGAGCCGCGTAGGGCTTCAGCCCTGACGTTTTCTGGTTTCAATGCTTCTGCCTGAGCATCCCGTATCTGTGTAGGAAGGCTAGACTGAATCGTAAGCTGTAGCGCTCGCACGCGCCGTGGTAGAGTGTCTTTCCGACTGAGGGCATCAGCCACAACATTAGCTTTGCCTGGATGGTACTTGATAGCGCATTCATAATGTTCAGTAGTTCGACCCAACTTCGTTGACGCATGTTCAAATCCTTCTGCTTAAGAATATGCTCGAGACTCCTGTGATCGGTGTAAATCGTGCACCTGGTACCGTACAGGTAGTGTCGCCATATCTTAAGCACGAAAACAACAGCTCCCAGCTCTAAATCGTGCGTCGTGTAGTTCTGTTCGTGAATCTTAAGTTGGCGTGAAGCGTAAGCAATAACCTTATCCCGTTGCATCAATACACATCCAAGACCCTGGATGGATGCATCACAATATACTACAAAATCATCCGTGCCCTCTGGCAATGAGAGGATAGGTGCACTGCAAAGTCTATCCTTTAAGTGTTGAAAGGCAGTTTCCTGCATGTTGCCCCAACAATAGGTGACACCCTTCTGTGTCAGTAGTGTAAGCGGCTGAGCAATCTTTGAAAAGTCCTTAATAAACCGTCTGTAGTAACCCGCCAAACCCAAGAATTGGCGTATTTCCGTTGGCGTACGTGGTGCAGGCCAGTTTCTGATCGAATCTACCTTGGATGGATCGACATGGATCCCATCCTTGTTCACTACGTGGCCTAGAAAGTGGACTTCACGAAGCCAGAAGTCGCATTTCGAAAACTTAGCGTACAGCTGTTCCTTCCGTAGGAGTTCCAAAATAAGACGTAAGTGCTGCTCGTGTTCCTCCTGACTCTTGGAGTAGATCAGAATGTCGTCGATGAAGACAATGACGAACTTGTCAAGATAGGGTTTGCACACCCTGTTCATAAGGTCCATAAATACGGCAGGCGCGTTCGTCAACCCAAACGGCATGACAAGAAACTCGTAGTGGCCGTAGCGAGTTCTGAATGCTGTTTTGGAGACGTCCTCCTCCCGGACTCTCAGTTGATGATAACCTGACCTCAGGTCTATCTTCGAATAGTAGCACGACCCTTGCAACTGGTCGAATAAATCATCTATGTGTGGAAGAGGATAACGGTTCTTCACCGTTACCTTGTTCAGTTCCCGGTAGTCGATGCACATTCTGAACGTACCATCCTTCTTTTTCACGAAAAGTACTGGAGCTCCCCAAGGCGAAGAGCTTGGACGAATGAAGCCCTTTTCCAAGAGCTCTTGTAGCTGCTTTGACAGTTCCTCCAATTCTGATGGAGCTAGATGATATGGTGCGCGAGCTATGGGTGCTGCTCTTGGAGCGAGGTCGATTTGAAATTCGACCTGATGGTGAGGCGGTAAGCCAGGTAAGTCTTCAGGAAACACCTGAGGGTAGTCGCGTACAACTGGAATATCCTCCAGTCTCTTTTCCTTCACTGATGCATCCGAAACGAGTGCCAAGATTGCGATGTGACCCTTCCGCAGACACTTCTGAGCCTTCAAGAAAGAGATGATGCCAACCACCGCACCACTCCTGTCACCTTGAACTTCGAGGGGTTCTTGACCAGAACGTGGAATACGAATGATCTTTTCACTGCATAAGATCTCTGCCTGATGTTGGGATAACCAATCCATCCCTATAACGATATCGAAACGTCCCAAGACTATGGGAATAAGGTCGATGGAGAAAACTTGACCGGCTAAGATAATACTACAACCCCTGACTATTTGCGTGGCTTCTAAACTCTTACCATTAGCTAGTTCTACGACGTGTTTGATGTTTAGGGGTGTTGGTGTACGTTTTAACAATTTACTGGCTTTCATAGAAATATAACTTATATCCGCACCCGAATCAAATAAAACAGTAACATAAATATCGTCGAGGAGAAACTTACCCATGACCACATTGGGATCGTTCATTGCATCTCCTCGTCCTAACACGAAAGCTCGACCCCTTGCCTCGTCGCCGTTGCCCTGGTTATTGTTGTTGCGATTCTGGTTCTGGTTCAACTGAGGACAATCGCGTTTGTAATGACCTTCTGCCCCACACTGGAAACATCCCCGGTTTCCACGCTGTGGTTGCTGCTGCTGTGGGTTCTGTGGAGCTGGTTGTTGCGGTTGCTGATTCTGATTTGCAGGCCGTGGGCTCCTACAGTCTTTGGCCTCGTGACCCATCTTGAGACACCTTTGACAACGACCCTTGTTACACTGGCCGCTGTGATGTCTGTTGCAGTTGTGACACTTGGGGTGAAACCCTTGATACCTTCTCTGTCTATGACCACCAGAGGATTGCTGACTAGGACTCTGGTAGTGGTCAGTCTTTTGCTGTTGAGCTTGAGATTGAACTGTTGCTGAGCCTTTGCTAGAATCCCCATCCCACTTTCTTTTGTTGTCACTGGGTGTAGTGGGAGTAGCGGCTGAAGTGGTAGCACTGATGCGTTTGGGCAACTTGTTCTGTTCCACCGCCTGATCCGTGAGGCGATGAGTAAGACGCTGGATATCCTGAATGTTGTCGAGGTTAGCCGATGTAACATGGCTCTGAATTTCTGAGGCTAGACCCTTGAGGTACAACTCGATGCGCTTGATCGGAGGGTCTACCATGGTAGGACACAAAATAGCCAGTTCGTTCGATCGCTTCGTGTAAGCTTCTATCTCTGACCCCGTCATCTTCAAGTGATAAAACTCATTCTCCAACTTGTGGATATCATCCCTAGTGCAGTACTCACGTTTGATAAGTTCTTTGAATGCGTTCCAGGGTGTGGCGTTAGCAGCTGCCAACCCTAAGATCTGAACTTGGGCGTTCCACCAAGTTAGTGCTATTCCTTCTAGCGTGCCAGTGGCGTATTTCACCCTGCGAGCCTCAGGGCATTCACACATCTCGAACACTGACTCTAGCTTCTCAAACCAGTGGAGGAGTCCCACTGCCCCCTCTGTGCCGCTGAAAGTACTTGGACGACAGTCCATGAAGTTCTTAAAGGTGCAAACTTGTTGCTGCGCTGGTTGACCTGCTTGAGCAGCTGCAAGTGCCGCAGCAACTTGAGCTTGAACGAGAGCCTCTAGCTGGGCTTGAGTCATGTTAATTCGTCCAGACATGATCTTCATAGTAAAAGTAACGTAAGTGAGAGTGGTTCGCGAGTAGGGCGATGACAGAAAAGCGTAAGCACGTAGGTATTCTCATGTAATAAAGTCATGTGTATCTAAGCGTAATGCGAGCAAAGTTCTATGTAGTTCTAGCATGCAGGTAATAAACATAAACCTTATTACCTAGGATGTCGAGTCTTGCACGTGGAGCGAAGCGTCGTTGTGGATCGTTGAGAGCACTCTTCCGGTTATAGTCTGGTTTTAATAAAAACGTTTTTCCCATATTAAAACCGAGTTCTCTATAACCAATGGCTCTGATACCAATCTGTCACACCCCCAAAATCCACACGCGGAGTATCACCGCTAGGAGGCGTGACTGACCAGGATCAAGCCACCAATCATATTGAACATGTAAATATATAGTAAAAGTTATCCATCAATACGAAAGGTGTTTATCAAAACTAACATAGTTAAGTATAGCGGAAGCATTAATGTAAAAACCCAATCATAAGTATTAATGTATGAAATGACATAAGTAATCACGATCCATTTGCCCACAACGACCTGCTCCTCCTTGTGCAAGCTCCATAATGTACCTAAGGTCCTGCAAGGCATGCAGCAGATAATCAACAACTAGTTGAGCGAGTTCACAGAAAGTAAGTTCATAACAGTAATGCGTAAGTTCATCTAGTGGGGGCTTCCCATGCAAGTATATATTACTAGTGGGGGATTCCCACATTTATCCATAATAATGGGGGCTTCCCATTATGGTACTTACTAGACTAATTGCAACCATGTGTTCTTCTTAAACTGAGAAGAACAGGAATACGTACTAGGTCACGCAGGATTTACGTGAGTGCCCTTCCCCGAGGACAGTGGTACGCGTGGGGTTTACGTAGGATTTACGTAAGTGTCCTTCCGACCCAGAAGACAGTAGTGGGTGTTAGGTTACGCAGGATTTACGTAAGTGTCCTCCCGACCCGGGAGACAATGGTAGATACTAGTTTACGTAGGTTTTACGTAAGTGTCCTGACTATCCTGAGGACGATGGTCTATAGTCTAGTGATTGCGTAAGTACGAGTAATCATTCCATATCAAACATTCCAACCCAATTCCCACCCCGGGAATCCCATGCCTTGGCTGTGTGAACTCACCTTGGATTGCTCGGCAGATACACAAAGAGGGTTTCTTGAACTAAAGGTGGTCAACCACGTCCTAACAGGGTTACCACACAAGTCAGGTTTGTATATCGCACGTATGTTCTACTCGTATTGTATCAAGTACGATCATGGCAAATCACATAATACACGTTAACACTTTAACAATAATAGTCAAGCACTCATCATGTCTAACTTGTACGGTCCGAAAGATATAGCCCAATAACAGTCGGCCCAACATGTTATGCGTTCAGCACCGCCTTGTGCGATCCACAACATGTTGTACGACTCCGTTAGACACCCGACCCAAAAATAACAAGAAGCCCAAATAACATAACAATCAACAACACATTCTCGGCCCAACCCGATAACACATAAAAGCCTTGTGCGATCCGGCTTAGGCTTGTACGATTTGAGTAGTCCAGCCCAACAAGAATACCCGGCCCAAACAACAAATGAGCAAGGCAATCTTGTGCGATCCAGCTAATACCCAGCCCAATATATCATTCGGCCCAAACAGTTAAACAACACACAACTTGTGCGATCAACGATTCTTGTGCAACTGGAATTTACTTTGTGCGATTAGATTTGGGTTGTGCGCTGGGGTTTGGGCTGTTCGGCCCAACAGCTTATCAGTTCGTGTGATCCAATACGCCTTGTGCGATCAAGAACACCTTGTGCGACCAGGTGCCCTTGTGCGTATGGATCATCTTGTGCGATTGGGACTCTTGAGCGGTTGGAGCCCTTGTGCGATTTGTTTTAATCAATCCGAAAATCATGCATATTAGTTACACATTTAACAAATTCCAAAATTACCATATCCACTAACAGTTTCTTGTTTTACAATTTTTCGATCAAACAAGACAATCTATTACTAATTCACATGAACCCTAGTAGCATCATAGCATGAACATCAAATCCAAACATTAACATTCAACCACATACAAGCCGATTACATGCATAACCCGATTCACTAGCACATGATTCTCCATCAATATAATCCATATCACAACCGATTACATTTATCATCATTCAATCCGGTTCATAGCATATTATCATATAACTATTATTGTTCACCATACAATCCTAATCATCGTACCGAATCATGGAAAATACAATATCATGTAACACATAACACAACAGAAATCATGAAACCAATAGCAATACACTAACCGATTGAGAAGGGAAACGAAATCAAAGAAAGCTTCGAGATATAAGATGATTGTCGCCGGCTTCTAGAAAGAGAGTATGAGCTTTAGGGTTTGCAACTTGTGTGTGTAGGTGCTTAGCAAAACAAATAAAGAACTACCCCCCCATTGTGTGTTGTTCGCATAAGAGAAAGAACAATGGGCCGGCCCTTACTTGGGCTGCCCTTGAAGTCCGAATACAAGCAAAACGGCCCAAAGGGCTTGTGCGAGTATGAGTGTTGTGCGGTTTGGGCTCAAGTAACATGATCACATAATCATTCACATAATCATTCGCAAGCACGTGTTAACATAACATTCACATAACATTCAATAAATCAACGTTCGTAATCATAACACGTTCACATACGTTACACAAAGTAGGTCTAAAGTTCGAGTTGTCACATTATCCCCAACTAAAAAGAAATTTCGTCCCGAAATTTGGTATGCACTCACTGAGGAAGCTAGGTAAGCTGTATTGTTCACTGGTTTTCCTGGGGTGTCACAAAAGTGCTATTTCGTACGAAATGAACATTGGCTATTTCGCACGAAATAGCAAGATGTCATTTCGTGCGAAACCACCCCTAGTATAAATATCCTTCATGCGATTTCATTTGTAACGATGGTGATTCCGGTACCGAAGTGCTGCCGACGTGTCTACTGATCTGTAAATGTGTTAAATCAATAATACAAGACAATTAAGTGTGTATCAAGCTGTTACAAAGCCTAATCAATGAATTCCGCCTCTGATTAGTCTGAGAATTCTTCTGAACGACTCGTTTGGTCGTCGAAAACGAACCTACAAGTGGTATCAGGCCTCAGGAGGAAGAGTTCTTGCCAAAATAGCCACAATTTCTGACTTCTACACCTTCTTTTCAAAATTAAACAAGATTTAACGGTCAAAATGGTTTGAATTTCACATATAACAAGCGAAACAGTGTTTTAATGAATCCTTGAGAGAATTAGATCCTAACTCAGCTTAAAACTTGGTCAATTTTACAAAAATCAGATCGACATGATGACGTCAGCAGTGTTTCGCACGAAATAGGCAATTGATTTTGCTTGAAACTCATTTTACTTGGGTATTCATTTAACCTTATATTATTCTTTAATTTATACATATCATTTGACTTTATCGCTTTTCAAATAACTTACAAAACAAAACAATTTACAAGGTTCATGACTGATTTTTTTTAAAACATTTATTTAAACTCAAGTCATGAATCTTATTTTCAATAAAACCTATGTATCTCACAGGCATTTTTATGCTGACGTACCTATTTTCACATGTGTTTTCAGGAGCTGTCGCTTAGGATGATGATCGTGACACTAGGGCAGACCTGTGTGTTATTTTGCTTGAAAAATACACTTGATTTCACACGAAATCACTGTATTTGGTTTATTTCGCACGGAATCACTTCAGTTTGTTATTTCGCATGAAATCACCTTATTTCTCTCCAAGTTGTCATTTCGTATGACTGTTTTCGCACGAAATCCCCATTTCCTTTGAATTTGGTATTTTGTTTGAAAGCTGATTCCGTTTGAAAGGCTATTTCGCAACAATCTGATTTCACATCAGTGTGCTATTTCGTTTGTATTCTCATTTCGTGTGAACTTTCATTGTTGCCTGAACTTTGTAAATTTGTGAAACAGGTTATCGAAACACGGAAGAGGAATTTTTAATGCATTTGCTACACCAGTTGCTCCTGTTACAGCTGCTGAAACTCTTTACAGTGAGAATGAGACGGGAACTTATCAAAAACCACCAAAGCTTATGTACATTGAAGATTTTAGAGGATGGAAAAATCGGTTTGAAAACTGGGTGCAAGCTTATAAATTTGATGCATGGTATTCGTTAGAGGTAGATTACGAGAAACCGAAAAATGAACATGGGCTTGAAAAAGCTTTTAGTGACTATTCAGATGGTGAAAAATTGAAATATACAAGTGAAAAAATGATGATTAGTATTCTTCAACAAACAATCAAAGAAGATATCTTTGTTTTGCTCCAACATTCGGGCACTACAAGATCAATCTGAACTGCATTGATCCAAAAATTCAAAGGAAGTGCAGATAGGATAAAGAACAAAAAGGCTCTTCTAAAGAAATCATTTGACATGTTTGTAGCTTTTGAAAATGAAACAACAAAAATGACCATTGATAGATATTGTCATTTGGTTTTGGAAATTGGAAGATTGGACATCAAGAAAGACGATGATGAATGGGTTGATAAGCTAGCTGATGCTTACCTCAGAACAAATGGGGAACTTATCTGTTGATCTTAAAACACATGAGAAAATCTGAGAGTATGAATTTAGCAAAGTTTATTCAAAAGATTGAAGAGCATGAGTTAGATATTCAGAAAACGGCAATCATAAGTAATCCAAATGCTCAACAAGATATCATTTTTCTGATTTTCTGGTGGAACAAAACCTAAACCTTTCTTTTTGTAGCTACGATTTTGGTTAGGTTTCTTTTGAAAACCAGGACCAGAATTGTAACCCTTTTTCTTGTTTAGACGTTGTTGAACTCTTGAAGTATACTTTTTAGATTTTTCAAAACCTTTTAAAACTTTCAATTCAGCAATAATAATTTCTATTAATTTGAAAGTTTTGTTAATCAATTCAGTTTTAATACTCATGATCGGAAACTCTTTGTTGTAATATAATTTGTCAGAACCATTCAAAGTATAAACAACTTCGAATGTTTCATCATTCAAATTTGCTTTTGATAACAAAAATTCTTTACTGTAAGACTGTTTAACCAACGAATTTTCTCTGTTGACTGATGAATTTGACTTTCCAGATTTAGACTTAGACTCAGACTCCTCATCAGTATCCAACACCTGATCGACGACCTTTTTGATCAACTCAGACTCATGATCAGTATTGGACGAGGTAAACGTGACATCAATGTTATCTGGTAAATCATCAGTTGTGTCGGTTTTTAGCTTTATATTGACTGCTTTTTCAAGTTGCTCCTCATTTGGTGTTCTAGGAGAGTACCCTTCCCAAATCGGAGGCGGACACTTGTTATAGCTAACAGTCGGTTTATTACCACAATCTTTCTTTTCCTTTGGCTTCTCATCTTGAAAAGCTTCCATACCTGCAATAGTTGGGTAAATACGATCAATGAGATAATCAGAACTCGAATAACTAAGCAGTAAACGTCTAATCCTCTCATTTTCGATCTTCTCGGTGTCCAACTCTTGCTTCCATTTAGCACTTTCTTCGATGTAAAAGTTTATCGCTTTTTGCTTTGACATCATGACTGCATTCATCATCGTCAGTGCTTGTTCTCTTTCCGAGTTTGTCTTTTGAAGACCAGTTACTGTTTTGTTCAAGATATCGTACGACTCTTTCACGTAGTTGAGGTTGAACACTAACTTCTCTTTCTTCTTCTCGTACTCAGCAATGATGTCGTCTTTTGCTGCACAGTCCTTGCAACCTTCCAAACACTTCATACAAGGCTTGACGACTTCAACAATCTTCTCGACCTCAATTGTTTTCACAACTTCAATCACCTTTACTTCTTCTTTCACTTTCTCAGTTTCAACTATCTCTTTACCAGCACTTTCAACACTTTCATTCTGAACAACTTCTTCAATCTTCACTTGTTGTTGTTCTTTAGCAGCTCGTTTCTCCTTCAGTTTCTCCATTCGATCTGCAAAATAGAAATGAAAACTTTCAGGAGAAAGATGTGATTTTGCAACATTTATATGTTTCTCTTCCTCATCATCACTACTACGATCAACTGGTGACTGATCAAACTGTACAGATTTTTCAGAATCAGCATCTGATGGACCAGAATCAGATGGTGTTTGATCAAATACAACTTCCTTTTCAGAACTAGCAACATGTTCAACACTTTCATCTGAACACACTGAAATTTCCTCAACATTTTCTGAAGATTCATCACTACTTTCTGAATTTTCATCAGATGTAACAGACTTTTCATCCTCACTCGTCACATTCACTCCGATAGACTTCATCCATGTAGCAAACAAGTCTGGCTCTTTGACAATCTTGACAATGAAAGCCTTGAACTCTCGTTTCTCATCAACAAACATATCCCAGCTGAAACCTTCAGGTAGTTTCTCATCTTCTTGATCAACTATACAGGCTTTGCTATCAGGAGATATGTATTTGTCCCAGCTGAAGTCCACTAAGCATGCTCTCTTTGAATCTTCGATCTTTCTACCATGAGCCATCTGTGAGTCTTGAGATTGACCAACCTGCTGATAAATGGCTTTCCGGTAGTAGTCGTCTTTTCCGAACGGATTTTGAGCACCGCTAGCTTCTCTGTTCTTGCACTCCCGTTTAAAATGGCCTTTCTCCCTGCATCGAAAACAAGTAACTTTAGATTTATCAAAACCTAAAGTAGATACATGAGCATCAAGAAAGTCATTTCTCCCGGTGATTGTTTTGAACTTTTCAGCACGTCTAAGAACACTAGCGAGACACCATTTGATATCCATCAGTTCCATTTCTTCGGCGTCTATTTGATCGTAATCCTCTTTGGTGAGCGTAGGATTTCCGATCCGACCAGCAACAAGACCCTCATGAGATAACAATACAGAACCAAGTAGAGCCATGTTGTCTTTAGCAGTGTCTTCTGAGAAGCTTTGCCCTTCTGGAAGATTTAGAGCTATGTTGCACTGAATCACATATCCATTTCCTGTCTTTGTACCCTGAGACTGAAAGCTTGTATTTGTCTCTTTAGTATTTACACTTGGAAATGATGAGAATCCGCTGCTGCTTTTTGTTGAACTCTGATCAGCTTTTTCTTTTCACTCCCCAGCACTGAAAGCAGTTTGGATTTTCGGACTTCTCTCAGCTTCAGGAACTGGAATGCTACCTTTATAGTACATTTTCACGTCCTGTTGACCACTCGGACTATTCATCCTCGCGATCTTTTGCTGTTCCAAATCCTGACTCTCGATCTTTTCGATAAACTGTGAGATTGTCAGCCCGTCATAAAACACCTGTGTTCTTTAATATCATCAAATACGTTCCCACTCCTTCTGAGGTAACGCATTAGCCAGCTTATCTACCCACTCCTCACGATCTTTTTCAACACCCAACATCGACAATGATCGCACTAAGTGGCAGTATCTCTCAATCAGCTTCTTTGTATCCTCTCTTGGTAAGCTGTTGAACAGATCAAACTCTTTCTTAAGCAGCGCCTTCTTGCTCTTTATCATGTTCTCGCTTCCCTCGAATTTAACTTTAAGAGCATCCCATATCGACTTTGCAGTTTTGTCGTGCTGTAGCAGAATGAATATATCTTCTTTGATCGCTTGCAGCAATAAACTGATCATCATATTCTCGGCTTTGTACATCACTCGTTCCTGATCTGTGAATTCTGATAACTGTTTGATAACCTACAATTCTGTTCGAGGCAACACATACTTCTTCAATATACACTCCCATGATCTAAGATGGTTTGCCTGAACCCAGTTCACGAATCGATCTTTCCACCCATAATATTCTTCGATACTCATCAATTTCGGGGGCTTTTGGGTGGTTCCCGTCTCGTTTTCTAAGTTCATGGCCTGAGTAATCGCAGCTGGAGTAGTCGGTGTTGCGAACGCGTTGTAAAACTCTGAATCCATGATGACTTGGCACATTTTTCAATATAAGTGACAAATAAGCGAAACTAATCACACAAGCGAAACCTTTGAGTTCAAATAAGCGGAACTACAAATGTGCACTAGAAACGGAACTGTTAATATTCTTGAAGCGAAACCAATAAGCGAAACTTCCAAAGTTGTTCCTTGAAGCGGGACCTATAAGCGAAATACCAAAACTGTCCCTTGAAGCGAACCTTTCAAGCGAAACTACTGATGTTTGAAGCGAAACCTCACTTCTGATGACACAGAAGCGGAACCAACATGCAATTTGAAGCGGAACTATCAAGCTAAAGCCCAAATTGACACTTGAAGCAGAACCTTGAAGCGAAACAATCAAGTGTCCATTGAAGCGAAACTATGTCCGAAGGTCATTTTATCCATTTTTAATTCGTATTTTGACATGAAACTTTCCAGGATTTGTCTTTGATCTATTATGCACAATCTGAGAAATTTTGACCCAATTCTGACCGTTACAACTTTCTGAACTAATAAAAGAAGGTGTAGAAGTAGAAAACAATGATGAAATCCAGCTAATTTCTGTAGAAAACCTCCTCCCAAGCTCTGATACCACTTGTAGGATCGTGTACTTGACTCGAACGAGTCGTTCTGAGGCGTTCTCCTATGTTTCAGGTGTGGAATAACAAGAAACGTAGGTAGAAATAGCTTGCACTTCACTTTAATCAACTATTTTATTGATTTGTCAACGTTTACAGCTCAATCGTCACACCGGCAGCACCTCGGTATGGAAATCGTCAAAATTCTATCTGTTTCGCTTGAAGGCCAGCTATTTATAGTGTTCAGGTTTCGCTTATGTGTACATGACACTCAAGCGAAACCTTTACTGTGACACTGAAGCGAAACCATTACAAGACCATACAAGCGAAACCTTTTCTAACACACAAACATTTTCCTATTTTCTCATATATTGAGCCCTAATCTATACAACGCAATGATTGACATGATCCAAGACGAAATCAATAGATTGCACCAACAATTTTTCTAATGTTTTTGTATTTTTCTCTTTTTCTCCCGCTAAAACAATTCTATCTATATGTCCCGCCCCCCCCCCCCCCCCCCCCCCCCCAAATTTGTGCATAAATCTTGTATTTTTGAACAAATTTACCATTTACTAGAGAAAGGACACTTTATATACAAAATAATGAACTAAGAATGAGAAAAAAAAATTTTGCATAACCGTTCTGTCATCAGATTGAAGACTAATCAATATTCAAATCAAAGTACTGAATTTAAACGGTACCTTTTGCTGATCTTATCTTACTTCTCTAATCTCCTCCAAAGGAAACATATCATCTGTAAAAAAAATTGAACTTTTTGCAACAGTGAAGTGTTACCCGTTTTTATCTCTGGAACAACCGCTATCATCATTCCAGAGATTGTTAACAGCTCCTCCTTGGTTGTTCCTGAAAAATAAGGAGATTAGTAAGACATGGGTACCTAGGCCATCGTGGTCCTGGTTTTACCTGCAGCATCAAAATAAGAAACTTCTTTAAACATAAGTCCCATTTAGTTTCAAGGATTGGAGACGTTGCTGCTTTGGATTTGGGTTTCCAAATCTGTTTCTGTTTAACAAACGTGTTTGTTGCCTTCGGTTGAGCAACTTTAACTGATTCAGGTTTGTTAGTTTTAGAAACACGTTTTTGTTCCTGAACAGCCTTGCGTTTGTTTTTAGCAGCGTTCCAATCCCCATCAGAAGGTTTAACCATGGGATTCACATTCTTCATTGCCTTAGGTGATGATACCTTCATTGGCTTAGAATGGTATTTATCCTTTGGTGTAACCCTCTGATTTTGCACATGATAGGGTATATAGGGACGATGTGTGCAGTTTCGAGCAATGTGACCAGCAATGCCGCAATTGAAGCATGTTTGTCTTTTCATGTAGATGTAGGATCGTTGTTGAACCCGAATGAGTCAATCAGAAGAGTTGTGAATCCGATTCAAAGGCGGAATCAGTGAAACAGACGCTCAAACAAATTATAATGCTTCTTTGATTGATTTAACAACGTTTACAACCTGAAAGCAATTTGGCAGCACTTCGTTACAAGTTCCGGATCCGTTGCCAAATGAACAACAAGTGCACCTATATATAGTTGGAGTGGTTTCGCTTATATGGACGTCCATATGAGCGAAACTACATGCTTGTGGTTTCGCTTTTATGGACATTGTCCATATAAGCGGAACCTCTTGCTTAACCACTAAGTTTCGACTCTCGAACCTCGTGCACTGATTATTCTAATCTATCCTATTCTATTACATGATGCAAGACGAAGTCAATAGACATAATGCACTAACAGACTCCCCCTCGGATATTGACGAAGTCTTCAGTGACAATTCTCTGTTACGACACCTCTTCAGTCTTGATCATTTTGCCTTCTCATTCAGATTGTAACAATGTAAGCATCTTTCAATCTTTGTCTTTGATTAGCTTCTCTCTTTTGAATATTATACCAGGATCTCATCACTGGCTTTATCATCAACAGCTTCATCATCAGCAGGCTCCCCCTCTCGTCAAGCTTCCGTGCTTTTAGGGATCGACACATAGCTTTCCAGCTACAAGCTCATCCTCACTTTTAGCTTGTCTTCAGACTCCCCCTTAGACTCTGGTTCCGGGATCGTAGTCTGGATTTTTCTGCAATCACTCATACACTCGATAAGTAACAACATTTTAAGCTTCCAAATATCGTAATCTGATAAATCAAAATATTAAACACTCTCCCTATCATCAAAATACAAATTATTTTGCAACTTCAACAAATAGGATCAAAACTAACTCTTTAACAATATAATCATCCAAATCCCCCACAGTTAATCATCCAAGTCCAAATCAATGACCTTGGAGATATCACAAACTGCTTTTGAATTTTTATAGAAATTCAAGTTTCAAATTAATGAACTTGTTTTATTTACAGAAACACAATCAGCTTTCTCAGATTTTGAAAACTCAGCATGTCAGACATCGGTTGTCGAAAATAATGCAGAAATTAAAATCTTTTTGTATTTTCTGAAAATATAAAGCAGTAAAGAAATATATACAAACATATTTACATACTAAATTTTTGTTTCGAGTATGCGACAGAGGATCATATCAGTTTTTGACAAATTACAAGTACCGTTGAGCTTAGTTACACGTTAAGAATTAAACAATTCACTTAGATTGTCGATATACTGATCCACTTAAATTTTCATACAAATTTCAACGGATTCAGGATACGAATTAGATGTTTTAAGAACTTGAACTCATTCATGTGTCCCACCTTTTGAATATACTCCCGTATCCAGAATCCCAGATATTCAGTCTTACAGGTGAGTATACCACAAATGATATCTGTCAGGGGTTAAATGCGAGGGCCGTGAGAGCTCAGGTCGATACTTCCGTATACGCAGAGAGATGACGGCTTCGACTTTTTGGTGTGTCCCCTTTATAGGATCTTTTAGTTACAACAGCAGCGACTATCAATTTTATTGTTTTATCAGCTTGCTGAGGGCGATGCTGTATTTCAAGCATTGTGATAAAGTATTATTCGGGGATTAGGTCAGAACTTCCATTCAGCAGAAGTCCTGGAATAATACCCCAGATATCACTGAGCATAAAGACCTGGTATCTTAGAATATGGGACCTTTCAAACGAGATTTCAGGGGTTACCTATATATCCAAGTAGTGTTCCCCATGAAATAAGCAAGTGTTTGAATTTAGGTTTATATCCCGAAAAAGTTTACTAAGTGTATAAAACCTATCGACATATCATCAGTGAGACTGTTTAACGTTGTTTAATCATTACAATTCTTTAGCATACTATAACTGTCTACTGATGTACTATCATTTCCTCTTTTTACGCAAAACTCAAATTTTTGAATTTTATCATGTTTTTGGCTTTTTCAAATTTTCAAATGTTTTTGGATTTTCTAATGACAATTTTTCTCCCCCTAAAATGCAAAATCAAAAAAAATTTGACAACACGATATTGATAGCTTTGTCTCACCATCCATATTTTACATCTTGTGAGCTGAATTACAATAAAAACAGTAATTACCCCCATGATTTACAACACATTGATTTTTACAGTTTGAAAACCGTTTTTCAATCTGATGAATGTAATCATGTTTGTTCAGCCGTGAGGGTTTCGGCGTATTCAATCAACATTTATTCAATCAAAAGTAAAAACAAACGTATTTTTGGTTTTTTATTTTTTTTTTTCAAGTTTTTAGGGTTTTGAACGTATTGTTTATTTATGTACAAACAACACTCAAACTGAACTCCCTGTTCAACCAAACCAGGGCCCTGCAACCTCTTCCTCCTCTCCAAGTACCAGGCTGCTCCTGTTTTGATTGTCACAGTCTTTGGTTCCGATGAGCACCTGCACATTTCAACAATTTGATTATTTAAACAATTTAGCCCAAGTCTGTTGGACCTTAGGCATTTCAACACAATAATTTTCATTCAGTTTTGGAAATTCTTTGTCATTTAAAATTTTTCCAGCTTTAATTTCAACTTTTACATCTTTTACCGACATCACTTGTTTCTTAACACTCCATACTTGACCATTCGGAGTACCTCTTTTGTAAAAATTTGTCTCTTTTTGATACTTGTGATTTTGAACAACAATTTGTTTCCAAAACTGTTGAGGTTTTGTCATATCAACAGATATTCTCCAACTCTGTGTTGTTCTGAATCTAGGTGTGTGAGAATTCCAGGTCTGTTTTGAATCAAACTTGTTCGAACTTGATTTCCATTTTTGATTGGAAGCAAACTTGTTCGTATTGTATCGCCAAGTTTGTTTTGAATCAAAACTGGTTGACCTTTGTTTCACACTCTCAGATTTCTGTTTTTCAACATCAACAGGCTTTGGATTTTGACACTTTCATGCAACATGTCCAATTTTATCACATTTAAAACATACTTTCTTTGAAACATCCTTGGCCTGTTGTTGTTTCTTTTTCATAGCATCAAACTCCTCATTAGACTGATGTCCAAATTTGAGTTTTTCTTCTTCTTTCAAGCTTTTCCCTTGAACAAAATTCATCTTTTGTTGCAAATTTTGTTTTTTACTTTGATTCCAATTCTGTTTCCTTTTATAACCCAAACCAGCCTTCATGTTTTTCTTCTTAGAACCAAGTTTGTTATAAAAAGATTTATGACCTTTACCAGTAAACTTTGGAATCTCAGACTTTTCAATCTCAACCATTTTGAAAACTTTATCAACTTTTTTCTCAAATCACATTCTGAATCGGGAATACAATATCTAAGAATAATCTGTCCGATCCAATCATGGTATAAACCAATCCCTTTGAATCATCATTCAAATTTTTCTCGGATTTTGTGTTTTTCAGATATCCATCATAAAGATTTCCTTCATCTTCATCCTGTGATTCAGACTTACCTTTTGTAGACTCATCTTTCAAAACGCTATCAACAACCTTACTTACTACCTCTGAATCATCAGCATCATCAGATTTGGTGTAAGTCACATCGATACTTTCAGGTAATTGGTCAGCTATGTTCAAACCCTTTGCCACCTTTTCCTCATCATAAAAAGTATAATTGTTTCTCAATGGTGGTGGTACCTGATGAAATTCTGAACCAATACCCTTTTTGCAATTGTCAGTATCTTTGTCATCTGGTGTGATGTTGAAAATGCGTTCGAGAATGTACGAAGAGTTATGATAACTTTGAAGTTTTGTAACAATCTTTTCTTTTTCAACCAAGACTTGTTTAAGATTAGCAATTTCATCAACACACTTGTTCAATTCAATTTGCTTTTCTTTAAACTTTCTTTCATACATTTCTTCAGTGACTAAAGTTTCAGACAATCTTTGATCAAAACTTTTGACTTGGCTTTTCAAAGTATCATAAGCTTCTTGTACTCTCTGACTCGACCACTTTAAAGAATCATACTGTTTTTGTAAATCCTGAAATTTAGATTCTTTTTCAACACAATCAACACATTTAGCTATACACTTTTCTTTCAAAACCTTATTTTCTTCTTCAAGACCATGACACTTTAGTGTTAGCTTTTCGACTTTTAATTTCAAAATTTCTTCTGTTTCAACCATTTCTTTTTATTTTGTTTTGAAAACATTTTCGAATTTGGTTGCTTCAATTTCTTTTTCTTTTATTATTTCTTCTTTTTCAGTACAGGCTTTGCACATTTCTATGCAATTCCTGCACTTGTTTTCCTTTTCATTAACAATTTTAGCATTCGATAAGTCAGAAGATTCTCTAACCTCAGTCTCTTCTAGCACCGATTTTTCTATCTCAGCTTTCTGAACTTCCTCTTTCTTCTCCTCTTTTCCTTCTTTAAGTGCTTCCTCAATCTTCTGTTCTTCTTCAGCTTTCTGTCCCTCTTCAGCAGCAGTCTTCGCAACAGCTTTTACTTCTTCAATCAACTTCTTCAATTCTTCTTCTTTTCTCTTTTTCATCTCTACCACCTTCGGTAGACTTGCTTCACAAACCTCTCTTATCTTCTTCTCCAAATCAGGCAAATACTCTTTATCAGATAACCTTCGTGTGTTGAAAGTAGCTTGCCTTGGAAGCAGATTTGTTACAGCTTTGAAATCCACTTTTGATGGGTCCGCAACTGGATTACCCCGTGGATCCATGTAACATTCCAATTCTTCATTCCATCGTTTGGCTCTCTGGCCTTCTTTGAATGGTTCGTTTAATTTTCCAATTTCCCATCTTGCATAGTCTGCTTTCCACCATCTATCAAGATCAGCATCAACAACAAATGCATACCCAACAGCATCTTTTTCTGGGCAAACTTGACTCCAGTCGTAACCTTCATCATCATATATAACTGCAAGAGCCCTTGACTTTTCTTCAGGCTGTTTCAATCTTGGTGGCTCAGACTTGTTCTGATGGTAAATCGCTTTCTTGTAATAATCTTCGTTGAACGGGTTTTCAGAATCATCAGCAGCATACGCATTTCTGCACTCGCGCTTGAAGTGACCTTTTTGTTTGCATTTAAAGCATGTCACTTTGGATTTATCAAATCCCAGTTTGGTAGATGGTCCACCAATTGACTTTCTCCCCGTGATCTCCATGAACCGCTGTGCTCGACGAACCGCACTGGCCATGCACCATCTTATATCCATTAGTTCCATCTCCTCGAGGTCTAATTGATCATAATCTTCTTTCGTCAAATTGGTATTGCCTATCTTCCCTGCAACGAGGCTTTCATACGATTCAAGTACAGATGCCAAGAAAACCATCTGTTGTTTTGCCGACTCTTCGCTGAAATTCTGCCCATTCTTCAAATCAACTGCGATATTACACTGGAATAGATTCTTTGAAGCAGATTGGTCTGAATTGTTTGAAGAAGATCCACTGTGAAAACCACTGTGAAGACTTTCATTGTTCACGGAATTTGAACTTTCTACAGAAAACGTTGTTCTTGGAGATCCAGCCTGTGGTGCATTTCCTCTATAGTAAAGTTCCATATTCTGCTGATAAGCTGGACTGTTGACTTTGGATCTTTTTATCTCCAACTCATGGCTTTCAAGCCTTTCAATCAGCAAATCCACTTTTAAATCATCAGGCTTGATTGTATTTTTCAGCATTAGAGCGAAGTATTGACAATCTTGATCATTGGGCAATGAATCAAACAATTTATCCACCATCGTCTCTTCTGAATATTTGATTTCATGTCTGGCCAACTCCATTTTCAGATGTCCAAATCTCTCGATCATTTTACAAACAAATTCATTTTTCATACAACAGAATAAATCAAACTCTTTACGCAACAATTTCTTTTTGTTTTTGACAATTTCATTACTTCCTACACACTTTTTCCCTAACGCTTCCCACAGACTCTTTGAAGTTTTCTCTTGTTCAAGTAACGAAATAATATCCTCTCTCACTGACTGTTTGATGAATGTGATCATCTTATATTCAGCCACAATATTTTTTATGTTTATGTCTGTGAAATCTTTTGGATCGATTAACTCTCCTCCCTCTTTCACTGGTTCAATGTATCCATTTGTCAATTTTAACCAGCTTTTAGGAGCGAAAGCTTTTACCCAACCCTCAAATCTGTTTTTCCACCAGTTATAGTCTTCAACTTTCATTCACTTTGGTGGCTTCTGTTGGCTTCCGTATGTAACATTTGTGCTTGTAATCATCATGAACAGTTCAATTATCAATAAAATAATGTTATTTAATCCCAATGTTTGTTTCGTTGTGTTTTACATTTTTCGTGTTTTGACTTTCGTTCAATTTCAAACTCTACATCGCTTTCTGGAGCATTATACGCAAACTGGTGCGTAAACGTACTCAGTTTAATGCGACAAATACTCCGGAACATCAACATATACTCAACATACCTTAAATAACCTTTACATAACTTAGAAATAAGTTTTGAAGGCTTTGGTATAGCAAAAACAAGTTAATTCGCTTACAGGGACTAAACTTGACAAACTGCGAAAGTATGCCAATTTGAACTGTAACGAACATTCCGGAACATGTCCATAAGTTAAACATACCATAAATATCCTATACATAGCTTAGAAATAGGCTTTGAGGGGTTTGGTATGCTAAAACAAACTTTTGGGTCATTCAGGGACTAAAAGTGTCAAAAAGTGCACAAGTTTGCACTTTCGCGCATAACTTACGTTCTGAATACATCCGGACATCCAAAAATTTATGTAAGCATCCTTATATTATGCCTTAGTGTTTGGCATGAGAAAAATCCATTCGTCGCGTCATTTGGATCGTCTTTCACGCTTATGCGCATTCCGTCGTAATTAAGCGAACATCGCGATCGTACGGCCGAACGAACCGACATCCGGAATATTTTTGAGCATATTTCAAGTCCCCTACACTTTAACTTCATCTTAGAGCCTTGAAATGAGGTTAACGGGGCTTAAACGTGCCAAAAATGGGCCAAAATACGTGTTTTTGAAGTGCAGGGACCAAAATTGAAAATTCTGGTCTGGGAACCTTAGGCGGGGCGCGTAAGGATTTGCCAAATCCTTACGCGGGGCGCGTGAACATGTCTGACAGAAAGATTTTGCAATTAATGCAAAATCTGCCCTTTCGTTCGATCAAGGGGCAATGCCCTTTCACCCATTCAGCAGCCAAAGGTCAAGATTCAGTGTATTTAATACCTGGACACGTGTACGCACGAGATCAAAGCACGTTATTCGATAAAACGATCCTAACGGTTCCACCTTTCCTATAAATACCCCCCCCCTTTTTGTGTAAAAACCCACAAATCAGATCTAAATGCTCTAAGTTGATGCTTATGCTTCATACCTGAGCTATTGGATCTTGATTAGCACTCGGGGACCCTCCGTAAGTCTTCTTTCGCTCTTTTATTCGCTTTTCGAGTCCGAAAGTCAACGTTTTGTTGACTTTCTGCATTGACCAGCTTATGGTCGATGCGAAGTTCGTGGAACTTCATAACGTGAGCGTGATCACGATGGTTATGGTCCGTAGTAACCATACCTACTGATCACCACGTTATCTAGGCTCAGTGACGAGTCGTAGTTTCGGCCAAAATGTGCATTCTTGCATATTTTGTAACCAAACTACTCGTGGGCATCAAAGCCGTTTGTTTTGATGTCAAACCTGTTTCTAAACTTAGTTAAGCATGTTCTAACATGCTTAGCTCGTCACTTTTAGTTTAGTGCTTATATAGGGTCGTAAGGTAAGCGATCTAAACCATCGCTTATGCTTTCGAACCCGACCCATTTGGTCGGTCATTAGGACCTGACCAAACACATTAGGTGACCATAGCTATAACCTTCCGAGGTTATACCTTGTGGTCACGATGTTAGGCGTTCCAGACGCGTTCTACGCGAACGACGCGTAAGGTGGCATAAGCTACCTAAACGGGTCGTGATGGACCGTAAGCACTTAGGTTAAGTTTCATTTTAGTATGTAGGCTTTGTTAAACCATATTACACGAGTCTCCATACTCGTTTGGTTTACGAACCCGCGTACTATCCGATCATCCGATTTGGTCCGGTATATTTACATAGCTACCTTTTAGGTGCCGTTGATATTCCGTGACCTCTCGCATTTACCCGGTTATTTCACAAGAACAACAAAGCAACCTCAGGTGAGTACATAGAACCCCATCTTTTACTGTTTTCCAAACTGTTTTGGGGTGAAACACATGTGCCTATCTGTTACATTCATGCTTTCCATGTTTCCACATCATATGCCTGCTATGTTGTTAGTACATTATAGTACACGATTTCATTACATTTTATGCTATGTATGCCCATTGTGTGCGTACTTAGTACATTGATTTACATAAACATTTCTGTTGCATATGTTTACTCAGTATATGGACACATTGATTTACATGAACATTTCTGCTGCATATGTTTACTCAGCATATGGGCACATGCCTTCATTTTGTTATGACATTTGGTTTGTTTAACATGGGACAATACATTCATTAACATTAGCTACGCCGTTCGTTAGTAGGTAGTGGTACCATAGGAATTGACAACTCCCATTCCTGAAGTCCTGGGTTTGATAGGACTGGAAGGAATGACCGAATTCGATATACATAACTTAGATAAACCTTTAATTTGTTTAAGGGTTTATCGCCGCAGTCTCAAGGCTTGGATGTATGCATAGTTTACAATACCACATAAATGTTAATATCAATAGAGCATGCATTTCCCGCAGAACATAACGCTGATTTAAACCACGTTTTACTTCAACGACTTGTTTTGTGCATATGGTTTAAGTTGATACATTTCGCTTACCATACATGATACATTTTGGGATTACACATTACATGATTTACATTGAACACAAACACGTCGACATTGACATACACATTTAGTGGTTTACATTTGAACATGAACATTTGACATGGTTTACAATAACACTTGACATTTGGTTTACACATGAACAATTTACATGGTGGATTGGTTTGGGTAAATGTTTTAAGTAACGTGGCATATGTAATATGATACAAACATGGTGGATACGCCGCTGGTACTTCCTATATATAAATGTTTGTATAATGTTACATATCGTGGCGTTATCTAAGTCATTTCAGTTTAGACACATTACACTTTACATAAGTAACATATTCTTCACAAGACATTATTTTCACAAACAACTTATCTTATTCAACTCACTTTACTTGGTTATTCGTTTAACCTTGCATTTATCTATACATATCGTTTGATGTTATCGTTTTTCAAATGATTTACAAAGCAAAACAAATTACAAGGTTCATGACTGACTGTTATTAAACATTCTTTAAAACTCAAGTCATGAACCCCATTTTCACAAAACCTATGTATCTCACAGGCATTTTTATGCTGACGTACCTACTTTCACATGTGATTTCAGGAGCTATTCCATAGGACGATGATCATGATTCTAGGGCGGACCTGTGCCTTAGAGCCTAAAAACGAAGCTAGACTAGTTTAATCATGTTATAAACTTTGTATTTTCCTGTTTTGAAACAATGGAACACTCTTGTCAATAAATAAAATGTAACTTTAATTTCCATGGTTGTATAACAATTAATTCTGTCCACGACACTCCCCGGCGTTTCCGCCGCGGTTGCATGTTATACGCGGCCGGGGTGTGACAGAAGAGTTGGTATCAGAGCCAATGGTTATAGGGAACTAGGTTATTAGTAATACTTTGACCTAGACTATAACTTTAGGACCCTAACACAAGTTATCTTGTGTTTAGAGTTTAAAACATGCACATCACCTATCCTTAGGTGATAACCACAACGGGAACTTCGGTTCCGAATCCGCTTTGAAAATTAATCATCTGTTCTAGGATGATTGATTACTAGGTTTTGAACCCTCTGTTATAAGGTTTTGAACCCTCTGTTATAAGGTTTTGAACCCTCTGTTATATGGTTTTGAACCTCTTTGGATTTCAAAAATCCCGTCAAAGTTTTGGGTTAATAGTGTGAACACGTGCGAACTGGAAGAGTGAATGCCTGTACCCTGGGTTTTCTGTCTAAGGCTAGAGTGTTCGTACAAATCCACATAATCGGACCAGTCACTCTTACCTGGGAACTCTTGGGGTGAGTGTTCACTTATAGGCGAGCATGTCTTCGCGATACACTAATCCTGGCCCATTTACTTTGACTAGACATTTCACGTCGCTTATTTGCTTTGCGATGCATAACCGCCATCTTTGCTTTTGATTGCTTTTGCTTCATCTCATTCTCTTCATCCAAACATCTCACTCGTTTCATTTCATGTTTTTCTCTTCTAGAATGCCTCCTCGACGCGACAACCAGATAGCTACTGCCGAGCTGGCGGAGATCATTGCGCAGCAGATGGCTGCTCAATTTCCGAATCTCTTTGCTCAATGGAACCAGGCCAACAACAACAATGGTACATGCAAATACAAGGATTTTAACCAGGCTAAGCCACTCAAGTTTAGTGGTTCTGAAGGAGCAACTGGGCTTCTTCAGTGGTTCGAGAGCATCGAGAACACTTTCCGTCATGTGCAGTGTCCTGACAATCGCAAAGTCGAGTTTTCTTCAAGCGTGTTTCAGAAGAGGGCTCTTACATGGTGGAATGGGGTTATGAGAGATCAAGGTGCAGAAGTTGCTCTAGCTCAGACATGGGCTCAACTGAGAGCTCTTATGATGAGGGAGTTTTGTCCTCGTCATGAGCAACGAGCGTTGGAGAAAGAATTTGATGTGTTGAAGCAAGATAGTGGCGAGCACAGGGCTTATACGGATAGGTTTGAGGAGCTGAGTCTTCTTTGCCCGAATATGGTTACCCCACTCGATAAGGCCATCGAAAGATACATCGACGGCCTACCTGACTCAGTACAAGACATTCTTACTGGTAGCAACCCTACCACACTACGTCAGGCGATCGAGTTATCAGCGACGTTGACTGAGTCGCAGATTCGAAAGAACAAGTTACACAGGAAGAGTGACAAGGGCAAAAAGCAGTCGGCTGACAAGGAAGATAACAAGAAAGGTCAGAACAAGAAGGGAAAGGACTCTGGTTCCTCAAGGGGGTCAAGGAAGCGTAAGGCTTCCCAAAATTTTGCTGTCACTGCCCAAGCAAACCAGGCAGCTCCCAACCAGCCTCCAGCAAAGAAACCCTACTCAGGAAGTGCACCTTTGTGCAATCGATGCAACAGTCACCACCAGCCACAATATCAGTGCCGTTTCTGTTCTAACTGTGGGAAATCGGGTCATCTTGCCGATGTTTGTCGGTTTGCTCAGAATCACGCAGTCCAGAACCCTGCTCAACAGGTTGCTCAACAACAGGGTCAGGCTGCACGACCAAACTACCCACCAGGTGCATGTTATAATTGTGGGGATCTGACCCACTACAGAAATCGGTGTCCCAGACTAGTCAACCAGAACCAGAATGCAAACCAGAATCCGGCACCGGCTCGAGGTCGAGTCTTTAACATGAACGCACAAGAAGCACAAGCAGACAACGAGGTGGTGAACGGTACGTTCTTTATTAATAATCAGCCAGCATCTGTTCTTTTTGATTCGGGTGCCGATAAGAGTTTCGTGTCATTGCCTTTCGAGACAATGCTTCGCGTGTCTAGAACGAAACTAGGTAAACCTTTGACAGTAGAGGTTGCCAGTGGTGAACCCATTGTTCTAAATTCTGTTCTACGCAACTGTCAGTTGAATCTTAACGACCACATTTTTCCTATTGACCTCACGCCAATGCAACTTGGAAGCTTCGACGTTATTGTGGGAATGGATTGGTTATCTAAGCATCGCGCAGAGATAGTTTGTTCTGAGAAGATTGTTCGTGTGCCGCTGTCTACAGGCGAGATCCTACAGGTTCATGGTGAGAAGCCTGCCGGTGGACTCAAACTCATGTCTTGTTTTAAAGCACGGAAGTATCTGCGAAAGCACTATGTGGCTTTCTTAGCACAGGTTACAGCAGATAAAGGCAAGGGTAAGTCTATTTCAGATATTCCTGTCGTTCGGGATTATTCCGAAGTATTCCCTGAAGACTTACCTGGTCTACCTCCAGCACGCCAAGTCGAGTTTCGTATTGATCTCGTACCTGGTGCAAATCCCATTGCAAGAGCTCCATACCGTCTTGCACCATCGGAGATGCAGGAATTATCTAAACAGCTTCAGGAGCTCTCCGACAAAGGTTTTATCCGTCCTAGCTTTTCACCCTGGGGTGCTCCCGTTCTTTTTGTAAAGAAGAAGGATGGATCTTTTAGGATGTGTATCGATTATCGTGAGCTTAACAAGCTTACCATCAAGAATCGATATCCCCTACCTCGCATTGATGATCTTTTTGATCAATTGCAAGGCGCTTCTTATTTTTCAAAGATCGATCTACGATCTGGATATCATCAGCTTCGTGTACATGAAGAAGACATTCCCAAGACAGCGTTCCGTACTCGTTATGGACATTATGAGTTCACAGTCATGCCATTCGGTTTGACTAATGCTCCTGCTGTTTTCATGGACTTAATGAATAGGGTCTGCAAACCTTACTTAGATAAGTTCATCATCGTTTTTATTGATGACATTTTGATATATTCTAAGACGCGAGCTGATCATGAGCAACATCTTCGTCTTACATTGGAACTCCTAAAGAAAGAACAACTTTTCGCCAAATTCTCCAAGTGTGAATTCTGGCTTAAAGAGGTTCAATTCTTAGGACATATTGTCAACGAACAAGGTATTCATGTAGATCCCTCCAAGATCAGCGCGATTAAGGATTGGGATACACCTACTACCCCTACCGAAGTTCGTTCTTTTCTTGGACTAGCGGGTTATTACCGTCGCTTCATTGAAAACTTCTCAAAGATTGCAGTTCCTCTAACTGCTCTAACTCAGAAGAACAAGCCATTTGAATGGGGAGTCAAACAAGAGGAAGCGTTTCAGACTTTGAAACAAAAGCTTTGCGACGCGCCTGTCCTAACATTGCCTGAGGGCAACGATGATTTCGTCGTTTATTGCGACGCATCTAAATTAGGACTTGGCTGCGTCCTGATGCAAAGAAACAAAGTCATAGCATACGCATCAAGGCAGTTGAAGGTACATGAGAAAAACTACACCACTCATGATCTTGAGTTGGGAGCAGTTGTCTTCGCTCTCAAAATCTGGAGACACTACTTGTATGGTACAAAATGTGTGGTTTTCACAGACCACAAAAGTCTTCAGCATATCTTCAATCAAAAAGAGCTCAACATGAGACAACGACGTTGGGTTGAACTTCTAAACGACTACGACTGCGAGATTCGCTACCATCCTGGTAAGGCGAATGTCGTAGCCGATGCATTGAGTCGCAAGGAACGTATTAAGCTTCATTGTGTACATGTCCAATCTGTTGTTCAAACCGATATCCAAGCCCGTATTTCTCAGGCTCAACAAGCCTGTGTTTCACAAGGTTTAATGGATAAGGAATTCCCTTATCACATAACACCTGCTCTTGAATTGAAAGACAATGGATCGTACTATTTCATGGACCGTTTGTGGGTCCCAAGCCAAGATGATCTTCGTACCTTGCTTATGGATGAAGCCCATAAATCTCGTTATTCCATTCATCCTGGCTCAGATAAGATGTATAAGGATCTTCGTATTCAGTATTGGTGGCCTGGTATGAAGAAAGACATTGCCTTATACGTATCAAAATGCCTTACTTGTCTTAAGGTTAAGGCTGAACATCAGCGTCCTTCTGGCTTATTGGAACAACCAGAGATCCCAGTTTGGAAATGGGAAAACATTACTATGGATCTCATTACTAAACTTCCGCGCACAAAGAAAGGTCACGATGCCATCTGGGTAGTCGTGGATCGTCTTACCAAGACAGCACATTTCTTGCCAATCCGTGAGGATTATTCAGCTGACAGACTTGCTCAAATCTACGTGGATGAAATTGTAGCTAGACACGGTGTTCCTTTGAGCATCATTTCTGACAGAGATGCTCGTTTCACTTCTCATTTTTGGAGAACCATGCAATCTGCTATGGGGTCTCAACTCAATTTGAGCACAGCTTATCATCCGCAAACGGATGGTCAATCAGAAAGAACAATCCAGACACTGGAGGATATGCTTAGAGCTTGTGTGATAGACTTTGGTGGTAGTTGGGATTCACATCTTCCGTTGATTGAATTCTCCTACAACAACAGTTATCACTCCAGCATCAACATGGCTCCTTTCGAGGCTCTCTATGGTCGAAAATGTCGTTCACCAGTCTGCTGGAATGAGATCGGTGAGGCCCAACTTACTGGACCTGCCCTCATTTTAGAGACAACAGAAAAGGTAAAGAAAGTTCGTGATAACCTTCAGACAGCTAGAAGCCGTCAAAAGAGTTACGCGGACCTAAAACGCAAACCCTTGGATTTTCAAGTCGGTGATCGTGTATTACTTAAGGTCTCACCTTGGAAAGGTGTGATCAGATTTGGAAAGAAAGGAAAACTTGCACCTAGATATGTTGGACCATTCAAGATCGTCGAAAGAATCGGTAAGGTAGCCTACAGACTTGAGTTACCTCCTGAACTTGGAAATGTTCATCCAACCTTTCACGTGTCCAATCTCAAGAGGTGTTTAGCTGATGAAAACCTCCACATACCGCTTGACGAAATTCGTGTTGATGAAACACTGAAATTTGTTGAGAAACCGGTAGAAATCATGGAACGTGAAGTCAAGTGGCTCAAACGCAAGCGCATTCCTTTGGTCAAGGTTCGTTGGGAATCTAAGCGTGGACCCGAGTTTACTTGGGAACGTGAAGATCAAATGAAGGCAAAATATCCGCATCTTTTTCAATCAGTTTCCTCTAAATAAATTTCGGGACGAAATTTCCACAAGTAGGGGAGACTGTAACATTTGTGCTTGTAATCATCATGAACAGTTCAATTATCAATAAAATAATGTTATTTAATCCCAATGTTTGTTTCGTTGTGTTTTACATTTTTCGTGTTTTGACTTTCGTTCAATTTCAAACTCTACATCGCTTTCTGGAGCATTATACGCAAACTGGTGCGTAAACGTACTCAGTTTAATGCGACAAATACTCCGGAACATCAACATATACTCAACATACCTTAAATAACCTTTACATAACTTAGAAATAAGTTTTGAAGGCTTTGGTATAGCAAAAACAAGTTAATTCGCTTACAGGGACTAAACTTGACAAACTGCGAAAGTATGCCAATTTGAACTGTAACGAACATTCCGGAACATGTCCATAAGTTAAACATACCATAAATATCCTATACATAGCTTAGAAATAGGCTTTGAGGGGTTTGGTATGCTAAAACAAACTTTTGGGTCATTCAGGGACTAAAAGTGTCAAAAAGTGCACAAGTTTGCACTTTCGCGCATAACTTACGTTCTGAATACATCCGGACATCCAAAAATTTATGTAAGCATCCTTATATTATGCCTTAGTGTTTGGCATGAGAAAAATCCATTCGTCGCGTCATTTGGATCGTCTTTCACGCTTATGCGCATTCCGTCGTAATTAAGCGAACATCGCGATCGTACGGCCGAACGAACCGACATCCGGAATATTTTTGAGCATATTTCAAGTCCCCTACACTTTAACTTCATCTTAGAGCCTTGAAATGAGGTTAACGGGGCTTAAACGTGCCAAAAATGGGCCAAAATACGTGTTTTTGAAGTGCAGGGACCAAAATTGAAAATTCTGGTCTGGGAACCTTAGGCGGGGCGCGTAAGGATTTGCCAAATCCTTACGCGGGGCGCGTGAACATGTCTGACAGAAAGATTTTGCAATTAATGCAAAATCTGCCCTTTCGTTCGATCAAGGGGCAATGCCCTTTCACCCATTCAGCAGCCAAAGGTCAAGATTCAGTGTATTTAATACCTGGACACGTGTACGCACGAGATCAAAGCACGTTATTCGATAAAACGATCCTAACGGTTCCACCTTTCCTATAAATACCCCCCCCCTTTTTGTGTAAAAACCCACAAATCAGATCTAAATGCTCTAAGTTGATGCTTATGCTTCATACCTGAGCTATTGGATCTTGATTAGCACTCGGGGACCCTCCGTAAGTCTTCTTTCGCTCTTTTATTCGCTTTTCGAGTCCGAAAGTCAACGTTTTGTTGACTTTCTGCATTGACCAGCTTATGGTCGATGCGAAGTTCGTGGAACTTCATAACGTGAGCGTGATCACGATGGTTATGGTCCGTAGTAACCATACCTACTGATCACCACGTTATCTAGGCTCAGTGACGAGTCGTAGTTTCGGCCAAAATGTGCATTCTTGCATATTTTGTAACCAAACTACTCGTGGGCATCAAAGCCGTTTGTTTTGATGTCAAACCTGTTTCTAAACTTAGTTAAGCATGTTCTAACATGCTTAGCTCGTCACTTTTAGTTTAGTGCTTATATAGGGTCGTAAGGTAAGCGATCTAAACCATCGCTTATGCTTTCGAACCCGACCCATTTGGTCGGTCATTAGGACCTGACCAAACACATTAGGTGACCATAGCTATAACCTTCCGAGGTTATACCTTGTGGTCACGATGTTAGGCGTTCCAGACGCGTTCTACGCGAACGACGCGTAAGGTGGCATAAGCTACCTAAACGGGTCGTGATGGACCGTAAGCACTTAGGTTAAGTTTCATTTTAGTATGTAGGCTTTGTTAAACCATATTACACGAGTCTCCATACTCGTTTGGTTTACGAACCCGCGTACTATCCGATCATCCGATTTGGTCCGGTATATTTACATAGCTACCTTTTAGGTGCCGTTGATATTCCGTGACCTCTCGCATTTACCCGGTTATTTCACAAGAACAACAAAGCAACCTCAGGTGAGTACATAGAACCCCATCTTTTACTGTTTTCCAAACTGTTTTGGGGTGAAACACATGTGCCTATCTGTTACATTCATGCTTTCCATGTTTCCACATCATATGCCTGCTATGTTGTTAGTACATTATAGTACACGATTTCATTACATTTTATGCTATGTATGCCCATTGTGTGCGTACTTAGTACATTGATTTACATAAACATTTCTGTTGCATATGTTTACTCAGTATATGGACACATTGATTTACATGAACATTTCTGCTGCATATGTTTACTCAGCATATGGGCACATGCCTTCATTTTGTTATGACATTTGGTTTGTTTAACATGGGACAATACATTCATTAACATTAGCTGCGCCGTTCGTTAGTAGGTAGTGGTACCATAGGAATTGACAACTCCCATTCCTGAAGTCCTGGGTTTGATAGGACTGGAAGGAATGACCGAATTCGATATACATAACTTAGATAAACCTTTAATTTGTTTAAGGGTTTATCGCCGCAGTCTCAAGGCTTGGATGTATGCATAGTTTACAATACCACATAAATGTTAATATCAATAGAGCATGCATTTCCCGCAGAACATAACGCTGATTTAAACCACGTTTTACTTCAACGACTTGTTTTGTGCATATGGTTTAAGTTGATACATTTCGCTTACCATACATGATACATTTTGGGATTACACATTACATGATTTACATTGAACACAAACACGTCGACATTGACATACACATTTAGTGGTTTACATTTGAACATGAACATTTGACATGGTTTACAATAACACTTGACATTTGGTTTACACATGAACAATTTACATGGTGGATTGGTTTGGGTAAATGTTTTAAGTAACGTGGCATATGTAATATGATACAAACATGGTGGATACGCCGCTGGTACTTCCTATATATAAATGTTTGTATAATGTTACATATCGTGGCGTTATCTAAGTCATTTCAGTTTAGACACATTACACTTTACATAAGTAACATATTCTTCACAAGACATTATTTTCACAAACAACTTATCTTATTCAACTCACTTTACTTGGTTATTCGTTTAACCTTGCATTTATCTATACATATCGTTTGATGTTATCGTTTTTCAAATGATTTACAAAGCAAAACAAATTACAAGGTTCATGACTGACTGTTATTAAACATTCTTTAAAACTCAAGTCATGAACCCCATTTTCACAAAACCTATGTATCTCACAGGCATTTTTATGCTGACGTACCTACTTTCACATGTGTTTTCAGGAGCTATTCCATAGGACGATGATCATGATTCTAGGGCGGACCTGTGCCTTAGAGCCTAAAAACGAAGCTAGACTAGTTTAATCATGTTATAAACTTTGTATTTTCCTGTTTTGAAACAATGGAACACTCTTGTCAATAAATAAAATGTAACTTTAATTTCCATGGTTGTATAACAATTAATTCTGTCCACGACACTCCCCGGCGTTTCCGCCGCGGTTGCATGTTATACGCGGCCGGGGTGTGACACCGTACATGTTCTCAAACTTCAAATTCTCCGAAATCTCTCTTGCATATTCTTTCAACTCATATCTTCTATCTGTCGATTCGGAAGTGAATGCGTTGTAAGATGTGTTGTAGAACTCTTCACCGTTGTTTGACATCTTTAATCACCTGAAAGTTAATAACCTAAAAGCAAACAAACAATCTCAATCAGTTTAAACAATATCAAGTAATCTGAAATACACTGACACTCGATTGTCGTGAAATGATCTTGACACGATAAAGTTCACTATCAAGCGAAATATGGCACACGGGCGAAATCAGATTGAACATATGAGCGAAACCCAAGTTGGACAAATGAGTGAAACTCTAGTGTCCGTATAAGCGAAACCCAAATGTCAGTATAAGCGAAACCTCTTTGTCTGAAAGAGCGAAACCCTATTGGACTAATAAGCGAAACCTCAGGGTCTGTATAAGCGAAACAATGTTGATGACAAATAAGCGAAATTGTTCAATGTACATATGAGCGGAACTACAGTGTACGTATGAGCGAGACTACACTGTTCGTTTGAGCGAAACCTTTGAGCGGAACTATGTATTTTGAGCGAAACTTCAATAAACTAAGTGTCACAAGAGCGAAACCGTTTGAAATTTTGTTCACTGGAGCGAAACTATGTAGATCTATAAGCGAAACCACACGTTGTCCGAATAAGCGGAACCACATCCGAATGTAATTTGGTCCATTTTTAGGTTGAATTTTAATATGAAACTTTCAAGGGTTTGTTATTATCCACTAATACACATTCTGTGAAAAATTTGGCTGATTTTAACCGTGGAAACTTGTTCAGATCGAAAAAGAAGGTGTAGAAGACAGAAAACAGATTCAATTGAGCTAAACTCTTCCTCCTGTGCTCTAATACCACTTGTAGGATCGTTGTTGAACCCAAATGAGTCAATCGGAAGAGTTGTGAATCCGATTCAAAGGCGGAATCAGTGAAACAGACGCTCAAACAAATTATAATGCTTCTTTGATTGATTTAACAACGTTTACAACCTGAAAGCAATTTGGCAGCACTTCGTTATAAGTTCCGGATCCGTTGCCAAATGAACAACAAGTGCACCTATATATAGTTGGAGTGGTTTCGCTTATATGGACGTCCATATGAGCGAAACTACATGCTTGTGATTTCTCTTTTATGGACATTGTCCATATAAGCGGAACCTCTTGCTTAACCACTAAGTTTCGACTCTCAAACCTCGTGCACTGATTATTCTAATCTATCCTATTCTATTACATGATGCAAGACGAAGTCAATAGACGTAATGCACTAACAGTAGAAAGTATTCTGATCAGCTGGATTTGTCTTGCAGGCCCTGAAGGATGAACCGGTCCTTTCTGTGCTTGTTTGTGTTGCACATTTCCAGTAGACGAAGATGAATTTGGATGCCTATACTTGTCGTTTGCTGGGACCTTTTGTGGTGGAGATTTCTTTTGATTCTTCTTGTTTTGTTGAGACTGCAAGTCTTGTTCAGAAATCTCACCAGTCTTTCCAAAAGCTTTGTTAGCACAGTCAAATGCATATTTCTCACATTTGCCATTACAGACTGGCTTAACAAAAGCATTTTTCACATTACGAGCCTTTTGCGGACGATTGCTGCCCGTTGAGGACTGTGGAGAGCCTGGTTGTCTTTGATGTTTAGGCTTCTCATTCCTTCTCCTTCTATTTGCTCGTTTCGGCTCTTGTTGCTTGATCTGAACCTTTGCATTACTAACAGAAGGTTCAGACTTCTCAGATTTTGTACTTCGAACCTTGTTCGCATCCGTCTTCTCTTCATCCTTCATGTCGTCAGCTTTGATAGAATCGGAGAATTCTGGTTTATCAGATGAAACACCAGAAAATTCAGCTGAATCATTAGACGAATTATCAGCACAAGATGGTTCTGCACATGACACCCTTGAGCTGAATTCACTAGAATCCACTGATTCCAATTTCTCAGAATCAGCTGCTTCAGATGACTCACATTTGGAATCATATGGTTCAGTTGGCTCATTCGTTTCGTTTGCCGATTCAGTCTCTGTTACACAAGCATCAGCGTTTTCGCTCAAACCATCGGGCTTGAAATTAATCACAAAGCGAAAAACCGATTTAAAAATATCAAACGCCAAAATAGAGTTTGGATTTGGTTCATTTATTAAATTTTTACAAGAATCAGACTCAGATGCTTGGTCATCCCCAACTACATTTTCAGTTGTTACTTCATTTACTTCATCTGCACGGGAAGACGAAGTATTAGGATCAATATTTCCTTTAGAGACAAAATTTATTAACGGAGCTGGTTGTTTATTACCAACAAATTTGTTGTTGATTGATGACTTATCAGTTTTTGGGCCATAAGTCATCTTGCCCTCATTCATTAACTCCTCTTCCGTGAAAGGCAAATATGTATAGTTATGATTGTATGGAGGAGGAGTTTTAGTGTATCCCAAACCAGCCCCTTTCCTTTCTTTGTACTCTAGCTGAATGTCACAAATGTTCTTGACCAAATTACTAGAAGTGTCATACTTTTTAATATTAATTTCATTAACCTGATATTTCAACTTAAATCTTCTAGCTCTTTGGTTAAGTCACTAATTGTTGCTAGAGCATCTAAAAAATTACAATTCTTAACACTGAGATCTTCTTTCAACTGAATGATATCTTCCCTTTGGGCTTCAATTTTTTTTATAAAGTTTTTCATTTTTAGCCAAAGTAAAGTTTTTATTTTTAATATCTTTTTAATCTTGAATTAAATCTGTTGATGCATGAAATGTCTGTTGACTACGTCTGCATTATGTCTTAGGTCAAGATAGGTCAATATAGGAGCTAGAATGTCAAAATTAGGTTGTATGTTAATAGTTTCACTTAGTTGTTCATATGTTGAATTAGTTTCGCTTATGTGTCAAAATGGTTCGCTTATAGGGTCAAGATGATAGGTTTGCTTATACGGCATGTCGTATAAGCGGAACCACGAAGACTATATATAGTCAGTTCAAGCGAACCTGATCAGTGGTTGATGTACGTTGGAGCGAAACTGTTGTGTGCTTTAGGTGTGAAACTCTGTCAAATTTACATCAGAAAGCAATAAAAGGAAAGGAATTGAATAGGAAAGCTGTTGTTACTTCATTTACGTTGATTCCGCCTTCGTACGTGAAGATGAACGTTCTCTACTGACTATTCAGGGTCGGAACACGGTCCAACAAGTGGTATCAGAGCTCAGGACGAGGAGTTCATACTACTACAGCTTGATTCTACCGATTTCTCTGATTTCTACTCATTCTCTCTCATACATTTTCAGTTTGAACTGGTTTCTACGGTTGAAATGGCCTGAATTTTGACTATATTATGTGATATACAGTAATAACAAACCCTAGAAAGTTTCAAGTTAAAATTCGGAGTAAAACATGGTGCAAACTGGTTAGAACTAGGTTCCGCTTATACAGACATTCAAGGTTCCGCTTGAAAGACCTAGTTTTGCTTGAAGGTTTCGCTTGAAATACAATAGTTCCGCTCGAAATTACTTGTTAGATCCGCTTATTCAGACACTTTCGCTTGTACGAACAGGATAGTTCCGCTCGAACGAACAAATTAGGTTCGCTTGAACGGACAATTTTTACTTCCGCTTATCCGGACTGAGTAGATCCGCTTGAACGAACCTTGTAGTTCCGTTTGAACAAATAATTTGATACTTCCGCTTGAACGGACACTTACCTGGTCCGCTTATTTGGACATTTATCTGGTTCGCTTATTCAGACATTGGAGTTCCGCTTATCTGACACTTATCAGTTTCGCGTGTTTGTCATAATTGCTGATAGTTGTCTAAGTGTTTGCTAATTTTGCAGGTACTTTTACGATGGATGATATTTTCTTGAATCCGTTCAGCGACATGTACGCGTTCACGGGAAATTCCGGAAACGATGATACGTCTTCAAGCAATACGAACGAGAATCCGCCGAAAGAAAAGAAAAAGGAAGCTTGGGAATCGGATAGTGCCTTCAGAACATTCAATAAACCCCCAAAGCTTATGGCTATCGAGGAGTATAGCCGGTGGTCTAGGAAGTTTGAAGATTGGCTGATGGCATTCGCATTTCCCAGCTGGAAAAGTTTGAAGAACGGTTATGCCAATGGAAACAAAAATGGTGAAGCGTTAAGATCGGCTGAAGAGATTGATGCATTTGTAGCTGAGCAAAAGTGTGTGGCTTTGTTATTTCAGTCGGTTCGGGAGGACATAATCTCTTTGATTGATTATTCAAATGCAAAAGATCTTTGGCAAAAGCTAGAAAAGAAATGTCTAGGAAGTACTGAAATTGTAAAAAGTAAAAAGAAACTTCTTAGGAAAGAGTTTGATATGTTTGGTTGTCTCAAGAATGAGTCAGTTTGTAAAATGATAGAAAGGTTCGGTCATCTGAAGCTGGAATTAGCAAGACATGTAATCAAATATTCTGATGAAGAACTTGTTGACAAGCTGTTCGATTCATTACCAGACGAGGTGGAATGGAGATATTATGCGCTTATGCTGAAAAACACTATTGAGCCTGCAAAGTTGACTCCAGATTTAGTGATTGAGAGACTTGAAAGTCACGAGTTAGAGTTGAAGAAGACGTACAAAGTCAATCACTCATCTTACCAGCAAAATTTGGATCTTTATTATCCGAAAAGCATGATGCCAAAAGCAACCTCTCCCAAAACTGCATTTTCTGCTGAGAATGTGTCGACAACAAGCAAAGAAAGTCAAAGCAGTGGAAGTCACAGTGGTTATCACGGTGGATCTTCATCATCTGCAAGTCATTCTGATGCGAAGTTTCAATGCAACATTGCAATAGATTTGAAGAATGCACAGAATTTTGACGAGGAGTCAGCTAAGCAGCAGATGGTTTTCTTCGTGTCAGTGTTGGAATCATATGAAGGGTTAGTAGCTGGAAAGATCGGTAACACAAACCTAACGAAAGAGGACTATGACCAAATAGATCCTGAAGAAATGGAGCTAATCGATATTCGTTGGGCTATGGCAAGTGCTGTTCGTAGAGCACAGCGTTTTATGGAAATTACCGGCAGGAAGACGATTGGTGGTCCATCTACTAAGCTGGGGTTCGATAAATCGAAGGTGACATGCTTCAAGTGTAAGCAGAAGGGTCACTTTAAACGAGAATGCAGGAACGCTTATGCTGATGAGTCAGGGAACCCTTTCAGAGATGATTATTACAAGAAGGCGATTTATCACCAGAATAAATCTGAGCCACCTAGATTAAAGCAGACTGAAGATAACAGAGACAAATCTAGGGCTCTTGCGGTGATCTACGATGATGAGGGGTATGATTGGAGCAAAGAGGTTTTACCGGAAGAATATGCGGTTGGTTACGCATTCATGGCGAAAAACGATGAACCTATTCCGTGGAAAGATGATCGTACTGAAGAACAGAAGTATAGCTATTGGAAAATGATTGCTGAAAACAGAATCATTAGAATTTCTCGTATCTATCTGGAAGCTAGAAGAGCGAGAAGATGGGATCCGGATATCTTGATGAGTATGGTAATATTGCGATTGATGACAAAACGCTTGATCTGGAAGCCATCATCAAGGAGATAAAAGAAGAGGATGAGTATTGGCAAAACAAATGGTGGGGAACTCCAACTGAGAAAATGAAAGAAGAAGAGAAAGAGAAAGAAGAGAAAGGGAGAAAGAAGAAAGAAGAGATCGAGAAAGCAAAGAAGATTGATACCGGCATTATCGATACAACGCAGGAGTTGACTGCAGAGAACCTGGGAAAAATGGTTGACAAAGTGCTAGCTGCTAAAGCACTTGAGGTAGACTCTAACTCCGTGTCTGAGTCAAAAGGCCAGGTCAGTCCAAACTCGTCAACAAATGCGTCAGGTAAAAAGATCGGAGGAAATGCTGATTGCAAAAATTGCAACAAAGAATGCAAATTTTGTAACACTGTCACGTATCTCAATGGTGAGAAAGTTAAAGATCTGACAGCAAAAAAAAAAAAAAAAAAAAAAAAGCGTTGAGAATCAGATTCTTGCGCGTGACAAAATAGTTAAAGCTTCAACTGAACGGATTAAAGAATTAACTGCTCAAATCGAAACTGATAAAATTGAACATGAAAATGAAAGGCTAATTCTTGAAAACCGTCAGATTACTGAAAAATTTGAAAAACTCAAAAGCACAGTGAAGGATAGTGATGATCGAAATGGTAAAACTTATAAAGAAAACGAGCATTTAAAAGCTGTGCTGAGAGTAAAAGAAGAATCAATCAACAAACAACTGGATGAAATCGCTAATTTGAAACTTAAAGTTCAAGAGGCTGAAATTGAAAACGAGCGAATCCAGTTGAAGCTTAACAGCTATAGCTCCGTAAGCTTTGTTTTGCAACATATTGTTCCAAAACCCAATGGCAAAAACAAAGCTGGCGAAGACGTGTATTCTGATGGAACTGGGGTGGGTTTTTATAGAGTTCCACCACCTGTTCTTGATAACTACACGAAAAAACAATCTGGGTTGGTTGAACTTGAGGAAGAAAGTGAAGTTAAACTTCCGGAGAATATTGATGTCACGTTCACATCTTCCAATGACGATAGTGTCCAAAATGATATTGTAAAAGGTGTTGTTGAAAATGTGTTTAAAACAGATAGTGACACTACTGAGGAAGATGGGTGTTTCTTGGACAAATACATTCCGAAACAAAAGTCCAAGAACAACTTAAATGATGAACCTACTCTTGTCATGTACAAGATGTCGGGATCGGATAAGTTGTTTTCAGATTCAGAGTTTCCGATTGAGAATGTAAACATGAACAAATTGACAAATGTTTTCAAACTGGTCGAAGTTGAGTTGTCAGCAATGAACAATCTGAGTCAAAAGAAAAGTAAAATGAGGTTTGAGAAAGAAAAAGTTTACAACAAGAAATCTGTTAACCCACCGCGTGTTTATAATAACAACAGAAACAGCTGGTCGGGTGGTTATCAGGGGGGTAACTCGTATCAGAAAAGAAATGTTCCAAACAAGAGGTTTGTTGAGAAGAAAAAGTTTGTGAACAGTTCGAGTTCACTTGCTAATGAAGAAAAAGAAAATTTTTCAAAATGAAACAAAGAGTTCTTTGAGAAAAGAGCTTCTTAGTCTCAGTCTGAAGGCACAAGTCGAGTGGCTGATACTCGAACTTGTTTTAGATGTAATCAAGTTGGTCACATTGCACGAAAGTGTACCAATCTCTTGGTGCATCACTTGGTGCATCACGATTTGGTCACAGGAGTTCATGTCAAAGGTTTTCATCTGTAAGGCGAGTGCATTAGTTATGTCAAAGGCAAACAGAAGAAAAAGTCACACCCTATAAAGCAAGTCAATTCAGTTTCAAGACCTTTGGAAAGACTTCACATGGATTTGTTTGGTCCAGTGAATGTCAAGAGTATTACAGGAGATTACTACTGTTTGGTCGTAACTGATGATTATTCCAGATTTTCGTGGGTTTCATTCTTGAAATCGAAAGACGAAACGTTTGACAGTTTAATGGCGTTGTTTAAAAGAATTGAGAATCTGTATGTCACAACCCGATTTCCACGTGTCTCACCCGTGGGCTCGGTGGGGGATTACCGTGACGTAGTTGGCAACAATATAGTCAAACCATACAATATATATGAATGCACAGCGGAAGCAAAAGATAAATATATTATATTCCGAATAAAAGTAATATCCAAGTATTACAACGGAAAGTAAGGGATCCACAGGCAGATCTATAAACATTGTTCTACAGACTTTAGACGCCTAGAACTTGCAAGATTCTTTATTAATGTCCTGAGCAGCTTCCAGCCTATTACGTACTTGTACCTGTCACTTAGACTTTTGAAAATACGTCAGTTTTCACTGGTAAATACACTCAACTGACTCATTTGAAAAGAGTTTAGGAAAATTGATTTAGATGCACCAGGCACAAATTATTTTGACACTTTGATTAAAATGCACAGAGGCAAAATTAATCTTTTATAACTTGAGACAATCATAATTATGATCTTGTATACAGATTTACATGTTCGTTGTACGTTCAGGGCCCGATGTAGAAACCGAGTCAAGATTAACAGACACGTCACAAGTATAGGCCCACTAAGCGTGAGATACCGTTTCCCTTATGCAACTGTCAGGTGTATGCCTACACCCCGTGCATAAGACGTGACCATTTTATAATACAATGATGTCGACGATATCCGGTACATGGTCATTAACCCCTAAAGGCTTTTATTTCAAACAATACAGATCAAACCGGGTTACCTCAATAATTTAATCACAATCCGATTAAATATTCAATACCCGACCAAGCGGTATCATTATACCGTATCCCAAGCCCGTATAGGGAAAATAAGTTAAGAGTATTTACCTGAGCTAGCTCCTGTCTTAAATAGCAAGAGTAATAACTCAGCCGTATTCACTTAAGTAAGCGTAGGTACAATTTACCGGAAGGCTCTAGTCTGGAACGATGGTATAAATAACCGATTAGAATGCTAACGGGTCTTTAATTAAGCCTAAGCATAGACCGGTTAGTCTTAAAGAATTGTTACGGTTTAATCGCGTGAAAGGCGAAAACCGTGAATGGAGTGTGATTTTGACCCAACAAGTTTGAAGACTTGTTTCATATGGGTATACAATCATACTCTGGATTTTGGGGTTAAAACAATATAGTTTGACCCGTATCGGCTAATTTATGTAAACTAGTTACATAAGCCGAACCGTGCGCGCAATAGGCGCAACGGGTAACCGTAAGAGTCCTACACTGTTTTCCTAAGTCAATATACTTTAAAGAGGTTGTGGTATCAGTAGGATACCTTCCATAATGCCCGTAACGAGTTTAAGTTAATAATATGCCCCGTAGGGGTATTTCGGTCTTTTTAAAGATTATAAAAAGGGTTTCTGAGTTCTACAGGAAATCTGAGTTTCCCGAATAGTTTATAAAGTTCAAAATACTTTATTTATTATTTAAAATCAGCAGCAACTGGAATCAGGTCAAAAGACCTTGTAGAACTCAAGTTATGGCCGAAAAGGGTATATTCGGTATTTACCGAACCGTTGCCATAACCGCAGGTTATGAGCAGGTTAAAAATAACTAAAAATCTTTAAAAATCCCAAAATATTATTTTACAACAGTGAGTAAAAGGTTTGGTGTTGAAACCCGGGTTTAGATAGGCGTTATGCTAATTGCGCTATTTAATTACTAAAGTTCCGCAATTTGCACTATTTAGCATAACTCCTATTCTGGATCTCGGATTGACATGAAATTTTAGGGACATGCTTTAGAATTCAGTAACTAAGGTTATGATTATTTCACATGTCCGAAATTCTCGTTTTAATTTAGAAAGGGCGTTACGGTCAACTTTTAAGCATTTAACGGAAATGCGTAAAAGACTCGGACGAACAACGAACCGGTCACAGAGGGTGATGCCATCATGTGACCTGGTCCTAAGAGAGTCCTAAAGCATATCTACATTAAACTTTAACGGGTCAGAACTGGAGTCAATGCAAAAGTTAAATTTTTGCGACTTTCGGTTCCGAACCGGGTCAAGACAATAAATGGTCGGATCAAACGAGCTTAGGCTAGTTTATATACTTATTATCATGTTTTATGAACATCAAAACAGGTTACACATCACCTACATTACAGATTATGTATAAAATCGCACAATAGCCTTCTGTTGACTTTTTAAGTGCACGTTTGACTCGACATTTGAACTAGTTAGAGTGGTAATCAGGGGGAACCTTTTTAAGGGTTTATTACCCACATAAATACCAACTTATAACTACTTTCGATTCGACTAATCACTGGACCATTTGTGATTAATCGTAAAGTCAACCGTTAATTACGACGGTTTGGCTTTTAAGCTAAAGCTCAATTAGGAAGGGTTAGGCAAACTTACAAGGGTCCTATGAACGACCAGGGATCTCTTGGGAGGAAGCTTGAGCTCCAGAAGTGATCAGATTGCAAGAATGAAGTGTGAGGAAACTTGGTTGCAATATTGGTCCTTATATAGTGATTTTAATCACCATAAGAACTTGACACACAAGTCTACAAGTGCCCACAATTCATCAACAAGTGTCCCTAGATGTTTAGGAGGCACTTAGGGGTCTCTTGGAAGGGTTTAAAGGCATTACTTGACGTTTAGAAGGCTGAAAAGGCGACTTTCACATTTTTCTGCATCTGGGCGGGCCAGGCGACCCGCGTAAGGCCTAAAGCGGGCCGCGTGGGTTCTTCTGATCTGATTCCAAATTTTCGTTAATTGCATGCTTGGCTCCTGGTCCTTCCGAAAGGTCAACTAACTTATTTCTTGCAATATGAACCCTCAAATTTGACACATAAGGGCTTCAAGATATATACCCACTTTGTTAAGACCTCGGTTAACTTTATTGTTGCCCGAAAAGTCATAACTTTCGAAGTTGACGCTTTTAACCCCTCGCATACGAATTTGATCATAACTTTCTCATACGATAACGAAACGTTATGAAACTTGAATCGTGCATTGTAGTGAGCATAATTTACTTTTACAAAGCTTCGGGTTTGTTAAAAGGTCACTCAGAGGTATAACTTTAAACATGTTGACACATTTAACCCCTGTAGTTTGTAATCTCTCACTTTTAGCTTCGTATGATCAATGATTTATTCGTTTGATGGCATAAGCATTATGTAGGGTTAATGTACATTATATTTATTCACAGTTGACACTTAGAGTACGTATATTCACATACTTTCCATGTTTGTCAACTTTAGTCCTTCTAACATATTCTTTCACACGTTTTAAACATATGACACGTGTCAACACATTATAGGACGTGAATTTCCGAGGTGTTACATCCTCACCCCCTTAAAATAAATCTCGACCCGAGATTTACTGAAATAAGTAAGGGTACTTTTCTTTCATCGCGGATTTGACTTCCCACGTGTATTCGGGACCTTTACGGGCATCCCATTTGACCTTTACAATAGGTACATGCTTCCTTCGAAGCTTCTTTACCTGTCGATCTTCAATCGACAAAGGTTTTTCCATGCATTTCAAGCTCTCATCTGTATGCACATCTATATGCGGTATTACCAGTGTTTCATTAGCGAAGCACTTGTTCAGATTGCAGATGTGGAACACATTTGTGAATTCCACTGAGCTCTTCTGGTAAGTTTAACTTATAGGTAACTGACTCGACACGTTTGATAACCTCGAAAGGTCCTATGTATCTCGGTCTTAGCTTGTCTTTCTTACTAATTTGCATCACCCTTTCCAGGTGATACTTTAAGCAATACTTGTCACCTACTTCGAAGTGAAAAGCTTTTATGCTTTTGGGTCTGCGTAACTCTTCTGCCTACCTCGGGCAGCTTTGAGACGGTCACGAATCTGGACAATCTTGTCCATCGTTTCGAACACTATCTCTGGTCCGGATAATTGGACATCTCCGACTTCCGCCCAACAGACGGGCGTTCTACACTTTCTACCGTATAATGCCTCGAAAGGCGCAGCCTTAATGCTGGTGTGGTAGCTATTGTCGTAGGAGAATTCGATTAACGGTAGGTTCTTATCCCAACTACCACCCAAATCGATCGCACATGCACGTAACATGTCTTCCAACGTTTGAATAGTACGCTTACTCCGACCGTCAGTCTAAGTATGATGAGCCGTACTGAAATTCAAACGTGTGCCCAAAGATTGTTGAAAACTCTTCCAAAAATGTGATGTGTATCTAGTATCTCTGTCAGAGATAATAGATACATGTACGCCATGCAAGGCTATAATCTTATCAACGTACAAACTGGGCTAACATGTCGGAGCTATAAGTCTCCTTGATGGGTAAGAGATGTGCTGACTTAGTCAGTCTATCGGCTATAACCCATATCGTGTCATTTCCTTTACTCGTCTTGGGTAACTTGGTAATAAAATCCATAGTTACACATTCCCACTTCCATTTGAGAAGTTCACGCTATCGTAGCAAACCTGACGGTTTCTGATGCTCGGCTTTGACTTACGCACATGTCAAACATTTAGCTACATAGGTGGCTATAGACTTTTTCAAGCTTATCCACCAATAATTTGCCTTTAGATCCTGGGTAGCTGATGGCAAATTCTTAATCGTTGCCTAATTAGGGTTGCGGCAATTACTATATAAGCAATATGAACCGTCTTTCTTAATTAATAATATAAAACCTTCAGAAGATTGAGTCAGGATATATGAGCCTATGTCTTAAAACCTACTTAATCAAGGTTTCGATTTTTTTCCATAATCAATATGGAGTTTTCACAATACTCCCGCCCGCAGCGGGATGCTAAATCTTAATTACACCTGCCTCCCAGGAGGTAAGCAGGGGAATTTATGTGGAAATAATCAAGATGTAAGGAGTTACAGAGATTTTCCATAATTCCGGTTCTAGTTCATCCACCATTGCTCGTGTCAATTAAGTGACACATTTATGTTATAAGTACACGAATTCCTTAATCGGGAACCTTTATTTGAACAATTCCCTTCTGGATATCTTCTTTGAATACTACTAGTCGACATTAGTACAATATGACCATTGGGATATCTCAGGGGTTCCATGTATTAAACCTCCATACTGATCAGGCATGGAAATAATCTATGGGACACACTAGGATACGCCAATCCTCATACGGTAAGTTTATCAAACACAGTTTGGCATTCGCAGGCGATAGAAAAACAATGAGAAAATAGTTAAAATAACATATGTTGTCGTACTCTATGCGAAGAAAGAGTACTCCTAGATTTTTCGGAAGGATTCCTTGCCGATACTAGAAGAATCGGTTAATTTGGTTTCCTTGGTAAGTTATACCTTGCGAATAATATAAAAGTTTGCTAAGCTTATGGTTTATTGGTATCCAATCCAAAATAAAACTCTTAGCATTTAAATTTCTGATAAAAAGATAGGGAAAGTACCTGAGGCCATTATTTATGAACTAGCTCAGGTATTTAGGCGCTTTCATTCTTAGGCTTTTCTTCTTTAGCCGCATTTCCTTTGACATATTTAGGGCACGTGGTCTTGATGTGGCCCTTCTCATTACAGCCGAAGCAGACGGCATTCCCCATGTCCCCGCAGTCCAACGTTGTATGTTCCCCCGATTTGCAGATCCCACATACCCTTGGTTGTGATCGGGATTTTGGTTCGAACCTGCACTTCCCATAGTGGTACTTCTTGCAGGTCTTGCATACCGGTTTCTGGTTGGACTTTCGTTTGTTCTTCTTGATATCCTCCCTTTTTCTTTTTAGCTTATCTTTGGCATTTGAGGTATGAACAAGGTCCTCCTTATGAGTAAGGAAATGTGGTCCCAGATAAAATTGGGAGCGAGTAGCCTGGGGCTCCTTGAACTTTTTCATAGCTTCTTCACAGCCTTTCCAACAGTTGCGTCTACCATAGTTTGGAGAACGCTTTCGGAAATTCTAAGGCTCACAATTGTAGCTTCATCGGCATGTGTTACATCATTCATAATACGATCACCGGCTGTCTCATTTGAGTTTGCCATTTTCGTTATTGGTCCCTAATGCCAATAAAATAATTTCTTAGTTACAATCCAACAACTGCTATTCTTTATCCTGATGGTCTTAGCATATACTAACCATGGTATTTATAGACCATATAGGCTAATATAGTATTAACATTCTCAATGAATGTTATTTAATATATATATTCATTATGTTTAGCCTAGGTCACGAAAGACCATCAATGGCGTTTAAGGTTCGGGCCTAATTCATCATCTTTTTGACAGGGGATCAAAACGTCACATCTGTCTTTACTATATTGATGAATTTTGGATAGCTTGAAAGCTTGCCATAAGGATATCAGAAAAGAGTGATTCCTAATAGATACAAACATCAATCTAGGATTTGTTGGAGCGTTTTCTTAAGTGTCAACGACCAATTTTCCATCTCGTATTAAATGATCGGAGTCCTGCTATATATTTATCATACTGCACCGTCTCCTGGGCGTTCATCCTGAAGACTCATGCGTTTGTTCTCTTGGCTTCTCCGGGCTTCTTCTGATTCCTAGGGCAGTTGGTCTTGATATGCCCCTTCTCGTTACAACCATAACATGTTGCATCTTTTAGCTCCTTGCAATCCAGGGTTTTATGTTCCTGAGACTTGCAAATTCCACACGGTAGAGGCTGAGATTCAAATCTGCATTTCCCGAGGTGGTATTTCCTACAGGTTTCGTGTCACACCCCGACCACGTAAAACAACAAAACGTGGCGGAAACGTCGGGGAGTGTTGTAACAGAATCATCGTTTCACAACCATGGAATAAATAATTTTGTTTTATTGAATAAACGAACTCATTGTTTTAATACAATCAAATAAGTACAACTATTATCTTTCAAGTTTTAAAGTCGCTAAGGCACGAGTCCATCCTATGTGTAGCATATATCATCAATCATCACAGAGCAGTACCTGAAACATGTGTAAAATTAGGTACGTCAGCATAAAAATGCCGGCGAGTACATAGGTTTTATTGATTTAGGATTCATGACTTATAAGTTTAAAGAAAAAGGTTTTAAGAAAAGTAGTCATGATCCTTGAAAAAGGTTTTCTTTTATAAATCATTTATAAGAAATCAGATGATATAAAATAATAATACATAGGAAATTAAATAAGTAAATAGAATAAGTTTGTATAAAAATATATTGTTTGAAAAACAATATCTGATAAAAAGGTTTATAGTTTATATAAAAATTATACTTTGATTTAAGAAAGTCGAATAAATAATATATTAGAATATATTTCAGTTCAAAAACCGTTAACCCAAGTGTACTAAATAACGCCACGGTATGTAATGCGATGAAAACACTTATATATAAGAAGTACCATCGGCGTATCTACCATGTTTTCATCATATTACACCCGTCCCGTTATCCAAACACTTAACCAAAACCCAATTGTAAAACAAATAGTATATTAAATATACTCTAGTTGTTAAAAATAATAATTTTCAGTAGTATATTAAAAGTATACTTTGGATTTATAAATAACATATTAGATTATGTTTTTGGTTTGAAAATAACATATTAAAACTATGCTTTGGATTATGAGAATAACATATCAAAATATGCTTTGGGTTGTAAAAATAACATATTAAACTATGTTTTGGACTGTATAAGAACATATCAAAATATGCTTTGGGTTGTATAAATAACATATTAAACTATGTTTTGGTTATTAACAAAAATATATGTTGGTTTTGTACAATACCACACATGAGAGTATATCAAACTATACTTTTGGGAGTATATCAAAATATACAATAAAAGTGTGATTTATGGATTCAATCAGACCTAGTGCATCAAACTACACCTTTGAGACTATAGGAATACCACGAAGGCAATCCCTATTTGGATGGAGAAACAAATTGGTTTCAGACATTCCATGACAACAGGAATGGGGTGTCAAATCCTATAGCGCTATATCATACTACCAACCGGTCTGGTGAACAAAATGAGTACTATTCCAACAATTTATTTTATAATCTTTGAAGAATCAGTGTTTATGTCAAAAATAATCATTTAGTTTGTCAAAAGATAAGTATAAATATGTATAATCAATTATACTTTTGAAAACTTGAAAATAACAGATAGGTACACATGCTTCACCCCAAAACAGTGTGAAAACAGTAAAAGAGGGGACTATGTACTCACTTGAGAGTGCTTAGGAGTCTTGAACAACTACCAAGCAAGGCTAGAGGAGCAAGGAATCAAACGGCACCTAATATTGATAACTACATAATTAAACCGGACCTGAATCGGAAGATCGGATAGGATGAGGTCTCGTAAACCAAATGAGTGTGGGAACTCATATGATATGGTTTAACAAGGCCTACATACTAAAAGGAAACCTAACCTAAGTGCTTTCGACCCATTACGACCCGTTTAGGTAGCTTATGCTACTTTAACGCGTCGTTCGCGTAAAACGCGTTCGGACCATTTAACTAGTCCTATGACAAGTATTATATGCCTAAACATGCTTAATTATGTTGCATAATCAGTTAAGTGACAAAAGTTTGGGTTACATATGCTTAATTACCAATTATGTATCAAAAGGGCATTTTGGTAATTTACCTAAGGCATATAAACTACTTATCATACAACTACCTAAACTAGGTTACCATAAGATATAACCTCGGAAGGTTATTCCCTATGCAACTATGGTCCCTAAATATGTTTGGTCGGATCCTAATGATCGACCAAACGGGTCGTGTTCGAAAGTCTAAGCGGGTGTTTAGTCCGCTTGACTTACGACTCTACACAAGCACTAAACTAAAAGTGACGAGCTAAACATGTCGAAACATGTTTAACAAAGTTAGAAAACTGGTTTGGTATCAAAACAAATGGTTTTGACACCTAAAAGTAGCTTAGTTACAAAATACGCGAGAATACGCATTCTGGCCGAAGCTACGGCTCGTCACTGAGCCTAGATAACGTGGTAATCAGTAGGTATAGTCACTAGGGACTATAACCATCGTGATTACGCTCACGTTATGAAGTTCAAACGAACTTCGCGTTGACCATAAACTGGTCAAAGCAGAAAGTCAAACGCAGTTTGACTTTAACGAAGAAAACGAAAGAAAAGAACGAAAGAATACTTACAAAAGGTCCCCGCAAGCTTTGATTTCCCAAGTATTCTCAGGTATGAAGTGGCTAGCACTTCAACTTAGAGAAATCTCAGAAAATCAAGTGTGGGTTTTTGCAAGTGAAGGCAATGGGTATTTATAGGAAAACAAGAGCCGTTAGGATCATTTCTTGAATCCCGAGCTTCGATCTGGACCGTACAAGTGCACCCACTGATTTAGAAAACCTTGGGCACCCCTAAACCAGCCCATAGAAGGCTAAAAACCATTTGCACAAGAGGGAAACAGCTGGAACAAGCTGGATTGCAATTTTTGCTGAACTGGGCATCTCACGCGGCCCGCCTAAGGAATGCACAAATTCTCACGCGGGCCGCCTGGGCATAGTTTGACAGATTTGTCAGTTTTGGTCCTTGCAGCTTAGAAACATGCGTTTCGGCCCATTTTTGACACGTTTAAGCCCCGTTAACCTCATTTCAAGGCTCTAAAATGAAGTTAAAGTATTGGGAACTCAAAAGATGCTCAAAAATATCTCGGATGTCGGTTCGTTTGGTCGTACGGTTGCGTTGTTCGGTTAATTACGACGGAAGTCGTAACGAACGCAAAAACGACCCAAATTGAGCGACGAATGGATTTTTATTGTGCCAAACACTAAAATAAAATATTTTAATGCTTACATAAATTTTTGGATGTCCGGATATATTCAGAACGTAAGATATGCGCGAAAATGCAAACTTATGCACTTTTTGACGCTTTTAGTCCCTGAATGACCAAAAGTTTATTTTTTTTTTGCGCACCAAACACCTCAAAGCCTATTTCTAAGCTATGTAAAGGATATTTAGGGCATATTTAACTTATGATCTAGTTCCGGAAGGTTTGTTACTATACGAATCGGTATAGTTTCGAAGTTTGACACAATTAGTCCCTGCGATCGAACAAACTTGATTTCAACACACCAAACCATCCAAAACTTATTTCTAAGTTATGTGGAGGTTATTTAAGGTATGTTAAGCCTATTTCACTATTCCGGAGTGTTTGTTGCATTAAACTGGTTATATTTACGCATTAGGGCGCGTATAACCTTCAAGAAAGCGATTTAGAGCTTGAAATCAGACAAGAATTGATATGTGCAAACGATGCACATATTTTTACAAATCCCAAGTATGAAATACAATATTTCATTGATTTGGTAGTTGTTTGATGGTTGAAGTGACACAGGTGTCACATTTCGCACTTGGTCTTCTCAACCGACTGCTGGCTGTCTCTTTTAAACCCGGTACTCTTCCTATCGGAGCGATGAGAATTCTCACCCTCCCTTTTTCTCTTTCCATCTTCAGAGGCCTTGGCAGCCATGTTTCTGACTACATCAAGTGTAAGAGATAGCGACAGGTCTGTCGCTGACCTGAACGTAGCAGGCCTTGAGGCCTTAACACTGGCCTTGATTTCTGGGGCTAAACCCCCAATGAAGCGAGCAATCCTCTTGGGTTCTGGTGTTACTAGGTAAGGAACTAGTCTGGACAGGGTATTGAAATTGGTAAGGTAAGCTTGACAATCTAAGTTTGTCATAACCAATGATAAGAAATCTGACTCGATCCTCTCCACCTCGTGTTGCGGGCAGTAGTTCTCCATAATGAGAGCAACAAACAGTTCCCATGACATGCTGTAAAGTGGGCTCTTCCCAGCGGCTTGAATGAGAGCTTTCCACCATGCTAGTGCCTCTCCTTTGAACGACTGGGATACATACTTCACTACATCCCTTTCAGCACAACCGCTAATGTCAACCACCGCGTCCATTTCGTCCAACCAGACCATACAATCTACTGCTCCTTTCTCCCCAGTGAAATCTCGAGGTTTGCAGGAAACAAAGTATTTATAGGTACAGGACTTGGTACGTGGTTCATATCGAACACTTGCTTCTTGGATGGAACATTGTGTTTATTTGATGAATGACGATCGTCATTCTTCTTTGGTCCTTCATTCTTAGAGGGCGGCTTGTTATGAGGCTTTGAATGAGTTTTAGGGACAGATTTAGAGTGAGGTATAGATGAGGCTTTACCATTAGTCTCACTATACTCTCTAAATCGCTCCTCTACAGCTTTAGATACCGCTGAATCAATCAATGTACGAAGCTCTCCTCTGGTTATATTAATCCTTTCATCATCGCGGTTTTCCAGAGGGTTACTGTTCTCTTCCTTTGACTTAGCCATGTAGTTTTATATGCTACATAAAATCAAACAAGGGCAAGGTTTATATGGAAGCTCTTACAGTTTTATCGTCTTAAACGATTTATTAACCATGGTAATATAAACCATATTGGTTAATTTGTTAGTTATATTTAATTATCATTTTCATTATAATTTATCCTAGTTATAAAACATCAAGGATATTAAGGTGGCGCAGAGGGCCTAGTCACAAGGACAAATTTTAAATCATAAGCCATGATTTCAGAGAATCAAGGCCTTTAAATATATTAGCACAACAAGCTTAGTCGCAAGGACATATATAAATTATATGCTATGATTTCAGAGAATCAAAGCATTTGAGGTTTGAACCTAGTTCATTACCTTTTTCTAACAGGGAGTCATAGACCATTACTGCCTTTTGTTTTATATGACAATTAGCATGGCCCGTAGGCACTACATCGCTAATGGATGTTTAATAAGTTTGGCCCGTAGGCACTACATCACTAATGGATGTTTAATAATGATCATCTTTATTGACGATTTAACCCATGATTTTCCAATCATTAATTTGGGCTTTGGAATCCTTAGAAGGATTCTTATATAAGAATGACGCGTGCGATTTTAACGAATCACATCTGCCAAGAACGTTAACATGTTCACAGAGGTTAACAGGGAGTATGAATCTTTTAATCAGGTCTTACCATCTTGGCCGGGTCTTATAGTGACACCTGGCTAGGTTTCACTCTTAAGATTCTTAATTTATGATTATCGCAGAACAATTTTAAATTGAGGTGTTAAATATGGATCTGAATCTAATTATGGAACTACCCTTTTGGCCCGATCTTAAAATGACACGTGGCTAGGTCTTGCCTTTTTTAGATTTTTCCATTTTATTATAATGGTAGATCTTACAATAGGAAATATTATTCTTCCATTTATTTAATATTCTTGTTTAGAATGAAAGTTTAAATTTAATCATTCCACTTTATGAAAATCAAAGTATAAGGTTGCCCTAAGCAGGGCTTGAAAGGAATAAGGTTGTCCTCGTAGGGACTGAAAGATAATTATGTCCCTATAAGGACTTATTAAGGAAACGATCTTCAGCAAGAGGAGTTTCTTCTTCATTCATTTCCTGAATGCTTTCTCCTTGGTTGCACGTTTCATCCTGGTCGCGGTACGAAGCTCAACATTTCAGGGCTCCAGATGTGGAGAATTCTTATTACGGCTTATTTGCTTGGCGACGTATCCAATATATTTGGAAGTAAAAATTTCTAGATTAGGATTGAGAATATTCCTAAGTTAAGTCTAGACGCGAATATGTGCAATTGTGTCATTGAGATTAAACACAAAAGGATAGTGTTTAATTCACTCAATGTTGGCTCTGATACCAACCTGTCACACCCCGATTTCCACGTGTCTCACCCGTGGGCCCGGTGGGGGATTACCGTGACGTAGTTGGCAACAATATAGTCAAACCACACAATATATATGAATGCACAGCGGAAGCAAAAGATAAATATATTATATTCCGAATAAAAGTAATATCCAAGTATTACAACGGAAAGTAAGGGGATCCACAGGCAGATCTATAAACATTGTTCTACAGACTTTAGACGCCTAGAACTTGCAAGATTCTTTATTAATGTCCTGAGCAGCTTCCAGCCTATTACGTACTTGTACCTGTCACTTAGACTTTTGAAAATACGTCAGTTTTCACTAGTAAATACACTCAACTGACTCATTTGAAAAGAGTTTAGGAAAATTGGTTTAGATGCACCAGGCACAAATTATTTTGACACTTTGATTAAAATGCACAGAGGCAAAATTAATCTTTTATAACTTGAGACAATCATAATTATGATCTTGTATACAGATTTACATGTTCGTTGTACGTTCAGGGCCCGATGTAGAAACCGAGTCAAGATTAACAGACACGTCACAAGTATAGGCCCACTGAGCGTGAGATACCGTTTCCCTTATGCAACTGTCAGGTGTATGCCTACACCCCGTGCATAAGACGTGACCATTTTATAATACAATGATGTCGAGGATATCCGGGACATGGTCATTAACCCCTAAAGGCTTTTATTTCAAACAATACAGATCAAACCGGGTTACCTCAATAATTTAATCACAATCCGATTAAATATTAAATACCCGACCAAGCGGTATCATTATACCGTATCCCAAGCCCGTAAAGGGAAAATAAGTTAAGAGTATTTACCTGAGCTAGCTCCTGTCTTAAATAGCAAGAGTAATAACTCAGCCGTATTCACTTAAGTAAGCGTAGGTACAATTTACCGGAAGGCTCTAGTCTGGAACGATGGTATAAATAACCGATTAGAATGCTAACGGGTCTTTAATTAAGCCTAAGCTTAGACCGGTTAGTCTTAAAGAATTGTTACGGTTTAATCGCGTGAAAGGCGAAAACCGTGAATGGAGTGTGATTTTGACCCAACAAGTTTGAAGACTTGTTTCATATGGGTATAACAATCATACTCTGGATTTTGGGGTTAAAACAATATAGTTTGACCCGTATCGGCTAATTTATGTAAACTAGTTACATAAGCCGAACCGTGCGCGCAATAGGCGCAACGGGTAACCGTAAGAGTCCTACACTGTTTTTCTAAGTCAATATACTTTAAAGAGGTTGTGGTATCAGTAGGATACCTTCCATAATGCCCGTAACGAGTTTAAGTTAATAATATGCCCCGTAGGGGTATTTCGGTCTTTTTAAAGATTATAAAAAGGGTTTCTGAGTTCTACAGGAAATCTGAGTTTCCCGAACAGTTTATAAAGTTCAAAATACTTTATTTATTATTTAAAATCAGCAGCAACTGGAATCGGGTCAAAAGACCTTGTAGAACTCAAGTTATGGCCGAAAAGGGTATATTCGGTATTTACCGAACCGTTGCCATAGCCGCAGGTTATGAGCAGGTTAAAAATAACTAAAAATCTTTAAAAATCCCAAAATATTATTTTACAATAGTGAGTAAAAGGTTTGGTGTTGAAATCCGGGTTTAGATAGGCGTTATGCTAATTGCGCTATTTAATTACTAAAGTTCCGCAATTTGCACTATTTAGCATAACTCCTATTCTGGATCTCGGATTGACATGAAATTTTAGGGACATGCTTTAGAATTCAGTAACTAAGGTTATGATTATTTCACATGTCCGAAATTCTCGTTTTAATTTAGAAAGGGCGTTACGGTCAACTTTTAAGCATTTAACGGAAATGCGTAAAAGACTCGGACGAACAACGAACCGGTCACAGAGGGTGATGCCATCACGTGACCTGGTCCTAAGAGAGTCCTAAAGCATATCTACATTAAACTTTAACGGGTCAGAACTGGAGTCAATGCAAAAGTCAAACTTTTGCGATTTTCGGTTCCGAACCGGGTCAAGACAATAAATGGTCGGATCAAACGAGCTTAGGCTAGTTTATATACTTATTATCATGTTTTATGAACATCAAAACAGGTTACACATCACCTACATTACAGATTATGTATAAAATCGCACAATAGCTTTCTGTTGACTTTTTAAGTGCACGTTTGACTCGACATTTGAACTAGTTAGAGTGGTAATCAGGGGGAACCTTTTTAAGGGTTTATTACCCACATAAATACCAACTTATAACTACTTTCTATTCGACTAATCACTGGACCATTTGTGATTAATCGTAAAGTCAACCGTTAATTACGACGGTTTGACTTTTAAGCTAAAACTAAGCTAAAGCTCAATTAGGAAGGGTTAGGCAAACTTACAAGGGTCCTATGAACGACCAGGGATTTCTTGGGAGGAAGCTTGAGCTCCAGAAGTGATCAGATTGCAAGAATGAAGTGTGAGGAAACTTGGTTGCAACATTGGTCCTTATATAGTGATTTTAATCACCATAAGAACTTGACACACAAGTCTACAAGTGCCCACAATTCATCAACAAGTGTCCCTAGATGTTTAGGAGGCACTTAGGGGTCTCTTGGAAGGGTTTAAAGGCATTACTTGACGTTTAGAAGTCTGAAAAGGCGACTTTCACATTTTTCTGCATCTGGGCGGGCCAGGCGACCCGCGTAAGGCCTAAAGCGGGCCGCATGGGTTCTTCTGATCTGATTCCAAATTTTCGTTAATTGCATGCTTGGCTCCTGGTCCTTCCGAAAGGTCAACTAACTTATTTCTTGCAATATGAACCCTCAAATTTGACACATAAGGGCTTCAAGATATATACCCACTTTGTTAAGACCTCGGTTAACTTTATTGTTCCCCGAAAAGTCATAACTTTCGAAGTTGACGCTTTTAACCCCTCGCATACGAATTTGATCATAACTTTCTCATACAATAACGAAACTTTATGAAACTTGAATCGTGCATTGCAGTGAGCATAATTTAAACATGTTGACACATTTAACCCCTGTAGTTTGTAATCTCTCACTTTTAGCTTCGTATGATCAATGATTTATTCGTTTGATGGAATAAGCATTATGTAGGGTTACTGTACATTATATTTATTCACAGTTGACACTTAGAGTACGTATATTCACATACTTTCCATGTTTGTCAACTTTAGTCCTTCTAACATATTCTTTCACACGTTTTAAACATATGACACGTGTCAACACATTATAGGACGTGAATTTCCGAGGTGTTACACTGTACCAGAGGCCTATCAGTAGAATTAGAAGTGATAATGGTACTGAATTCAAAAACAGTAAGATGGAAGAATTTTGTGATGAGCGAGGTATACTGCATGAGTTTAGTGCTCCGTACACTCCACAACAGAATGGAGTCGTAGAATGCAAAAACTGGATGCTAATCGAGACGGCTAAAACTATGCTCGCAAATTCAAAATTACCGATTAATTTTTGGGCTGAAGCTGTTTCCGCCGCATGCTATACGCTCAACAGGGTTCTTACTATCAAGAAGTTCAACAAGACGTGTTTTGAGCTAATCAATAACCGCAAACCGAATTTGAAGTATCTAGAATCGTTCGGGTCACCCTGTACAGTTATAGAGCCTAATGGAAAGTTTGGTTCGAAGTGCATTGAGGGAATATTTGTTGGTTATGCCAATCCATTGCGACGTGTTTTCATTCCAAGTGAGAAGCGGATTATTGAAGCAGCGAATGTTGAATGTCAAGGTCACACTATGCCGCCGCAGAATCCTGGAGATTCTTGGCGATATCATTATGACAAACTTTGGGATTCGTTTGACATGAGAGAAGAATCAAAGGAAGATGAAGATTTCTTTGATGAGCTGGATATTTTGCGAGAATATGAGTCGCAGCTCAGGTTCCCAGTAGAATATTCTAGAAGACCTTAGGAAACTTCAAATGATGATGAAGCAGGTCCTAGCAATGCTGGTGAACACGATGATGAAGTTGCTCCTGGTAAACAGTTGGAGGTGAATGATAATCAAGAAGCTGAAAACATGCCAGTTTTTTATCATGGTGATTCAGACTCTGAGGGGGAGCAGATCCAGTTTTCAAGTCAAACAAACCAAGTTGGTGAACAAGATGCAGATCAAAATGTTACTAATCTGGAGGGAAATGTAGATGTTCCAAGCGAAGTAATGCCGCAAACTCTTTCTTATCATCCAGAGGAGTTGATCATAGGAGAACTGCATTCAAGCGTTCGTACAAGACGTCAAATAGACCAGGGCTTAACATGTTTTTATTCTATAGTAGCACCGTTACAAACTGAATTTTCATTAAGTTGTTTTATCTCGCAGGTCGAACCGAGAACTTACAAAGAGGCGCTTACTGAAGACTCTTGGGTCATAGCGATGCAAGAAGAGCTAAGTCAGTTTGAAAAGTTAGGAGTGTGGAAGTTAGTGGATTTGCCGGATGGTCAAAGGAAAATCAGTACAAAATGGGTATTCAAGTGTAAGAGAGACGACAGAGGAGTGGTTGTAAGGAACAAAGCTCGACTCGTTGTTCAGGGCTTTAGTCAACAGGAGGGGATTGATTTTACAGAAGTCTATGCTCCTGTAGCACGACTAGAGGCAATCAGAATTTTCCTAGCATTTGCGTCTTGGAAGAACTTCAAAGTTTATCAATTGGATGTAAAATCGGCGTTTCTTTATGGGAAGGTCAAAGAGGAGGTTTATGTCGGTCAGCCGCCGGGCTTTACTGACCCAATCCACAAGAACAAAGTTTATCTGCTGGACAAAGCGTTGTATGGTCTACATCAGGCACCGAGAGCCTGGTACGAGACTTTGTCTCAACACCTACTCGCTAACAACTTCATACGTGGAAAAGTGGATGCCACTTTCTTCACAAAAGAGGTCGACGGACATCTTCTGATAGTTCAGATTTATGTAGACGATATAATTTTTGGGTCAACGAATGAGAAATTGTGCAAAGATTTCGAACAGGTGATGAAGCAAAAATTCGAAATGTCATCAATGGGGGAGATGAAATTCTTTCTGGGTTTACAAGTTTAACAACTTCCTGAGGGAATTTTCATTCACCAGACGAAGTACGTGCATGATATTCTAGAGAAATTTGGAATGTCAAGTTCTACTCCTGCTGCTACCCCCACTTGCGACTAATCATGGGATTCACCCAGATCTCACCGGAGACAGGGCTGATGAAACGTTCTACCATTCCATGATAGGTTCTTTGATGTATCTAACTGCTTCACATCCTGATATCATGTACCCAACGTGCCTCGCAGCAAGATATCAATCTAACCCGAGAGCCTCGCACATGATCGTTGTCAAGAGGATATTACGTTACTTGAAAGGAACACCCACATTGGGGTTGTGGTATTCTAGAAAAAGCGACTTTACGCTCGAAGGGTATTCCGATTCGGATTTCGGATGCTGCAAAGTCAATACCAAATCAACAACTGCAGGATGCCAGTTTTTTGGACCTAGATTGGTTACCTAGCAGTGTAAGAAACAAACGTCTGTGGCGCTATCTACATGTGAAGCGGAGTACGTTTCTGCTAGCAGTTGCTGCTCTCAGATCCTGTGGATACAGCAACAGATGCGCGACTACGGTTTGTAGTTTCTTAACACACCTCTGTTTGTTGATAATGAGGCCGCAATAAATATAACTAAGAATCCAGTACATCACGCTAAAACTAAACATATAGAGATTCGTCATCACTTTATTCGCGATTGCTTCGAGAAAAAGTTGATACGAATTGAGAAAATCCACACTGACGAACAAAAAGCTGATTTGCATACCAAAGCTTTTGATAAAAATCGGTTTCAATATTTGTTAAAACTTAATGGTATGAAATTGCTTTCGGTGTCGGATGGAATTGTGAGCGTTGATGAGAGTACTGTTGCGGATGAAGACGAGAAACAATCTGCAATGGTTTGTCGATTTTTTACGTGTTTTGGTATTTAGGGGGAGTATAGATAGTTGTATATAGTTTATTTTCAGAAAATACAAAAACAGTAAAAAATGCAAAAATACAAAAAACATGATAAAATTGAAAAAGAGATTGTGTATATAGGGAAAATGATAGTACATCGGCTAGACAATTACAGTATGCTAAAGATTTGTAAAGTCTAAATGAGTTAAACAGTCTCACTAATGATGTGTCGATAGGTTTTCGCACATTTAGTAGATTTATTCGGGATATAAACCTAAAATTTCAAACTTGTGAAATTCGTGGGGAACACTACTTGGATATATAGGTAACTCCTGAAATCTCTTTTGAAAGGTCTCGTATTTTGATATACTAGGTTTTTATACTCAATGATGTCTGGGGTATTATTCCGGGACTTCTGCTGAACGGAAGTTCTGACCTAGTCCTTGGCTAATACTTTCACCAAATGCTTGAAACATAGCATAAACCCTCAGCATGCAGATGAAACAATAAAATTGATAGTCGCTGCTGTTGTAACTAAAAGATCCTCTAAAGGGGACATAATGAGAAGTCGAAGCTGATATCTCTTTGCGTATACGGAAGTATCGACCTGAGATCCCTCGGCCCTCGCATACCTAATTTATGTACAGATATCATTGTAGTATACTCACCTGTAAGACTGAATATTGGGATTCTGGATACGGAAGTATATTCAAGAGGTGGGACACATGAATTGAGCTAAGTTCATAAGTCATCTAAATCGTATCCTGAATAGATTGAAATCTGTGTGAGAATTTAAGATGGATCAGTATATCGTCAATCGAGGTGAATTGTTTAAATCTGAGCATGTAATTAAGCTAAATGGTACTAGTAAATTTTCTGAAAAGCTGATATGATTCCCTGACACGCTCGCAAAAAATAAGTTTGTATATAGTTCAATTTCTTTATTTTCTGCAATTTAAGTTTTCTGTATTTCATTTCTTAGTTTAGAACACTTTATAAAACCCAAAAAAAAATTATTTCTGCTTTATTTTTGGCAAACCAAAGTAGAGAGTTGATTGTTGGATTCTCAGATATTGAAGCAGATGCAGGAGATTCTGGACTGAAGAATGAGGAGAGCTTACTTTGTTGGAGTTTGAAAATGTTTTCAAAGTTAAAACAAGTTCATTAAATTGATGCTTGTTACATTGTTGTTAGAATATGTGAAAATGTTTTTATAAAATCAGTTTGATTCGTCAAATGATCAACCAAGGTCATTAAGTTGAACTTGGTAGATTAATTGAGTAATCAGGGTCATTAATTTGGACCTGAATACTTGAGTGAATTTCTAATGCTGATTAAGTTTGTAATTTTGTGAAAAGATAGCTTGTAATGTTATTGTTTGAGTAACAGGTTTGGACTTCATTATTCCCAACGGAAGCTAAATGTCAAAGCTTAAACCAGATTTCTCAGATTCTAGCATATCGAGAGGGGGAGTTTGTGAAAGGGGGAGTCTGGATCAACAGTCGAAGGGAAGATGGAAGTTAGAGTCAGGAAATGATTCTGAAACCTGTGAAGATAGAGTGCTTATGATGTGAAGACAGAGAGTTGGAGAAAAGACCAAGACGGAAGACTCAGGAGCTGAAGACTACGTCAACATCCAAGGGGGAGTCTGTTGATGCATGAAATGTCTGTTGAGTACGTCTGCATTATGTCTTAGGTCAAGATAGGTCAATATAGGAGCTAGAATGTCAAAATTAGGTTGTATGTTAATAGTTTCGCTTAGTTGTTCATATGTTGAATTAGTTTCGCTTATGTGTCAAAATGGTTCGCTTATAGGGTCAAGATGATAGGTTCGCTTATACGACATGTCGTATAAGCGGAACCATGAAGACTATATATAGTCAGTTCAAGCGAACCTGATCAGTGGTTGATGTACGTTGGAGCGAAACTGTTGTGTGCTTTAGGTGTGAAACTCTGTCAAATTTACATCAGAAAGCAATAAAAGGAAAGGAATTGAATAGGAAAGCTGTTGTTACTTCATTTACATTGATTCCGCCTTCGTACGTGAAGATGAACGTTCTCTATTGACTATTCAGGGTCGGAACACGGTCCAACAAAATCAGCGTTATGTAACCTATAAGCCTCATTTCTTTCTCTACACTCAGGAGTGCAAAAGAAAGAAAGTATCTATTCACGAGTGGGTGAGCAAACTGCATCAGATGTGTTGCCTTGAGTAGACTGCTTGTCAGCATTGTCATATGATTTGATGAGTGAGATCAGCTCATCTGACTTCATTTTGTAACAGTAGCAGTCAGTTGTCAATATTATCTGATGAACATTTCTAAACCAACTACAGTTCGCCTGATTTGGAATCCCTTTTACAGCATCCAGAAGCTTACTGTTGCTAATGTGAGTAGACACCACCATCTCTGCCTTCTCCATTTCAGAGAGCAGTTCAGCAAACCAGCCTATAAGTGATTCTATAGATTCACCATATGAGTAACTGAATCCTTGGAGTTCCTGCTCAAGCACCTCTCTCTTAGAACACATTTTTTAAGATGTGATCCTTCAAAAATGAGATCTTTTAACTATTTCCTCAACACAAACTCAAAGCGAGAACCTGTGTACTCACTAACTTAAACACTCTGCAGTCGAATGAACCTGCTTTCAGAACCGCACCTCAAAAACCTGTCAAACTTTTCACAACCAAACAAGCTTTTTCTTTTTCTTTTTTTTAATAATTTATAAAAGTATACTTATTGTTATTGTTGTTGTTATTATTATTATTATTATTATTATTATTATTATTATTATTATTATTATTATTATTATTATTATTATTATAATATTATTAATGATTAAGTAATGACGAAGTTATAATTATTATAATTAATATTATTATAATCTAAAACCTTAAAATTAGAATTTCAAATATCAACTTCAACGTCTGTCTCTATTTCTGATGATGTTCCTTCAAACCAAACCCAACTAAAATTCCCGACACTCCAATTGTCACAAAAAGTTATCTTAATTCAAATAACCAGCCGTGGTGAAGGTGATAGTTGTAGGTGGTCGGTGTATGATTGACGATGACGATGATGGTGTATGGTGGTGAGTATGATGGTTAAGGGTGATGAATGAGAGAAGACGATGATGATGATGGATGATGATGAACGATGACTAGAGACGGAGTTGTAGGTTCCGGTGACGATCGTTGCGACTCGGATGATCAATGACTCGAGATCTCGGTTGCGACTCGGAACCGTGAAAGAGATAACTCGAGACCTCTGTGAATCGAGACCATAAAAAGATGAGACTCGAGAGGTGAACAACTCGAGACCTTGAATGATGAAGTGGAAGACTCGAGACCTTGAAGGAACCTCTTGTGATTGCGATTTGACAACTCAAAACCGGTGAAGATGTTTAAGAGTCGAGACCGAGGTTGATGACTCGAGACCAGGAAGACGGTGACTCGAGACTTGTGAAGGATGATGTGTCGAGACCGGCTGATGAAGGGCTCGAGACAGTGGATGTTTGAAACGGTGGTTGCGACACAAGAATAATGAAGGACTCGATGTCACACCCTCAACATCCACCCGCGGAGTACCACCGCTTGGAGGCGTGACGTGACCAGGATCAAGCCACCAATCATATTGAACATAGTATTTAATAATAGAAGAAATCAATTCAACCCATCACAATATAACTGGTGTTTAACAAAACATAATTTGAGTAGCGGAAGCATAAGTATGTAACCCAAAGTAAATCATAAGTTCAAATGTTTAAACGTTAAACATGGCATCCACGATCCATGTCCCACAACGACCTGCTCCTCCCTGTGCAAGCTCCATAAGTACCTAAGGTCCTGCAAGGCATGCAGCAGAGAGTCAACAACTAGTTGAGCGAGTTCACAGTTGATAGTTCAGTAAGCGTAATAGTATGAGTAGCTTTATGTTTGTTCATTAAATCATGTATCGTATTAGTTTGCATCGCGGCCCTCTAGACATGTATGCGAAGATTAGGGGAAGTTTTCCCAAGTATTCTAGACTAGGTATATTTGTATCGCGGCCACCCGGCATGTGTGCGAAATTTAGTGTATAGTTCGCGGCTTTCCAAGGCATGTGTGCGAAGATTAGTCATATTATCGCAGCCAACCCCGGCGTGTGTGCGAAGATCAGTTCTATTAGTATCACTAGTCTTGTCATATCTTATCAATAACTCTTCCTCACTCGAGGACCATATAACTAAGTTCCATAACCTAGGTAAGTACAAGTAAATAATCCAAACCCATTCCCACCCTGGGAACCCATGCCTTGGCTGTGTGAACTCACCTTGGTTTTGCTCGGCAGATACACAGAAAAGTTCAATCAAGCTATAGGGTGGTCAACCACGTCCTACCATGGTTACCATACAAGTCAGGTTCATATTCAAGTAGTGCACGTATATTCTACACGTATTGTACACAAGTAGTGACCATAGCATACACGTATAATCATGGCAGATCAATAACAGTCACGTAAATAAGGTCCAAGTATGCGGCCCGAATGGTTGGGCTCATAACAGTGTGCAAATCCAAATGGTGTGCAAGTGTTCATGGTCTCGAGTCGAGACTAGAGATCTCGAGTCGGGACTAGGTGGTCTCGAGTATAGGTCTTGGTGTTCTCGAGTCGAAATCAGGAAGGTCTCGACTTGTGCAAATGTTACTCGAGACTAGGTGGTCTCGAGTCACAACAGGACTCGCAATGATGGTCTCGAGTTGTGCTGTTTGTGTGCGGGTGTTGCGGTCTCGAGTCGAGACAGTGGGTTCTCGACTCGCAACCCGTGTCGTAACAGATTTCCTTGTTTGATGCTCATTATCTCCGTAACATTAGCAAACAGATTTGGCAGTTTCATAATCAGATCAAATCACCATTATTCAATCATTCAAACACGTTCATATCCATTCCAGAACAATGAATCAGTATCATATGAACATACAACCTAATCGTTCGAATATTGAACTCAAAGACTAGCATGCAACCCTAACCGATTCACCATATCAACCATGCATTCGGTTCTAGATCCTTATCATACAATTCCGATTTATATGAACATAATCTAATATATATATATATATGAGCCGATTATAACACGAACAATCAACACAAAAAATCATGTTTACAGTAATTCTAGATCAACATACAAAATTGTAAACACACATCAAAACATCATCAAACAGGTAACCGAAGAATCCAAACACTAACCGATTAAAAGAGTGTGAAGGGAATGATCCGATCAACAACGATTTTCGATCCGAAAAGGGATGTTCGCCGTCGGCTTCAAGAGAGGGAAAGAGAGCACTAGGGTTTGTAAACTTGTGTGTGTGAAGTGTATTGGTAACAATGTGTGATGGTTACAAACACTCTAATTGTTAATTGATCAAAGGGGGATGGGCCGAACCCAACCTGGGTTGCCCATTCGGTTTCGGTTATAAGAGTGTAGCCCAATTGGGCTTGTGCGGTCGGGTGTGAGTGGTGTATTTCGGCCGATTGCATACATACATACATACAAACGCAAATCAAACATAACATTCATTTAATCAACAAGGTTCACATAAGCACGTAACGTTACACAAAGTAGGTTTGAATTACTAGTTGTCACATTATCCCCAACTTAAAAGAAATTTCGTCCCGAAATTTGGTACGTACTCACTGAGGAAGCTAGGTAAGTTGTATCGATTACTGCTTTTCCTGGGGTGTCACATCCTCCCCCCGTTGATCTAGAATTTCGTCCCAAAATTCCGTGGTAGCTTCAGCCTCAGTAGTGGTTGTACTGTTCGTGAATAACTGGGGGTACTTTTCTTTTATCTGATCTTCGCGTTCCCAGGTGAACTCTGGGCCACGGCGGGAGTTCCAACGAACTCGAACAAGAGGGATTCTCTTGTTTTTGAGAACCTTAACATCCCGGTCCGTGATTTCAACTAGTTCCTCGACGAAGTGCAACTGCTCGTCGATAGTGAGTTCCTTCAGAGGAACTATGAGGGTCTCATCTGACAGACACTTCTTCAGATTCGACACGTGAAAAACGTTGTGAACTGCCCCGAGTTTAGCTGGTAGGTTCAGTCGGTAGGCTACTTTGCCTATTCTTTCTGCAATTTCGAACGGTCCGACATATCGCGGATTGAGCTTGCCCCGTTTGCCAAAACGAACCACACCCTTCCAGGGTGAGACTTTGAGTAAAACCCGGTCCCCGACCTGAAATTCCAATGGCTTCCTACGCTTATCCGCGTAGCTTTTCTGACGGTCGCGAGTTGCCGCCATGCGTTGTCGTATTTGTGCAATCTTGTCCGTGGTGTCCACTATAAGTTCTGGACCCGTGATCTGACTATCCCCCACCTCTGCCCAACAGAGAGGTGACCGGCATTTACGCCCGTACAATGCCTCAAATGGAGCGGCTTGTATGCTGGTGTGATAACTGTTATTGTATGAGAACTCCACGAAAGGGAGATGCTTTTCCCAGCTGTTGCCGAAATCAATAACACATGCCCGAAGCATGTCTTCTAGAGTTTGAATCGTGCGCTCAGACTACCCATCCGTCTGAGGGTGATAAGTCGTGCTCATATCTAACCGAGAGCCAAAAGCCTTGTGCATTGCTTGCCATAGTTCTGAGGTGAATCGTGCATCGGGATCCGAGATGATAGATGTGGGCACCCCGTGCCTTGAGACTACTTCCTTCAAGTATATGTCTGCTAGTGTGGAAAACTTGCCCGTTTCTTTGATCGCCAGGAAATGAGCAGACTTGGTGAGTCGATCCACGATCACCCAAATTGTATCGTTCCCACGCTGGGATCTAGGTAGGCTTGTAACAAAATCCATGGAAATTTCCTCCCATTTCCACTGTGGTATCTTTGGTTGCTGAAGTAAGCCCGCTGGTTTCTGATACTCTGCCTTGACTCTTGCACAAGTCAAGCACTTGCTGACATATGTGGCGATGTGGGCCTTCATGCTAGGCCACCAATAAGTTGTTCTGAGATCGTGGTACATTTTATCCGACCCTGGATGTACCGAGTAGCGCGATTTGTGAGCTTCATCCATCACGAGTTCTCGTAAACCACCATATAGTGGGACCCAAATACGCCCCGTTACGTAATAGGCACCGTCTTCCTTCTGTTCTAGTCGTTGCCTTGAGCCGCGTAGGGCTTCAGCCCTGACGTTTTCTGGTTTCAATGCTTCTACCTGAGCATCTCGTATCTGTGCAGGAAGACTAGACTGAATAGTGAGCTGTAAGGCTCGTACGCGCTTAGGTGTAGTGTCCTTCCGACTGAGTGCGTCAGCCACAACATTGGCTTTGCCTGGATGGTACTTAATAGCGCATTCGTAATCGTTCAGTAGTTCAACCCATCGACGTTGACGCATGTTCAATTGCTTCTGCTTGAAGATATGCTCGAGACTCCTGTGATCGGTGTAGATAGTGCACTTGGTACCGTACAAGTAGTGTCGCCATATCTTGAGCGCGAAAACAACAGCTCCCAGCTCTAAATCGTGTGTCGTGTAGTTCCGTTCGTGAACCTTGAGTTGGCGCGAAGCATAAGCAATAACTTTATCCCGTTGCATCAATACACAACCAAGCCCCTGTATCGATGCGTCACAATAAACCACGAAATCGTCTGTGCCTTCTGGCAATGAGAGGATAGGTGCACTGCAAAGTCTATCCTTTAAGTGCTGAAAAGCGGTTTCCTAAGTATTACCCCAACGGTAGGTGACACCCTTCTGTGTCAGTAGCGTAAGCGGCTGTGCGATCTTTGAAAAGTCCTTGATAAACCGTCTGTAGTATCCCCCCAAACCCAAGAATTGGCGTATTTCCGTTGGTGTACGCGGTGCAGGCCAGTTCCTAATCGAATCTACCTTGGATGGATCGACATGGATCCCATCCTTGTTTACCACATGGCCTAGAAAATGGACTTCACGAAGCCAGAAGTCGCATTTTGTAAACTTGGCGTACAGTTGTTCCTTTCGAAGAAGTTCCAAGATAAGCCGTAAGTGATGCTCGTGTTCCTCCTGACTCTTGGAGTAGATCAGAATGTCGTCGATAAAAACTATCACAAATTTGTCTAGATAGGGCTTGCACACCCTGTTCATAAGGTCCATAAAAACTGCCGGTGCGTTTGTTAGCCCGAAAGGCATGACTAGGAACTCGTAGTGGCCGTAGCGAGTTCTGAATGCTGTTTTGGAGACGTCCTCATCCCGGACTCTCAGCTGATGGTAACCTGACCTCAAGTCTATCTTGGAGTAGTAGCTCGACCCTTGCAACTGGTCGAATAAGTCATCAATACGTGGAAGAGGGTAGCGGTTCTTCACTGTCACCTTGTTCAGTTCTCGGTAATCAATGCACATCCTGAAGGTATCGTCCTTCTTTTTCACAAATAATACTGGAGCTCCCCAAGGCGAAGAGCTAAACACCTGTGTCACCGCGACCATCAAACAAATACCAAGCCAATGAAATATTGTATTTCATACTTGGGATCTTGTATAAATATGTGTATCTTTTGCACATATCAATTCTTGTTCAATTTCAAATTCTACAACACTTTCTGGGGAATTATACGCAAACTAGTGCGTAAACATACTCAGTTTAATGCGAAAAATACTCCGGAACATCAACATATACTTAACATACCTTAAATAACCTTTACATAACTTAGAAATAAGTTTTGAAGGCTTTGGTATGGCAAAAACAAGTTAATTCGCTTACAGGGACTAAACTTGACAAACTGCGAAAGTATGCCAATTTGAACTGTAACGAACATTCCGGAACATGTCCATAAGTTAAACATACCATAAATATCCTTTACATATCTTAGAAATAGGCTTTGAGGGGTTTGGTATGCTATAATAAACTTTTGGGTCATTCAGGGACTAAAAGTGTCAAAAAGTGCACAAGATTGCACTTTCGCGCATAACTTACGTTTTGAATACATCCGGACATCCAAAAATTTATGTAAGCATCCTTATATTATGCCTTAGTGTTTAGCATGAGAAAAATCCATTCGTCGCGTCATTTGGATCGTCTTTCGCGCTTATGCGCATTCCGTCGTAATTAAGCGAACATCGCGATCGTACGACCAAACGAACCGACATCCGGAATATTTTTGAGCATATTTCAAGTCCCCTACACTCTAAATTCATCTTAGAGCCTTGAAATGAGGTTAACGGGGTTTAAACGTGCCAAAAATGGGCCAAATTGCATGTTTCTGAAGTGTAGGGACTAAAACTGAAAATTCTGAACTGTGACCCTCAGGCGAGGCGCGTAAGGATTGCCCAAATCGTTACGCAGGGCGCGTCAGACTTGCAGACCAGATTCAATGTTTGAATCCACTTGCAGTTGGCCTTTCGTTCGTTCAAGGGGCAATGCCCTTTCACCCAATCAAGAGCCAAGGGCCATTTTCAGTAACCACAACATTTTGACAAGTGGACGCTTAGGATCGTGGCACGAAAATCAAGAAACGATCCTAACGGCTCTACTTTTCCTATAAATACCCCCCCCTTTGGTGTAAAACCCACACAAATCGGATCAAAATGCTCTAAGTTGATGCCATTGCTTCATACCTGAGCTCTTTGATCTAGATTAGCATTCGGGGACCCTCCGTAAGTATTCTTTCGTTCTTTTATTCGCTTTTCGAGTCCGAAAGTCAACGTTTTGTTGACTTTCTACATTGACCAGCTTATTGTCAGTAAGAAGTTCGTGGAACTTCATAACGTGAGCGTGATCACGATGGTTATAGTCCGTAGTGACTATACCTACTGATTACCACGTTATCTAGGCTCAGTGACGAGTCGTAGTTTCGGCCAAAATGCGCATTCTTGCGTATTTTGTAACCAAACTACTCGTGAGTATCAAAGCCATTTGTTTTGATGCTAAACCTGTTTTCTAAACTTAGTTAAGCATGTTCTAACATGCTTAGCTCGTCACTTTTAGTTTAGTGCTTATATAGGGTCGTAAGGTAAGCGATCTAAACCATCGCTTATACTTTCGAACCCGACCCATTTGGTCGATCATTAGGATCCGACCAAACACATTAGGTGACCATAGCTATAACCTTCTGAGGTTATACCTTGTGGTCGCGATGTTAGGCGTTCCGAACGCGTTCTACGCGAACGACGAGTTAGGGTAGCATAAGCTACCTAAACGGGTCGTAATGGGTCACAAGCACTTAGGTTTGGTTTCATTTTAGTATGTAGGCTTTGTTAAACCATATTACACGAGTCTCCATACTCGTTTGGTTTACGAACCCGCATACTATCCGATCCTTCCGATTTTGGTCCGGTATATTAATGTAGCTACCTATTAGGTGTCGTTTGATATTCCGTGATCTCTAGCATTATCTGGTTATTATACAAGAACTCCGAAGCAATCTCAGGTGAGTTCATTGAACCCCTCTTTTACCGTTTTCCAAACTGTTTTGGGGTGAAACACATGTGCCTATCTGTTACTTTCATGCTTTCCGGTTTTCACATCATATACTTGCTATGTTCGATAGTACATATATAGTACATGATTTCATTCCGTCTATGCTATGTATGTCCATTGTGTGCATACTTAGTACATCACTTTACAATACATTACATGCTATGTATGCCCATTGTGTGCGTACTTAGTACATTGCTTTACATTACATACTATGTATATCCATTGTGTGTATACGTAGTACATTGTTTCACATTGCATTTTTGTTGCATATGATCATCCAGCATATGAACACATTATACTACATTTTGAACCGTTGTACTCTACAATACATTTCATGCTACGTACGTCCATTGTGTGCATACGTAGTACATTGTTTCACATTGCATTTCTGTTGCATATGCTCATCCAGCATATGAACACATTATACTACATTTTGAACCGTTGTAACCATTTGACTATGTGAACCGTCTTAACCTTTTGATTATATGAACCGTTTGTAACCATTGAACCGTGTAAACCAGTTGTATCCGTTGACATGATTTACATATAACAATAGACATTTGACTATACATAAACATTTCCACGATTGTTAAACACTTCACCTCGATGGTTTGGTTTGAGTAAGTGATTAAGTAACGAGGCTTGTGTAATATGATACAAGCATGGTGGATACGCCGCTGGTACTTCCTATATATAAGTGTTTGTATGGTATTAAAATATCGTAGCGTTATTTGAATCATTTCAATTTGAGACATATGACATTTTATACAAATAACACACTTTTCACGAGACATTGTTTTACAAACGACTCATCTTATACAAACTCATTTTACATGGTTATCCGTTTAACCATACAGTGTTCTCTTATTTATACATACCATTTGATCTTACCGCTTTTCAAATAATTTACAAGACAAAGCAAAATACGAGGTTCATGACTAAACATTTTCTCAAACATAAGTTGTGAATTCCGTTTTCACAAAACCAATGTATCTCACAGGCATTTTTATGCTGACGTACCTATTTTCACATGTGTTTTTAGGAGATGATGCATAGGACTTGTCAAGACATACTTAGGCGGACCTGTGCCTTAGTGCCTTAAAACGAGACAAGAACTAGTTAATTTATGTTATGTACTCTTTGGTTCTTGTTTAAACAATGTAAACATTCATGTTTGATTAATAAAATGAAACTTCAATTGCCATGGATTTGAAACAATTGATTCTGTTACAACACTCCCCGATGTTTCCGCCACGATTTGTATGTTCTTCGTGGTCGGGGTGTGACAGAAAAGTTGGTATCAGAGCCAATGGTTATAGGGAATTAGGTTATTAGTAATGCTTTGACCTATTCTATAATCTTCCTAGGACCCTAACGCGAGTTTACTTGCGTTTAGTCATAAAACAATACCGTCACCTATCCTTAGGCGACGACCACATCAAGAACATAAATTTCAAAACCGCTTTGAATACTAATCATCTATTCTAGGATGATTGATTACTAGGTTTTGAACCCTCTGTTATAAGGTTTTGAACCCTCTGTTATAAGGTTTTGAACCCCTTTGAATTTTCAAAACTCTCGTCAAAGTTTTGGATCCTAAATAGTGTGAACACGTGCAAACTGGAAGAGTGAATGCCTGTACCCCGGGTTTTCTGTCTAAGGTTAGAGTGTTCGTACAAATCCACATAATCGGACCAGTCACTCTTACCTGGGAACTCTTGGGGTGAGTATCCACTTATAGGCGAGCATGTCTTCGTGATACACTATGAGGATCTATTTGCTTTGATTCAGCCTTGGTGTTGTTTGTTTGCTTCGTGGATTCAAACAAATGACCATCAACCATGATTATGGCCGGTAATTGTAACATCCTATTCTTACCCAATGCCATTTCATTTGTTTTCTTTCTTGTTTCTCTACTAGAATGCCTCCTCGACGCGAAAACCAGATAGCGACTGCCGAACTAGCAGAGATCCTTGCGCAGAAAATGGCTGCTCAATTCCCAAACCTCTTTGCTCAATGGAACCAAGCCAACAACAACAATAATGCCCCCTGCAACTTCAAGACGTTCAACTCGGCTAAGCCATCAAAGTTTTCAGGATCTCAAGGAGCGACTGCCCTTCTGCAATGGTTCGAGAGTTTAGAGAACACCTTCAGACATGTTCAATGTCCAAACGAGCGAAAGGTAGAATTCGCATCTAGCGTCTTTGAGAAACGAGCTTTGACATGGTGGAATGGTGTGATGAGAGATAGGGGTGCCGATGTGGCACTGGCTCAAACATGGCAAGAGCTTCGAGCTCTGATGATGAAGGAATTCTGTCCTCGTCACGAGATCAGGGCCTTGGAAACGGAGTTCGACAATCTTAAGCAAGTTAGCGGTGAGCATCGAGCCTACATGGACCGTTATGAGGAGTTAAGTTTGTTATGCCCGGATATGGTTACACCTTTGGATAAGGCAATCGAAAAGTACATTGATGGCCTCCCTGACTCAATACAAGACATTGTGACTGGTAGCAACCCTACTACAGTTAGACAGGCCATTGAGCTATCTGCAACCTTGACTGAATCAAAGATCAGGAAAGGTAAACTTTTCCGAAAGGGTGACAAGAAACCGGTCGGGGAATCGAACCCAATCGAGGAATCAAAGACCATGGATGAACAGACTGAATCTCCTAAGAAGTCAAAGAAGCGAAAGGCTTCTCAGAACTTCGCCGTGGTCGCTCACAATGGTCAAGCCGTCCCCAACCAACCAGCTCAACCCCCTGCTAGAAAACCATACGATGGAACTGAACCCTTGTGCAACCAATGTAGCCTCCATCATCACGCCAATGTGCAGTGCCGCAAATGCCAAACTTGTGGACTTATAGGCCACACAACAAGGGTCTGCCCAGCTGCAGCTGCACCAAACCAAGCTGGCAACAATCCTGCTCAAGGTCGTTTTCTACCAGGCTCTTGTTTCAACTGTGGCGAGATGGGTCATTTCCGAAGAATTTGCCCAAGGCTTGCTAATGCAAATCCAGCACAGGGATAAGCATCTGACTGACTAGAAGACAACATCGTTTAGAAATAATCATGTCTTATGTATTATTTTCTTTTGTTGTCAAAATCCAAGAAACAATTGTTATCGTTGTTTATAAATAAATCTTTTATTTGCATTGCAATGTATTTCTGTGGTTGCATGTATAAACGACATATCCCTTACAACACCGACAATCAAGGAACCGTATTCCTTAAAGAACAAACTACCCCCCAAAATTCTCCCATTCTATAATCGCTTGCGTCTTCCACAAGATTCCTAAGTACCCGTTTATTCTAAGGAAACGAAGTACAAAGCGCAAGTTACAACATGAGACGAATACCCAAGGTACCACTATAAATCCTTAATAGGGTACCTAAGGATTTCCCGTAAGTCCTAAATTGTTGTATACCTTAATTCGAATGTGGTGATTCCTTGTAATCAAAAATCGAATTTTGGGAGATCTTCTTATCTTCTCAGATAGATTCCAGTGAACATTGAGGCCCGTCGACAGGTTTCCATATCCGTATTCAATCGATAAACAAGTTAATAACAAATTATAATCAAGTTAAACAATTATGTGACTTTGTGCTTATGTGTTCCCTTATGTGTTGTTGTGTGATCCAAATTATGTTATCCAAATCCTCGTAGAATCCTACATCCTTGTACAAGAGATTCATCGTAGGATACCCAAAAGTATTACTTAAAATCCTTAATGGACTTCTACGTTACAGTTAAGTCCCTTGGATTATAAAGTACTACTTCATAATTAGACCCCTTGTGTGGTCTAGTTAAACAGACTGATCCAAAAAAAAAATCTGGTTAGGGATATCATGTGATGATATAGCTGAAGGGACTCCTTGGTGGCCTAACTAAGAAGATCCCCTGTCGATCTAATTAAAAGGACCCGATGGAAGTCTAGTCACCCTCATCACAAGTTTGATATCCTTCCCCAAAACATTACAAAACAAACTGTGCGGACTGTGCAAGGGATTACGTAATTATCGATGCATACATAATTATGGAATTTAGTGCACAGAAATCACAGCAGGTTCTGTCATGTGTTTAGAGTTAACCCTATTCATTTACAACTCTGATGAAGCAACCGTTGAAAATGACTCCGTTAGTTCATTTTCGTTTCTGACGATTTATCCGTTGGGGAAATGAATATCCGTTGTGTAATCCTTCATTTCCAACTCTGATGAAGCAACCGTTGAAAATGACCCCGTTAGTTCATTTTCGTTTCTGACGATTTATCCGTTGGGGAAATGAATATCCGTTGTGTAATCCTTCATTTCCAACTCTGATGAAGCAACCGTTGAAAATGACCCCGTTAGTTCATTTTCGTTTCTGACGATTTATCCGTTGGGGAAATGAATATCCGTTGTGTAATCCTTCATTTCCAACTCTGATGAAGCAACCGTTGAAAATGACTCCGTTAGTTCATTTTCGTTTCTGACTATTTATCCGTTGGGGAAATGAATATCCGTTGTGTAATCCTTCGTTTCCAACTCTGATGAAGCAACCGTTGAAAATGACTCCGTTAGTTCATTTTTGTTTCTGACGATTTATCCGTTGAGGAAATCAATATCCGTTGTGTAATCCTTCATTTCCATTTCTGATGAAGCAACCATTGAAAATGACTCCGTCTGTTCATTTTTCGTTTCTGAAGATTTGTCCGTTGAGGAAATGAACATCCGTTTGCTTATTCCGTCATTTCCATTTCTGAAGAATACTCGTTGAGGAAAATGACTCCGTCTGTTCATATTCGTTTCTGAGGAATGACCGTTAAGGAAATGACAGGATTTTGCCTTGCATATCGCTGATGGTTATTTGGCAGAGTCACAAATAGACTCCTACGAATAAATTTCGGGACGAAATTTCCTAAAGTAGGGGAGACTGTGACACCTGTGTCACCGCGACCATCAAACAAATACCAAGCCAATGAAATATTGTATTTCATACTTGGGATCTTGTATAAATATGTGTATCTTTTGCACATATCAATTCTTGTTCAATTTCAAATTCTACAACACTTTCTGGGGAATTATACGCAAACTAGTGCGTAAACATACTCAGTTTAATGCGACAAATACTCCGAAACATCAACATATACTTAACAGACCTTAAATAACCTTTACATAACTTAGAAATAAGTTTTGAAGGCTTTGGTATGGCAAAAACAAGTTAATTCGCTTACAGGGACTAAACTTGACAAACTGCGAAAGTATGCCAATTTGAACTGTAACGAACATTCCGGAACATGTCCATAAGTTAAACATACCATAAATATCCTTTACATAGCTTAGAAATAGGATTTGAGGGGTTTGGTATGCTAAAATAAACTTTTGGGTCATTCAGGGACTAAAAGTGTCAAAAAGTGCACAAGTTTGCACTTTCGCGCATAACTTACGTTTTGAATACATCCGGACATCCAAAAATTTATGTAAGCATCCTTATATTATGCCTTAGTGTTTGGCATGAGAAAAATCCATTCGTCGCGGCATTTGGATCGTTTTTCGCGCTTATGCGCATTCCGTCGTAATTAAGCGAACATCGCGATCGTACGACCAAACGAACCGACATCCGGAATATTTTTGAGCATATTTCAAGTACCCTACACTCTAACTTCATCTTAGAGCCTTGAAATGAGGTTAACGGGGTTTAAACGTGCCAAAAATGGGCCAAATTGCATGTTTCTGAAGTGCAGGGACTAAAACTGAAAATTCTGAACTGTGACCCTCAGGCGGGGCGCGTAAGGATTGCCCAAATCCTTACGCGGGGCGCGTCAGACTTGCAGACCAGATTCAATGTTTGAATCCACTTGCAGTTGGCCTTTCGTTCGTTCAAGGGGCAATGCCCTTTCACCCAATCAAGAGCCAAGGGCCATTTTCAGTAACCACAACATTTTGACAAGTGGACGCTTAGGATCGTGGCACGAAAATCAAGAAACGATCCTAACGGCTCTACTTTTCCTATAAATACCCCCCCCTTGGTGTAAAACCCACACAAATCTGATCAAAATGCTCTAAGTTGATGCCATTGCTTCATACCTGAGCTCTTTGATCTAGATTAGCATTCGGGGACCCTCCGTAAGTATTCTTTCGTTCTTTTATTCGCTTTTCAAGTCCGAAAGTCAACGTTTTGTTGACTTTCTGCATTGACCAGCCTATGGTCAATAAGAAGTTCGTGGAACTTCATAACGTGAGCGTGATCACGATGGTTATAGTCCGTAGTGACTATACCTACTGATTACCATGTTATCTAGGCTCAGTGACGAGTCGTAGTTTCGGCCAAAATGCGCATTCTTGCGTATTTTGTAACCAAACTACTCGTGAGCATCAAAGCCGTTTGTTTTGATGCCAAACCTGTTTTCTAAACTTAGTTAAGCATGTTCTAACATGCTTAGCTCGTCACTTTTAGTTTAGTGCTTGTATAGGGTCGTAAGGTAAGCGATCTAAACCACCGCTTATACTTTCGAACCCGACCCATTTGGTCGATCATTAGGATCCGACCAAACACATTAGGTGACCATAGCTATAACCTTCCGAGGTTATACCTTGTGGTCGCGATGTTAGGCGTTCCGAACGCGTTCTACGCGAACAACGAGTTAGGGTAGCATAAGCTACCTAAACGGGTCGTAATGGGTCGCAAGCACTTAGGTTTGGTTTCATTTTAGTATGTAGGCTTTGTTAAACCATATTACACGAGTCTCCATACTCGTTTGGTTTACGAACCCGCATACTATCCGATCCTTCCGATTTTGGTCCGGTATATTAATGTAGCTACCTATTAGGTGTCGTTTGATATTCCGTGATCTCTAGCATTATCTGGTTATTATACAAGAACTCCGAAGCAATCTCAGGTGAGTACATTGAACCGCTCTTTTACCGTTTTCCAAACTGTTTTGGGGTGAAACACATGTGCCTATCTGTTACTTTCATGCTTTCCGGTTTTCACATCATATACTTGCTATGTTCGATAGTACATATATAGTACATTATTTCATTCCGTCTATGCTATGTATGTCCATTGTGTGCATACTTAGTACATCACTTTACAATACATTACATGCTATGTATGCCCATTGTGTGCGTACTTAGTACATTGCTTTACATTACATACTATGTATGTCCATTGTGTGCATACGTAGTACATTGTTTCACATTGCATTTTTGTTGCATATGCTCATCCAGCATATGAACACATTATACTACATTTTGAACCGTTGTACTCTACAATACATTTCATGCTACGTACGTCCATTGTGTGCATACGTAGTACATTGTTTCACATTGCATTTCTGTTGCATATGCTCATCCAGCATATGAACACATTATACTACATTTTGAACCGTTGTAACCATTTGACTATGTGAACCGTCTTAACCTTTTGATTATATGAACCGTTTGTAACCATTGAACCATGTAAACCAGTTGTATCTGTTGACATGATTTACATATGACAATAGACATTTGACTATACATAAACATTTCCACGATTGTTAAACACTTCATCTCGATGGTTTGGTTTGAGTAAGTGATTAAGTAACGAGGCGTGTGTAATATGATACAAGCATGGTGGATACACCGCTGGTACTTCCTATATATAAGTGTTTGTATGGTATTAACATATCGTAGCGTTATTTGAATCATTTCAATTTGAGACATATGACATTTTATACAAATAACACACTTTTCACGAGACATTGTTTTACAAACGACTCATCTTATACAAACTCATTTTACATGGTTATCCGTTTAACCATACAGTGTTCTCTTATTTATACATACCATTTGATCTTACCGCTTTTCAAATAAGTTACAAGACAAAGCAAAATACGAGGTTCATGACTAAACATTTTCTCAAACATAAGTCGTGAATTCCGTTTTCACAAAACCAATGTATCTCACAGGCATTTTTATGCTGACGTACCTATTTTCACATGTGTTTTCAGGAGATGATGCATAGGACTTGTCAAGACATACTTAGGCGGACCTGTGCCTTAGTGCCTTAAAACGAGACAAGAACTAGTTAATTTATGTTATGTACTCTTTGGTTCTTGTTTAAACAATGTAAACATTCATGTTTGATTAATAAAACGAAACTTCAATTGCCATGGATTTGAAACAATTGATTCTGTTACAACACTCCTCGATGTTTCCCCACGATTTGTATGTTCTTCGTGGTCGGGGTGTGACAGCTAGGTCGGATAAATCCCTTATCCAAGAGTTCCTGTAGCTGTGTAGAGAGTTCTTCCAATTCTGATGGAGCTAATCGATACGGTGCACGAGCTATAGGTGCTGCTCCAGGAGCTAGCTCGATTTGAAACTCGACCTGACGATGAGGCGGTAGACCAGCTAATTCCTCTGGAAACACTTGAGGAAAGTCGCGAACTATTGGAATGTCCTCCAATTTCTTTTCCTTTGCTGATGCATCAGTGACAAGTGCCAGAATGGCAGTGTGCCCCTTACGTAAACAACTTCGAGAGGTTCCTGACCGGAACGAGGGATACGAACAATCTTCTCTTTGCACAAGATCTCTGCGTGATGTTGAGATAGCCAGTCCATACCAATGACGATGTCGAAACTACCCAAAACTATGGGAATCAGGTCGATCGAGAAAGTCTGACCCGCGAGGATAAGATTTCAACCCTGAACTATGTGCGCGACCTCTAGCCTCTTACCATTAGCTAATTCTACGACATGCTTAGTGTTCAGAAGTGTGGGTGCACGTTTTAACATTTGGCTAACTTTCAAAGACATATAACTTGTATCCGCACCCGAATCAAACAAAACAGTAACATAAAAGTCGTCGAGAAGAAACTTACCCATAACTACGTTGGGATCATTCCTGGCATCACCCTGCCCCAGCACAAAAGCACGTCCCCTAGCTTCGTTGTCGTTGTTGTTCCCACCATTGTTGTTTCCGTTGCCTTGGTTATTATTGTTGTTGTTGCGGTTCTGGTTCTGGTTCAATTGATGGCAATCACGTTTGAAATGACCTTCAGCCCCACACTGGAAACATCCCCGGTTTCCTCGCTGTGGCTGCTGCTGCTGCTGGTTCTGTGGAGCTGGTGGTGGGAGTTGCTGATTCTGGTTCGCAGGTCGCGAACTCCTGCAGTCTTTAGCTTCATGCCCTAACTTGAGACATCTCTGACAACGTTCCTTGCGACACCGTCCACAGTGGTGTCTGTTGCCCTTATTACATAGTGGGTGAAATCCCCGATATCCACCCTGCCCCTGACTGCCTGATGATTGCTGGCTTGGATTCTGGTAGTCATTTGTCATGCGCTGCTGTGCTTGAGACTGAACTGAGACTGAACCTTTACTGGAATCCCCATCCCAATTTCTTTTGTTATCGCTAGGTGTAGCAGAAGTAGCAGCTGGAGTGGTAGCACTGATGCGTTTAGGCAGCTTGTTCTGTTCCACCGCCTGATCCGTGAGGCGATGAGCAAGACGCTGGATGTCTTGGATATTGTCGAGGTTAGCCGATGTCACATGGCTCTGAATCTCTGATGCTAGACCCTTGAGATACAACTCGATTCGCTTGATTGGAGGGTCCACCATGGTTGGACACAAGATGGCCAATTCGTTCGACCGTTTCGTGTAAGCTTCGATTTCTGACCCCGTCATTTTCAGATGATACAGTTCCACCTCCAACTTGTGGATGTCATCACGTGTGCAGTATTCCCTTTTGATCAGTTCTTTGAATTCGTTCCAAGGAGTGGCGTTAGCAGCTGCCAGCCCTAGAATCTGAACTTGCGCATTCCACCAGGTTAGTGCAATTCCTTCCAACGTGCCAGTGGCGTACTTGACCCTGCGAGCCTCAGGGCATTCACACATCTCGAACACTGACTCGAGCTTCTCAAACCAATGGAGTAGTCCCACTGCTCCTTCCGTGCCACTGAACGTACTTGGACGACAGTCCATGAAGTTCTTGAATGTGCAGACAGGTTGCTGTGCGTGTTGACCTATTGTACATAGGATAGGACAGTATTAAATACAAGGGTTGATTTAGGAATGTAGGATTCAAAGATCCTAGTGTGTATCCCATCCGCAGGGTATTCTACCTGCTTGTGCAGCTGCAAGTGTCGCAGCTACTTGTTCATTGATGAGAGCCGTCAACTAGGCTTGAGTCATGTTAACGCATCCAGACATGATCTTCATAGTAAAGGTAACATAGTGAGAGAGGTTCGCGAAAAGTGCGATGACAGAAGAGTGTAAGCACATAGGCATTCTCATGTAATAGGGTCATGTGTATCTAAGCATACTACGAGCAAAGTTCTATATAATCTAGCAATAGGCAATATAAACATAAACCATATTACCTAGGATGTTGAGTCTTGCACGTGGAGCGAAGCGTCGTTGTGGATCGTTGAGAGCACTGTTCTGGTTATAGTCTGGTTTTAATAAAAACGTTTTCCGCTTACTAAAACCGAGTTCTCTATAACCAATGGCTCTGATACCAATCTGTCACACCCCCAAAATCCACCCGCGGAGTACCACCGCTTGGAGGCGTGACGTGACCAGGATCAAGCCACCAATCATATTGAACATAGTATTTAATAATAGAAGAAATCAATTCAACCCATCACAATATAACTGGTGTTTAACAAAACATAATTTGAGTAGCGAAAGCATAAGTATGTAACCCAAAGTAAATCATAAGTTCAAATGTTTAAACGTTAAACATGGCATCCACGATCCATGTCCCACAACGACCTGCTCCTCCGTGTGCAAGCTCCATAAGTACCTAAGGTCCTGCAAGACATGCAGCAGAGAGTCAACAACTAGTTGAGCGAGTTCACAGTTGATAGTTCAGTAATCGTAATAGTATGAGTAGCTTTATGTTCGTTCATTAAATCATGTATCGTATTAGTTTGCATCGCGGCCCTCTAGGCATGTATGCGAAGATTAGGGGAAGTTTTCCCAAGTATTCTAGACTAGGTATATTTGTATCGCGGCCACCCGGCATGTGTGCGAAGTTTAGTGTATAGTTCACGGCTTTCCAAGGCATGTGTGCGAAGATTAGTCATATTATCGCAGCCAACCCCGGCGTGTGTGCGAAGATCAGTTCTATTAGTATCACTAGTCTAGTCGTATCTTATCAATAACTCTTCCTCACCCGAGGACCATATAACTAAGTTCCATAAGCTAGGAAAGTACAAGTAAATAATCCAAACCCATTCCCACCCTGGGAACCCATGCCCTGGCTGTGTGAACTCACCTTGGTTTTGCTCGGCAGATACACAGAAAAGTTCAATCAAGCTATAGGGTGGTCAACCATGTCCTACCATGGTTACCATACAAGTCAGGTTCATATTCAAGTAGTGCACGTATATTCTACACGTATTGTACACAAGTAGTGACCATAGCATACACGTATAATCATGGCAGATCAATAACAGTCACGTAAATAAGGTCCAAGTATGCGGCCCGAATGGTTGGGCTCATAACAGTGTGCAAAGTCCAAATGGTGTGCAAGTGTTCATGGTCTCGAGTCGAGACTAGAGATCTCGAGTCGGGACTAGGTGGTCTCGAGTATAGGTCTTGGTGTTCTCGAGTCGAAATCAGGAAGGTCTCGACTTGTGCAAATGTTACTCGAGACTAGGTGGTCTCGAGTCGCAACAGGACTCGCAATGATGGTCTCGAGTTGTGCTGTTTGTGTGCGGGTGTTGCGGTCTCGAGTCGAGACAGTGGGTTCTCGACTCGCAACCCGTGTCGTAACAGATTTCCTTGTTTGATGCTCATTATCTCCGTAACATTAGCAAACAGATTTGGCAGTTTCATAATCAGATCAAATCACCATTATTCAATCATTCAAACACGTTCATATCCATTCCAGAACAATGAATCAGTATCATATGAACATACAACCTAATCGTTCGAATATTGAACTCAAAGACTAGCATGTAACCCTAATCGATTCACCATATCAACCATGCATTCGGTTCTAGATCCTTATCATACAATTCCGATTTATATAAACATAATCTAATATATATATATGAGCCGATTATAACACGAACAATCAACACAAACAAATCATGTTTACAGTAATTCTAGATCAACATACAAAATTGTAAACACACATCAAAACATCATCAAACAGGTAACCGAAGAATCCAAACACTAACCGATTAAAAGAGTGTGAAGGGAATGATCCGATCAACAACGATTTTCGATCCGAAAGGGGATGTTCGTCGTCGGCTTCAAGAGAGGGAAAGAGAGCACTAGGTTTTGTAAACTTGTGTGTGTGAAGTGTATTGGTAACAATGTGTGATGGTTACAAACACTCTAATTGTTAATTGATCAAAGGGGGATGGGCCGAACCCAACCTGGGTTGCCCATTCGGTTTCGGTTATAAGAGTGTAGCCCAATTGGGCTTGTGCGGTCGGGTGTGAGTGGTGTATTTGGGCCGATTGCATACATACATACATACAAATGCAAATCAAACATAACATTCGTTTAATCAACAAGGTTCATAACATTCATTTAATCAACAAGGTTCACATAAGCACGTAACGTTACACAAAGTAGGTTCGAATTACGAGTTGTCACACTCGAGACCTTCTTGAGTCGAGAACTCAGATAATTATGAAATCCCACTCGAGACCTTTGAGTCAAGAACTCAGAGAAGATGACTCGAGACCATAGAATCAATTACTCGAACCAAATTGTTAATGACTCGAGACCTTTTTGATGATTGCGACTAGATATGCAGATGACTCGAAACCGTGAAGTCGAGACCGTGGAAATGATGAGTGCAGTTGTGAATTGGAATGTGATTGTGACTCGAGAACGGTGATGAAATGATGGGGAGACTCGAAACCTGCGAAATTATAGTTGGAAACAGTGGACTCGAAACCCCTTATATGGAAAGTAAAGAAATTTGAGTATTCCAAAAGATATTGTTTCGAAAATTGTCAAACTAATTTTCCCAAAAATTAGGAAAGTGAAACCGTTCAAGAACAAAAATATTCTTTTTGGGATGCCAAAATCATTCAATATCTTTTAACAGTTTCAAACAAAAATTGACACCCCAAAATATATTGATTTTTGACAAATATTCGATGAACACTACCAAGAACGCGAAGAACACGATGAACAAAAATTTCAAATCTTGAATATTTGATATCACACCGAGCCTAGAAATAGGTTCTAATAGCTCTGATACCACTTGTAAGTCCCGTAAACGGATCTTTCAATGATATCAAACAACCTATTGATTGTGCGGAATCCAATCAACGGGTGATTCAAGAATCAAAACGAAAATAACAAGAACACCGAAATAACTTTTGACTCACACACGTTTCGATTACTTTAACAAGCAAAAACGTCTGGTATGAGTACACCACTCCAAAATCGCCTCCCTCTCTAGCTTTCTAGAATATTGTAACAATGAGGTTCAAACCTAAAAACAAGTTAAAAACTTGTTTATATCTAACTCAATCCCACTTCCCTACATGGGCTCCCCTTGGGCCTGCTTGGCCCACGTGGCCTAAAGCTTGGCCCAAGTGACCTATAAAGGTCCAAAACCTAATATAAACTGACCCGGTAAGGCCCAGTTCGTAACCATAACCTGTTGTGTTAATTTGATGCGTCAGTCACACTTTAGGGCCTAACATGTTACTTCTATTTTTAGTGGTTAAAAGATATGTTATGATGCAAATCACTAGAACACTAAAAGACATACACTTGAATCTTGAACATAAAGCTTGAAATATGATGAAATATGGATGAAATGATGTTGTTTAGTGCATGAATGATATTTGCTTGTTGATTACTAGAGATGATGATGTTAATCATCACATGAAGCTTGCTAGATGGTGATTAAACACATAATCTAGCAAGTGGGAGGATGATTATATAACAACATATGATGATCATCTTCTTGAATAAACATGAACTTGATGAATAAAGGGATTTCTTAAAAAGTAATAAACCAAGTAAGTTAGTAGACTTATAGATTCAAGATGTATGAATGATTTTCCAATATAACCAAGTTCGAAATATGATTTCTAATGGATCATGGTTTTCACTTAAACCTACACTATTTTTGGTGATAAAATAAGTGTAGAAATACTTTTGAAACAAGAAGACCTAATAAATAAACATTTTTGTAGAATATGTTTACAAGTTGTAAACATATAAACTCCTAAGAATGAGATTTTTAAAGGGATAAACACACTTTAAAGGGTAACTAGACCCCCTAAACACTTTACTAAGACACTACAAGTTTTTAATAAAAGATCAAGTTCATGTTTTTATGTAAAGTGTATAGTTTTTAGACTTGGTAAGTATAATATTGTTTAGAGTTGATTGTTGATTATTGTGTGATGATTTTTGAAAAGAAAATGATATGCTAAATAGCATGGACACTGTTGGATCGTTTTGCGACCTTAACGAGTCGTTCAGAAGAGTTTTTGCTCAATACGAGAGGCGGAAACAAACGTATTGAGTTGATTCAGCTAGATATTCACTTTAAATGTCTTTGTTAGTGCATACATCTGTCGTCTTCGTCTTATGTCGAGTCTCGGGTTCGTTGCAGATCTGAACAAGCATGACATCACAAGTGACATCACATAGGTGACATCACATAGGTGACATCACAAGTGACATCATGAAATATGAAATTGGATAGTGACCGTTTGAAGATTGTAATCGTTTGAGAGGTTGTCGTTTGAAGATGTCCGTTTGAAGCTAGATGTACGTTTGAAGACCTTCAAACGGAAGGGTCCTCACTATAAATAGCTTTCATGTTTATGTCATTTGTAACGAAAGGGCCAAGTGATACCGAGGTGCTGCCGGTTTATCCTCTAATTGTAAACATTGTTATTTCAATATACAAGAGGTTTAATGTGTATTTCAAGCTGTTTTCACATCCGTTTCTTAGTTTCCGCCTCTGAAACGGACTAGAGCTCTTCCGACCGACTCATTCAGGTCGAAATCGATCCTACAAGTGGTATCAGAGCTCAGGAGGAAGATTTCTTGCCATATTCAGCTTGAAAATCTATCTTCTACACCTTCTTTTCAAAACAGAACAATTTTTCACGGTTAAAATCGGCTAAAACTTTCACAATGTGTGCGTAATTGTATTTTAACAAACCCTTGAAAATATCAGATCTAAATTCGACGTAAAAGTGATAAAAATGGCCTGAAAACTTACGTCCGTTTGAACAAAACTTGGCCTTTCCGTTTGAAAACATGCATTTCGTTTGAACTATCGTTTGAAACTGCCCTATCGTTTGAAAAAGTCTATTCCGTTTGAAATATTGTGGTCGTTTGAAATATTGTGGTCGTTTGAAAATTCATGTGTCCGCTTGAAAGTGCTTTGTAAAGTGTGAACCGCTTGAAAACACGTATCGTATGTTGTGAAAGTGCATCGAGTGGTGTGAATATATGTGTTATCATGATTGTCATTTGCTAAGCTGATTTATCTGTTATCTTCGGTTTATGTGATTGTGATATAGTGGGTTCATTTTACAAAGTTGTGCATGTGATTGTTGTCGACAAGAGTTAATCAGGTGCATGTGATTTGCATTGAGTTGTGAGTTGTGTATTTGACGGCCCAATCAGTTTGTGTTGAACAATTAAAAAGGTGTCGGATAATTAGACTTTGCATGTGAAGATTTTCGGCCCAAGAATCAAAGTATATGCTGCCCACTTAGAGGCCCAATCCATGTACATGTACTGAATAGGTTTGCACGTGATTAGTGGTCTATTCTTTGCTTTGTTTGACTATTGACATTTGCGGCCCAATCAGTTGAAGGGTTAATGGAGTAAAAGGTCCAATAGTTGAGTAGTGTCATCTGATTGTTTTTATGTGATAAGTGTTGGTTGGAAATGTTGCGGCCTAATTAGTTTGAGTTAAAGGATATTGATAAATGATAAAATCCATGTGAATGTATCAGCCCAATTTTTTTTTTGTAAAGCCCATGTAATAAAATCATTGATTTGGTCATTCCGAAGATTTGAAGCCCAATCACGAAAAGCATTCAAATGTGTTTGTCAATGTTTGTCAATTAAATATCTCGGTCCAAGGTTTGAGATTGTCCACACCAAATTCAATTCGCACCAGTTCAGGTTGTTTGAAGTTTGAGTTCCTTAGATCACACGAGTTGTTCAGGTTGCTTGAAAAAGTCATCAGTTCACTTGGAGTGGTTAAAATCATCTCCTGGTCATACGAATTCCAGATCGTTTGAATTTTGTCCAGTTCGTTTGAAGTATTCATCAGGTCATTTGAAAGTCAGTCAGTTTGCACGTAAACGGGTCAAATCATTCGTATTTGATCCGGGTCATAGCAGTCTGCACAGTGTGTCAACCTTCAGTCCGCACAGAATATTCACCAGTTCGAGTACCAGTTCGTTTCTATTAATTGATAAGTCTTTAAGCTGATTGTGTTTTGTTTGTATGATACAGGTATTTCACTAGGTGAACTAGTTCGTTTGAAAGAGTGTGAGGAAAATCCTTTGTTATCTAATCATGGCTGAAGAGTTCTACAATGCGTTCGTGACACCGGTTGCTCCAGTTACTGCTGCTGAAACTGTGTACAGTGAGAATGAGACAGGAACTCATCAGAAACCACCGAAGTTGATGTATATTGAGGATTTTCAGGGATGGAAAAACCGGTTTGAGAATTGGGTTCAGGCCTACAGATTTGATGCTTGGTGTTCACTGCTGAAAGACTATGAGAGACCAAAGAATGAGCGTGGGTTGGAAAAGGGTTTCAATGATTTTACAGAAGCTGACAAGTTGAAATATACTAGCGAAAAGATGATGATCAGCATTTTACTGCAAGCAGTTAAAGAAGACATCTTCGTCTTACTTCAACATAACAGAACAACTAGATCAATCTGGGAGGCATTAATTCAGAAATTAAGAGGGAGTGCTGACATGATCAAAAACAAAAAGGCGTTATTGAAGAAGTCGTTTGACATGTTTACTGCATTTGATCATGAAACCACGAAACAGACAATAGATAGATACTGTCATCTTGTTCTAGAAATGGGAAGATTGGATATTCAGAAAGATGATGATGAGTGGGTTGATAAGTTAGCAGAGGCTTTACCCCAACAGAAGTGGGGAACTTATCTGATGATTGTGAAACTCATGAGGAAGACTGAGAGTATGAACTTGGCTCAGTTTATCCAGAAGATTGAAGAACAGGAGCTGGATATTCAGAAGACTGCTATAATGACAAATCCAAATGCCAAGCAAGATGTCAGTCTGTACTATAGAGGAAACAAGTTTGAGGCCACTCCCAGTCAAAGTCCAAAGATTAGTACTGCATTCAGTGCTGATGGTTCTGCAAGTCCAAATGCAAGTACTACAACTCAAAGTGGTGGATCTACTTCATCATTCTCAAGCTTTGATCTAAACAGCAACACACCTAGTCCTCAGAAGCAAAATACTACAAATCTGCAGTGTAATGTGACCTTGAACATTCAGAATGGTCAACATCTTTCTCCTGAGGTGGCAAAGCAACACATGTCATCTCTTGTCGCCATGTTAGAGTCGTATGAAAGTTTGATTGCTGGAAGAATTGGTAATCCGATGCTCACAAAGGAAGATTACGACCAAATCGATGCAGAAGAGCTTGAGCTGATGGATGTTAAGTGGTGCTTAGCTAGTGCCTGCAGGAGAGCTGAAAAATTTCAACAGATTACTGGCAGAGATGAGTTTCGAGGAATGGCTACCTCTCCACTTGGTTTTGACAAGTCAAAGGTTACTTGTTTCCGATGTAAAGGAAAAGGTCACATTAAACGGGAATGTGAGAACCAACAATCAACTGGAAGTCAAGAAAAGAGCAATTATTATCAGAAATGAATCTTTCATCAAATCGATCAACAACCTCAACAAAAGGAACCGCAAACTGCTCATGGGAAAATGATTGAAGAAGCCAATATGAAAGCTTATTTTGGGATAATAGATCAAAGTGATGAGGTTGTTGCACAGGGGTTTAGCTGGGACAAGTATATACCTAGTGGAACTAAACTTGATGTGGCACTTGTTACCAGGATTCTGGATCAAAATGAGGATTGTCAGAAAAGGATTCCGATATTTCCAGATCTTGGAAGTGATGTTGATACGGATGATGAGGAAGAGTATCTTAACAAATGTAGAAAAAGCATTGATCCTGACAGTTTTAATTTTTTCTATGCAGATAAAGTTGAGATGCTGAATCAGAAGAAGATTGCTCGATTGCAGAGAGAGCTAGAAGCAGCAAAGCTACTCGCTGATGAAAAGGCGAAGACTGAAGCTGTAGAAATTAAAGTTGAAGCAATCACTAAGAATGTAATAGAAAAGATTGTTGAAGTAGAGAAAGTAGTGGAGAAAATTGTCGAAGTCGAGAAACTCGTGGAAGTTGGGAAAATAGTTGAAGCTGAAAGAGTGATTGAAGTAGAAAAGATTGTCGAAAAGACTGTCGAGGTTGAAAAGATAGTTAAAAGGTGGTTAAAGTTACTAAGCCTTGTGAGAAATGTTCAGAATCTTGCAAAGATTGTGATGAGAAAGACAAAAAGATTGCTTAGTTAGAGAAAATGAAGGAAGATTTACTGTCTGATGTGAAGTATGTTAAAGAGTCATACGATGTACTGAACAGGACAGTTGACAGTTTGAAAAGAACAAATGCAGAAATTGAGAAGGCAAATGACAAAATGAGTGCAACTTTGATGACAAAGCAGAGTGTTATAAATGATTACATTGAAGATTGTGCTAATTTGAAGAAGGAGTTGGAACTTGAGAGAATTGAGAGTGAAAGGATTAACCGATTACTTTTGAGTTATACTACTTGCGATTATTTGATTGATCGTGTTTATCCTACTGTCGCAGGTCTTGAAGCTTTCAAGAAGAAAGAAAAAGAAGAGGATACTGGTAAGAAACCAAGTGTCAAGTATAACAGATGTCTGCCTCCTATCTTTGAGAGTTATTCCCCCAGGAAACCAAATGAGGAACAAGTAGACAAGGCTCTAAACATCAAATTAAAGTCTGAAATCACTGATGAATTACCAGACAACATTGATGTCACATTCACAGCGTTTGACACTGATCATGAGTCTGAGTTAGTTAAGAGAGTTGTCGATCAGGTGTTGGATATGGATGAAGAGTCAAAGTCGGAGTCTAAGTCAGATAGTTCAAGTTCGTCTGAGAAAAGTCCGAGTTCGCCGGTTAAGAGGGTTTACAATAAAGAATTTATGTTATCAAAATCTAATTTGAATGACGGATCAGTCAAAGTAGCATATACGTTGAATGATTCAGTCAAATTATATTCTGATGAGGAATTCCCAATAAGAAGTGTTAAAACTGAAATGATCAAAAAGGTTTTCAAATTAACAGAAATTAATATTTCTGAAATAAAAGATTTAAATCTTTCTGCAAAACCTAAACCTTACACTTCAAGGATTCAACAAAGAGTAAACAAGAAAATGGGTTATGGATGTGGTTCTAGTTTCCAAAAGAAACCAAACCATAATGGTAATCTCAAAAAGAAAGGTCTTGGTTTTAATTCGTCAGAAAATTATAAAAATCAGAAAACTTATAAACTAAAAACAAAATTTGTTTCCGGTGGGAGTTCTGAAGATGAGCAGAAGAAACCTTTCTGGAAACAGTCGAATCAAGAGTTTCTTGCTGAAGTGAAAAAGAATGTGAGAAAATCTGCTCAAAGAGTTGACAGAGGAACCTGTTTCAAATGCCAGGAAGTTGGACACATAGCTTGGAATTGTCCCAAGACCAACAACCAAAAACAGGGAGTTTCTTCTAACTCTGTTTTGAGAAAAACTTGTGTTGAAAAAAAAAGAACAACCTGTAAAAATTGTTAAAAAGTTTGAAAATTCTACTTCTGAGAAAGGAGAAAGTTCAAAAAGGTTTTATAAAAGAAAAGGTGATATGAACAAGCAAAAATGGGTGGTTAAATCTGAGGGTAATTCTGACAATGAATCTGATTCCATAAAATCAGAGGAGTCATTGATTGATAAAAAGATTGTGAATTCCGTTCCAATGGTGAACGATGAGAATTTTCCGTCATTGTCAAAGGAAAATTTGATGAAGAAAGTTGGGAAGGTTGAGATCTCAAATCAATTCTTCGCTGATAAAGGAGAATTTGATGTCGAGAAGGCTTTCAATGGGAAAGTCAAACAAATGTTTGGGAAGATGGTAGACAGGAAGGTAAAGGGTGCTAAAGAGTTTTATAAATCAAAATGTTGGTGGGACAGATGTGTTCTAAAGTCACCCAAGGCTGGTGAGGCTTGGGTGGACATTATGTTTGAATAAAACGTCGGACTTGCCGGAGATCCCAAGATGGTAATCGTGGATCAGGAATCGGCATCTTTCATGTTTAATTAGGATGATTTGAAAGTGTTTGAAATTGTTAAAATTTTACAGGTTGAAGGACTATGCCGGAGCTCCCAGATTGGTAAGCGAGGAGCAGGTATCGGCATCTTTCTTGAGGAATTTATTCGGTAATGTAGTCGTACAAACGGTAAAAAGGTTTGTTTATGTTTGTGCATGCTTGCATATGGTAAATCAAGGACATTAATTTGTACTTGCATTTTCCTACAATTGATTAAGAGATAATATGATGAACCACATCCCCGAATTTACTAATGGTATACTTACAAGTGGTAAAATCAACCAAACTTATTTTCCGGAAAAATCATTTTGATTAAAACAAACTTAAGTGTTTTGAAATCTAAATGAGAAAATAGTTTGTTGATAGGGGGAGTTCTGATTGTTTATGCCAAGTGAATGGCGAAGTGATGCGATTTGATATCGGTTGTCATGTTTCTGTACAGTTTGTTTTAAATTTTCTTTAATGTGTTTGCATTTTAGGGGGAGTAGAAATTTTCATCAGAAAATCCAAAAACATTAGAAAATTTGAAAAAGACAAAAACATGATAAAAATCAAAAATGAGTTTGTTCTGAAAAAGAGGAAATGATAGTACATCAGTGGACTATCACAACATGCTAAAGAATTGGAAAGTTTAAAAGTGATAAACAATCTTACTGCGAATGTGTCGGTAGATTTTTACACATTTAGTAAATTGTGACGAGATATAAACCTAAAAAAAATTCAAACTTGCATATCTTGTGGGTAACAACTTCTTGGATATATAGGTAACCCCTGAAATCTTGTTTGAAAGGTCCCTTATTCTGAGATACTAGGTCTTTATGCTCAGTGATATCTGGGGTATTATCCCGGGACTTCTGCTGTATGGAAGTACTGACCTAGTCCCCGGATAATACTTTCTGCAAATGCTTTGAAATATAAGCTCGCCCTCAGCAAGTTGATGAAACAATAAAATTGATAGTCACTGCTGTTGTAACAAAAGATCCTCTAAAGGGGACACACCAAAATTCGAAGCCGTCATCTCTCTGCGTATACGGAAGTATCGACCTGAGCTCTCACGGCCCTCGCATCTAACCCCTTTACAGATATCATCTGTGGTATATTCACCTGTAAGACTGAATATTGGGATCTGGATACGGGAGTATATTCAAGTAGTGGGACACACGGATAAGTTTAAATGCCTAAGACATTAATATCGTATCTCGGATCAGTTGAACTTTGTGTGAAAATTTAAGTGGACCAGTATACTGACAATCTAGGTAAATTGTTTAGAACTTAAAATGAAATCAAGCTTAACGGTGTTGGTGATTTGTCTCATAAACTGATATGATTCTCTTACACAAACTCACAAAAAATATTGTATGTAAATATTTCTTCTCTGCATTTCATTTCTTTACATTGAAAAATTCAAATAGATTTTAGTGTGTTTTAGCATAAATTTTTGAAAAATTCAAAAAGATTTTCGACAACTGGTGTTGGAGAGCTAATTTTCAAAATTCCGAGTGCTAAACATGATGAATAGATGGTTTGGGAGAGTGTGTTGTTTTGAAAATAAAAATGATATATCTTCAAGTGGTTCATCAAAGATTAACATTGTAAAATCATTCTTTGATTGTATAATTTCTGCAAGTGATTCATTAGATGGTGAGATTGTTTTTACAAGTTATCATCAGAAAATTTATTGTGAGGTAGAGGATGTGCAGGTTTCTAAGAGATAGAAAGCTAGGTTCCGATACCTGAAGACTTTGTAATTTCATCAAGCCAGACTGCGATCCCAGCATTTTGAAAGGGGGAGTCTGAAGACATCCGAGTAGAGATTGTTCGTGGGAGTCTGTTGATGCTGATAAAAAGAAAAGAGAAAGATTTGAGGATGCTTACATTATGAGATATTTCAGAGAGCGTTCAGACTGATAAAGACTGAAGACGTTGAAGACTCGACACTTAAGACTCGTCAACATCTGAGGGGGAGTCTGTTAGTGCATACATCTGTCGTCTTCGTCTTATGTCGAGTCTCGGGTTCGTTGCAGATCTGAACAAGCATGACATCACAAGTGACATCACATAGGTGACATCACAAGTGACATCACATAGGTGACATCTAACTGACATCATGAAATATGAAATTGGATAGTGACCGTTTGAAGATTGTAATCGTTTGAGAGGCTGTCGTTTGAAAGATGTCCGTTTGAAGCTAGATGTCCGTTTGAAGACCTTCAAACGGAAGGGTCCTCACTATAAATAGCTTTCATGTTTATGTCATTTGTAACGAAAGGGCCAAGTGATACCGAGGTGCTGCCGGTTTATCCTCTGATTGTAAACATTGTTATTTCAATATACAAGAGGTTTAATGTGTATTTCAAGCTGTTTTCACATCCGCTTCTTAGTTTCCACCTCTGAAACAGACTAGAGCTCTTCCGACCGACTCATTTAGGTCGAAATCGATCCTACAGTCTTTTTGATTGATATAACAGCAATTTACAGCGAGTAGACACTTCGGCAGCAGTTCGACACTGAAATCGGAAAGTTGCAAATGAGAAGGCAAGACACATATTATAGGCTGGGGTATTCCGCACGAAATGGTTCGTGCGAAATGGACATTGCTATTTCGTGCGAGATGACAAGGTCATTTCGTACGAAATAGACTCTGGTCCATTTCGTGCGAAATAGCCTTTACACCCATTCTGACATTTTTCTCGTATATCGTGCCTTGATTTCTCTAATCTAATACAAGACTCGATACAAGACGAAGTCGAAAGACATATGCACCAACAGACTCCCCCTTGGATGTTGACAAAGTCTTCAGTGTTGAGTCTTCAATCTTCAGTCTTTATCAGTCTTCTCGTTCTCTTCGGAAGTATCTAACAATGTAAGGCATCTTCAATCCTCTCTCTATCAACTAATCTCCCCCTTGGATGTTGATCTATCATCTTCACAATCTTTAAATCTGAATCTCGAGCTTTCTAATTCTCTTGATCAGATCTCTTGATTCCTTAAGTTCATCAGCATCAACAGTACCAAGATCGTAACCTGGCTTACATTCTGCTTAGGTTTAATCACTAGAATCTGCACACTTCTCTACCTCACAATAAATTTCACAAATTTAAAATTTGACAAATTTATATACCACTTGCAGAGATTAATCAATCAATAAATGATTTTACAATGTTAATCTTCTGATGAACCTCTTGTAGAAATAACATTTTTCTTTTCAAACAATTTTTCATCTCAAACAAACTTTCCCAAACCTTTTGTCGTCATGTTTAGCACTCGAAATTTTGAAAATCAGCTTTTCAACATCAGTTGTCAAAAATAAGATGAAATAAAATCTTTTTGTCTTTTCAAAATTTAAGCTACTAAAACACATTATTTTTGGATTTTTTGTTTTTAATGAAAAGTTGTAAAGAAATATATGCAGACAATATTTTTGTGAGTTTGTGTAACAGGATCATATCAGCTTATGAGATAAATCACTAACACCGTTAAGCTTTAGGCGTTTTAAGTTCAAAACAATTCACTTAGATTGTCAGTATACTGATCCACTTAAATTTTCACACAAAGTTCAACTGTTTCGAGATACGAGATTAGTGTTTTAAGAACTTAAATTCATTCGCGTGTCCCACCTCAGAATATACTCCCGTATCCAGATTTCTATATTCAATCTTACAGGTGAATGTACACTAATGATATCTGTAAACGGGTAATGCGAAACCATGAGAGCTCAGGTTAGAACTTCCATTCAGACAAAGAGATGATGGCTCGTCTTTCAGGTGTGTCCCGTTTGGGGATCTTTTCTTCAACAGTACATGATTAGCATTTTTCAATGTTTCATCATTTTTTGTACTGTGGTTGGGCTTTAAGATTTAAAGCTTATGCAAAGTATTATACGAGGACTAGGCTATTGCTCCCGCAAAATCAGAAGTCCTGGTATAATACCCCAGATATCACCACGCACAAAGACCTAGTATGTCAGAAATAGAAAGTCTTTCAAACAAGATTTCAAGGGTTACCTATATATCCAAGAGATGTTCCCTACGAGATAAGTAAGCATTTGATATTTAGGTTTATATCTCGAAAACAATCTACTAAATGTATAAAAACCTACTGACACATCCTCAGTGAGATAGTTTATCACATTTGTCTTTCCAAATCTTTAGCGTGCTGTGATAGTCCACTGATATACTATCATTTCCTCTTTTTCACAACAAAACTCTTTTTCATTTTATCATGTTTTTGGCTTTTTCAAATTTTCTAATGTTTTTGGATTTTCTGAAAATTTCTTACTCCCCTTAAAATTCAAAAACATTTAAAACAAATTTGAAAATAAACTGTTCAAACAAAATGACAACTGTTGTGAATTACTTCAATTCTCCATTCACCTGGCATAAACAATCAGAACTCCCCCTTATAACAAACTATTTTCCCATTATGATTTCAAAACATTTAAGTTTGTTTTAATCAAAATGGTTTTTCCGGAAAATAAGTTTTGTTGATTTTTTCACATGTAAGAAATGGGGATATACTCATCACATTGTTTGATAAACCATTATGTATGATAGTTAAATCAAGTTCAACTTAATGACCTTGATTAACCACTTGTAGGAACAAACCTCCTAACAACCACTTGAAGGTTTGTTAACCACTATACCATTTGTAAAGATAAGATATGACAATTTCAAGAAAATACCACTTGTAGATCGAAATTTCACAGATGTGAATTTCTCAAGAAAGATGCCGATTCCTGCTCCACGATTACCAACTTGGGAGCTCCGGCAAGTCAGGTTTTTCAGTTAAAGAGATTCTCCCAAGCCTGACAGTCCTTGGGAGATTTCGAGTTATCAATACTCGGTTTCTTTCCTTTCATCTTTTTGTCATAAAATTCCTTCACCCCTTTGACTTTCCCATGAATCATTTTTCCAAAAATATGTTTTACTTTGGGGTTAAAGGCCTTTTCAACATCAAATTCTTTCTTTTCAGAAAAGAATTGATTTGAAATCTCAACTTTGCCAACTTTTTGTTTAAAATTTTCAGCCCTCAATGGTGGAAAATTTGCATCATCCATTGACGGTACTGATTTTTCAACTTTTGGTTCAATTTGTGGCTCCTCTGATTTTGTGGAATCAGATTCATTGCCAAAAAATAGCTCCTCTGATTTTGATGAATCAGAATCAGTGCTAGAATTATCATCAGATTTCTTAACAACCCATTTTTGGTTATCAAGATTTGCTTTTCTCTTATAAAACCTTTTTGAATATTCACCAACCTCAAATTTTGAGTTCTTGAAAACTATAAACGATTTGGTTGGTGGTTCATTTTCAACCATCTTTTCTTTTATTTTAAGAGACACTCCCTGTTTTGGTTGAATTGCCTTGGGACAATTCTTAGCAATATGACCAACTGTTTTACATTGGAAACATGTTCTCGTCTCTTTCTTCTGAACAGCTTCGTTCTTCATTTCTTCTTACTTCTGTACAAGGAATTCTTTGTTTGTCTGCTTCCAGAATAAGCTTTTCTCCTCTTCTTCTGAGTTTAACCCTGAAACAAAAACAATTTCTGGTTTATAAGTTTTCTCATTTTTATAATTTTCTGGTGGAATAAAACCAAGACCTTTCTTTTTGAAATCACCGTTATGGTTTGGTTTCTTTCGATAACCTGAACCAGAACTGTAACCCTTTTTTCTTGTTTAAACGTTGTTGAACTCTTGAGGTTTAAGGTTTAGGTTTTTCAGAAAGATTTTCATCTTTTATTTCAGAAATATTAATTTCTGTTAGTTTGAAAACCTTTTTTATCATATATGGTTTAACACCTCTTATTGGAAATTCTTCATCAGAATATAATTTGTCAGAATCATTCAAAGTATATGCAACTTTGAACGTTTCATCATTCAAATTAGATTTTAATAACAAGAATTTTTTATTGTAAACCCGTTTGCCCTTTTTGACTGTTGGACTTGGAGTGTTGGACTTAGACATTGATTCTGACTTAGACTCCTCCATATCATCTTTATCTAACACATGATCCACCACTTTCTTCATCAATTGAGATTGTTGATCAGTGTCAGACAATGTATAAGTGACATCAATGTTTTCTGGCAAATTATCTGATGGATCAGATTCCCACACTAAGTTGGTTGCCTTTTCGACTCTTTCAAAATTTGGATTTCATGGCGAATATCCATTTTCAAGCGGGGGTGGACACTCGTTGTAACTGATACTTTGTTTCTTACCAGAATTTCTCATTTCATTTTCTTCTTTTGTTTTAGATGTCTTTACTTCGGATGTGACTTCTTCAAACGCCTTCATTCCTTCAACAGTTGGATAAATGTTGTCAATAACATAAGAAGTACATGAGTAACTTTTTAACAATCTATTTACCCTTTCTGTTTCAATCCTTTGAGTTTCCAATTTCTGTTCCAGCACGGCACATTTCTCAATGTAATTGTTGACGATTTTCTGCTTTGTCATGAAAGCTCCTTGAAGTGTTTTCATGGCTGTTGCTTGTTGTCGCAACCCCTGATCCCTAATTCCCGGGAACGGGCGGCCGCGAGCCAGTTTCGGTGGTATCATGTTATTATCCAATTTGGCAGCGGAAATTTTCATCAGGACCGTAGTTAGGAAATATTTTATCAAAGTAAACCACCACATTTTATAACATTAAACACATGGGTAAAACCCAAGTTTTCAGTATACACACTTTTATAGGAATAAATCCTATTTTATTTAATAAAAACATCTGTTTTATTCTTAGGTAACTTCATTGCCACTTTTCCAAGCCTTCAGTGTTGTCCAGTTGGCTTCTATTTGGCTTTTATATTTTGTTACCTGAAACGCGTTTTAAAAACATTTTGTCTGTGGGAAATACTGGTGAGTGAATCCTAGTTTAATCAAATTTAAGTAAAATCATTTCACAGTGTACAGTATTGAGGGTGATCTCGCAATTACATTTGTTTCCAAGTTATACCAATTATCACCCGTTGGTACTGTTAGACCTGACTTGTGGAAATGTTACTCCTTGACCAGGTGGTAACAAATTTTGTATACAAAACCCCAACATACCCACGATAATTGTATTCTTACAAATACTCAATACCTGCTATTCGCATGGAAAAGTATGTATGGTTTTGTAAAAACATTTAACAAAAAGTTTACAAACAGTAGATCAACTCACATTGCTATTTTAGGGTTTTCAGTAAGGATTTCCTGGGTATAATCTATAAATTACACAAATGCACGTGTGTTAGTATAATAACCCATTTTAACATTTGTAATACCCTCCCCGAGAAGGCATTCCAACGACTACGTCGGGCAGAACCATCACAGCCGTTACGGAACCCTAGATCAATCGGGCAGAGTATCTAATACGTCTCTAGGGGTTATAATACTTACATCGTAGCAGAACCTCGCTATTTATGGGGATATTAGACCCGAGTATAATTTCTACTATTCAGAATTTTGAGATTGAGAAACGATTGTGAGCGAAATCTGGGCCTCTCGCGGCCCGTGTAACATAAGCCGAGGGCTTACGCGGCCCGTGTCAGAGCTAGTCAACTGACTAGCTTGTCCGAATCATCAGGAAGGTCCGCCACGATGAGGAAACGTGTCGGCCTGGGGTGTTGCCGTGTTCTTGGTCTCACGGGGCCCGCGTAAGTGTTAAGGTTAGCTTACGCGGCCCGCCTTAACTTAAGAAAATCAACGAATTCTAGTTCCAACCCTTATACCGCCCGCGTAAGGATTGAGGTGGGTTCTACGCGGCCCGCCTCAACTTAATATTTCTTGTTTTAATTTATTTTTAATGTCATAATGTATTCCAGGCTCGGTTTTCACATACATGGTGTATTTAAAGACATTTTGGGATATTTTAAATATTTTTAGGGTGTCGGAAAAAAATAATCGAGGGTGTCGGTTTTCTTGAGGATTGTTACATCCTCCCCACCTTATTTTAGAGCTCGTCCTTGAGATCTACTAGAACAAGTGCGGATATTTCTTTTGCATTTCTGATTCAAGCTCCCATGTGTATTCAGGTCCTCTTTTGGAGTCCCACTTTATTTTGACCAGAACTAATCTCTTATGCTTGAGATTTTTAACTTTCCTATCTTCAATCTGTAGAGGCCTCTCTATAAACTTAAGTTGTTCATTTACCTCTATATCCTTAAGAGGTACTATGAGTGACTCATCAGCTAGGCATTTCTTGAGATTAGATACATGAAATACATCATGTATTCCTGCCATTTCCTCTGGCAGTTGTAGCTGATAGGCTACAGGTCCTATTCTTTTAATAATCTCAAAAGGTCCAACATACCTGGGACTTAGCTTTCCTCGTTTGATGAATCTTACCACTCCTTTCCAAGGAGAGACTTTTAACAATACGTTATCACCTACCTGGAATTCTAACGGTTTACGTCTGTTATCAGTGTAACTCTTTTGTCGATCACGTGCTGCTTTTAGTCGTTCCTTAACTTGAAGAATCTTATCGATTGTTTCTTGCAATATTTCAGGTCCAGATAGTTGCTTTTCCCCAATTTCTGCCCAACAGACTGGGGTTCTGCACTTTCGTCCATAAAGTGCTTCGAATGGTGCAGCATTGATACTTGTGTGATAACTGTTATTATAAGAAAATTCTATTAAAGGTAAGTGATCGTCCCAATTACCTCCGAAATCAATTACACAAGCTCTAAGCATGTCCTCCATTGTTTGAATTGTTCTTTCGCTTTGTCCGTCCGTTTGAGGATGATAAGCTGTGCTTACATTCAACTTGGTTCCCATTGCTTTTTGGAAAGTTGCCCAAAAATGAGAGGTAAAACGGCTATCCCTATCAGAAACAATTGATAAAGGAATTCCATGTAATGAAACAATTTCATTTACATATAATTTAGCTAACTGTTCCATACTGAAAGTTTCCTTCATTGGTAAGAAATGAGCTGACTTGGTGAGCCTATCTACAATCACCCAGATTGTATCATTACCTTTTCTTGTTTTGGGTAACTTGGTAACAAAATCCATTGTTATCAATTCCCATTTCCAAACTGGCATCTCCAATTGTTGCAACAATCCTGAGGGTTTATGGTGTTCAGCTTTGACTTGAGAACAAGTTAAACATTTAGAAACATAGGATGCTATGTCCTTTTTCATTCCTATCCACCAGAAATTTTTCCTTAAATCCTGGTACATCTTATCACTTCCTGGATGCATCGTATACTTAGACTTATGGGCTTCTTCTAATATACGGTGACGTAAATTTCCTAATTTAGGTATCCAAATTCTCTTTTTTATGGAATCTCCAAATTCCATCGGTTCCTTGTTTTAATTCTTTAGTCATTCCTTTTAATTTTTCAGTATCTTCCTTGATTACTGATTCTTGTGCTCTTCTAATCTGATCATTTAAATCTACTTGTAGATTTAACTTAAGAGAACGTACCCTTTTTGGCTTTTCATGATACTTTCGACTTAAAGCATCTGCCACTACATTTGTTTTTCCTTCATGATATTGGATATCACAATCGTAATCACTAAGCATTTCCATCCAGCGTCTTTGTCTCTTGTTCAACTCTTTTTGCCCAAAAACATACCTTAAACTCTTATGATCTGTGAATATGGTAAACTTACTACCATAAAGATAATGTCTCCAAATCTTAAGGGCAAAAATTACAGCTCCTAATTCTAGATCATGGGTTGAATAATTCTCTTCATGATTGTTAAGTTGTCTAGAGGCGTAAGCTATCACCTTTTGACGTTGCATCAACACACATCTGTAACCTAACTTAGAAGCGTCACAATAGACTACAAAGTCTTCAGTTCCTTCTGGTAACGCTAGTATGGGTGTATGGGTTAATCTTTGCTTAAGGATTCTAAAGGCTTCTTCCTGTTTTGGTCCCCATTCAAACATAATGGATTTACAGGTTAACTTGGTTAAAGGAATGGCTATTCTAGAAAAATCTCGGATAAATCTTCTATAATAACCGGCCAATCCTAAGAAACTTCTAACCTCGGTTGGTGACTCAGGGGTTTTCCATTTGGTAATTGCCTCGATCTTTGTTGGATCCACATGGATTCCTTCATGGTTAACTAAATGTCCAAGAAACTGTACCTGCTCTAACCAAAACTCGCACTTGGAAAACTTAGCTTACAACTTTTCCTTTCTTAACAGACTTAAAAGTAAGTGCAAATGCTTTGCATGCTCTTCTCTACTTTTAGAGTAAATTAGAATATCATCTATGAAGACAATTATGAATTTATCCAAATATGGCTTACATATTCAGTTCATCATGTCCATAAATGCAGCTGGGGCATTGGTTAGACCAAATGGCATGACAGTAAATTCATAATGGACTTACCTTGTTCTGAATGCAGTCTTAGGAATGTCCTCTTCCTGTACCTTCAATTGATGATATCCTGATCTTAAATCGATTTTAGAGAAAAATCGAGAACAGATCATCGATTCTTGGTAATGGATACCGATTCTTAATCGTGACTTTGTTCAATTCACGGTAGTCAATGCAAATTCGGATTGATCCGTCCTTCTTTTTGACAAACAAAATCGGTGCTCCCCATGGCGATGAGTTTGGCTGTATAAATCCTTTCTCCAACAATTCGTCTAATTGTTTCTTCAGTTCCTGCATTTCGGCGGGTGCCAAACGGTAAGGTGCTTTGGCAATCAATGTTGTCCCTAGTAATAGATGGATTCTGAATTCAACTTCCCTGTCTGGAGGTAGCCCTGGCAATTCTTCTAGAAATATATCTGAAATCTGGGACACTACTGGAATGTCTTTTAGTTCTTTTCCTTTAGTGTTAGTGATTATAGAAATTAAATACACTATAGATCCTTTTCTCATATAATTTGCAGTTTTCATCACAGAGATGAATTTAGTGGTTCTAAATGGCTTATCTCCTTTAATTGTGATCTTTTCACCCCTTGGTAAATTTATTTGAATTGATTTTTGATCACATAAAATACTGGCTTTATTAGCTATTAACCAATCCATTCCTAACACGACGTCAAATCCTACCAGATTCATTGGGTAAAGGTTTGCAATAAACTTTTGATTAAAAATTTCTATTCTTGCTCCCTGCAAGATTTCAGAAATCCTAACGGTTTCTCCATTTGCTGGCTCTACTAGACATTCTTGTGGTAGTTTAGTTAATGATTAATTTAGAAGTTTGCAGAATGAAGCATTGATAAAACTTTGGTTTGCACCAGAGTCAAATAATACTTTAGCAAAAATATCATTAACTAAGAATGTACCAGCTATGACGTCCGGGATCATCTTGGCTTCATCTGCCGTTAGAACAAATGCTCTAGCATTTTTAGTGTTCTTATTGTTTGCAGTTGAAGCTAACTTCGGACAGTTTGGCTTGATATGACTTTTTTCTCCACAGTTGAAGCACAATCCATTACTGGTTTTCCTTCTGCAATCTTCTTCCTTGTGTCCTGGTGCCTTTCAATAATTGTAGTGAGTGGAGCATTTTCCTGAATGCTTCTTCTTGCAGATCCTGCAGTATGGTGCAGAGGTAGAACCTACATTCCTACGGTTGGAATTCCCAGAGCGGAATTCTTGGGTAAGCCTTTGGGTTAGGTTTCTCCTCTGATCTTCTTCTCTAGTACGCACCAGTTCATCAGTCAAGGTATTGGCTAGTTCTACAGCTTCTTCTATAGTTTGAGGTCTAGCTGCCTTAACTACATGCCTAATCTCTCCAATTAATCCCCAGATGTAACGGGAGATTAATACCGGTTCAGGTGATGCAAGGGTCGGCACTATTCTAGCATATTCAAAAAATGTAGTAGTGTACCCCTTACTATATACCCCGGTCATTCTAAGGTTCAGAAACTTATTCGCTACCTGCTCCTTTTCATTGGGAGGGCAGAATTTCCTTTCTACCATGTTTTTAAACTCCTCCCATTCGATGTTATATATTCTATCACTTCCTCTTGACTGGAGGATAGTGTTCCACCATTCTAGGGCTGAATTCTTAAATAAATTAGAAGCAAACATTATCTAATCTTCTTCAGCACACTTGCTTATTTTCAGAACAGCCTCAGTTTTCTCTATCCAGCGTAGAGCTGCAATGGGTCCTTCGTTGCCCGAGAATTCTTTGTAAGAACAACCATATGGCATGGTTCTTCTTCTTTTGGGAATGGGCACCTGAAATACGGGTCCATTGTTCACGTTGTGTTCTGGTTCACTTGGTCGCTTACTGCTATGCTTACTTTTATTATTCGCTTCTTGAACCGTTTAAATAATAAATGGCATTGCATCTATAATTCCTTGTGCAACGATGTGTTGAACGGCACTATTATCCATTTGGTTTCCATTGTTTTTGTTGTTTGGATTCTAGTTATTCAAATTATCGTTATTCGAGTGGTTGTCATTCTGAATATTATCATTCTGGTTTTCTTGATTCACTTTGTTGTCCATCTGAATTTTAAACATTTACCAAATATTAATATCATCACTAATATTTGAATATAGCCAATCACATGTCACACACTTTTGGTCAAAAGCGTCGATCATTGTGACTTACTCTATTCATATAGTATGCATCTATTACACACCAGTACTGAAATAAAAATTACAATACGGACTGAAATGAAAAGTTATACTACTAGTAATAGGCATCCGTACACACATATTTTATTTTTATTTTATTATTATTACTACTATTACCGTCTCCACCATCGATTCAGGGATATGGATTCATCCAAAAATCCATATTGCGTTCATCGTATTTCCATACGAGACGTTCTCCCACCTGTCGCATTCTCTCACTGCTTTCTAAAATTTCCTCACCGAAAGTCCTAAGTTCTTGTACGTTTTCTGCACTCATTGGGGGGTGCAGGTTCTAGGACTGGGTTCAGAATCTGGGGTGCGGGTTCCTGATATGGAGGCATAGGGGCCTGGTATGGGTAAGGACTCTCTAAGATCTCCCTAATGTATGCATCGTTATTAAAATAGGGATCTAGAGTATCTAACCCTTGATATGTTCCTAGGTTGGACATCGGCACATCTTCGTGAATCGGGTAGCATTGCACATAGTCCCTAACATCATCCCACCAGGGGTCATAATTTGGGTCTAGGGGATTTGGTGCAGGTACCCTAGGTATCTCCTCCGGGTTGAAATCATGTATTTCTACTTGATTTCCAAGGTTTTCTATTTCCATGGGTTGATCAGGAATTTGTGGTTGTGGTTGGGGTGCTACCATTTGCTCCAGGTTTGGGTCAGCTGCAGTGGTTGCTAAGATATAGATATTAGCTACACCCCTATTAAGCATATCCTGGGCACATGCATCGGTTTCCCTTTTCGTTGCGGCTAAGGCTCTCTGGTCTTGTAACTTTTTCATACATTTCCTATGCTCGTGTGCTCCCTTACTGAACCATCCCCTCTTTTTCTGAGGAAATGGCTCTTCAGATTGAGCCTTAAACACAAAGATTCCTTCTTCTGCATCAGCAGGGTACCCCGAGAGGGCAGGCTGAGAAGAGGAGGTGCCTTCGCGTCTAGGCGAACCAGACAATTGACGATACGCGTCAGATGGTCCTTGGTCGCTCATATTGTAAACTAACAAATTGTCAGATAACACATAACAAGAAAATACATCTATGCACGTATTTTCGTAATTTATTTCCTAACACTTTGAATTTTGATGTCAGCAGAACACTTCTATGGCTAAATCAGTGGCATAGCTCTGATACCACCTTCTATCACAACCCCTGATCCCTAATTCCCGGGAACGGGTGGCCGCGAGCCAGTTTCGGTGGTATCATGTTATCATCCAATTTGGCAGCGGAAATTTTCATCAGGACCGTAGTTAGGAAATATTTTATCAAAGTAAACCACCACATTTTATAACATTAAACACATGGGTAAAACCCAAGTTTTCAGTATACACACTTTTATAGGAATAAATCCTATTTTATTTAATAAAAACATCTATTTTATTCTTAGGTAACTTCATTGGCACTTTTCCAAGCCTTCAGTGCTGTCCAACTGGCTTCTATTTGGCTTTCATATTTTGTTACCTGAAACGCGTTTTAAAAACATTTTATCAGTGGGAAATACTGGTGAGTGAATCCCAGTTTAATCAAATTTAAGTAAAATCATTTCATAGTGTACAGTATTGAAGGCGATCTTGCAATTACATTTGTTTCCAAGTTATACCAATTATCACCCGTTGGTACTGTCAGACCTGACTTGTGGAAATGTTACTCCTTGACCAGGTGGTAACAAATTTTGTATACAAAACCCCAACATACCCATGATAATTGTATTCTTACAAATACTCAATAACTGCTATTCGCATGGAAAAGTATGTAAGGTTTTGTAAAAACGTTTAACAAAAAGTTTACAAAAAGTGGATCAACTCACATTGCTGTTTTAGCGTTTTCAGTAAGGATTTTCTGGGGTATAATCTATAAATTACACAAATGCACGTGTGTTAGTATAATAACCCATTTTAACATTAGTAATACCCTCCCCGAGATGGCATTCGAACGACTACGTCGGGCAGAACCACGACAGCCATTACGGAACCCTAGATCAATCGAGCAGAGTATCTAATACGTCTCTAGGGGTTATAATACTTACATCGTAGCAGAACCTCGCTATTTAGGGGGGTATTAGACCCGAGTATAATTTCTACTATTCAGAATTTTGAGATTGAGAAACGGTTGTGCGCGATCGGAATTGAAAGCCGATGCCCTTCTTATATAGGGCTGAAATCTGGGCCTCTCGCGGCCCGTGGAACATAAGCCGAGGGCTTACGCGGCCCTTGTCAAAGCTAGTCAACAGACTAGCTTGTCCGGATCATCAGGTAGGTCTGCCACGATGAGGACACGTGTCGGCCTGGGGTGTTGTCGTGTTCTTGGTCTCACGCGGCCCGCGTAAGTGTTAAGGTTAGCTTACGCGGCCCGCCTTAACTTAAGAAAATCAACGAATTCTGGTTCCAACCTTTATACCGCCCGCGTAAGGATTGAGGTGGGTTCTACGCGGCCCGCCTCAACTTAATATTTCTTGTTTTTAATTTATTTTTAATGTCATAATGTATTTCGGGCTCGGTTTTCACATACGGGGTGTATTTAAAGACATTTTGGGATATTTTAAATATTTTTAGTGTGTCGGAAAAAAAATAATCGTGGGTGTCGGTTTTCTTGAGGATTGTTACACTTGTTCACTACTTGATTGATTGTACTGATTCATTGCTTTGTTTAGAACATCATAGGATTCTTTCAATCTGCTCATGTTATGAATCAAAGTACTGTTTTGCTTCTTCACTGCTTCACAGTTTTCACATTTCACAGAAATCTTTTGTGCATCAGCTTCTGCTTCAACTGTGAAAACTGGAACTTCTTTTGCCTTTTTCTTTATCACACAAACTTCTTCATCATCACTGCTAACTTGTTTTTTAACTTTCTTCTTTTTCTTTCGAATCTTTCCATCATCACTGTCACTCTCTTCTAGCATTCTTAAGTGCTCTTTCATTCTGTTTGCATAATAATCATCATTATTATCTCTCTCTTCAACAACTCGAGCAACAAAAGCTTTGGCTTTTAAAATCTCTTTATCCGGACAATAATTATCCCAACTAAAATTTTCCCAGCTAAAACCTTCGGGTAATTTTTCATCATCTTGATCTATTATACCGTAAACAGCTCTCTTTGATGACTCCTCGATCACCTTCTTAGCATGTGTAGTTTGTGGTTCTTGTTGATGTGGTTGGTGTGCAACTTGATGATAAATTGCTTTCCGATAATAGTCATTATTGTTGAACGGATTTTGAGTTCCACTTGCTTCGCGATTTGTGCATTCTCTCTTGAAGTGTCCTTTTTCCCTGCAACGAAAACAACTAACTTTAGATTTATCAAATCCTAAAGTAGAAACATTTGCATCTCGGAAAACATCTCTTCTCGTAATTTGTTTAAACTTTTCAGCTCTTCTCAACACACTCGCCACACACCACTTATATCCATCAACTCCATTTCCTCAGCATCAATCTGATCGTAATCCTCTTTTGTCAACATTGGATTCCTGATCCTTCCTGCAACTAGACTCCCATATAACTCTAATATAGTCACCAACAAAGACATATGACTTTTTCAACTTCTTTTGAGTAATTCTGATCATTTTCAAGGTTTAATGCAATGTTGCATTGAAGAACTTTGCCACTCTTTTTCGTTGAAAAATTTGGATCAAACGATGGATATGAAGAAATCCAATTTTGCTACTACATCCTTGAGAAGACCCTCCAGAAGAACTTTTAACACTGAAAGCAGTTTCGATCTTTGGTGACATGTTAGTTTTATCATTCAACCCTCCTTTGTAATATAAACCAATATCTTGTTCACCATCAAAATCTTTCATTCTTGAAATCTTCCTTTGTTCCATCTCTTGAGCTTCAAGCTTTTCAATGAACTTTCCCAGTGTTAGATTTCCAAAATCTTTCTTATTTCTCAACATCATAAGATACGTGCCCCAAGTTTCATGTGGCAATGCATCAGCTAACTTCTCAATCAATTCCTCATTATCTTTTGTGATACTCACCCTCTTCATGTTGACTAACAAATTGCAATATCTTTCTATGATCTGCTTAGTGCTTTTAGTTCTTAGACCACGAAATAGATCAAATTCCTTTTTCAAAAGTGATTTTTGTTTTTGATCATTTCTTTACTTTCAATAAACTTTGACTTTAAAGCTTTCCAAATTGACTATGCAGTTCCATTGTGTTGCAATAAAACCAAGATATCTTCCTTAACAACTTGATGCAATAAACTAGTCATCATTTTTTCATCTTTGTATTTCTTTTTCTCTTCAGCACTAAGATCCTTAATTGCAATAACCTCTTTATCATCATTCACCGGTCTAACATATTTTGTTTCAACACATTCCCAAGCATCCAAGTAATTTGCTTGAACCCAATTTTCGAATCGCTCCTCCCATCCTTTATACTCCTCGATATTCATGAGTTTTGGCGGTTTTTGCATGGTGCCCGTTTCATTTTCTAACATTGTGTGTTGTGCAATGGTAATCGGAGTAGCAAAGGTGTTGTAAAATTCTTCTTCCATAATTTGTACTCAAAAATTCTCAAACACAGGTTTTCAAACGAAATAAAATCTTCAAGCGAAATAAACTGTTCACACAAAATGATCTTTTGATGCAAAATAGACTTTTCAAACGAAATAGCCTTCTCAAACGAAATGAACTTCTGATTTCGTATGAAATGACAATCTGATTTCGTGCGAGACGATATGCTGATTTCGCGCGAGATACAATGTTGATTTCGTGCGAAATGAATGAATTTAAGTGATTTCGTGCGAAATGAAATCTTCAATTCGTGCGAAATGCTGCTGATGTCATCATCTCGGTCATGTTTTTGTCAAATTGATCAGGTTTTAGTCCGATTTTAAGTCTGAAACTTTCAAGGCTTTGTTAAAACACAGTTTCGCATATAATGTGAGAAAATCAAGCCATTTTATCCGTAAAAACTTGTTAATTTTGAAAAAGAAGGTGTAGAAGTCAGAATTTAAAGCTAAATTGGTAAGAACTCCTCCTCCTGAGCTCTAATACCACTTGTAGGATCGTTTTGAAACCTTAATGAGTCGTTCAGAAGAGTTTTTGCTAGATATTCACTTTAAATGTCTTTTTGATTGATACAACAGCAATTTACAGCGAGTAGACACTTCGGGAGCAGTTCGACACTGAAACCGTAAAGTTGCAAATGATAAGGCAAGACACATATTTATAGGCTGGGGTATTCAGCACGAAATGGTTCATGCGAAATGGACATTGCTATTTCGTGCGAGATGACGAGATCATTTCGTACGAAATAGACTCTTGTCCATTTCGTGCGAAATAGCTTTTACACCCATTTTGACATTTTTCTCGTATATCGTGCCCTGATTTCTCTAATCTAATACAAGACTTGATACAAGACGAAGTCGACAGACATATGCACCAACAGACACCTCCGTTTTCAAGGGAAACTATGGCAAAATTTTCTAAAAATTGAAACACTTAGAAAAATATTTTCTAACAAGTATTTACAAGTGTATTTTTAACTACGATTTTCAATATAAACTTTGCCATAAATTTTTGTAACAAAAATACAAGTATTGGAGGTTGTTTTTTGTAAATAAAAATGGATAAATATATATTTAGAATATATATTTTATACCAAAGACACTTGTGTGAATATTTATATACTTTGTGGAATAGTTATATTATTTTAGGGTAAAATAATATAACTTAACATAATACCAAGAATTTACAACACCAAAATAATACCAAAAATCTCACGGAATGAAATATGAGTTACACACTTAATATTGTGAAGCCGAACGATAAAACGTAACTTACGGAATATTCCGGGAAACACCGTTACAACATATTTTTGGTAAATATTATTTTGGAAACGAAAGAAGTGAAAATATGATTTTTATACATATTACTAAGTTATATCATATTTTCAACAAGAAGAAAATATATTATTTTTGGGAGATAAAAATATATTTTCCTAGTATATTTAGAAAATATATGATTTTTGGGAAAAATATATATTTTCTTGGAATACATTATTTTTTATAATAAGTTATATATATATATATTTTCTAAGTGCGACTTAAAAATATATTATCCAAGACTACAAATATACATGTATGAAATACCCCCATCCTTGGGAAGGAAATACGAAATTAAATACTTGAGAAGTATTGTTACAAAATATTGTTTAAACAATTATTCCAAACTAAATATAATTTAAGTTGAAATATTAATTATTTTAACAAATAATTATAACTTGGAATAACATAAGAAACACAACTCAAAAACGTTAAACTCTAAGCCAAGGCACGGCCCGTTCGTCTAATAGACGTTAGTACACTATAGGTAGTCGTGTTTGCTGCGGAGACTTGAGTTGCTAGTTCTGAAGACGCATTACTGTGAGTTGATGTCCCCCTTTTCTTTTAACTGTTTTCAGTTTTATACTTCGGGGGTGAAATACATGTTACAACCCATTGGTGATCTGTTTTTCCTTATTGCTACATACCAGTGTCATACATTCATACAGACATACTTTAAAGGTTTATACACACAGACATAAACATGAACTCGCTCAACTTTTTGTTGATATTTTTAAACTACGTGTATTTCAGGGAACTAGTGGATCTGGCAAGTGTTGCATGTGTTTCAAGCTGCGCATAAATAAAAGATGTTATCCATGGTTGTCGAGTTTAGGGGGTGTATCCTATTCCTGGACGGGATACATGTCTCTAAACTCAGGTTTTATTTAAAGTCTTTTGTGGAGTCTTTCTGAACTCAGTTAGACATGTTATGGTTTGTAACTTATTTTGGTGTCGATGTTTTCAAGACAAGTATGTTGTGGTATTTTGTAAACTTAATTAATGGATGCACATCTCATGTTTTTATCATATAGCGTTGTTTTGATTGAATGCTATGGTATTAAGAAGTCACACCAAATAACCACGCTTCCGCAAAAGTCAGGGTGTGACAGCTTGGTATCAGAGCTTCGATCGTAGTGAACTAGGATTCTTTCTCGAGTCTAGACTACGATCATTAGGGCTCTCACGAAAACATTTTCAAACATGTTTTATACTGCAAACACTAAACGTCCAGGTCCAGGGAACAAACATTTTTACAAACAAAAGGCCCAAAGACACATTTCAAGACTATATTTATAATTCAGTCTTAAAGACTGGGGAGGTTCAGTCTTAGAGACTGGGGAGAATTTTGTCTTAGAGACTGGGGAGAATTTAGTCTTAGAGACTGGGGAGAATTTAGTCTTAGAGACTGGGGAGTATTTAGTCTTAGAGACTGGGGAAAATTGAGTCTTAGAGACTGGGGAAATTGAGTCTTAGAGACTGTGGAGTTTTAGTCTGAGAGACTAGGGAGTTCAGTCTAAGAGGCTGGGTGGGATAGTCTGGGAAGACTAGGATGATTACATGCTTTCATTATCACTTACATGCTTATTTGGATAATTGTCGATGTATGTTCATATGTTGTGGTTGTGTTACAGACATTATGTCATCTTCTTCCGAGAGTGGAGAATCCGACACAATGGACCCTATGGCCATAGTCTCAGACGATGAGATAGCCACAGACCCGGAGATTTTTACATCTGATACCACGACCAACGACGACGATGACTTTCAGCCCTTCGCTTTACCAGATTTTGGAGATGACATACCTATAGCTGATGGTTTTCCTGATGGGGATCTACTTCTTGTTCTGATCCCTGCTCCTTTTCCTCTCGTTGCATTTCCTCTTGAGGATCTGCCTCTGGATGCTATGTCTGACGACGACATCGATCTGTTCATCGAGGGTCCCCCTGAGGATGCCCAGGATGGTGGGGATCCGGTTGATGATGATGTTGCCATTCCTCTTGTTGAGATTCCAGTCGATGACGACATTGTTGTACCACCTGTCAAGATTCCGGTTGACGAGATTCCATCTGACCATTCTGGTCCCGATTCGTTTGAGTCTGTATCATCTGCTACTTTACACGCACGGGGCATGCAGCAGTATCCCATAGACACTGATTCCGACACAGCGAGTTTGTACCTGACGAGCATCCTTTTGAGGCACCTATCATTCCTGACGATCGGCTCTTTGACGTACCCGCTGATCTTGAGTATGCTCCAGCTGACCCTGAGCTTGAGATTGCATCAGAGCCTATACTTGCTCACGACCCTCTACCTGTGCATGACCCTATCCCTGTTGATGTACCTGTTACTGCACCACCTTTGCCTGACCCGATCCCTGTACTTGATCGCGCTCCTTTTGCTACCCATCTAGACCCCAGATACGCTCACACCCGCAATGGGTGGATTGGGGACGATGACGACTACCCTCCTTTTGTTAGACCCGTTACTCCCCCACCTGCATCTACCCAGGCACCCGTTGATATCGCCCCACCGATTTACCAGTCACATTTTTTTAGGATATCCCTTCTCCCCGTCCAGGGGAAGGACCATCGAGTCAGCAGCCTAGTCAGATACCTTTTGTGTCAGCAGCCGATCATTTCATGCCACAGTTTCCACACACGGCTTCTTCTTCTGCACCCACGGGCGAGCCACTTATTTGGTTTCCGCCCAACGTGATGCCTATATCTGATCCATACCATCCCTTCCACATCGGATATTCGAGGGATGAGTTGCTTTTGTCTCTACAGCTCCAGCAGGAGATGCTGTGTAGGAGAGTCATGGAGTTAGAGAGGATCCCGCGTCCTCCGCCTTGTCATTGTCAGTCACCGTTCGCGACACCACCAGTTCCTCTCCTACCGTACCCTGATTTTGATGTCCGTTACCTCACTATGGAGCAGCAGGTTAGCTACCTGTTGGGTATTGTTCACGCACTTGAGGAGGATCTGGCGCATTTGTGCAGGTTGATTTTCGTTCCTCCACCTCCTCCTCCCCCATCAGCTTAGAGGTTTTTGGTTTGATGCAGATAGCATGTTGTTGATGAGAGTGCAGCTATTGAGCCAGATTGCACACCATTTTGAAGACCACATGTTGACTTTTGACTTTTGACTTTTGACTGATGTAGTTAGTTAGACGATTCGGACAAGGGTGATGTCACCCTTAGTCTCTTTTGATGTATGATACATTTGTGAAACTTGTAAAACTGTACTCGTGGTATTGATATATGATAGCTCAATTGCAACATTCTCATTATACACGTTGTTGAATTACTTGTTTGTGTTATGACATGGGATGTTATGTATTTACTTGTGTTGATGAATGTAATTACATACGCGCACTACATACTTATATGCATAAGATCTGACTTATACAATCTTCTTATATAAGATGCCTCCACGAAGAGAGACTCGTTTGCCTACTACTGAGGCCGAGTTACAAGAACGAATTTCACGGGCAATAGCAGATTACGAGGCCTCACGCGCTGAAACTAGCGGGGGTACCTCGAGGAACAACCCACCCCATGGTAATGTTTAAGTCGCTTAAGACACATTACATTACTTCTGGATATTCCATGTATGTTTGCTAATGCTTTCTGTGAATGACGTTACTTGTACAAGTTGTACCTATAAGCAGTTTTTAGACTGTAAACCCATGAATTTCGACGGCACCGGGGGTGCTGTAGCTTTTGTTCGCTTGACGGAGAAGACCGATTCAGTGATAAGAATGAGCAAATGCGCACCAGAACAACAAGTTACCTACATCTCCGGATTATTCATAGATGGAGCGCTTTCGTGGTGGAATCTTCAAGTCCAAACTCTGGGAGAGGCAGCAACGTACGCTTTAACTTAGAATGAGTTAAAGGAACTCATGCGTAAAAAGTATTGCTCCAGGGCCGAAATTCAAAAGTTGGAAACTGAATTCTGGAACCTCAAGATAGACGGCCCGAAGATCACCGAATATGTGCAGAGATTTCACGATCTATCTCACGTGGTACCATACATGGTTAGTCCGGAATTCAAACGCGTTGAGCGTTTCATTTGGGGGTTGGCACCTCAGATTATGAGTATGGTAACATCGTCAAAGCCTGCAATAATTACTGAGGCTATTGATCTGAGCGTATCACTGACTGAATAAGCTATCAGGTTAAACAAGTTTTCAATTTCCGACCAGAAGAAAAAGGAGACTCACGTTGAGTCCTCGGGAGAAAACAAAAGGAAGTTCTCCAACTTTAAGAAGGGTACCAGCAGCGCCAGCAAGAAGAAGGAGGTGAACCCACCAGCTGAAGTTAAAACTGGTGCAGAAGTCAAGGGAAAAGGATACATGGGCGCTCTGCCCAAATGTGATATATGCCAGTACCATCATTCCGGCCAGTGCAGGTTAAGGAAATGTGAGTCTTGTGGGAAGACCGGAAACCGCCCGCAAGAAGGAAACATGCTGGGCTGGTGCTAGTACAGGTCGTGGTAATCAAAGAGGTTATGGAAGTTGTAATGGAAACCGCCCGCAAGGAGGAAATGGCGGAAATGGAAATCATGAAAATGTTGGGAATCAAGCTTGTAACCGTGGAGCAAACAAAAATCGAGGTGGTAATGGGAACGGTAATGGTCTGGGACCAGGTTGTTTTAATTGTGGAGACATGGGGCACTTCAATTGAGAATGCCTAAAACTCAATCAAGCTAGAGGAAGGGTTTTCAACATCGGAGCGAGGGAAGCACGCCAGGATCCGAATGTAGTTACTGGTACGTTCCCTATCAACCAACGCTTTGCATCTGTACTATTTGATACTGGTGCCGATTATAGTTTCGTATCGCTAGAATTTAAGAATATACTTGGGTTGGTAGCCAGTAAGCTAGATATCCCATATTCGGTAGAACTAGCAAATGGAAAGCTAGTTGAGGCAAATGAAGTCATCAGAGGATGCGTGATAGAACTGGGAGAGCACGAGTTTACACTGGATCTACTGCCAGTCGAGTTGGGAAGCTTCGACGTGGTAGTAGGGATGGATTGGTTGTCAAGCAACAGAGCCGAGATTGTATGTCATGAGAAGATCATACGCATTCCAATGGCAGATGAAGAAACGATTGTGGTACATGGAGAGAATTGCGATACGCCTCTAAGGATCATTAGTTGCTGGAAGGCTAGAAAATGTTTAAAGAAGGGATATGTTGCCTTCTTGGCACACATTGTGGATAAGGAAGCCGCCGAGCCGAAACTAGAAGACATTCCAATCGTGAAGGAGTATCCTGAAGTCTTTCCAGAAGACTTGCCAGGATTGCCGCCACAAAGACATGTCGAGTTTCACATTGACCTAGTCCCAGGCGTCGCGCCTGTAGCTAAGGCACCTTATCGACTTGCGCCTTCGGCGCAACTTCAGGAATTGTTAGACAAGGGATTTATCAGACGAAGCTTCTCGCCTTGGGGAGCTCCAGTTCTGTTCGTTAAATAGAAAGATGGTAGTTTCCGCATGTGTATCGACTACCGCGAGCTGAACAAGTTGATAATCAAGAATAGATATCCTTTTCCAAGGATTGATGCCCTGTTCGATCAATTACAAGGTTCAAGGTTTTACTCCAAGATCGATCTACGATCAGGATATCACCAGTTAAGGATTCAAGAGGAAAGTATTCCAAAGACGGCCTTTAGGACTCGCTATGGACATTACGAGTTCCTGGTTATGCCATTTGGTTTGACAAACGCGCCAGCTGTATTCATGGATTTGATGAACAGAGTTTGTAAGCCGTACCTCGATAAGTTTGTGATCGTCTTTATTGATGACATTTTGATTTATTCAAAGACGAAAGAAGAACATGAGCAACATCTAAGGGCTATCTTAGAGCTGCTTAAGAAGGAGAAATTATACACTAAGTTCTCGAAGTGCGAGTTCTGGTTACGTGAAGTTCAGTTTCTTTTTTTTCTTGGTCATGTAGTTAACGGAAATGGAATTCATGTGGATCCCACAAAGATCGAGGCGATCAAGAATTGGGAGACTCCAAAGACGACAACCAAGATTCGACAGTTCCTAGGTTTGGCAGGATATTACCGCAGGTTTATTAAGGATTTCTCAAAAATCGCTAAACCTTTAACCTCCCTCACGCAAAGAGACAAGAAGTATGAATGGGGAGATAAGCAGGACGAAGCATTCCAGTTGTTGAAAAACAAGCTTTGTGACGCACCGATCTTATCTCTACCCGAGGGCACTGATGACTTCATGGTATATTGCGACGCCTCACGTCAAGGTTTAGGCTGCGTGTTGATGCAGCGACGGAAGGTTCTAGCATATGCTTCTCGCCAATTGAAGGTCCACGAGAAAAATTATACCACGCATGATTTGGAATTAGGCGCGGTGGTATTTGCATTAAAGATCTGGCGACATTACTTATATGGTACGCGATGCACAATCTTTACTGATCACAAGAGTCTGCAGCATATATTTAATCAAAAAGAGCTTAACATGAGGCAGAGACGATGGGTAGAGCTATTGAATGACTATGATTGTGAGATTAAGTATCACCCAGGGAAGGCGAATGTGGTCGCCGATGCCTTGACTCGGAAAGAAAGAATCAAGCCCATAAGGGTTCGAGCTTTGGAAATGATTATTCAAACGGTCCTCTCATTGCGCATTCGTGCCGCGCAGAGAGAAGCTCTTAAGGAAAAGAATCTTGAGAATGAGTATCTCCGGGGGATGGAGAAGCAGTTGGTACCAAATGAGGAAGGAACGTTGTGCTTCATGAAACGAATTTGGGTTCCCTTGTTTGGTGGTCTGAGAGAAGCAATCTTTGATGAAGCTCACAAGTCACGGTACTCGATTCATCCAGGATCGGATAAAATATACCAAGATCTAAAGGATTCTTACTGGTGGCCGAGAATGAAAGGCGATGTTGCGATATATGTTGGCAAATGTCTAACTTGCGCCAAGGTAAAGGCCGAATACCAGAAGCCCTCAGGCCTCCTGCAACAACCAGAAATACCCAAGTGGAAATGGGAACAGATTTCAATGGATTTTATAACGAAATTGCCAAGGACGCCCAAAGGTCATGATACGATTTGGGTAATCGTAGACCGACTGACGAATTCTGCACACTTTTTGGCAATCAAGGAGAAAGACAACACTAGCAAGCTAGCTGAGCTATATCTAAGAGAGATTGTTGCACGACATGGAGTGCCTCTCTCAATTATTTCTGATAGAGACGGAAGGTTCGTGTCAAGGATTTGGAAGTCCTTTCAAGAAGCCTTTGGTTCTCAGTTGAATCTGAGTACCGCCTTTCATCCGCAGACAGATGGACAGAGTGAACGAACAATTCAAACATTGGAAGACATGTTGCGAGCTTGCGTAATGGATTTAGGTGGAAGTTGGGACGTTCACCTACCAATGGTTGAATTTTCATACAACAACAGTTATCATGCAAGCATGCAAGCATACAAGCCGCACCATTCGAAGCTCTATATGGACGCAAGTGTCGATCACCGCTATGCTGGGCCGACGCGGGTGATAGACAGCTTGTGGGTCCTGAATTGGTCCAAGAGACGACTGACAAGATTTTCCAGATCCGAGAGCGCATCAAAGCGGCTCGTGATCGACAAAAGAGTTATGCGGACTGAAGAAGGAAACCTCTGGAATTTGAGGTGGGAGATATGGTTTGTTAAAGGTTTCACCCTGGAAGGGGATAGCACGCTTCAGGAAGCGTGGGAAGTTGAACCCAAGATACATTGGTCCATTCAAAATCCCGGAAAGGATTGGTCTGGTAGCATACAAGTTGGATCTACCCGCAGAACTGAATAGCGTTCATGATACATTTCATGTATCTAACCTGAAAAAGAGTCCAACTCAAGAGACAGTTGTCATTCCTGCCGACGAAGTTCATATTGACGACACACGCCACTTTACTGAAGAACCCGTTGAGGTTACTGATTGGAGGGTTAACAAGACACGTAGGAGTAGTGTCAAACTCGTCAAGGTTCGTTGGAACGCATGACATGGCCTAGAATTCACTTGGGAGCATGAAGATCGCATGAAAGAAAAATACCCACATTTGTTCCCCAAGACCCCTGCATCTAGTAGCAGAACTAAAATTTCGAGACGAAATTTTCTTAATAGGGGGAGAATGTGACAATCCTCATAATTACAGGTATCCGTACAATTAATTAATATTAATTTGTGCTTAATAATTGTGCTTAATTACAACTGATGACGTAAACTGCTTTCTGATTTTTGTATCATACATACATGTGCATCACATTTCATATTGTCACATTATTTATTGCATACAAACTTTTAGTGACATAATCGATACACAAAGCACAGTTAGCACCGTTAGCGGATAGCTCAAAAACATGCTGACAATGTCAGTACATAGACAGACAATGTTTTGAGACCCCGTAAGGACCAGAGACAAGGTACTACACTAGTATGGAGTGTAGGGAAGTATGGACCATAAAACTGTGTCACTATGTGATAGTTTAAGTGCCGGAAAGTGCCTAAAACCCACTCAAAGTGCAGAATTCTGCATTTATCAGCAAAAATCAGCATTTTAATAAACTAGTAACATGCAAAAACATGGCAAAATGGTCCTGTATGCTTTCCTAAGTGTCGGGAATTAAAAGTGTCACAAAAAGTTACATAAAGGACACTCTACGGAATAACTTGACACTTTAATGAACCGGTATCTAACCAAACAACCGGACATTACCCGGAACACCAAAATATTGCTAAAAGCATTGTTTTTATTTTTCTGAGCTAGTTATGGTTCCCGAACACCCTAACATACTACATAATGCAAGATACACTTAAAACACTAGACTTTTACACTTAACTTCCACTAATTATCTATTACCATCAAATTTACACATGGACCCCCTCCCCCTTGATATTTACGGCCCAAATGGCCCCCACACTCAAGATTTATCTAATCTTCCTAAATCTTCCATGGATTTTCCTAAGATATGATTAGATATTGGTTTGTACTTTGAGAAACATAATAACCTTTGGACATTAGAGTTTGTGGTTATAAGAATACATAATCCTTCACACTTCACCAACACCTTCATCTCCCTTCCCCTTGCCCTCCTCTCGACCAACCCCTCTCACCCACACCACCATTGTTTTCATTCAAGCTTCATTCAATCCAAGGTTATCTTGAGGTGTAAGGTCACTAACGAAGCTTGGAGCTTGTGGATCATCTAGGACCTCTTCCGTTTGCTTTTATCCACTCCATATTCGTCATTGTTCTTCCCTAGCTTGAAGCTAGTAGTAAGATCCTTTTTAACTCTTGTTACTTCTATTTTTAGTGGTTAAAAGATATGTTATGATGCAAATCACTAGAACACTAAAAGACATACACTTGAATCTTGAACATAAAGCTTGAAATATGATGAAATATGGATGAAATGATGTTGTTTAGTGCATGAATGATATTTGTTTGTTGATTACTAGAGATGATGATGTTAATCATCACATGAAGCTTGCTAGATGGTGATTAAACACATAATCTAGCAAGTGGGAGGATGATTATATAACAACATATGATGATCATCTTCTTGAATAAACATGAACTTGATGAATAAAGGGGTTTCTTAAAAAGTAATAAACCAAGTAAGTTACTAGACTTATAGATTCAAGATGTATGAATGATTTTCCAATATAACCAAGTTCAAAATATGATTTCTAATGGATCATGGTTTTCACTTAAACCTACACTATTTTTAGTGATAAAATAAGTGTAGAAATACTTTTGAAACAAGAAGACCTAATAAATAAACATTTTTTTAGAATATGTTTACAAGTTGTAAACATCTAAAACTCCTAAGAATGAGATTTTTAAAGGGATAAACACGCTTTAAAGGGTAACTAAACCCACTAAACACTTTACTAAGACACTACAAGTTTTTAATAAAAGATCAAGTTCATGTTGTTATGTAAAGTGTATAGTTTATACACTTGGTAAGTATAATATTGTTTAGAGTTGATTGTTGATTATTGTGTGATGATTTTTGAAAAGAAAATGATATGCCAAATAGCATGGACACCTCCGTTTTCAAGGGAAACTATGGCAAAATTTTCTAAAAATTCAAACACTTAGAAAAATATTTTCTAACAAGTATTTACAAGTGTATTTTTAACTATGATTTTCAATATAAACTTTGCCATAAATTTTTGTAACAAAAATACAAGTATTGGAGGTCGGTTTTTGTAAATAAAAATGGATAAATATATATTTAGAATATATATTTTATACCAAAGACACTTGTGTGAATATTTGTATACTTTGTGGAATAGTTATATTATTTTAGGGTAAAATAATATAACTTAACATAAAACCAAGAATTTACAACACCAAAATAATACCAAAAATCTCACGGAATGAAATATGAGTTACACACTTAATATTGTGAAGCCGAACGATAAAACGTAACTTACGGAATATTCCGGGAAATACCGTTCCAATATATTTTTGGTAAATATTATTAAGAAGTGAAAATATGATTTTTATACATATTACTAAGTTATATCATATTTTCAACAAGAAGAAAATATATTATTTTTGGGAGATAAAATATATTTTCCTAGTATATTTAGAAAATATATGATTTTTGGGAAAAATATATATTTTCTTGGAATACATTATTTTTGACAATAAGTTATATATATATTTTCTAAGTGCGACTTAAAAATATATTATCCAAGACTACAAATATACATGTATGAAATACCCCCATCCTTGGGAAGGAAATACGAAATTAAATACTTGAGAAGTATTGTTACAAAATATTGTTTAAACAATTATTCCAAACTAAATATAATTTAAGTTGAAATATTAATTATTTTAACACATAATTATAACTTGGAATAACATAAGAAACGCAACTCAAAAACGTTAAACTCTAAGCCAAGGCATGGCCCGTTCATCTAATAGACGTTAGTACACTGTAGGTAGTTGTGTTTGCTGCGGAGACTTGAGCCCACACCCATGGGACCAGGGTGGCCCATAGGGTGACTATGTCTTCCAGCCGGAGGCCCGGTAACAAATCTGCTAGGTTTGAGTCTTCATGCACCATTTCACACATACCATTGGCTTTGCAACCCATTGGTGATCTGTTTTTCCTTATTGCTACATACCAGTGTCATACATTCATACAGACATACTTTAAAGGTTTATACACACAGACATACACATGCACTCGCTCAACTTTTTGTTGACATTTTTAAATTACATGTATTTCAGGGAACTAGTGGATCTGGCAAGTGTTGCATGTGTTTCAAGCTGCGCATAAATAAAAGATGTTATCCATGGTTGTCGAGTTTAGGGGGTGTATCCTATTCCTGGACGGGATACATGTTTCTAAACTCAGATTTTATTTAAAGTCTTTTGTGGAGTCTTTATGAACTCAGTTAGACATGTTATGGTTTGTAACTTATTTTGGTGTCGATGTTTTCAAGACAAGTATGTTGTGGTATTTTCTAAACTTAATTAATGGATGAAGATCTCATGTTTTTATCATATAGCGTTGTTATGATTGAATGCTATGGTATTAAGAAGTCACACCAAATAACCACGCTTCCGCAAAAGTCAGGGTGTGACAAATTTCCCTCCCTCTCTCCTCCCTCTATTGGGCTATGTGGGAGGTGGATGGTGATGAAGATATTTGAAGCTTTCAAGATCTTGTAAATACCAAGATTTATGTCACAAGCACACCAACTTTCTCTCTCTCCATAATTCAGCCGAACACCTCCTATCTCTATCTCATTTTCAAAATTTCAGCCATTACATCAAGATTCAAGTCCTTTTCAAGCTTGTTCCATGCACTTTTGAAGATCCTATGATGATTTGAAGGTGTTACAAGCAAGAACCAAGCCTCATATCATCATACTTTGTCAAAAACCCACTTGAATCTTAAGGGTATAAAATATTTCTTTAAACATTGTTCTTGATTCATATTGATAATGAAGTTAGTAAGAAGTTTCTCTTGATTCTTGAAATCTAAACATAAACTTGAAACTAACAAACAAATGAGTTTTGAATAAAATGAAAATGAGTGTTTCCATGTATGTATACATGGCCGAAAATGATGTTTGTGTATGTGTATATTGCATTTCGAATTTTTGATGAAAGATTTCTTGATTATTTGATTTCTTGAAAAATAAGATGATTAAAGTAAGTGTTAGTTGTCATACAAGAATGTTTTAAAATGATATGTGTTATATTTTAAAAACATGATGTTAATATGTTCTAGAATAAGATTGGAACATAAATGATGATGATAAAATTGTAGAAGTGCATTAGATGCACAAAATGTAAACATGCATGATGATATATGAACTTAGAAAGATGATTGAACATGATATGATAAAAATCCATTTTGATCAGAATATAAATACTAGAATAAAGTTATTTTGAAGTGTTTAATGGTATATAACTTTGTCATAATGTTTGCTAGCTTTGCATGTGGTACTTGGTGCATAAAAAGTTGTAAAATACGTGAAATCGCATGATTTATGTGACTTATATAAAAACTGCACTAATCTTCTTATAACCACTATTTTAAAAAGTAAATAACATGTATTGTGTTAAATATCAAGTTGTTTCGAGTTGGGATGGTTACGGTAACGTTTAACGCAAAACTATGCATTAAAACGGTCAAAAATCGGCTTTTCGGGTGATTTCTGTAAAACTGAATTAGATCAGAAAATAAACTGATATTCTTAGTTTAAAAATATGTATTTTAACTAATTTAAAGTTTACTTGGTGTTTGGTTGGTCACACGTGACTTCCGACGCCCGAAAACGTTACCGAATCGCTAAAATATGCATTTTTCAATGAACATGAGTATGGGTGAATTTTGAGTGAATCTTATGTGATAAAATATATTAAGTGATTTAAACATGTAAATGTGAGTATATGTTAAGTGTTAATTCGATAATGGGAAAATTAGACTATGCATGTATACATGTACGTTTTGTGCGGTAGAAGTGGTAAATTTGCGTTAAATGTGTAACTTGTTTGTCGAGCATGAAATTTAGTATATATGAGATGTTTTATGTATATTTGTTTTAAAAATAACAAAATAGTTAAGTTAGTAATGTTTCGCTTGTTTCGGTGATAAATTATATGAATGTTTATGTATATATGTTACGATGCGCAAATCATAGATATATTGCGTATAAACGGAAAAGTTAACGGATTTACACAATAATGGTCACCAATAAAATCGTTCAAAATGCAAAATCATAAAAATATGTATATATGGACTCATATATATATTAACACGCCAACATAATCAAAAATGACAACTTTTCGAGAAAATCTCAAAGTTGTATGATAATTCTAAGAAACAGAGAAACTTAGGATTTTTGTGTTAAATATGTATCTTGATTTAGAATTTTTTCTATATTAGGACGCTGGGATTGCGGTATTAAAATACGCACCCAAAGGTGAGTGTCACTAAACCCCTCTTTTTTACTGTTTTATATATATTTTGGGGGTGGAACACGTTGTTAAAAGGGTTTAATGATGTTTTCAAAATAAAACATACCTTTTACTATAAAAATATATTTTCGCTGAAAATATATGAAATTTGATAAGTTATACGTTTCAAAGTAAAACATTTTTGGTGAATAAATATTGGATGTACGGTTTTTCTTAAGTGATACAGGATCTTAAAGTTGGGGTACGGATGCCGGCCTGGGTCTCGAATGATGGAGATTCAGGGGATTCGTAAAGTTGGGGTCTCGAATGATGTACGGTTTTTCTTAAGTGATACAGGATCTTAAAGTTGGGGTACGGATGCCGGCCTGGGTCTCGAATGATGGAGATTCAGGGGATTCGTACACATCGTGTATGAAATTGTCATATTAGTAGGATATATATCTATATATATTGTACATGAGGCAGACATCATATTGTTCTTCGAGAAAGAACCCTGCGCCCATGATGTCGTTTAATCAGTTTAAGTATTGCACGCGAGGAATTGTTGGTAGATCTATCGGGTTGACAACCCCGTCATGACCGGTCGCGCCGTGTCAATGTCAAACGACGAATTAATATTTTGTTCATTGTCTAGTTTTGATTATCCCTGCATGGTTAATATATAGTTCGTATCGTCTAGCTAACATACGAGTCTGAAAATTGATGCTATAATTTAATATACAAAACCTTGGCAGTATTACTATTGTCGAAGTAATGACCCGATGGAAGGCCCATGGATTTTATCAAAGGAGTAAAATGGACTTTCTAAAATTGCATGGAGGTTTCAAATAAACACCTAATCAGAAAGTTTTCCTTGGAATAAAATTTGTTAGTAAACGAATAAGTGAACTCACCTTCTTTTGTGTTGACACTTGAGTTTAACGTGTTCCACAGGTACTTGAGCTCGCCTTCAGGAATTATGGCGTATATTGTGTTTGTTGATGCATGTTTTGTCACTAAAAAATGTTGGACTAATCTTTAAACTTTCTGGGACAATGTAATAAGACCCGTGAGGATCAAAGACGACTTTATTATGTCATGTTCATGTCATATTTTGGGACGTTAAGTTTAAAATCTATGATTTAAATAAGTAATAACGTCCAACACTATAATGCATCAAGCATCAAGATAGAAATGGGCACCAGCTTCCGTCACCACTACGTTTTATATTCCGCTGCGACGTTTTTGGGGTGTGACAGAAGTTGGTATCAGAGCCAATGGTTGTTAGCGAACTAGATGTTTTCGTAGGAAAACACTAGACTTCAACCGAAGAATTTTGAAATATGAAATCCAAAATTCTCGAAGCCAAGATTTTTTTTTATAAATATGGAAATTTTAACATGTATGAAAACCCTTATGTGTTTATGTGTATATGTGATTTTCTGTTTATTTAGGCCTTATATGTTACTATTCATATTTATCACACACTCACTTTGTACGGTTACGATATGTCACGTCTCGGCCTATAGAGCCATCAGTAGTCCTGCTCACTGATGCTGTCGAGCCTACCCTTGAGATTCTTTCGCCCGTCGTTACAGAGATCGCATCGACTTCGAGAGCCGAGACAGCGTCCGGTTTGAAGAAGCAGAAGGAGATTTGGATCAACCGCTCTCACTGTGATCGTTAGTTCGCCACGTTACACGGAGGCATGGAGACAATGAAGGATTTAGAGGGACAGATGGACTGTTATGATGAGCTAGAAGAGCTTGTTAGGAAGATGATGGGCTTCCACGGATTGGAGCGTTAGTTGTTGGTTGTATCTGTTGTTTGTTCTGTATGTCTTATTTAATGAACCCTATTTTTGGCTTGCATGCCAAATTTTCAGACATTTAGGAGGAAATTTCATATAGGCTTGTTACGGGTGTTGATGTAGACACGCCGAATTTTGATTAGTCTTAGTACTAAAAACAAGCTTTGTAAATTTCTCGTATAAATATCGAATGGGTTTCTTTTGGTTTAAGAATTGTTCTCATTAATAAGTGGATATTATACATGCGCCATGTTTGGTCCACTACCATTTAATGATTGAATTATTTTGGGTTATCGTCTTATGTGATTATTATTATCGTAAATAATAGTAACGACGAAATGCCGCCAAAAGCGAGACAGGATTCTGGACTACCTATTACCTCGAAAGAGTTGGCGTAACTCATATGCTCAACACGTTAATACTGCCATGGAACAGCGCGATGCTAACCAAAATAATGGCCAGGAACGTGGACGTGATACTCATGGGCATGGTTTTGGTAGGACACAGATCGGAAACCCTTCAGGTGATGTAATAACCGGAAAGTTTTAGTAGTTCCTATGTTACAAAATAATCGGAGCGTAATTCTGATTTTTCATTAACTTTGTGAACAGTACATAGATGTACACATAAAACAATCCAGGGTTGTAACCCAAGATCATTTACTGGTACCCTATGTAATGACATGGCAATGGTATGCGTGATGTCGAGCCGTCACAGCGGATCGACCATTCAAATGATTCTGCATTCCGAGCCTAGATCTGGGGATTCGCGAAAGCGAAAGTCTGAGTGTTCGAGGAAAGATATCGATGAGAAGCGTGGTGAGGAACGCAGTTCGAGGAAGGCGTATGTAGCCAGATCTAGCCGTTCTAGAAAGAATAATACCAGGGATGGCAGGAGTAGTTTTGAGAAGAAGACTCACGAAGATGAGCGGAGAAAGTGCGCTATATGTGGTCGGACTGGACATATGACTTGCGGGTGCTATGTTAAGAGTACATCGGAGGGAGGTACACTCGAGGGATGCTACAAGTGTGGTGAGCAAGGACATTTCGAGGGAGATTGTCTGAAATGAAGGGTCAGGATACTAGGGATAGAGCATTCGAGCTAAACGCTGGGAAAGCACGAGACAATGTTGCTGTTGTTATCAGTGTGTTTCGAATCAAAAACCAATCTATGTTCATACTTTTAATACCAAAGCTGACTTGAGTTTTGTTCAAAAAACTCCGAATCATTTTTGTGTTCACCTGCAGGTAAGCTGAGTATAAAGTTGGCCGATAGAACTAGCAATTGGTAAATCGATGGAAACTAGTGAGGTTGTTCGTGATTGTAGTATTTAGTTAGGTGATCATAGTTCTAGTGTTGGTTTATTTCCAGTGGAGCTGGGGAGCTTTGACGAAGATGGGAGGATGGATTAATTATCCAAGAGCGAAGTGGGGACTATCGGTAGAAGAAGCTAGCAAGGATATCTCGTCCTAATGAAGGTAGAGAGATGGAAGTTGTTCATGAAGACCGACCGAGTCGAGTGTCGAGTTTCGAGTATCGAGTGTTTATAGTTGAGAGTCGTCAGTATTGTGAGGATGCTCAGGTGGTTGCAAAAAGGGGCTATCCTACGTTCTTAGTTAATGTGGTGGATACGAAAGCCGAATATAGGAATACCGGAGAGATTCCTATTTTTCTCAGTTATCCGGAAGTTCTCCTAAAAAGACTTACCTGGATTTTCCCGTGCGAAACAGACCGAAATTCGGATTGATCTAGCACCCAGTGCTGCACCCAATTGCACAATCTTCTTATAGATTAAGCACCGTTTGAGAATGATAGAAATGTCGAGTCAGTTTCAAGAGCTACTAGACAAGGGTTTCATTCGATCAAGCTTTTCGCTTTAAGGCGCATCTGTTTTGTTGAGAGGAAGAAGGATGGATCCTTCAGGATATGTGAGCATTTCAGAGAGCTGAACAAGTTGACTATCAAGAATATGTACCCTTTTACCGAGGATTGACGATTTGTTCAAATAAGCTACCAGGATCCAGCTGCTACATGAAGATCCATCTATGATCAGGATATTATCAGTTGAAGGTTGCTGACGAAGATATGCTGAGGACTGCTTTTCGAACACGATATGGCCATTACGAGTTATTAGTCATGACTTTTGACTAAATTAATGCGCCATTTATAATAATGAATTTCATGAACATGGTATGGGAACCCTATTCGATTAAATTCGGGATAATATTCGTCGACAACATACTTGCTTATGTGCGAACCAAGGAGGATCATGAGTAACGTTTGAAGTTAACTATGGAGATGGTGAATGATGAGGAGAGCCAAAGACCCCGTCGGGAGTATGATGATCCTTATGACTAGCTGGGTGCTACCGGAGATTTATTAAGAATTTACCTAAATTATTGCAACCTTCGACACTAATAACCCCAAAAGGAAAAGGGAAATTGATTGGACAGCAAGATAGTGGGAAGCTTTTTAGACCGTTGAAAGAAAAGTTGGGAGCGTGTATGATGGACTCTGAAGGAAGTTAAAGATACTCATCTGCCCTTGGCAGAGTTATCTCGCAATAATAGTTAACACGCTAGTATTCAGGTTGCTTCGTTTGAAGTCTTGCATGGATGGAAGTGTTGATCACCATTATGTTGAACATTGGAAAGGGTGGAGAGCGTTGAGATATGAGATTAGGAATTGAGAGTGTATGTAATATAGGTCTATAAAGATTATTTGTAAGAATCAAAGTTTCCCGCAGAAACTATAAGACTATATTCATTAAACCTGTTTTCATTGTTTTCATCTAGTGCGAAAACAAAACTTGTAGAGTAAAATTTCGGGGATGAAATTTCCTAAACAGAGGGGAGACTGTGACACCCGGCTTTTCAAGCCATACCGTACAATTGTAGCACAAGTTGTAAATAGGTAATAGGGCCATATTTTACTGATTATGATTTTTATATGTGAAATTTAATGAGTTGGTAAATTTAAACTTTGGTAAAAATTATATTGGCAACGGTAAGATAAACGCTTATCGTGTAACGGTTAAAATGCGAAACGAACGTCGGTGACCACCCGATCAGTGTTAAAATCCTAAAAATAGTCAGTAATGATTAGAATAATAATTTTAATCCAAATCATGAGGAAAAATAAATTAAAACGCTAAGAAATTCTATTTTTCGAGTTTAAGCGCGTACCGCGCGATGCAGCGCGTGTACCGACAAAATACTGTCAACACAACCTGTCAAGGCAACTGATAATCATTTTAGTAATAATTTAATGATTTTATTATTTTGGAATGATAAAAATAAATAAAAACACATAAATCCCTATTTTTTGCGATTTTAAACGCGTACCTCGTAGCACAGCGCGCATACTGCCAAATACCAACAACGTAGTCAGTCCTGGCAAACAAAATATTGTTCAGTAATATTTTGATAAGTTTATTTTTCTAGAATATTAAAATTAATTTAAAACGCACTAAAACGGGATTAAAACACTAGATAAAATACCTGGTATTCAGTATAATACCAGTTTTTGGCCAAAATTTAGATATATATGTATATGCATACACGTAAAATCGTGTATATGTGTATGTGTTGGCAGCCATGCACATTAATTTCCCTCTCTCTCCTCCCTCTATTGGGCTAAGTGGGAGGTGGATGGTGATGAAGATATTTGAAGCTTTCAAGATCTTGTACATACCAAGATTTATGTCACAAGCACACCAACTTTCTCTCTCTCCATAATTCAGCCGAACACCTCCTATCTCTCTCTCATTTTCGAAATTTCAGCCATTACATCAAGATTCAAGTCCTTTTCAAGCTTGTTCCATGCACTTTTGAAGATCCTATGATGATTTGAAGGTGTTACAAGCAAGAAACAAGCCTCATTTCATCATACTTTGTCAAAAACCCACTTGAATCTTAAGGGTATAAAATATTTCTTTAAATTGTTCTTGATTCATATTGATAATGAAGTTAGTAAGAAGTTTCTCTTGATTCTTGAAATCTAAACATAAACTTGAAACTAACAAACAAATGAGTTTTGAATAAGATGAAAATGAGTGTTTGCATGTATGTATACATGGCCGAAAATGATGTTTGTGTATATGTATATTGCATTTCAATTTTTTGATGAAAGATTTCTTGATTATTTGATTTCTTGAAAAATAAAATGATTAAAGTAAGTGTTATTTGTCATACAAGAATGTTTTAAAATGATATGTGTTATATTTTAAAAACATGATGTTAATATGTTCTAGAATAAGATTGGAACATAAATGATGATGATAAAATTGTAGAAGTGCATTAGATGCACAAATGTAAACATACAAGATGATATATGAACTTAGAAAGATGATTTGAACATGATATGATAAAAATCCATTTTGATCGGAATATAAACACTAAAATAAAGTTATTTTGAAATGTTTAATGGTATATAACTTTGTCATAATGTTTGCTAGCTCTGCATGTGGTACTTGGTGCATAAAAAGTTGTAAAATACGTGAAATCGCATGATTTATGTGACTTATATAAAAACTGCACTAATCTGATTATAACCACTATTTTAATCATTAAATAACATGTATTGTGTTAAAATATCAAGTCGTTTTGAGTTGGGATGGTTACGGTAACGTTTAATGCAAAACTATGCGTTAAAACGGTCAAAAATCGGCTTTTCGGGTGATTTCTGTAAAACTGAATTAGATCAGTAAATAAACTGATATTTGTTAGTGCACGAATGTCTATCGCCTTCGACAATCCGAGCTATAGCGAGATAACGAAGAAATCAAGTCTTTATAATTGTCATATCTAGTTAAAAGGCAAGGTGGCAAAGTTGTAATTAATGAGAACTTTCATTAAAATGCCTTGACCTATAAATAGAGGATTATGTCATTAGTTAGATGAGATTTTGGTGAAATAGAAGATTTGGAGGAAGACTTCTAGAGAGAGAAAGTCTAGAGAGAGAAAGTAGTTGTAATCGTGAATCTTGTACCGGATTTGTCATATCTTTCAATAAATCACGGTTAGTAGTATGTTATTGTGTGTTCGGTCACGCACGTTCACGGATTCCGCACGTGAAACGTACGTTACACAATCGAACGGCATCAAAACCGGTCCTACAATTGGTATCAGAGCTAGGAGCTCGATTGCTTGATCAAACACATCGTTTTCGTACCAGATTTCAGCGATTTCAGAGCCGAATCAGATCCGATTTCATCGATTTCTTCATTTTCTACCTATTTCTCACGTTTTTACGGAAATTCGTCAAATTGAACGTGATTTCACAGTCCGTTTCGTCTGAATTTTTGATATATTGTGCGAACAACATTGAATTACAACCCTACCAAGTTTCAGATCGAAACTCCAAGTCGTTTAGGAGAAATCGGGGTTTTTCGGGTCGAATTCGCGTCATACGATCAGACAGGTTCGCTTTTACGAACCAAACAGGTTCGCTCATTTGGTTTAAAAGCAGGTTTGCTCATAAAGAACTTGAGGTTCGCTCATAGGGTAAAAGAAATTCAGGTCTGCTTATAAGTTTGTGTGTTGGTTCGCTTATAGATCACCAATCAGATCCGCTTATGTAACACACTAGGTTCGCTCCAAATGACATAAAGGGTCCGCTCAAAAGGTTTGATTTTGGTTCGCTTTTGTGTCATCGTTGTCAGCAGGAACAGGTTAATTGCAGACCTTTAATTGCACCGCCCAACACCCACTAATATGTAATTGAAGTTTGTTTGTCGGCCTTGTGAAGCAATTAATTGTTGTTGTTGTTATAAAAGGCCCCCTGCACCGTCCATTAACTACAACCGGCCCATGAACTCACGTGACATCTGACTTAATTGAAGTAACAGGACATTAGGCTCAATCACTGAAGCCCATGTGTTGTTGATTTGTTACACCTTGTTAGCAGGTTATTATTGCCGGCTAGTTGTTGTCCAGAATTGCACCGCCCCACTAAACAAAATTTGGGCCAATTACAACGATTGTTGGTTGACACGTATTGTGATTATTAAAGGTTGTCGGTAGGCTCTTGCACTGCTCAGTGAAATAAATCAGCCCTATCGTGATCATTAAAAATTGTTTGTAGGCTGTTGGTGTTATGTTTGGCCCAATCAGTGAAATAGGTGGCCCATGTGATAGTGTGTTGTTGATTTGTTGCCGCCCCATTACATCACCCCACTAAGGTTGTGGCAGGTTGTTGTGATGACTTGTTTACTGACCCATTACAAAGTGAAGGCCCAATTAAAATCGTTGGTTATGGCAGGTTGATGTCGTTGTCTGCATGTGAAGAATTAGGTTGTTTGTTTGTTGTGTTGATTGTTAGGCCAAGTCACTGACCCACTAAGTTCAAAAGGTGCTGCCCATTTAATTGTTTGTCAAAACTTACGGCCCAATCAAAGAAAACACTTATAAATTGGCCCATGTGATAAATACGAACAAATAAGATTGCAACATGTTTCATTACTTGAACTGTTGCATGTAATAGAGATTGTGGCTCATATGTCGTGAATTTTCTTTGTTCAGACCCATGCATTCAGCGATCTCACGTCATCAACAGTGAAACGAATCAACGAATCTTCGACAACGAGTCTTAGATTGATTTCACACATTCACTTTTACGCAATCAGTTTGTTTAAAATTGATAGTGTGTTTGATTGTTTTGTTTGCAGGTGATTCTAGGTGATTAGTGAAGCATCGGACATTTGCCTGAGTGAATCCTCATTCGATCTACTGTCGCCTAATCTTTGATTGAAAATTCGTCATTGTGAATCTTTTGATACCAAAGATGGATTCTGAAATCTATATTACACTGAACAAGTTTGAAAATTTTACAGGTATAAATGGAGAATCAACTGAAGAATTGATCAAAAGGTATATCGAGTTGTATTGGGAGATGGCGAGATTGAAGATAACCAAGACCAATGAGGAATGGGTTAACAAGTTGGGAAATGTTTTACCGGGTGATGGGTGGAGAACGTATTTGTCAGATTTGAAGAAGATATACTTAGACGTGAATTTGAGCTTGTTTATCGAGAAGATTAAAGAGCGAGAACATGAATTCCAAAAGATTAGTAATGCAGAAACTGATAAAGAAAAATTCAAATCTGAGGAAAATGTTCAAGAGGAAGAAGAGCAGGTTAAAGAAATTTCAGCTATTAAGATGGAGAAGAAAGCTGAATCTGTAAAAACGATTGAAAAGTGCTTAAACTGTGAAGATCTGAAATCTGAAAATGCCAAACTCTTGAAGGATTTAGAGAGTTTGACATTAGAAAACGAAAATCTTAAAAATTCAGAAAATGTTTTGAAAAATCAAAAACAAAATCTAGAAAATGAAAAAGTAAAAATTGAAAAAGATTTTCAAAGTCAAATAAAGATTTTAGAAGATGAGAAAGATATCTTTGGTAAAAATAATCTTGAAAAATAGATTGCAATAAATTCTTATCTTGCTAAAATCATTCAGCTTGAAAAAGAAGCTGAAAAAGATCGGCATAAAATTGCTGAGTTAGAAAATAAATTGAAAGGTTTTGTGACTTCTGCACCTTATGTGTGTCCAGAACCGATCATTGAAATTCCAATAAGTGACAGTGTCACAAACTTTGACAATGTCAAAGTTGAAGATTGTGATGAGAAATCTGATGATGAAAATACAAAAATTGAAAAACAAAAATTGTTTTTAGAATTAACAGAAAAATTCAAAAATACTGTTTTGCAATCTACTGAAATAGGTGAATGCTCAAAGCAGAAACCTGTTAAGAAGAGTGTAGAACAAAAACAAAAAGTTAAAAATTTGAAAATTGTTCAAAAAGATAATAAAAGCTCATCAGATCAATCATCCAATCGCAATAAAAAATCACAAAAATTGAAAAACGAAAACTTAAAAATTGTTGGTAATAAGTGGTGCAGGTTTGACCACAGTGCTCAAGAGTCAAATCCAACAATCAAGAGGAGGAAAGAGTATCACCAAGCCAAACAGTGCTTTGATCTGAGCATTTGGTATGAAAATGGTGATTGGTACGATAACAGAGTGTGTTACAGATGCGGCTATCAAGGACACATTGCTGTTAACTGCCAGAGACAGAGATTTGAGATGAGGAGATGCTATAATTGTCAAATCAAAGGTCACACTACCAGAGATTGCCCAAGGAGATCAAATGAAAGATTGAGGGTTAATTCTCAGAAATTGGCAAAGAAACCAGTCACTGTCAAGCCCAAGGAACTGAGAGTTTCAGACCAGAAAGTCAAAGAACAGAAGGTCCAAGAACCTAAAGTTCAAGAAAAGAAAGTGAAGCTTTCTCAAGGGCAAAAAGACAAACTGCGAAAGAAGAGGAAGAAGGCCAGAGAATATCTGGAGAAGATTTTGTCCTCAGGTTCACCCGACAGATCGAATAAGAGTTCTGATGAATCAACTCCCTCGATTGCAAAGTCAAGCAAGATGAATTCATCAGATACAAATCTGAGGATGAAAAAGGACAAGAAGAAGGTAACATTTTGTGGCAATGAATCTGTTTCTTCGGAAACAAAGGAGCCACATGTCGGCGATGAATCTGACTCAATAAAGTCAGACAAGCCACATTCAGGCAATGATTCTGGTGCGTCAAAACCAGAAGAGCCAGTTATTGTGGTAAAATCTGAGAATTCAGGTTTAACAATGGATGATACAAACTTTCCACCATTGCTAAACAAAAATTCAAAATCACCCAAGGACAGTCAGGCTTGGGTGAAACTTTTCAAATAGAAAAACCTGACTTGCCGGAGTTCCCAGGTTGGTAAGCGTGGAACATGAATCGGCACATTTCTTGAGAAATTTCACTCTGGTGATTTTTCGCCTTTCAAAAGATAAATCAGGGACATTAAGTTGTACTTGATTCATCTTTCCTACTAGTGGTAATTTGAAAAAACAAGGTGATGAAACTCCGTGTTTATGAAATGACACACAAAACTAATTTTCCGGAAAAACCATTTTGATTAAAACAATCTTAAGTGTTTTGAAATCATAATGGGAAAATAGTTTGTTGTCAGGGGGAGTTCTGATTGTTTACGCCAAGTGGATGGAAATTGAAGCAATTCTCATCATGTTGTCATTTTGCTTGTACAGTTTGTTTCAAATTTTCCCAGAAAATCAAAATTGGAACATATTTTGATTTTAGGGGGAGAAAATTTAAAAAAAAATCAGAAAATTTGAAAATGTCAAAAAACATTAAAAATTTAAAAATGAGTTTTGTTGTGAAAAAGAGGAAATGATTGTAAATCAGTGGACTATCACAGCACGCTAAAGAAATGTAATGTCAAATGTAATAAACGGTCTCACTGATGATGTGACGATAGGTTTTTGTACATTTAGTAGATTTATTCGGGATATAAACCTAAAATTTCAAACTTGTGAAATTCGTGGGGAACACTACTTGGATATATAGGTAACCCCTGAAATCTCGTTTGAAAGGTCTTGTATTCTGATATACTAGGTGTTTATACTCTATGATGTCTGGGGTATTATTCCGGGACTTCTGCTGAACGGTAGTTCTGACCTAGTCCTTGGCTAATACTTTCCGCAAAATGCTTGAAACGTAGCATAAAGCCCTCAGCTGATTAGACAATAAAATTGATAATCATCTGTTGTAGCTGAAAAGATCCTCTGAAGGGAGCACACTGCTAAGTCGAAGCTGATATCTCTCTGCTGAACGGAAGTTCTGACCTGAGATCCCCCAGTTCTCGCATTTAACCCCTAATTTATGTACAGATATCATTGTAGTATTCTTGCCTGTAAGACTGAATATTGGGATTCTGGATACGGGAGTATATTCAAGAGGTGGGACACATGAATCGAACTAAGTTCATAAAACACTTAAATAGTATCCTGAATAGATTGAAAGTTGTATGAAAATTTAAGAGGACAACTATATCGTCAATCAACGTGAATCGTTTAGAACTTAAAATGTCTAAAAGCTTAACGGTGCGTGTGATGTGTCTCAAAAACTGATATGATCCTCTTACACAAACTCACAAAAATATGTTTGTACATATTTCATTTCTGCATTTAATTTCTGTCTTTGCATTTATGTTTCTTATTTTCAAAAATTCAAAAAGATTTTCGACAACTGATGTTGGAGAGCTGATTTTCAAAATCTCAAAGGCTAAACATGATGAACAGACAGGTTGGTTAATGGTTTGAAATGTTTAAGATAATTCATTAATTTGAATTAGAAATTGGAATGTTTCAAATTTTATCAGTTTTAAATGTGAAAATTCTCAAATGTTTTGCTGATTCAATAAGTTGAATCACAATATTGTTTGTTATAATTGTGTGTTTGAGATGTGCAGGTTTCTTAATCTGTTGATACGCAAAGGCAGGTGTCGATCCCAAAAGCACGGAAGCTTGACGAAAGGGGGAGCCTGAAGAAAGAGAGCAACGGAAGCTGAAGACAGATCCACCGGGATTCTGTTCGAGCTAGAGTAGTTGAAGACTCTCACTAAAGATTCCGTCAACATTCAAGGGGGAGTTTGTTAGTGCAGTTGTCTGTCGACTACATCTTCGTTCGAGTTTTAGATAGAGAGAAAGACAAGTCGCTACGAGTTTCACCACGGATTGACTACGGCAATATCCAAGGCGGAGATTGTTAGTGCACGAATGTCTATCGCCTTCGTCAATCCGAGCTATAGCGAGATAAGGAAGAAATCAAGTCTTTATAATTGTCATATCTAGTTAAAAGGCAAGGTGGCAAACTTGTAATTAATGAGAACTTTCATTAAAATGCCTTGACCTATAAATAGAGGATTATGTCATTAGTTAGATGAGATTTTGGTGAAATAGAAGATTTGGAGGAAGACTTCTAGAGAGAGAAAGTCTAGAGAGAGAAAGTAGTTGTAATCGTGAATCTTGTACCAGATTTGTCATATCTTTCAATAAATCACGGTTAGTAGTACGTTATTGTGTTCGGTCACGCACGTTCACGGATTCCGCACGTGAAACGTACGTTACGCAATCGAACGGCATCAAAACCGGTCCTACAATATTCTTAGTTTAAAAATAAGTATTTTAACTAATTTAAAGTTTACTTGGTGTTTGGTTGGTCAAATGTGACTTCCGACGCCCGAAAACGTTACCGAAACGCTAAAATATGCATTTTTCAATGAACATGAGTATGGGTGAATTTTAAGTGAATCTTATGTGATAAAATATATTAAGTGATTTGAACATGTAAATGTGATTATATGTTAAGTGTTAATTCGATAATGGGAAAATTAGACTATGCATGTATGCATGTACGTTTTGTGCGGTAGAAGTGGTAAATTTGTGTTAAATGTGTAACTTGTTTGTCGAGCATGAAATTTAGTATATATGAGATGTTTTATGTATATTTGCTTTAAAAATAACAAAATAGTTAAGTTAGTAATGTTTCGCGTGTTTCGATGTTAAATTATATGAATGTTTATGTATATATGTTACGACGTGCAAATCATAGATATATTGCGTATAAACGAAAAAGTTAACGGATTTACACAATAATGGTCACCAATAAAATCGTTCAAAATGCAAAATCATAAAAATATGTATATATGGACTCATATGTATATTAACACGCCAACATAACAAAAAATAACAACTTTTCGAGAAAATCTCAAAGTTATATGATAATTCTAAGAGACGGAGAAATTTAGGATTTTTGTGTTAAATATGTATATTGATTTAGAATTGTTTCTATATTAGGACGCATATATAAAAATCAATTTATGGGATTGCGGTATTAAAATACGCACCCAAAGGTGAGTGTCACTAAACCCCTCTTTTTTACTGTTTTGTATATATTTTGGGGGTGGAACACGTTGTTAAAAGAGTTTAATGATGTTTTCAAAATATAACATACCTTTTACTATAAAAATATATTTTCGCTGAAAATATATGAAATTTGATAAGTTATATGTTTCAAAGTAAAACGTTTTTGATGAATAAATATTGGATGTACGGTTTTTCTTAAGTGATACAGGATCGTACAGTTGGGATACGGATGTCGGCCTGGGTCTCGAATGATGGAGATTCAGGGGATTCGTACACATCGTGTATTAAATTGTCATATTAGTAGGATATATATATTGTACGTGAGGCAGACATCATATTGTTCTTCGAGAAAGAACCCTACGCCCATGATGTCATTTAATCAGTTTAAGTATTGCACGCGAGGAATTGTTGGTAGATCTATCGGGTTGACAACCCCGTCATGACCGGTCGCCCCGTGTCAATGTCAAACGACAAATTAATATTCTGTTCATTGTCTAGTTTTGATTATTGCTGCATTGTTAATATATAGTTCGTATCGTAGCTAACATACGAGTCTGAAAATTGACGCTATAATTTAATATACAAAACCTGGGCAGTATTACTATTGTCAGAGTAATGACCCGATGGAAGGCCCATGGATTTTATCAAAGGAGTAAAATGGACTTTCTAAAATTAAACGGAGGTTTTCAAATAAACACCTAATCAGAAAGTTTTCCTTGGAATAAAATTTGTTAGTAAATGAATAAGTGAACTCACCTTCCTTTGTGTTGACACTTGATTTTAACGTGTTCCACAGGTACTTGAGCTCGGCTTCGGGAATTATAGCTTATCTTGTGTTTGTTGATGCATGTTTTGTCACTTAAAAATGTTGGACTAATCTTTAAACTTTCTGGGACAATGTAATAAGATCCGTGAGGATCAAAGACGACTTTATTATGTCATGTTCATGTCATATTTTGGGACGTTAAGTTTAAAATCTAAGATTTAAATGAGTAATAATGTCCAACACTATAATGCATCAAGCATCAAGATAGAAATGGGCACCAGCTTCCGTCACCACTACATTTTATATTCCGCTACGACGTTTTTGGGGTGTGACATAAATGGTATTCATCCGTTAATAGATGCCATTTTTCTTCGAACATAAGTGGTGTAATGAATAAGTTCCACACCAATTTGTAGATTGAAGAACGAAGGTTGGTGTTATTAAGAAGGTCGTTTGATATCTGAAAAGGCATGTGAAATATAATAAATTAAAATTGGCAATCAGGTTATATAGGTTGATTGTAAATGGCTTAATATGAACGTATAGTGTTTACCTTGGCCTGAAGCTTTCTCATGTTGCGTCACATACACAAACGATGAATATTCAGTGAATACGGACAATAAACCTTGTTTCATTGCTGGATCTCGGTCGGTATGTATAAATGTCCGTTGTTTTTTGTGGGCAGTTAAGATGGTGTTTAGTAACCACGTGTATGATTCAATAGTCTCGTCATAAAACATATCAGCGCTAAATGTAACACGTTTTTGTGATGATCGACTCCAGTAAATGGCAAAAGAATCATTTTATACCTGAATATAATATTTTGAAAAGTATGATGTTAGGATACTTAATAGTAAATAAATTGTTGAACATATGTAAAAAACAACAATGTGTGTGTGTGTGTGCGTGTGTGTATGAATGTTGTGGAACTAAAAGGTCAGTATGTACGAACATGAGTATTATGGTTTTATTATGTAATACAGAAAGTGTTGGGCACATAACAGTTGCACTTGTGCATCATGTTAGGATGTTATATTGTTAATGAATAAAACATATGACGCATTTCAGGAAGTGGAACATCTTACTTATTTGTGTTATAGGTAGCGTCAAATGTGCAGGCATCACTAAAAGCCTCGTAATTATGTAATGATACGTAATCACCCCAAAAGAATGATCGTAGCTCGTTATCAACCACAACGCAATCAAAATAAAAGTCTTTGAGGTTGGTAGCTCGGGAATTTATGGTGTGTAGGATAATTTTGTGCATCACATTCACCAATGAATAAACGTAAGTCTCGGGCATAATTCTTGAACTCTTCTCTGGTGCCACGAACATAATGAGGGCCGCCTTTTAATGATACTTGATGTTATGTGTAACATTTGGCCCACTTTTGCTGAGACTAACCTTGTGGATGTTGTTCTTCAAATCCGAGTTTTCTATTTTGTTTTAGTAGGTCGGTGTTGTTACTACCAATCAAGCAATGGTTGTGTACGGGAATGAAATCGTATATCTTAAATTGTTTTGTTTCACAATCATAGTTCACTTTAATACGCGCACGACATCTCGAAACTGTGAATTGGCATCGACGACGATGTTTCTTGGGTGGAGCATTAGATTCAGAATCGGTGATTTTTGGTTGTCCTTCTTTTGAGCATAATATGTATCGATGTGTACGTATATTCATTGCAGGATTGTCCGGATGTTTTTTTTTGGTTCTTTGATGTACCGATACGAGTGGAAAAGTCGGCTTTTGTAGCATAAGTGTTGTACATCATAATAACGTCCTCCTAATTGTTAAACGTACTATTTACAATAGGGATGTATTCAGCATCAACCTCGGGTATCTAATATGGTGTGCCATTAGGTTTAGAATGTACAACAGTCGTAATTGTTCCTGTATGTATAAAAATAAAAAGATATAACATTGTAATATTAGGGTATATGGTGTGTGTACGCACGATATAAATGTTCAACAGTTTGTTGGTGATGAGCATAGGGTGTTGGTAATGTGATGCACATGTGATGATTAACGGTTATTTACTGATGGTTAACAGTTTATTTGTGATGATTACGGAGTATTAGCAACATAATGCACATATGTAGGATTATGTAATGTCTGTAAATAGAAGTAATATCTGTAAAAAATAGTGATTTGTTTAATGTTTTGATGATAAAAAAGAAAAAGATAATAATTAAATATGGATTATGGGGTGTTAGCAACATAATGCACATGTACATGATTATCATCTGATTGTAAATAAAAGTGATTTACTTAATGAGATAATAATGAAGCATTTAAGAGTAAATTATGAAACACATATAACTGTATAATACCTTTAGTCTCAAAACGTATGAATTGTAACATTGGTTGATCCAAATTTGTAGGTGTTGCCGCGGTTGATGTTGAAGTAGTGTCACAAGGGATTGAGTGTTCGGATACATTGTCTGATGTAGACATAGATTCAAGAGTCTGGAGATCGAAGGTATGAATATTATCTCGACTATCAAATGAGATGAATCGGAAGATGCCATAACAGATGGACGAGGATTAAATGAGCTCGAATTAACAAAAGAAGCAAAAAGACAGCAAAATCTAACATAAATACAAGAAAAGGAACAGAAATGGAATGCCCGACCCCTCGACAGCATCTTCCCAAGCAAAACTAAGAAAACAGAAGACTGAACACGCCCCGTGCTCAGCGAGCACGGGGTCGTGCCCAAGTAGCAGCAGAAAAGACAAACCTTTAGAAGCTTCTACTGCCCACCACGGGGCCGTGCCCAGCGGACACGGGGGCGTGGTCAACTTCCTGCATGGGCATTTATTGTAATTGCGAATTACAATTAATGAAGAGAGAGACGAGGATGGAAATGGGGCCGTGCCCAGCGGGCACGGGGCCGTGCCCGAGCTTCTGTTCAGCCTATAAATGGGAGTGTTTGGAGCCATTTCAACTCATCCCTTGGCACACCACCTCTCTCACACTTCACCCACCACCCACCACCACCATAACCCCATCATCCACCACCATCATCCATTGTCCATCATAGAGTGTGTGAATCGTCTCGGGATCCAAGATTGATCGTAAGAGTTCTTGACAATCAAAGGCCATGTTTGCCTAAGTCTCTTACATCACTTGGTGAAGACAAGTGTTTAGTGTAATACGTTTTATTTTTAATCTTTTACACCTTTTAATTGGTTTTGTATTAATGACTTTAATTACTAGTTTCTTATGTTGAAGGTGATTTTTCCTTATCGTTTGTCCGTGGTGTCTTGGCATTATTTTACTGTCTATATAAAATAAAAGATTTTCACCATTTATATCTCCACGGTCTATATGGAGGTTTGTTGGCTACCTGGTCGGGGGTTAAGGGAATGGTTTGGTAAGAGTCTTGCCATTGTTCAGTGTATAGATCCTGCAAAGGACCTGGGTCTAATTTAGTAGGACCTCCTTCAATACCCAAAGGTATTGGATGGCGGGGGTCCAGACTCTTTGATCCCCTCATAAGTTAAACTACTATTAAACCTTTAACCCAGCTACTTAGGACTGTATCCCTGCTACTATTAAACCTCTACCACATTATGCATTAATAACTTAATTAATTATCTTTCAATAATCCAACCCTTTAGGATTGTATCCTTGCTGACTCAAACTACTGGGTTGAGGGTAACGTCACCTTCAAAAGAGGGGCCTACTACAATAACTAAGATAATCTCTTAAATAAGTGCAAAAGTGCGAAAATAATCAAAGGTTACACTAACACACGAGTCGGATCCAAGTGATTCATCTTGTCTATCTGTTTTTATTTTTATTTTTATTTTCAGCATTTTAGTTAGTTTTATTTTTCTTAGTTTAAAAATCTTTTTCTAACATTTTGATTTGATTAGACGTTGAGGATAAACCGGTACTAAAAGCTCTTGTGTCCTTGGACGACCTCGGTATCTTACCAACACTATACTACGTCCACGATGGGTGCACTTGCCCATATGTGTGTTTAGTGTTAGTAAATATCGTGTTTTATAAATTTAAAACTTGGCTAAAAAGTGTAAAAGGGCTTAAAATACATACCTAAATTATATTACACCTAACGCACATCAAGTTTTTGGCACCGTTGCCGGGGACACAAGGATTTTAAGAAAGTTAGGAATCAACGGCCTAATCATTTTTTTTAATTTCTTTTTATTTTTTTTAGGATTTTCTTAAATTTTTCAGCTTCTGCAGAGCTCAGCACGGGTCTTGCCTGCTGAACACACCTCGTGCCCAATCTTTGGAACTGGCAATCCTGTCTTAAGTCAGACAGTAAGCTGAACACGGGGCCGTGCCCACTAAACACGCCCCCGTGCCCAAGATTCAGTTACTGAAAACAGAACCATAAGATCCCGACGGTTGGTAAATTCTGACACAAAAAATGAGTGATAATGATTTTTTTTTACTTTCGGCACTCTTATCGTACGTGGTGTCAATTATGTGGAGGCGGACATAAAGAATTAGAATGTTATTTTCTAAACTATAAGCCCCACTATATAGACCCATCATTTCCCTGTATCCTTAAGAGGGGCGAAAGTAAAAATAATCCTTATCTCTCCCTCGAAGGCGCCCAACCAAATATTTTAGGGGAAATGCTTCTTGATGAACTGTTTCAACTAGAAGATCTGATTCTTAATTGGTTAAAAGAACTTAGGATGGATTTCCTAAATTCATCTCAAGACAATGACCAAGAAGAAGTGTTGGGATCACATTCAAACAACCTCGTTGCTCCCGAAAATACCTTCAATTCTAGCGAAGACTTGGACGATAGTCGTCCCTGTGCCGATTGTGCCATGAAGGACTCTCCATCGACTTCGTTCGGTGCATACATAGACCTGAGCGATTCGGCATATACCTTCTTTAACGAGAGCCCGGAAAAGGGTTGGACTTGTCCACCTACATATAGCATAGGAATCACCCTCACCGACAACCTCTTGCATTCTCGTCTTAGTCTAGAGCAATTAAGGTATCTTAGGCACTTTGTGGTTGTTCCATCCAGTAAGGAACCACCCGACATGGATAGGAACCTTAAAAACATGCAAACTCCATAAGACAGCTTCCAGACACGAGGTCGTGTCCAGGTCAGCACGCCCCTGTGTCCACCTAAAAGATTCCCTTCTGAGTTTGTCAGAATACGGACAAAATGTGTCAGGATTTTAACTGCACACGGGGCGGTGTCCACCCAACACGGGGCCGTGTCCAACGCGCTGTCGTTTTCTATAAATGCAGCCAGATTCCTGCTCATTTTGACGACTTCAAAAGACAGAGATTCCTGGGATCTTCACTCATACTATCCTAGGTAAGTTCTAAAAGAAGGTTCCCAAGAGCCATCTTGTCTTTTCCACTTTTGTTCATTGCCTTCTCTTTCAATTTTCAACCACCACCTCCATTAAAGCTTGGAAACTCCATGATTCCAACCTTTAGTGTGAAATTTGTAAGGTTATTATCCAAGGAATCTTACTTAAAATAAGTTGTACAACTTTGTTTTAAATTATCTGTGCTTAAAATTTGACTAAAAAAAACCATGAAAATAATTTAAAACTCCAAGATTCCTTAATTTAAAAACCTGCAGACGGCTGGACACGGGGCCGTGCTCAGCCAGCACGGGGCCGTGTCTGAGGGACTGTTTCGTAAAAATTGTGCTCTTTTCGGTCTATTTCCCCAGAAATGGCGAGCAGGACAAGCGGAACGTCTTCATCAAGAAATAACCGACAGGGGAGGAGATCGTCAATGGCGGAAGACTCTCTTGTAAACTATGTTTACGCCCTAAGAGAGGCTAATGATGAAATGACGGGGGTGGAAGAAGCATTGGTCGACCGTATCAACCATCTAACAGTGGGACTGGAAGGGTGTCTCCGAGAAGTAAACCTCTTGCACCAGAGGTTAAACCTTCTTGCCTCTCCTCCTTTGGTGCCTATAATAACCCAAAGGGCATGGAACGTGGTCCCCGAAGTCATCATACCCGCCGAGTGGTACGCCATAAACCCGGAGCCTCTGCAAAAGATAGTGCAAGGGGTCCCGGTGGGCGTTCCCCCTCCTCCGCGAGATGTTGAGGAAAATGAAGCCGCCTTCTTCCTTCCAAGGGAGATAGAAGAATGGCTTTGACAACATCTAGGAATATGACCCTCGGCCAAGAGTCCTACTACATCGGGAAACTATTCCTGAAATTTTCTCAACAAAGAAGTAGAACTCTTTATGATAACTTTTTGTACCACCTGACCTATCTAGTTAAGATTTTTCACTTTTATTTCTTTTTTATTTTTCTAGGAACATTATGTAATTCTCTCTATGATTTTTAATAAAATGATGGTTTTAAGATTTGGATGATGGTGTTATAATAAAACACACTCTGGATGGTGAAGGATAACAAGGGAAATGAGAAACATAGCTCCATGCACGAAAACAGAGCAATCCGACAATGATCTCTCCATTACAGTAGGCTCAGCACGGGCCGTGTTCACCCAACACGGCCCCGTGCTGCACAGTCTGCAGCAATTCGCCCAGTTCAGGTAACTGGACACGGGGCCGTGTTCACTGGACACGCCCCCGTGCCCAGGCTTCTGTTCCTTTTCTTAAATTTTTGTCACTGGCACCTGAACACGGAGCCATGCCCGGTCCCCACGGGGCCGTGTCCAGACTGCCAGTAACATAAAATTTTGCTTTTAACACCATTTTACACATTCAATCAACCTAAAAACTTATTTTTGGGACACATTGAGGACAATGTGTAATTTAAGTGTGGGGGGGATGCTAAACCTTGAATTTTGCAAGTCCTAATAACAAGCCTTACACAAAACTCTATTGGAACCGCTAATCACCCCAAATTTTTTCCAAAAATTTTCATTTTTTTTACTTGTCTAAGTTTAAGTTGGGAATTCAAGTCTTAACAAGGTTATATTTTTACAAATTTACAACCGATAGTGTCGTGATAAAAAGAACCAACATAAGAAAATTATGAAAAGGCATGACAAACTTAGTTAAAATTTGATTATATATACTTGATCACATAAAAAACCCTTTTCCCACAAAAGTGAGTTTTGAGCCTTTAACGAGCATACAAATATATATCTTTACACTAAATGCTCATTTTTCGTTTCTTGTGTGAATAGCCACTTGGTTCGTACGACTCTAGAACTTGCCACAACAATACATTCCCGGTCCTTACCAACTTAAACCCGAGTAAGTAAATGATGGAGGCATTAGGACTAACCCTTTTTCATTCTACACCATTATTTTTCATTTTTTTTACCACCTACCCAAAATCCCCCTAGTTAACCCCTTTGAGCCTAAACCTTTTCATTTCTTAACCCAAAACAACCCTTTTTACCCACCTAAACCTTTTTATTTTTAACAACGTTCGGTTCTCTTATGACTTCCAAAATATATATATAAATATATATATATATATAAACAATAATTATTATTTTATCTTGATGAAACCAAACAAACAAACAAGGTTTATCAAAAATAACTTTGTTTGAACAATTCATCAAAATAAAATAAAATTATGAAAAAAATAAAAGTCTTTCAAACCGACGTTTGTTACGCCTTTCTGTTGGTGCACTACATCTGTCGACTTCGTCTTGTATCGAGTCTTAGATTACATTGTATAGATTAGGGCACGATTTATGAGAAAATTGGAAGTGTGTAGTGGTTAGCATGCTGATTTCACTCTTATGGTCAAGTGTACACTCAGGCGAAATCACATGTTCTGATTTCGCTTATGTGGTAAGGCTAATTTCGCTCATGTGGACCCTGTGTCTCTTGGGGCGAAATCACAGCACTATATATATGTGTCATGAGCGAAATCAGTAGAAGAGTTGTACGATTTCCATACCGAGGTGCTGCCGGTGTGAAGACTGCTTGTATTTGCATTTAAATCAATACAATCAGTAGTTAAAGTGAAGAATCAGCTATTTCTAGCTTTGTTTCTTGTTATTCCGCACCTGAAACAGAGTAGAACGCCTCTGAATGACTCATTCGGGTCAGGGCACCGATCCTACAATTGGTATCAGAGCTCAGGATGAGGAGTTCTGCAGAGATTAGCTGGAATTCATCAAGATTTCTTACTTCTACACCTTCTTTCTTCACCAGAACGAGTTTTAACGGACAAAACCTACTCAAAATTTCACAGACTGTGTGTTATTGGACATAAACAAATCCCTGAAAGTTTGACACTGAAATTCGGACTAAAAATGGACTAAAATTGACTCCGAGCTGATTTCGCTCATAAGGACACTTTCTGATTTCGCTTGTATTTGCCTGATTTCGCTCCAAGTTCAAGTGTAATTTCGCTCCAGGGTGTCCAAAATCCTTGATTTCGCTCCAAGGTGCATCAGATTTCGCTCCTGTAACACAATTGATAAAGATTTCGGTCCAAAGTACATTGGGATTTCGCTCTTGTGTGCAATATCAGTGATTTCGCTCTAAGGGTTTCTGGGATTTCGCTCCAAGCTTACAAGTGTGATTTCGCTTCAAGATCAAACACCTGATTTCGCTTTTGTCAACCACACATCTAATTTCGCTCCAAAGTCACTGTTTTTGAACAAAGTGCTACCTAATCATGGATACCGAGTTCTATAATGCGTTTGCAACACCGTCTGGTCCAGCTGCCATTGTTCAAGCCATGAGTTTAGAAAACGAGACGGGAACTACACAAAAGCCCCCGAAATTGATGAGTATCGAAGAATACCACGGGTGGAAAGATAGATTCGAGAACTGGGTTCAGGCAAACCATCTCAGGTCATGGGAATGCATTCTTAAGAAATATGTGCTACCTTGAACAGAATTACAGGTTACCAAAAATCTATCAGAGTTTACTGATCAAGAACGGGTTATGTACAAAGCTGAAAAGATGATGATAAGTTTGCTTCAACAAGCCATCAAAGAAGACATCTTCATATTGCTTCAGCACGACAAAACTGCAAAATCAATCTGGGATGCACTTAAAGTTAAATTTGAGGGTAGTGAAAACATGATAAAGAGCAAAAAGGCGTTACTCAAGAAAGAGTTTGATTTGTTTAGCAGTCTACCGGGAGAGGATACGAAGAAGCTGATAGAACGATACTGCCACTTAGTGCGATCAATGTCGATGTTGAGTATTACAAAAGATCGTGAAGAGTGGGTAGACAAGCTTGCTGATGCGTTACCGCAGAAAGAGTGGGGAACGTATTTGATGATTCTGAAGAATACGGGTGTTTATGATGGGCTAACTATTTCTCAGTTTATCGAAAAGATCGAGAGTCAGGATTTGGAACAACAGAAGATCGCGAGGATGAACAGTCCAAGTGGTCAACAGGACGTAAAAATGTACTACAAAGGTAGTATTCCAGTTCCAGAAGCTGGGAGAAGTCCAAAAATCCAGACTGCATTCAGTGCTGGGGATTCAACAGAAAAGGTTGATCAGGGTTCTAACAAAAGCAGCAGTGGATTCTCATCATTTCCAAGTGTCAATCCTAAAGAATCAAATACAAGCTTTCAGTCTCAGAGCACAAAGACAGGAAATGGTTATGTGATTCTGTGCAACATCGCTTTAAATCTTCCAGAAGGTCAAAGTTTTTCGGAAGAAACTGTTAAAGACCACATGGCTCTACTCGGTTCTGTGTTGTTATCTTATGAGGGTCTAGTGGCTGGGAGGATCGGGAATCCTATGCTCACCAAAGAGGATTACGATCAATTAGACGCCGAAGAGATGGAACTGATGGACATAAAATGGTGTCTAGCAAGTGTTCTCAGACGAGCTGAAAAGTTCAAACTTATTACTGGGAGAAATGACTTTCTCGATGCTCATGTATCTACTTTAGGTTTTGATAAATCTAAACTTACTTGTTTTCGATGCAAGGAGAAAGGTCATTTTAAGCGAGACTGCAAGAACAGGGAAGCTAGTGGTGCTCAGAATCCGTTTGGAAAAGATGATTACTACCAGAAAGCCATTTATCAACAGGTTGGTCAATCACAAGATTCACAGACGGCTCATGGTAGGAAGATTGAGGATTCAAAGAGAGCGTCTTTGGTAGACTTTAACTGGAACAACTACATATCACCTGAAAGCAAAGCATGTTTAGTCGATCAAGATGATGAAAGACTACCTGAAGGCTTCAGCTGGGGTATGTTTGTTGATGAAAAGGGAGAATTCAAAGCTTTCATCGCTAAAATTGTCAGAGAACCAGACATGTTTGCCACATGGATGAAGTCTATTGGAGAGACTGTGAAAAGTGTGGATGAAGAGTCTGTTGTTTCTAATGAAAGTTCATTAAATGTTGATGAAAGCTCACAAATGTCAGATGAGAGTGTACAAAACGATGTTAGCTCAGAAAAGGAAGTTGTCTTTGATCAAACACCATCAGATTCTGGTTTATCTGATGCTAGTTCTGAAAAATCTGTACAGTTTGATCAGTCACCTCCAGATGATAGCAGTAGTGATGATGAGGAAGAAAAACACATTAATATTGCAAAATCTCATCTTTCTCGTGAAAGTTTTCATTTCTATTTTGCAGATCGCATGGAAAAACAGAAGGAGAAACGAGCTGCTAAAGAATAACAACAAATGAAAACTGAAGATGTTGTTCAGAATGAGAAAGTTGAAAGTGTTGCTGAGGAGATTACTGAAGCTGAGAAAGTGACTGAAGCAGAAAAGGTGGTTGAAGTGGTGAAAACAATCGAAGTTGAAAAGATTGTTGAAGTTGTCAAGCCTTGCACGAAGTGTCTAGAAGCATGCAAGGAATGTACAACAAAAAATGACATAATTGCTGAGTATGAGAAGAAGAAAGAGCGGTTATTGTTTAACCTCAACTATGTAAAAGAATCTTATGATGACTTAAACAAAACAGTAACTCGTCTTCAAAAGACAAATTCAGAAAGAGAACAAGCACTAACGATGATGAATGCAGTTATGATGTCAAAGCAGAAAGCTATAAATTTCTACATCGAAGAGAGTGCTAAGTGGAAGCAAGAGTTGGAAACAGAAAAGATTGAGAGTGAGAGAATTAGACGTTTATTGCAAAGTTACTCTAGTTCTGATTATCTCATTGATCGTATTTACCCAACTGTTGCAGGTATGGAAGCTATTCAAGACGACAAGCCGAAGAAAAAGGATAATGGTAAGAAACCGACTGTTAGCTATAACAAGTGTCCGCCTCCAATTTGGGAAGGGTATTCTCCTAGAAAACCGAACGAGGAGCAACTTGAAAAAGCAGTCAATATAAAGCTAAAAACCGACACAACTGATGAATTACCAGAAAACATTGACGTCACGTTTACCTCGTCTAACACTGATCATGAGTCTGAGTTAATCAAAAAGGTGGTCGATCAGGTGTTGGATACTGATGAGGAGTCCGAGTCAAAGTCTGAGTCTGGAGGGTCAAATTCGTCAGTCAACAGTACAAAGTCGTTGGTTAAATGGTCTTATAGTAAAGAATTTTTGTTATCAAAAGCAAATTTGGATGATGAAACATTTGAAGTTGCGTACACTTTAAATGATTCGGACAAATTATACTCTGACAAAGAGTTTCCAATAAGAGGTGTTAAACCAGAAATGATCAAAAAGGTTTTCAAACTAACAGAAATTAATATTTCTGAAATAAAAGATGAAAATCTTACAAGAAAACCAAGACCTTACACCTCAAGAGTACAGCAATGATTAAACAAGAAAAAGGGTTACAATTCTGGTACGGGTTTCCAAAAGAAATCAAACCAGAATGGTAACAACAAAAAGAAAGGATTAGGTTTTATTCCACCAGAAAATCATAAAAATATGAAAAATTCTAAAACAAAAACAGAATTTGTGTCAGGTGGGAGTGCTGAAGATGAACAGAAGAAACCGTTCTGGAGACAGTCAAACCAGGAGTTTCTTGCTGAAAAGAAGAGGAATGGAACAGAAGTAGTTCATTCAAAGGAAACTCGAACCTGTTACAAGTGCAATGAAGCTGGTCACATTGCATGGAACTGTTCGAAAAATGCCAAAGCAAAACAGGGAGTTTCTAAGAAATTGAAAGAAAAAGTTGCTGATGTTGAACCACCAACCGAAAAATTTAAAATTTTTGAAAACTCAACTTATGAGGTTGGTGAGTGTTCTAAAAAGAATTTCTGCAAAAAGAATGAAAAGAACAACCAAGTGTGGGTTGTTAAAAAGGTTGATGACAAAGTCGGCGATGAATCTGGTTCCACAAAGCCAGAAGAGCCACAGGTTGAAGTGAAAATTTCAGTGAATGATGAAGAGTTTCCATCACTGAAGTTTGAAGAGGTTAAACTAAAGGTTGGAAAGGTTGAAATCTCGAATCAGTTTTACAAAGAGAAAACTAAGTTTGATGTCGAAAAAACATTTAACGGGAATGTAAAGAAAATTTTTGGGAAAATGCTGCATGGGAAAGCAAAGGGGGTTAAAGATTGTTATGCGACTAAAAAGGCAACTTACAACCCTACTGCGCAAGAATTGAAAACCATCAAGTCTGAGAAGACTTGGATGGAAGTTTGTTTTCCTTGAAGTCTTAGGACTATGCCGGAGATCCCAAGTTTATATCATGGATCAGGAATCGGCATCATTCATGTTTTATGAAGTTGAATGAATTTGAAAAACGTTTGAATTTTTACAGGTAAAGGACTACGCCGGAGCTTCCAGGTTGGTAAGCGTGAAGCAGGAATCGGCATCCTGATTGGTAAAGAGATTTATGTAGACGTGACATTCCTACAAGTGGTATTGTTTGGTTATACCTACAAGTGGTATGGTTTGAGATCTTACAATTGGAACAGAGGTTGCTTGATTGCAAAACGGTAAATCAGAGACATTATGTTGTACTTGAATTACTACACATGATAAAATAGACAAGATGATGAACCATATCCTCGTACTTACCAAGTGATAAACTTACAAGTGGTAAAAACAAACTCATTATCCGGAAAATCATTTTGATTAATACAAACTTAAGTGTTTTGAAATCTAAATGAGAAAATGGTTTGTTGAAAGGGGGAGTTCGGATTGTTTATGCCTAGTGGATGGCGAATTGATGCAATTCGATGTCAGTTGTCAAGTTTTTGTACAGTTTGGTTTTACAATTGGGTCAAGAGCTTAGTTGTTTTCAAATTTTTCTTTAATGTGTTTGCATTTTAGGGGGAGTAGAAAATTTCAGAAAATCCAAAAACATTAGAAAATTTGAAAAAGTCAAAAACATGATAAAATCCAAAAATGAGTTTTGCTGAGAAAACAGGAAATGATAGTACATCAGTTGACTGTCACAACATGCTAAAGATTTGGAAAGTTAAAATGTGATAAACAATCTCACTGAGGATATGCCAGTAGGTTTTTGCACATTTAGTAAATTGTGACGAGATATAAACATAAAATTTCAAACTTGCTTGTTCTGTGGGTTAACAACTTCTTGAATATACAGGTAACCTCTGAAATCTTGTTTGAAAGGTCCCTTATTCTGAGATACTAGGTCTTTATGCTCAGTGATATCTGGGGTATTATCCCGGGACTTCTGTTGTATGGAAGTACTGACCTAGTCCCCGTATAATGCTTTCCGCAAATGCTTGAAACATAGCATCACCCTCAGCAAGCTGATGAAACAATAAAATTGATAGTCGCTGTTGTTGTAATTAAAAGATCCTCTAAAGGGGACACACCCAAAAGTCGAAGCCGTCATCCCTTTGCGTATACGGAAGTATCGACCTGAGCTCTCACGGCCCTCGCATTTTACCCCTGAACAGATATCAGCTGTGGTATACTCACCTGTAAGACTGAATATTGGGATCTGGATACGGGAGTATATTCAAGGAGTGGGACACACGAATAAGTTCAAGAGCTTAAAACATTAACATCGTATCTCGAAATAGTTGAAGTTTGTGTGAAAATTTAAGTGGACAAATATACTGACAATCTAGGTGAATTGTTTAGAGCTTAAAATGTAATGCAGATTAACGGTGTTAGTGACATGTCTCTTAAACTGATATGATCCTCTTACACAAACTCACATAAATATTGTTTGTAAATATTTCAGTTTGTGCATTCTGTTAATTCTACAATTGGGGTCATTTACTTTCTTTCAGAAAATCCAAAAAGATTTTGTGTGTGTTTTAGCATAAATTTTGAAAAAGTCAAAAAGATTTTCGACAACTGATGTTGGAAAGCTGATTTTCAAAGTCTCAAAGTGCTAAACATGATGACATTGTTGTGAGGGGGAGACTGTGCTTTGAATGTCAAATTGTGTTTTTAAATTAACAATTGGTTCATCTAAGAGAAAGTAATTTGAGGGAGAGTCGTTGTTGGTGCATACGGTTATATTCAAAATGTTAAATTTAGAAAATTTACTTCTGGGTTAAGAATGTGCAGGAATAGCCAGGTTTCGATCTTGAACCTGAAGATAGAGTGCCAGGTTCCGATACCTGAGGTTTCTGTGATTTTAACAAGCCAGACTGCAATCCCAGCAAATTGAGAGGGGGAGTCTGAAGACATCCAAGTAGGATAAGTTGAGCCAGGTTATTCGGTCCTGAGTCCTGAACAGTAATAGAGCCAACTTTCGAGATCGGAAATTAAAGACTCTGTGAAGAGAGTTTGAGCAAGGTTTCGATTCCATGGACAAAGTTAAAGCCAGGCGACAATCTTGGAACATGAAGAGCCAGGCTGATCGATCCTGAGAAGCTGTGAGATAGAAAGCCAGATAAAGATCCTGAAGCAGATGTTGCTGAAGAACAAAGAAATACCAGCACATTGTTAGGGGGAGTCTGTTGTTGAAGAAAGAGAAAGAAAAGCCCAGAGGCTGATCAAGACTGAAGTTTGTGAAGACTCGATGGACGACTCGTCAACATCTGAGGGGGAGTCTGTTGGTGTACTACATCTGTCGACTTCGTCTTGTATCGAGTCTTAGATTACATTGTATAGATTAGGGCACGATTTATGAGAAAATTGGAAGTGTGTAGTGGTTAGCATGCTGATTTCGCTCTTATGGTCAAGTGTACACTCAGGCGAAATCACATGTTGTAGGATCGTGTTTCGACCCGAACGAGTCGTTCAGAGGAGTTTTGATCAGATACAGGTGCGGAAAACAAGTATCTGACTTAGAAACAGCTAGCAAATCACTTTAAACACCTTTCTGTATTGATATCTGACAGATTACATCCAAATCTCGCACCGGCAGCACTTCGGCATGAGTTACAAGGCAATCTTACATGGTTTCGCTTATGTGACCCTTTATATAGGACTTGAGGTTTCGCTCCAATGACATGTCCTTATGAGCGAAACCCTATCTTGTACAAATAAGCGAAACTATCAATTGACATATAAGCGAAACCCCCATGTCCCTATAAGCGAAACCCTCACCTAATAACATACATTCTCCTGTTTTCTCGTAAAACGTGCCCTGATCTAACAATCTAAGACTAAGACTCGATACAAGACGAAGTCGACAGATGCATGCACCAACAGACTCCCCCTCAGATGTTGATGAGTCGACTATCAAGTCATGACAATGTTGTGTCTTCTCTTCTTCAATCTTGATCAGTCTCTGGGCTTCTCTCTCTCTCTCTATCTTCATCTCTTTCTCTTTTATCACCAACAAACTTCTTCTCTTAGATGTTGACATCTTTAAATTCATCATCACCAACATGCACTCCCCCTCAAATGTTGACTTTTCCTGCATACAACTCTACCACAAACATAAGTTTTATGATAAACATTAAAGCATATAAACACCATTTGAAACTATCTCAAACAAATATACCAAATCATTTCCGATGAACCACTTGTCACACCCCGACCACGTAGAACATACAAAACGTGGCGGAAACGTCGGGGAGTGTTGTAACAGAATCATTGTTTCATAACACATGGAAATTTAAATATTGTTTTATTGATTAAATGAACTCGTTGTTCTATTACAATCACATAAGTACAACTACGATCTTCCAAGTTTTAAAGTTGCTAAGGCACGAGTCCATCCTAAATGTAGCATGTATCAACAATCATCTCAAGACAGCACCTGAAACATGTGTAAAAATAGGTACGTCAGCATAAAAATGCCTGTGAGATACATAGGTTTTGTGAAAACGGAGTTCATGACTTGAGTTTGAGAAAATGTTTAGTCATGAACCTCGTATTTTTGCTTTGTCTTGTAAATCATTTGAAAAACGATAGGATCAGATGATATGTATAAATAAGAGAATAATGTATGGTTAACTGAATAACCATGTAAAATGAGTTTGTATAAGTTAAGTTTGTTTGAAAAACAATGTTTTAATAAAACGTTTATGGTATATATAAAATATGCCTTGGTTTTAAGAAAGTTGAATAAGTAATATATTAAAATATATTTCAGTTCCAATATTGTTAACCCAAGTGTACTAAATAACGCCACGGTATGTAATGCAATGAAAACACTTATATATAAGAAGTACCAGCGGCGTATCTACCATGTTTTCATCACATTACACTCGTTCCGTTATCTAAACACTAACCAAAACTAAATCGTTTGATAGATAGTATATTAAATATACTTTGGTTGTTCAAAATAATAGTTTTCAGTAGTATATTACAAGTATACCTTGGATTTATAAATAACACATTAAACTATGTTTTAGTTTTGCAAGTAACATATCCGAATATGCTTTGGATGTGATAAATAACATATTAAACTATGTTTTAGTTTTGTAAGTAACATATCAAAATATGCTTTGGATGATTACAAAATATATGTTGGTTCTGTACAATACCACACATGAGAGTATATCAAACTATACTTTTTGGGAGTATATCAAAATATACTTTAAAGGTGCGATTTAAGAATTCATTCAGACCTGGTGCATCAAACTACACCTTTGAGACTATAAGGATACCACAAAGGAAATCCTTATTTGGATGGAGAAACAAATTGGTTTCAGACATTCCATGACAACAGGAATGGGGTGTCTAGTCCTATAGCGCTATATCATACTACCAATCGGTCTAGTGAACAAAATAAGTACTATTCCAACAATTACTTTTGTAATTTTTGAGAAATCAGTGTTTAAACCATAGATAGTCATTTAGTTTGTCAAAAGATAAATACTAACATGTATAATCAGTTATACTTTGAAATCATGAAAGTAACAGATAGGTACACATGCTTCACCCCAAAACAGTTTGGAAAACAGTAAAAGAGGGGTTCAATGTACTCACATTGACTCCTCGAAAACATGTAAAAGATGGGGTTCTATGTACTCACCTGAGATTGCTTTGAGTTCCTTGTATAACAACCAGATAATGCTAAAGATCACGGGATATCAAACGGCACCTAATAGGTAGCTATGTTAATATACCGGACCAAATCGGAAGGATCGGACAGTACGCGGGTTCGTAAACCAAACGAGTATGGAGACTCGTGTGATATGGCTTAGCAAAGCCTACATACTAAAATGAAACCTAATCTAAGTGCTTACGGTCCATCACGACCCGTTTAGGTAGCTTATGCTACCCTAACGCGTCGTTCGCGTAGAACGCGTTCGGGACGCCTAACATTGCGACCACACGGTATAACCTCGGAAGGTTATAGCTATGGTCACCTAATGTGTTTGGTCGGGTCCTAATGACCGACCAAATGGGTCGGGTTCGAAAGTATAAGCGATGGTTTAAATCGCTTACCTTACGACCCTATATAAGCACTAAACTAAAAGTGACGAGCTAAGCATGTTAGAACATGCTTAACTAAGTTTAGAAACAGGTTTGGCATCAAAACAAACGGCTTTGATGCCCACGAGTAGTTTGGTTACAAAATATGCAAGAATGCACATTTTGGCCGAAACTACGACTCGTCACTGAGCCTAGATAACGTGGTGATCAGTAGGTATGGTCACTATGGACCATAACCATCGTGATCACGCTCACGTTATGAAGTTCCATGAACTTCGCATCGACCATAGGCTGGTCAATGCAGAAAGTCAACAAAACGTTGACTTTCGGACTCGAAAAGCGAATAAAAGAGCGAAAGAAGACTTACGGAGGGTCCCCGAGTGCTAATCAAGATCCAATAGCTCAGGTATGAAGCAAAAGCATCAACTTAGAGCATTTAGATCTGATTTGTGGGTTTTTACACAAAAGGGGGGGGGGTATTTATAGGAAAAGTGGAACCGTTAGGATCGTTTTATCGAATATCGTGCTTTGATCTCGTGCGTACATGTGTCTAGTGGATAAGTTCAGAGAACTTGGCCTTTGGCCCTTCATTGGGTGAAGAGGCATTGCCCTTTGATCGAACGAAAGGCCAGATTCTGCATTTATTGCAAAATCTTTCTGTCAGACATGTTCACGCGCCCCGCGTAAGGATTTGGCAAATCCTTACGCGCCCCGCCTAAGGTTCCCAGACCAGAATTTTCAATTTTGGTCCCTGCACTTCAGAAACACGTATTTTGGCCCATTTTTGGCACGTTTAAGCCCCGTTAACCTCATTTCAAGGCTCTAAGATGAAGTTAAAGTGTAGGGGACTTGAAATATGCTCAAAAATATTCCGGATGTCGGTTCGTTTGGCCGTACGATCGCGATGTTCGCTTAATTACGACGGAATGCGCATAAGCGTGAAAGACGATCCAAATGACGCGACGAATGGATTTTTCTCATGCCAAACACTAAGGCATAATATAAGGATGCTTACATAAATTTTTGGATGTCCGGATGTATTCAGAACGTGAGTTATGCGCGAAAGTGCAAACTTATGCACTTTTTGACACTTTTAGTCCCTGAATGATCCAAAAGTTTGTTTTAGCATACCAAACCCCTCAAAGCCTATTTCTAAGCTATGTAAAGGATATATATGGTATGTTTAACTTATGGACATGTTCCGGAATGTTCGTTACAGTTCAAATTGGCATACTTTCGCAGTTTGTCAAGTTTAGTCCCTGTAAGCGAATTAACTTGTTTTTGCCATACCAAAGCCTTCAAAACTTATTTCTAAGTTACGTAAAGGTTATTTAAGGTATGTTAAGTGTATGATGGTCTCCCGGAGTATTTGTCGCATTAACTGAGTACGTTTATGCACCAGTTTGCGTATAATTCTCCAGAAAGCGTTGTAGAGTATGAAATTGAACAAGAATTGATATGTGCAAAGCATACACATATTTATACAAATCCCAAGTATGAAATACAATATTTCCTTGGTTTGGCATTTGTTTGATGGTTGAAGTGACACAGGTGTCACACCACTTGCAACTATATCGTTTTCATATCAAAACAACACACTCTCCTAAACCATCTGTTCATCATGTTTAGCACTTGGAATTTTGAAAATCAGTTTTTTAATATCAGTCATCGGAAATCTTTTTGAATTTTTCAAGATTTATGCTAAAACACTCTGAAAATCTTTTTGGATTTTCTGAAAGAAATTAACTGACACCATTTGTAAAGACAAAGATTAATACTAAGTGTAGAAATAACAAGATGCAGAAATGAAAATATTTACAAACAATATTTTTGTGAGTTCGCATAAGAGGATCATATCAGTTAATGAGACTTGTCACCAATACCGTTAAGCTTCATTTCATTATAAGTTCTAAACAATTTACTTAGATTGCCAGTATACTGATCCACTTAAATTTTCACACAAAGTTCAACTGATTCGAGATACGATATTAATGTCTTAAGAACTTAAACTTATCCGTGTGTCCCACTACTTAAATATACTCCCGTATCCAGATCCCAATATTCAGTCTTACAGGTGAGTATCCCACAGATGATATCTGTAAAGAGGTTATGTGCGAGGGCCGTGAGAGCTCAGGTCGATACTTCCGTATACGCAAAGAGATGACGGCTTTGACTTTTCGGTGTGTCCCCTTTAGAGGATCTTTTGATTACAACAGCAGCGACTATCAATTTTATTGTTTCATCAGCTTGCTGAAGGCGATGCTATGTTTCAAGCATTTGCGGAAAGTATTATCCGGGGACTAGGTCAGTACTTCCATACAGCAGAAGTCCCGGGATAATACCCCAGATATCACTGAGCATAAAGACCTAGTATCTCAGAATACGGGACCTTTCAAACAAGATTTCAGGGGTTACCTATATATCCAAGCAGTTTTGTTAACCCACAGAATAAGCAAGTTTGAAATTTAGGTTTATATCTCGTCACAATTTACTAAATGTGTAAAAATCTACTGACACATCCGCAGTAAGATTGTTTATCACATTTTATCTTTGCATTTCTTTAGCATGTTGTGACAGTCTACTGATGTACTATCATTTCCTCTTTTCACAACAAAACTCATTTTTTATTTTATCATGTTTTTGGCTTTTTCAAATTTTTTAATGTTTTTGGATTTTCTGAATTTTCTACTCCCCCTAAAATGCAAACACATTAAAGAAAATTGAAAACAAACTAGACTCTAGACCCACTTAAAACATAAAATGTAAAACAAACTATACCAAACTTGACAACTAATATCAAATCGCATCAAATCGCCATTCACTTGGCATAAACAATCAGAACTCCCCCTATCAACAAACTATTTTCCCATTTAGATTTCAAAACACTTAAGTTTGTTTTAATCAAAATGGTTTTCCCGGAAAATAAGTTTGATTGATTTTACCACTTGTAGCTTTATCAATAATAAGTTTGGGGATGTGGTTCATCATTTTGTCTTTCAACCACTTGTTAGGAAAATGAAAGTACAAATCAATGTCCTTGATTTACCATATGCAATAATGCACAATCAAATTTCCTAACCACTTGTGAGCAAACAAACAAACCTTTTTACTGTTCATATGATTGACATTACCGAATAAATCCTCAAGAAAGATGCCGATACCTGTTCCTCGCTTACCAACCTGGGAGCTTCGGCAATTCATGCTTTTCCTTTTCAAACACATATTAAGAAAGATGCCGATACCTGATCCACGATTACAAACTTGGGATCTCCGGCAAGTCAGGTTTTTTTAGTCGAAGAAAATATCCACCCAAGCCTGACCAGCCTTGGGTGTCACCGGGTCACCATCACTCGGTTTCTTACCTTTCCTCTTCTTCTCATAAAATTCTTTAACCCCTTTGACTTTTCGAGCAATCATCTTACCAAAAATATGTTTAACTTTGGGATTAAAGACCTTCTCAGCATCAAAATCCTATTTGTCATTATAAAATTGGTTAGAAATTTCAACTTTACCAATTTTCTTTTTATAATTTTCAGCCCGAAGTGATGGAAAAACCTCATCACTCACAATCGGAACTGATTTTTCATCTTTCAAAATAGCTTCACCTTTTGAAACAACATGAGGCTCATCTGACTTTGTGGAGTCAGATTCATCGCCTGAAGATAGCTCCTCTAATTTTGACCTGTCAGAATCATCACTAGAGCTTTCAACAGCTTTCTTAACAACCCTTTCTGGTTGTCAGATTTAGCTCTCTTCTTATAAAACTTGTTTGAACACTCACCAATTTCAAATGTAGAATTTTTAAACAATTTGGTTCTATCAATTGGTGGTTCAAACTCAACCACTTGTTCTTTGAGTTTACGAGATACTCCCTGTTTTGATTGTATTGCCTTAGAACACTCTCTGGCAATATGTCCAACAGTGTTGCATTTGAAACAGGTTCTCGTGTCTTTCTTCTGCTCAGCCATATTCTTCATTTCATCTTGCTTCTTTGCAAGGAACTCATTGTTTGACTGTCTCCAGAAAGCTTTCTTTTCTTCTTCTTCAGATGACGTTCCTGAAACAAATGTCATTTTGGATTTAAAATCACAAACATATTTTTCATTTTTCTGTTTTTCTGTTGGAGTAAAACCAAGACCTTTCTTTTTGAAATTACCGTTATGGTTTGATTTCTTTTGGAAACCAGAACCAGAGCAGTAACTATTTTTCTTGTTTAATCTTTGTTGCACTCTTGAGGTGTATCTTTTAGGTTTTTCATTAAGATGTAAATCTTTTATTTCAGAAATATTAATTTCTGTGAGTTTGAAAACCTTTTTGACCAGTTCAGTTTTGACACCTCTTATTGGAAATTCCTCATCAGAATATAATTTGTCAGAATCATTCAAAGTGTAAGCAACTTTAAACGGTTCATCATCCAAATTAGATTTTGATAATAGGAATTCTCTATCATACACTATTTTGTCCTGTTTTTCTGTTTGACCCGGAGTGCTTGACTCAGACTTTGACTCTGACGCGGACTCCGACTTTGACGCTTCTATCTCATCATTATCTAACACATGATCCACGACTTTCTTCATCAATTGAGACTGTTGATCAGTGTCAGATGATGTAAACACGACATCAATACTTTCTGGTAGATTGACTGACGATTCTGACTCCCATTGTAAATTTGTTGCCTTTTTGACTCTTTCATCATTTGGATTTCTAGCCAAATATCCATTTTCTAGAGGGGGTGGACATTTGTTGTAACTGACACCTTGTTTCTTACCAGATGTCGTCTCTACAGTGCCTTTCTTCTTTTTGGTCTTTTTCACTGGAGTCTTTTCTTCAATCTTTTCTTCTGAGACTTTCTTTTCTTCAGTTACATCATTGTCCTCAAATGCCTTTAAGCTTTCAGCTGTCGGATAAATCCTGTCAATAACATAAGACGAACATGAGTAACTTTTCAACAACCGATTAACTCTTTCAGTTTCAATTCTTTGAAGTTCAAGTTTCTGTTCAAGATCAGCACACTTCTCAATATAGTTGTTTACAACTTTTTGCTTGACCATGAAAGCTCCCTGAAGTGTTTTCATTGTTGTCGCCTGCTCTTCACTTGTGTCGTTGTACATATTCATTGCCCTGTTCAACACATCATATGATCCTTTCAATCTGTTCATGTTGTGGATCAATGAACTGTTCTGTTTCTTAACAGCTTCAAAATTTTCACAAGTTATTGGACTTTTCTTTGCAATGGCTTCTTCACTAATCTCAAACTTTGGAGTTTCTTTCACCTTTCTTCTCACTACAGGTACTGTCTCATCATCGCTGCTAACCGGTGTCTTTAACTTTTTCTTTTTCTTCTTTGCCTTCTCATCTTCACTGTCACTTTCTGCCATTATCTTCAGATGTTTTTCCATTTGTCTGGCATAATATTCAGTATCATCATCACTTTCTTCTTCAACTCTGGCAACAAAAGCAGTGTAAGCTGTATCTTGATCAGGAATATAGTTATCCCATGTAAAATTTTCCCAGCTAAAACCCTCGGGTAACTTTTCATCATCTTGATCAATCAAACAAGCTTTTCCATCAGCTGAGACATATTTATCCCAGTTGAATGACTTCTTTTCTTCCTGATTAACCACACATGCCCTCTTTCCAGAATCTTCAATTATGGGTCTTCCATGTGCAGTTTGTGCCTGATGTTGATGCTGTTGAGATGGTTGTTGAGCAACTTGATGGTAGATGGCTTTACGGTAGTAACCATTGTTGTTGTTGAAAGGATTCTGAGCTCCACTTGCTTCACGGTTGGTGCACTCCCTTTTAAAGTGACCTTTCTCCCTGCAACGAAAACAAGTAACTTTAGATTTGTCAAAACCTAAAGTAGAAACATTATCCTCATGAAGATCATCTCTCCCCGTGATCTACCTGAATTTCTCAGCTCTCCTTAACACGCTTGCCAAACACCATTTTATATCCATCAGTTCCATCTCTTCAGCGTCTATCTGGTCGTAATCTTCCTTTGTTAACATTGGATTCCCGATACGACCTGCAACAAAACAACTGAAAGATTCTAAAACCATTCCCAATAAAGTCATGTGGTTTTTAGCAACTTCCTCAGAATAATCTTGATCATTTTCAAGATTTAAAACAATATTGCACTGAAGTTTTCTCCCATTTTTTGTTGCTGAGATGTTCGGATCAAAAGACGGAAATGATGTGAAACTTGTTTTGTTGTTTGATCCTGATGATGAACCTCCAGAAGAATTCTTGGCGTTGTAAGCAGTTTCTATTTTTGGAGATAAATTTGTAGACTTCTCATTCACCCCTGCTTTATAGTATAACCCAATGTCCTGTTCTCCATCGAAATCTTTCATCCGAAAAATCTTTCTTTGTTCCATTTCCTGAGCTTCCAACTTCTCAATGAATTTGCTCAAAGTTAACGTGCTAAAACCCTTTTTGTTCCTGAGCATCATCACATATGTTCCCCAAGTTTCATGTGGTAACGCATCTGCAAGTTTTTCAATTAACTCTTCATTGTCTTTGTTGATGCTTAACCTCTTCATGTTCACTAACAAGTTGCAATATCTTTCAATGATTTGTTTTGTACTCTCATTCTTCAATCCTCTAAACAAATCAAACTCCTTTTTCAAAAGCGACTTCTTATTTTTCACCATTTCCTGACTACCAACAAACTTTGAACGCAATGCTTTCCAAATTGAATATGAACTTCCGTTGTGTTGTAACAGAACCATAATATCTTCCTTCACAGCTTGTTGTAGCAGACTTAACATCATTTTCTCATTTTTATACTTCTTCTTGTCATCAGCACTCATGTCTTTGATCGCAACTTCCTCTTCATCATCATTTAACGGTCTCACATACTTTGTTTCAACACACTCCCATGCATCTAGGTAGTTAGCTTGTACCCAGTTCTCGAAACGACTCTCCCATCCTTTATATAATGTTCAATAGTTTGGGTGGTTTTTGCATTGTTCCCGTTTCGTTTTCAAGCATTGTGGTTTGTGCAACAGTGATCGGGGTAACCGGAGTAGCGAATGCGTTGTAAAATTCCTCGTCCATTTTCAGATTTCAAAAATTTCCACAACAGTCCTTAAAAGCGAAATCAAGACTTCTTGGATGTCCTTAAGAGCGAAACCAGACAGTCCTTAAGAGCGAAATCAGACTGATGATGACCTTAAGAGCGAAATCACTATGTTCAAATAAGCGAAACCTGTGATATAGTGACACAAGAGCGAAATCCAATGTTCAAATGAGGGAAACCAGATGAACTTTTGGAGCGAAATAGCAATGTTCAAATGAGCGAAACCCCTGATTTGTGACTCAAGAGCGAAATATGATGGTCCTTTGGAGCGAAATAGCAGTTTAAATGTCGCTATGAGCGAAACCAGGCTGTTCAAATAAGCGAAATTATAGAATGTACGAATAAGCAAAACCTAATCGAAACCAATTTTAGTCCATTTTTAATTCGTATTTCAATGCCAAACTCTCAGGGATTTGTCTATGTCCAATTACACACAATCTGTGAATTTTTAGCTGACTTTGACCGGTAAAACTTTCTGAACTGAAGAAAGAAGGTGTAGAAATAAGAAATTATGATGAAATCCAGCAAATCTCTGCAGAACTCCTCCTCCTGAAGCTCTGATACCACTTGTAGGATCGTGTTTCGACCCGAACGAGTCATTTAGACGAGTTTTGATCAGATACAGGTGCGGAAAACAAGTATCTGACTTAGAAACAACTAGCAAATCACTTTAAACACCTTTCTGTATTGATATCTGACAGATTACATCCAAATCTCGCACCGGCAACACTTCGGCATGAGTTACAAGGCAATCTTACATGGTTTCGCTTATGTGACCTTTTATATAGGACTTGAGGTTTCGCTCCAATGACATGTCCTTATGGGCGAAACCCTATCATGTACAAATAAGCGAAACTATCAATTGTCACATAAGCGAAACCCCTTATGTCCCTATAAGCGAAACCCTCACCTAATAACATACATTCTCTTGTTTTCTCGTAAAACGTGCCCTGATCTAACAATCTAAGACTAAGACTCGATACAAGACGAAGTCGACAGATGCATGCACCAACACATGTTCTGATTTCGCTTATGTGGTAAGGCTAATTTCGCTCATGTGGACCCTGTGTCTCTTGGGGCGAAATCATGGCACTATATATATGTGTCATGAGCGAAATCAGTAGAAGAGTTGTACAATTTCCATACCGAGGTGCTGCCGGTGTGAAGACTGCTTGTATTTGCATTCAAATCAATACAATCAGTAGTTAAAGTGAAGAATCAGCTATTTCTAGCTTTGTTTCTTGTTATTCCGCACCTGAAACAGAGTAGAACGCCTCTAAACGACTCATTCGGGTCCGGTCACTGATCCTACACTTTCGCCCTTTTTACTAACCACTAACCCAACCACCCGCCTTTAGCCCAAGCCTAACCCTTCACCCATAAAGTCCTCTTGATATTTACAAAGGTATATAGTTAAAAAGGAGGAGGATTGATTGCTTGGCAAGCTTATAGTAGGAGTAAGTTCCATGCCGCTCTCGAGTGATTCACTAAAAATACACCTTCGGTCGAGTGTTGAGTGATCCCCCGTGAGGTATGTGAACTTGTATATAAATAAGATTTTAAAAAGGTATGTTATGCCCTAATAAGTAATTTAACTTAAGAAACGTTCTTAATAAATCATGCCGAATAGGATTGTAAATAAATAAAAATAAAACCTCAATAAAGAATCTTGGAAATCCCGACACTCTATGACAAGCCCAAAAACCTTCTCTTCTACCCATTCCATTTGGGAGTGAATAAAGCCACATTATAAAGAGTTTTGCTTGAGGACAAGCAAAGATTCAAGTGTGGGGGTATTTGATATGCGCAAAATGCAACATATAAATTATATCAATTGTGGCATAAAACTAACCCTTTTTTAGTACTAATGTTGGAAAAAGTGTGCTTTTGTCTTCCTTTTGTATTTTCAGGATTAAATGAGCTCTAACAAAAGAAGCAAAAAGACAGCAAAATCTAACATAAATACAAGAAAAGGAACAAAAGTGGAATGCCTGACCCCTCGACAGCATCTTCCCAAGCAAAACTAAGAAAACAGAAGACTGAACACGCCCCGTGCTTAGCGAGCACGGGGCCGTGCCCAAGTAGCAGCAGAAAAGACAAACCTTTAGAAGCTTCTACTGCCCACCACGGGGTCGTGCCCAGCGGACACGGGGGCATGGTCAACTTCCTGCAGGTGTCACACCCTTGCTTTTGCGGAAGCGTGGGTTTAGTTGGTGTGACTTCTCAATACCATAGCAACAATCACAACATGCTATATGATAAAATATTTGATGTTCATCCATTGAAATAATTGAAAATGCATAACATATTGTTTTGAAACAACATCAACCACAAGATACGTTTACAAACATGACTTGTTTAAAAATGAGTTCATAAGACTCGACGAAAAACTACCAACAACACAAAGATTTGAGACAATGCAACTCGTCCAGGAAAGAGTTACACTTCCCAATCCTACGACTCCGGATGACATCCTTATTTAGTACGCAGCTAAACATGCATCACTTGCCAGATCCAACTTAATTTCCTGAAATACATGTAGTTTAAAAAGTCAACAAAAAGTTGAGCGAGTTCATGAGTAAGTCTTATGTAAATAAAACCGTTTAGTATGTCTGTAAGTAAATTTAGTCCCTGGTATGTAGCAATAAGGAAATAGAGATCACCAATGGTTTGCAAAGCCACTGGTATGTGTGAAAAGGTGCAGGGAAACTCAAACCTAGCATATTTGTTACCGGGCTTCCGGCTGGAAGACACAGTCACCACTATGGGCCGCCCCGGCCTCACGGGTGTGGGCTCGCTACACCCAAATAGATCTATCACTCTTGTGTCCCTTGGTCCTATAACAAGGATTAATGGCCTCAAGTGTTGTGCCCACCCTTCACATGATCTAGTAGTGTAAAACCCTCCCTAAGCTATCCATACCATGTATATAAAAGTCTGAAATAATTTGTAAACATGTATTCCACCCCCGAAGTATAAAACTGAAAACAGTAAAGGAATAGGGGGTCATGAACTCACCGTAGTGCTTCTTGACTCGAACTTAAACTCTTCCCGCTACACGACAACCTACAACGTACTAATGTCTATTAGACGAACGGGCCGTGCCTTGGCTTAGAGTTTAGTGTTTTGATTTATGTTACTTTGGTATTATTTCGTTAAAACAATAATAGTTATTTTAACTTAAATAGCGTTCGTAGAAAAATAGTTAGACAACTATTTCGTATCTATTTTCTCGAATATTTTACTAAGTGTTCGGATTCTCGGAAAATTTCGGCAGAGTCTCCTCTGTAAATAGAGGTGTCCATGCTTTAATAGCATATCATTTTCTTTTATATAAAACCAATAGTTCATTTACAATAATCAAACCAACATATAGACATACAAAACTTTACATACTTCATTTCAGCTTTATTACTCGAAACAGGGCTTTTTTCGAGGATTTTTATAAAATAGTTACCCTTTTCTAAAAATCACCAAATTTTTACAGAATATGACATATGTTCCAAAGTTTATTGTGTAAAAATATCAAAGTCTAATTCGTTACCCATATTTTATAGAAAATCATTTTCTTGACTGCAATCAGATTTGTTACCTTCTGATCACAGTTTACAGAAATATTCGCTAAAAATCAACCGTAAGTCCGTTTGACGAAATTCCAGCTGGAGGGTCGTCCTGACAATGGTGTCTATCTACTGTAAAAATTTCATGAGTTGATTTTATTCAGGTTTTAGGTTATGACTCCGAAAGTAACCCACTTTTTCTGCAGTAAAAATGCAGCTTGAGCTGCTGTCCAAAAATAACCTTTTAAAAATAGTAAACGGTCTCGAAAAATTATGATTCCAGTGCCATTTGTTTACTTATTCCAAAACATTCATTTTAGGCTTTTGAAAATCTGTTTTTCGACTTAAAATGACCCCGTTACAGCCTGTTGAAGTTGGCTGGAAATCCAACTCAGCAAGCTGTTTGAGTTTTTGTGTGTGAAGAACAATCAACAATCGAACAAGAATCGAAGTGAGACAAGAGTATGAGTGGACTTACGACTAGCACAAGGCTAGGGTTGTAATCTTAGGATGAGATGACAAGAAATGATGGTGAGAAAAGCCTTGAACAAAGCTTCTTGAGAGCACTTCAACTTCTTGCTTCTATGGAGGATCTTGGAGCTTGGAATAGGGTTTGTTAGTGAAAGAGATGAAGTTGTGAAGGAAGAAGATGATGAAATTCAGTTGTGGTGAGAGGGGAAGGGTATGTGGGCCGATTTTTAGAGGGAGGAGGGAGAGAGAAGTGGTAAATCTTGAGGAATGATGATAAATTTCTTGGAAATCAAAGAGCCACCCTAATCTAGGTTATGATTGGAATCTCTTGGCCAATCCACAAATTAGGAGATGTTTACAAAATCAAAACAAAATATTTTTGTAATGATGGGGCTGAATTCGGTTAGGGGGGGGTAAAGTGTAAGATTTTTGTTAATTAGTAGGTAATTACTAAAAGGGTTAAGGGTATTTACAAGTATAGTGGGTGTATGTCATGTTTGCATGGTGCATGGGGGTTTTTGTGACCATGATTAATTTAAAATAATAAAATAATATTTCTAACAATATTTTCATGTCCCGGGTAATGTCTGGTTGTTCGGTTTCGCATCGTTCCGTTAAAGCGTTTAATTGACCCGTAAAGCGTCTTTTGTGCATCTTTTTGTAACGAAATTAATTCCAACACTTAGGAAAGTGTCCAGGACCATTTAGTCAATACTCTATATAATATGAGTGTGTCACGAACTGAATTGTTATTAAAAATGTGGAATTCTGTAATTAAATTGCGTTTTAGGCACTTTCCGACACTCAAACTATCACCTAGTGACATAGTCTTATATTTCTCACTTCCCTACACTCCATACTGGTGTAGTGATTTATCTCTGGCCCATACTGGCCTAAAAATAGTATCTGTCTAAGTGCTGGCATTGTCAGCATGTGTCTGAGTTATCCGCTTACGGTGCTAACTGTGCTTTGTGCATCCGGTTTGTCACTAAGAGTCTGTATGAAATAATTGGAGTGACTGTATGTAAAGAATGCACATGTATGTATATAACATAAATCAGTAAGTAGTTTAAAGTGTCAGATGTAGCCAAGCACAGTCATTAAGCACATAATTAGGGTTAATTAATTTGTACAGTACCTGAAATTTTGCGGGTTGTCACATTCTCCCCCTGTTAAGAAAATTTCGTCCCGAAATTTTATGTCCTACTCCTAGTTGCAGGGGTCTTGGGGAATAAATGTGGGTACTTGGCCTTCATACGATCCTCACGTTCCCACGTGAATTCTGGGCCGTGTCGTGCATTCCATCGAACCTTGACTAGCTTGACACTGCTCCGACGTGTCTTATTAATCTTCCAATCCGTAACTTCAATCGGTTCCTCCACAAAGTGGAGTGTGTCGTCGATATGAACCTCGTCAGCAGGAATGACAACTGTCTCTTGAGTCGGACTCTTCTTCAAATTTGATACATGGAATGTATCGTGAACACCATTGAGTTCAGCAGGTAGGTCCAACTTGTAGGCTACAAGCCCAATCCTTTGCAGGATTCTAAAAGGACCAATGTAACGCGGATTCAACTTCCCACGCTTTCCAAAGCGTGCCACACCCTTCCAGGGTGAAACCTTTAACAGAACCATATCCCCAACTTGGAATTCCAGGGGCTTCCTCTTTGGATCCGCATAGGCTCTTTGTCTGTCGCGAGCTGCCTCGATGCGTTTTCGAATATGAAAGATCTTGTCGGTTGTTTCCTGAACCATTTCGGGGCCAACCAGCTGTCTATCACCCGCATCAGCCCAGCATAGCGGTGATCGACACTTGCGCCCATAAAGAGCTTCAAACGGTGCTGCTCCAATGCTGGTGTGGTAGCTATTGTTGTATGAAAATTCGACCAAGGGTAAGTGTTTGTCCCAGCTACCACCCAGGTCCATTACACATGCTCTCAGCATATCTTCCAATGTTTGAATCGTTCGTTCACTCTGGCCGTCCGTTTGTGGGTGAAATGCTGTACTCAGATTCAATTGGGAACCAAAAGCTTCTTGGAAGGACTGCCAAATCCTTGATATGAAGCGTCCATCTCTATCAGAGATAATCGAAAGAGGCACTCTATGACGTGCAACAATCTCCCTCATGTATATTTCAGCAAGTTTACTCGTATTGTCCTTTTCCTTGATCGGCAGGAAGTGCGCAGACTTTGTCAGTCGGTCTACAATTACCCAAATTGTATCATGGCCCTTGGGCGTCTTTGGCAATTTCGTTATGAAGTCCATGGAAATCTGTTCCCATTTCCATTGGGGTATTACGGGTTGTTGCAGGAGACCTGAACGCTTCTGGTACTCGGCTTTAACCTTGGCGCACGTTAAACATCTGCCAACATATACTGCAACATCGCCTTTCATCCTAGGCCACCAATAGAAATCCTTAAGATCTTGGTACATTTTATCTGCTCCTGGATGAATCGAGTACCGTGACTTGTGAGCCTCATCGAATATAACCTTTCTCAATCCTCCAAACAGAGGAACCCAAATTCGATTCATGAAACGCAAGGTTCCTTCCTTGTTTGGCATTAACTGTTTCTCCATTCCATGGAGATACTCATCCTCAATATTGCTTTCTTTCAAAGCTTCTCTCTGCGCGGCACGAATGCGCAACGAGAGGTCTGTCTGGACAATCATTTCTAAAGCCCTAACCCTTATGGGCTTAATCCTTTCTTTTCGACTCAAGGCGTCAGCAACTACATTCGCCTTTCCTGGGTGATACTTGATTTCGCAGTCGTAGTCGTTCAACAGTTCAACCCAGCGTCTCTGTCTCATATTAAGCTCCTTTTGATCGAAGATGTGCTGTAGACTCTTATGATCAGTGAAGATTGTACATCTTGTTCCATACAAGTAGTGCCGCCAGATCTTCAATGCGAACACTACGGCGCCTAACTCTAAGTCATGCGTGGTGTAGTTCTTCTCGTGAACTTTCAGCTGGCGCGAAGCATAAGCTATAACCTTCTGTCGCTGCATCAACACGCAGCCTAAACCCTGACGCGAGGCGTCACAATATACCACGAAGTCGTCCGTGCCTTCGGGTAGAGCTAAAATCGGTGCGTCACAAAGCTTGATTTTCAACAACTGAAATGCTTCTTCTTGTTTATCGCTCCAATCAAACTTCTTGTCCTTCTGTGTAAGTGCGGTGAGAGGTTGAGCGATTTTAGAAAAATCTTTAATGAATCTACGATAATACCCAGCCAAACCTAAGAATTGTCGAATCTCGGTTGGCGTTTTCGGTGACTCCCAATTCTTGATTGCCTCGATCTTTGTGGGATCCACATGGATTCCACTTCCATTAACCACATGTCCAAGAAACTGGATTTCGCGTAACCAAAACTCACATTTCGAGAACTTAGCGTACAACTTCTCCTTCTTAAGCAGCTCTAGAATAGCTCTCAAGTGTTGCTCGTGTTCTTCCTTCGTCTTCGAGTAGATCAAAATATCATCAATGAATACGATTACAAACTTGTCGAGGTACGGCTTGCAGACTCTATTCATCAAGTCCATGAAAACTGCTGGAGCGTTTGTCAACCCAAACGGCATAACCAGAAACTCGTAATGTCCATATCGAGTTCTAAAAGCAGTTTTGGGAATACTTTCCTCTTGTATTCTCAGCTGGTGATAACCTGATCTTAGATCGATCTTTGAGTAAAAACTCGAACCTTGTAGTTGATCGAACAGGTCATCGATCCTTGGCAAAGGATATCTGTTCTTGACAGTCAACTTGTTAAGCTCGCGGTAGTCTATACACATGCGAAAACTTCCATCCTTCTTCTTAACGAACAAAACTGGAGCTCCCCAAGGTGAGAAGCTTGGTCTGATGAATCCTTTATCTAACAACTCTTGGAGTTGCGTTGACATTTCTTGCATCTCTGAAGGTGCAAGTCGATAGGGTGCCTTAGCCACAGGCGCGGCGCCTGGAACTAAGTCAATGTGGAACTCGACTTGTCTTGGAGGCGGCAATCCTGGCAAGTCTTCTGGAAAGACTTCGGGATATTCCCTTACGACAGGAATGTCTTCGATCTTTGGCTCAGCGGCCTCCTTATCAACGATATGTGCCAAGAAGGCAACACATCCTTTCTTCAAACACTTCCTAGCTTTCAAGCAGCTAATGATCCTCAATGGCGTATCGCGCTTCTCTCCGTGAACTACAATCGTCTCTCCATCGGCCATTGGGATGCGGATGGTCTTTTCGTGACAAACCACTTCGGCTTTGTTGCTAGACAGCCAATCCATCCCTATTACCACATCGAAGCTTCCCAACTCGACGGGCAGTAGATCTAGCGTAAATTCGTATCCTCCGAGTTCTATCATGCATCCCCTAATAACTTCACCCGTTTCTACTAGTTTCCCATTCGCCAATTCAATAGAGTACGGAACGTTTAACTTACTAGCGGTTAACCCAAGCATGTTCTTAAAGTCTAACGATACGAAACTATAATCGGCACCAGTATCAAAAAGAACAGATGCATAGCGTTGATTTATAGGGAACGTACCAGTGACAACGTTCGGATCCTGGCGTGCTTCCCTCGCACCAATGTTAAAAACTCGGCCTTGAGCTTGATTTATCTTTGGGCATTCCCTCTTGAAGTGCCCAACGTCCCCGCAGTTGAAGCATCCTGGCCCTCGGCCATTCCCATTTCCATTTCCGTTTCGATTCCCGTTTGTTCCCCGGTTACCAGCTTGATTCGGGGCATTTCCATGATTTCTGCTTCCCCCATTATTTCCTTGCGGCCTGTTTCCATTACTGCGGTTGTTGTTATTGTAACCCCTTTGGCCACCTTGGCCTGATCCAACCCAACACGTTTCCTTCGAATGGCCTGTCTTTCCGCAAGATTCACACTTTCTGAGTCGGCACGGGTCGGGATGATGGAACTGACATGTACCACACTTGGGCAGAGTGCCCATGTATCCTCTTCCTCTGTTTTCGGCACCAGTTCCGCCCCTGGCTGGTGCACTTCCTTCTTCCCTCTTGCTAACACTGCTGGTGCCCTTTTTGAAATTTGAGAACTTCCTTTTGTTCTTACTTGGCGACGATTCAACATGTGTTTCCTTCTTTTTCGGTTCAGAGATTGAAAATTTGTCCAATCTGATGGCTTCCTCTGTGAGTGCCACACTGAGATCAATGGCTTCGATAATCGTTGGGGGTTTGGACGTCGTTACCATGCTCATGATTTGGGGTGCCAATCCCCAGATGAAACGCTCAATGCGTTTAAACTCAGGCTAAACCATATACGGCACAACGCGTGACAAGTCGTGAAACCTTTGCACATATTCAGCAATCTTTGGGCCGTCCATCTTGAGGTGCCAGAACTCAGTTTCCAGTTTCTGTATCTCGGCCCGAGAACAGTATTTCTTCCTCATGAGCTCCTTCAGCTCAGTCCATGTCATAGCATACGCCGCTGCTTCCCCCAAGGTCTGTACTTGAAGGTTCCACCAAGATAGGGCACCGTCAAGAAAGAGCCCTGAGATGTACGTAACTTGGTGCTCGAGAGCACACTTGCTCATCCTTATGATAGAATCCGTCTTCTCTGTCCACCTAACGAAAGCAACAGCACCCCCAGTGCCGTCGTAGTTCAAGGGCTTACAATCCAGGAATTGCTTGTAGGTACAACCGTTGGGAGGGTTGTTGTTGCTGTTCGGAATGTTGCCGCTTGTTTCTCCTTGAGAAGCAGCATACTGCGCAATAGCGGCAGCGATGATTCCTTGCAGTTCTGCCTGGTTAGTCGGCATGCGTGCGTCACGTCGAGGAGGCATTTCCTAGAGGATGTTCCATATCGGTCAGGTCATAGTATAATAATCATACGTATATATAGTATCATTCATCATTCACATAACATCTCATGTCATAACCATGACAAATAATCAACAATGTATGAAATTAAAAGACTTGCGATTAATGTTTCATAAACAAACCATCAATACAGCGTCACAAATTTTACCATGTGCCAAAATATATGTCTGAGTACAAATACAAATAAACCAAAACCAAAATCGTGGTCTCCCAAAAAAAAAGTCTTCGTGATCATGGCTCTAGCACTGTCTTCCCACTAAGAGTAGCTGGTCTGTCGATGGTCTGAAATCCCTGTTGCCGAGTATACCCCTAAGCTGACGGTGGAGGAGGAGGTGGGAAATAAGAGAAAATCAATCGGCGCAACTGCACCAAATCCTCCTCAAGTGCGTAGGCAAAACGTAGCACGAAGGCAACCTGTCGATCGAGAGGGAGGAAATGAACGTCTGAATCCTGAAATGAGGGAAAAGAAGTGTGCGATGCCGAAAACTGGGTCTGACAGGGACAGTGAGGATGTGGAGTCCTCTCCAATCGCTGGACACACTGTCTCAAGGCGTCCCGCCGTAACTGCAGCGACGTGAGCGTGTCCTCCACAGAGAATCCGTCATAAAATGGATGATAAGTGTCAGATACTGGCATGACCTGGGGTGCTGACCATAGGGATGGTTCACCCATCGGGGCTGAAACCGGAAGTGTAATGTGTGGGGTAAAAACAAACTGTGAAGTGACATGAGGTAACTGGGTCTCGAAAGGTGCAGGAAGTGACACTGGTGGAACAAAGTCTGAATGAGGGACCTGCGGTAAAAGCTGGCTAACCTCTGGCATGAATGGGGTGTGCCCGAAAAGCTGGCTCGACGATCCCTCCCCAGGTTGGGGCGGAGGAATGTCCTGAAGGAAGGTGATAGGAAGGTCGGTACGATGGGTATCGGATGTGGACGGAGGAAACAAGGAGCATCGAAGGGTACAGCGGTAGGTGCGGGAGGGGGAGTGAATGGGACTACGTACGAAGGGTAGTCATCATCCTCAATCCATCCATTGCTGGAGTTGGCGTACCTCGGGTCCATGTGTGTAGCAAATAGTGCAAGGTCATCAAAGATAGCCATGGGATCGGGTATCTCAACGGCTGGTGGTGCAACAACGGGTGCATCACTGACAGGAATAGGGTCAATGTCAGGAACAGGCTCGGAAACGACTGGAGCGGGCTGATAATCGGCAAGCATGGCAGGAATCGGATCATCTGGATGAACTGGAGCCTCAGCAGGCTGCTCCAACTCCATCTCCTCATTGGTGTCCATGCGAGGAATGTAACCGAATCCCAACGGTGGGATATGAGAAGCTACAGACTCAAAAGAATCAGAAGCGGACGAATCGGACTGAACCTCCATACCAGGAAGCTCGACCATGGGGACAATAGGATCGACAACGGGAATATCGACAGGCTGAACACCGCCCTCCATCGGGGCCCCACCATCCTGGTCTCCCTCCGGGGGACCCTCGATAAGTAGGTCGATGTCATCATCAGGTATCGCGTCGAGAAGTTGTTCCTCCAAGGGAACTGCAGCAAACGGGAGAGGGGCAGGGACCGGAACAAGAGGTAGGTCCTCCCCTGGTGGGCCATCAGCTAAGGGTACATCATCTCCAAAGATCGGTAGGGCAAAAGGCTGAAAGTCGTCTTCATCAGTGCTCGTGTAGTCTGAGGTGAAAACTCCCGGATCGGTATCCATCTCGTCATCAGAGGTAAAAGTCCTCGGGTCACTCGCATCGGATACTCCGCTACCGGGTGATGCCATGGTGTCTGTAACACATCCACAACATATACACATGAATGAGATAAGCATGTAAACAAATAATAATGAGATCATGTATACATCCTAGTCTTCCCAGACTACCCCACCCAATCTCTAAGAGTGAATTCCCTAGTCTCTCAGACTAACTCCCTGGCCTCTAAGACCAACCTCCCAGTCTCTAAGACTCAAATTTTCCCCAGCCTCTAAGGCTAAACATCCCAATCTCTAAGATTGAATCCCTCAGTCTCTAAGACTGATACGAAAATTTTGAAAAGTGTATTTGTGCCCCTTTTTGTTTGTAAAAATGTTTGTGCCCTGGATCTGGACTTTTAGTGTATGCAAATGTAAAATCGTTTGAAAACATTTTCGTGAGAGCCCTAGTGATCATAGTCTAGACTCGAGAATGAATCCTAGTTCGCTATGATCGAGGCTCTGATACCAAGCTGTCACACCCTTGCTTTTGCGGAAGCGTGGGTTTAGTTGGTGTGACTTCTCAATACCATAGCAACAATCACAACATGCTATATGATAAAATATTTGATGTTCATCCATTGAAATAATTGAAAATGCATAACATATTGTTTTGAAACAACATCAACCACAAGATACGTTTACAAACATGACTTGTTTAAAAATGAGTTCATAAGACTCGACGAAAAACTACCAACAACACAAAGATTTGAGACAATGCAACTCGTCCAGGAAAGAGTTACACTTCCCAATCCTACGACTCCGGATGACATCCTTATTTAGTACGCAGCTAAACATGCATCACTTGCCAGATCCAACTTAATTTCCTGAAATACATGTACTTTAAAAAGTCAACAAAAAGTTGAGCGAGTTCATGAGTAAGTCTTATGTAAATAAAACCGTTTAGTATGTCTGTAAGTAAATTTAGTCCCTGGTATGTAGCAATAAGGAAATAGAGATCACCAATGGTTTGCAAAGCCACTGGTATGTGTGAAAAGGTGCAGGGAAACTCAAACCTAGCATATTTGTTACCGGGCTTCCGGCTGGAAGACACAGTCACCACTATGGGCCGCCCCGGCCTCACGGGTGTGGGCTCGCTACACCCAAATAGATCTATCACTCTTGTGTCCCTTGGTCCTATAACAAGGATTAATGGCCTCAAGTGTTGTGCCCACCCTTCACATGATCTAGTAGTGTAAAACCCTCCCTAAGCTATCCATACCATGTATATAAAAGTCTGAAATAATTTGTAAACATGTATTCCACCCCCGAAGTATAAAACTGAAAACAGTAAAGGAATAGGGGGTCATGAACTCACCGTAGTGCTTCTTGACTCGAACTTAAACTCTTCCCGCTACACGACAACCTACAACGTACTAATGTCTATTAGACGAACGGGCCGTGCCTTGGCTTAGAGTTTAGTGTTTTGATTTATGTTACTTTGGTATTATTTCGTTAAAACAATAATAGTTATTTTAACTTAAATAGCGTTCGTAGAAAAATAGTTAGACAACTATTTCGTATCTATTTTCTCGAATATTTTACTAAGTGTTCGGATTCTCGGAAAATTTCGGCAGAGTCTCCTCTGTAAATAGAGGTGTCCATGCTTTAATAGCATATCATTTTCTTTTATATAAAACCAATAGTTCATTTACAATAATCAAACCAACATATAGACATACAAAACTTTACATACTTCATTTCAGCTTTATTACTCGAAACAGGGCTGTTTTCGAGGATTTTTATAAAATAGTTACCCTTTTCTAAAAATCACCAAATTTTTACAGAATATGACATATGTTCCAAAGTTTATTGTGTAAAAATATCAAAGTCTAATTCGTTACCCATATTTTATAGAAAATCATTTTCTTGACTGCAATCAGATTTGTTACCTTCTGATCACAGTTTACAGAAATATTCGCTAAAAATCAACCGTAAGTCCGTTTGACGAAATTCCAGCTGGAGGGTCGTCCTGACAATGGTGTCTATCTACTGTAAAAATTTCATGAGTTGATTTTATTCAGGTTTTAGGTTATGACTCCGAAAGTAACCCACTTTTTCTGCAGTAAAAATGCAGCTTGAGCTGCTGTCCAAAAATAACCTTTTAAAAATAGTAAACGGTCTCGAAAAATTATGATTCCAGTGCCATTTGTTTACTTATTCCAAAACATTCATTTTAGGCTTTTGAAAATCCGTTTTTCGACTTAAAATGACCCCGTTACAGCCTGTTGAAGTTGGCTGGAAATCCAACTCAGCAAGCTGTTTGAGTTTTTGTGTGTGAAGAACAATCAACAATCGAACAAGAATCGAAGTGAGACAAGAGTATGAGTGGACTTACTACTAGCACAAGTCTAGGGTTGTAATCTTAGGATGAGATGACAAGAAATGATGGTGAGAAAAGCCTTGAACAAAGCTTCTTGAGAGCACTTCAACTTCTTGCTTCTATGGAGGATCTTGGAGCTTGGAATAGGGTTTGCTAGTGAAAGAGATGAAGTTGTGAAGGAAGAAGATGATGAAATTCAGTTGTGGTGAGAGGGGAAGGGTATGTGGGCCGATTTTTAGAGGGAGGAGGGAGAGAGAAGTGGTAAATCTTGAGGAATGATGATAAATTTCTTGGAAATCAAAGAGCCACCCTAATCTAGGTTATGATTGGAATCTCTTGGCCAATCCACAAATTAGGAGATGTTTACAAAATCAAAACAAAATATTTTTGTAATGATGGGGCTGAATTCGGTTAGGGGGGGGGGGTAAAGTGTAAGATTTTTGTTAATTAGTAGGTAATTACTAAAAGGGTTAAGGGTATTTACAAGTATAGTGGGTGTATGTCATGTTTGCATGGTGCATGGGGGTTTTTGTGACCATGATTAATTTAAAATAATAAAATAATATTTCTAACAATATTTTCATGTCCCGGGTAATGTCTGGTTGTTCGGTTTCGCATCGTTCCGTTAAAGCGTTTAATTGACCCGTAAAGCGTCTTTTGTGCATCTTTTTGTAACGAAATTAATTCCAACACTTAGGAAAGTGTCCAGGATCATTTAGTCAATACTCTGTATAATATGAGTGTGTCACGAACTGAATTGTTATTAAAAATGTGGAATTCTGTAATTAAATTGCGTTTTAGGCACTTTCCGACACTCAAACTATCACCTAGTGACATAGTCTTATATTTCTCACTTCCCTACACTCCATACTGGTGTAGTGATTTATCTCTGGCCCATACTGGCCTAAAAATAGTATCTGTCTAAGTGCTGGCATTGTCAGCATGTGTCTGAGTTATCCGCTTACGGTGCTAACTGTGCTTTGTGCATCCGGTTTGTCACTAAGAGTCTGTATGAAATAATTGGAGTGACTGTATGTAAAGAATGCACATGTATGTATATAACATAAATCAGTAAGTAGTTTAAAGTGTCAGATGTAGCCAAGCACAGTCATTAAGCACATAATTAGGGTTAATTAATTTGTACAGTACCTGAAATTTTGCGGGTTGTCACATTCTCCCCCTGTTAAGAAAATTTCGTCCCGAAATTTTATGTCCTACTCCTAGTTGCAGGGGTCTTGGGGAATAAATGTGGGTACTTGGCCTTCATACGATCCTCACGTTCCCACGTGAATTCTGGGCCGTGTCGTGCATTCCATCGAACCTTGACTAGCTTGACACTGCTCCGACGTGTCTTATTAATCTTCCAATCCGTAACTTCATCCGGTTCCTCCACAAAGTGGAGTGTGTCGTCGATATGAACCTCGTCAGCAGGAATGACAACTGTCTCTTGAGTCGGACTCTTCTTCAAATTTGATACATGGAATGTATCGTGAACACCATTGAGTTCAGCAGGTAGGTCCAACTTGTAGGCTACAAGCCCAATCCTTTGCAGGATTCTAAAAGGACCAATGTAACGCGGATTCAACTTCCCACGCTTTCCAAAGCGTGCCACACCCTTCCAGGGTGAAACCTTTAACAGAACCATATCCCCAACTTGGAATTCCAGGGGCTTCCTCTTTGGATCCGCATAGGCTCTTTGTCTGTCGCGAGCTGCCTCGATGCGTTTTCGAATCTGAAAGATCTTGTCGGTTGTTTCCTGAACCATTTCGGGGCCAACCAGCTGTCTATCACCCGCATCAGCCCAGCATAGCGGTGATCGACACTTGCGCCCATAAAGAGCTTCAAACGGTGCTGCTCCAATGCTGGTGTGGTAGCTATTGTTGTATGAAAATTCGACCAAGGGTAAGTGTTTGTCCCAGCTACCACCCAGGTCCATTACACATGCTCTCAGCATATCTTCCAATGTTTGAATCGTTCGTTCACTCTGGCCGTCCGTTTGTGGGTGAAATGCTGTACTCAGATTCAATTGGGAACCAAAAGCTTCTTGGAAGGACTGCCAAATCCTTGATATGAAGCGTCCATCTCTATCAGAGATAATCGAAAGAGGCACTCTATGACGTGCAACAATCTCCCTCATGTATATTTCAGCAAGTTTACTCGTATTGTCCTTTTCCTTGATCGGCAGGAAGTGCGCAGACTTTGTCAGTCGGTCTACAATTACCCAAATTGTATCATGGCCCTTGGGCGTCTTTGGCAATTTCGTTATGAAGTCCATGGAAATCTGTTCCCATTTCCATTGGGGTATTACGGGTTGTTGCAGGAGACCTGAACGCTTCTGGTACTCGGCTTTAACCTTGGCGCACGTTAAACATCTGCCAACATATACTGCAACATCGCCTTTCATCCTAGGCCACCAATAGAAATCCTTAAGATCTTGGTACATTTTATTTGCTCCTGGATGAATCGAGTACCGTGACTTGTGAGCCTCATCGAATATAACCTTTCTCAATCCTCCAAACAGAGGAACCCAAATTCGATTCATGAAACGCAAGGTTCCTTCCTTGTTTGGCATTAACTGTTTCTCCATTCCATGGAGATACTCATCCTCAATATTGCTTTCTTTCAAAGCTTCTCTCTGCGCGGCACGAATGCGCAACGAGAGGTCTGTCTGGACAATCATTTCTAAAGCCCTAACCCTTATGGGCTTAATCCTTTCTTTTCGACTCAAGGCGTCAGCAACTACATTCGCCTTTCCTGGGTGATACTTGATTTCGCAGTCGTAGTCGTTCAACAGTTCAACCCAGCGTCTCTGTCTCATATTAAGCTCCTTTTGATCGAAGATGTGCTGTAGACTCTTATGATCAGTGAAGATTGTACATCTTGTTCCATACAAGTAGTGTCGCCAGATCTTCAATGCGAACACTACGGCGCCTAACTCTAAGTCATGCGTGGTGTAGTTCTTCTCGTGAACTTTCAGCTGGCGCGAAGCATAAGCTATAACCTTCTGTCGCTGCATCAACACGCAGCCTAAACCCTGACGCGAGGCGTCACAATATACCACGAAGTCGTCCGTGCCTTCGGGTAGAGCTAAAATCGGTGCGTCACAAAGCTTGATTTTCAACAACTGAAATGCTTCTTCTTGTTTATCGCTCCAATCAAACTTCTTGTCCTTCTGTGTAAGTGCGGTGAGAGGTTGAGCGATTTTAGAAAAATCTTCAATGAATCTACGATAATACCCAGCCAAACCTAAGAATTGTCGAATCTCGGTTGGCGTTTTCGTTGACTCCCAATTCTTGATTGCCTTGATCTTTGTGGGATCCACATGGATTCCACTTCCATTAACCACATGTCCAAGAAACTGGACTTCGCGTAACCAAAACTCACATTTCGAGAACTTAGCGTACAACTTCTCCTTCTTAAGCAGCTCTAGAATAGCTCTCAAGTGTGGCTCGTGTTCTTCCTTCGTCTTCGAGTAGATCAAAATATCATCAATGAATACGATTACAAACTTGTCGAGGTACGGCTTGCAGACTCTATTCATCAAGTCCATGAAAACTGCTGGAGCGTTTGTCAACCCAAACGGCATAACTAGAAACTCGTAATGTCCATATCGAGTTCTAAAAGCAGTTTTGGGAATACTTTCCTCTTGTATTCTCAGCTGGTGATAACCTGATCTTAGATCGATCTTTGAGTAAAAACTCGAACCTTGTAGTTGATCGAACAGGTCATTGATCCTTGGCAAAGGATATCTGTTCTTGACAGTCAACTTGTTAAGCTCGCGGTAGTCTATACACATGCGAAAACTTCCATCCTTCTTCTTAACGAACAAAACTGGAGCTCCCCAAGGTGAGAAGCTTGGTCTGATGAATCCTTTATCTAACAGCTCTTGGAGTTGCGTTGACATTTCTTGCATCTCTGAAGGTGCAAGTCGATAGGGTGCCTTAGCCACAGGCGCGGCGCCTGGAACTAAGTCAATGTGGAACTCGACTTGTCTTGGAGGCGGCAATCCTGGCAAGTCTTCTGGAAAGACTTCGGGATATTCCCTTACGACAGGAATGTCTTCGATCTTTGGCTCAGCGGCCTCCTTATCAACGATATGTGCCAAGAAGGCAACACATCCTTTCTTCAAACACTTCCTAGCTTTCAAGCAGCTAATGATCCTCAATGGCGTATCGCGCTTCTCTCCGTGAACTACAATCGTCTCTCCATCGGCCATTGGGATGCGGATGGTCTTTTCGTGACAAACCACTTCGGCTTTGTTGCTAGACAGCCAATCCATCCCTGTTACCACATCGAAGCTTCCCAACTCGACGGGCAGTAGATCTAGCGTAAATTCGTATCCTCCGAGTTCTATCATGCATCCCCTAATAACTTCACCCGTTTCTACTAGTTTCCCATTCGCCAATTCAATAGAGTACGGAACGTTTAACTTACTAGCGGTTAACCCAAGCATGTTCTTAAAGTCTAACGATACGAAACTATAATCGGCACCAGTATCAAAAAGAACAGATGCATAGCGTTGATTTATAGGGAACGTACCAGTGACAACGTTCGGATCCTGGCGTGCTTCCCTCGCACCAATGTTAAAAACTCGGCCTTGAGCTTGATTTATCTTTGGGCATTCCCTCTTGAAGTGCCCAACGTCCCCGCAGTTGAAGCATCCTGGCCCTCGGCCATTCCCATTTCCATTTCCGTTTCGATTCCCGTTTGTTCCCCGGTTACCAGCTTGATTCGGGGCATTTCCATGATTTCTGCTTCCCCCATTATTTCCTTGCGGCCTGTTTCCATTACCGCGGTTGTTGTTATTGTAACCCCTTTGGCCACCTTGGCCTGATCCAACCCAACACGTTTCCTTCGAATGGCCTGTCTTTCCGCAAGATTCACACTTTCTGAGTCGGCACGGGTCGGGATGATGGAACTGACATGTACCACACTTGGGCAGAGTGCCCATGTATCCTCTTCCTCTGTTTTCGGCACCAGTTCCGCCCCTGGCTGGTGCACTTCCTTCTTCCCTCTTGCTAACACTGCTGGTGCCCTTTTTGAAATTTGAGAACTTCCTTTTGTTCTTACTTGGCGACGATTCAACATGTGTTTCCTTCTTTTTCGGTTCAGAGATTGAAAATTTGTCCAATCTGATGGCTTCCTCTGTGAGTGCCACACTGAGATCAATGGCTTCGGTAATCGTTGGGGGTTTGGACGTCGTTACCATGCTCATGATTTGGGGTGCCAATCCCCAGATGAAACGCTCAATGCGTTTAAACTCAGGCTAAACCATATACGGCACAACGCGTGACAAGTCGTGAAACCTTTGCACATATTCAGCAATCTTTGGGCCGTCCATCTTGAGGTGCCAGAACTCAGTTTCCAGTTTCTGTATCTCGGCCCGAGAACAGTATTTCTTCTTCATGAGCTCCTTCAGCTCAGTCCATGTCATAGCATACGCCGCTGCTTCCCCCAAGGTCTGTACTTGAAGGTTCCACCAAGATAGGGCACCGTCAAGAAAGAGCCCTGAGATGTACGTAACTTGGTGCTCGAGAGCACACTTGCTCATCCTTATGATAGAATCCGTCTTCTCTGTCCACCTAACGAAAGCAACAGCACCCCCAGTGCCGTCGTAGTTCAAGGGCTTACAATCCAGGAATTGCTTGTAGGTACAACCGTTGGGAGGGTTGTTGTTGCTGTTCGGAATGTTGCCGCTTGTTTCTCCTTGAGAAGCAGCATACTGCGCAATAGCGGCAGCGATGATTCCTTGCAGTTCTGCCTGGTTAGTCGGCATGCGTGCGTCACGTCGAGGAGGCATTTCCTAGAGGATGTTCCATATCGGTCAGGTCATAGTATAATAATCATACGTATATATAGTATCATTCATCATTCACATAACATCTCATGTCATAACCATGACAAATAATCAACAATGTATGAAATTAAAAGACTTGCGATTAATGTTTCATAAACAAACCATCAATACAGCGTCACAAATTTTACCATGTGCCAAAATATATGTCTGAGTACAAATACAAATAAACCAAAACCAAAATCGTGGTCTCCCAAAAAAAAAGTCTTCGTGATCATGGCTCTAGCACTGTCTTCCCACTAAGAGTAGCTGGTCTGTCGATGGTCTGAAATCCCTGTTGCCGAGTATACCCCTAAGCTGACGGTGGAGGAGGAGGTGGGAAATAAGAGAAAATCAATCGGCGCAACTGCACCAAATCCTCCTCAAGTGCGTAGGCAAAACGTAGCACGAAGGCAACCTGTCGATCGAGAGGGAGGAAATGAACGTCTGAATCCTGAAATGAGGGAAAAGAAGTGTGCGATGCCGAAAACTGGGTCTGACAGGGACAGTGAGGATGTGGAGTCCTCTCCAATCGCTGGACACACTGTCTCAAGGCGTCCCGCCGTAACTGCAGCGACGTGAGCGTGTCCTCCACAGAGAATCCGTCATAAAATGGATGATAAGTGTCAGATACTGGCATGACCTGGGGTGCTGACCATAGGGATGGTTCACCCATCGGGGCTGAAACCGGAAGTGTAATGTGTGGGGTAAAAACAAACTGTGAAGTGACATGAGGTAACTGGGTCTCGAAAGGTGCAGGAAGTGACACTGGTGGAACAAAGTCTGAATGAGGGACCTGCGGTAAAAGCTGGCTAACCTCTGGCATGAATGGGGTGTGCCCGAAAAGCTGGCTCGACGATCCCTCCCCAGGTTGGGGTGGAGGAATGTCCTGAAGGAAGGTGATAGGAAGGTCGGTACGATGGGTATCGGATGTGGACGGAGGAAACAAGGGAGCATCGAAGGGTACAGCGGTAGGTGCGGGAGGGGGAGTGAATGGGACTACGTACGAAGGGTAGTCATCATCCTCAATCCATCCATTGCTGGAGTTGGCGTACCTCGGGTCCATGTGTGTAGCAAATAGTGCAAGGTCATCAAAGATAGCCATGGGATCGGGTATCTCAACGGCTGGTGGTGCAACAACGGGTGCATCACTGACAGGAATAGGGTCAATGTCAGGAACAGGCTCGGAAACGACTGGAGCGGGCTGATAATCGGCAAGCATGGCAGGAATCGGATCATCTGGATGAACTGGAGCCTCAGTAGGCTGCTCCAACTCCATCTCCTCATTGGTGTCCATGCGAGGAATGTAACCGAATCCCAACGGTGGGATATGAGAAGCTACAGACTCAAAAGAATCAGAAGCGGACGAATCGGACTGAACCTCCATACCAGGAAGCTCGACCATGGGGACAATAGGATAGACAACGGGAATATCGACAGGCTGAACACCGCCCTCCATCGGGGCCCCACCATCCTGGTCTCCCTCCGGGGGACCCTCGATGAGTAGGTCGATGTCATCATCAGGTATCGCGTCGAGAAGTTGTTCCTCCAAGGGAACTGCAGCAAACGGGAGAGGGGCAGGGATCGGAACAAGAGGTAGGTCCTCCCCTGGTGGGCCATCAGCTAAGGGTACATCATCTCCAAAGATCGGTAGAGCAAAAGGCTGAAAGTCGTCTTCATCAGTGCTCGTGTAGTCTAAGGTGAAAACTCCCGGATCGGTATCCATCTCGTCATCAGAGGTAAAAGTCCTCGGGTCACTCGCATCGGATACTCCGCTACCGGGCGATGCCATGGTGTCTGTAACACATCCACAACATATACACATGAATGAGATAAGCATGTAAACAAATAATAATGAGATCATGTATACATCCTAGTCTTCCCAGACTACCCCACCCAATCTCTAAGACTGAATTCCCTAGTCTCTCAGACTAACTCCCTGGCCTCTAAGACCAACCTCCCAGTCTCTAAGACTCAAATTTTCCCCAGCCTCTAAGGCTAAACATCCCAATCTCTAAGATTGAATCCCTCAGTCTCTAAGACTGATACGAAAATTTTGAAAAGTGTATTTGTGCCCCTTTTTGTTTGTAAAAATGTTTGTGCCCTGGATCTGGACTTTTAGTGTATGCAAATGTAAAATCGTTTGAAAACATTTTCGTGAGAGCCCTAGTGATCATAGTCTAGACTCGAGAATGAATCCTAGTTCGCTATGATCGAGGCTCTGATACCAAGCTGTCACACCCTTGCTTTTGCGGAAGCGTTGGTTTAGTTGGTGTGACTTCTCAATACCATAGCAACAATCACAACATGCTATATGATAAAATATTTGATGTTCATCCATTGAAATAATTGAAAATGCATAACATATTGTTTTGAAACAACATCAACCACAAGATACGTTTACAAACATGACTTGTTTAAAAATGAGTTCATAAGACTCGACGAAAAACTACCAACAACACAAAGATTTGAGACAATGCAACTCGTCCAGGAAAGAGTTACACTTCCCAATCCTACGACTCCGGATGACATCCTTATTTAGTACGCAGCTAAACATGCATCACTTGCCAGATCCAACTTAATTTCCTGAAATACATGTACTTTAAAAAGTCAACAAAAAGTTGAGCGAGTTCATGAGTAAGTCTTATGTAAATAAAACCGTTTAGTATGTCTGTAAGTAAATTTAGTCCCTGGTATGTAGCAATAAGGAAATAGAGATCACCAATGGTTTGCAAAGCCACTGGTATGTGTGAAAAGGTGCAGGGAAACTCAAACCTAGCATATTTGTTACCGGGCTTCCGGCTGGAAGACACAGTCACCACTATGGGCCGCCCCGGCCTCACGGGTGTGGGCTCGCTACACCCAAATAGATCTATCACTCTTGTGTCCCTTGGTCCTATAACAAGGATTAATGGCCTCAAGTGTTGTGCCCACCCTTCACATGATCTAGTAGTGTAAAACCCTCCCTAAGCTATCCATACCATGTATATAAAAGTCTGAAATAATTTGTAAACATGTATTCCACCCCCGAAGTATAAAACTGAAAACAGTAAAGGAATAGGGGGTCATGAACTCACCGTAGTGCTTCTTGACTCGAACTTAAACTCTTCCCGCTACACGACAACCTACAACGTACTAATGTCTATTAGACGAACGGGCCGTGCCTTGGCTTAGAGTTTAGTGTTTTGATTTATGTTACTTTGGTATTATTTCGTTAAAACAATAATAGTTATTTTAACTTAAATAGCGTTCGTAGAAAAATAGTTAGACAACTATTTCGTATCTATTTTCTCGAATATTTTACTAAGTGTTCGGATTCTCGGAAAATTTCGGCAGAGTCTCCTCTGTAAATAGAGGTGTCCATGCTTTAATAGCATATCATTTTCTTTTATATAAAACCAATAGTTCATTTACAATAATCAAACCAACATATAGACATACAAAACTTTACATACTTCATTTCAGCTTTATTACTCGAAACAGGGCTGTTTTCGAGGATTTTTATAAAATAGTTACCCTTTTCTAAAAATCACCAAATTTTTACAGAATATGACATATGTTCCAAAGTTTATTGTGTAAAAATATCAAAGTCTAATTCGTTACCCATATTTTATAGAAAATCATTTTCTTGACTGCAATCAGATTTGTTACCTTCTGATCACAGTTTACAGAAATATTCGCTAAAAATCAACCGTAAGTCCGTTTGACGAAATTCCAGCTGGAGGGTCGTCCTGACAATGGTGTCTATCTACTGTAAAAATTTCATGAGTTGATTTTATTCAGGTTTTAGGTTATGACTCCGAAAGTAACCCACTTTTTCTGCAGTAAAAATGCAGCTTGAGCTGCTGTCCAAAAATAACCTTTTAAAAATAGTAAACGGTCTCGAAAAATTATGATTCCAGTGCCATTTGTTTACTTATTCCAAAACATTCATTTTAGGCTTTTGAAAATCCGTTTTTCGACTTAAAATGACCCCGTTACAGCCTGTTGAAGTTGGCTGGAAATCCAACTCAGCAAGCTGTTTGAGTTTTTGTGTGTGAAGAACAATCAACAATCGAACAAGAATCGAAGTGAGACAAGAGTATGAGTGGACTTACTACTAGCACAAGGCTAGGGTTGTAATCTTAGGATGAGATGACAAGAAATGATGGTGAGAAAAGCCTTGAACAAAGCTTCTTGAGAGCACTTCAACTTCTTGCTTCTATGGAGGATCTTGGAGCTTGGAATAGGGTTTGCTAGTGAAAGAGATGAAGTTGTGAAGGAAGAAGATGATGAAATTCAGTTGTGGTGAGAGGGGAAGGGTATGTGGGCCGATTTTTAGAGGGAGGAGGGAGAGAGAAGTGGTAAATCTTGAGGAATGATGATAAATTTCTTGGAAATCAAAGAGCCACCCTAATCTAGGTTATGATTGGAATCTCTTGGCCAATCCACAAATTAGGAGATGTTTACAAAATCAAAACAAAATATTTTTGTAATGATGGGGCTGAATTCGGTTAGGGGGGGGGGGTAAAGTGTAAGATTTTTGTTAATTAGTAGGTAATTACTAAAAGGGTTAAGGGTATTTACAAGTATAGTGGGTGTATGTCATGTTTGCATGGTGCATGGGGGTTTTTGTGACCATGATTAATTTAAAATAATAAAATAATATTTCTAACAATATTTTCATGTCCCGGGTAATGTCTGGTTGTTCGGTTTCGTATCGTTCCATTAAAGCGTTTAATTGACCCGTAAAGCGTCTTTTGTGCATCTTTTTGTAACGAAATTAATTCCAACACTTAGGAAAGTGTCCAGGATCATTTAGTCAATACTCTGTATAATATGAGTGTGTCACGAACTGAATTGTTATTAAAAATGTGGAATTCTGTAATTAAATTGCGTTTTAGGCACTTTCCGACACTCAAACTATCACCTAGTGACATAGTCTTATATTTCTCACTTCCCTACACTCCATACTGGTGTAGTGATTTATCTCTGGCCCATACTGGCCTAAAAATAGTATCTGTCTAAGTGCTGGCATTGTCAGCATGTGTCTGAGTTATCCGCTTACGGTGCTAACTGTGCTTTGTGCATCCGGTTTGTCACTAAGAGTCTGTATGAAATAATTGGAGTGACTGTATGTAAAGAATGCACATGTATGTATATAACATAAATCAGTAAGTAGTTTAAAGTGTCAGATGTAGCCAAGCACAGTCATTAAGCACATAATTAGGGTTAATTAATTTGTACAGTACCTGAAATTTTGCGGGTTGTCACAGCAGGCGCATTTATTGTAATTGCGAATTACAATTAATGAAGAGAGAGACGAGGATGGACACGGGGCCGTGCCCGAGCTTCTGTTCAGCCTATAAGTAGGAGTGTTTGGAGCCATTTCAACTCATCCCTTGGCACACCACCTCTCTCACACTTCACCCACCACCCACCACCACCATAACACCATCATCCACCACCATCATCCATTGTCCATCATAGAGTGTGTGAGTCGTCTCGGGATCCAAGATTGATCGTAAGAGTTCTTAAAAATCAAAGGCCATGTTTGCCTAAGTCTCTTACATCACTTGGTGAAGACAAGTGTTTAGTGTAATACTTTTTATTTTTAATCTTTTGCACTTTTTAATTGGTTTTATATTAATGACTTTAATTACTAGTTTCTTATGTTGAAGGTGATTCTTCCTTATCGTTTGTCCGTGGTGTCTTGGCATTATTTTACTGTCTATATAAAATAAAAGATTTTCACCATTCATATCTCCACGGTCTATATGGAGGTAGGTTGGCTACCTGGTCAGGGGTTAAGGGAACGGTTTGGTAAGAGTCTTGCCATTGTTCAGTGTATAGATCCTGCAAAGGACCTGGGTCAAATTTAGTAGGACCTCTTTCAATACCCAAAGGTATTGGATGGCGGGGGTCCAAACTCTTTGATCCCCTCATAAGTTAAACTACTATTATAACTTTAACCCAGCTACTTAGGACTGTATCCCTGCTGACTCAGACTACTTAGCTAAGGGTAACGTCGCCTTCAAAAGAGGGGCCTACCACATTATGCATTAATAACTTAATTAATTATCTTTCAATAATCCGACCCTTTAGGATTGTATCCTTGCTGACTCAACTACTGGCTTGAGGGTAACGTCACCTTCAAAAGAGGGGCCTACTACAATAACTAAGATAATCTCTTAAATAAGTGCAAAAGTGCGAAAATAATCAAAGGTTAAACTAACACACGAGTGACATCCAAGTGATTCATCTTGTCTATCTGTTTTTATTTTTATTTTTATTTTCAGCATTTTAGTTAGTTTTATTTTTCTTAGTTTAAAAATCTTTTTCTAACATTTTGATTTGATTAGACGTTGAGGATAAACCGGTACTAAAAGCTCTTGTGTCCTTGGACGACCTCGGTATCTTACCAACACTATACTACGTCCACGATGGGTGCACTTGCCCATATGTGTGTTTAGTGTTAGTAAATATCGTGTTTCATAAATTTAAAACTTGGCTAAAAAGTGTAAAAGGGCTTAAAATGCATACCTAAAATATATATACACTAACACGCATCAAGGCTCCCTTTTTGAAAGGCGTAGTTCTCATGGTTCTCACAACTTAAGGTGTTTCTCATTTTACTCGTTTCCTATATATATAGTGAAAAGTATATACAAAAAAACAACTCCATTTCAAAAAAATTAGTGAAACCCATTGAATAGCTATGATTTTACCATGTCAATTTTGAAACAGATGCTCAGAAGGGTATTTTTTTAAATTCACCAAAAGTCTGGGCTTTGTACTTCACCTGTTACACTTTCTGACTGACATTTTTTTGTGGGGTGTTGCTAAATGTATCCCCTTTTCTACTGAATGCACCCCCTCCTTCAACTTTTATATTAATATAATTCAAACCCTTTTGTTTTTTGTTGGTGCATCCGTCGGTCGTCTTCGTCTTGTATCGAGTCTTGTACTGTACTAGTTAGATCAGGGCACGAAAAACGAGGTAGTGGGATTTTAGGGTGATTCCGCTTGAAATGTCACCTGGACAGTTTCAAGCGAAATCACATATATACTGATTCCGCTCGAAGAGTTAAATGCTGATATCGCTTGAATGCTTATGTTGTTATTCCGCTTGAATTGCATGTGACATGTTCAAGCAGAATCTGTTCCCTATATATAGGGGTGTCTCGAGCGAAATCAGATAACAGTTCTTTCCGGTTTGCAACGAAGTGCTGCCGAAGTGTCGAATCGCTGTAAACGTCATTATTATCAAGCAAAAGACAATTTAAAGTGTAATACTTGCTGAATTGACCTCAGTTTCTTAGTTTCCGCCTCTGAAACTGAGATAAACTCTTCTGATCGACTTGTTCGGGTCTGAAAACGATCCTACAAGTGGTATCAGAGCTCAGGAGGAAGAGTTCATACCAATTCAGCTGCTTTTTCTGACTTCTACACCTTCTTTTTCAAATTGAACATATTTTCATGGTCAAAACTTTCTGATTTTTACACAACAAGCTCAGAATTGAACTTAATGAATCCTTGAAAGTTTCAGGATAAAAGTTGATATAAAACTGGTATTTTTTGTAATTCCGCTTGAAATTCAGCGATTGAATGATAACGTCACAGTGATTCCGCTTGGAGTTCTAGTTGATTTCGCTTGAAACTCGTTATTCCGCTTGAGAGTTTTGGGTGATTCCGCTCAAATCAAGAGATTTCGCTTGAAAGTTCAGTGTGATTCCGCTCTAAATTGTTGTGTGATTCCGCTTCAAACTTAATTGGTGATCCCGCTTGAAAATGCATTTCTGATTCCGCTTCAAACAGGGTTCCGCTTGAATATTGTTGACTGATTGCGCTTGAATCAGTGATATCGCTTGAAAAGGAGTTTCGCTTGAGAATTGCTATTCCGCTTGAACAGTCTTGAAAATTTCTTGAAATCTGAACCATGGACGAAGATTTTTATAACGCATTCGCTACCCCAGTTACCCCGATCACTATTGCACAAAACACGATGTTGGAAAACGAAACGGGAACTATGCAAAAACCACCCAAATTAATGAACATTGAGGAGTATAAGGGTTGGGAAGGACAGTTTGAAAACTGGGTACAAGCTAACTATTTAGATGCTTGGGAATGTGTTGAAACGAAGTATGTGAGACCGATGAATGACGATGAAGAGGTGATTGCTATAAAGGACATGAGTGCAGATGATAAAAGGAAATATGAAAATGAGAAAATGATGCTAAGTTTGCTACAACAAGCAGTGAAAGAAGACATCATGGTCTTATTGCAACATAACGGAAGTTCTTATTCAATCTGGAAAGCATTAAGATCAAAGTTTGTTGGTAGTCAGGAAATGATCAAGAACAAGAAATCACTTTTGAAGAAAGAGTTTGATTTATTTCAAGGTTTGAAGAATGAGAGCACAAAACAGATCATTGAAAGATATTGCAATTTGTTGGTTAACATGAAAAGGGTGAGTATCAACAAAGATAATGAAGAGTTGATTGAAAAATTAGCTGACGCATTGCCACATGAAACATGGGGAACATATTTGATGATGCTCAGAAACAAGAAAGGATTTAACACATTAACTTTGAGTAAATTCATTGAAAAATTGGAAGCTCAAGATATGGAACAGATAAAAATTTCCCGAATGAAAGTGTTTGATGGTGAACAAGACATCGGTTTGTACTACAAAGCAGGGTTGAATGATAAAACAACCAACTTGTCACCAAAAGTTGAAACTGCATTCAATGCAAAGAACTCATCTGGAAGTTCATCAAAAGGATCAACCAGCAACACAAGTTTCTCATCATTTCCATCATTTGATCCAAATGTTTCAACAACAAGAAATGGCAAAAAGCTTCAATGCAACATTGTATTGAACATTGAAAATGATCAAGAATATTCTGAGGAGTTAGCAAAAAGCCACATGTCTTTATTGGGAACTGTTTTAGAATCTTATGGTAGTTTTGTTGCAGGTCGAATCGGGAATCCAATGCTGACTAAGGAGGATTACGACCAGATCGATGCTGAAGAGATGGAGCTGATGGACATAAAATGGTGCTTGGCAAGCGTGTTGAGGAGAGCTGAGAAATTCAAGCAGATCACAGGAAGAGATGATCTCCGTGAGGCTAATGTTTCTACTTTGGGTTTTGACAAATCTAAAGTCACTTATTTTCGTTGCAGGGAAAAAGGACACTTTAAGAGGGAGTGCACCAATCGCGAAGCAAGTGGAACTCAGAATCCTTTTAACAACAATGATTACTATAGGAAGGCCATTTACCATCAAGTTGCTCAACAACCACCTCAACAGCATCAACATCAAGCACAAACTGCACATGGAAGGAATGTGATTGAAGATTCTTCAAAAAGAGCTTGTGTTGTTAATCAAGAAGAAAAAAAGCCATCAACAGGTTTCAACTGGGATAAATATATTCCAACTAATGCTAAAGCATGTGTGATTGATCAAGATGACGAAAAGTTACCTGAAGGGTTTAGCTGGGAGAATTTCACTTGGGATGATTATATTCCTGACCAAGCTCCTGTTCACACAGCTTTTGTTGCCCGAGTTGAAGAAGATAGTGATGATGATGGTGCCGAATACTATGCAAAAAGGATGGCAGAACATCTGAAGATGATGGCAGAAAACGACAGTGAAGATGAAAAAGCCAAGAAGAAAAAGAAAAAGGTAAAAACACCGGTTAGCAGTGAAGATGAAGCAGTACCGGTAGTGAGAAGAAAAGTGAAAGAAGTTCCAAAGTTTAAAATTGATGAAAAAGCTGATGCTAGTGAAATGAAAGTGAACTGTGAAACTTGTGTGATCTTGAAAAAGAAAAACAGTGAAATGCTTAACAACATGAACAGATTGAAGGAATCTTATGATGTTCTGAACAAAGCAATGAACATGTATAATGACACAAGTGAAGAGCAGGCTACAGCAATGAAGACACTTCAAGGAGCGTTTATGATCAAACAGAAAGTTATGAACAACTACATCGAGAAGTGTGCTGCTCTAGAAAAAAAGCTAGAGTTACAAAGAATTGAAACTGAAAGGGTTAAACGTTTGTTGAAAAGTTACCCATGTACTTCTTATGTCATTGACAGGATTTATCCTACTGTTGAAGGCATGAAGGCATTTGAAGATGATGAAGTAATTGAAGAAAAGAATGCTGAAAAAGTTTTTGAAGAAAAGACTCCACAGAAAAAGACTGAGAAGAAGAAAGACATTAAGAAAAAGGCTGACAAGAAAAATTCTGGTAAGAAACAAGGTGTCAGTTACAACAAGTGTCCACCCCCGCTGGAAAATGGATATTTGCCCAGAAATCCAAATGATGAAAGAGTCAAAAAGGCCACAAACTTACAGTGGGAGTCGGAGTCGTCAGTCAATTTGCCAGAAAACATTGATGTCGTTTTTACATCGTCTGACACTGATCAACAATCTCAATTGATGAAGAAAGTAATGGATCATGTGTTAGATAATGAGAAACTGAGGAGTCAAAGTCGGAGTCCATGTTGGAGTCAAAGTCCGAGTCCAGCACTCCGGGTCAAAATGAAAAACAGGGAAAAAAAGTTTATAGTAATGAATTCCTGTTATCAAAATCTAATTTGAATGATGAAACATTTAAAGTGGCTTATACTTTGAATGATTCTGACAAATTATATTCTAATGAGGAATTTCCAATAAGAGGTGTCAAAACTGAGATGATAAAAAGGTTTTCAAACTTACAGAAATTAACATTTCTGAAATAAAAGATTTAAATCTTACTGATAAACCTAAAAAATACACTTCAAGAGTTAAGCAAAGAGAAAACAAGAAAAAAGGTTACGGTTCTGGTTCTGGTTTTCAAAAGAAACCTAACCATGGTAATTTCAAAAAGAAAGGTCTTGGTTTTATTCCAACAGAAAAACAGAAAAATGAAAAATATGTTCGTGATTTTAAATCAAGAATGACATTTGTTTCAGGAATATCATCAGAAGAAGAAGAAAAGAAAGCATTTTGGAGACAGTCAAACAGAGAGTTCCTTGCAAAGAAGCAAGAAGAAATGAAGAATGCTAATCAGAGAAAGAAAACTCGAACCTGTTTCAAATGTGGTAGAATTTGACATCTTGCGGTGAACTGTTCGCAAGCAATTCAAACCAAACAGGGAGTTTCTAAACTCAAAGAGAAAGTGGTTGAGTTTGAACCGTCAATTGACCGAACCAAATTATTCAAAAACTCAAAATTTGAAATTGGTGAATATTCAAACAAGTTTTACAACAAAAGAGCTAAATCTGACAACCAGAAATGGGTTGTTAAGAAGTCTGTTGATAGTTCTAGCGATGATTCTGATAGGTCAAAATCAGAGGAGCTATCTTCTGGCGATGAATCTGATTCCACAAAATCAGAGGAGCCACAGGTTGCAGAAAATGGTGAAAAATCAGTTTCGTCTGTGGATGATGAGAATTTTCCACCACTTCGGGCTGAAAATTTTAAGAAGAAAATTGGTAAAGTAGAAATTTCAAACCAATTTTATGATGATAAAAAGGTTTTTGATGTTGAAAAGGCGTTTAACGCCAAAGTTAAACATATTTTTGGAAAAATGATTGACCGAAAAGCCAAAGGGGTTAAAGAGTTCTATGAGAAGAAGAGGAAAGGTAAGAAACTGAGTGATGATGACTCGTGACACCCAAGGCTGGTTAGGCTTGGGTGGATATCTTTTTTGAATAGCAAAACCTGACTTGCCGGAGTTCCCAGGTTGGTAAGAGTGGAATATGAATCGGCATCATTCTTTGTATTTGATTGTGTTTTACGTACAAGTGGTAAATCAGGGACATTAATTTGTACTTGATTTCCTACAAGTGGTTGAAGACAATATGATGAACCACATCCTCGTCCCTACAAGTGGTAAAACCAACAAAACTTATTTTCCAGAAAAAACCATTTTGATTAAAACAAACTTAAGTGTTTTGAAATCTAAATGGGAAAATAGTTTGTTGAAAGGGGGAGTTCTGATTGTTTATGCCAAGTGGATGGCGATTTGGAGCTTGATACAACAGTTGTCAAATTTATGTATAGTTTGTTTTCAAATTTCTTTAGATGTATTTGCATTTTAGGGGAGTAGAAAATTTCAGAAAATCCAAAAACATTAGAAAATTTGAAAAAGCCAAAAACATGATAAAATGAAAAAATGAGTTTTGCTGAGAAAAAGAGGAAATGATAGTACATCAATGGACTATCACAACATGCTAAAGATATGAAAAGTAAAATGTGATAAACAATCTCACTGCGGATACGCCAGTAGGTTTTTACACATTTAGTAGATTGTGACGAGATATAAACCTAAAATTTCAAACTTGCTTATATCGTGGGCAACATTGTCTTGGATATATGGGTAACCCCCGAAATCTTGTTTGAAAGGTCCCTCTTTCTGAGATACTAGGTCTTTATACTCAGTGATATCTGGGGTATTATCCCGGGACTTCTGCTGAATGGAAATTCTGACCTAGTCCCCGTATAATACTTTCTGCAAATGCTTGAAACATAGCACCGCCCTCAGCAAATTGATGAAACAATAAAATTGATAATCATTGCTGTTGAAGAAAATATCCTCTAAAGGGGACACACCAAAAGTCGAGCCATCATCTCTCTGCTGAACGGAAATTCTGACCTGAGCTCTCACGGTTTCGCATCTAACCCCTTTACAGATATCATCTGTGGTATACTCACCTGTAAGACTGAATATTGGGATCTGGATACGGGAGTATATTCAAGTAGTGGGACACGCGATTAAGTTTAAGTGCTTAAGACATTAATTACATATCTCGGATCAGTTGAACTTTGTGTGAAAATTTAAGAGGACCAATATACTGACAATCTAGGTGAATTGTTTAAAACTTAAAATGAAATCAAGCTTAACGGTGTTGGTGATTTGTCTCATATACTGATATGATCCTCTTACACAAACTCACAAAAATATTGTTTGTAGAAATTGCTTTACTGCATTCTTTATATTCAAAAATCCCAAAAAGATTTTAGTGTGTTTTAGCATAAATTTTGTAAAATTTCAAAAAGATTTTCGACAACTGGTGTTGAAGAGCTGATTTTCAAAATTCCAAGTGCTAAACATGACGACAATTGGTTTGGGAGAGTGTGTTTAAGAATTTAAATCTTTCAAGTGGTCATCAGAAATTTTTGTAGAGAAAATGTTTTTGCAAGTGATAAAAAACTATATTCCTACAAGTGGTTTATCAGAGACTAAATGTTAGATCATTATATGATTTCTACAACTGGTGTCTGAGTGAGTTAAATGTTCATATTAGAAAACTTATGTTTGAGGTAGAGATTGTGCAGATAACCTGAGCTGGAGGAGAGCCAGGTCATGTTCTTGGAATGGATTCTGAACCTGTGAAAGCCAGACTGCAATCCCAGCTGATTGAGAGGGGGAGTCTGAATGACAAAGAGCCAGGTTCTGATCCTAAGATTGTTGCTGCTGAAGAATTTAAAGATTAAACACTCGAGGGGGAGTGTATGTTGGTGCTTATGAATAGAGAAGACGTCAACATCCGAGGGAAGATTGAAAGAGAAGAGAAGATAAAGATTGAGGATGCTTACAGCGTCAAATACTTCAAAGAGAAGCCCAAAGGCTGATAAAGACTGAAGGTGTGAAGACTCGACACTGAAGACTCTGTCAACATCCGAGGGGGGAGTTTGTTGGTGCATCCGTCTGTCGTCTTCATCTTGTATCGAGTCTTGTACTGTACTAGTTAGATCAGGGCACGAAAAACGAGGTAGTGGGATTTTAGGGTGATTCCGCTTGAAATGTCACCTGGACAGTTTCAAGCGAAATCACATATATACTGATTCCGCTCGAAGAGTTAAATGCTACAATTTCGCTTGAATGCTTATGTTGTTATTCCGCTTGAATTGCATGTGACATGTTCAAGCGGAATCTGTTCCCTATATATAGGGGTGTCTCGAGCGAAATCAGATAACAGTTCTTTCCGGTTTGCAACGAAGTGCTGCCGAAGTGTCGAATCACTGTAAACGTCATTATTATCAATCAAAAGACAATTTAAAGTGTAATACTTGCTGAATTGACCTTAGTTTCTTAGTTTCCGCCTCTGAAACTGAGATAAACTCTTCTGATCGACTCGTTCGGGTCTGAAAACGATCCTACATTTTTCTTTCATTTTTTTTATCTTTAATTATTATTATTACTAGTATTTATTTTTAAAACATTATTTTATTTAAAAAGAAACTTTTTTTGATTATTTGAAAAATAATCGTTTTCTTACGTTTTAAATTAAAGCGAGTCATTTTAATTTTGAAATGGATTTTTTTTGTTCATAGCGGCTTGAAGTGGGTATGCGAATTCGGTTTGTATAAACAATGATACACAAAAAATTAAATGAAGCTTTAAAGCCAACCAACTTAACTAACGTTTTATTTTCTTTTTACGTCTTATTACTTTTAATAAATAAAAGTTGTTAATTATATTAAAAAACATTTTAATATAATAATACTAATAAAAATAGAAATAGAAAGATGAGAGAACTAAAATACGAAATAAATAAAAAATATAAAAGCAACTGTTTTTTTTTTCAAAAAAAAGTTATGAAAATTTTTTATTGTATAAAAAATATCTTTTTTATTAATTTTAATGACGTTGTATAGAAACATAATAAAATACTAGTAAGAGAAAGTGTCTTCAAATTATAGAAACACAATAGTTTTCAAAAACAATATTTGAATTGTTTAAAGGGGTGAAATTTAACAACTTTTAAATTATATTTTTAGAAAGGGAGGTATGACTAGTAAAAAAGGGGATGCATTTAGCCAACCCTTTTTTTGTGCTTTCAAACTACCTTTTTGAACTACACCTTTTTACATTTTCTAAACTTCACCTGTTATACTTTTTATGAGAGATAATGGTCTTGTTATACTTTTTATGAGGAACAATGGTCTGAACAAAGGACGGAGAAAGGTAAAAGAAATGGAGAGCCCTGCAAATGTAGTTGGAAAGGATGGTAATATCATGCATGTGTTGCAAGCAAGGACGGTAAAGTCCTAAACTTGTATACAAAAAACAGTAAAGACATGTATTGATTTTAAACGTAATTGGTAATAAGGTAACCATGTTAGGATGGTGAGAGGAAGTTTAGCTCCCTGTCATGTTCATGAGGTTACCTGGCATCTCGAGGACTGACAATCCTAGTTATGTAGTTATGTTTTGAATTGTTGGTTGTATAGAAGATATTGAATGCTTGTGCTGCTATGGGTTATGAAAATTTTAATTTAAGAACCATGTGTGCCATGATTTACTCGCTGTGAGGTTTCGCGAGTTTAACGTCTTACACGTGGCCTTATATTAAAGTATCTAAGATTTAGGAATTGGTGAAATGACTATAAATCTAAACCAAATTTAGAATTCAACTATTGTAATGTTTTCTTTTAATTTTTTTCTAGGAATTAACTTTAGTTTTTAAGTTAAAACGGTCATATCATAAGGAAAACAAGAGACCCACATAACCATGTTTTGGTTAAAAACGGTTTTTAGTTTATGTAAGCTAGTGATCTTGAATTGAATTTATTAAAAGTAAATTGAGTTTCAATTGATTCAAGGAAACAAAATTCGATGAGATAATGTGAATTTGTCGCTCGATTCAAGTTTATTCGAATAAATCACTATAATTTTACTTTTAAGAGATATATAATCTAATTTAGACAAGTTGATTTGATTCAAACTCGCAACTTGATTTAGAAACCGATTTCTTGTTCATAATGGCCTTTACCTGAATAAAAACACCATAAAATCGAATTCCAAATCCTTTTTAATTAGTTTTGTCTTGTTAAATCCGACTTAAATATTAAACACCAATTCCTTTAACTAACAAAACATGAATTTTATAAGTTAAGAAAATCTCAATTCAAATTTCTTTTCTAGACAATAGTGCGTAATTACATTTATATATGTTGCGCAACTACTTTACCTTAAGCATAATATTTTTTTAAAAAAATATATATACATACATATATATATATATATATATATTAAACATTAAACAATTTTAAATATATAAAAATTATATAAAAGAATTATTTTCTATTTCAGTCTCTAAGGGCATTATGGTCAATTAACCCAAACTTAAAAGAAAAAACCAAACCAAGTTAGCTAGTTGGATGAAAAGCGTTAAAAAATGCAAACCTCATATCTAGATTTGTTATAAATTAGATTTTTGAACTATACTAGCTAAAAAGGACAAAATTCAAGGACGAAAACCGAAATTTACTCTTTAAATTATATCTATTATATATAGTAAATGAAAAAATTTGGGCTGATGTGGCATGTTAATAGATCCTCAATGCCATTTTCCCGCTCAAAATTCCGGGTTAAAATTATTTTTATGGATATCGCGTGTCTTGCTCCAAACCCGTTTGTTGACCCGTGTATATAAACCATCTGATAAACCTAAATACCTAAATCCCCCATTCGTCTTCCTAACCTGTCTGAGTCTTCTTCTCTTTTCCTTAATCTATGCAGCTAAACATGTGTGAAATGTTCTTCCCTAGAATTTGCATAATTTAAAGACTTTTTTTACTGAGTGCTTTAATAACGGAAGCTAATGGTGTTTACGAAATGTCGTGTAAGAATTTGGATGAAAAGGAACGGTTGTTACCTTTAGAAGCATCCGAAGTGTACATGGAAATATCAACGCAATATGAACAGATGAATGAATTCGAGACTGCAATTTCTTTATTAGAGAAAGCACGTAGTATACTTGAAAAGATACCAAATGAACAACATTCGGTTGGTAGTATTCGGCTTTTGCATTGGCTCTGGATATTATTGACACTTCACTCAGTCCTAATCGTGTTAATAACTTCATAACCCATTAAAAAGTGTATCAATATTTATGTTTCAGGGTTTTGGCTTCACTTACACACAATATTGGCTTTTCTTATACACAACTGACATGTCGATGTGAGTTCTTAATGGCAATAGGTGAATTTTTATAAGTTTTTGGAATTGTATGCTTTGTAAAGTTTGGTTGAGAAAATTGGAAGATTGTATTTTGTGGAAATTCATATATAAAGATTTTTATTTTGTTGTCATTTAACTATAAACAGTCTTTTTGTGTTTAAGACTTTAACTTATTATATTCAATTGTTTTATTAGTTATTAAATATTTAATACAAATTAAATTATAAACATAAATCATAAGCAATCAATAAGTTTATAAGTTTTATTAACGTTCAAAACCCGTGACTAAGTTTATGAAAAGTTTATAAGTATTTTATAGGTAAGCCATTTAATATGTCATACTTTTTATATGATTTCAATTATATATTAATCATAAATAATTTTTAATATTAGTAACTTTCTCGAGTACGGGAATCAATCCCGAGTGATAAGCTAGTATTGTATGTGATAAATGATAAACTGAAAAAAAAAAATAATAAAAACGATGACTAGCGTCATTACACGTGTAGATCCTTTACTCTCCATCCTATACCCAAATTGTTGGGTCACATTTTCTTTCCGAAAAGTCTATTTTCTGACCGAAATACCCTTTGTCCTCATCCCAAACACCCAAATCTTGTCAGTCATTGAAGCCCTCAACCGTAAAACCACACAAAAAAGTAGACCGTAACAAACTGTGCTATAAGGATGTGTCACCAATTCACCATCACAGCCATGCCTGTATATGTAACAATAGCAATATCGTCCTCTCAACCTTTTTATAATACTTAAACCAAAGGTTAGAGAGAATGAGAAAAAGAGGGTGTCAAAAGGAGCGGAGAATAGGAGATGCCAATGTACGTTAATGGTGGATTCTCATATTTCTCATTTGTAGGTTAAATATACATGCTAACATTGTATAATTGTGGTTTGATGTTTTGTGTGGTTTTAATCTTCTCTTTTTTTGGTAGAGGATCGCTGGATGCAGCGGTTCATCGATCTGTTCCTTAATCCCAATGATTGAGAGCGGTCGGGAACAAGAATGGGTCGATAAACCTCTGCATCCAGCGATCTCAACTGTTTGTTTTTTTAGTTGTGTTGGTTGCAGGTTTACGGTTGGATTTGTTGTTGTTGAAGTGTTGTGTCTCAGTACTAATGGTTTTGGGCATATCATCAATATGTGTACGACAAAAGTTTGTTGTAGGATTGGGTTTCAAGTTGAATTATCAACTCAAACTCAAACACCATTTGTCTATTTATTTGTGTAAAAACATCAACTCTAGTTCATAGACACTTAACCGTGTAATCAAGCACGACATATTTAACTCATTTTATCTGAACGTATCAAGTGTCAAGTGGGTTGACGGCAGGGCCGGACTTAGAATGTTAGTAGGGGTAGCACGGGCTACCCCTCAACTCCGTTTTCGTAGTGTAAAAATACTCCTTAACTCCGTTTTCGTAGTGTAAAAATACCCCTTAACTTCGTCTGTGTTATACAAAGGATACCCCTGGTCTAAAAACTAATTAATTGGGATACCCCTAAATTTTTGGGCTAGTTCCGCCGCTGGTTGACGGGTAGTAATCTAGTTGTAAGCTTGTTAATTGTATTGGTCGCTGCGCTTGTAAAAATGTATATCATAAATGAGTTAGCTACATGTTTAATTAAACGAATTAAGCAGGTCAACCCAAACGATTAACTAAGTAAGTTAAACCGAAAATGACATGTTTATTAATCGAGTTACATAATAATGTGATCTAGAGTCTAGATGAATCGTTATCATTTTTTATTTTATGCAGTACGTTTATTTGTTTGAATTTTATGCAGTTCTTTTATTTGTTTGAATTTTATGCATTATTACAAACCGATTATATCGATTTACCTTTCTGCGATTACAATAGTACAACTGTTAAATTGATTAAAATTGTAAACTGCTTTTTCTATAGTAATAAACAACATTGTTAATATTCAGAGAAAATAGAAATTACAGTAAAATTTCTACATGAATGCGAGGAAAGAATCTCATATTTTATCGTTTTATCATGTCAAAACACTTGATTCCCTTTTCTTAGTGTTGATTTGTAGGAAATATGTTCACCTTTTGTAAAATATAATTACAAAATATATCATAACGAGACTCTCGTTATTCATAGGAAATATCATTGTACAATACCGGTTGCAATAACTAAATAAAAGAATATAAATATAATTATATATACCAATCTTGATTCAAGCCGCATCTCTGGCGAGTCCTTCACGCGCGCTTGATAGCATTCTAGACTCGAGTATTCATCATCTTGAGTCTTGAAAAATACTCCTTGACTGCAACAAAGAGCACACTAAAACGTTGACGATTTTGGTTGAGGCACGTGTTAAACACGCTTCCCTTAAAACAGATTCCGCGCCTCTACTAAAGATGACGCGTCTGTCTCCCAGGGTACAACAGCTGAAGCAGTCTGTACTGCCGGAGATGGCTCACCGGCCCAAGGTTACATCCGGTAATTGTAGTGTTTGAACTCATGTGGTAGAAACAAGTAGAGAGTACTCATCTCTCTAGTTGGTGTTCAAGTGTTCATACTAATTCTAGTATTCTTCATGTATCAAGCAATACCTTATTCTTCTTGTTACAAAAAAAAACACATAACCTACTATTTGAACAAGACTAGTGAAAGGATTCACTTAATTATTCACTTAATTAGTCACTTAATTAGAGACTTAAAAACTCTAATAAAACTAATTAAATACTCAAGAGTTACTCTTTTATTTACCACATGAATATTCTAATTAATATTTATAATTTCATTAAATTATAAATATATTTAATATCCATTCACCAAATTTCCAACAATCTCCCACATGAATGGAGATCATTCAAAACACTTAAAATTTTCAATGTAACCTCGACAGTTGAGTTTTGCATACGATAGGTAGGTGTTACCCTTTGAATCTTCGTTCATGAAATGCACTTAGCCCACTAGCTCTGAGTAGATCTCGATGTCTTTGAACTCGTCTGCCGTTTGTGTAGACGACAATACACTTCACACAAGACTCTCCCTAGCCGGGCCATCTCCTCATAGTCGTGTCCAATAATGGTCGTGGAACACTTTCCTGGTTCTGCGAGAGCTCTAGGAATTGTGCCCTCAATTCCATTCGAAGCGACCCCACTTCTCTCTAACATAGGTGATTCTCCTTAGATCATTAAAAGCATTGTGGTTATCTAAATCGTTTACCACATATTATGCTTAGCCTCACACTTGTCACTTTTAGGAATGGACTAGGAAGTTTATTAATCTTTATAATAAACTACCTTATTAAATGCGTAGGGTTATTCCCCCACAGTGACCTCGCTTATTCATACAATTAGGTTTTCCTATTGAACTCAATTCTTGGGATCTCCAGTCTACTGAGTTAGGTTTCCATCATATGAACTTCATTTTTCAAGGGCTTCAGTCCCATTCCACAACTTGATCTCTAATAAACCCTCAGGTTGTTGGATCCATAACATTAGCAAATACCTTTGCGTATTTGAGATCAGTTGTCATGATGTGTTATTAACTCATAAGTTAATTTTGCCTATTGTCAACTTCTAAGACTATAACCTCAGTGGCCATCTGAATCTGGTTATAATATATGTCTTTGTAAGATACGCTTATCATTTAAGGCAAACACATCTCCATTATGCACTGCGACCTTTGTGTCCTCCACATAGTCGTCTGTTTGCAATGTTAGATTGGATTACAAAATCCTTATTGCCAAACTTTTATGATACAAATGCAAGACACCCCCACATTTAAGTGTTATGGGATATCATCCAGATGGGGTAATGAAAACCATTTCTACATACCCTTATAGGGTTGTTTCTAAATGGATCATCCCCCACATTTCTTGCCATTTGATCAACATTTCCGTAACTTCACTTATGACGACATTTATACACATATGATTGAACAAGATCAACCTCATTGTATCAGTGAATTCAACTCATACTGCATTAGCTTACATAAGCTTCTGAGCTAACCAAAGAAACACTTGCCATTGTCAATAAGTTTGTCACATGTCACACCCCGACCACGTAGAACATACAAAACGTGGCGGAAACGTCGGGGAGTGTTGTAACAGAATCAATTGTTTCAAATCCATGGCAATTGAAGTTTCGTTTAATTAATCAAACATGAATGTTTACATTGTTTAAACAAGAACCAAAGAGTACATAACATAAATTATCTAGTTCTTGTCTCGTTTTAAGGCACTAAGGCACAGGTCCGCCTAAGTATGTCTTGATAAGTCCTATGCATCATCTCCTGAAAACACATGTGAAAATAGGTACGTCAGCATAAAAATGCCTGTGAGATACATTGGTATTGTGAAAACGGGATTCATGACTTATGTTTGAGAAAATGTTTAGTCCTGAACCTTGTAATTTGCTTTGTCTTGTAAATCATTTGAAAAACGATAAGATCAGATGATATGTATAAATAAGAGAACACTTTATGGTTAAACGGATAACCATGTAAAATGAGTTTGTAAAACAATGTCTCATGAAAAGTGTGTTATTTGTATAAAATGGCATATGTCTCAAATTGAAATGATTCAAATAACGCTACGATATGTAATACCATACAAACACTTACATATAGGAAGTACCAGCGGCTTATCCACCATGCTTGTATCATATTACACACGCCTCGTTACTTAATCACTTACTCAAACCAAACCATCAAGATGAAATGTTTAACAACGGTAGAAATGTTTATGTATAGTCAAATGTCTATTGTCAAATGTAAATCATGTCAACGGATACAACTGGTTCACACGGTTCAATGGTTGCAAACGGTTCATATAATCAAACGGGTTTAGACGGTTCACATAGTCAAATGGTCACAACGGTTCAAAATGTAGCATAATGTGTTCATATGCTGGATGAGCATATGCAACAAAAATGCAATGTAAAACAATGTACTAAGTACGCACACAATGGGCATACATAGCATGTAATGTAAAACAATGTACTAAGTACGCACACAATGGGCATACATAGCATGTAATGTAAGACGATGTACTAAGTACGCACACAATGGGCATACATAGCATGAAATGTAAAGCGATGTACTAAGTACGCACACAATGGGCATACATAGCATGTAATGTAAAACGATGTACTAAGTACGCACACAATGGGCATACATAGCATGAAATGTAAAGCGATGTACTAAGCACGCACACAATGGGCATACATAGCATGAAATGTAATGTAAAGTGTTGTGCTAAGTATGCACACGATGGACATACATAGCATAAACACAATGAAATCATGTACTATATATGTACTATCGAACATAGCAAGTATATGATGTGAAAACAGGAAAGCATGAAAATAACAAATAGGCACATGTGTTTCACCCCAAAACAGTTTGGAAAACAATAAAAGAGGGGTTCAATGTACTCACCTGAGATTGCCTTAAGTTCTTGTATAATAACCAAACAATGCTAGATCACGGAATATCAAATGGCACCTAATAGGTAGCTATATTAATATACCGGACCAAAATCGGAAGGATCGGATAGTATGCGGGTTCGTAAACCAAACGAGCATGGAGACTCGTGTAATATGGTTTAACAAAGCCTACATACTAAAATGAAACCTAACCTAAGTGCTTGCGACCCTTTACGACCCGTTTAGGTAGCTTATGCTACCTTACGCGTCGTTCGCGTAGAACGCGTCTGGAACGCCTAACATCGTGACCACAAGGTATAACCTCGGAAGGTTATAGCTATGGTCACCTAATGTGTTTGGTCGGATCCTAATGATCGACCAAATGGGTCGGGTTCAAAAGTGTAAGCGATGGTTTATATCGCTTACCTTACGACCCTATATATGCCCTAAACTAAAAGTGACGAGCTAAGCATGTTAGAACATGCTTAACTAAGTTTAGAAAACAGGTTTGGCATCAAAACAAACGGCTTTGATGCTCACGAGTAGTTTGGTTACAAAATATGCAAGAATGCACATTTTGGCCGAAACTACGACTCGTCACTGAGCCTAGATAACGTGGTGATCAGTAGGTATAGTCGCCATGGACTATAACCATCGTGATCACGCTCACGTTGTGAAGTTCCAAGAACTTCGTGTTGACCATAGGCTGGTCAATGCAGAAAGTCAACAAAACGTTGACTTTCGGACTCGAAAAGCGAATAAAAGAACGAAAGAATACTTACGGAGGGTCCCCGAATGCTAATCTAGATCAAAGAGCTCAGGTATGAAGCAATGGCATCAACTTAGAGCATTTTGATCAGATTGTGTGGGTTTTACATCAAAGGGGGGGGGTATTTATAGGAAAAGTAGAGCCGTTAGGATCGTTTCTTGAATATCGTGCCACGATCCAAGCCGTACACTTGTCAAATTGTTATGGTGACTCAAAATGGCCCTTAGCTGCTGGAATGGTGAAAGGGCATTGCCCTTTGGTGGGTTTGAAAGGCCAAGTTGCAAGAAAAAACAAAAATTTTGTTACTGAAGGGGCCATGCGGCCCGCATCAGGATTTGCCAAAACTCAGGCGGGCCGCCTGGGCCTGTCTGATCTGCACATACTTTCAAAAATGGCAGTTTTTGTCCCTGTTGCGTATTTAAGCCATTTCCGACACTTCTAAGGCCCGTAAAGCCAACTTTAAGGCCCTAAAATGATGCCTAAACATTGTGGACATGAAACATGCTCAGAAATATGTCGGATGTTGGCTCGTTTGGCCGTACGATCGCGATGTTCGGTTAATTACGACGAAATGCGCATAAGCGCGAAAAATGATCTGAATGACGCGACGAATGGATTTTTCTTATGCCAAACACTAAGGCATAATATAAGGATGTTTACAAAAATTTTTGGATGTCCGGATGTATTCAGAACGTAAGTTATGCGGAAAAGTGCAAACTTGTGCACTTTTTGACACTTTTAGCCCCTGAATGATCCAAAAGTCTATTTTAGCATACCAAACGCCTCAAAGCCTATTTCTAAGCTATGTAAAGGATATTTATGGTATGTTTAACTTATGGAAATGTTCCGGAATGTTCATTACAGTTCAAATTGGCATACTTTCGCAGTTTGTCAAGTTTAGTCCCTGTAAGCGAATTAACTTGTTTTTGCCATACCAAAAGCCTTCAAAACTTATTTCTAAGTTATGTAAAGGTTATTTAAGGTATGTTGAGTATATGTTGATGTTCCGGAGTATTTGTCGCATTAAACTGAGTACGTTTACACACCAGTTTGCGTATAATTCCCCAGAAAGCGATGTAGAGTTTGAAATTGAACAAGAATTGATATGTGCAAAAGATACACATATTTATACAAGATCCCAAGTATGAATACAATATTTCATTGGCTTGGTATTTGTTTGATGGTCGCGGTGACACAGGTGTCACAGTCTCCCCTACTTTAGGAAATTTCGTCCCGAAATTTATTCGTAGGAGTCTATTTGTGACTCTGCCAAATAACCATCAGCGATATGCAAGGCAATATCCTGTCATTTCCTTAACGGTCATTCTTCAGAAATGAAAATGAACAGACGGAGTCATTTTCCTCAACGAGCATTCTTCAGAAATGGAAATGACGGAATAAGCAAACGGATGTTCATTTCCTTAACGGACAAATCTTCAGAAACGAAAAATGAACAGACGGAGTCATTTTTAATGGTTGCTTCATCAGAAATGGAAATGAAGGATTACACAACGGATATTCATTTCCTCAACAGATAAATCTTCAGAAACGAGAATGAACAGACGGAGTCATTCTCAACGGTTGCTTCCTCAGAGTTGGAAATGAAGGATTACACAACGGATGTTCATTTCCTCAACGGATAAATCTTCAGAAACGAAAATGATCTAACGGAGTCATCTTCAACGGTTGCTTCCTCAGAGTTGGAAATGAAGGATTACACAATGGATATTCATTTCCCCAACGGATAAATCGTCAGAAACAAAAATGAACTAACGGAGTCATTTTCAACGGTTGCTTCATCAGAGTTGGAAATGAAGGATTATACAACGGATATTCATTTCCCCAACGGATAATTCTTCAGAAACGAAAATGAACTAACGGAGTCATTTTCAACGGTTGCTTCATCAGAATTGGAAATGAAGGATTACACAACGGATATTCATTTCTCCAACGGATAATTCTTCAGAAACGAAAATGAACTAACGGAGTCATTTTCAACGGTTGCTTCATCAGAAATGGAAATGAAGGATTACACAACGGGTATTCATTTCCCCAACGGATAATTCTTCAGAAACGAAAATGAACTAACGGAGTCATTTTCAACGGTTGCTTCATCAGAAATGGAAATGAAGGATTACACAACGGATATCCATTTCCCCGACGGATAATTCTTCAGAAACGAAAATGAACTAACGGAGTCATTTTCAACGGTTGCTTCATCAGAAATGGAAATGAAGGATTACACAACGGATATCCATTTTCCCAACGGATAATTCTTCAGAAACGAAAATGAACTAACGGAGTCATTTTCAACGGTTGCTTCATTAGAAATGGAAATGAAGGATTACACAACGGATATTCATTTCCCCAACGGATAATTCTTCAGAAACGAAAATGAACCAACGGAGTCATTTTCAACGGTTGCTTCATCAGAGTTGGAAATGAATAGGGTTAACTCTAGACACATGACAGAACTTGCTGTGATTTCTGTGCACTAAATTCCATAATTATGTATGCATCCATAATTACGTAATCACTTGCACAGTCCGCACAGTTTATTTTGTAATGTTTTGGGGAAGGATATCAAACTTGTGATGAGGGTGACTAGACTTCCATCGGTTCCTTTCTAATTAGATCGACAGGGGATCTTCTTAGTTAGGCCACCAAGGAGTCCTTTCAGCTATATCATCACATGATATCCCTAGCTAGATTTTTGGATCAATCTGTTTATCTAGACCACTCAAGGGGTCTAATTATGAAGTAGTACTTTATAATCTAAGGGACTTAACTATAACATAGAAGTCCATTGAGGATTTTAAGTAATACCTTTGGGTATCCTACTATGAATCTCTTGTACAAGGATATGTAAGATTCTACGAGGATTTGGATAACATAATTTGGATCACACAACAACATATAAGGGAACACATAAGCACAAAGTCACATAATTGTTTAACTTGATTATAATTTGTTATTAACTTGTTATTGATTGAATACGGATATGGAAACCAATCGACGGGTCTCAATGTTCACTGGGATCTATCTGAGAAGATAGAAAGATCTCCCAAAATTCGGTTTTTGATTACAAGGAATCACCACATTCGAATTAAGGTATACAACAATTAAAGACTTACGGGAAGTCCTTAGGTACCCTATTAAGGATTTATAGTGGTACTTTGGGTATTCGTCTTGTGTTGTAACCTGCGCCTTGTACTTCGTTTCCTTAGAATAAACGGGTACTTAGGAATTTCGTGGAAGACGCAAGCGATTATAGAATGGGAGAATTTTGGGGGTAGTTTGTTCGTCAAGGAATACGGTTCCTTGATTGTCGGTATTGTAAGGGATATGTCGTTTATACATGCAACCACAGAAATATATTGCAATGCAAATAAAAGATTTATTTATAAACAATGATAACAACTGTTTCTTGGATCTTGACAACAAAAGAAAATAATACATAAGACGTGATTATTTCTAAACGATGTTGTCTTCTAGTCAGTCGGATGCTCATCCCTGTGCTGGATTTGCATTAGCAAGCTTTGGGCAATTTCTTCGGAAATGACCCATCTCGCCACAGTTGAAACAAGAGCCTGGTAGAAAACGGCCTTGAGCAGGATTGTTGCCAGCTTGGTTTGGCGCAGCTGCAGTTGGGCAGACTCTTGCTGTGTGGCCTATAAGCCCACAAGTTTGGCATTTGCGGCACTGTACATTGGCGTGATGATGGAGACCACATTGGTTGCACAAAGGTGCAGTTCCATTGTATGGTTTTCTAGCAGGGGGTTGAGCTGGTTGGTTGGGGACGGCTTGACCATTGTGAGCGAACACGGCGAAGTTCTGAGAAGCCTTTCGCTTCTTTGACTTCTTAGGAGATTCAGTCTGTTCATCCATGGTCTTTGATTCCTCGATTGGCTTCTTGTCACCCTTTCGAAAAAGTTTATGCTTTCTGATCTGCGATTCAGTCAAGGTTGCAGATAGCTCAATGGCCTGACGGAGTGTGGTAGGGTTGCTACCAATGACAATGTCTTGTACCGAGTCAGGCAGGCCGTCGATGTACCTTTCGATAGCCTTGTCGAGTGGGGCGACCATAGTCGGGCAAAGTAGACTCAACTCCTCAAACCTATCAGTATATGCCCTGTGCTCGCCACTATCTTGTTTCAAATCATCAAACTCCTTCTCCAACGCTCGTTGTTCATGACGAGGACAAAACTCTCTCATCATAAGAGCTCTCAGTTCAGCCCATGTTTGTGCTAGAGCAACATCTGCACCACGGTCTCTCATTACCCTGTTCCACCATGTAAGAGCCCTCTTCTGAAACACACTCAAAGAAAACTCGACCTTGCGATTTTTCGGACACTGCACGTGGCGAAAGGTATTCTCGATGCTCTCGAACCATTGGAGAAGCCCAGTTGCTCCCTCAGAACCACTAAACTTGAGTGGTTTAGCCGAGTTAAAGTTCTTGAAATTGCATGTACCATTGTTGTTGTTATTGGCTTGGTTCCATTGAGCAAAGAGATTTGGGAATTGAGCAGCCATCTGCTGCGCAATAATTTCTGCCAGCTCGGCAGTTGCTATCTAGTGTTCGCATCGAGGAGGCATTCTAAAAGAGGAACAAGAAAGAAAACAAATGAAATGGCATTGGGTAAGAATAGGATGTTACAATTACCGGCCATAATCATGGTCGAGGGTCATTTGTTTGAATCCACGAAGCAAACAAACAACACCAAGGCTGAGTCAAAGCAAATAGATCCTCATAGTGCATCGCGAAGACATACTCGCCTATAAGTGGACACTCACCCCAAGAGTTCCCAGGTAAGAGTGACTGGTCCGATTATGTGGATTTGTACGAACACTCTAACCTTAGACAGAAAACCCAGGGTACAGGCATTCACTCTTCCAGTTTGCACGTGTTCACACTATTTAGGACCCAAAACTTTGACGAGAGTTTTGAAAATTCAAAGGGGTTCAAAACCTTATAACGGAGGGTTCAAAACCTAGTAATCAATCATCCTAGAACAGATGATTAGTTTTCAAAGCGGTTTTAAAATTTATGTTCTTGTTGTGGTCGTCGCCTAAGGATAGGTGACGGTATTGTTTTGTGACTAAACGCAAATAAACTCGCGTTAGGGTCCTAGGAAGGTTATAGACTAGGTCAAAGCATTACTAATAACCTAATTCCCTATAACCATTGGCTCTGATACCATCTTTTCTGTCACACCCCGACCACGTAGAACATACAAAACGTGGCGGAAACGTCGGGGAGTGTTGTAACAGAATCAATTGTTTCAAATCCATGGCAATTGAAGTTTCGTTTTATTAATCAAACATGAAAGTTTACATTGTTTAAACAAGAACCAAAGAGTACATAACATAAATTATCTAGTTCTTGTCTCGTTTTAAGGCACTAAGGCACAGGTCCGCCTAAGTATGTCTTGATAAGTCCTATGCATCATCTCCTGAAAACACATGTGAAAATAGGTACGTCAGCATAAAAATGCCTGTGAGATACATTGGTTTTGTGAAAACGAGATTCATGACTTATGTTTGAGAAAATGTTTAGTAATGAACCTTGTAATTTGCTTTGTCTTGTAAATCATTTGAAAAACGATAAGATCAGATGATATGTATAAATAAGAGAACACTGTATGGTTAAACGGATAACCATGTAAAATGAGTTTGTAAAACAATGTCTCATGTAAAGTGTGTTATTTGTATAAAATGTCATATGTCTCAAATTGAATGATTCAAATAACGCTACGATATGTAATACCATACAAACACTTATATATAGGAAGTACCAGCGGCGTATCCACCATGCTTGTATCATATTACACACGCCTCGTTACTTAATCACTTACTCAAACCAAACCATCAAGATGAAATATTTAAAAACGGTAGAAATGTTTATGTATAGTCAAATGTCTATTGTCAAATGTAAATCACGTCAACGGATACAACTGGTTCACACGGTTCAATGGTTGCAAACGGTTCATATAATCAAACGGGTTTAGACGGTACACATAGTCAAATGGTCACAACGGTTCAAAATGTAGCATAATGTGTTCATATGCTGGATGAGCATATGCAACAGAAATGCAATGTAAAACAATGTACTAAGTACGCACACAATGGGCATACATAGCATGTAATGTAAAACAATTGTAACATTCCTACTTTTATATAAGAATTATAGGTTTGGTTAAATTTATTAACCACTAGTAACTAGTAACTAGTTCATTTTTAATATAAATATTCGACCCAAATAGTTTTAAACACTATTTTATATAGTTAGTTGAAATATTATTCTAATTAATTGGCCTGTATATGGTTGACCTTTCTAATAAAATAAAAGTATATGAAAAACTTATATTATTAAACAAGTATATTACGGGTAAGTCGACTGTTAGAAATATGAAGTAACTAGACGGGCCCAGGGAACCATTTAATAATTAAATTATAAAATACATTGTATTTGAACCTACTCTATTTTTAATGAAACTTAGACCCAAACGTAGACAAAAATATACTCATTCTAAAGACATATTTATTATTTTCTAGAACGTCATATTTTAGAAGTTATACACGCCAAATAAGTGAAGCAGTTAAATTTATTATAAATATATAAAGTAATAAGATAATAATAATATAGTTAAAATCATAATTCAATTTCAATTTGAAATTATGTATAGACGTGTGTGCATCAAAATCAATCCAAATATTAATATATAGATATATATGTATGGCTCATATTCTTTCAAAGACACGTATCCATCATTTCAATGCTTAAAAGCTACGTGTAAGTGGATAGAGTAACCATCTAATTTATTGGCAACTATAAAAAGGGACATCCACTCTTCATAAACAATCCTTCTTTCATAAATCAGTCTCGCCGCCCCCTTTTTCATCTCTGTAGTTCTATATTTTTATTATTATTTACACTATAATAATAATAAGGCTCTGCCTCGTTTTAAGTGTTTTAACTCCCGATCACCGCTACCCTGTCCGATTGATCTGAGCCTTATAACTTATGTCAGGGCTCTGCCCGACTAAGTTGTTGGGATTCTATCTCAGGACTTCGGGACAAGGTTGAATTAGGGGTACTATACTTAACACGAGTACAATATATATTTTTTTAGCCCAAAAGTTATACCCAAAATTTATACCAGGAGAATTTCTAGTTGAACCCTAAAGTTACAAAGTGGGTCCACTCTCTTTTCTCGCCGTTTTATTCTCTTTTTGTGATATACCCAAAACTATTATTTATTTTGTAAACAAATCTCAAGTCATATCTATTATTTTATTTACCCAATAGGAAACCCTAGTTGAGACACCCAAGTAATTCTACACAATCCCTAAAATTTTCAGAATAAACAGAATCAGGTTCAGGGCCCCTAAAACTCAAGGGGGATAAACCCTAATCAATATTTATCTTCTAAAAATTTGTTGTCAAAATTGAATTCAAGCAAACAGTCGACTCAGCAAGCCTACACCCACACGTAGCCACCCTATAGTGAAAATGTGTCCCTTACGGACCGTAAGGGATTAGGCTTACGGTCCGTAAGCGTGTCAAAATTTGTGTATAAATAGCAGGCATCGGGACCTGATTTCTTGCATTCGTACGACGATCAAATTCAATTGGTACGTCGAGATATAGCCGAAACAGTCTCCAAATCACTAATTAGTAGAGGGGGTGCTGCTACGATACAGGGTATTAACTCGATCGCTATTACGATTCATTTTCCGACCGATCAATATATCCAATGGATGTTTAAGTGCCACCCACATTAGGGTTATACTTTGTCGTTCGTCGTTAAATCGATGGATGTTTAAGTATCGCACTTTGTCGTTCGTTGTGAGAATTTGATCTCGTGAGTTATCGTAATTGTTGTATTAAGTTACCTACCTAGTTCGTGTGCACTAGGTTACAAAGCTAAATCAATAGGCTAAGCTCTGCCTGTATAAATCTGCAATATATCAAAGCTTATCTGTAGACTAAACTTTGGCCGTATGAATCTGCATGATTATAATGTGAGTCATTCTCTTTTTATCAATTGTTTTACAATACTCCAAATTATTTTCAGAATTATAAATTACAGTGATTAAGTTTATGTAATCACCAAATTACAGCCAGTATGTGGGGTATTGTGCACATTACTACTGTTTTTATCACTTTAGGTGGGCGAACCTAAAATTTAGTGATATACGTCATTCATTGGGGCAACCAATGGTGATATGACCACAGTCACAGATCCGGTCGAGTGACAAATACTGTGGGTAGTTGGTAGATATCAGAAACATATGAAAAACTCTTAATACTGTAAATTATAACAAACGAGTCGTTTTAAACTGAATGATTCACTCAGTATTTCCCGCTGACAAAACCTTTATAAAACGCGTTTAAGGTAATTACAGTATATTGGAGTAAGAATTGGATCCGGCACCGAAGGCATCAAGAAGTGGCTTATTTTATTAATTAAATAAAATTAAGAAATATTGTTTTTATTAAAAGCTACCTTTGTAAATTATTCCATCTATTTAAATAAAATCCGATGTTTTCTAAACTCTGATATTTTTCCTAACTCACGGTCCTGATGAAATTTCCGCTGCAATATTTTTCAAAAATAATCACCGGTACCACTGGACTGCTCACGACACCTGATTCCGTCCAGGGTGGGTCGGGGGTCGTGACAGTAAAGGTGGTATCAGAGCCGCTACTTTAAGCCTATAAGTGTTGTGATAATAATACTTAAGCTTAAATAAAAGAGTTAGGAGATTGTTATTAACTGGTAGCACATCTGATAGCATTTAGACTTGAATATAAGAAAAAATGCTTTAGTATAAGCTAAGCCACTTGTTTAAGCAATTAGGTGTTATAATAATACCTAAGTTTAAACGGAGAGTTAGTAACTTAATATTATCTGATAACACTCCGGATAAATATTTAGACTTGAACTTAAGAATTTTGCCTTAATATAAGCTTCAAGATAAAATTACTGGTATAAGGTAATAGATATTGGTATTCCATAAGAATGATGATTAGCAGACAATAGCACTTAATTGCTATTAATTCTTGCTTATTGATATTACTTGGGTCAGAATAAGATATGTTACGGGAAATACAAGTTTCCTTGATTCTGGATAAAAGTCCTAATAAAAGAGGCACTTTTAAAAATTTTGAAAAGATACTATGTATGGGAAATAGAAAATTTTCTCCGGCAAAACTGGATATAGAGTAGCAGACTCTCCAGCTTGTCTGGATATACTGAAGTTACCTCTCCGGCGCAAACCGGATAAGACGGGGTAAATAATATGTCAAATCAGTGACAAGATTTCCCTAAATAAAATCATGACCAGATATTTGACTTGTTTTTGGAAATATGAATCTGCTAAATACATTGATCTTATAGAAGGTATGTATATTACAGCATGTGAAATATATAATTATATAGATATGTATATCTATAAGGAATTCCAAAAGTCGATTAGGAATAAAACACAAGCATATGTGTCTAGATTTCTTTATTAGGAATCTCTTTTCTGATATCAAACATTATTTCATTTGATCATTTGTCTCGTAGTTCGTGTGACAAAATAAACAAAGGAAACTCTATAAATTGGAACACCATCAAAAAATATAAAAATTTCCAAATGCGTTACCATACATTATTAACGCAAGTAAGAAGCATGTAAAGTCATGTTAGTACACAAAGAAAACACATGAAAATTTAACGTCCACAGACGTTGAAGTATATCCCACACGATTTTCCAAGGCAAGACCTTTGAAAAATATAAATTAGGCACGATGACACCAATGCTAATTCCATCAGTAGAAAAACTACTAATAAAAAGAAGCACTTTGCCATATGATCCTACAACCGACATAAATCTCGCTGAGGTACGTTGTAATAAGATTTCACAATTATCGGTGTACAAGTCTAATCAGAGTCATAATTATCATCACTAAGGAGTCATATACCTTTGCAAATTCCCTATTTTATTTTATTCAACATTCCCTGGTAATGTCACTTAACAACAATTATCACACAAAATTCCAGATAAAGTTTTTATATTTCTTTTCGTTGAAATTCTGACTTCTACATATAATAAGTTGACTTTCGCAATTCTACTTCCTCTAATAATCATCATATCATGAGGATTTCTTTTATAGCAGCAAATATTGATCTATTTCAATTCTTGGTAAATCCACACGTTACGCATGCTCTGTTTGTTGCGAGTATGATTCGCTTGCTTTATGAAGACCACTGGAGGGCTTCATTCCAATTTATCAAAACTCAAATATCATTTCTTGCACTATAAATCGCATTATTATAAAACAGTGACTCTTTGATATCGAGTTAATGAATTTTATTAAACCATTGAGGAAAAGAATTTATATTTTATATATATAAAAATTATATTGAGATATACTCTCATTTAAGTTTATATTTAAGTTATTTATTTTTATTATTAGTAATGAATAACAGAAGTGTTAGTATTATTTTTAGATACTAGAGTTATTATCAGGGGCATGTATTGAATAGCCTAGCCTTAGTTAGGCATGGACTGGCCACCTATGCTTAAACAAGGCAGCACTAACCAATATCCAAACCATGATAATAACTAGTTAATGTATATAAATTGAGTCATCATACTTATTTAGTAAATTTTAATTATATATAAAAATATTTTACTGTAAAGAAAAAAAATATATATTTTCATAAAACAATACCAGAATTAGAGGGACGAATAAAATTATATAAATAATTATGTATCACATATTTTGTGGTAATTATGTACCATAATACCCTGGCAAGAAAATAACCATATAAGAATAATATAGTAGTCATCAACTACATTGGATTAGGAGAACATTGTAATATATAAAGAATAATCCTCGTTTTCACTTATTTACAACATTTGTAAATACATTCACAACGTTATATAGTTTCAAAATGAAAATAAGTAATCACATAGAATCAATCCATTAAGTATTATATATTTACAAAATATTTTACAAATACTTTTATACAATAAATATTTTACCCCTTTTATTTACAACTTTCATTTAACGTTATAAATAATAGTGATTTCTTTTACAAAATAATAATACTAAAATATTTTGTAATGTAATAATTTCATTGCAGTGTTTTGTAATATGTATTAAATAATAAATATAAGTTATTTTACACAGTATAGTAAAATACTAAAATATTTAAAAATGGTAACCATTTACATATAGTAAAAATGTGAAACAAATAATATATATTTGCTTTAGTATTATAATATAATAATTGGGCATGCCAAAACAACTTGTTCTTATTATATTTTGATCTCTAGAACATAGTATGAAAAATATGGTCCCTAATAGTTTACTATCACATTATTTCACAATTAAAACAACTTGCAACTCTAAACAATGATACACTAACTTTATCGTCTTCTGGTATATCTTTTGCAAATTCACTCATCTCAGCACATTGATTTTTCATACTTCAATACTTGACAAATCATTTTTCATGTTTTTATTTCAATTGGAACCTGTCAATTCTAAGTCTTCCTCAGTTGCCAATCAAAGTAAGCTTTCTTTTGACAAAGAATTTTTATTAATTCTAAAAGTCCTTCACATTCATATCTCTTTTGGCTTGAACCTAGTCACTTTGAAAATTATATCATTCCATCTCATTCGTTTGTCATCAATTTCTTGAACTAATTCAGTTGAACCATTGAATCCTATTTATTGTACAACTCATATTCACAAAAATTTAATATTTCGATTTGGTATCATTTACCTTAATATTATTTTTATTGCCTAAAAAGTGACATAACTCTAAAAGAAATATCATAGCCAAAATCTCGAGGACGAGATTTAAAACAAGGTGGGGAGAATGTAACATTCCTACTTTTATATAAGAATTATAGGTTTGGTTAAATTTATTAACCACTAGTAACTAGTAACTAGTTCATTTTTAATATAAATATTCGACCCAAATAGTTTTAAACACTATTTTATATAGTTAGTTGAAATATTATTCTAATTAATTGGCCTGTATATGGTTGACCTTTCTAATAAAATAAAAGTATATGAAAAACTTATATTATTAAACAAGTATATTACGGGTAAGTCGACTGTTAGAAATATGAAGTAACTAGACGGGCCCAGGGAACCGTTTAATAATTAAATTATAAAATACATTGTATTTGAACCTACTCTGATTTTAATGAAACTTAGACCCAAATGTAGACAAAAATATACTCATTCTAAAGACATATTTATTATTTTCTAGAACATCATATTTTAGAAGTTATACACGCCAAATAAGTGAAGCAGTTAAATTTATTATAAATATATAAAGTAATAAGATAATAATAATATAGTTAAAATCATAATTCAATTTCAATTTGAAATTATGTATAGACGTGTCTGCATCAAAATCAATCCAAATATTAATATATAGATATATATGTATGGCTCATATTCTTTCAAAGACACGTATCCATCATTTCAATGCTTAAAAGCTACGTGTAAGTGGATAGAGTAACCATCTAATTTATTGTGCAACTATAAAAAGGGACATCCACTCTTCATAAACAATCCTTCTTTCATAAATCAGTCTCGCCGCCCCCTTTTTCATCTCTGTAGTTCTATATTTTTATTATTATTTACACTATAATAATAATAATAATAAGGCTCTGCCTCGTTTTAAGTGTTTTAACTCTCGATCACCGCTACCCTGTCCGACTGATCTGAGCCTCATAACTTATGTCAGGGCTCTGCCCGACTAAGTTGTTGGGATTCTATCTCGGGACTTCGGGACAAGGTTGAATTAGGGGTACTATACTTAACACGGGTACAATATAATTTTTTTTAGCCCAAAAGTTGTACCCAAAATTTATACCAGGAGAATTTCTAGTTGAACCCTAAAGTTACAAAGTGGGTCCACTCTCTTTTCTCGCCGTTTTATTCTCTTTTTGTGATTTACCCAAAACTATTATTTATTTTGTAAACAAATCTCAAGTCATATCTATTATTTTATTTACCCAATAGGAAACCCTAGTTGAGACACCCAAGTAATTCTACACAATCCCAAAAATTTTCAAAATAAACAGAATCAGGTTCAGGGCCCCTAAAACTCAAGGGGGATAAACCCTAATCAATATTTATCTTCTAAAAATTTGTTGTCAAAATTGAATTCAAGCAAACAGTCGACTCAGCAAGCCTACACCCACACGTAGCCACCCTATAGTGAAAATGTGTCCCTTACGGACCGTAAGGGATTAGGCTTACGGTCCGTAAGCGTGTCAAAATTTGTGTATAAATAGCAGGCATCGGGACCTGATTTCTTGCATTCGTACGACGATCAAATTCAATTGGTACGTCGAGATATAGCCGAAACAGTCTCCAAATCACTAATTAGTAGAGGGGGTGCTGCTACGATACAGGGTATTAACTCGATCGCTATTACGATTCATTTTCCGACCGATCAATATATCCAATGGATGTTTAAGTGCCACCCACATTAGGGTTATACTTTGTCGTTCGTCGTTAAATCGATGGATGTTTAAGTATCGCACTTTGTCGTTCGTTGTGAGAATTTGATCTCGTGAGTTATCGTAATTGTTGTATTAAGTTACCTACCTAGTTCGTGTGCACTAGGTTACAAAGCTAAATCAATAGGCTAAGCTCTGCCTGTATAAATCTGCAATATATCAAAGCTTATCTGTAGACTAAACTTTGGCCGTATGAATCTGCATGATTATAATGTGAGTCATTCTCTTTTTATCAATTGTTTTACAATACTCCAAATTATTTTCAGAATTATAAATTACAGTGATTAAGTTTATGTAATCACCAAATTACAGCCAGTATGTGGGGTATTGTGCACATTACTACTGTTTTTATCACTTTAGGTGGGCGAACCTAAAATTTAGTGATATACGTCATTCATTGGGGCAGCCAATGGTGATATGACCACAGTCACAGATCCGGTCGAGTGACAAATACTGTGGGTAGTTGGTAGATATCAGAAACATATGTAAAAACTCTTAATACTGTAAATTATAACAAACGAGTCGTTTTAAACTGAATGATTCACTCAGTATTTCCCGCTGACAAAACCTTTATAAAACGCGTTTCAGGTAATTACAGTATATTGGAGTAAGAATTGGATCCGGCACCGAAGGCATCAAGAAGTGGCTTATTTTATTAATTAAATAAAATTAAGAAATATTGTTTTTATTAAAAGCTACCTTTGTAAATTATTCCATCTATTTAAATAAAATCTGGTGTTTTCTAAACTTTGATATTTTTCCTAACTCACGGTCCTGATGAAATTTCCGCTGCAATATTTTTCAAAAATAATCACCGGTACCACTGGACTGCTCACGACACCTGATTCCGTCCAGGGTGGGTCGGGGGTCGTGACAACAATGTACTAAGTACGCACACAATGGGCATACATAGCATGTAATGTAAGACGATGTACTATGTACGCACACAATGGGCATACATAGCATTAAATGTAAAGCGATGTACTAAGTACGCACACAATGGGCGTACATAGCATGTAATGTAAAACGATGTACTAAGTACGCACACAATGGGCATACATAGCATGAAATGTAAAGCGATGTACTAAGCACGCACACAATGGGCATACATAGCATGAAATGTAATGTAATGTAAAGTGTTGTGCTAAGTATGCACACGATGGACATACATAGCATAAACACAATGAAATCATGTACTATATATGTACTATCGAACATAGCAAGTATATGATGTGAAAACAGGAAAGCATGAAAGTAACAGATAGGCACATGTGTTTCACCCCAAAACAGTTTGGAAAACAGTAAAAGAGGGGTTCAATGTACTCACCTGAGATTGCCTTGAGTTCTTGTATAATAACCAAACAATGCTAGATCACGGAATATCAAACGGCACCTAATAGGTAGCTATATTAATATACCGGACCAAAATCGGAAGGATCGGATAGTATGCGGGTTCGTAAACCAAACGAGCTTGGAGACTCGTGTAATATGGTTTAACAAAGCCTACATACTAAAATGAAACCAAACCTAAGTGCTTGCGACCCTTTACGACCCGTTTAGGTAGCTTATGCTACTTTACGCGTCGTTCGCGTAGAACGCGTCTGGAACGCCTAACATCGTGACCACAAGGTATAACCTCGGAAGGTTATAGCTATGGTCACCTAATTTGTTTGGTCGGATCCTAATGATCGACTAAATGGGTCGGGTTCGAAAGTGTAAGCGATGGTTTAGATCGCTTACCTTACGACCCTATATATGCCCTAAACTAAAAGTGACGAGCTAAGCATGTAAGAACATGCTTAACTAAGTTTAGAAAACAGGTTTGGCATCAAAATAAACGGCTTTGATGCTCACGAGTAGTTTGGTTACAAAATATGCAAGAATGCACATTTTGGCCGAAACTACGACTCGTCACTGAGCATAGATAACGTGGTGATCAGTAGGTATAGTCGCCATGGACTATAACCATCGTGATCACGCTCACGTTATGAAGTTCCAAGAACTTCGTGTTGACCATAGGCTGGTCAATGCAGAAAGTCAACAAAACGTTGACTTTCGGACTCGAAAAGCGAATAAAAGAACGAAAGAATACTTACGGAGAGTCCCCGAATGCTAATCTAGATCAAAGAGCTCAGGTATGAAGCAATGGCATCAACTTAGAGCATTTTGATCAGATTGTGTGGGTTTTACATCAAAGGGGGGGGGGGGTATTTATAGGAAAAGTAGAGCCGTTAGGATCGTTTCCTGAATATCGTGCCACGATCCAAGCCGTACACTTGTCAAATTGTTATGGTGACTCAAAATGGCCCTTAGCTGCTGGAATGGTGAAAGGGCATTGCCCTTTGGTGGGTTTGAAAGGCCAAGTTGCAAGAAAAAAACAAAAATTTTGTTACTGAAGGGGCCATGCGGCCCGCATCAGGATTTGCCAAAACTCAGGCGGGCCGCCTGGGCCTGTCTGATCTGCACATACTTTCAAAAATGGCAGTTTTGGTCCCTGTTGCGTATTTAAGCCATTTCCGACACTTCTAAGGCCCGTAAAGCCAACTTTAAGGCCCTAAAATGATGCCTAAACATTGTGGACATGAAACATGCTCAGAAATATGTCAGATGTTGGCTCGTTTGGCCGTACGATCGCGATGTTCGGTTAATTACGACGGAATGCGCATAAGCGCGAAAAATGATCTGAATGACGCGACGAATGGATTTTTCTTATGCCAAACACTAAGGCATAATATAAGGATGTTTACAAAAATTTTTGGATGTCCGGATGTATTCAGAACGTAAGCTATGCGGAAAAGTGCAAACTTGTGCACTTTTTGACACTTTTAGCCCCTGAATGATCCAAAAGTTTATTTTAGCATACCAAACCCCTCAAAGCCTATTTCTAAGCTATGTAAAGGATATTTATGGTATGTTTAACTTATGGACATGTTCCGGAATGTTCGTTACAGTTCAAATTGGCATACTTTCGCAGTTTGTCAAGTTTAGTCCCTGTAAGCGAATTAACTTGTTTTTGCCATACCAAAAGCCTTCAAAACTTATTTCTAAGTTATGTAAAGGTTATTTAAGGTATGTTGAGTATATGTTGATGTTCCGAAGTATTTGTCGCATTAAACTGAGTACGTTTACGCACCAGTTTGCGTATAATTCCCCAGAAAGCGATGTAGAGTTTGAAATTGAACAAGAATTGATATGTGCAAAAGATACACATATTTATACAAGATCCCAAGTATGAAATACAATATTTCATTGGCTTGGTATTTGTTTGATGGTCGCGGTGACACAGGTGTCACATCACCAACTTAGAATAATTCTAATTTAATATCTAAAATAAGCTTAGACAATGAGTTCTCCTCATTAGCTTTTCGAACAAACTCTTAAAAGTTACATGTCTTTTCCTTATAATGAATGAAAATTCTCTCTCAAATTTGTCTATACACAAATTCTTTTTGTGTTCATACACATTTGAATGTTTAGAGTTAATTAGTCTCCGTCAAGACCCATAATTAACCAAGTACTAGTCTAGCATGCTTTAGACTATAATACTTTAGCATGTGAACAGAAGATGCATCATTCTGATTCTTCACAGCCCTAAGGATATCATAATATCACTTTGCAACATTCATCCCTTGTTAAGACAAAATAATGAGACTTATTCATAATCCTAAAACATCAATATTTAGGAAAGTCTCACAAATTATTGTATATAGCACATAGCTAAATTTCATCATTCATTTAAGGAACATAACTTGTTTACCTTTGATCTCCAACATTCTACCATTGACTCATAAGTACTTAAACATAAGTCTTAATCCAAGTCACTTGGTAAACACATTCATCACCAACAAGATGAATGTTTCTCGTCTACAATCACTATTATGTATGAGATAGAGTCAACTAGATCGACACTCAACAACATGGCATTCATAATTTGCCATAACTGATTTGCACACATCTATTGTTATTCATTAGGAGATATATATATTTAGGATACTCTCCTAAATGAAGGTAAAATCTCCATATGGATCTAACAATAATCAAGTGGTAGACGCATCTACTTATAAATCTCGCAAGATTTATTAAAGGTATACAATAACATATAGTACTTTTACTTTCATATGTTAGAATTCACACTTGTGAATTTTCCAACGACTTCTAATGAAGTATGTCGACATGAATGTCGTTAGTGTATTTCATCTCAATACACTCACTACGTTCTTTCATTACTCACTCATGATGTGGTTATACATTTGATGTTTTGTTTTGGACTTTTAGTCAATGTAACAACTCTCAAGTTATTTATGTCCAAGTATTTTCATGTAGTATCCGTTTAAAACCATATTCTTTTAAACAATGTATAACCGACGTTATAATTATTTTCCACAAAAATAATTTATACGTCACAACCATTAGTGATTTATTTCTTTGTAAAAATTGCATGTATTATCCGAAGATATTGAACACAAAACAATAAAATACATTGGAAACTAAATCATAAGTGCCAATCACTTTTGAAATTTAAACGGAACATAGACAATTTGTAGACATCAGATAGTAAAGTGCTTTTATTTTCAACACTTTAAAATCTGACCGAAATCTTCTCAACAATATCGTCTTATGGCATGTCTTGAGGTACTCCCTCAATAAGACTTCATGCACTTGTAAGAACAAGTTTCCTATTTCATGTTTAAACTTTAAACTTGGACAATTATGCTCAAAACAACACCAAGTTGTTACAAATACTACATTTACGTAGTAAACATGAACAATTAAATTTGTTCACAACAACACCAATTTGTTTTTCACCAAATAACATTTTCTATCACGCATGTTAAAAAAAACGTTATAACAAGCACATTATAGAATCGAACGTTTACATAAAACGTTTTCCAAAGATATAGTTTATAAAATAAACCATTTCTCATCATCTTTAATGCTCACATAGGCAATTAAATGTTTACATAAAACATTTCTGTTCATTATGAACAATCTCTAACCTCGTATTATTGATACACATTTTCTAACACACGTGTTAGAAAATTTAAGTCATTTTATATGTACCAAACATGACCAAATTAGAGCATTAAATGTCATCATTAAAACTCATCAAATGTCATCATTAAAACTCTACTCAAGAGTTTCAGCAAATGAAGAGTTAAGAGTCTCAATAATTATATACTTAAACTCTAATAAAACTCATCAAATGTCATCATTAAAACTCTAATAAAGAGTTTCACCATATGAAGAGTTAGGAGTCTCAATAATTATAGACTTAAACTCTAATAAAACTCATCAAATGTCATCATTAAAACTCTACTCAAGAGTTTCACCATATGAAGAGTTAAGAGTCTCAATGATTATAAATTTTAAACTCTAATAAAACTCATCAAATATCATCATTAAAACTCTACTCAAGAGTTTCACCATATTAGAGATTTTATTAGAGACATAAACTCTAATAAAAACTAATAAATTGACATAAATACTCTACTAAAAGTCTCACTTTATTAGAGAAAAAAAACTCTAATAAAAACTAATAAATTGACTTGAAACTCTCCTCAAGAGTTTATCTTCCATATGAAGAGTCTACTAAATGATTTTAATTTCATTAAATTCATATAAATACCACACCATCACTTTATGGTGATTTAATTCCTTGAAGCCAATCAAACATCAACTTCAATGTATGACATTTTATTTCTAAATCATACAAAGCATTAAAACAATGCTACAACAAATTGCTTATATAAAATGTCTACATAAAACATTTCAAAGCATTTGTATTTTAACCATTTTTAACAATCATGTTAAAATTTAAGAAATTCTAACGCGCACGTTAGAAATATTAACATTTTCACAAAATGTTAATTCGACTTGCTAAAAGCACATATATGGTTCAAATAAATAAGTCATTTCTAATACCCACGTTAGAAACTAAACAATTAAAAATTGCTTCCAAACTAACGCGTTTCATGAACGTTTCTAACACACATGTTAGAAGACAAATGATTATAAAAATCATTATAAGACTTATTTGTTCATATCAATCCATTGGTGGATGAAAAGTCTACTTTAAATAGAGACTTAATTAGAGACATAAAACTCTTATTTAAAAACATAAAAAACTCTACTTAGGAGAGTTTAACGTTTACAAAAAACATATGGTTCACACCAATAATTCCGGTCTAACATACATGTTAGAGAATTTAACGTTTACAAAAAACGTATGGCTGACACCAATAATTCCGGTCTAACACACATGTTAGAGAATTTAACGTTTACAAAAAACGTATGGTTTACACTAATAAACCCGATCTAACACAAAAGTTAGAAAAATTAACGATTCCCAAAATCGTTTCAAACCAAACGTTGGAACCAAAACTATTCGTTTTGTACCACGGTATAGGATTTAAGATTTTATCTCAATCTCAAAAAATCCAGACACAACAAGTTGTACTACATACATATTTCCCAAAAAAAAATATTTATAAGATCATAACTTCTAAAAATATTTTTTTTATTCTATTATAAATCCTTTCGTAAACCCAAAATCCTTATATATAAGGTTTTTAAGATTGTACTAACAATCTCATGAAATCTATTTTAAGTTTGTAGGAAATATGTTCACCTTTTGTAAAATATAATTACAAAATATATCATAACGAGACTCTCGTTATTCGTAGGAAATATCATTGTACAATAGCGGTTGCAATAACTAAATAAAAGAATATAAATATAATTATATATACCAATCTTGATTCAAGCCGCATCTCTGGCGAGTCCTTCACGTGCGCTTGATAGCATTCTAGACTCGAGTATTCATCATCTTGAGTCTTGAAAAATACTCCTTGACTGCAACAAAGAGCACACTAAAACATTGACGATTTTGGTTGAGGCACGTGTTAAACACGCTTCCCTTAAAACAGATTCCGCGCCTCTACTAAAGATGACGCGTCTGTCTCCCAGGGTACAACAGCTGAAGCAGTCTGTACTGCCGGAGATGGCTCACCGGCCCAAGGTTACATCCGGTAATTGTAGTGTTTGAACTCATGTGGTAGAAACAAGTAGAGAGTACTCATCTCTCTAGTTGGTGTTCAAGTGTTCATACTAATTCTAGTATTCTTCATGTATCAAGTAATACCTTATTCTTCTTGTTACAAAAAAAAAAACACATAACCTACTATTTGAACAAGACTAGTGAAAGGATTCACTTAATTAGTCACTTAATTAGAGACTTAAAAACTCTAATAAAACTAATTAAATACTCAAGAGTTACTCTTTTATTTACCACATGAATATTCTAATTAATATTTATAATTTTATTAAATTATAAATATATTTAATATCAATTCACCAAATTTCCAACATGATTTTTATAATTCACTAATTTTTGGGATGTTGATGTTAACGTATAATTCATTATTTGTGTGATAGTTTCTGTTGAGTCCCACCCACGTAACAAAAACGTAATTTATAAATCTAGTTGATAGACATTTGTAACTTAGTAGTATGTAAAATATATTTATAGGCTTGTCACTATTTAAATATTTTGTTGTATAGTATTAAGAGCATCATCAATACTTAAGAGCATCTCCAACAGCCCGTTATTATGGCACCGATTTAAACCTCAACCTCATATTCCACTTTTATATATAAAAAAAAAACAAACTGTTTGTGTCACACTCCACTTTTATATAAAAAAAAACAAATTATTTGTGTGGGTGGTTCCCACCTCTTGGTCCGGAAGGTAGTGGCGGATGTAGCATATGATTAGAGGTCGTCCGTGCTACCCTTAACTTTCTTAGCGAAGTACATTTTAGTGCAGTTTAAGTTCACGTATATTATACGGACTGTATAAACAAATGATTTCTTATAGATCTATTAATTTAATAAATCATACATACAGGCAGATGCTACCAGGGGCGTACTCACCCCAAGCCGTGGGTGGGTGGACGCACCATTTGAAAAAATAATTTTTACTGCTATTTTTTGCCAGAAATTCCGACCGAACCTCTTGGAAATTTTCACCGCACCCCTTAAAAATTTCAACCGCACCCCTTGAAAATTTTCAACCGCCCTACTTAGGAAAAATATTATGAATTTATAAAAAAAAATTAAAAACTGATTATTATTATTTAATATGTAAGTATATAACACAATTCATATAATTATACGTTAACCACTTATTCACTTATTACGATAGAATTCCGATATAGAACTAGTTTGGTTTCTTCATTGATTTTTTTTTTTTGTTATTTTAAGTGATAATTAGGAGAAAATACAGATGTATAAGGGTTTGATATTTTTATGTTTTTTGATGTTTTTTGGATTGTTCTAAACTTGTAGTTAAATGATTTTGTTGTTTTAATTATAGCTTTGTTTGATTAAATGATTAGTTACAAGTAATCTACATTTAATACTAGGGGTTGAATGTTTGAAAATAAAATTGAAAACTATAGACTATGTTGAACATGATTGTTTATTTTGTTGTAGTGTTGTTTTATGAACTTATGGAGAGACTTATATGTGATAGGAATCATGAGTAAGAATGTAATGAACTTATAGAGTGTTTAGTATCTCTAGATGATGTTTTGGATAGATTTAAAAAAAACATGTAGGGCCCAATTTTTTGAACGCTCAACATAAGAATCGTCGGGTACTCCGTACGCGGCACCCATTGGCCGAAAGGTAGCCCGCGGCAGCCCAACCTGCACGCACGGAACCCCTAGCCCACCATGCCATCAGTTACGGGGAAAACCCGACCCTGCACCCGCCCGAGGGCACGACGATGCAGAGCCGGTAAAACCCGGGTGGATCAGGAATCGAACTCGAGACCATTCGACCAGGAGTTTTTCCCTCATTTCCATAACCACTGAGCTATAAGCCCAGGGTTATGTAGGACCCAATTTTAAATACGTTTTTAATGACGTTTAACGTGCTTTTGATGATTGTATAAATTTTAGTTTAATGTTCTTTTGTCTTACGTGACCTGACTCGATCCGACCCGCTATGAACATATTTTTTTATATAGCCTGGGGCCTAAAATCTTTAAAAATATTCCGCACTCACAGGAAAAAAAATTATGGGTCCACCATTGCTAAGGCTCGATATGAGTATTAAAGTATAAACATAAATAACGGAGTTATCATACAATAAATTGGAAAGTAAGGTTTTCTAAAGTTTGAACTCACGTAGGGTCATGTGTTAAAAAGACTTAGAGAGATGCATGGTCAGGGTTGCGACTTCCTTGAAGGAGGCATATCACAACTTCCTACCCATAACTTTTCATGTCACATGGCTCTCATTTAGGAGCATGCCATGTTCTTATCACGTTTGGTTCATATGTTCCTATCATGTTTGATTCATTACGAGTGTAAGGAGGCCCCACTACCTATTATACTAAGGGTGCGGGGGTGATGATCACTCATTACTCAAAACATCCCAGTGGCGGAACTAGCCCATTAAATCAGGGATATCCTAAAAAATTTTTTTACCGTGCAATCATACAATATTAAAAAAAAAAAGACAATAAGTAAATAAAGTAAACAAATAACTAATAGATTTGGCCTCTTCTTTTTTTCATAGATTGAAATTGTTCCACATGGCATTGTTCAAAAATTACGGGACCATTCGATTGCGTAAATCCGTCTTGATAATCTTCAATTTTCAAAAAACATCTTTCAACGGTTGCGGTTGCAACCGGTAAAACCAAAGCTAGTTTCACCACCCAATAAACCAAAGGACAAGAACTATGTGTTCCCATTTCAACAATAAGATGCACAAGATCACTTATTCTATTATATGAGCTTTATTAGTTATTACAATTTGGGCTTAATTATCATAAAACTAATTATTTTCGCTTTGTTACTAAACATTTTTGGGTTTAATGAATAATATTAAGTTTCATAATTTTCTCTTAGAGGTATCCTCATATATGTTTTTGGGTAGGCTATGTATAAAATCAAAAAAAATTACACTGCGAATACGAATATAGGGTTGAGCCGTAGCCCGTGCTACAGCTCATTCTTAATTAGTTCCGCCCCTGCAACATCCAATCAAGTTCCGCCATGTCATCAACCATTATTCCATCACCCACAACTTTTTTTAGTGGAAATGGTCATCACTCACAACACCCAACAATACACATCACTCACAACACTCACAACCTTTTCAAACGGTCATCACATCACGCATGAAGTTTATCACGCAAATTAAGTTTAACGCGTGGAAATTGAGGGGTGGGGGTGGTGTGTTCGTTGTTATCACGCGTGAAGAAATCCATCACGGAGGAGAATTCCTCCCACCCCACCTGCCCTAAAGGGAATGAAACAAGAGTTGTTAAACTGTCGTGTTCGAAAGGTGGGGCTTGAATACTAAAAAATTTGTATGGAATTTTAAAATCATGTCAGACACATAAAGCCGAACATAACACAGTTATTTGTGGGTAGATACAAAAATGACACGTGTATCACAGGTTAACATTGACACAACATGAACACACAGTTGACGCAAACATGTACCTTATATCAGCCATTTTGTTTTACATAATAACTAGGTTAGTAACCTGTGTATTACACGGGCTGAACAATAAAAACAATAAAATTCATAAAACTGTAACACGGTTTAAATGTTTAAAACTTGAATTTATTTTTTAAAAATTTTTAATATGTGTCAAATTTAACACACATCACTTAAAAGAAACAAATTACCATCCATCTACCCTATCAAATCTTTTGAAGAACCACTTTCACCAACGCGATGAAAGTTTGAATGTTTAAAACTTTTTTTTATATATTTTTAATGTGTGTCAAATTTTAAACACATCACTCAAAGAAACAAATCACCATCGGCATCCATCTACCCTACAAATTCTTTAGAAGAACAACTTTCACCAACCAACGTGATTTATTTGTGGGTAGATACAAAAATGACACGTGTATCACAGGTTAACATTGACACAACATGAACACACAGTTGACGCAAACATGTACCTTATATCAGCCATTTTGTTTTACATAATAACTAGGTTAGTAACCTGTGTATTACACGGGCTGAACAATAAAAACAATAAAATTCATAAAACTGTAACACGGTTTAAATGTTTAAAACTTGAATTTATTTTTTAAAAATTTTTAATATGTGTCAAATTTAACACACATCACTTAAAAGAAACAAATTACCATCCATCTACCCTATCAAATCTTTTGAAGAACCACTTTCACCAACGCGATGAAAGTTTGAATGTTTAAAACTTTTTTTTATATATTTTTAATGTGTGTCAAATTTTAAACACATCACTCAAAGAAACAAATCACCATCGGCATCCATCTACCCTACAAATTCTTTAGAAGAACAACTTTCACCAACCAACGTGATGAACGATGGTTTAATGCTAGAACCATAATAATAGTAGTAAAAATAAAAGAGTGCATTTCGCTAAGAAATAGATGACAAAGTATTTTGAAAGAAACAAAACAAAACATAAATTCTTCTTAAAACTAAATACTTCACGCCATAATAGTTTTGGTGTAAACTCCTCCCTTGAAGCAACTGAAAAACTCATAAGAATAAAATTGTTGGAACTCTTTCGGGTTAAATAAATGTAATGTTTTTTTTACAAAAAAAAATAATGTTATATACTTATTAGGATTTAAGAATTTTATACAATATTTTAAGTTAGTATATAAATTACAAGAGATAGCGTTAAAACATAATTAATATGAGATATGAAACTACATTACAAAATTCTAAAACTATGTTGCAAACCTAATCAAAATTTAAATTCCTACAATTATATGTTTATGAGCAGGAGAACCAATTGTATCACCATTTTAAATTTCTACAATTATATCTTCATGAGCAGGAACACCGTTTGTTTCACCATAGGCAATCACTCTATTTATACATACATGGTAATTAAACGCACAATGCTAATAGCAAGATAAATACGACTACCCTAGGCTTTTGAATTTATTTAGTTTGAAAAAAAAAATTCACGTAAGAACTAACAACATCAGGTTATTATTAAATCAACGATATCATCAAGTTTCAAACCCAGCCTCTTAACAATGAAAAAAGGTAATGGTTCGATCTAAATTAACCATATTCCTCAAACAATTTAATAATTGTACATCACATATTTAACGTCATATGCGGATTGGAAAAGTATTGAAAAGCGAATCATATTAGGGATTCATTTTGACCTTTTAGGTTTACAATTGAATAAGGAAAAAGGAACGGCAATAGCGGAAGTTGCAACTTAATTTGTTTTTAGTAAATCCTAAAACTATATTTTTAATAAATTCTAAAATTATAGAAACCTTTCCCTCCAAAATAATGGATTGTTAAGATGCCATGTGGCAACCCAAAATCCTTATTTATTAGATAGTAAAGATACTCTAAAATTACAAATTTATAACCAAACATTGTATGTGTATAAAACAAAAATGTTTAAACTAAGCCAGTGCTTATTTTTTTACTAGTTAATTTGGTTATAGAATAGTCAAACATTTTAAGTTATTGTATAAAACACAGTTTTAATAGATTATAAAATAAACGGGTCAATTGTGAACATGTCGTGTTGGCCTGAACCCGATCCATTTAGTTTAATATGTTTATGGGTTTCACCTAAAACTAACCAAACTCACTTTACATTAGAATCATAGGTTCATGTTTTGTTTTTGTTGAGCGTCTGAATATCATGTACTGAATTTAATAAATAAATTGGTTTAACATAATATTTAAATTTACTGTTAAAAATGAGACGAACCTAACAAATTCGGGCTTGGTTCGAAGTTCATGCGAGTTATATATTATTGAAAATATATTCTCAAGGGACATGATATAGCCGTAAGGTGCATCTCCCCTGTCCAAGAGGTGGGTTTAAATCCAATAAGGTGTGGCTATAAGTGTATTTAGAGTATATTAGTTTGCTACTTTTTTATACATATTAAAATTTATTCTTTGGTTTAAACGAGTTAATCAACAATTCAGCTAACAAGCGAACTTACCTTACGTTAGCCAAGATGAACTCACTTACAAATAAGTCGGTTTCAAACGAGCCTGTATTCACACAATATTGTTCCAGTTTAAACATAATTTATTTAAAACTAGATGTAAGCCTTTTCGCGTTGCGATTAGGGGCTTAGAAATTAAGCCACAACGTTTACAAAGTATAAACGCTATTTAATAACATTGATCATATGAAACGTAATTACAAAATCTACAATCAGATTATGTAAAAGCTGGTATACACATTTTCACAACTTTACTTGCATAGTTTGTTAATACCCATACCCATTAGGGATGGCAATCAAGCCCGAACCCGATGGGTAAACCCGAAACCCGACACATCTGGGACGGGTTTGGGGTCGGTTAATTGGGTTTGGGACGGGTTTGGGACTAGGTTTTATTTTTTTCGCGAGTTTGGGATGAGTTTGGGACTTGGTAAAGCCGATGGGTAAACCCGAAACCCGATGGGTAAACCCGAAACCCGATTGTATACCCGATTATCTTTTATATTTTTAAATATGTAAATATATAATACATCTTTTTTTCTATACACATAGGTATTTTATCCCATATACATTATAGTTATTTGATACATTTATTCAGTGATAGTACAAAATACAACTGATTAGTAGTTACCCGATGGGTTTTGGGTCGGGTATACCCAACGGGCAAACTTTTTAAAATTAATGGGTTACCCGAAACCCATACCTGATGGGTATTTATCTACTAGAAACCTGACGGGTTTTGAGACGGGTTTAGGACAAACTTATCTAATCGGGTTTGGGATTGAGATTACTTAAACCCGTCCCAAACCCGACCCATTGCCATCCCTAATACCCATGAATGTTTTATCCTGTTGAAATGGTTGTCCCCATATCATCATTTCCGATTTATAACACTACCATAATTTTTGTAGGTCCCATGAAACCATGTGCAACAGTCATAATTGTTGCAATGCAACATGTTAAGATACATAATAATATGAATGTCGTTTAAAATTATAAATGCAATAACCATGATAAACCCAATACATGTTTACCAAACCTTATTAATGTTAGGGTGAGATGCCAAAGAAGCAAGCTCCATTAATATATCCAGCCCAGTGGCGGACTCAGGAATTTTTCCATAGGGGTGCGGAACATTTTGAAAAATTTTAGGCCCCTAGGTATATAAGTAAAAAAAAATCAGTTCGTATCGGGTCGGGTCATGTAAAACAAACGAACATCAAACTAAATTTATATAATCATCAAAAACATGTCATACCTTGTTACAAACATAATTAAAACGTCGACGCCCTACGGGTTTTCATTTTTTGAAATCTATCCAAAACATCATCTAAAGCTAATTTCTTAAGCAATGTTTTCTTTATATAACATAAGTTCATCGCTCCATAATATAATGTTTCAATTTTAATTTTAATTTTCAACTATTCAAGCCCTAGAAATCATAACGTAAGTTGTAATCACACTAAAAATATATAAACAACATAATCACCCTAAAAATCATCTAAACAACCATAAACAACGTCAAAACACACAAAATTTCAAACCTATTTAACAACTTTATTACCCTTTTTCTCCTATAATATCAACCAAAATCATCAAAATAACAAAGAAACTTACCCGTGTTTGGATTCCGGTTAGATTTAGCGTCAAACGACGGTGGTATGGTGGTTGATTACGGTACTGCTAGACTGTTGTCGCTGGGTGATGTTGTTCGTTGGCAGTGCAGGGACGCAAGAGAGAGAGAGCGGGAGAGAATTTCTAAAGGTTTTGGGTTTTAATTATTTTATTATAGTTTGAAATATTGTTGGGTTTGGTTAATGGGCTAAGACTTAGTGGGCTAGCTAGTTAGGAAAATTATAAGAGGGTCAAGGTATGGGTATTTGGGTTTAGTTAGTTAGGTATTAAAAGTTATATAATTTAGGTAGTATTTTTTTTTTAAATAAGAGTTTACTAAAAAAATTTAAAATATAAATTGATAACACTTTTTACAGGGTGCGGACGAAAAATTTTAAGGTTGCGGTCAAAAAATTCCAAGGGGAGCGGACGAAAAATTTCAAGGGTGCGGTCGAAAAATTTCAAGGGGTGCGGACGAAAAATTCCAAGGGATGCGGACGAGATTTTCGACGGAACTTAGCACTAAATTTTTTTTCCCTGGGGTGCGCCCGCCCATCTTGGACTATGCTTGTGTCCGCCCCTGATCCAGCCCATTTAATGAGTTCGCCACTACCAGCACCCACCACCTGCAGGCACTCGATATCTTGAAAATGCACGCACTCAAACACATGCACGCCTTCATATAAACAACCATACTTGCAGTAATATTTTTGATTACCTGGTCAAACCTCTTAAAGATGGCTATGCACTTGACGATCAACATACATGCTTCTACCTAGAACCACAATTCATATCAAACCTCTTAGATGCATGCTCTCTTAATCTCAGAGTGGAATAACAATAAAGACCTTTTCACGGTGGCGGAGCTTGATCACAAGTTACCTGCAGGGGGAGGGGGGCATGAGACCAAAAAAAAAATTTCTATCGCTATAGTTCAGGTTATATGTACGGGTCGGATATTCGATTCGGGTCGGATCAAACAATACTAACTCCAAATAAAACTACATAATCTTTATTCATTCAAATGAGGCGCTCTCACTCATAAAAAAAAAGTGCTATATATTGTTTAACAAAAAGAGTTAATTACTGTTTTCGTCCCTGTGGTTTGTCAAAAATCACTATTTCAGTCCATTAGTTTAAAAATTGCAATTTCAGTCCTTGTGGTTTTACTTTCGTAACCATTTCAGTCCCTGTGGTTTCACTTTCGTAACCATTTCAATCCATTTATTCTGTAAGTACAGGGACTGAAATGGTTACAAGGTGGACTGAAATGGTTATGAAAGTGAAACCACAGGGACTGAAATCACAATTTTTAAACTAATGGACTGAAATAGTGATTTTTGACAAACCACAGGGACGAAAACAGTAATTAACTCTTAACAAAAATAAAGACCAAATATTTATAATGATGCGAGATAAATGTTAAGTACCTAGACGAAGAATTAGAACTCAGCCCAACGATCTTTAAGATAAATGGTAAGTACCTTTAAGACCTTTAAGATTAAAAAAAAAAAAAAAAAAACTCAACTTTGATTTATATATAAAGTAGTAACAAACTTTACTTAAAATTTAGCCCGTTCACATTTTTTTAACTCAATACGAAAATAGTATAAATATTTTGACAATAAACTTGGTAGGGGCAGGGGAATTTTAGGCAAAATAATTGTCACACCCTGTATTTCCCGATAGGCCCGGACTTGGGGTACGTGACGAGTTGATATAGCTACACAATAACACAGCAGAAGTCTTGGGAATTAAAATACTATTACAAATTAAAGGTGTCTGAATGTTCAAAATAATATACAGACGGAATTGTATCAAAAGATCCACAGGCGGATCGAAATAACAAAAATGGCTATGTAAGCAGACTACTATGCTTCAAGGCAAGGAGTTGCAAATTTTTTACTTAAGCATTTACCGGGCAACTTCCAGCCTATTTAGGTATCCTTGCAACCTACGTTTAGTCTTTTGAAAATACGTTAGTTTACACTGATAAATACAAATAACTGACACATTTTGAAAATAGTTCAAAATCATTTTAGTGCACTAGGCACATAAATTTTCATAAAGAATTTGGGAAAATATAAATATATCTTGTATACAGTTTTACATGTTTGTCAATACATATGGGGCCCGGTACTAAACACCGATAACATGATTAACCGACACACCAGTTTAACCCATAAAGGGTATTCCCAATATGGGTAGAAAAATATTTTATGATAGCATTAGCATCTGTCGGGTGTATGCCTACACCACGTGCTTAAGTCGTGGCCATTTGCAATTAAATGAGCCGAGGATATCCAGGATACGGTCGCATTAACCCCCGATGTTTAAGTTATCAAGAAAAACAGATTAAAACGTGTTATGCGGATTTTTAGTCACAATCCGACATTGATCCCATACCCGACCAAGCGGTACCATATTCCAAGCCCGTATAGGGAAAATAGGTTAAGAGTATTTACCTGGCTTAAAGTCTTACAATTCAAGACAATATATAAGCACAACCGATATAACATAACAACTTAGCAAGGTTGCAATCTACTAGACGCCCTAGTCTGGAATGAATTGTATAATAACCAATTAGACTGTTAACGGTCCTATTCAAGTCATAGACTTGGACCGGTTAACTTATATATAAAGAAAACGGTACGGTACGATACGATACGCTAGATTAAGCGGTGACTGGATATAATGTAGTTTAAACCCTCACAAGTACTAAGACTTGTATAATATGAGCAACATAATTACATTCTGGAATATAAAAGAAATTTGAAGAATTTGACCCAATTCAGTTAACTTACGTAAACTAAGTTACATAAGCTAACCGTACGCACATAGGCGGTATCGGGTGATCATATGAGTTATAAACAAGTTCATTATGCCAAAATATTATAGTTATGTTACCAAGTCAGTAGGTATTACACATTTTATGTTCAATGTATTTTAAAATCCAATTCATGCACAAAAGGGCAATATTGATATTTTTAAGACATAATATATGAACTTGTATAAAAACCCGAGAACGGATTATGATCAAATAGTATAACCTTAGAGGGTTATCCTATACATAAATATGACTATAATACAACTTCAAATCACTAGCTAAGTTGGCTAATTCGAGTCAGAATCGAAAGTCAAAGCAGAAGTCAAACTACTTGACTTTCGGTTGCGAACGAGCATAAACTGGAAATGATAGGCTGAACATGCTTAGGCATGTTCTACTATTATTTACCAACTGATTTGGTGTCAAAAGATGTGTTAAAACATTTAGAAGTTCATTTTATAAGTTTTCCGAAAAACTGCCTTTTGGCATTTTATTAAACATAACTTTTGACCCGTCATTTGACCAACTTAACATGATCTTTTTGAGGGATTATCACCTACCTTATTATGATCACATAGCCATGTTCAAGTCGAACAATGGCTAGACCATAATGGTCTTAACCGAAAGTCAAAGCAAAAGTCAATTTGCTTGACTTTCGGCTAAATACTTAGCCTATAAATGAAATGAGCTAAAGAAGGAACACTTACTAGTATTCCAGAGAAAGATTGAACTCAAAGGAGGCTCCTTTTGATCAGGAACAACTCCAAGAAGCAGATAGAGAGGAAAATGAGAAATGAGCAAGGAACAAGGTTGCAAATGCCTTGCTATTTATACTTGAAAGGGTGTTATAAGATCATGACAAGTGTTGAGGGCTATTCTAGGATGTTAGCAAGTGTAATTTGAGGTGTCAAGACCAGAGAAAGAGTGGCAATTCACGAGTGAAGTGGCAAGCACAGCTGACTGCCGTGGGCAGCAATCATGTGCCAGTTGCAGACCCCTTACGGGTCGTAAGGGGTTAGGTCTTACGATCCGTAAAGACCTTTGGCGCACACAGTTTTGAATGGCTTACGGTCCGTAAGCACATAAGGCTTACAGTCCGTAACAGCCTACCAGTGACAACATATTCATAGCCTTACGATCCGTAAGCACTAATGGCTTACGGTCCGTAAGCGTCACTCAGAGGCCAATAAATTGGCATGTTGACATAAACGGTCCCTCCACAACATTCTCTCATATATTTTACATATTTGGTCCCTCTCTCCAAACAACGCGGCATAATTGAGAGTTAAATGGACACGTGTCATCATATTATTTGACACAAATTTCCGAGGTGTAACAATAATTGGCGGGGATAGACCTATATATATTTTAAAATTTTCGCACGAAAAAAACGAAAAATATTACACTTCTAACCGAAACATTCAGGGGGGGGGGTGGTGCACCCCCCAGTCCCTTGAAAGCTACGCCACTGCCTTTTCATATTGGTTACAAGTTTGCTATAAATCATGGTTGTAAAAGTCCCACCTAGGCTCCGAGTACTACCCGAGTACTCGCTACAAGGTAGGCTACTGAGGCTCGAGTACTGTTCGCCTAGGCCAATTACTCTCCGAGTAATCTCCGCCTAGGGCGAGTACTTCCCGAGCACTCCTGAGTACTCTCAAATCCGACTTCCCGAGCACTCCCGGGTACTCTCAAATTAGAATAGGGAGTGCCTTACGACTTTTGCAACCATGCTACAAATACCTTTCATCTGATGCCTAGGTTTTCAACAAATTGGTGGTGGTATACCTGGGTTTCTATAATGTCTTGCTCACACAACCTCCAGTACGTAGTGGTGCCAGTTTTGGGGTGAGATAGGTAGCTGACTAGCCATAAAAGTAGATGTTCATTGAAAATAGGAAACACACCGGAGGATCTTGTCGAAAAAGTGGTCGGTGATGATGATGAGGATGAGTGTGTGGTTTAGGGTGAGGGGATAAATGTCACACCCGCTCATAGCGGAAGCGCGAGGTGTGATCTGATCGGTTCTCATTGCATAACAATATAAGTGAACATACTAAATGAATAAAAACAAGCTCCAATGCCATTGTCATAATTGTTTTAAAAGAACGCAACATAAGTTAAATGTATTGATTACAAACCATCAAATGAAAATAAGTTGTCATTGTTTTGTACATCAAAATGTAAGTCTTAAAATGTCAAGGCTTTGACCACTATATCACCGCAAAGAGGCGGTATATAACGGGCAATGTAACACCCCGTGTTTCGAAAGTCAAAGTCAAAGTCAAGATTGAAGTCAAAGGGAGAAAAGATTGCTAATTGCAAACTGTCTCTCCTCGCTCAATTCCTGTTTTGACTTCTTTGACTGTAGTTAGTCCCTTTTGGTGTTACGTTAGTTGTATTATATGGAGTGATCATTAAAATCGCGGTAATCAAATATTTATCGATACGAAATCGCTTTACGACTGTGAATAGTAGGAAGTAACAATGCGATAAAGTCAATTGAACGCTAATCGAACTAATCTAATCAATATCGCGCTCGCAAACTCGAATTACGCAGTTTTGATAATTAATATACGTGTGTGTGTACCTTACGTGATACTTGTGCATGTTTATTTATGTTATATATGGCAATCAATCGAATCGCAATCGAAACGCAATCGAACTCAATCGCAAACTGAATACGGAACAAGGATGATTGTATGTAGATATAGTATGAAAATTAGTGGAGAAGAGACAGCACAAGATTTGAATAGTTTGGGATTAAAAGTAATTTGAATAGGTAACTCTCTGCGAGCGATGCGCAATCGCAATCGAAATCGAAATATCAAAAATCGTCGCACCAAACACTTGAATCAGGCAACTGATCGATCAGGCTACCAGCCGATCGACCAGCCGGCCGATCGGACTGCTGTCCGATCGGACAGGCTGTCCGATTGAGCTGCCTGGCCGATCGGCCAACACTTTCCTCATTTGGAAGCCTATAAATACCCCTGTCATTGTCATCATTTCCACTTTTGGAAACCCTCTGACCGACCAGCTCGTGTTCTTCACCTTTTCTCCGATTTCTCGCGATTTCGGTAAGATCTCGTCCTAAATCTTGTACTTTCTCGATCTACACGCACTCCTACACCTTTCTATCTTTCGAATCTTAACTTTTAACCGTGAAATCATCAAGATTCAAGGTAATCTAGGATGACGTCGTCATGTGTTCTTGTCACACCCCGATTTCCACGTGTATCGCCGGTGGGCCCTGTGGGGGATTACCGTGACGTAGTTGGCAACAATATAGTCGAACCACACAATATATAAATGCACAGCGGAAGCATAAAGATAAATATATTTCAACTATTGAATGTAATAATCAAGTATCACAATCGTCGAAATATAATCCACAGGGGATCAAAATAAGATAGAAAAATAATTGTTCAACAGATATTGGCATCCCAAGCTTGCGAGACTCTAACGATGCTAAGGAGTGGCCAGCCTATTACGTGTAGAACCTGCATTAATCTTTTTGGGAAAAATACGTCAGTTTACACTGGTAAATACATTCAACCGACACTTTTGTAAAATGTTTAATAAAATTGATTTGAATGCACATGGCACAAACTCTTTATAACTTGGGATAATTTATAATTAAATCTTGTAAAAGAATTACATGTTCACTATGCGTTCGGTCGCCCGGGTCGTGCCGGGTTTAAGGTTAATAGACACGCCACAAAGCATAAAGCCGTGGAGGGAAAACCAATGGTTATACCTTTAATAATATAGACACATTGTCGGGTGTACGCCTACACCCGCGTGTCGAGGTCGTGGCCATTTCGTAAAATGATGCCAAGGATATCCGGGACATGGTCATTAAGCTCCCAAAGGCGTAAAGCCAACAAAACGTATTTAAACGGGCCGATTAAATTATTCAATTAACCACCATACGATGGAAGATTTAATGCCCGACCAAGCGGTATTTTATATACCGTAACCCAAGCCCGTATAGGGAAAATAAGTTAAAAGTATTTACCTGAGCAAGTAATATCCTTAATAAACAAATGCAAGTTTCTTTTACTGGTCTCCTATTCTGGAACGAAGGTTAAACAACCTATTAGAATCCTAACGGGTCTTTAATTTAGCCTTAGCTTAGACCGGTCAGTTTCAAAGGATATATACGGTTTAGTCGCGTGAAAGGCGAAAACCAGGAATGGAATGTGGTTTGGACCCAACAAGTTTGAAGACCTGTTTTATATGGGTATAATAACCACACTCTGGATTTTGAAGTGAAAACGATAAGGTTTGACCCATTTCGGCTAGTTTATGTAAACTAGTTACATAAACCGAACCGTGCGCGCAAAAGGCGTAACGGGTAACCGTAAGAGTCCTACACAAGTTTCCTAAGTTAATATGCTCTAAAGAGGTTGTGGTATCAGTAGGATACCTCCCATAATGCCCGTAACGAGTTTAAACCATTATATGCCCCGTAGGGGTATTTTGGTCATTTTAAAGATTATAAAAGGGGTTTCTGAGTTCTACAGGAAATCTGAGTTTTCCGAACAGTTTATAAAGTCCAAAATACTCTATTTATTATTTAAAATCAGTAGCAACTGGAATCGGGTCAAAACACCTTGTAGAACTCAAGTTATGTTCAAAAAGGGTATATTCGGTATTTACCGAACCGCTGCCATGACCGCAGGTTATGAGCAGGTTAAAAATGATTAAAAATCTTTAAAAATCCCAAAATATTATTTTACCTCAGTGTGTAGAAGGTTTGGTGTCGAAATTCTGGGTTTAGATAGGCTTTATGCTAAATGCGCCGTTTAATTACTAAAGTTTCCGTAATTGCGCTATTTAGCATAACTCCTATTCTAGACCTCGGATCGATGTGAAATTTTAGGGACATGATTATAAATCAGCAACTAAGGTTATTGTCCTTTCACATGTCCAAAATTCTCATTTTAAAGTAAAAAGGGCGTTACGGTCAACTTTTAAGCTTTTAACGGAAATGTGCTAAAGAATCGGACAAACAATGAACCGGTCACAGAGGGTTATACCATCATGTAACCTGGTCCTAAGAGAGTCCTAAGGCATATCTAAAACATACCATAACGGGTCAGAACTGATGTCAAAGCAAAAGTCAAAGTTTTGCGACTTTCGGCTCCGAACCGGGTCAAAACAGTAAATGGTCGGATCAAACAAGCTTAGACTAGTTAATATACTTATTATCATGTTATATGAGTGTTAAAACAGGTTACACGCTATCTACATTACTGATTATGCATAAAATCGCAAAATAGCATTCTGTTGACTTTTCTAAGCAAGTTTGACTCGACATTTGGACTAGTTAGAGTGGAAATCAGAGGGTGCCCTTTTAGGGGTTTAAAGCCCACATGATTACCAACATATAACTATCTTTGATTCGACAAACCACTGGACCATTTGTGATTTATCGTAAAGTCAATCGTTAATTACGACGGATTGACTTTCAAGCTATAACTATGTAAAAACTAAACCACAAAGGGTTAGGCATACTTACAGAAGTCTAGTGAATGACCAGAGATGCTTAGAGAGGATTGTTGTGCTCCAGAAAGCTCCAGGAGTGAAGAATGAAGGTGTGGTTACAATGTGCACAACTTATGGCCTTTTATAGTGAAAATTGGTGCATTAGATCATGACAACAAGGTCTATAATTGATCATGGATGTTCAACAACTGTCCCTGAGTGTTAGGGGACGTGTAGGGGGTGCCCATGCTGCCATAATTGCATCCAAGGTCGGTTAAAACAGCAAACAGTGAACCTGTGCACGTTTTCTGCAACTGGCGGTCTGACGCGGCCCGCGTTAAGGATCAGGCTACCCTTACGCGGGTCGCCTGGATCCTATTGTCAGTAAACGAATCTGCATTGCCCGCGCGGCCCGCGTAAGCTTCTTGGTTTCTTCGACGCAGCCCGCCTGAGGTCTTATTTTCAAGATTTTCAAATCTTTTGTAATCATTGACCTGGCCTTTCGGTTTCGAAGGGGTAACTTTGCGATTTGGGCCTCGATTATTTGCGTATAAGGGCCTCGTAACTTCTACCCAACATATTAACCCTTGGTTAATTTATTATTACCCGAAAAGTCTTATCCTTCAATGTTTGACGCTTTTAACCCTTTTTAACGAATTCGATCATAACTTTCTCGTTTTGAATCGGAACTTCGCGAAATTTATATCGCGCATTCTAGTGAGTATAATTTACCATTACAAAGCCTTGGGTATGCCCAAAGGTCACTCAGAGGTATAACTTAAACATGTTGACACATTTGGCCCCTGTAGTTTGTAATTCCTCACTTTCTCTCATAATTCGTTCCGTACGATCGATGATTCATTCGTTTGAAGGTACGAGCATCTTTTAGGGTTACTGTACAATATATTTATCCCTCGTTGACATTTTTAACCCTCGAATTTGCATGCTTTCAATATTTGTCAACTTTGGTCCTTTAATTAGTATTTAACACCACGTGTATACTTATGACACGTGTCACCACATCATTGGATGCAAAATTTCGAGGTGTTACAATTCTTGAAGAACTTCATGCTTTGGCTTCAATCCACCAAGAATAACTTGGATCTAACCGATTTCCACATAAACAAACAAAGATCTCTAGTAGATCTAAACATTTTCACCAAAGAAAGGACTGAAAGATGGTTTTCCAACTTTCTTTCAACTCTTTTACACTCAATGCACTCAAAACCGGTGGAATCGGACCTTGTGTCAACACACTACTTATTCTTGTGGTTGTGTGGCACAAGATCTGTATTCTAGCCATGAGGTTTACCGATTTCGGGTTAAACATGGAACACCGTCACAAAAAGTTAACTGACCGGATTTGGGTGATTCCTGTCCGATCAGGAGAACCAAGTAATGACGAGGTTTCTGTTGCTTAACTCGTTATCAAAACGCCTCAATAAAACGACAAGCAATCAAAACAACCAAGTGTTAAACAAACAGGCCGACCAGGACAAGGCACTGTCCGATCGGACTGCAGTCCGAACGGAAAGCCAGCCAAACGGACAGACAGCCGAACGACTGGCCAGCCGATCGGCTAGCACATGGGTCCCACACTTAATCAACCTATTTGGAGTTTGAGTATTGAACGAACTGTTGTTCGATCGGACTGCCGTCCGGTCGGATTACTCTTCGGATTATGAGATACTTGAACTTAAATACTTAATCGATTTTTCAACATGTTCAATGCACGGGGAATGCCGCCCGATCGAACTACGATCGAGTGAACTCTTGCTGAGGACATGTTCTTCACTGAAGTACCAGCCGATCGGATTGCCGGCCGATCGAACGACCGTCCGATCGACCGACCTGAAAGGTAAAGATACTTCAATGTTTTCAAATACTACAACGAAATCTTCAAAAGTCAACCATCATACACAAACACATCCTACTCAAAGGAAGAAACAATCCACTCGAACAGCCATCCTATCGGACTTCCGTCTGACCGGACAACTGTCCGAACGGACTGTCAACCACACGGTCAGCCGTCCGATCGACCAGCTGTCCTACCCATCGACACTTGTTTCCGCTTACGCATTGCTTATCGTTATACTATCAGACTGTTCAGGCTAACTTTACTCTCAAGCGCTCCCTTCAATCCATCAACCGCTGTGAGTATACTCGAACCCTTTTTGCTTTAAGCACTTTTGTGTGTTACATACGTTACTTATACGAAATCACATCAAACACACTACGCAACATTTTAAACGCTAACCGTTACCGCATGTTATACGTGACTTAATGAATGCTTGTTTGTTATGTTTACACATGGAATGTTGTCTACCTGCCTTAACGACGATAGTACTATAATTTGGACTCAGCACTCGCTCATGCGGGGGTTGTTAAGGACAATTACTTGCATGGATTACAGTGGTGATCATGTATTGCGAACTGCCTTGGGCAGTCAAACCGCAGTCATTGGTATCGATAGATCCGTGTCGATAATTAACATGCTTCGTTTTCCTCTGTGTACGTGTTGGTTATGCGTAAACTATTTCGAACTCTATATGCTATTATCAAACTTGTTTACTCGCCTTTACACTATGTGTATTGAATTTTATTTTAACGTATGTGACAGGTAATTAGGATGCTTATCTGCTAGGAAAGCGAGGGCTAGAATAAGCTTCTAGAGCCCAACAAATAGTTGTTTGTAGATCTGAAAACAGGAGTCTCTAGAAGCAGATAAACAATTGGGCAGTTTTGTAAAATCTGAGTTGTCGGAATAGAACTATTTGCCTGGATTTTGTCTGTAATAATTTATTTACCTTTTGAGGCATGGTATGGGACATGTTAATTTAAATTAGTTGGTAATGATAATTGTTATGGAAACTTCTAGACAATCTGTTTCGCTCAGTGTCGCGCCCCGATGATTCCACCATCGGTTGGGGTGTGACAGGCAAGCCCTTCAAATGGTGGCATGGAGTCTTGATACTTGCTTTCCTTGACTGAAATGTCCGCATGGTCCACTAATTTCCTGAAATACATGTTAAGTTTGAAAACATCAACAAAAGTTGGCGAGTTCATGCAGTTTAGTTGTATGAGATGTATCTGTAAAATGTGAGTTGTATAAAATGTATCCATAAGATGTGAGTTGTATAAAATGTATCCATAAAATGTGAGTTATATAAAATGTATCTGTATGTAATGATGTAGTATGTAAAGCGTCAATGAAATCGTTGATCATTAATGTTTCGCGAGGACATTAATATGTGTGACGAAATAGGAAGCAATCCAAACCTAGACGATTTTTTGTCGACTACTATCGACTGGGACACAAACGCACTCTTCTGTATGGGTCCACGACCAAGAGTGGGGCTCGCCAAAACCCATTAGATCTAACCCTCTGTACCTAGGTCCAAACTGGATTAATGGTGCTTAGATGTATGACCCTAATCGCACATGATCTAAGGTGTTTCATTCCATGACTTAACATTCAATTGAACTTGTATTTTCCCCGATAGTTGTAAAGTTGTAAAACATTTAAATGAATAGGGGACATGAACTCACAGTATTGCGTTCGTGAATGGTACATGTTCGTGATCTTACGCGTGGTCGTCCTGAACGATGTTGCGACCTACAAATGTTCTTATATTTGTTAGACACTTCGGTCTTTGTAAATGACTTGAGTACAAGTCCTGTGTTTTAAATATGTGTAAGACTTGTATGTCTTTATTGTTTGTTGAACTGTCTATTAGATGTATGATTTGTTAAGCTGTTATATATATATTTCACCAAATATATGTATATGTATGTGTAATCTTGTATCTTGTGAGTTGTATCATTGAGTCTTGTATGAATAAATTGTATAATTGTATTTTCTTCAATTATATGACATCGGGCTGGGCCCATGTCTTAATGTTATTGGGCCTTAGCCCATATGTTTTGACATTGTTGGGTTTTTCACATGTTTATCAAAGCTATTTTATCCGTATAAAATAAAAACGTAGTGGAAATAATTTATTTAAAACATGTTACTTACAAGATATAAAACCTATTTTATATGTAAAACCCAATCCCGGATCCATATACGAACATGCATGCTATCAAAATTAAAACACAACCATAGAGTGTTTAGAATACTACCTTCCATGGAGTAATGGATATGAAGAAGATGATGCTTCTTGAACGGTTGCCTTCAAGTGTAGAAGACCTCAAGCTTGTATACCCCAAGCCTTCCAACAAACACCTTATGTTTAGCTAGGATTTCTACACTTATGAACTCACTAATATTCCTCATGAACAACCATGCTTGGCCGAATATATGAGAAGAAGTTGTGGAGTTCTTGTACTTGATTTATGAACTTGAAAAAACCTACTTGATCAACCATACATGGCCCGATTTTGGAGAGTTCTCACACTAGATTTTTCAACTTGAAAAACCCTCTTGATCAAGCATGTTATGGACGAAAATTTAGAGAGTGTTTCTCTAATCTTACAAGTTCTTCCTTCTATCATTTGTCATACAAAATTAGATTTAAATCAAGAGAGAGAAAGTTGCCACCCACATCATCCAATGAGAGGGCATCTAACACATGCAAGTGCATGTAATATGATTGGTCAAATCCTTTAGGGAAGACCACCCAATGAAAACATATGCAAGTGCATGTATCATTATTGGACTAACATTTCTTTGGGAAGAACATGGAGAGGGTGGGGCCTAGCTTTTATTTTATAAAAAAAAAACAATTCAAATTCTTTTATAAAATATAAGTCTTGTATATATTTTATAACATTTATAAAATATAACATATCATATTACAAGACTTTATGCATTATCTCATAACCTTTTAAAATGTTATTTAACCAATTAAATAACAAAAATAAAACATTCTCTCAAAAATAAATTATCCATATAATTTATTAGTTTGTCAGGTGTAATTATTTAGAAAACCAATTTCTAAATATTGTAACTGTTAATATTTATTTGTTTGATCATATCGACTTGATCATAACGTACTAGCCACATCAATTTAATATGTGTCTTGGGCATACAAAGTCCAACAATCTCCCACTTGCACAAGATACATAAAAGATTGATGCAAGTAGTAAATGACGCCTAACTACGGTTTACTACCCCCAATACATATGACTATATTTGCCATTCAATAACATCATCCCTTTCAAGTCCCTTACTTGAACATGATATAGGTGAATCTATCATTTATCCTTTCGTTACAGATATCATGTCAAATCCAGAGACATAGAGTGATCACTCTCTGTTGATTTAACTTTAGCAGGCCTTAGACATCTTACTCTCAACGAATAAGAGGAACAAATCCCATCTTGACTACATACGTCTCTCACAATCACCTTGTACCACACCTGAGCTTAGCCTTATGTACTGTCATATTACTAACAGCGAAGAAATAAGTCAAGGTACAATAATTGGTGAATATCAAGACCCAATATGTATCTCAGGTCAGAGGATACTATGATATTCGCCTTTACTCAAATTTACTTATGATCAATCACAAATGATTCTGTAAGTCCCGTGAAACGGATCTTTCAATGATATCAAACAATCACCAAGTTTGTGCGGAATCCAAACTTGGTGAGATTCAAGAGATTAAACGAAAACCAACAAGAAATATGAACAACGAAGAACAAACCGGAATCACTATCAAACTTGCACACGTTCTATTACTATGAATTAGCAAAACGTCTGGTACAAGTTGACACACCAAGATCGCCTCCCTCTCTAGAGAAATTGTAACAATGAAGATCAAACCCTAAAACAAGTTGTAAACTTGTTTATATACTAACTTAAGCCCAAGTCCCTACATGGGCTCCCCTTGGGCCTGCTTGGCCCACATGGCCTAAAGCTTGGCCCAAGTGACCTGTAAAGGTCCAAAACCTAATATAAACTAACCCGGTAAAGCCCAGTTCGTAACCATAGCCCATTGTGTTAATTTGATGCGTCAGTCTCACACTTTAGGGCCTAACAATCTCCCCCTAGACTGATGCCATCAAATTGTCTTCATGACTTGAATTCAGCAACGTCTTCAACGAAATCTATGGTTGTCACTATGCTGCAGATGTTGTGGAAGTTCTTGACTTCTGAACTCTCAGCACTGGGTCTCTTTCTTCAGATTTTGTGGTTAGCTTCATATCAGGATCACGATCAGCATTTGCTTGAAAATCTTGTTAAAAAGAATGTGAGAGGAGGATTCTCAGCAGCTCTTTTCTTCTTCAGTCTTTGTCTTTCAAGCAGGTTCATGGTACTTCTTCAAATGCACTTTCATTGTCATACGGCGTTTCGTATCCGATTCTTTTGACTCAGGTACATCTTGTTGTTGAGCTGCTTCAGGCTTCTTCAGCAACTAACAACATCTCAATCTTCATCAACCCCTGTTCTTGATTGAAATCAAGTTCTGCACATGCTCACAAACTCATAAGCAAACATTTCTTATGCAACAGGGAGAGTACCACATGAACACTAGGTACATGAAATTTCACAATTTAAATTCTTTCAACTTTTGATGATCAGACAAATCTTCAAGAACGGTTATATATTTTTTTTAATTTTAGAAAAACAAATAAACACACTATTTTTGGATTTTTGAATTTTTCTATTTTTTTTTATTTTTAATTTTTAAGAACTAAAACAAATAAAAACTCAAAATATAAACAACTACCATAATATACAATTACAATTGCAAATGGGATCAGAATTCGTTCTCAGGCAGACTAAGGAACACTTTTCAGTATGAGCCTAATCAAACTGGTCTATGCGATTGCCAATATGTTTGTCCACTTAAACTTTAACGCTCAACTTTTAATTTTCAACTTCGTGATATGCTTAAGGTGATATTATACTATTATACCCGTGTGTCCCATTCCAAGGCATACCCCCGCGATCAAGGTAAGCACAACGATTCATCGTAACAAGTGAGTATACTGATGTCATCCTTTAAGATATCCTGACTTTGCAGTCTGCATATAATTTGTTTTATCATGTTTTGATTTCTTAACAATGAACACCCAAAGAAATACTAATCAAATCCCGGAAATATAAACAACACACTCTATCATGCAAGTATCTTCCCTACCACATATTTCACAAGTCCAATCCAGATTTCTGAAATCTTAACTGGGAATAGGTTGAGAAGAGAACAGAATAGATCTTAAGCAGAGATGGTATAATATACAGATCAAACGAGTTTTTCTCAATTTGATATAGGTTTCTTGGGGTTTCTTTTGGGCACTAGAGGGCCTCTTTCGGGTGTATTAGATCTACAGCGCGACAACGTACAGCTAGGTCAGCATGTATCTGGATGCAGCAGAAGCTGTAGTTGCCTAGCACCTCCAGGTCAGCATGTATCTGGATGCAGCAGAGGAGGTACACGACTTTTTTCAGAGAAGATTTCAGAATCAGATCAAAATTGTGTGTATCGGGAAAACATACAGACATTCAAATAGAAATGAGCTAATTCCAAGTGACTTTCTTTCCTGGGGTCATGTACAATTTTATTTTCAAGCAGAAGGACAACCAAGATATCCCCGGATGATTCAACAATATAAAGACCCGAAACCTCAGATGTTGGCTATCTATCAACGCAAGATTTAAGACCATAAAATCATACGCCGTTGGTATGTTACCCACATGATACATAGTTCGTTATGTTTATATCACTTAGTATCTTTTATCATGTTGAGCGTCAAGCCTATCGACATATCGCAGTAGATCCTAGTTCTTTCAGCTATGGCACCTTACATGTGTTAGTCAAATCCTTTAACACGAACATTTATTTCACTTCCCATATCATGCAATTTTTCTTTTTGGCTTTTTCATTTTTCTAATGTTTTTGTATTTTGCTCATTTTCTCCCCCTAAAGCAATACATATATATACATCAAACTCTTTATGTATTTTTCTTTTCTGAGTTTTCTCCCCCTAAACTCTATATCTTTCTATATGTTCCTCTCCCCCCCTAAATTTGTGCATAAATCTTGGATTTTTGCGCAAATTTACCATTTACTAGAGAAAGGACACTTTATATACAAAATTATAAACTAAGAAAAAGAAAGAAAAATCTTTTTGCTTAACCGTTCTGTCATCAGATTGAAGACTAATCAAATTCAAATCAAAATACTGAATTTAAACGGTACCTTTTGCTGATCTTATCTTACTTCTCTAATCTCCTCCAAAGGAAACATATCATCTGTAAAAAAAATTTGAATTTTTTTTTTTTTTTTTGCAACAGTGAAATGTTACCCGTTTTATCTCTGGAACAACCGCTATCAACATTCCAGAGATTGTCAACAGCTCCTCCTTGGTTGTTCCTGAAAAGTAAGGAGATTAGTAAGACATGGGTACCCAGGCCATCGTGGTCCTGGGATTTCCTGAAGCATCAAAGTAAGACACTTCTTTCAAACACAAGTCCCCTTTCATTTCAAGGATTGGAGACATTGCTGCTTTGGATTTGGGTTTCCAAATCTGTTTCGGTTTAACAAACGTGTTTGTTGCTTTCGGTTGAGCAACTTTGACTGGTTCAGGTTTGTGAGTTTTGAAAACATATTTTTGTTCCTGAACAGCTTTGCGTTTGTTTTTGGCAGCGTTCCAATCCCCATCAGAAGGTTTAACCTTGGGATTCACATTCTTCATTGCCTTAGGTGATGATACCTTCATCGGCTTGGAATGGTAGTTACCCTTTGGTGTAACCCTCTGATTTTGCATATAATAGGGTACATAGGGACGATGTGTGCAGTTTCTTGCAATGTGACCAGCAATGCCGCAATTGAAGCATGTTTGTCTCTTTATGTAGAACGCATTCTGATCAGCTGGATTTGCTCTTGAAGACCCTGAAGGACGAACCGGTCCTTTCTGTGCTTGATTTTGTTGCACATTTCTTGCAGACGACGATGAATTTGGATGCCTATACTTGTCGTTTGCAGGGGCCTTCTGTGGAGGAGATTTCTTCTGAGTTTTCTTGTTTTGAGTAGACTGCACGTCATGTTCAGAAATCTCACCAGTCTTTCCGAAAGCTTTGTTAGCACAGTCAAATGCATATTTTTCACATTTTCCATTACTGACTGGCTTAACAAAGACATTTTTCACATCACGGGCCTTTTGATGACTATTGCTGCCCGTTGAGGACTGTGGAGAGCCTGCTTGTCTTTGATGTTTAGGCTTCTTATTTCCGCGTCCTTTTCCTGCTTGCTTTGGCTCTTGTTGCTTGATCTGAACCTTTTCACCACTAACCAAAGGTTCAGATTGTTCAACTTGCGCATTTGGAACCTTGTTCACATTAGTGTTCTCTTCATCCTTTATAACATCAGCTTTGACAGAATCGGAGAGTTCTGGTTTATCAGATGAAACACCAGAAACTTTAGTAGAAACTTCAGCTGAATCATTAAACGAATTATCAGCACAAGACGGTTCTGCACATGACACCCGTGAGCTGAATTCACTAGAATCAAATGATTCCAATTTCTCAGAATCAGTTGCTTCAGATGAATCACATTTGGAATCAGATGGTTCAACTGGCTCATTCGTTTCATCTGCCGATTCAGTCGCTGTTACACAAGCATCAACATTTTCGCCCAAACCATTAGGTCTAAAATTAAACACAGAGCTAAAAACCGAGTTAAAAATACTACACGCCAAAATAGCGTCTGGATTAGGTTCATTTATTGAATTTTCAAATGAATCAGACTCTGATGCTTGTTCATCCCCAAGACTATCTTCACACATTGAGTCTTCTATTTCATCTGCACATGCAACCGAACTGTTAGGATCAACGGTGCCTTTTGAGACAAAATTCATTGAAGGAGCTGGTCGTTTATTATCAACAAATTTGCTGTTGATTGATGACTTATCGGTTTTTGGACCGTAAGTCATCTTGCCCTCATTCATTAACTCCTCTTCCGTGTAAGGCATATAAGTGTAATTATGATTGTATGGAGGAGGAGTTTTTGTGTATCCCAGGCCAGCCCCTTTCTTTTCTTTGTACTCTAGTTGTATATCACAAATGTTCTTGACCAAATTACTAGAAGTGTCAAATTTTTTAATATGGATTTCATTTACCTGATATTTGACTTTCAAATCTTCTAATTCTTTGGTCAAGTCACTAATTGTTGCTAGAGCATCTAAAAAATTACAATTTTTAGCACTGAGGTCTTCTTTTAACTGAACTATATCTTTTCTTTGGGCCTCAATTTTTTCTTTGTAAAGCTTTTCATTTTTGGCCAAAGTAAAGTTTTTATTTTTAAGATCTTGGTAATCTTGAATAAGTTCAGCGTTGTGTAACCGATATGCCTCAACTCTTTCTCTACACTCAGGAGTGCAAAAGACAGAAAGCATCTCTTCACGTAATGTCATAATTTCAATGGTTGGTTGATACAAAACACAAACCAAACGAACACCCGTGTACTCACTAACTCAAACTCTTTCAATCGAATGATCCCGCTTTCTGAACCGCACCTCAAAACCTGTCAAAAACCGAATTCACCACCAAACAAACACCTTTTTTTTTATTTTTTTATTTATTTTTTTTTATTTGTATTTTATTTTTTTTATTTTTTTAAATTTTTTAATTTATAAATAAACCCCCCTTTTTTAATTTTAATTAATTAAAATGTATAACATAAACTATTATTATTAAACAAAGATTATTATCATTTAAAAAAAAACAAAACCCTAATAACTAAAAGAACTGAATATCGTCTTCTTCGTTTATCGCCAACCGAAACCCTAATTTCAAATAAATCAGCCAACAAACTCCTGCAGATGAAGACAGCTAAGAAAGGTAAGATGGAATGGTGACCTGAGGAGGTTGAAAAGAAAGGTAATCGGAAGATGACGGAGGGTGGGTGGTTGTCGGAACGGTGATGAGTCGGAACGGTGGTCGATGACGGAGAGAAACAGGGAGATGGTGAGATGTGGTGTTCGATGACCGGATTTGCAGGTAGAGTTCGGCGAAGACTAATAGTGTCGGAGATGATGTACGGGTTCGGAGACGGACTCGGTTGTGCGAGGTGATGAACGAAGAGAAATTGCAGGTTCAATCGGAGAAGGTGACCGGAGAATAAGGTTGCTCGTGATGAGTCGAGACCACTCGGGAAGAAGATGACTCGAGACTGTGACTCGAAACCGTGATTGCGACTGGTCGAAACAATGGATTCGAAACCGTAAGAGATGTGAGTCGAGACAATGGTTTCTACTCGAGACTGTGAAAGAAAATGATGAAGGACGGAGGTTGCGACTCGGAACCGAGATGAGTCGAGACCGCTGTGAAGTTATGAAGATGACCTGACTGTGTTATGAAGATTACCGAGATGAGTCGAGAACGGAGGTTGCAGATTTCCGCTGTGAAGTTATGAAGATGACCGAGATGAGTCGAGATGGACGGAGGATTGATGATGTTGCAGGTTTCCGGTGACTGTTATGAAGATGATACCAGGATGACCGGATGACGATTGATATAACAACGGAGAAGATGACCGGTGAAGACTCAAAAACCAGTTGATGCGAACTGGCCAGAGTAGAACTTCAGATGATCCGACAAGAGACCTGCAAGATCACAAGAGACAAGCACGCCGTTAGCCTCGTCACAGGGAGGGGGGCCTCTCTGTGACCAAGCTCGGGCGTGAGAATAAGTATTTGTGAGGAGGAAATAAGTTAGGGAGAGAGAGAGTAGCGATTACCCCTTGCTGGAGGCTTTGGCGGGGTATTTATAGCTTTTGGGTGTGCTGACGTGGCGAGTTAGTTAGGGTCGGACCAGTCGCTGTCATGACGGTTATGGAGGTGGGGCCTAGTTAGTTACACCGGACCATCGTAGGGTCCGGTTCGTCTCGTGGTGCAAGGCCCGGTCCGATCTGTTTGTAGCAATGATTCGGTCCGGTTAGGGACGTATCCTCATCAACCGGAATGGTGAAGAAGGTGATCGGAGTATGATGATGATGACGAAGGACGTTTGACGATAATGGTCGATGAAAATGGTGAATGTACGTGATCGGAGGTGACGAACCGGTGGTCGGAATTCGAAAGTGATGAACGAGGTTGCGACTCAGATGATGTTTGCGAGTCTGAACATAACTCGAGACAAGCAAATATGAATATGACTCGAGACCTGAGATTGCGACTCGAGAACGCGAACTCGGAACCGTGGTTGCGACTGAGAAGGTTGCGAGTCGGAACAAAACCGTGAAGAGCCGAAACCTTGATTGCGACTTGATGAAGATGATGAATATGGATGCGGTTGCGACTCAAAATTGGAACCGTGATGACTCGAAACCGTGGATATGATAGCTTTGGTTGCGACTCAGAAGATGTCGGACTTCAAATATTTGACTTCCAAACAATCACCTTTTTTTTTTTAAATTTTAACCGAACAATTTTCCAATATTTTTGGAACTTTAAATCTTTTTCAAAACAGAAAGATATATCTTTTAAAATTCAAAAAAAATTCGGATATCTTTAACACTATCAAAAGCAATTAACAAACCAAACTATAATGATTTTTTATAGAAGTTTGATGAACACAACCAAGAACACGAAGAACGCGATGAACACAAAACCAAAAACAACGAATATCTTGAATAATTGATATCAAACTGAGCCTAGAAATAGGTTCTAAAGGCTCTGATACCACTTGTAAGTCCCGTGAAACGGATCTTTCAATGATATCAAACAATCACCAAGTTTGTGCGGAATCCAAACTTGGTGAGATTCAAGAGATTAAACGAAAACCAACAAGAAATATGAACAACGAAGAACAAACCGGAATCACTATCAAACTTGCACACGTTCTATTACTATGAATTAGCAAAACGTCTGGTACAAGTTGACACACCAAGATCGCCTCCCTCTCTAGAGAAATTGTAACAATGAAGATCAAACCCTAAAACAAGTTGTAAACTTGTTTATATACTAACTTAAGCCCAAGTCCCTACATGGGCTCCCCTTGGGCCTGCTTGGCCCACATGGCCTAAAGCTTGGCCCAAGTGACCTGTAAAGGTCCAAAACCTAATATAAACTAACCCGGTAAAGCCCAGTTCGTAACCATAGCCCATTGTGTTAATTTGATGCGTCAGTCTCACACTTTAGGGCCTAACAGATTCCATGCAGTAATATTTGATAGCGAGTCAGTCCAATATTTATATCCCACAAATATCTATGAACTTTGGCAGCAACACTTTGCTCTATATTCATACCTAATGAATATCCACCAATCCAAATTCATAATAGTCTTACATTCATATTTGTTCCCACAAGTATGATCGACTACGGACATTTAGAATAAGAAACTTATTCACGGATTTAAACATGCTAAAATGGACCATAACTCAACATACCATAAAGAGTTATAATATCAATTGTTCCAATATCCAAATACAAAATAGATCAAATCCATTCACTAGAATATCGAAGTCCTAAGGCACAAGTATGACCCTTCATGGTTTGCCCGTTTAAGGAGCTTTGTGAGTGGATCCGCAATATTTTGATCAATGTGAACTTTGTGAATACATATCTTTCCCCTTTTCAACTTCATCCCTTATGTAGTTGAAACTCCGCTCAATGTGCCTAAACTTTTGATGTGCACGAGGTTCCTTGATTTGAGCAATCACACCATCGTTATCAAAAAAATCTCTAGGGGTCACGAATGGTAGGGACTACCCCTAGATCGGCAATAATTCAAGTGGTAGATCCATATGAATTATCTCGATCAATGAAGCGGCGATGTATTCTGATTCTGTAGTGGACAATGCTACTTTAATTGTGATCGAGGACCATCTCGTTCAGTTTGGAAACTCGCATCCATGTAACCCTTTACAATGATTCTCCTTCACCAAATCCATATATTAGAAATATATCCTTAGTCCTTCTAAGGTATTTCAATATATTTTAACAGTCACCCAATGACCGTTACTTGGATTTCGCTGGTATCTTCTAGTCATGCTTAATGCACATGACATGTCCGGTCTAGTGCATATCATTACATACATAATGAATCCTATAGCTATTGCATATGGGATTCCTTTCATTCTTTCTTGCTCATCCTTTGAGCTTGGACATTGAGACGCACTCAATATTGTCCTCTCTTGAATAGGTACAAAACCTCTCTTAGAGTTCTCCATTTGGAACCTATTCAAAACTTTGTCAATGTATGCACTTTGGATTAAACCTATCAATTGCCTTGATCTATCCCTATAGACCTTTATTCCCAGAATGTAGGCTACTTCACCAAGATCCTTAATGGAAAAACAACTTCCAAGCCAAGCTTTTACACCTTCCATGGTTAGAATGTCATTTCTAAATAGTAGAATGTCATTGACATACAATACTAAGAAAGTAATAATGCTCCCACTAGCCTTCTTATACACACAAGCTTTATCGCCGTTCTTGATGAATCCATATTCCCTAATCTCTTCATCAAAACGGTGATTGCAACTTCTAGATGCTTGTTTCAATCCGTAGATTGATTTCTTTAACTTGCATACTTTGGTAGGATGTTTTGGATCGACAAAACCTTCAGGTTGAACTATATAGACATCTTCCTCAAGATATCTATTAAGGAAAGCCGTTTTGACATCCATTTGCCAAATCTCATAATCATATTATGCAGGTATGGCAAATAATATCCTTATTGACTTTAGCATCGCCACAGGCGAAAAAGTCTCATCATAATCAACCCCTTGAGTTTGAGTGAAATCTTTTGCTACAAGTCTTGCTTTATAAGTATCCAAGTTACCATGCATATGTGTTTTCTTCCTGAAAACCCACTTATTTCCAACCACTTTGGAATTAAGAGACGGCACAACCAATTCCCATACTTGGTTGTCATACATGGATTGCATCTCTACGTTCATGGCTTCAAGCCATTTGTCACAATCGGATTTTCACAATGCATCATGGTATGTGGTAGGTTCACCCGAATCTACCATGTAGCATCCATCTATGAAAAATCCATATCTTTCAGGTGGACTACTAATTCTACCAGATATACGAACGTTTTGAGTGTGTTAATCAACCACTTGATTGTTTTCAACAACCTTCTTGTTGAATGCTAGTATCAACCAAACGTGTATCGGCTTATGGTTCTTGATCCTCATCAAGTTTCACTGTTCGACTAATTCCTTCCACAAGGAACTTTGCTTCCAAGAACTCAGCCTTTCGAGCAACAAATACCTTTTGCTCTGTTGGATCATAGAAATAATATCCTATATCATCTTTAGGATATCCTACAAATATACACTTAGTGGACCGTACTTCCAATTTGTTTGGGGTGTATTGCTTCACATAAGCTTCACAACCCCATACTTTTAAATATGATAATGATGGAGCCCTTCCATGCCATATTTCAAAAAGGTATCGTATCCTCTATCTTGGTTGGGGCCATACGGGCCGCGGAGAGCAAAGCGTAACCCCAAAGTGATAGAGATAATGCACTCCTAGCCATCATAGATCGAACCATATCTAATAGAGTTCGACTCCTCCTCTATCGAAACGAGAACTTTAAAAGAGTTGATTTTGTACTTCACTTTTTGAAGATTCTGAGCGTTTCAAAACTTCTTCTTTGTGTCAAGTACACATAACCACAACTACTATAGTCATTGGTAAAAGGTAATGAAGTATATTTCACCATACCTAGTCATTGGCTTAAAAGGACCACATACATTCAAATGTATGATACCTAATAAATCTTTTGTCCTTTCCCACTAAGGGATTACTTGGTCATTTCACCTTGCAAACAAGATTCGCATGTATCAAATGAACCAGTATCATTTGTTTCTAAAAGACCATTCTTTTGAAGTGTTTGTATGTGATTCTGTTTATATGTCCAAGGTGATAATGCCAAAGATAGGTCTCACTCAAATCCATTTTTGAGTTTCTTGGTGATTGCTTGGTACAGTTAACCACCAAATGATGTATTATCATGAACCAATTCATAAATACCATTTGAAGGTATTGCTTTAAGGTAAACATGTCATTCATCGAAATATAAATGTCATTGTTTAGAAACTTTAAATCAAAACCATATTGTCTTATAAGAGAAACTTGAGTAATGTTCCTAGTCAAACTAGGAGCACCCAATATAAAACGATTTCCAAACCATTTGAAAGTTTCAAAACATAGTCTCCTAGGGCTTCAATTGAACTTTCGCTCCATTGCCCATAAAGAGACTAATGTCTCCCTTCTTGTAATGCTAATTTCTCTTGAACTCTTGTAACGAATTGCAAATATGAGTTCCACATCCGGTATCTAATACCCATGTGTTACAAGAAATAACATTAAGGTCAATATGTATCATTAAGATTGTACCTAAGGTTTGCCCTGCATCCCTTTTAGTTTTCAACTCTTTGAGATAGGTTGGACAATTCCCATTTAAATGCCCTATCTCTCCATACTCAAAGCATGGATCGTTTGTGGCAACCTTTGCCTTCTTTTCTTTTGGTCACGGTGGTTCCGCTTTAGCCTTTCTTTTCTTTCTTTCCCTTTGATGTACTCGTTTCTATTTGCAACATTTGCTTTGGTGTCGGGGTGATACCCCTTTTTGTTGCCATCCTCATTGATCGTTAGAATGGGTAAAGTGTCACACCCTGGCATTGCGGAAGCGTGGTTAATTTGGTGTGACTTCTTAATACCATAGCTTAATCATAACAAAGCTATATGAATTTAAAAATATGCAAGATCATCCATTAAGTTTAAAACCGAAAATACCATAACATTGTTTTAACGGGAAACACCCTAACAACCATAATCTTGTTCAACAGACAATACAAACTCAAACATATCATAAACACAGTTTAAGGACTGTGACTTGTCCAGGAAAGAGTCACATTCCCTAAACCCCGGATGACCTTGGAAACTAGTGCAGCGGGAAAACGCGCCATACCGTGCCAGATCTTTTAATTCCCTGAAATACATGTAAGTTGAAAAATCAACAATAATGTTGAGCGAGTTCATGTGTAAGTGAGTAAATAAACCTTTGTATTTATCAAAAATTCTGGTATGTAGCAAATAAGGAAAAAGAGATCACCAATGGTTTGCAAGGCCATTGATATGTGTGAAATGCAAGTAGGAAGGCTCAAACCTAGCAGATTTATGCGTCGGGTACAAAGTCATCCCGAGGTCCGTTATGCTGGGCCTGGGACTGGGCTCGCTACACCCAAATAGATCTATCGCTCCTGCCCCTCGGTCCTACCTTGAGGACTAATGACCTCAAGTTTCCGCCTACCCATTCACATGATCTAAAAAGTAACCCTCCTTACGCTAACCATACCATGTATAAAGTATTCATAATCATAGTAACATGTATTTCACCCCCGCAGTTTAGAAAATTGAAAACAGTTAAGAGAAAAGGGGGACATGAACTCACAGTCAGTGCGTCTCTACCAAGTACTCCGAATGTCAGCTGTGCGACGACCTACATGTACTAATTCTATTAGACGGATGGCCGTGCCTTAGCTTTATAGTTTAGGTTTTTGGGAAATAGTTAGACAACTATTTCGTGTTTATATTTTGCATGTACTTGGTAGTTAATCTCCTTCCCAAGGATGGGGGATTTAATACATGTGCGTTCAATTATAATATTAAGTCTCACTTAATATATTTTCATTTCTAATTCCAAATATAAATATTTTTCTCAAAAATACTATATTTCCATTTCACATAATTTTTCCCCAAAAATAATACGTTGATAAAATATACGTTCATAATCATTTCCGTACAATGCGTAAGTTACGTTTTAGTAATCGTGTGGTAATAATAATTACCGTTGTAACTTATATGTTTATCGTGAAAGCGTTCGTATTATTTTGGATTCGTCAACGTTTGTAAATATTATTTTTTACTCTAAAAATAATATTTGTGTATTTTCACAAAATAATCATGAACAGTGTTGTGAAAAATTATATTTACCAAATATATATTTATCACGTTTAATTTTGTGAAAATCCCACCTCGAACATTTGTAAATAAAGTCATGGTGAAATATATTTTGAAAACATATCAAAAATAATTCTAACACTTGTAAATAATTCTAAGTGTTAGGTTTTTAGAAAAATTTCGCCAGAATTTCCCCGGTAACTGGAGGTGGCCACGCTTTCAAGCGTATCATTTTCTTTTACAAAAATCATTTCAACAACTTCTTGATTCAATCAAACAATTTCTGACACATCAAACTAGTCGACAAGTATGTAAATTGCATAATCGCATGAACTTGTAGTTTTTCCGAAAACTATAGTGTAGATCCCGTTATATTTTGTGGATCTTTGTATAAATTAGTTTAATCTCGTAAAAACTTCGTTTTTAGAATAAATCCATCTTTACATCTTCCCGTCATCTTTTACAAAGATCGTTATTTTGTCGAAACTTTTCATTTCACAAGTGTTTATACACTTGTGGTTTGTAAAAATCATGCTTGTTAGTGTGTTATCCGACTTTTAGAAAACATGATTTTCTCGAAACTTGGTCCTTTGAAAATACCACTTGCAGATACGTAGATCCGCTAGTTTTAAACACTATTTTACAAGTAAAAATACTTTTACACAAGTTCATGTTTCTCGTGTGGTAGAGTTTCACCTTTTAACCCTCGTATCATTCGAAACAAGCTTATGTCAAGATCCATGATCTTAACCAACCCGGGTTAAATGGTGATCCGAGCTACCACATCATAGATCGGGTCTAGATAACCACAAATTTCAATTACTACATCATTTACACAACTTATATGCTTTTATCCAACATTATTCATGTTTTAGTAGACTTTTATGCTTCAAAACGCAAGTTTCCGAATTTTAACCGTTACAACACATATTAACCACCTTAGATTAGTTTAAGAGAGTGTTTCAAGCATTATACCTCTAGCTCGAGGCTAGGGAAGAATCTATGCGAAAAAGAGGTGGATAAAAGCTAGATAGAGAGGTCCTTCGAGCTCCGAGTGCACCAAGCTTCCTAATACGTGACCCTTGACTCTTGTGTATGCTTGGAACATGAAGATCAAAATCGAAAAATGGTGGGATGACCAAGGGGGTGTTCGGCCGTGACTTGTAGAGAGGGAAAGAGAGAGTGTGTGTGGTGCAAAGTTAAGTGTGTGTGATGTTGGTTCAAGACTTGAACTTATAGACAATTTGTGAGATCATGGACCATTGGATCGTATGTTATCTAGATATTAAACATTGAGGAATTTAATATTCAAAAAATGGTACAAGGGTGTTCCCCTCTAGTTGGGGCCGGTTGGCAGGGGGGGGGGGGCTTGGTCCATTTGTAACTATTAGTTAGGTTAATAGTTAGGTTACATAAGTTAGTTAAGTAGTTAACTCGGTTAGTTGTGTGATGTGCTTTATGGCGGGTGTTAGGGTGCTCAGGGATCCTAACTGTCTTAGAAAAAGATTAATAGTGAAAATGACAATATTTTTATATCCCGGGTAAAGTCCGGTTGTTCGGTTGGATAGTAATCCGTTAAAGCGCTTAACAAAGCTTTTAAGTGTCGTTAATTCCCTTTTTAGTGACACAACTTATTCCCGACACTTTGGAAAGTGTCTAGTAATATTTTTCCCATGTTTTGGCACTTTATTTGTTATCCAAATGCTGAATTTTAGTTAAAGTGCTGAGTTTTGTGCTTAGTGTATGTCCTAGGCACATCCGGTCTTTATATCTTATTCCTAGAGACACAGTTCTTCAATCCTTGTATCCCTACACTCACTGTGGGTGTAGTAAAAATATTTCTGGCTCATGCAGGCCTTAGAGGCAGTGTCTGCCTGATGCTGGCTTTATCAGCATGTTCAATAGGTTATCCGTTCAAAGTGCTACTGTGCTTTTGTGCATCATGTTTGTCACTAAGGTTCAGCATGTAAATAATGTAGTGACAGTATGTAAAGTATGATGCAGGAATATACAAGTATCAGAAATCAAGTAGCAGTTCATCAGCAATTTCAGTTAAGCACAGTAATTAAGCAGAAATTAATTATTAATTAAATAGTACGGATACCTGGTTTAGTGAGGGTTGTCACATTCTCCCCCCGTTAAAGAAATTTCGTCCCGAAATTTTAAGTTCTGCTTGTAGAAGCAGGGTTCTTAGGAAATAAGTGGGGGTATTTCTCTTTCATTCGGTCCTCACGTTCCCAGGTGAATTCAGGACCATGTTTGGCGTTTCAACAAACTTTGACGAGCTTGACACTGCTCCGGCGGGTCTTGTTTACTTTCCAATCCGTGACCTCGACATGTTCTTCAACGAAATGGAGCGTGTCGTCAACATGAATTTCGTCGGTGGGAATGGCAACGGTAACTTGTGTTGGACTCTTCTTCAGATTGGATACATGGAATGTATTGTGAACACCATTTAGTTCAGCAGGTAAGTCCAACTTGTATGCTACTAACCTGATTCTTTCCAAGATTTTGAACGGTCCAATATACCTTGGATTCAACTTCCCATGCTTCCCAAAGCGTGCCACACCCTTCCAGGGTGATACCTTCAACAAAACCATATCACCAACCTCAAACTCTAGAGGTTTCCTGCTTCGATCCGCGTAGGCTTTCTGCCGGTCACGAGCCGCACTGATGCGATCTCGTATCTGTGCAATCTTATCTGTGGTTTCCTGTACCATGTCAGGACCAACCAACTGTCTATCACCTGCGTCAGACCAACAGAGCGGTTGTGACAACCCACGATTTCGAGGTCAACGCCGTTATATTTATCTCATTTACACAAATGCATGAACCGGTGTGATGAATTAATTACACTTATCTAATGTGTTTAAAAAAAAAAAAAAAAAAAACGAATCCTTGCAACTAAATTCGAACCGTGTCGAACCAAACCGTTTGAATCGAAGCACATGTCTCGCTTGTCGATTCAACCCGTTCGTGTAACTCGAAACTTTTGAGACCCGAACCTTATGTTAAACTTATATTGGCTGATTTATTAATTAAACTTTTCTAATTAGTTGTCTAAGAGTTTTTTTAAAAAAAATATATAATAATAATAACAATTATAACATATATGTATGTTAAATGATCACAGCCAATAGATGTCACACCCCCCACACTCTTTCCATTGTGTTTGTTTTTTTGACAGCCCTTATCGGCCCAACACCAAGTTCCGTTTATTTTCTTTTCTAGATTGCGGCCCACTCCCATGCCAAACCGCCAACATCTGAACCCTTTTTATTATATTACGGATGTATGCATGATTATATGATAACACACCAATACAAACCCTAACCCCTCTAAATCTTGACGGCAGTTTCATTGTTTGAAACCCATCGTGAAGTCTCCTCCGCCTCATTCAAATCGACGTCGCACTCTCTTTCGATTGGTACGATTCCTTATTTTGTGATTTATCTCCTTTGCTTACTGTGGTTATGTACTAGAATATTAAATATGACTTGAGTTTTGGTGTGATATCATGTTTCGTATGTGATTATAATTGATGAAAGTTTTGTAATCTTGAGGAATGCTAGTAACATGTATGATCAGAATATGATTGATTGATGTTGATTGAACTAAGGAATGTTGTTAGTTAATTAACATGGTGTGCTAATAAGAAAGTTGTGAAGAATCGGCTAGGACGTTAATCATGAAACCGTAAACTGTGATGATGTTTAATCAATGATTTAGGATTCATGTTGGGGTTCGTGAACATGATAAAACGGTAAGTGATGAATCTGACTTTGTGACTCGATCCCGATGCCGATAACTTAGGGTCGTCCGTAGGGTTGTAAACGAACCGAACGAACACGAACAAGGCCTTGTTCGTGTTCGTTCGGTAAGGAAATAAATGTGTTCACGAACGGTTCATGAACACTTACCGAACGAGATATTGTGTTCGTGTTCGTTCAGTAAGGAAATGAACGTGTTCGCGAACGGTTCACGAACACAAACGAACACAAATAAATTTGGCGAACGCGACAAAGGATAAAGATAGATGGCCCAGAGAGTAGCACTCGAACTTGAATCCCTTATTGTGGAACGGGGTTCGATCGTATTCGCCGGTGTAAATAATGAGAAATGAAAGGGAAATAGTGCATAAACAAGGTGAAAGAGGGTTTCCTCGTTTAATTGTCAGGATAATAAAATAAATAAAAGTTTAATAATATAAAAAGCACACATAAAATATATGTAAGCATAAAGATCTTCAATTAAAGCACAAACATACGAACCTAAAAGCACGCAAATCAACGAATGTTCATGAACACGTTCACGAACACCTTACCGGACGTTCACGAACACAATCGAACGAACGAGACCTCTGTTCATGTTCGTTCATTTAACTTTTCGAACGAAATTTTTTGTTCATGTTCGTTCGTTTATTAAACGAACGAACATAAACGAACTTCCCGCCGAACGGTTCACGAACTGTTTGCTGAATGTTCGGTTCGTTTACAGCCCTAGTCGTCCGTATATAAATGATTAGTGAATAACGTGAACAATACACGGATTCGGAGTGATGAAACTGTTAAAGGAGAACTATGAGATTTGGTTTAATGTGAACATGATGATAATCACACTGTTTGATGCGAACCGGAAACGAAACCGTCCATGATCTTGTGTACGTGAAATAAGGGAATTAGTTTCCAAAGTTGTGTAACAGAATTGTTTAATCATTGTAACTGATTCCATGGTTTCGGCTAAATGACACTAATCGCACACTTTATGTCGCACACGTAGAATGTAGTCGCACACTTGGATTGATGAATAATGGGGCTTGCACAATTCTTAATCGCACCAACCAGGTTGGGCCCGAACCGCACAGTCCCATAAATTAACACCTTCGTTGGGCCGGGTGCGTTTGGGCAGCAAGGACCCAGAGTCGCACATTCGAAGCAAGTCGCACACTTTGAAATGGCTCGTACATTTCTCACTTGGGCGTCTTACACAGTTGGGTCTTAGGCATTCTTTGGTCACACACTGGCCCAAGGGTCACGAACAGTAAATGGAATCGCACACAATCAGTTCTACAATGGGCCGACTTTGCTTAACATGGCATTTGTACTGATATAGTCCGAATATAAGAAGTCTTGGTTAATGGCATGTGCATGTAGGGGTGGTATCCCATATTTAATGGTTTATATATTAGCATGGGCTACACTTGGTAAATAAAAGAAACTGTTTTGGTAGGCTTATTGAATTTGAGGTTTCATATTATATGTATTATATATGATAAATAAAAGAATATATATTTTGTCTAAATGTCAGTAGGTATGTTTCATATTATATGTAAAGTTTCATATTATATGTCCTAATGGTTGCCACTGTTTGGTTTTAGATAAAATATAGTGGGCCGATGATGTTAATTAGTGTAGGTAAGAAATATTGTGAATATGTTGTACGTAACCCAACAACTAGTGAGGATTTATTATGAAATCATAAAAATATATAATGCATAATAGTTGATACTTGCATTCTTGTGCACTACTTGTTAAACAAGTGTGGATTGATACGTGCTGTGTTTGTATGCAAACTAATTGTTATGTGAAACCATCATAGGACTTGGTTGACCACTTTTGTTAAACGAGTAGCTTATCTTACCGAGCAAACCAAAGGTGAGTTCACTGCACTTTTCTCAAGCATGCGTCCCGGTGGTTTGGGACAACTGGTAAACATTTGGAAGGGAAACATTGGGTAAATAACTTAATCGGTTTTGGTTATTGCCTGGAGGGCAATGGGGGTGATTAGTTGATAGCGCTATTAGGTGGGAAACCTCACACCGGGCCGTAAGGACGGGCGTGAACTAATTATCTGGGTATGGCTATGGTTGTTAGAGGCACACTCCTCGGATACATATGGGCACTCTCCCTAGGGTATCTAACGAAGGCAACATAGCAAACGGTCGTTAAGGGGTACCCACTCCCCGGATACATATGGGCACATTCCCTAGGGTATCTAACATGAGCAACATCGTAACGCAACATTAAATCGCATTAACATACATATGGTAACATAACTTGTTAACAAAACCTTGAACTCACCAGCGTAGTCTGACACACTTGTTACATGCTTGTAGGTAATTACTGAAGGAACTTGGGAACTTGCTGTCTGATGCTGCTAGAGTGGTTGTGGTCATGATAAACAATTACATTGATTTGGTTTCGATACATTTACACACTTATACATTTATGCTTCCGCTCAATACTTTGGTTTTGGTTAAACTTTTCAAACGTTATATTTATTTCAATTGGGTATTTCAATACATTATGACTTGTGTTTGATATGATTGGTGGCTCTTTGTTGGATCGTTGCACCTCCAATAGGGACATACCCTAGGTGGTAATTTGGGGGTGTGACAGTTTGGTATCAGAGCCAGGTTATAGTGAACTTGGTTTTAAAACGTTTTCATAAAACCAGACTATAACCGAACAGTACCGAAATCGACCATGACACTCAGCCCCAGACTGCAAGGTTCGTTTCTCATTTACGATTGCATAGTATATCTAGTGTACACTTATGTATGACATTGCACGTGAATGCACACTTGGCACAACAACATGAGCCCTTATACTACCAACCCTGTTATGTGATCTGTTAAGTGTGACACTAGCATTCGACTATTGTGATTCTTGATCCTGTAAAACCTTTCGCTTGCTATTTGAATGCGGGGAACCTTTTAGCGCAAGTTAAGAGGCACTGAGATAAACATGCAAATCGCCTTATTATCATGGGTGCACACATAATAATAGCGCGAGGTGCATGCAAATCCCAGTGAGGCTTAATGAGCGTGAGAAGGGTCTGCCCTATTGTGTGTAAACTTGGTAGTTTGTAGATTTCAATGTGATACTCGACTTTTACCTCATTTCGATTGGAGTTATGTGCCTCAGGGTTCAGTCGTCAGTTAGGACTGACTCCCACCTTTGTTGTAAATAAGCATGTAGTAGAATTAACTGATAGTAAATCGATAGAAGCTTCTCATGTCCTTTTGGTTGTAAACTTGATCTCGTGGGTCAATTGTTCGACATTGACCTACTTCCCAATACTCCTGTAAGTTTTGACATGGTCATTGCCATGGACTTGGTTATCTATGTATCAAGCCGAAAATTCTCTGCAAAAAGAAAATCGTGCGTTCCCTCTCCCCAGTGGGGAATCCTTATCAGTTTAAGATCATCGTAGTGGTGCCGTTGTTGGCATTGTCACAGTCGTGAAAGCCCAGAAGTGCCTACGGAAGGGCTACTCTGTTATACTAGCTCTTGTCACCGATTTGCCGCTTTAAGAAAGGAAGATCGAGTGTCTTCCACTTATCCATGAATTTTCTGACATGCCTCCTGAAGGGTGAGCTGGTTTACTTCCACATCGTTAGGTGGAATTTTAGAATTGACCTTATGCAAATCCTGATTTCCTTCTGGGGTACAGCAATCCCTTGGATTCGCTGGATACTATCACAGCTTCATCATAGGATTTTCGAAGGGTTCACAACTTCAACCTCCTTAGCACAGCCGGGAGCTGTGAATCCTTAGGAAAACAAAGTCGCGGAACGTCTTTTCAGCTTTTGAAACCCAACCCTACAACACGCGGAGCATCACTTCTATCCGAGAGTACCGATGATCCAGCGATGTACCATGATGGCTTAATTCAGAGTCCCAGTTACACGCCGATGCAACACGAGAGAGTGATGACTTGCATAATGGTGTTACGGAGAAGAACTGCACGACCTACAATCTCCGGTGGAAACCGTGGTCGTTGGATTTAAGTGGGAGGCATTATTTAGACGGTACCGAATGCACCAATTAGACCGAACACAAGGGCCTCCAGTGCACCCTTGTTTCAATAGAGCTAACCATGTGATGGCATCGCTAGATGGAACTTCCGAATGAACACGGGATTAGGAAACTATACCCACGCATCCCTGTAGACGAACCTTATCACTTTCACTTGTCATCGCCGCTAGGAGTGTAGCAGTCACAGTTACACGCGTTTGTCGTTTGGCAACACTAACCTTTACCCACCAAACTCCGTTTTGGACAAATGATACACTCGCGCGACCGCAATGTAACGAACCTCCCTGTTGTGCCATGCCGCCATGCACCACTACTGGAAATTACTTCTTGACAACAAATTTGCTGGCCAAATCCTTCGGATGTTTAATGGACCCCTGTTTCGCTTGATTCCTCGTACGAACCTCATTAATTCCCTGTTTCTTGATTGGCAACTGATATAACAAAACGCTAACCACCATACCATGATTTCCACCGATCACAAGATTAGCCCCCAGGCGTTGTAAAGTATCTATAGATCGAGTTCGTCGGAACTCACTTCAAGCCATTGTTTTAGATCAATTTTCGGGACGAAAATTCTTTCAAGTAGGGGATGATGTGACACCCCGCGAAAACGCTTAACAAAACTAGCTTCCTCAGTGACTCTTTGCTAAATTTCGGGACGAAATTTCTTTCAAGTTGGGGATGATGTGACAACCCACGATTTCGAGGTCAACGCCGTTATATTTATCTCATTTACACAAATGCATGAACCGGTGTGATGAATTAATTACACTTATCTAATGTGTTTAAAAAAAAAAAAAAAAAAACGAATCCTTGCAACTAAATTCGAATCGTGTCGAACCAAACCGTTTGAATCGAAGCACATGTCTCGCTTGTCGATTCAACCCGTTCGTGTAACTCGAAACTTTTGAGACCCGAACCTTATGTTAAACTTATATTGGCTGATTTATTAATTAAACTTTTCTAATTAGTTGTCTATGAGTTTTTTTAAAAAAAATATATAATAATAATAACAATTATAACATATATGTATGTTAAATGATCACAGCCAATAGATGTCACACCCCCCACACTCTTTCCATTGTGTTTGTTTTTTTGACAGCCCTTATCGGCCCAACACCAAGTTCCGTTTATTTTCTTTTCTAGATTGCGGCCCACTCCCATGCCAAACCGCCAACATCTGAACCCTTTTTATTATATTACGGATGTATGCATGATTATATGATAACACACCAATACAAACCCTAACCCCTCTAAATCTTGACGGCAGTTTCATTGTTTGAAACCCATCGTGAAGTCTCCTCCGCCTCATTCAAATCGACGTCGCACTCTCTTTCGATTGGTACGATTCCTTATTTTGTGATTTATCTCCTTTGCTTACTGTGGTTATGTACTAGAATATTAAATATGACTTGAGTTTTGGTGTGATATCATGTTTCATATGTGATTATAATTGATGAAAGTTTTGTAATCTTGAGGAATGCTAGTAACATGTACGATCAGAATATGATTGATTGATGTTGATTGAACTAAGGAATGTTGTTAGTTAATTAACATGGTGTGCTAATAAGAAAGTTGTGAAGAATCGGCTAGGACGTTAATCATGAAACCGTAAACTGTGATGATGTTTAATCAATGATTTAGGATTCATGTTGGGGTTCGTGAACATGATAAAACGGTAAGTGATGAATCTGACTTTGTGACTCGATCCCGATGCCGATAACTTAGGGTCGTCCGTATATAAATGATTAGTGAATAACGTGAACAATACACGGATTCGGAGTGATGAAACTGTTAAAGGAGAACTATGAGATTTGGTTTAATGTGAACATGATGATAATCACACTGTTTGATGCGAACCGGAAACGAAACCGTCCATGATCTTGTGTACGTGAAATAAGGGAATTAGTTTCCAAAGTTGTGTAACAGAATTGTTTAATCATTGTAACTGATTCCATGGTTTCGGCTAAATGACACTAATCGCACACTTTATGTCGCACACGTAGAATGTAGTCGCACACTTGGATTGATGAATAATGGGGCTTGCACAATTCTTAATCGCACCAACCAGGTTGGGCCCGAACCGCACAGTCCCATAAATTAACACCTTCGTTGGGCCGGGTGCGTTTGGGCAGCAAGGACCCAGAGTCGCACATTCGAAGCAAGTCGCACACTTTGAAATGGCTCGTACATTTCTCACTTGGGCGTCTTACACAGTTGGGTCTTAGGCATTCTTTGGTCACACACTGGCCCAAGGGTCACGAACAGTAAATGGAATCGCACACAATCAGTTCTACAATGGGCCGACTTTGCTTAACATGGCATTTGTACTGATATAGTCCGAATATAAGAAGTCTTGGTTAATGGCATGTGCATGTAGGGGTGGTATCCCATATTTAATGGTTTATATATTAGCATGGGCTACACTTGGTAAATAAAAGAAACTGTTTTGGTAGGCTTATTGAATTTGAGGTTTCATATTATATGTATTATATATGATAAATAAAAGAATATATATTTTGTCTAAATGTCAGTAGGTATGTTTCATATTATATGTAAAGTTTCATATTATATGTCCTAATGGTTGCCACTGTTTGGTTTTAGATAAAATATAGTGGGCCGATGATGTTAATTAGTGTAGGTAAGAAATATTGTGAATATGTTGTACGTAACCCAACAACTAGTGAGGATTTATTATGAAATCATAAAAATATATAATGCATAATAGTTGATACTTGCATTCTTGTGCACTACTTGTTAAACAAGTGTGGATTGATACGTGCTGTGTTTGTATGCAAACTAATTGTTATGTGAAACCATCATAGGACTTGGTTGACCACTTTTGTTAAACGAGTAGCTTATCTTACCGAGCAAACCAAAGGTGAGTTCACTGCACTTTTCTCAAGCATGCGTCCCGGTGGTTTGGGACAACTGGTAAACATTTGGAAGGGAAACATTGGGTAAATAACTTAATCGGTTTTGGTTATTGCCTGGAGGGCAATGGGGGTGATTAGTTGATAGCGCTATTAGGTGGGAAACCTCACACCGGGCCGTAAGGACGGGCGTGAACTAATTATCTGGGTATGGCTATGGTTGTTAGAGGCACACTCCTCGGATACATATGGGCACTCTCCCTAGGGTATCTAACGAAGGCAACATAGCAAACGGTCGTTAAGGGGTACCCACTCCCCGGATACATATGGGCACATTCCCTAGGGTATCTAACATGAGCAACATCGTAACGCAACATTAAATCGCATTAACATACATATGGTAACATAACTTGTTAACAAAACCTTGAACTCACCAGCGTAGTCTGACACACTTGTTACATGCTTGTAGGTAATTACTGAAGGAACTTGGGAACTTGCTGTCTGATGCTGCTAGAGTGGTTGTGGTCATGATAAACAATTACATTGATTTGGTTTCGATACATTTACACACTTATACATTTATGCTTCCGCTCAATACTTTGGTTTTGGTTAAACTTTTCAAACGTTATATTTATTTCAATTGGGTATTTCAATACATTATGACTTGTGTTTGATATGATTGGTGGCTCTTTGTTGGATCGTTGCACCTCCAATAGGGACATACCCTAGGTGGTAATTTGGGGGTGTGACAGCGGTGATCTGCATTTGCGCCCATATAAAGCTTCGAATGGCGCGGCACCAATACTGGTGTGGTAGTTGTTGTTGTACGAAAACTCAACCAGAGGCAAATGTTTATCCCAGCTACCGCCCAAATCCATCACACATGCTCTCAGCATGTCTTCTAGCGTCTGTATCGGTCTGCGGGTGAAAAGCAGTGCTCAGATTCAACTTTGAGCCAAAAGCTTCCTGGAAGGATTGCCATATCCTCGATACGAACCTTCCATCTCTATCGGAGATGATTGAGAGAGGTACTCCATGGCGTGTAACAATCTCTCTCATGTAAATTTCGGCCAGTTTGCTCGTATTATCCTTCTCTCGGATAGGTAGGAAGTGTGCTGACTTGGTTAAGCGGTCCACTATTACCCAAATAGTGTCATGGCCTCTTGGCGTTCTTGGCAACTTCGTAATAAAATCCACAGAGATTTGTTCCCATTTCCACTTGGGAATCTCTGGTTGCTGCAGAAGTCCCGAAGGCTTCTGGTATTCTGCCTTAACCTTGGCGCAAGTTAAACATCTGCTCACATAAATAGCAACATCGCCTTTCATCCTAGGCCACCAATAGTAATCTTTAAGATCCTGGTAAATCTTATCCGCTCCAGGATGGATAGAGTACCGCGACTTGTGAGCTTCATCGAAAATAACCTTCCTTAAACCACCAAACAGAGGAACCCAAATCCTTTTCTCAAAACACAACGTTCCTTCCCTGTTTGGTACCAATAACTTCTCCATCCCACGGAGATACTCTTCTTCAAGGTTTCTTTCTTTAAGAGCTTCCTTCTGCGCGGCACGAATGCGCAGAGGAAAGTCGGTTCGAATAACCATCTCCAAAGCCCTAACCCTTATGGGCTTGATTCTCTCCTTTCGACTTAGGGCATCGGCGACCACATTCGCCTTCCCTGGATGATACTTAATCTCGCAGTCGTAGTCATTCAACAGTTCTACCCATCGTCTTTGCCTCATATTCAACTCCTTCTGGTTGAATATGTGTTGGAGGCTCTTGTGATCTGTGAAGATTGTGCACTTCATACCATAAAGGTAGTGTCTCTAGATCTTTAAAGCAAAAACCACTGCGCCTAGCTCCAAATCGTGTGTGGTATAGTTCTTTTCATGTACCTTCAGTTGGCGTGACGCGTAGGCAATAACCTTTTGGCGTTGCATCAACACACAACCCAATCCTTGACGCGATGCGATGCGTCGCAGTATACCACAAAATCATCTGTACCTTCCGGTAGGGCTAAGATTGGCGCGTTGCAAAGCTTTTCTTTCAATATCTGAAATGCTTCTTCCTGTTTGATTCCCCAATCAAACTTCTTGTCTTTCTGAGTGAGGAGCGTCAATGGTTGAGCGATCTTTGAAAAGTTCTCGATAAACCTTCGATAATAGCCAGCCAAACCCAAGAATTGCCGAATCTCGGTTGGCGTCTTTGGCGTTTCCCAATCCTTGATCGCCTCGATCTTGGTTGGATCCACGTGGATTCCATCTCCATTTACCACGTGTCCAAGGAATTGCACTTCTCGTAGCCAAAACTCGCACTTAGAGAACTTGGCGTACAACTGTTCCTTCTTTAGCAGCTCCAGAATGGCTCTTAAGTGCTGCTCGTGCTCAGCCTTCGTCTTTGAATAAATCAAAATATCATCGATGAATACAATCACGAACTTATCCAAGTACGGCTTACAAACTCGATTCATCAAATCCATGAATACTGCAGGTGCGTTTGTCAAACCAAACGGCATAACGAGAAACTCATAGTGTCCATATCGAGTTCTGAAGGCTGTCTTCGGGATACTCTCCTCCTGTATCCGTAGCTGATGGTATCCAGATCGAAGATCGATCTTTGAATAGAAGCTTGAACCTTGTAGTTGGTCAAACAGATCATCGATTCTTGGCAGGGGATACCTATTCTTGATCGTCAGCTTGTTCAACTCTCTGTAGTCAATGCACATACGGAAACTACCGTCCTTCTTCTTGACAAACAAAACTGGAGCTCCCCAAGGCGAGAAGCTCGGTCGGATGAATCCCTTGTCTAACAACTCTTGAAGTTGTGTCGACAGTTCTTGCATCTCAGACGAAGCAAGTCTGTAGGGTGCCTTAGCCACAGGCGCGGCGCCTGGAACTAAGTCAATGCGAAACTCCACTTGCCTTTGAGGCGGCAAGCCAGGCAAATCTTCTGGGAAGACTTCTGGGTACTCCCTCACGACAGGGATGTCTTCGATCTTCGGTTCTTCAGCTTTCTTATCCACAATGTGTGCCAGGAAAGCAACACATCCTTTCTGCAAACACTTTCTTGCTTTCAGGCAGCTAATAATCCTCAACGGCGTCTCACGCTTCTCTCCGTGAACAACAATGGTCTCACCATCTTCGGTCGGGATACGAACGACCTTCTCATGACAAACTATCTCGGCCTTGTCACTCGATAACCAATCCATTCCTACTACCACGTCAAAGCTTCCCAACTGGACTGGTAGTAGATCTAGAGCGAACTCACGCTCTCCCAATTCGATTACGCAACCTCGAATCACCTCACTAGCTTCTACTAACTTCCCATTCGCCAATTCAATCGAGTACGGAGTATCTAACTTACTAGCGGCTAAACCAAGCATATTCTTAAATTCTAGTAACACGAAGCTATGATCGGCACCAGTATCAAACAAAATAGATGCAAAAGTTTTGGTTGTTAAAGAACGTACCAGTAATCACGCCTGGATCCTGGCATGCATCACAAACTCCGATGCTGGGTGTTCTTTCACGGTCTTGTTTCAACTTCGGGCATTCTCTCTTAAGATGTCCAATGTCCCCACAATGGAAGCATCCTAGCACCCGCCCATTTCCTTTCCTGCTTCCACCTTGAGCGTTGTTACGGTTTTCTCCTTGTCTGGGACTCTTCATCCCACAACCATCCTTGTTGTGCCCTTTTCTCCCGCACCTAGGCTTCCGACATCCACATTCATGGTGATACTTGCACCCAGCACGTCTTGATTTAGTTTCTAAGTAAATCTTATCATTGGCCTGTCTGTTGTTAGGGCAATCTTTCTTGAAATGCCCTTTGTCTCCGCAGTCAAAACAGCCTCGAATGGATCTTTGTTCATCATTATTCGTTCGGGTATCTTCGGTAAGCTTCCTTTTGTTCTTTCCAGACGACTCTACCTGAGTCTCCCTATTAGGGTTTGCAAGTTTTTCTAGTCTAATGGCTTCCGTAACGAGTGCCAAGCCCATCTTACTTGCAGCCATAGTTGTTGGTGGCGTAGATGCTGTCATTAAGCTCAGGACTTGAGGTGCCAATTCCCAAATGAAATGTCCTAGTTTCCTCAATTCTGGTTCCACCAAGTATGGAACTATTCGTGCCAAATCATGAAGTCTTTACATGTATTCCAACATTTTCGGACCTTCCATTATCAGGCTCTGGAATTCACCTTCCAACCACGGTGTTTCTGTTTGGGTGCAATACTTCTTACGCATTATTCCTTTCAACTCATCCCAAGTTAACGCGTATGCTGTAGTTAGGCCCATTATTCGAATCTGAAGATTCCACCATAATCGAGCTCCATCTTGAAACAACTCAGAAACGTATGGGACTTGTTGTTCTGGCGTACAACCACTCATTCGAAAGATGGATTCCAGACTTTCAACCCATTTCACAAAAGCTATGGCACCCCCAGTGCCGTCGAACTTCGGAGGCTTGTAGTTGAGGAAGTGCCAGTAGGAACAACCATTATTTTCTGAGGTGCCTCTGTTAGGTTCGGAGCATAGGGCCTCGTGCTGTGATATAGCTGCAGCAATTATCTCTTGGAGTTCCGCCTCTGAGGTGGGCATGCGCATTTCGCGTCTTGGTGGCATCTTCTAAAAGATGTTTCACGTAGGTTAGGTCGTAGCAGGTAAAATGTACGTATGTATTCAACAATATCAGCACATAACATCTCATGCTATCAATAAATCAGCCACATAACATCTCATGTCATAGAACATAAACCATAGATCAAACATCACAAGTGATGAGAATACTGCGATTGCATTACCACAAATCGAGACCACAATGTAAAGCTTACACGTACATAACTGTATCATACAACAATAATGACTTAGTAGGGGACGACCCTAGGCAAGTCGTGCGATTGCTGGACATGTTAAGGAATCTCTGGTTCGTCCATTTTCAAGTTCCAGAACTCCACCTTAAGCTTCTGGATTCCAGTCCTAGAACAACATGTCTTCTCAATCATTTCTTTGAGCTCGTCCCAGCTCAGTGCATAAGCAGCATCTGTGCTAAGGGCCCGAACCTGATGGTCCCACCATGAGAGTGTGCCATCCAGAAATGACCCTGAGGTAGAGGTAACACTCTGTTGGGCAAGTCATTCTTAGAATGGAGTCAATCTTTTCGGACCACGAACAAATGCAATGGCGCCTCCTGTTCCGTCGAAGTTCAAGGGCTTGCAGTTCAGGAGCTGCTCAGGGTTATTTCCATTAGTGCCATCACTGTGCTTAAAGCGGAAGGCTTCATGTCGTGCAATTGCCTGTGAGTTGCGTTTTTGCAGCTCGGCTTCTATCCTTGGCAACGTACTGGTGTTTGTGTCACGCCTGGGTGGCATTCTCTTCTGCCGAAATGGCATGAAGCGGTTTAGACAACATTCCAATTGTCTATGAGATACATAGCACCATAAGCCATCATGTAATCACCCAATTTTACACGTAAATATACTCAATGTATGGGTGGGGAAATAAATTTCTGAGCCTTCACATAGGCTTGCCAATTTGGCTTGATGCTTGTAATAGAATGAATTCGAGGCTACATCACCTTCGTCATTCGTGTTCGAGTTATTTCCTACTACATTGGTTTTCATTAGCTTGACCCGCAGAGTCCACCCGGATTTCTGTGCACTACAAGTCGTTATTACGTGGGCCCCCGTAATAATAAATTGTCTTGCACAGTTACCCCAAATTTTCTCTCATCCAAGCAGATGATCAATCAAGGAGCAACAGCAGGTGCATTGGCATGAACAGGGTCATGCTCCAATGCGGTGTTAGGAGCAACGCCTGGCTCAGGGGCCACAGCTGGCTCCGGATCAACAAACTCCATCTCAAAATCAGCTGGATCAACCATCACAGGGGGTTACAGGATCCTCCAAGGGCTGGTCTAAGTGTATGAACTCAAGGTCATGGTCTGGATCAAAACCAGGTGGAAGAACAGGACCATCCTCAATACTGTGATCAAACTCAAAGCTGTGTGCGGGAAACGGTGCAGCTAATGATGCCGTATCAGGGTCGGCGTCGTGTGACTGGTGCTGCACTCCCTGTATATGCGAAAATGCGGATGTCGGAAACTCAATGAGTCTGGGACAGGGGAATGGGCATGAGTTTCCCCTGCAGGAGCGTCCGCAAGTAGTAGGCTAATACCAGCAGCAATAGGGCCTCGCCCTCGAATGGGTCCTCCTCTAGTAGATCGTTATCGTCGTCAGAGGCCACGTCGGGGGGGGGGGGGGGGCATATCAACAACAGGATAAGCGGCAAGGGGCACAGGAGCAGGGATCACCGCGAGTGACAAATTCCCAACAAGATGGCCATCAGTAGGCTCTACTACGACATTCAGGCAGCGCAAAAGGGCTGAAAGTCGTCATTGTCTGTGCCGGTAGTATCGGAAATGTACACCTCGTGCTTCGATGAAGCTATGTCGTCTGATACTATGGCCATGGGATTCGTAGTGTCCATCTTTCTGGTATATGATGAAGGCATGACGTTTGTAACACAAACACATATACGTATAACAATCAATCATATAATCATATAAACATGTTAGTCAACAATAAACAATCAAATAATTCTCCTAGTCCCACTAGCCTCCCAGTCTCCTAGACTGACACTCCTAGTCCCACTAGCCAAATTTCTCCCAGTCTCCAAGACTGCTCTATCATCCACCTCGACCTCCTAGATCGAGCCTCGGCCTCCATGACCGAGCCTCAGCCTTCATGACTGAGCCTACTCTTCCTAGTCTCACTAGCCATCTACCTCGATCTCTAAGATCGAGCCTCGGCCTCCAAGACCGAGCCTCAGCCTCCAAGACTGAGCCTAAAACAACAAACATCTACCTCGATCTCTAAGATCGAGCCTCGGCCTCCAAGACCGAGCCTCAGCCTCCAAGACTGAGCCTAAAATAATAAAATGTGCTCAACATGTGTTTGTAAAAACGTTTTGGATCTGGACTTAAGTGGTATGCAGTAAAAATGTTTTCGTGAGAGCCCTAGTGATCATAGTCTAGACTCGAGAAAGAATCCTAGTTCGCTATGATCGAGGCAATGATACAAGCTGTCACACCCTGGCTTTGCGGAAGCGTGGTTAATTTGGTGTGACTTCTTAATACCATAGCTTAATCATAACAAAGCTATATGAATTTAAAAATATGCAAGATCATCCATTAAGTTTAAAACCGAAAATACCATAACATTGTTTTAACGGGAAACACCCTAACAACCATAATCTTGTTCAACAGACAATACAAACTCAAACATATCATAAACACAGTTTAAGGACTGTGACTTGTCCAGGAAAGAGTCACATTCTCTAAACCCCGGATGACCTTGGAAACTAGTGCAGCGGGAAAACGCGCCATACAGTGCCAGATCTTTTAATTCCCTGAAATACATGTAAGTTGAAAAATCAACAATAATGTTGAGCGAGTTCATGTGTAAGTGAGTAAATAAACCTTTGTATTTATCAAAAATTCTGGTATGTAGCAAATAAGGAAAAAGAGATCACCAATGGTTTGCAAGGCCATTGATATGTGTGAAATGCAAGTAGGAAGGCTCAAACCTAGCAGATTTATGCGTCGGGTACAAAGTCATCCCGAGGTCCGTTATGCTGGGCCTGGGACTGGGCTCGCTACACCCAAATAGATCTATCGCTCCTGCCCCTCGGTCCTACCCTGAGGACTAATGACCTCAAGTTTCCGCCTACCCATTCACATGATCTAAAAAGTAACCCTCCTTACGCTAACCATACCATGTATAAAGTATTCATAATCATAGTAACATGTATTTCACCCCCGCAGTTTAGAAAATTGAAAACAGATAAGAGAAAAGGGGGACATGAACTCACAGTCAGTGCGTCTCTACCAAGTACTCCGAATGTCAGCTGTGCGACGACCTACATGTACTAATTCTATTAGACGGATGGCCGTGCCTTAGCTTTATAGTTTAGGTTTTTGGGAAATAGTTAGACAACTATTTCGTGTTTATATTTTGCATGTACTTGGTAGTTAATCTCCTTCCCAAGGATGGGGGATTTAATACATGTGCGTTCAATTATAATATTAAGTCTCACTTAATATATTTTCATTTCTAATTCCAAATATAAATATTTTTCTCAAAAATATTATATTTCCATTTCACATAATTTTTCCCCAAAAATAATACGTTGATAAAATATACGTTCATAATCATTTCCGTATAATGCGTAAGTTACGTTTTAGTAATCGTGTGGTAATAATAATTACCGTTGTAACTTATATGTTTATCGTGAAAGCGTTCGTATTATTTTGGATTCGTCAACGTTTGTAAATATTATTTTTTACTCTAAAAATAATATTTGTGTATTTTCACAAAATAATCATGAACAGTGTTGTGAAAAATTATATTTACCAAATATATATTTATGACGTTTAATTTTGTGAAAATCCCACTTCGAACATTTGTAAATAAAGTCATGGCGAAATATATTTTGAAAACATATCAAAAATAATTCTAACACTTGTAAATAATTCTAAGTGTTAGGTTTTTAGAAAAATTTCGCCAGAGTTTCCCCTGTAACTGGAGGTGGCCACGCTTTCAAGCGTATCATTTTCTTTTACAAAAATCATTTCAACAACTTCTTGATTCAATCAAACAATTTCTGACACATCAAACTAGTCGACAAGTATGTAAATTGCATAATCGCATGAACTTGTAGTTTTTCCGAAAACTATAGTGTAGATCCCGTTATATTTTGTGGATCTTTGTATAAATTAGTTTAATCTCGTAAAAACCTCGTTTTTAGAATAAATCCATCTTTACATCTTCCCGTCATCTTTTACAAAGATCGTTATTTTGTCGAAACTTTTCATTTCACAAGTGTTTATACACTTGTGGTTTGTAAAAATCATGCTTGTTAGTGTGTTATCCGACTTTTAGAAAACATGATTTTCTCGACACTTGGTCCTTTGAAAATATCACTTGCAGATACGTAGATCCGCTAGTTTTAAACACTATTTTACAAGTAAAAATACTTTTACACAAGTTCATGTTTCTCGTGTGGTAGAGTTTCACCTTTTAACCCTCGTATCATTCGAAACAAGCTTATGTCAAGATCCATGATCTTAACCAACCCGGGTTAAATGGTGATCCGAGCTACCACATCATAGATCGGGTCTAGATAACCACAAATTTCAATTACTACATCATTTACACAACTTATATGCTTTTATCCAACATTATTCATGTTTTAGTAGACTTTTATGCTTCAAAACGCAAGTTTCCGAATTTTAACCGTTACAACACATATTAACCACCTTAGATTAGTTTAAGAGAGTGTTTCAAGCATTATACCTCTAGCTCGAGGCTAGGGAAGAATCTATGCGAAAAAGAGGTGGATAAAAGCTAGATAGAGAGGTCCTTCGAGCTCCGAGTGCACCAAGCTTCCTAATACGTGACCCTTGACTCTTGTGTATGCTTGGAACATGAAGATCAAAATCGAAAAATGGTGGGATGACCAAGGGGGTGTTCGGCCGTGACTTGTAGAGAGGGAAAGAGAGAGTGTGTGTGGTGCAAAGTTAAGTGTGTGTGATGTTGGTTCAAGACTTGAACTTATAGACAATTTGTGAGATCATGGACCATTGGATCGTATGTTATCTAGATATTAAACATTGAGGAATTTAATATTCAAAAAATGGTACAAGGGTGTTCCCCTCTAGTTGGGGCCGGTTGGCAGGGGGGGTCTTGGTCCATTTGTAACTATTAGTTAGGTTAATAGTTAGGTTACATAAGTTAGTTAAGTAGTTAACTCGGTTAGTTGTGTGATGTGCTTTATGGCGGGTGTTAGGGTGCTCAGGGATCCTAACTGTCTTAGAAAAAGATTAATAGTGAAAATGACAATATTTTTATATCCCGGGTAAAGTCCGGTTGTTCGGTTGGATAGTAATCCGTTAAAGCGCTTAACAAAGCTTTTAAGTGTCGTTAATTCCCTTTTTAGTGACACAACTTATTCCCGACACTTTGGAAAGTGTCTAGTAATATTTTTCCCATGTTTTGGCACTTTATTTGTTATCCAAATGCTGAATTTTAGTTAAAGTGCTGAGTTTTGTGCTTAGTGTATGTCCTAGGCACATCCGGTCTTTATATCTTATTCCTAGAGACACAGTTCTTCAATCCTTGTATCCCTACACTCACTGTGGGTGTAGTAAAAATATTCCTGGCTCATGCAGGCCTTAGAGGCAGTGTCTGCCTGATGCTGGCTTTATCAGCATGTTCAATAGGTTATCCGTTCAAAGTGCTACTGTGCTTTTGTGCATCATGTTTGTCACTAAGGTTCAGCATGTAAATAATGTAGTGACAGTATGTAAAGTATGATGCAGGAATATACAAGTATCAGAAATCAAGTAGCAGTTCATCAGCAATTTCAGTTAAGCACAGTAATTAAGCAGAAATTAATTATTAATTAAATAGTACGGATACCTGGTTTAGTGAGGGTTGTCACATAAAGACCCTTTTACCCATGTTGAGCCTTTCGAGGTGATCAATGTGGCTTTTCATCTTAAAGACATAAGATGAAACCGATTGGGTTTCCTCCATTCGACATGTATGAAGCGCTCGAACCGTTTCGAAGCGTTCTACCCTTAAGAACATTTCCTAAAATTGGTTAATCATGTCGTATGCTCATGATGTTCAAAATCCTTTTGAATCTCGGGAATCATAATTCCTAACATGAGGCAAGAGGCTTGTATAGTATCCTCGATATACTTAATCCAATCGTTATTGGCATCCTTATCTTCCATAAGATATTCATCGGGATTAGGATCTTTCAACACATAGGATATCTTCTCTTACTTAAGAACGATTCTTAAGTTTCGATTTTAATCCACGATGTGTTATGATTGAGACGATCCTTTTCAAGGATTATAATTAGTGATAGGTTACGGACGGTTTGGGTAATATTGTTAGTGGCCATCTACAAAATTTAACAAGGTTCAATTTTAGTATTTTCGATATTATTATATTTTAATTATTAATACCCTTTTATGTCTCAAAGACAATTAATAATTAAAATCTAGAATCCAACGTTACATTTAAATATTGGTTAGGTGACCTTTATCCCTCTATTTAATTAACAAGGTAGTCAACGTTTGATAATTGCAACTCTTTGCAATTTCTAGCCATATGGGATCGGTTAAACATCTATATGTTTAGTTGGCATGTTTAATCCCATCAACACCTTTTGTTCGCCATGCTTCGGTGACCCTAAGTTCATGGTTTCCAAATCAAGTCGTCCAACTTACACACACGTGTGAGTTTATACACATAAGTGGTTAGGTGACCTTTATCCCACAAACATGGTAAACCCACCTCGAATATACAAGCTCCCTCAAATGTGGTTAGGTGACCTTTATCCCACAAAAGAGTTCCCAAGTGATTCGAGTGTTGTATAAAAGGATGGTGTTTGACTTGTTTTATAAAAGGGATTTTTGAGTTTTTCAAACTTCTAGTTTAGAAAACTTTATGTACCATACATTTGCATGCATTCAAATCATTGGTACTTTTGTGAAAACAAATTTTCAAGGTTCTTTTAATAAAACCCTTTTTATTATAAAATCATTAATTTTTAATAACCTTTTATTAATCAATTTTAATGATTTTTAAGAACCAATTTTAAGCTTGTTGTTGATTATTAATTGTTAAGCATGCATATCCAAATATCATCTAAACAATCATAAATAAAACAACCACACAAGTACAACACACATATCAATAGGTGCATAACCATAGCCAACTATTTTGACGACACTTGTTAGCCGAAACAAGTGTTGTCAAAAGGTCCTTCCTAAGGGTGAATATAGACACAAATAATGTGTCGTTGAACTCCCACTTGATCCCGCATCCAAATGCTTCAAGTCTTCTTCTTGTGTTGTGATTTCTCCACATTCTTTGGTCTTCCAAATGTCTTTTATATTCAGCTCCAAACTTCTTTGGACTTAAAAAATGTGTTTTGGTTTTCGGGCTAAAATCCCGTTAAGAACTATGAAGTCCTTTAGGCCCGAAATTAGCCAAAACCAAAACCGCATTTTTGTGTGCATCTTCTTTTACAAAAAAAAATATCCTAATACATTTTTTCTAGTGAAATAAAATGCACATAATCTGTTTATTTTACATACCAAATGAAAATAAATAAATTACATAACTTTACAAATGGAAGAGCAAAATAATAATTATTACAACCTTTGAAATAATTAAATACAAATCACAAACACGAATATTCAACATATTCACACAAGGTCATGGCTAGGTTATGAACACCAAAATATATATATCCAAATATATATAATTCAAGAAGGAAAATGGTTCCCTTTTACAACCTATAATTTTTCGGCCAAGAATGAAAAACCGAAAAATGTGGGTTTTTGTCCAAACAAAATAATCATCCAAATGAAATAATTTTTCAAGATTCATTTATGCATGTAAGATTATAATCTTGAAAAACAAAGGGATAACCAAGGTGAAAATTTCGGCCATAGGGTTTTACCCAAACCCGAAACCCGAAAATTTCATATCCTATGAAGCATGCACTCATATAAGCGGCTCTAGATGCTATTGTTGGGTTTTTCACATGTTTATCAAAGCTATTTTATCCGTATAAAATAAAAACGCAGCGGAAATAATTTATTTAAAACATGTTACTTACAAGATATAAAACCTATTTTATATGTAAAACCCAATCCCGGATCCATATACGAACATGCATGTTATCAAAATTAAAACACAACCATAGAGTGTTTAGAATACTACCTTCCATGGAGTAATGGATATGAAGAAGATGATGCTTCTTGAACGGTTGCCTTCAAGTGTAGAAGACCTCAAGCTTGTATACCCCAAGCCTTCCAACAAACACCTTATGTTTAGCTAGGATTTCTACACTTATGAACTCACTAATATTCCTCATGAACAACCATGCTTGGCCGAAAATATGAGAGGAGGTTGTGGAGTTCTTGTACTTGATTTATGAACTTGAAAAAACCTACTTGATCAACCATACATGGCCCGATTTTGGAGAGTTCTCATACTAGATTTTTCAACTTGAAAAACCCTCTTGATCAAGCATGTTATGGCCGAAAATTTAGAGAGTGTTTCTCTAATCTTACAAGTTCTTCCTTCTATCATTTGTCATACAAAATTAGATCTAAATCAAGAGAGAGAAAGTTGCCACCCACATCATCCAATGAGAGGGCATCTAACACATGCAAGTGCATGTAATATGATTGGCCAAATCCTTTAGGGAAGACCACCCAATGAAAACACATGCAAGTGCATGTATCATTATTGGACCAACATTTCTTTGGGAAGAACATGGAAGGGGTGGGGCCTAGCTTTTATTTTATAAAAAAACAATTCAAATTCTTTTATAAAATATAAGTCTTGTATATATTTTATAACATTTATAAAATATAACATATCATATTACAAGACTTTATGCATTATCTCATAACCTTTTAAAATGTTATTTAACCAATTAAATAACAAAAATAAAACATTCTCTCAAAAATAAATTATCCATATAATTTATTAGTTTGTCAGGTGTAATTATTTAGAAAACCAATTTCTAAATATTGTAAGTGTTAATATTTATTTGTTTGATCATATCACAAATAAATAATATAAGTGTTTGTCTAGCTTGTTATTGGGTATGACTCGACTTGGATCATAACGTACTAGCCACATCAATTTAATATGTATCTTGGGCATACATAGTCCAACAGACATTGGGCTTAGCCCATGTATTCATGTTATTGGGCTTAATAGTATTGGACCTAAAGGTTAGTGGGCTTAATGTTATTGGGCCTTGGCCCATATGTTTGGTATTGGGCTTAGCCCATGAGTTTTTGATATTGGGCTTGGCCCATGTATTTATCTTAAGCCCATTTAGGATGATAAGCCCATTTGTAAATATAAGCCCATTTATAAAAATAAGCCCATTTGTAAGTATAAGCCCATTTATAAAAATAAGCCCATTTGTAATATATCTTTCATTTTCTAAAAATCACCATACATGGAGTTTTTAGTTAAATAGAAGACATATAAGTTTTTATAAGTTTCTAAAATTTCGACTTTTCTTAACGGTAATATATATATGTATTCGCGTCGAAAGATCGCCTAAGCGTCGTAGTAACTCCTCGGAATGGCGATATGTTTATAGATTAGCCTGTCGTCCGTTTTGACCATAAGTTGTGTCCAAAGGCTCGGAATGTCCGTAAGTTGTTTTTAAGGCGTATTTACATGTAGTCTTGTAAGACTTTAGTCAAAATGTACATTGTGTTTATTTGTACCATTGTATTCAAGTTCTTAGTTATCATACATATAACTAATACAACCAAATGACATATAGCACATAAGTTGTTAAGGTAACTAAATATATATTTTCTCAAAAATATATATTTATATCAAACTTTGCTTTTATAAAAACTATTCTTTAAAATCTTTTTAATCTAATAAAGATTTTGTCAAAAATAATAGTTTTTATAACTTATGATTTTTAAGAAAATCTTAACAAGATAAACTCATAATCATGTAGGGTTTTGGTATGATCTTTACATATGCTTACTAGTTCAAAAATCATACTTTACTTCTAGTTTTATCAAACTTTTATACAAAACCCATCTTGTATGCTTCTTTTTACAAATATTGTAAAAGCATTATTTTTAGTTAAAAACTTTATATACTTTAACAATATCAAATATTATGATCATCCATTAAACCTTATGTTTAACAAAAACCCTTTTAACACTTTCATGTACACTTGTTAGATCATGTTTTTAAACATCATCTAACAAGTTATTCATATGATATTCATCAATACTAGATCAAATATGCAAGAAATAAGCTTTAAATCACAACATAAACAAACTTTTATATCATGATTTTTATTTTGCTTCTTTGTATTTTCATATTATTTTGTATGATTGTTTAGTTTATTACATGTTCTTTAAACAAATAATACATAAATAAGTATGAAAAAGGGATTTTAGAAGCTTACTTCTAGCACTAATGGCTAGGGATGATCTATATGATGATCAAAGAAAAGAAAAATTGTTGATCTTGATGTTTGGAAGCTATGGAATGGAAGGAAATGCTTGCTTCATCTTGTAGTATCTTTAGATCATCCTAAGTATCATCAAGCTCCATCTTGATCATCAAAGAGGTGTTAAAATGTGAAAGATTTTTGATGGTGTTCTTGGCTAATGTATGAATATTGAGAGAGTTTCTTAAGTGTGTGAAAAAGAATGTGAAAATGAGATGAAAGTGCTTAGAAGATTATGGTAACTAGTTGTTATTACTTTTCACCATGTTCACCAACTTGTCCCACTTGGTAAACAACTTGCAAGCTAGGTAAATATCAAAGATATTTGTGGAAACAAGTTGGGAGGGGGTCCCACATATGAGCCGAGAATGGGGGGGGGGGTACCCTTGCTTTGTGAACTTGTTTTCCGTAGGTAAAAGTGTTAGTTTTATTAGGAAGTTGTTTAGGAAACTTATATGTATAAGTGTTTAAGTGTTTAAAAGGTGTTAAGTGACCATTACTAGTCCATAATGATCCAACTAACGCTAGATGGTCACTAAAAAAAAGATCTGATATTGTTCGGATATTCGTTCCGCTTTGTTTCCGTTAGTTGTTATTTGAATGCTAAGTTGTGTAACTTGTGTGAATTGATGTAGATATTGGTTCGGATGGTACCCGAAGGTATCCTCATATGAATTCTATGTTAAACTGCACTTTTACATGTTGTAAAAATATTAAATGGCTGATTTCTGCAGAATTTCTGCGGAAAAGTGTTGAAATTGTCACTTTTAGTGCTTTTCGGGTAGTTTTTAGTCTTATCGGACTTCGGGAAGGTTTTAAATCAAACCCTTGCATTCCCAGTTAGGGTTTAATGTATATTAGATGTTGGACTTTCGTCTGAGTCCTAAAGATGTCGTTTAGATGGTTTCTGCGGATCCTGCGTTTTCGTCAGAATACTAGTTTACTAGGTGCTTTTCTAGTAGTTTCGATGCATTGTTTAAACTGTGTCAAATGTACTTAATAAAAATGAATCATATGCATCCTAAGTAAGTATTCCATGAGTATTCTAGGTGTATGTCACGAAATACGCAGTTCGAGTGTTCAAAATGCATAAAAATGTAGCTAAAATGAGTACTTTAAGTGTAAAAAGTTACCGAAAAGTGTCAGTTGTCACAATAAATGGGGTATAAAATGAATAAAAATATAAAGTTTGTAAAAAGACACAAATACCCTTAACCAAATGGTAAAATTTGAATGGATTTAATAAACTTGATGAAAAAGGCAACATTTTTGAACCACAAGGAGGGTAGCAAGAAAAAAACTTTTTGGATGAAAGTGACAAGAGTGATTAAACCATAGGGATGAAATTAACACTTTACTCTAAATAAAAGAAAATGACATCTGGTGTTAGGGATGAGCACGGTACCTGTTCGGTATCAAACCGATACCGATACAAAAAAGAATTGAGAAAACTGATACCAATACCAAATACACCGGTTTGATACCGATATTTACTGGTATTTTACCCGTAAATACTGGTACCGGTTAAAAAGGGTAAATTACACTTTTCGTCCTTTATGTTTGTAGCAGGTTGCAATGGATAGCCTTTGAGTTCAATAATTATAGTCACAATCCTTTATTTGGAAAACGCATTACACCTTACGTCATTTAACACTAACCAAGTTAAAATTTTCAGTTATGTCTATCCACTTAAGGGTATTCTCGTCATTTCATATTTTTATTTAAAATATTCATTAATAAATAAAACCAAAAAATTAACATATATATAACATCATCTTCCCCAATTTAATCATCTTCCCCAAACCCTAAAACACCATAAATCTCTTCTCTCAGCCATCTATCTCTCCCTCTTTCTCTCTTCAACCAACCACCACCACCACCACCACCACTAAACATCATAAATCTTCAAATCATAACAAAATTACCTCCACTCTCATTGCCACCACTGCCACCAGAACTATAAACCGACCACCCACAACCACTATCTCTCCAACAACCACCCTCAGCCTTCTCTCTCAACCTTCCTTCACGTTTTTTCCAGAAATGCGACCACCACCACTCCTTTCTCTCTCAACCTTCCTTCATGTTTTTTTTTTCTGGCAATGAGCATTACCTGAATCCTTTCGCATGCGGCTAGATCTGAAGTTGATGGTTCAGATCTGAAAAAGATGCTTCTTTGTATATCACTCTCTTTTGCTCACTCTCCCTCCCTCACGGATCTAACCCGATGTTACCGATCTGGGATTTTTAGTGGTGAGTTGGGTTTTATAGTGAATCAACGAGCTCTAAAATTAATAGGCAGTGATTTAACGGATGGAAGCCATGGCGAATGAGGAGCCTGTGGTTGAGATTTATTGTCGTGGTCTTGTTACGGCAATAGATATGATGGTGGTGAAGATTAACAGAAGTCTGAGAGAGAGGATTAAAGTTATAATTAATTTTGTTCTTTTTCTTCGTGTGGGAGTGATTTGTATTGCTGGTAGTGAGTTGGGGTACGCACGACTACAGAGGAGTGTGGCTATATATAAATTTGTAGTGATTTGTGTTGTTGTTTAAAGTGCCTGTCCTGAAATTCAACTGGAAATATGTTTGTTTTTTTGATCAGTAACGATTCCTCCATTTATTCATAAACAACAAAACCAACACAGCAAGGTACTCTGTTGTTGGTTGTTCCAGTTACAAAACAAAACATAAAGTGTAAAAAAGGTGATGCTCATACATTTGGTTTAAAATTCTCCGGTAATGGGGTTACAGTTACGCACAAAGGTTTGTTGGTGGTGGATGCTGTTTGTTTAGAGGGAGAGGAAGAGAGTGTTCAAAGTGTCTGTGTGAGAGAGAGTGTGAAAGAGAAAAAATGTATTTATATTTGATTTTATTTTCTTTTATTTATACTATAAATAATTAAGTAGAAAGACTAAATTGTCCTTTAGTGAATAAATTTAACTGAAAATTTTAACCATGTTAGTGCTAAAGGACGAAAAAAAGTATTGAGTTTTTCAAACAAAAAACTGTAACTATAATTATCGAAGTTAAAGACGCTCCATTGTAATCTATAAAAACGAAAAATAGTTACGGTTCCTGGTACCAACCATCTTATCATATTCAAAGTTGGTAATCTCACTCACTTCACATGACTCATCATAGAAAAACGTGTCACCCTTATCAACAATGTCGTACAAAACAAACCCCTCGATAAACATCATCACGGAACTTAAAAACTTTGTTACAGAACCCAGATAATCAACAATAATGTCCTACAAACCCCTCGATTCCATTTCCATATCGGACATAGTAGACCTTGGAATTCCACCGGAAACCGCCACTCAACTTCATGAAAAGCTCACTGAAATCATCAAGACTTACGGGTCTAATACCCCTGAAACATGGACCCAAATCTCGACCCGAATTCTGGATCCGGGTCTTCCCTTTTCTTTTCATCAGATGATGTATTATGGATGTTATGTAGATTTTGGACCTGATCCTCCTGCTTGGTTACCTCATTTGTAAGCTCTGTTTTTGTTTAACTTTGATTGTTGTGTTTTTGGTGTTTATTTGTTTTAGGGGGGAGGACAGATTTTGGGGTTTGTTTAGTGTGATTTGGAGGTTTGTGTTTGGTGAGTGAGGAAAAGTGTTGCATCTAGGTTGGTTAAGCTTGGTTGACAACTAGTTGTTTTTTTAACGTCCAACAAATATGGTCGTAAAAATCCCGACTAGTCTCTAATTAATCACTAATTAGAGGTTCACCGATTAATAGCCGATTAATCGCTGCGCGGTCAATGGCGGTCCTATTGTTGCCAAATTTTGGCCAGACGCCGGCCAAATTTCGACCAAATCTTAAAAATTCCTTCTAATTACTTTAAGAAATGGATCAATGAGGTGTTAAAATATGTCTACTTTAAAAAACTACATATAAATATATGTGTGTATATATATAATTAAAAATTACATATATAAATCTCAATCCAATTAATTCCGATCAATCTCTATTAATCCCGATTAATCGCTAGTCGGTACCTCACCGCCCAACTAGCGCCTAACGGTTCTTACAACACTGCCAACAAAGCCCGGCCCAATGACTCTAGAGGAAACCCACCGCCCGAACCCGAAGGCCAACTTTGTTAAAATCCCCGGCTCGCGCATGATATTTTGTCACCTCCCCTAGAGAAAGTCATCCTGTGACAAATAGTTTACTAGTTGATTATATGGTTTAGTTTGCTTGCGATATGAAACTGACGCAGAGTGGAAGCAAGAAAAGATAACTAAGAGAGTTCTCAAAAAAAGTAGTATATTACTGAATGCATTAAACACTAGTTATGGAATAATAAATACAGCAAGTATTGCTGAATCTTTGAAATTGGAAATTTGTAATTACTTATTAGTTATTGAAATTAAAGACATGGATGAACGCGTAAATTAGTGCAATCAGTTTTCTTTCTTTCTTTTAACGATCAACAAAAGCCAGATCACCTAGGTAAACCCAATGGAAAATGGTCACCCATGCCCGCAAACGCATACCCGCCCTGCCACCATTCCAGAGGAAACTCATTGTCCGAAGACCCACTTTGGTAAAACCCCTGGCTCAACCCACCCATGACCTCAACTTTGGAAGGTCATGGGGCTGCCAATGCACCAGAAGGTCATCAACAAATTAATGTAATCAGTGATTTACACGTTTTATACTAGAAATATGAATGGTTTAGAAATGGCTTAAATTAGGGGAAATCTTCCATCCCCTACTTGTGGGCCCTGTAACTCAACTCGTAGAGTCGTAGCTCAAGTTGTGCTTTTTTTTTTTTTCTTTTTGCGTTCAGGCCTTTTTTTGCCTTGTTTTTCTTTGTCTAGTGGGTCAAAGTAAGAGCATGCGAACTCTTGGATCAGCTCCGTATCAAAGCTGGTGTTCAATGTCCACCATTTTTGCCGATTAATCTAGTAAAATTAGTTTTTGTAGCTAAATGATTAAGCTTGCTTGACATATAGTTCGCTAACGGATTATCTGTTTATGCTCATATTGTTAATTATTTATTGGCATGATAGGGAAGATGCAAAATCAACAAACATAGGTAGTTTACTAGAGAGACAAGGAAATAAATTATTGGGTCCCAGTTATAAAGATCCGGTTTCAAGCTACCAAGCTTTTCATGAATATTCAGTCTCAAATCTAGAGGTATATTTTTTTTTTTTTTTTTTGATTCGGGATATTAGTTGTTGTATGATTAAGCATGATTATGAGTTAATGACAGGTGTTTTGGAAAACAATATTGGATGAAATGAGTGTATCGTTTTCCGTGCCTCCAAACCGCATATTAGTCGATGATCCATCTCAAGAAAGCCAATTACTGCATCCAGGAGGTCAATGGCTTCCTGGAGCTTACGTAAATCCGGCTGGAAATTGTTTAAACTTAAATAGCAAGAGAAAATCGAGTGACATAGCGGTGATATGGCGCGATGAAGGAGACGATGAATCGCCAGTCAACAAAATGACATTCGAGAAATTGCGCTCAGAGGTTTGGTATGCTCAAGTTCTACCTTTGTCAATAAAAGGTAGAATAACGATTTTATGTTGTTAGATAAACGTTAATTCATGAGATTATTTTGGATTTTGTTTAGGTTGGTTGCGTATGCTCTTGAAAAACTGGGATTGGAAAAAGGATCTGCGGTCGCGATTGATATGCCAATGGATGTTAAATCGGTGGTGATATATCTGGCAATCGTTTTATCAGGCTATGTGGTTGTATCCATTGCGGATAGTTTTGCTGCAAGTGAGATTTCAACGAGACTTGTACTATCAAAAGCAAAAGCAATTTTTACTCAGGTATTTTTTTATTTATTTTTGTTTTATAAGTAATTGGGATTATATTTTCATATGCTTTTGCTATGTCATTTCATTAGTAAAACTTTTTCTCAGGATTTGATCATTAGAGGTGACAGAAGCATTCCCTTATACAGGTGTTGTTCTTTTAATTATCTATATTACCTTATAACCAAACTATTTAGGACAATTGGCATTTCACTTAATTTTAAGACACCTATTAGGGGCATTTTTGGTATTTAATAATTTTTGTATATATGACAATTTTGGTATTTAGAAAAAAATAGAGCAAAAAAATGAGCATAACTCATGTTATTACTAATTCTTTTAAGTAATTCAGAACCTAACAAAAACCGAGCCAATTGATAAACAAACGGAAAACGAGTACAACGCTGTAAATTATCGACTCCGCTGCAACTTGCGGGTTTCCCACTAGTCTATACTATATAATAAAAGAAACCATTTTCGGGACACTTGTCATCATATTAGGCCATGTCTTATAGATAATTATTATTTAGTTTAATCTCTTATGGATAATTATTATTTAGTTTAATCTATTTTAATTAATTATAGATAACTCTTCTACTAAATATTATTTAGTTTAATCAACAAAACCAAACTTTGTGATAATATATTATTTTTTTTTCATTATTAAAAAAAATTATTATATTGATTTTATTATATAATTTTTAAACAAATTGTATATAACTTTTAATATTACTTTATATATAAAATTAGATTTATTACGGGTTTTTTAAAATATAATGTATTTTATATTTTATCACTCAAATAGCTGCTTATTTGTTTCTTGAATAACATGTTTGACCACTGTATATTCTTTTCAATAATCATCTCCGTAATCACCATATCTATGGCGTACCGAGTATATCCATTAGTTTTTTTAAATATAATTGATTTATTACGAGTTTTTTTTTAATATAACCTATTTTATATTTTATCACTCAAATAGCTACTTATTTGCTTCTTGAATAACATGTTTGACCACTATATATTCTTTTCAATAACCATCTCCGTAATCACCATATATATGGCGTACCGAGTATATCCATTAGTTTTTTTTTTTTAAATATAGTTTTCTTATTATTTGGTAAACAATATTACATTTATTCAACCCGTGTAATACACGAGTGTTTTTTAAGATATAACTTTTTGATTATTTGGTAAACAATATTACATTTATTCAACCCGTGTAATACACATGGTTTTAAAGATATATATTTTTTTATTTGATATACAAAATTACATTTATTCAACCAGTACAATACATATGGTTCTTATAGATATAACTTTTTATTATTTAATATATATATATATAATTAAATTTATTCAAACCATGCAATAAAGGAGGTTTTTAAAGATATATTGTTTTATTATTTAGGATATAAATATATTAAAAAACAAACCACATATATAATTGATTAACTATCTATAAAAGAAAACAAAATTTAATTAATAATCTATACTATATAATAAGATATAGCCTAATATGATGACAAGTGTCGCGAAAATGGTTTCTTTTATTATATAGTATAGATTTATTTAACCCGTGTAATACACGGGGTTATAACCTAGTATTTAATAAAAAGAAAACAGGATTCTCACGTACGGGTAAAATGGTTCATTGTGCAGCCGAGTTGTTGATGCTGGATCGCCTCTAGCAATTGTTATTCCTACAAGAGGCTCGAGTTTTAGTATGAAATTGCGTGACGGTGATATTTCTTGGCTTGATTTTCTAGAACAAGCTAAAAGTTACAAGTATGTTACTATGCTTTATCCTTTTTTAAAAAAAAAAAAAATACTCTCTTATTGGAAACAATCGATGAATTTTGTTTATGTTGTACAGGAATGTGGAGTTTGTTGCAGTGGAACGATCGGTTGAAGCTTTCTCGAATATCCTCTTTTCTTCAGGAACTACAGGTAGGAAGTATAAGCATTAATTTAATAGATTAAATTATTCAAGAATCGATATCGATATTATTAAATATATGAATGTAACACAGGGGAACCAAAGGCAATTCCTTGGACCCTTGCAACACCGTTCAAAGCAGGTGCGGATGGTTGGTGCCACATGGACATCCGCAAAGGTGACGTGGTCGCATGGCCTACTAATCTTGGATGGATGATGGGCCCGTGGCTAGTTTACGCATCGTTGCTAAACGGGGCTTCAATTGCATTATATAATGGGTCCCCCCTCACTACTGGCTTTGCCAAGTTTGTTCAGGTTGTTTTCTTAACTTGTGTTGGTATATTTTTTCTCTTTTCGGATTCGTTTTCTTTCAACGTTTATGCTAAAACTTTTCAGGATGCGAAAGTAACAATGTTGGGAGTGATCCCAAGTATTGTGAGGGCATGGAGAACAAAGAATTGTACAGCTGGGTTTGACTGGTCAACCATCCGGTGAGTATTGCGGCCGAACCCTGTCTATTTTGACTCACGCTAAGACAACCCGTTTTCCCCAAACGCGTTTGAATTTTGTAGGTGCTTTGGATCAACTGGTGAGGCCTCTAATGTGGATGAATACCTTTGGTTGATGGGAAGAGCTCGATACAAACCGATTATCGAGTATTGTGGGGGCACAGAGATCGGTGGCGGTTTTATTACAGGATCATTACTGCAGCCTCAATGCTTGTCTGCTTTCAGCACACCAAGTTTGGGATCTAGTCTGTTTATTCTCGGCACAGATGGAATCCCTATAGTACGCACAATCTATCCACACACAATTCTTTATTCAAAAAGTTAATTTATTAAGGGGCTGTTTGTTTACCTCTTAATGAGGCTCTTAATGGTTCAGACCTCTTACTGGTTCAACATTTAATAGTTCAGACTGTTTGTTTCACGAGCAGATGTCTGAATGGTTCAGACATTTGCCTCTGAATGGTTAAGATTTATACAGAGTCTGAATGGTTAAGACCTCTAATCTGAATTGGTCAGACATTTGCCTTTGAACGGTTAAGCATTATATAGGCTCTTAATGGTTCTGACCTCTTACTGGTTCAGCACTTAATGGTTCAGACCTCTTACTGGTTCAGCACTTAACCATTCAGATGTTGCCAAACGGCCCCTTAATCTATTTGCCATTTGGTGTCATATCGTTGTTGTAGCCCGCAAATGTAGCTGGAGTTGGTGAATTGGCTCTTAACCCCCTTATGTTTGGAGCGTCAAGCACACTACTAAATGCTAACCACTATGATGTCTACTTCAAAGGCATGCCTTCTTGGAATGGGAAGGTTAGTATCAAGTCACTATACTTAGGTTGTGTTTCTATCTCAAATGCCGGCAAAAAAGCAAAAAAGGGGTACGGGTTAAATGGGTCGAACATGTTGAAAGAAAGTTTATTTGTAATGCATACAATCTCCTTAACTTGTTGAATTATTTTTTTTTTTGTTACTATTATAATACTATAGTTTTTGTAATCATACTTTTCTTATTGTTTATTCATAAAAACTGGAAAATAAAATTATTTGCTGGTCAACCGACCCCGATCCAGCATGTTTTGACCCATCTAAAAAAGTGAACCATTTCAACTCGAATCTTTTTTGACCCTTTACGTTGAATGTTTTCGTCGTAGATTTTAAGAAGGCACGGAGATGTATTTGAGCGCACGATTAGAGGATACTATCGTGCCCATGGTCGGGCAGATGATACCATGAATCTTGGCGGTATTAAGGTATGGTTTTGATCACCACACTAATTCTTAATAAAAACTTGAAATATTGGACAAAAAGTGCTATGGTTGACCCAACCCGTTTAAAAGGTTTATCTTTTTTGACCCGTGAACCAACATCCACATTTGCCACATGTAGAACTGTTTTAAGATCATCTATGGGTGGTGCAGGTAAGTTCGGTTGAGATTGAACGCGTATGCAACTCGGTTGATGACAGAATCCTTGAGACCGCAGCAATAGGGCTTACGCCAGCTGGCGGTGGGCCAGAAAAGTTGGTGATTGTGGTTGTTTTCAAAGATGCCAATGATTCGACACCCGAATTAAATAGTTTGAAGCAGTCATTGAATAAAGCTTTGCAAAAGAATCTCAATCCTCTGTTTAAGGTATCATTTTGTCATCTTGGAACTATTTAGTTGATTGATTCGAGTATATGGAGAAACTTTGACATCCTATGAATTCCCATGTTTGACTTTTAAGTTTGACCTTCAAGTTTGACTTTTGTGTTGTTTAGGTTTCTGATGTGGTGCCCATTGCATCACTTCCTAGGACAGCAACAAATAAGGTAATGAGAAGAGTTTTGAGACAAAAGTTGACTCAAATTGGTCAAAATTGCAAGTTGTGATTTTTTTTCCTTCACTTGTTATTAGGTGCAAATATGTTGTATGTTAAAGTTTTGAATAAAAAAGTAATGCTTGTTTACCTAATTACACTATTAATGCCATTTGTTAGTTTTCTTTATATTTAAACTCTCCATGATATCACATATCTAGTTTAACTTAGGTTAGGAGCATGTTTAATACATAATTAATTTATAGAGAACTATAAGAACCATGTAAGAATTGGCATGCTAGATGTAATGATGGTTATAAGGTTATATAAACCACCTTATTTCAAGTTTCACATATACCAATCTATACTATATTAATAAAATGTCCTCTATCATTCCTTGGAGACATCTAATTTTTAGTTTTCTCGCCTTTCTCTCATGCTTAATTATAATAGATAGTTTTAACTAAAGATAATTATACAATTGAATTTAATATAAATTTAAACAATTCGTATAGTAGATAATATAACATTTTGAAATCTTCATCGGATTTCAAAATTATTTATCCAATGAATGTCATTTATTTAAGATAATTTTGAATTAAACAAATTATTAATCAAGAAAACCGAAGTGTGTATTAATATATTATTTATTTTTATTTTCATTATTAAAAAAATTATTATATCGATTTTATTACATAATATATAAATCAAATTGTCAGAATTCATACTAAAATTTTATCATTGAAATGGCTGCTGATGTGCTTTTAAATAACGCATCTTCTTTTCAAGAACCATCTCCGCAATCATCTTATCTATCGCATATCGAGTATATCTATTAGTTCTTTTTAAGATATAACTTTTTTATTATTTGGTATATAAAATTATATTTATTCAACTTGTGTAATAAACGAGATTATATATATATATATATATATATATATATATATATATATATATATATATATATATATCTATAGAAAAAGTATATCGTACATTACGGCTTAACGTACTTCACGTACAACAACGTGCGTAATTTTTTATATAACATGCGTGATAAATGTTTTCAATATGCGTGATTATTGTGTTTCAACATGCGTGATTTTGGATTTTTGAGTTATAACGTGCGTGATTTTAAAATGAACGTGCGTAATTATCTATCGTACATTAAGCCGTAATGTACCTTAACCTTCCTCTATATATATATTGTCAGAATTCATACTAAAATTTTATCATTCAAACAAATGTTTGAATGGCTGCTGATGTGCTTTTAAATAACGTATCTTCTTTTCAAGAACCATCTCCGCAATCATCTTATCTATCGCATATCGAGTATATCTATTAGTTTTTTTAAGATATAACTTTTTTATTATTTGGTATATGATATTACATTTGTTCAACCCGTACAATACATGAGATTCTTAAAGATTTAACCTTTTTAGTATTTAATATATAAAATTATATTTATTCAACTTGTGTAATAAACGAGATTATATATATATATATATATATATATATATATATATATATATATATATTAGAGGAAAGTTTAAAGGAGAACGCTAAATATTGTGAGAACCGTGAGAATGAATGAAAAACCACAAAAAACTTGGTAAAAAACATTTCAAATTCAAAATATCTTTTTACACTTATCATAATTATTTGAATACAATGTTTTAATTAACATGTTTAAATTTACATGTATGCGTAAATATTGAAAATTTACACATGTGTAAGTTTTCTCATTTACACATGTGGGGGTTAGGTTTTTTTTTTAGGTTGTGTTCACATTCGTTCTCGTGGTTCTCGCAATAAAGGTGGTTCTCGCATGAACCTTACCCTATATATATATATATATGGGAGGGTTTAAATGAGAATGCTAAATATCGCGAGAACCGTGAGAGCGAATGAAAAAATCACAAGAACTTGGTCAAAAACAATCCAAATTCAAAATTTCTTTTTGCACTTATCATTATTATTCGAATACAATGTTAGAAATAAATTTACACTTTTAAATTTTCGTGAATTCGTAAATAAAGAAAATTTACACATATGTAAGTTTGCCATTTTCACATGTGTAAATTTGTTATATGTACACATGTGTAAAAAGTCTAGTAAGAGTGATTTTGAGAGGAGAAATGAATTATTTGATGTTGTAAATTCTTTTTTGATGTTGTATTTTTATTACAATGAGGTTTGTATTAAAAAAAACCAGTTTTGATTGGTTTTTTCATTCGTTCTCACGGTTCTCGCAATATTTAGCGTTCTCAAGATAACCCTTCCCTATATATATATATATATATATATATATATATATATATATATATATATATATATATATAGGACAAAGATCCGTTAGGAACCACCCTTTATTGCGAGAACCGCGGGAACCAATGTGAACACAACCAAAAATACCTAAAAATAGCTAAAAACACAAAAAAAAATATTTTTTTAATTTTTTTTATATAAAAAATCGCTACTTTTAGTAGCAAAAAAAAATTAATTTTTTTTTGCTACTAAAAGTAGCGATTTTAACTTAAAAAGTATTAAAAAAAATTTGTGCGTTTTTTTGATTTTTTTAGAATTTTTTTTGATGTTTTTAGGTTTTTTGGGGGTTTATTTTTTTAGCATTTTAGCTTGGGGTTGGGGGGGGGGGGGGTAGGTTTTTGGGGGTGGGGGAGGGGGGTTTAGGTTTGGGGGGGGGGTAGGTTTTTTTGGAGGTTTTAGTTTTTAGCATTTAGCTTGGGGGGGGGGGGTTTTAGGTTTTAGGGTTTTTTTAGGTTTTTTTAGCTATTTTTGGTTGTGTTCACATTGGTTCTCGCGGTTCTCGCAATAAAGGTGGTTCTCGCATTAACCTTACCCTATATATATATATATATATATATATATATATATACATATATATATATATACAGGGAGCCGCTAGAATGAAAACCACCTCGAGTTGTAAGAACCTCGAGAACTACACCCCACGGAGCGCCGTTCGTCATGATTTTTTTTTTACAAGTAGATGTGTATATTATAAACACAGCCGTAAAAAATCATGGCGAACGGCGCTCCGTGGGGTGTAGTTTTTTACACCACAAGTTTGGTGAAAAAAAAAGAAAAAAGAAAAAAATTTAAAAAACACCAAACTTGTGGTGTAAAAAACTACACCCCACGGAGCGCCGTTCGCCATGATTTTTTACGGCTGTGTTTATAATACACACATCTACTTGTAAAAAAAAATCATGGCGAACGGCGCTCCGTGGGGTGTAGTTCTCGCGATTCTTACAACGCGGAGTGGTTTTCATTCTGGCAGCCCCCTATATATATATATATATATATATATATATATATATAGGGGAGGGGGAAGGATCCACTAAAAAGTGGATTTTGCCTAAGTAGCCTAAGAAGGATTGTGATGATGACATGTGGCACTCCTAATAAGTAGGAATGAAGGGCATTTTGGTCCTTATAAATAGGAGTAAAAATGACATGTGCCACCCATTTTGTTTTTAAAAAATACAACAAAAAAAATCTAGTACAAAAAATTTAGCACAAAAAATCTACAAAAAAATATAACACAAAAAATGTAGTACAAAAAAATATAGCCCAAAAAAATTCAGCAAAAAATGTAGTACAAGAAAATCCAGCACAAAAATTTGAGAAAAAAAAGTTAAAACAAAAAAATTCAGCACAAAAGATTTAGCACAAAAATCCAGCACAAAAAAATGTTATACAACATAGAAATACAACATATTTTAGTGGGTTTTTTTTAGTATTCATATTTTATATAGCAATATGGTACTCAAATTAAAGATAAAAAGACGCTCGATTTTACGGTGAAATTATTATGAAAAAATAATGTCGTATAAAAAAGTTATGAACGTTTAAAAAACGGGGGTGGAATATGCATGTGTCTTGCATGTGGAGAGAGAAAGTCCATAAATAGGATTTTTCCAAGATACCCTTGCGCTCCTCCTTTCTCCTACACTTTCATCTTAACCATTGATTTAAAAAATGAATGGTTAAGATTTCTTCTCATCCTACTTAGGCAAAATAAACTTTTTATTTGATATTACCCCTAGGGGAGGGTTATCTTAAGTACACTTAATATTGCGAGAACCGTGAGAACGAATGAAAAAACTAATCAAAACTGATTTTTTTTTTTAATACAAACCTCATTGTAATAAAAATACAACATCCAAAAAAGAATTTACAACATCAAATAATTCATTTCTTCTCTCAAAATCACTCTTACTAGATTTTTTACACATGTGTAAATACAACAAATTTACACATGTGTAAATGGCAAACTTACACGTGTGTAAATTTTCTTTATTTACGAATTCACGAAAATTTAAACGTGTGAATTTAATTCCTAACATTGTATTCGAATAATAATGATAAGTGTAAAAAGAAATTTTGAATTTGAATTGTTTTTGACCAAGTTCTCGTGGTTTTTTCATTCGTTCTCACTGTTCTCGCGATATTTAGCGTTCTCATTTAAACCCTCCCTTATATATATAGGGTCAGGATTTAGAGAAAACGGTGAAAAGTGTGAGAACGGAGAGAACGATTATGGATCGTCAGATTAAAACAATCTATGGACTAGATGACGCGGTGGCGTTTTCGTAAATAACATAACTTTTATTGCTGTGGCGCGCTTCATTAAGGGTAAAAACGTCTTTTGACTTCTCTACACAAAACGCCATCTAATGAAATAAAACGCCATTAAAATTACCACCTTAACCTACAATAGCTCACACTATCATAATCTAAAAAACGTCATTAGATATAAAACGCCAAAATCAATTATAATAAAATCCCGCCTAAAAAAACGGCCAAAAAACATCCTATATATACAACATCTCAGACCTTCCATTAAAACACACAAAAACCCAAACGCCATATTTGATATATACCATTCGTCTGTCAAACGCTAAAAAACTTAAACATGTATGTTTCATTTCCATATTTGGAAAGCTTGGGCTATCCTACTTACAATCCACGCCTCACTTGATGATTTCTCTTAGTTAATATGTATGTTTCATTTCCATATTGTTCATGACCATCCTTGTTGTCCTTGTGACAACTTGTGTATTGGTGAATCTAAGACAGAGGTTTTAAAAGGAAGGTAACCTTCCTACCTCTATGCATGACTTCTATGATAATCCTTGTTGAACTTGTTAGACTAATCATATAATATACTATATAAAACATATAAAATACATATGATACATATAACAACCGAACCCTTGATGATGACCAAATGGTTATTCGTCAAGTTACTAAGTTACATCACCTAAGTGCTTAGTTCCTAGTTACGATTCTAATGGGTATTAAACCCATGAAATCATTCTAAACCCCTATGGGTTTTCATAGTGTCAAGAACGAGTACTACGTCTAGATGATTACTTTCTTTCATACATACTTTGTGTATTTTAAATTCCTAATCCCGACTCTAATTATTCCTTAAACTTCAATCCGAACACATTCAACCTCCTAATCTCATTAACCTCGTCGATACTTGGATGATCGGAAGACCTAGAAAATTTGTGAGTACACTTGACCCGTTTTACTTTTAAAACACATTGGGTTGTAACATGCTAATATACAAACTCCACTATCACACACTTAAACATGTTTTATATTCTCAATCATATATACATGCTACTTGTTTACTTAGGTTCATGCTAGATTATACATGCTTTATGTCATTAACTTTGCTATGCCCCAACTTAACATATATAGCGCTATAGGAGTAGCATGCCTCTCGTCGGGGTCTTGTTAAGTCTTTATTCATTCTTAAACCGTCTCGCCACTTTTGTGGCGAGGGATGCTAAATACTAGTGGACACTTGGATTTGACATATTGCGATGCATGCTAGTTACCTTGTTTACAAATTGTCATGTGGATTCGAGAAAATGCTTTTATACTTATGCTATATTTATACAAATCTTGTGTACTCGCCAATACTTTGCATTGACACTTTATTTTTAACATGTTACATGTTATGATGATATTAAGGATGCATGGAACATAATAGAAAGCCTAGAAACACATTTAGACTCTAAATCCATGATGTAATTCTTTTATTTCAAGTTGTTGTAATTGTATTTCCTTTTTATGTTGTACTTGAATTCTTATAGTAATAAAATGAAATTCATTATTTAAATATTGGTCGCAAATTTTAGTGTTATGTGTGATGAGTAATCTATCTTCGTCTCACTCCGATGTTTGCGCCATCGATTGTGGTGTGACAAGCATATCATAATATACTTTGGTTTAGGAAAATATCAGACTTGTCGTCCTCGTTTATGACACGCCAGGCAATGCCGTTTACCACAAGCATAATAGCCTTTAGGAACAACAACGAACAGTTCTAAAATTGTAACTTGTGAATCCAAGACTGAAACCAAAAACATGTTTTATTTGAGTTTTCAATACAAATGACATCAAAAGCAGCAATGACGCAAAGGATATACCACAAACAACTGAAACACGAACATCAAAGGATCCACAAACACATCAGCTCATAACAGGTCTCTATACATGTAGAAAGGCCCAAGTGAAACAACAACCAAAGCTTTAGCACTTGTACGTCATGTTTTAACATGTGTAAAACACTACTCCTTCCCCAAGAGAAATCATATAGAGTTGATCATTAGTATAAAACAGTGTCAATGTGTAACGGGGTCAGACCAACATGGCTGCAATGGAGATTGCAAGTGAGCACCTGCCAACCTTTTTAGCTGCCACGTCAAGGCGAGGCCTTTTACCTGATCTAAATCACATCCACACATTCAACATAGCCTCGTAACACAAACATTCGCATACCAACCACCGATTTAGGGTTTAGAATCACACTTACACATTCATCACAGCCTCAAACATAGTTGATTTCATCATCATAACAACGAATTAGGATTTCATATTAGAAACCCAACAACGAAAAAAAAAGACAAATAGTAAAAGAGCCGTTTGTGGTTATGTGGCAAAACAAGCCCATCCATTCCATTTTGGGTTTATATGGGTATTTTAAATTTTTAAGATGGGTTAAGATGGGCCAACTAAATCTAGCATTTTTAACTTCGTTTTATTGTTAGGCACTCGTCTACGCTTCTGTTTACCTATACCGCGTCATCAGCAACCTCACCGGTTAAACCATGACACAAGTGCATTCTTAATGCCCCACTCAAAAGCTTATGCTTTTTGGGTTGGAAGGAACCAGAGCAAGCACTTTTTCAAGCAGGTATCAGACTCATGGTTGGAATAATGATTGACGTCAACTAGGGTTAAAGTTGTGCTTTATCTTAAAAAATCGCTTTTATTCAAACATTTGGGGTTAGAATACTGCAATCAAAAGATGTGATGGTTATTTCTTCTTTTAACCATGCTAACTGATCCATATATAAACATTTCAGGGAAACATATTCTAAACACCCGATCCAGGTCTCATTTTATTATGTATTGTGAATTCCTAAGAACTCAATACTTCACTATTCTGGTGAATGCAAAACCATACATATACATATGAAGGATTAATAAAATAAGACAATATATAGAAACATGTGCCTGTAGCCATTTTCACTAGAAACCACCACATTCACAAACAACTGTTTAATTTCTTTGATAGATTTGCTTACATGTATTTATTATTATTTCTAACTTAGTTCATCACACAACAGAGGGCCGCAGCCGGGAGGGAGTTTATTAGCCATAAAGAAGACGACGATGCATACTTGAAAATACTTCAGGTGTCAGGCACTGCAACATCATCTTTTTTGGTCATCACCTAACATACATACACAAAGAGACATTAATTACCATTACTGAATCTTGTAGTTAATGATCATTGGGCTTGAATGGGTAATAATACTTACTTTGGCGGATGACATCCTCTTCGTCCCTCTCACTGTCATACAAACCGTCATCAACGCTCTCGTGCATGAGAAATCCTAGCTTGAACTGCTCAGAAAATGGGTTCAACCCCTTTGTATAATACGCTACGTCTGGACCCGAATTATGAGCCTCTATTTCACGGAGATGTTGCTGAAACGTTTCGAATCTCCTCTTCTCCTCGTCAGCAGTAGGGTATGTTTTGCCGTGCTCTACCTTCCACTCTCTGACACTACAAGAATAGGGCATCTTTAGCGGCGACACATGTCGCCGGTATTGACCAACTTTGTCGCCGCTATTGACTTTTAGCGGCGACATGTCGCCGGTAAAACGTCGCCGGTATTGTAACCTCTCTGTATTTAACCAAGTGTTTAGAAATCTCAAGGAAAGCTATTTATAAAAAAACTAGCAAGAATCAAAGCAGATGCATATGTAACCTATAAAACAATCCGATCAAACCCTAACTATAACCTTTAAGAAGAAATTATGATAATCGGAACATGAGACAACAAGAATATAATCCTCCATATTCAAACCCTAATAACTTGATTTTGAGAAATAATATACAAAAACCCAAACACAAAATAAAAAGACTTAAAGCAACCTGAATAATAACTTGATTTTGAGAAACAATATACAAAAACCTAAACACAAAATTTCACAAATACAAAGTTTCATAACGCTTTACACATACAAAGTTTCACAAATACAAAGTTTCATATAACATGCCGAGGAAAATGATTTTTATTTCGTTTTCTCAGACAACATTTTAAAAACAGGTTATCCAAAAAGATTTATATCAAATCTTTTTCAACAATTATGAACTCGCCAACTTTATGTTGATTTTTTGCATGTTTCTTTCTCAGGTTACATTTTCAAAATTATGGCACGGTTGGAATAGGAGAACCATGGGATTCGAGTATTTAGTGGGCATTCATTTCTTAGAAGCCTTAGCTTTATGTGTTTCCGCTGTGCAATGAAGATACCAGACAGATCACCCCAACTCTGATTCTAGCGGGTGTGACAGATTGGTATCAGAGCTATAGGTTTATAAACATGTTATTGGGTTTTAAGCGAGTTATCGATAACATGTTTAATGATGAGTCATATAAGTTGATGAGTTATAAACAAGTTATTGGGTTTTAAGTGGATTATCGGTTATATTTAATAATGAGTATGAGTGTGACAAATAAATAATATAATGTATCAAAATTAACATTATCATAACTAACCATGTAAAATAGAAACGGAAAAAAACAAAAAAATATGAAAGATTTTTTTTTCTAAATTGTTAAATGGGTTAATGGGTCAACCCGTTTTTTATACGGGTCAACCTGTACCCGTCCCGTTTTTAATACGGGTCAACCCGAACCCGACCTGTTTTTTAAACGGGTTGTGTTAGTCGACCCAAACTAGTTTTTTTCGTGTCGGGTGCGGATCCGGTTGACGGGTCGTGTCAAGAATTGCCGCCCCTAATTGAAATCCCCAACAATGAATTACATTTTGACCTAACTTTTAAGGCAGTGAATGAAACACCAAGAATTCATATATATAATCGATCAATTTAAGCAGCAAAACACAAGTCCAACAAAACTATGATAGAAGGCGAATGGACTCCTCACCCCTGCTACGGTAGATATCTTTTTCAACGGGGAACATGACAAGAAACAAAAAGAGAAACGGTTGGTTACAAGTAAAAAACAAGCTATATATTTTCTTAAATTATACCTAATTAATATAGCTTTTTATAACATGAACGACAATTTGGCTTAAAAACTTGATGAATGGAAAAACGTATGCTTCTTCACTTTAAACTATAATGTGTATTCTTCGATAATTGAATGTTTATGTTATAATAGTGTTGTTAAATTATCTGATTTGATAGAACATCCAACCTCATCTTTTCACACAAGATATGTTTAGATTTATGTTGTACATGTCACATTTGCGTTAAAAATAAGATGTATCTTTATCGTCTCATTGTCGCATTCTTTTCGGATGTCTTGATCATTAAGCTTAACCAAACAAACCCTTGATGGCTAAATAAAGCGCAATTGGTTTTTGAGAACATTTTTGTTAATGATTGTTTTGTTAGTATTTTGTTAAATTGTGGTATTGCCATATATGGATACGTGCAAGTTGATCATCCACACTTGACGTTAATACTAGAGGCAGTGATGTCACATGATCTAAAGACCCAACATGTATTCTTTGGTGTTGCGGGTTCCAACAATGACATGCATGTTCTTGTTCAGTTACTGTCAACGACATCATAAAGGGAGTGGCACCCGAGCAATTCTTTGAAGTTGGATAAGTAATATACAAGCACATGTGTTAACTTGTTGATGGAATATATCTTGAATATTTCGTAGTTGTCAAATCATTCACATGTTCACAAGAAAAAAAGACGGATTTTTTAAAAAGAGTTGGAGAAGCAACAAGAAAGGATGTAGAAAGAGTCTGTGGTCGCATAGTGCAAAATTGACGCATAGTGCAAAATTGAACACACCAAAAAAAATGAAGAAACATAATATATGCGTGCATCATATTGCATAATATGATTTCAGAAGATAAAGGTTTACCAATGGGGTGGTGGTCCATTGGCAAAGGCAAAGCCTTTAAACACATTGGGAGAGGGAGGTCTTGAGTTCAAGTCCCATAGACAACAGAAATAAAAGAAAGAGTAAACTGCAATTTTACCCCCTGGGGTTTAGGCCAATTGGCACTCTAACCCCCTCTAACGAAATAATTGCAATCCCCCCCCAACGTTGTTGTTATGTCGCACATTTACCCCCCGGCGTCAATCAACGGTAGTTTGACTGTTATAGGTAAGGGTATTTTGGTAATCTTACCCCATATTTATTATTATTATTATTATTATTATTATTATTATTATTATATATATATATAAAAACTACCTACACATCTCTCTCCTGTCTCTCTCTCATCCACCACAATAATCACTAACGGGCACCACCACTGCCACCGCCATTCACCACCACAACCACCGCAACTGCCGTCGCAGTATGGATCCATTCACCCCTCTTGAATATGGCCTGTTTCAACTTACTCCTACCAGAACAAGGTACTGATTTCTATCTTGTTTCAAGATCTTCTTCCCTTTGGTTTAAATTCAGTTGCTTTAAGTTGGGTCTCTTTGTTTTTGCTGAAAGGTTGTTAAAAGATTGATTTTTTGGTCTGATTTCAGTTATTATGAGTTGGGTTTGTTCTGTGTTGTTAAGATTCTTGAAAAAAAAAAGTGATATTTTGATTTGATTTCAGTTATGCTAAATTGGGTTTTCTTTGTTCTTGTTGAAATTCTAAAAAAAATATCTTTTGGTCTGATTTAAGTTAATATGAGTTGGGTTTTTTCTCTGTTATAGCATCGATTGCAGGTGATAATCCAGGGTTTGTCATTTATCTTCTAATTTGTCTGCTATGGAGGAGGTGACCCGCCGTTGATGTCACATTCCATTTTTCGGTGACTTTTTTTTGTTGATTTAATCGATTATTATGTGTGGTTTGTGTTTGCTTGAAATGAGTGCAGCCTTTTAACCTATATTTAGGGCTTTTCTGATACAGAGAAGAAGAACTATGAACTCTCTTCATTGGAGTCTTTAATTGAAATTGAATCAACATATTGAAAGTTTGCTAAAAAAGAAAATGTAAATTGAAAATTGTTTCACTTTTGAGTAGACTTTCAGGATTGACAATGATTATATCAACCATTATTTACCGGTTGTGTTTTACACTATGTATATGAGTAGTTATAGTTATTCAATTGGGATAATTTGATTGCAGACAAAGGAAGAAATAACGAGTTTTATTTATGAAGGAGTTTAATTAACACATAGAGAAGTTGAAAGAAGATAGAGGGATAAAAAATTTTCTATAAGTTGTGCACATGATGGTGTTTAATTGGTGGTTTACTTATAACGAGGTGGGCGGTGGCGGCTGATGGTGGTGGAGGTGGGTGGTGGCGGCTGATGGTGGTGGGGGTAAGGTTTGCAAGAACTGTTAACACCGGGGGGGGGGGTAATACTGCTGAGTACAACAAACCATAGGGGGTAATAAGAAAGGCCAATTTAGTCATTTTACACTATGGGTAATATTACGGAGTAGAACAAACCATAGGGGGTAACAAGAAAGGGCAATATAGTCATTTCACATTCCAGTTAACATATTTGTTAACTTATTTGACGCCAGGGGGTAATATTGCTGTAGATCCCAATATCAATCCGGATCACAGTGGTTGGTTGTTTTAGTCCAAAACACCTATTGATTAAGTGTTTGAACTATGAAAAAGTTAAGAACAATCAAGAATGAAGATGAAGCTAATGGATTGATGAATACAACAAGTGTCGTATTGAATCCAAACAAGAATATAGATCAATAAAGCACCTTGGAATACAGATTTGAGCACAGTATCAAAGATTTAATGTAAAAAACACTTCATTCATCAAGGAGCCAAAAGCTTGGCAAATGTTACAATGCTTGGGCTATATATAGTGCCTGACTTGCCAGCAAATTTATAAATTTGATGGAATCTTAACTACACTAAGTCAGGATTTCTAGTTTCATGAAATTACAAAATAAGCCCCTATACTAGTAAATTAGCTACAAACAACTATAAAACTAATCCAGTACAAGTATGAACGATCTCAAAAGTTCCAACAATATCCCCCCTAAATCGTTGCATACTTGTCTTCTCATTCTTCAGTTGTTTCCACTGGATTCTCTATAGCTGGCTTTTCAGAATCATTGGGATTGTCTTCATGCACTGTCGTTTCTGGTGGTGTCTGAGTCTCGATTGGTGCAACCGGAGTTTCTTGAGTAGTAACAGCTTCACTTGTTGGTGGATCCTCCATAGTGGCCTCATATGTGGATGAGGCCGGAGGTGATGATGTTGTCTGAGTGGTTGTGGTGGGCTCAGTCGTTGAAGCAGAAATCTTTTCTTTCTTTCTTTCATGCTTCTTCTTCTTCCTTTCTTCCTTTTTCTTTTCTTCAGTTTCTTTTCTCTTCTCGATCTTGTCTACGAGATCCAGCATATCTCTCTTTATCTTCCAGGCTCATTCTACCGCTCGCTGAAATAGCATGGCCTCCTCAAGATTGGCATTTCCAGCTCCAACATTTATGCGGCTTGCATTTAGTACCGTTAGATCGGAGAGACCAAACATAAACACGCCCATTGGATCCAAGATTCGGATATCCACATTTTCGTTGGATCTGATTACAGCTTCCCCAGTTTTGCTATCGTAAAACCATTTCTTGAAATCGTTAAGGGATACTGGAACTTCTTCAGGAAGCTTGATTCTCGTGACAATTTTAGCAGGGTTAATTACCCACGTCACCTTTCCTTTTCCAGTAACCGGATCCCTGGTTGTCTTTGACACTCTCCATCTTGGACGCTGTGGCCTGTGATTTGGGAATCCCTTGTTACATTCTTTAGCAATCAGGCGCTCAAAATCCCCGCCAATGCTTCTTTCTTGTGGATTTAGAATATCCAGACAGCCAAGCTCACGTAAATCCCACCTAGGAAGAGTAAAGAGATCAAATCCAGTCTGGAAGTACGGAATCACGCCGCCTCACCTTTTAACCACAAACATTCCTCTCAGATTGTCGTACATCCAGCTGATGATTCTGTCGGTGGCCTCAGTCTTATCGACAGTTATCACCTGATAAAAATCAGGGAGTTTTTCTCTTTCTTTCTTGAACCACTCTGGATGCTGGGGGGAGAAAGTTTTTCCATCTTCCTGCTCGTATAACACTTCCTCTTCTAAACCCCATTCAATGAATCTGGCAGGCATCTCATCTCTATCAACTTCCTCTTCATCACTTTCATCTCCTTCAGTCACTTTCTCGGTTGATTCCAGACGTCTTTTCTTGGCCTCGGCTTCTTTCGCTTTTCTGGTGGTTTCTTCTTCTACAAACGCCTCAAAGTCGAAAATTTCGTCAAAGGAGAACATAGGCTCTATTTCCAACTTCTCGCACATGCTCCTCATCATTCTATACAGTTTTTCAATCCCCATTTGTTGAAATCTTATGAATTTCGACTGCTTGGCCATATAAGCGTTCATTTCTTTGTTCTTTTTACGCTGATCATTAATCTTCTCTCTCAAGATGTTTGTGTCGTTTACTTGGTTTTTGAGAAGACAGATTTCCTTGGAAGCAGATGGACCGGTGTCTTTAATGAGTTTATCATAAAGCTCTTGAAAGGGACGAACCCTTTATGGAGGGACCGGTGGCTTTGAAATCCTGGTTGGCTTTACAGTAGGAACTCGGGAGGATTCTTCATCTGTCGATTTCTTCTTCGGAGGTGTTTTCTTGCTCGCAGAGATTTCATCAGGATCGATTATCAAAGTATCAACGAAGTCATTCAGCGATTGAACCTCTTCTGTAACAACTTCTGGTCTTTCGGAAGCTGACATCTCTGGTCTCTTGAGCCTTTTCTATCTCTTTTCTTTCTCTTCCGTAGCTTGAATTTCTTTCATGTATTGGATATGAAGACGACGTTCTTCAGACTCGTCCGCCCTCATGCTTGCACTCATGAGTCTTTCAGGATTCTCAGATGCCTTTTTCTTCTTAGGTGGCTCATCTTCGGCAGCTTGTTTTCTTTTTCTTTTTCCCTTTAGACGTTCTTCCTTTTCAGCTTCTTCTGCTTGGGCTTGTGCAGCTCTTTGTTGTTTTTCTCGAAGTGCATCTCTGTATTTTCTGTATGCTTCTTTCACTAATGGCAATCTCTCAGCTGCATACATCCAGTCGTGTAGCAACACCCATTCATTTATCTTGATTTCTGTGTACTGGCGACTTGTTGGAACATGAAATGTGTAGAGATATCCATCGTTTGGTGGATTCTCGTATTGGTCATTGATTAACATTTGGATAAACCTTGGATACATCGCCCAAGTCGGCCCACTGACATTCTCTAGCATGTAGTTGAAGATTAAACCAGAAATGTTGAATTTTTTGTGACAACCCTCACTAAACCAGGTATCCGTACGATTTAATTAATAATTAATTGCTGCTTGATTTCTGTGCTTACTTGAAATTACTGATGAACTGCTACTTGATTTCTGATACTTGTATATTCCTGCATCATACTTTACATACCGTCACTACATTATTTACATGCTGAACTCTAGTGACAAACATGATGCACAAAAGCACAGTAGCACTATGAACGGATAACCTATTGAACATGCTGATAAAGCCAGCATCAGGCGGATACTGCCTCTAAGGCCTGTATGAGCCAGAAATATTTTACTACACCCATAGTGAGTGTAGGGATACAAGGGTTGTAGAACTGCGTCTCTAGGAATAAGTTACGATGACTGGATGTGCCTAAAACATACACTGAGCACAAAACACAGCACTTTAATTAACATTTCAGCTTCTGGCTAGCTAATAAAGTGCCAAAACATGAGAAAAATATTACTAGACACTTTCCAAAGTGTCAGGAATAAGTTGTGTCACTAAAAATGGTATTTACGACACTTAAAAGCTTTATTAAGCGCTTTAACGGATTACTATCCAACCGAACAACCGGACTATACCCGGAACATAAAAATATTGACATTAACAATATTGATCTTTTCTGAGCCAGTTAGGGTCCCTGAATACCCTAACACCCGCATGAGAGCACAACACTCAACTAACCAAGTTAATCCCTAAATCTAACTTAGTTAACCTAACTAAACATCAACTAACTAGTTAGAATCGAACTAGGGACCCCCCCATGACCAATTTCGGTCCCCCTTGTAACAAGACTTGTACCAATTTTGATTATAATATTACTTGATGTCTCATATCTAGAGAACATCAAACCCTTTGGACCATAACCTTGCTTAAGTCTATAAGTAACCAACTTAACACATTAGATCATTCACATTCCATCACTCACCACTCACACTCCTCTCTCCCTCTCTTTGGTTCTCGCCCGAAGACACAAGCAACACCACCACCACCTTTCGATTTTGATCATCACATTCCAATCATCTACAAGTGTTAAGGGTCACATACGAGGAGCCTTGGTGCAACCGGAAGGCGAAGGACCTCTCTACTTTGCTTTTATCCACGCATTTTTCGCATAGATTCTTCCCTAGCCTCGAGCTAGAGGTATAATGCTTAAAACACTCTCTCGAACTAATCTAAAGTGGTTAATATGTGTTGTAACGGTTAAAACTCGAAATCTTATAAAATCATGCATTAAAGTTTACTAAAAATGCAAGTATTGTTGGTTAAAAGCTCATAAGTGGTGTAAATGTTGTAGTATTGATTTTATGTGATTATCTAGACCTGATCTATGTTGTGGTAGCTCGGATCATCATTTAACCTGGTTTGGTTAAGGTCATGGATCTTGACATAAGGTTGTTTTATATGAAACAAGGGTTAAAGGGTGAAACTCTACCACACGCGAAACATGAACTTGTGTAAAAATGTTTTACTTGTAAAATAGTGTTTAAAACTAGCAGATCTACGTATCTGCAAGTGGTATTTTCAAAGGACCGAGTGTCAAGAAAAATCATGTTTTCTAAAAATAGATCTTACACTTACAAGCATGATTTTTATAAACCACAAGTATGTAAACACTTGTGAAATGAAAAGTTTCGATAAAATAACAATCTTTGTAAAAGATGACGGGAAGTTGTAAAGACGGATTTACTTTAAAAACGAGGTTTTTACGAGATCGAATTACTTTATATAAAGATCCACAAAATATAATGGGATTTACACTATAAGTTTCGGAAAAATTACAAGTTCATGTGACTTATGCGATTTACATACTTGTCGACTAGTTGATGTGTCGGAAAATTGTTTGATTGAATAAAGAAGTTGTTGAAATTGATTTAGTAAAAGAAAATGATACGCTTGAAAGCGTGGCCACCTCCAGTTACAGAGGAAACTCTGGCGAAATTTTTCTAAAAACCTAACACTTAGAATTATTTTCACAATAAGTGTTAGAAATAACTTTTTGACATGCTTTCAAAATATATTTCGCCACGACTTTATTTACAAATATTCGGAGGTGGGATTTTCACAAAAACTAAACGTGATAAATATATATTTAGTAAATATATTTTCACCACACTGTTTATGATTATTTTGTGAAAAATACATAAATATTATTTTTAGAGTAAAAATAATATTTACGAACGTTAACAGATCCAAAATAATACGAACGCCTCTACGATAATTATATAAGTTACACCGGTAATTACTATTACCACACGAATGATAAAACGTAACTTACGCATTATACGGAAATATTCATGAACGCGTATTTTATCGACGTATTATTTTTGGGGAAAATTATGTGAAATGGAAGTATAATATTTTTGAGAAAAATATTTATATTTTGGAATTAGAAATAAAAATATATTAAGTGAGACTTAATGTTATAATTCGAACGCACATGTATTAAATCCCCCATCCTTGGGAAGGAGATTAACTACCAAGTATATACGAAAAGTAAACACGGAATAGTTGTCTAACTATTTCCCAAAAACTTAAACTATAAAGCTAAGGCACGGCCGTCCGTCTAATAGATTTAGCACATGTAGGTCGTTGCACAGCTGCCCGATTTGGAGTACTTGGTAGAGACGCACCGACTGTGAGTTCATGTCCCCCTTTTCTCTTAACTGTTTTCAGTTTTCTAAACTGCGGGGGTGAAATACATGTTACTATGATTATGAGTACTTTTTACATGGTATGGTTAGCGTAAGGAGGGTTACTACTTAGATCATGTGAGTGGGTAGGCGGGAACTGGAGGCCATTAATCCTCATTGTAGGACCGAGGGACGTAAGCGGTAGATCTATCTGGGTGTAGCGAGCCCAACCCCAGGTCCAGCATAACGGACCTCGGGGTGACTTTGTGCCCCGACGCAAAATCGCAAGGGTTGAGTCTTCCTACTTGCACTTCACACGTATCAATGGCCTTACAAACCATTGGTGATCTCTTTTTCCTTATTTGCTACATACCAGGGTTTTTATACATACAAAGGTTTTATTTACTCACTTTCGCATGAACTCGCTCAACATTATTGTTGATTTTTCAACTTACATGTATTTCAGGGAATTAAAAGATCTGGCACGGTATGGCACGTTTTCCCGCTGCACTAGTTTCTGAGGTCATCCGGGGTTTAGGGAACGTGAATCTTTCCTGGACAAGTCACAGTCCTTAAACCATGTTTATGTTTTGTTTGTTTGTTGAACAATGTTATGGTTGCTAGGGTGTTTTCCCGTTAAGACAATGGTATTGTATTTGGATTTTTAAAACTTAATGGATGATCTTGCATGTTTTTAATTCATATAGCTTTGTTATGATTAAGCTATGGTATTAAGAAGTCACACCAAATTAACCACGCTTCCGCAAAGCCAGGGTGTGACAGCTTGGTATCAGAGCTCTGATCATAGCGAACTAGGATTCTTTCTCGAGTCTAGACTATGATTGCTAGGGCTCTCACGAAAACATTTTTACTGCATACCACTTAAGTCCAGATCCAAAACCTTTTTATAAACAAATGTTGAGCACATTTCATTTATTATTTTTAGGCTCAGTCTTGGAGGCTGAGGCTCGGTCTTGGAGGCCGAGGCTCGATCTTAGAGATCGAGGTAGATGTTTATTGTTTTAGGCTCAGTCTTGGAGGCTGAGGCTCGGTCTTGGAGGCCGAGGCTCGATCTTAGAGATCGAGGTAGATGGCTAGTGAGACTAGGAAGAGTAGGCTCAGTCATGAGGCTGAGGCTCGGTCATGGAGGCCGAGGCTCGATCTAGGAGGTCGAGGTGGATGATAGAGCAGTCTTAGAGACTGGAAGGAATTTGGCTAGTGGGACTAGGAATGTCAGTCTTAGAGACTGGGAAGAATTTGGCTAGTGGGACTAGGAATGTCAGTCTAGGAGACTGGGAGGCTAGTGGGACTAGGAGGATTATGTGATTTCTTACTTGGTGACTTATGTGATTACTTGATTATATGGCTGATTATTTGTGCATATTTGTGTTTATGTTACAGACTCATGGACTCGCCCGGTACCGGCGATTCGGACACCACCGGACCTATACCTGTAGTATCTGATGACCCCCCATCCTCAGAGCACGAGGTGCACACTTCTGACTACACCAGCACTGACGAGGACGATTTTCAGCCCTTCGCACTACCTGAGGGTGCTGATGAGCCTGCAGATGGCCCTCCCGTTGAGTACCTACCATTAGTAGAGATTCCGGCTCCTATACCTTTAGCCGTTTATCCTGCGTATGACTTACTTCTTGACGCCGAGGCTGACGGCGATATTGATCTGTATGATGACGAGCCGATTGAGGATGAGATCCAGGGCGAGGCCCTTCTTCCTGCTGGCGATCTTCTGATGATCGCTGATGCTCCCACCGAGGATTCGCCTGCGCATTCTCCGGTCCTAGACTCCTTTGAGTCTGTGGCATCCGCACCTTCCCACCCTTTGAGCGCACAACACTTTTCGCATGGTTCAGACCCCGATCAGGCATCCTCTGTTGCTCCTATTCCCAGCTTTGCGTTTGACCATGATGACATAGAGGATTCTGATCCTATCTTTCCCCCGGGATTCGACCCGGATCATGATATAGAGTTCATACCGATGGATCAGCCCATGGAGGATCCAGCTGACCCAGTCGATCCTATCGACCCCGAGTTCGACTTCGAGATGGCTTTTGATGATCCCGAGCCTGCCATTGCTCCTGAGCAGGCAGCCGCTCTAGACCCTATGCCTGAGCATGACCCCGTACATGCTGGCATCCCTGTTGAGCCTGTTATAGTTGACCCGCCTGTCGATGATCATCTGGAGGGTGATCATGTTATTGCTGCCGACCCTGTTGTTCCCCCACCTGTTGTTGATATACCCGTTGACCATCCTGTCGATCACATTGCACCCGTTCACCCTATTGTTGCTCCCCCACTTGATCCCATTCCACTAGAGCCCGAGCATGCACTGTTCGCGGCACACATGGATCCACCGGACGAGCACGCACAGCACGGGTGGATTCCTGCTGATGAGGATGTTCCACCTATTCCCCCACACCACACTGATACACGACATGTTGACTTCTCTTTTCAGGTTCCTCAGTTTGTACCTCCAGCGAGACCTGGAGAGGGTTCGTCGGCCCATCCCTTTGGGCATATGCCGACATCTGTTCCTGTTATGCCACAGTTTCCACCTGTTGAACCCCTTGTCTCTCCTTTTCATGTGGCACCTTTTGACCCCACCAGTGAGCCTTTACTCTGGTCCTCACTACCTGTCATGCCACCTACTGATCCTTACCATCCGTTCCATGTGGGACACACTATAGAGGACGTTTTGATGTCTTTCGTTTTTCAGCACGAGTCACACACGCAGCGTATCCAGGAGCTTGAGAGAGCTCAGCTGCCACCATGTTCGTGCCATGGTCAGACACACTCTCCTTTGCAGCCATTTCGACCTGTACCCCCAGATTATGCTGCACGCCTCTTTGCTTTAGAGCAGCAGTTCGCTTCTTTCATCCGTACTCAGAGAGCCATGGAGGAGGACTGGCTCCAGTTACGTCGTTTGTTTTACACTCACTTTCCCCCTCCTCCACCGCCATCTGTATAGAGCTCATCAGTACTGTTTGGGTAGACGTTGGTGAGAGGACCGCGATTGCTTTTGACTACACAGCATTTTTGGAGACTACATGATGATACTGACTTTTGTTGACATGTATTTGATGTATTTGACACTGACTTGATATAGTTTTTGGACAGGGGTGATGTAGCCCCTAGTTGATTGATGATTGTATGACACAGTGATGTACTGATACACTTACTACGTGGTCTCGATATATAGCAATCGCAATATTCTCATCATATTTGATTCGCTTGATTGCTTATTTATATTTCTATGACATGGGATGTTGTGTGTATAATATTTGTGACATGGGATGTTGTGTGATTGGTATTTGTGATATATTGATAACATGAGATGTTATGTGCTATTACTATTACTATATACGTCCGCTTCACTATGGCCTGACCGACGTAAACACATCTTTAGAAGATGCCGCCAAGACGTCAACAACAGCAAATGCCTACGACTCAGGCCGAACTACAGCAAGTCATTGCTGCTGCTATTGCTCAATATGCTGCCTCTCAAGGAGGAATGAGTGGAAGCAACTCTGGCAACACTGGCAACAATAACAATCCACCTCATGGTAACCCTAAGTCATTAAGACATACCATGACCTAAATGGATTTCCTTAGCAAGAATGCTAATGCCAATCATATGTGTAATGTATGTGCAGGGTGCACCTACAAGCAGTTTTTAGACTGCAAGCCCGTAAACTTTGATGGCACAGGAGGTGCTGTCGCTTTTGTCCGCTGGGCTGAGAAAACAGAATCTGTTCTTCGCATGAGCAAATGCGCACCGGATCAGCAAGTCACCTATATCTCTGGGCTATTTTTGGATGGAGCCCTATCCTGGTGGAACTTGCAAGTACAGACACTTGGAGAAGCTGCTGCCTACGCGCTGACCTGGACTGAACTGAAGGAACTCATGCGCAAAAAGTACTGTTCCCGCGCTGAAATCCAGAGATTAGAGACCGAGTTCTGGCATTTGAAAATGGAAGGTCCTAAGATAGCAGTGTATGTTCAGAGGTTCCACGACTTATCGCATGTGGTACCCTACATGGTCACTCCCGAGTTCAAGAGAATTGAACGCTTCATTTGGGGATTAGCTCCTCAAATCATAAGCATGGTGACCTCCTCCAAACCTGCAACTATCACTGAAGCCATTGATTTGAGCGTGGCTCTCACAGAGGAGGCAATTCGTTTGAACAAGTTTGATGAAGCTGAGCCAAAGAAGAAAGAGACTCATGTGGAGTCATCTGGAGGGAACAAGCGGAAGTTTTCAAACTTCAAGCAGGGCACCGAGGTGGTGGTTAAGAAAGGGGAATCAAGTATGCCAGCTCAGGATACAGCTAGTGGTAGGAGGAAAGGTAAGGGATATATGGGTGCACATCCCAAGTGTAACTCTTGCCAACGCCATCACTCTGGTCGATGCGGGCCAAAAGTATGTGAAGCTTGTGGAAAGACTGGTCACTTGAAGGATTCTTGTTGGGCTAGTGCTGGCCAGGGAGGCCAAGGAGGATTTGGGAATAGAAATAATCGTGGTGGTATTGGGAATCGCCCACAAGGAAACAATGGAGGTGATGGGAATCGGGTCAATAATGCAAACCAAGCGGGCGCCATAAATCGTAACCAGAGGAACAATCAAGCTGGAAATGGTAGTGGAAATGGGCAGAGACCCGGATGTTTCAACTGTGGTGATCTTGGGCACTACAAGAGGAATTGCCCGGAACTAAACCAAGCCCGCGGAAGGGTCTTCAACATAGAAGCAAGGGAAGCGCGCCAGGATCCCAATGTTGTCACTGGTACGTTCCCTATAAACCAACGCTATGCATCCGTTTTATTTGATACTGGCGCCGATTATAGCTTCGTGTCGTTAGAATTTAAGAATATGCTTGGTTTAGCCGCTAGTAAGTTAGGTATTCCGTACTCGATCGAATTGGCGAATGGGAAGTTAGTAGAAGCTAATGAGGTGATTCGAGGTTGCGTAATCGAATTGGGAGAGCGTGAGTTCGCTCTAGATCTATTACCAGTCCAGTTGGGAAGCTTCGACGTGGTAGTAGGAATGGATTGGTTATCGAGTAACAAGGCTGAGATAGTTTGTCATGAGAAGGTCATTCGTATCCCGACCAAAGATGGTGAGACCATTGTCGTTCACGGAGAGAAGCGTGAGACGCCGTTGAGGATTATTAGGTGCCTCAAAGCGCGAAAGTGTTTGCAGAAACGATGTGTTGCTTTTCTGGCACACATTGTGGATAAGAAAGCTGAAGAACCGAAGATCGAAGACATCCCTGTCGTGAGGGAGTACCCCGAAGTCTTCCCAGAAGATTTACCTGGCTTGCCGCCTCAAAGGCAAGTGGAGTTCCGCATTGACTTAGTTCCAGGCGCCGCGCCTGTGGCTAAGGCACCTTACAGACTTGCTCCGTCTGAGATGCAGGAACTGTCGACGCAACTACAAGAGTTGTTAGACAAGGGATTTATCCGACCGAGCTTCTCGCCTTGGGGAGCTCCAGTTTTGTTTGTCAAGAAAAAGGACGGTAGTTTTCGGATGTGCATCGACTACCGGGAGTTGAACAAGCTGACGATCAAGAATAGGTATCCTCTGCCAAGGATTGATGATCTGTTCGACCAACTTCAAGGTTCAAGCTTTTATTCGAAGATTGATTTGCGATCTGGTTACCATCAGCTAAGGATACAAGAGGAGAGTATCCCGAAGACAGCCTTCAGAACCCGTTATTGGCACTACGAGTTTCTTGTTATGCCGTTTGGTCTGACAAACGCACCTGCAGTGTTCATGGATTTGATGAATCGAGTTTGCAAGCCGTACTTGGATAAGTTCGTGATTGTATTCATCGATGATATTTTGATTTATTCAAAGACGAAGGCTGAGCACGAGCAGCACTTAAGAGCCATTCTGGAGCTGCTAAAGAAAGAACAGTTGTATGCCAAGTTCTCTAAGTGCGAGTTTTGGCTAAGAGAAGTGCAATTCCTTGGGCACGTGGTGAATGGAGATGGAATCCACGTGGATCCCACCAAGATCGAGGCGATCAAGTATTGGGAAACGCCAAAGACGCCAACCGAGATTCGGCAATTCTTGGGTTTGGCTGGCTATTACCGAAGGTTCATTGAGAATTTTTCCAAGATCGCTCAACCATTGACGCTCCTCACTCAGAAGGACAAGAAGTTTGATTGGGGAATCAAACAGGAAGAAGTGTTTCAGGTATTGAAAGATAAGCTTTGCAACGCACCAATCTTAGCCCTACCGGAAGGTACAGATGATTTCGTGGTATACTGCGACGCTTCGCGTCAAGGATTGGGTTGTGTGTTGATGCAACGCCAAAAGGTTATCACCTACGCGTCACGCCGGCTGAAGGTACATGAAAAGAACTATACCACACACGATTTGGAGCTTGGCGCAGTGGTTTTTGCTTTAAAGATCTGGAGACACTACCTTTATGGTACGAAGTGCATAATCTTCACAGATCACAAGAGCCTCCAGCACATATTCAACCAGAAGGAGTTGAATATGAGGCAAAGACGATGGGTAGAGCTATTGAATGACTACGACTGCGAGATAAAGTATCATCCAGGGAAGGCGAATGTGGTCGCCGATGCCCTAAGTCGAAAGGAGAGGATCAAGCCCATAAGAGTTAGGGCTTTGGAGATGGTTGTTCGAACCGATCTTCCTCTGCGCATTCGTACCGCGCAGAAGGAAGCTCTTAAGGAGAGAAACCTTGAAGAAGAGTATCTCCGTGGGATGGAGAAGTTATTGGTACCAAACAAGGAAGGAATGTTGTGTTTTGAGAAAAGGATTTGGGTTCCTTTGTTTGGAGGTTTAAGGAAGGTTATTTTTGATGAAGCTCACAAGTCGAGGTACTCTATCCACCCTGGAGCGGATAAGATGTACCAGGATCTTAAAGATTACTATTGGTGGCCTAGGATGAAAGGCGATGTGGCTGTTTATGTGAGCAAATGTTTAACTTGCGCTACGGTTAAAGCGGAATACCAGAAGCCTTCAGGACTTCTGCAGCAACCAGAGATTCCCAAGTGGAAGTGGGAACAAATCTCCATGGATTTTATTACGAAATTGCCAAGAACGCCAAGAGGCCATGACACCATCTGGGTGATAGTGGACCGATTAACGAAGTCAGCACACTTCTTGCCTATCCGAGAAAAGGATAATACAAGCAAATTGGCTGAAATTTACATGAGAGAGATTGTTACACGCCATGGAGTACCTCTCTCAATCATTTCCGATAGAGACGGAAGGTTCGTATCAAGGATATGGCAATCCTTCCAGGAAGCTTTTGGCTCGAAGTTGAATATGAGCACCGCGTTTCACCCGCAGACCGACGGTCAAAGCGAGCGGACGATTCAGATGTTGGAGGACATGCTGAGAGCGTGTGTTATGGATTTGGGCGGTAGCTGGGATAAGCATTTGCCTCTAGTTGAGTTCTCATACAACAACAGCTACCACACCAGTATTGGTGCCGCGCCATTCGAAGCTTTATATGGGCGCAAATGCAAATCACCGCTCTGTTGGTCTGACGCCGGTGATAGACAGTTGGTTGGTCCTGATGTAGTCCAGGAAACCACAGATAAGATTGCACAAATCCGAGATCGCATTAGTGCGGCTCGTGACCGTCAAAAAGCTTACGCGGATCGAAGCAGGAAACCTCTAGAGTTTGAAGTAGGTGATATGGTTTTGCTGAAGGTATCACCCTGGAAGGGTGTGGCACGCTTTGGGAAGCGTGGAAAGTTGAATCCGCGGTATATTGGTCCGTTCAGGATTTTGGAAAGAATCGGGACCGTAGCTTACAAGCTGAACTTACCTGCTGAGCTAAATGGAGTTCACGATACATTTCATGTATCCAATCTGAAGAAGAGTCCAACACAAGATACCGTTGTCATTCCTACCGACGAGATTCATGTTGACGACACGCTCCACTTCGTTGAAGAGCCTGTTGAGGTCACGGATTGGAAAGTGAACAAGACCCGCCGGAGCAGTGTCAAGCTCGTCAAAGTTCGTTGGAATGCCCGCCATGGTCCTGAATTCACCTGGGAGCGTGAGGACCGAATGAAAGAGAAATACCCCCACTTATTTCCTAAGAACCCTGCTTCTACAAGTAGAACTTAAAATTTCGGGACGAAATTTTTCTAACGGGGGGAGAATGTGACAACCCTCACTAAACCAGGTATCCGTACGATTTAATTAATAATTAATTGCTGCTTGATTTCTGTGCTTACTTGAAATTACTGATGAACTGCTACTTGATTTCTGATACTTGTATATTCCTGCATCATACTTTACATACCGTCACTACATTATTTACATGCTGAACTCTAGTGACAAACATGATGCACAAAAGCACAGTAGCACTATGAACGGATAACCTATTGAACATGCTGATAAAGCCAGCATCAGGCGGATACTGCCTCTAAGGCCTGTATGAGCCAGAAATATTTTACTACACCCATAGTGAGTGTAGGGATACAAGGGTTGTAGAACTGCGTCTCTAGGAATAAGTTACGATGACTGGATGTGCCTAAAACATACACTGAGCACAAAACACAGCACTTTAATTAACATTTCAGCTTCTGGCTAGCTAATAAAGTGCCAAAACATGAGAAAAATATTACTAGACACTTTCCAAAGTGTCAGGAATAAGTTATGTCACTAAAAATGGTATTTACGACACTTAAAAGCTTTATTAAGCGCTTTAACGGATTACTATCCAACCGAACAACCGGACTATACCCGGAACATAAAAATATTGACATTAACAATATTGATCTTTTCTGAGCCAGTTAGGGTCCCTGAATACCCTAACACCCGCATGAGAGCACAACACTCAACTAACCAAGTTAATCCCTAAATCTAACTTAGTTAACCTAACTAAACATCAACTAACTAGTTAGAATCGAACTAGGGACCCCCCCCCCCATGACCAATTTCGGTCCCCCTTGTAACAAGACTTGTACCAATTTTGATTATAATATTACTTGATGTCTCATATCTAGAGAACATCAAACCCTTTGGACCATAACCTTGCTTAAGTCTATAAGTAACCAACTTAACACATTAGATCATTCACATTCCATCACTCACCACTCACACTCCTCTCTCCCTCTCTTTGGTTCTCGCCCGAAGACACAAGCAACACCACCACCACCTTTTGATTTTGATCATCACATTCCAATCATCTACAAGTGTTAAGGGTCACATACGAGGAGCCTTGGTGCAACCGGAAGGCGAAGGACCTCTCTACTTTGCTTTTATCCACGCATTTTTCGCATAGATTCTTCCCTAGCCTCGAGCTAGAGGTATAATGCTTAAAACACTCTCTTGAACTAATCTAAAGTGGTTAATATGTGTTGTAACGGTTAAAACTCGAAATCTTATAAAATCATGCATTAAAGTTTACTAAAAATGCAAGTATTGTTGGTTAAAAGCTCATAAGTGGTGTAAATGTTGTAGTATTGATTTTGTGTGATTATCTAGACCCGATCTATGTTGTGGTAGCTCGGATCATCATTTAACCCGGTTTGGTTAAGGTCATGGATCTTGACATAAGGTTGTTTTATATGAAACAAGGGTTAAAGGGTGAAACTCTACCACACGCGAAACATGAACTTGTGTAAAAATGTTTTACTTGTAAAATAGTGTTTAAAACTAGCAGATCTACGTATCTGCAAGTGGTATTTTCAAAGGACCGAGTGTCAAGAAAAATCATGTTTTCTAAAAATAGATCTTACACTTACAAGCATGATTTTTATAAACCACAAGTGTGTAAACACTTGTGAAATGAAAAGTTTCGATAAAATAACAATCTTTGTAAAAGATGACGGGAAGTTGTAAAGACGGATTTACTTTAAAAACGAGGTTTTTACGAGATCGAATTACTTTATATAAAGATCCACAAAATATAATGGGATTTACACTATAAGTTTCGGAAAAACTACAAGTTCATGTGACTTATGCGATTTACATACTTGTCGACTAGTTCATGTGTCGGAAAATTGTTTGATTGAATAAAGAAGTTGTTGAAATTGATTTAGTAAAAGAAAATGATACGCTTGAAAGCGTGGCCACCTCCAGTTACAGAGGAAACTCTGGCGAAATTTTTCTAAAAACCTAACACTTAGAATTATTTTCACAATAAGTGTTAGAAATAACTTTTTGACATGCTTTCAAAATATATTTCGCCACGACTTTATTTACAAATATTCGGAGGTGGGATTTTCACAAAAACTAAACGTGATAAATATATATTTAGTAAATATATTTTCACCACACTGTTTATGATTATTTTGTGAAAAAGACATAAATATTATTTTTAGAGTAAAAATAATATTTACGAACGTTAACAGATCCAAAATAATACGAACGCCTCTACGATAATTATATAAGTTACACCGGTAATTACTATTACCACACGAATGATAAAACGTAACTTACGAATTATACGGAAATATTCAAGAACGTGTATTTTATCGACGTATTATTTTTGGGGAAAATTATGTGAAATGGAAGTATAATATTTTTGAGAAAAATATTTATATTTTGGAATTAGAAATAAAAATATATTAAGTGAGACTTAATGTTATAATTCGAACGCACATGTATTAAATCCCCCATCCTTGGGAAGGAGATTAACTACCAAGTATATACGAAAAGTAAACACGGAATAGTTGTCTAACTATTTCCCAAAAACTTAAACTATAAAGCTAAGGCACGGCCGTCCGTCTAATAGATTTAGCACATGTAGGTCGTTGCACAGCTGCCCGATTTGGAGTACTTGGTAGAGACGCACCGACTGTGAGTTCATGTCCCCCTTTTCTCTTAACTGTTTTCAGTTTTCTAAACTGCGGGGGTGAAATACATGTTACTATGATTATGAGTACTTTTTACATGGTATGGTTAGCGTAAGGAAGGTTACTACTTAGATCATGTGAGTGGGTAGGCGGGAACTGGAGGCCATTAATCCTCATTGTAGGACCGAGGGACGTAAGCGGTAGATCTATCTGGGTGTAGCGAGCCCAACCCCAGGTCCAGCATAACGGACCTCGGGGTGACTTTGTGCCCCGACGCAAAATCGCAAGGGTTGAGTCTTCCTACTTGCACTTCACACGTATCACTTATAAACCATTGGTGATCTCTTTTTTCCTTATTTGCTACATACCAGGGTTTTTATACATACAAAGGTTTTATTTACTCACTTTTGCATGAACTCGCTCAACATTATTGTTGATTTTTCAACTTACATGTATTTCAGGGAATTAAAAGATCTGGCACGGTATGGCACGTTTTCCCGCTGCACTAGTTTCCGAGGTCATCCGGGGTTTAGGGAACGTGAATCTTTCCTGGACAAGTCACAGTCCTTAAACCATGTTTATGTTTTGTTTGTTTGTTGAACAATGTTATGGTTGCTAGGGTGTTTTCCCGTTAAGACAATGGTATTGTATTTGGATTTTTAAAACTTAATGGATGATCTTGCATGTTTTTAATTCATATAGCTTTGTTATGATTAAGCTATGGTATTAAGAAGTCACACCAAATTAACCACGCTTCCGCAAAGCCAGGGTGTGACATTTTTTATTCACACACAAATTTAACATAGCTGCCGACCATTCCAGATTCAATCCGTCAAACCCACCTTTGCGATGGACTAAGCATATAGCAAATACGTGAACGATGAACCTCCAGTCCCTTGTGAGTCCGCCTCTTTTAATCTCCTTCTTTTGCCGAAAGTCTCATACATACCCCATTCCACGAAATCCGTCCAAAATGTCATATTTTCTCAAAGAGATTGGGTCTTGTGCGTTGTCTTGCAGCTTCAAAACTTTGCGGATCCTTTCTTCTGTCACTTCTATACGTTTGTTGCGAACAGTTGAAGATATCCCTCTGGCGTTATTGATAGTTTCAGGCTTCGCATTTTCCCAGAACTCTCGAATGTGGATTCTGTATACTTTAACAATTGTTTCGACCGCGTAGCCGATTCTGCTTGATCTAACCCATCTAGCTGCTTCTTGAAAATCCTGTGGGACCTGCTCGAGATTGATGCGTTAATTGTGCTTTGACGTTTTATCCCATTCGATGTTCTTCACCATCCTGCTTTGGACACGAGAAACGAGGCAAGTAAGAAACATTTCGAGATAAAAATGATATTTACACGGGGAAATCATAAATAGTACCAATATTTACAAAGATATTTACATAAAAAAATAATCTATATATTAAAGGATATATATATAAAAAAAATATTTGGGTTAAAGAAATATTTACAAGAATTAAATTAAAAAAATTAATTAGTGTATAATTTCGCTGACAGGCTAGGTGGTTGTCTTCGCTGATTTCGCTGATGGGCCAGGTGGTTGTCTTCGCTGAGTTCGCTGACGGGCAAGATGGTTTCATCGACAACAAAATTGGATCATGTGCATTGACGGGTGGTCCTTTGAACAACCCTTAAGTATGTTAAAACATGAAATAATCCTCCATTTAGCCGTGTAATTATCTTGAATTAGATAACTACGATGCTTATGTTTCAGGTGCAAATTAGGAGATAAGCGATGGATAAAAGGCAGCTTATGGAGGCTTTGGTGGAAACGGGTCGAGAGAAGAACACAAGACAAAACAAAGAAGTGAAGGCAGCTTGGTACCGTAAATTACGGTACCACCGTAATTTACGGTGACCCATTTTCTCATTTCTGCTGCACCGTAAACCAGGCTTGACTCACCGTAACACTTTGATGACCACCGTAAATTACGGTGGAGCCGTAATTTACGGTGGTGCCTGAACGTGAAAAGTGTAACTGCCATAATATATTCGTTTTTTGTGTGTCTTTTGGGATTATCTCATCATTGACGGTTCTCGGAGACTTGGGAGGCGAATTTGGAGTATTTGCTTGCTTTGTGAACAATTCTAAACATTCGGTTTGTGTTTTTAATTCGTATGAACACTAGATTAATGTTGATGATGATTCACCGAGCCATGTCCGGCTAAACTCTTCGGTGATCATCTTAGGTGAATGTTTCTAAGACTTTTGTGTGTTAAATTTCTACATTTCTAGAATGATATCTTGCGTTGCTTGAATGTCATGGTGTATGTTTGATTGATTGTAGCGTGTTAATCTATATTACAATTTCTAGTCTCGATCGTACGTTCTTGGTGCCGTTGGCAACCGAGATATCACGGGAAGGGTTAGGGTTGGTTATTGGTTAATAGGTCATCGGGAAACAACCTCGCATTATCTAATCCGAGTACTTTGTTCCCTTTTATCACTTCAATCACACATACACGAGTTATGTCTATGTAACTCTTTCTAGTGAAATTGCACACAACTGTTCGAAGAAACTGAAAACCTAGGGTGATCACTATTCTCTCCTAATTGTTTACAACCAACTTTGATTTGAATTAGTTTTAATCTAGTTTTCCAAAACAACAATCCACAATCTTGAATTTTAATTTTCTGCAATTTAGTTTAATTTTAGTATAAATACAAAGCTACACAATCAACACATTTTCCACATACTCCCTGATTCGGTGGGTTTTATTATTGCAAGAATTTGATCTAGAGATCCGAGACAAAAAAGGAAGCGAGAATGTAGTCGCGGATCATTTGTCTAGAATTCCGGTAGAGGGGACTGATGATGTAAGTGAAATCAATGAAAGTTTCCCCGACGAGCAACTGTTAGCCGTGTCTACTTTCGTTGCCCCGTGGTACGCTCACTATGTTAACTACTTAGCCACGGGTGCCATTCCGACCCATTGGACCAAAAAGCGCCGTCAACAATTCATGGTCCAAGTGAGGCAATATATTTGGGATGAGCCGGATCTCTTCAAGATCGGTCCGGATCAAGTTATTCGGAGATGTGTGCCCGAGACGGAAGTGTTGGAAATTTTAACGCATGCTCATTCGTCCGCGTGCGGGGGTCATTTTAGTGGACATAAAACGGGGTATCGGGTATTATCTTGTGGATTTTATTGGCCCACTATATTCAAAGATGCAATTGAATTCGCCCGGAATTGTGTAAATTGCCAAAAGATGGGTAGCATATCGAAGAGGGACGAGATGCCACTACAACCAATCTTGGTTGTAGAGATATTTGATGTATGGGGAATAGATTTCATGGGTCCGTTTCCGAATTCGAATGGCTTCCTTTATATTCTTGTGGCGGTAGATTATGTCTCGAAGTGGATTGAGGCCATTGCAACGCGAACAAACGACCATTCGGTTGTTTGTAAATTTGTTCAATCCAACATCTTCTCGCGCTTCGGAATCCCGCGGGTCATTATAAGCGACGGTGGTTCACATTTCAAAAATTTTAACTTCGGAAAATTGTTGAAGAGGTATAGCGTGAATCACCGAGTCGCCACACCTTACCATCCACAAACGAGTGGACAAGTCGAAGTGTCCAATCGGCAAATCAAGGAGATCCTTATGAAAACGGTAAGAACGGACCGAAAGGATTGGTCGAGCAAGTTGGATGATGCTTTGTGGGCGTACCGTACGGCCTACAAGACTCCGATTGGCACAACACCTTACCGGATGGTGTATGGTAAGGGTTGTCATTTGCCTATGGAGTTGGCACATCGGGCGCATTGGGCGATCAAGACTGTTAATGCGGATTACGACGAGGCGGGTAAGTTGCGGAAATTACAATTGAGCGAGATAGAAGAAATTCGAGATGAGGCGTACGAATGCGCATCGGCTTATAAGGATAAGCTAAAGAAAGTACATGATGCGAAGTTACGCAAGAAAACGTTCGAAGTGGGTCAGAAGGTTTGGTTGTACAACTCTCGGTTGAAAATGTTTGCGGGCAAGCTTAAAAGTAAATGGATGGGTCCGTATGTTATTCGACGAGTTGGGCAATTTGGTGATGTGGATATCCAAGACGAGCAAACGTTGAAACAACAAACGGTGAACGGTCACCGCTTGAAGCCATACTTGGAAGGAAATGACATCAATAACTTGGAGCTTGACAAAGCGGGCTACATCTTACGCCCGGTTGAGGAGGAACAATCGTAAGAGGCTCAGGTTTGGTGATAGTGTACATAGTAGTTTTGTTTTGTTTTGTTTGTATAGTGCATAAGTGCCATAGTTCCTCGAAGTCCGTGTTCGAAACAAGTGTGGGGAAGTTCGGGTCGCGAATTGCTCTTACATCGTGTTGAGGACAACACGGGATTTTTGAGGGGGTAGGGTGATTTTCCAAGTTTTGAAATAATTAAAAAACATAAAAAAATCGAAAAATTTTAAAAATCTAAAAAAATTAGTCACATAAACTTCAAAGTTTTACCAAAATGGACATGCCCAGTGTCCACCGTAAATTACGGTGGAGCCGTAATTTACGGTGGTTGTTAAAAATTTTTTGAATTTTATGGTGAAAACCTCCTGTTTTACGGTGAAAAGGGAAGCCCAGAGTTTACCGTAAATTACGGTAATGCCGTAATTTACGGTGGTGAAAAAATTGGGTGAGGTTTACGGTGGAAACAGCCTGAATTACGGTGCATTTTTGTCATCCAGGTCTCACCGTAATTTACGGTGAGACCGTAAATTACGGTACGCAGCAAATGTGTTTCCGTCGGTTCAGTTCCGTGTTTATAAAAAAAAAAAAAAAATATAAAAAACCCGAAAATAAACAATCATATTCACGTGCATTATACCCTAACCACTCATTCATTCTTCACCTTTCCACTTCTTCTCCAAAGACCCCACAAACTTCATAGTTCTTCTTCCACCTTCTTCTCTTCTTAAAATCCTCAATCTTTGCCCAAATCAAGTGGAGTTTTGGTCTAAATTGGCTAAATTTTCACGAGCTTCGTGATTGTGAGGAGGAATTTCAGAGAAAACGTGGTTTTGGGGTCGAAGTTTGAAACCCTAGGTTGAGATAATTTGGGGGTTTTTGGATTTTTAGTTTCACAAGCATCCTCTCATCTTGAAACAAGGTATGAACACTTATTTTACTATATTATGGAGATGCATTGTGAAAAACAAGGTGATTTAGGTTATATGTTCTTGCTCACTTGTTTGTTGCTAGGATATGAGTATGAAATTGTTATTGAACATGGTTGATGGTTGTAGATGTAGGAAATATGGTTAAAGTAGTGAACTTTTGGGATGTTCTACATTGTAGAGACACCATGCCCAATTTTTGAAAATTCTTGATATATTTTGGGTTCACTAAAATCTACAACCATGGCAACAAGCAAGTGTGGGGATGATTTGTGGAGAGAATGCTAATTTTTGTGTTGTTTTGTTGTTTCTTCATGTGTGTAGAAATGGCAAAGACGAAGGAAAAGCCGGGGTCAAGTTCATCCTCATCAAGAGGCAAGGGCAAGGAGAAGGAGCAGCCATCGAAGAAGAGGCAATATCTGGGTAGGGTTAGTGAAAGCGAAAGCGAGGAAGAGGAAGAGATGCAGTTAGACCCACGTGATAAACCGGTGTGGAATTCGGGGTCGTTGGATGACCAACCCGAAATTTGGCAGCCAACTCTGTATAACGACTGCATGAACAAGTTAAAGAATAAAGCAGCCGCATTTATCTGTGAAAGAGATGTTGATGAGCCTCAGTTGGGCCAGTTCGGGGTGTATGACAAGTTCCGTGCTTTGGGTTGGGAAGGAGCACTCAAGTGTTGGGATAAGGATAAAAGCAATTTGTTTTTGACTGAGATTCAGGAGTGGATGGCAACGCTTAAATGTCACAACTTCCACAGGCCATCACAAATGAAGTTGGTTGGGACGGTACATGGGGTACCAGTTGAAATGTCATTCGATACGTTGAAGAAGTTGGGAAAATATGATAGCCTTCCAACTAGGGAGTACATGATTCCCACGCTTGATGATTTATTGCTCAAACCCGAGAAGCACGTGACATGGAACAGTATGTTGGCTGATTTGTTTTTGCCTGGTAGGTATGGTGGCGTGTTATACCGAAAAAATCTGAAGATAGAAGCCAAGCTCTTGCATACGATCTGTTTACTTAATGTCATCCCAAGGAGAGGGGATAAAGAACAGGTGAGGTTTCCAGAGATACCTGTTCTGTATTCATTGATGCACGGGTCCCCACGGTTTCCAATACGCTACCTGATTATGCACCATTTGTGGATATGTCGGAACAAATACGGGAGAGACATTGTCCCGTACTGCCGCATCATAACGGGCTTAATGAAACAGCAGAAGGCACTCACATCTGAAGACCGCGGTTTAACGAAAAGGCACTTGCCTTTTACTTTGGATAGGTTGGGAAACGTTTGGACATACACTTCGTCTGAACGTTATCACAAGCTGAAATCGGAGGGTCAACGGTGGAGGGCGTTGAAATTAGGTGCAAGGGAGTTGTTACCGGGAGAACCGGATGAACCTGAAAGCGATGAAGAGTTAATTCCGAGTGGGGATGATGATTACGCAGACGAGCCAACGGGTGGTGCAAGTGTTGGTTTTGGGGCTTTTCATGGTGGTCATGGTGGCACATTTTACGACTATGCGCAGCAACCATATGAGCCGGGGTGGGCTTATAGTGGTTCAATGCAGGAGGTGATCGAGAGCCAACGCCCGCCGGCGGCCATCTTTGATACTTGGTCGGGTTCGGAGAGGTCGTTATTTGATCAAGGCACGCGGAATAGCGCTAGTATTGAGCGGGCGCTTAAACATAGCTTCGACCGCAATGAATTATGGCACCGGACCCACGCATATTCGCAGGAGGTGGAAATGAATAACCGATATCACGATGATCAGATGAGGCGGATGCATGCGGATTGGCATGCCGGAAGGCCGGTGGTTGAGGATCCACAACATGTGGATTATGCCTCATTGCCACCGTATGATGGCAGCGTTTCGTATCCGACTCCACAACTCCACCATTCTCAGTGGCTTGATCCAAGACGGCAAGAGGGACCACAACAACAAGAGGGAAGCAGTAGCGGCTCGTTCGGGTTTGGAGAATGGAGCGATATGATGTCGTCCATTTTTGGGCCCCCAGGACCGCGTTATTATTGATCAGGTGGTATTCTCTCTCTTGTATAGTTTGTATATATTTGTTGGTTTATGTTGATTATGGTGGGAGGATGGGTGGTGATTGATCATATGATTGATTGTTGGGTTTGGTTGGTTGGTGGTGTTGTGTTTAAAATGAAAAACATAAAAAAAATATAAAATGAAAAAAAAAAATAAAAAAAAAAAAAAAGAAATTTGGGGTTTGAGATGAGAAGCTTCTTGTGGATGTTGATTGAAGTAGTGATCAAAACCTCCCAAGCCATACATTGGGGACAATGTATCCCAAGTGTGGGGATGGGGGGATTTTTTTGAAGATTTTTGAAAAAAAATTTTAAGCCGAGCAAAACAATGTGAAATCTTGTCGCCCCAATTTATCCCCAAGTCAATACACCGGCAACCCTTATTACCCTTTTCATTCTTGGTAAGAGTTGTAGCCACACGTGTATATAAATAATCTTTGATGAGAGTGGCTACGGGTGGGGGTGCATTAGAACTTGTGCTTGAATTCAATTTGAATCTTTGTTAGACATGAATGTAGAAAGGATAAGGGCATTAGGTAGCCTCGTCGGTTGTGTGAGTGAGTGTGGGATTTGGGGGGTTGGACCTCATAAGTTATATATATGAGCATGGTAGTGAGAGGGGCGGGGGTTTGGTCATTTAGTTGCCCAATTTTGTGCCTAAAGCCTATCATTTGTTTCCCTTAGCTACTTACTTGAAAATGTACCCAAATTCGACCCGGTCTTATAGCATTAGTGATATAATTAGTAGTTTATGAGTTTGAAATAGTCATGGTTAGTGTATTATCGTATTGTGTGATTGAAAAAAAAAAAAAAAAAAAGAAGGTTTCATTGTCTTGTATATAGTAGTATGCATTGTTAATTGTTTTTGGTAGTTGTAATAAAAAGACCGGGTCGAATTTTCGCTACTCATATATATTCCATTTCCTACCCATACACCTAGCCACGTTACAACCTTTAAGCCCCTTTGATTTGCATTCATGTTTGACCCATTATAGGAGAATGATTGATTCAGGTACAAGCTTATGATTGTGCAACCACCCGTTTGCCTAGTGTGTGCCTAGCTTATCTTTGCTAGTTTCCATTTGTAGCCGAGAGGAGAGAATTTGTGAGGGGTGTATTGCTTGGGGCATTAAAAAGGGGTTGGTAAAGAAATTGCATGAGTTGTTTGGCTTGATTTGATCACTTGTTTCGAAGCTATGTTGATGAGTTGCTTGGGACAAGCAACGGTTAAGTGTGGGGATGTGACGGGTGGTCCTTTGGACAACCCTTAAGTATGTTAAAACATGAAATAATCCTCCATTTAGCCGTGTAATTATCTTGAATTAGATAACTACGATGCTTATGTTTCAGGTGCAAATTAGGAGATAAGCGATGGATAAAAGGCAGCTTATGGAGGCTTTGGTGGAAACGGGTCGAGAGAAGAACACAAGACAAAACAAAGAAGTGAAGGCAGCTTGGTACCGTAAATTACGGTACCACCGTAATTTACGGTGACCCATTTTCTCATTTCTGCTGCACCGTAAACCAGGCTTGACTCACCGTAACACTTTGATGACCACCGTAAATTACGGTGGAGCCGTAATTTACGGTGGTGCCTGAACGTGAAAAGTGTAACTGCCATAATATATTCGTTTTTTGTGTGTCTTTTGGGATTATCTCATCATTGACGGTTCTCGGAGACTTGGGAGGCGAATTTGGAGTATTTGCTTGCTTTGTGAACAATTCTAAACATTCGGTTTGTGTTTTTAATTCGTATGAACACTAGATTAATGTTGATGATGATTCACCGAGCCATGTCCGGCTAAACTCTTCGGTGATCATCTTAGGTGAATGTTTCTAAGACTTTTGTGTGTTAAATTTCTACATTTCTAGAATGATATCTTGCGTTGCTTGAATGTCATGGTGTATGTTTGATTGATTGTAGCGTGTTAATCTATATTACAATTTCTAGTCTCGATCGTACGTTCTTGGTGCCGTTGGCAACCGAGATATCACGGGAAGGGTTAGGGTTGGTTATTGGTTAATAGGTCATCGGGAAACAACCTCGCATTATCTAATCCGAGTACTTTGTTCCCTTTTATCACTTCAATCACACATACACGAGTTATGTCTATGTAACTCTTTCTAGTGAAATTGCACACAACTGTTCGAAGAAACTGAAAACCTAGGGTGATCACTGTTCTCTCCTAATTGTTTACAACCAACTTTGATTTGAATTAGTTTTAATCTAGTTTTCCAAAACAACAATCCACAATCTTGAATTTTAATTTTCTGCAATTTAGTTTAATTTTAGTATAAATACAAAGCTACACAATCAACACATTTTCCACATACTCCCTGAGTTCGATACCCTACTACCACTAACTACAGTTGTTTAGGGATTAAATTTGCGTGACCCACGACATCACGTCATGCATCTTTACCGAGGTAATTTCGCTAGCGAACTTAGCGATGACAGGGTTTTGTTTTAGGAAACGATCCACCAGCGAAGACATTAGTCTAGACCGCATTTCCAGTGAACTAGACTATTTCGCTAATTGCTCGAACTCGCGTTCGAGACTTTTGAAATTCCATGATCTAAGCTAATTTCGCTGACTTCACTATCTTTATCGTAATTTCGCTGTCATCATCGATTTCTTATTAAACCCTTCAAAAACCCTAACAGTTAACATCCGATTGATCAAGCATGGTCGTCAAACAGATCAAGACATGTGTAGGCATTGCGATGTCTAAGTTTACCTGGTTTCATACTTGCAACATTCTCCAAAAACAATAACAGATTCGTGATTTAAGAATCATAATTTAAACTAAAAAAAACACACACAAATTGTGAACCGAGAACTGTTAATCCAAAGATATCAAGAGATGAATGCAGCGGTTGAGTGGATGATTAACTAGGAGATTACCTGATGATCTTGAACAGACATGAATCTTGTGACGGTTTTTAAGAGAGAGTTCGATAATCAGCGATAAATGGCGAGAGAGATAAAGAAGTGGATTTTGAAAATTTTGAAAAGTGACGGTTATTGGGATATTTATAAAGAGGATTAGATAACCAGCGAAATTACAATTTCGCCGTCACCAGGATGTTTTCAAAATAATTTTAATTTCGCTCGTTAATTTCAAACTTTCTCGTAAAGCGTGCCCAGTTTTGATTAAAATATTATAAATTACGTAATATTCACAAACTTGATAAAATTTGGGCCATTTTGACTCCGAACTTCGAATTTCCAGCTCTAGGAGGTTCCATTTGATGCGGATCTTCTTGTAGCATTCGACACTCGCCGACTTACCTGCAGAAGATCATATTGCTAACACTTGCCAATTTCTTATTTATTATTATTATTATTTACTAACCGGGGCACAAGAAAAACTGCCAGTATGTTTATCCGCTTAAATCCATGCATCCTTCTTTCAACATGCCTTTGGAGTGCGCTTTTATAATGTTTTCGGTAATATTGACAAGTCTTCAATGGCCCTCACACAAGCTATTGAGAATAGAGACATTACGCCCGTGAGTCCCACATCAGGACATACCCCCGCGATCAAGGTATGCACAAAGATTCCTCATAACAGGTGAGTATATTGGTTTCATTCTTTTCAACGATAGAGCGGAGATCAGGTCTGTACTTTCGTACAACAGAGATCCCAAGAACTACCGAGGGCTAAGACAGATAGTTTGGTGAACAGGTCAGTACTTCCGTACAGCAGAGTGACCAAACTAATCTGTCTAAGGTTTTGGCCAAATTTGGCACTTATTATGAGAAGGGTTTGGCCTTTTTTTAAGGTACTTATTATGAAAAGAATATCATAGCGTCTAGGTCAGCATGTATCTGGATGCAGCAGAAGAGCAACTATGATATCCCCGAATGAAATACCGATACAAAGATCTGAGATCTTAGACTTTGGCAATCTATCAACGCAAGATTTAAGACCATTAAGCCATATGCTGCAACGTGTTACCCACTGTGATGCGTAATATCTGAGAAAAGCCAGAATTCTTGTGTAGACGTTTTGTTTTGCTCCCTAACAACAGTTTACTCGTTGGTGTTGCTGAATCTACCGACACGTCGTTGCTTGGTACCCCGATTTCTTTTTGTTTTCTGTTTTTGCAAGAAATGACAAAGTGTTAGCAATTTTCTATCACTTCCTCTAGCAGGAGTCAGACATAAGCATCTGATTTTGGATTTTCTGAAAATATCCCCCCTAAAATCTTTGTTTTCGTGAGTCCGTTGCCCGAAAATAAAATTTTAAACAGAAAATCTTTTTGGTGGGCGACGTTTTTCGATACTTGTTTTACTTTCAACAAACTTTTTTTAAAGAAAAATATAGAGTATTTACGGACAATTTGGACCACAAGATTCATTTCCATTCAAGGAAATTTACCATTTCCAACCAGGTTACCAGCTGGTTGAATCGGGTTTTATCAAAGGCCTTCGTGAAAATGTTGGCCCGTTGCTGTGTTGTATCCACTGGCACTACTTGAATGTACCCCTTCTCGTAGGTATCTCGAATTGCGTGAATTCGAATTTCAATGTGCTTTGTTCTTGAGTGGTGGATGGGGTTCTTCACAATTCCCAGACATGCCTTATTGTCGATGAATATAGGAGTCTTCATGATGTTGATTCCATAATCCAACAACTGATTTTGTATCCAGAGAACTTGTGAACAGCAACTGTAGGCCGCAGTGTACTCTACTTGAGCGGTTGAGGTGGACACCGTTGTCTGTTTCTTGCTTTGCCATGAGATCAGACGATTTCCCAAGAATTGACATCCTCCTGATACAGACTTGCGATCTATTTACACCCTGCATGATCACTGTCAGAATAAGCAATAAGATCAAAATTACTATCTTTAGGATACCAAAGACCTAGTTTCGGAGTTCCTTTGAGATAGCGAAAGATGCGCTTCACAGCAGTTTCATGAGATTCTTTGGGATTTATCTGAAAGCGAGCACAGAGACAGACAACCCACACAATGTCAGGCCTGCTAGCAGTTAAGTACATCAGAGAGCCGATCATCGAGCGATAAAAGGACTTCTTCACTGGTTTTCCTTGAGGATCTAGAGTAAGCTCCGTCTGAGAGGCGAACGGGGTGCTAGTAACTTTACAATCATTCATATTGTACTTCGTGAGAATATCCCGAATGTACTTAGCCTGATGAATAAGGATCCCATCCTCCTTTTGCTTCACTTCTAGTCCTAAGAAGAACAACAACTCTCCCATCATGCTCATCTCAAACTTTGCCTTCATGATGGTCTCAAATTCTCTACACAGCTCCTCATTGGTTGACCCGAAAATGATATCATCAACGTAGATTTGAACCAGCATTACATCTTCTCTGATCTTCTTAGTAAAGAGAGTCATGTCGATTGTTCCTCTGGTGTATCCACACTCCAACAGATAAGTTGACAAAGTCTCGTACCAAGCACGTGGAGCTTGGTGAAGACCATAGAGCGCTTTGTCCAACTTGAAATAGCGACCTGGAAAATGAGGATCTTCGAACCCTGGAGGTTGACATACATAGACTTCTTCTTTTACCTTCCCGTAGAGAAAAGCACTCTTTACATCCATCTGAAAAACTTTGAAATTTTTGTATGATGCATATGCCAAGAATATTCTAATTGCTTCTAATCTTGCAACTGGAGCGAAAACTTCTTCGTAGTCGATCCCTTCCTCCTGACGGAAACCCTGCACTACCAATATGGCCTTGTTCTTGATCACCACCCCACGATCATCCATCTTGTTACGAAAGACCCATTTAGTGCCAATTGGAAACTTTCCTTCAGGTAAATCCACTAACTCCCAAACTTTGAGTTTGCGAAATTGAGACAGTTCTTCCTGCATGGCCTGAACCCAACTAGAGTCTTGAATAGCGTCTTCGATGTCACGTGGTACGGATTGCAAGAGAAAAGCTGCAAAGAGACCTTTGTTGATGCTTGACGACTGGCCGCGTGTACGTACTCCTTCTTCGACTGCACCTATGACGTTTTCAAGAGGATGATTGCGATTTGTCTTGTATCCTGCATTTGTCAGAGACTCAATCTACTGCGGAAGGTTGGTGAAATGTTCATCCACGTAAATCACTGGTGGGTCATCTTCTTGAGTTGGTTCATCCACATTCGCCTGTGAGGAAGAAGCACCGTTTTCTGGAGTGTTCTCAGGCGAAGTGTCACCAGTTGCTTCATTCACAGAGAGAAGTGGGTCGGCAGATGATGGAGAGAAACGGGTAGTGAACGGAATTATACCAATGTCTGAAGAGTCGAACAGTGGTTCAACTTGAGCATCTTCAACAGCTTCTGCTTCTGGAGTAACTTCTGGAATCTCGAATGTGTTGAAGATCACACCCACATCATAGAACCAATCAGGAGTACTTCCAGTGTTGGTATAGTTTCCTTCTTGAAAATCAACATAATATGATTCAATCACCATCTTCGTTCTCTTGTTGTGGACTCTGTAGGCCTTCTGTGTGGATGAATATCCCATGAAGTAGCATATATCACCCACTACTTCGAACTTGATGAGATTTTCTTGAGTGTTTAGAAGAGTTCACGAGCATCCAAATGGTCTGAAAAAGTCAATAAGCGGCTTTCTTTTGAAGAGAAGTTCATATGCTGTTTTTCCGTGAGGCTTTACGATGAGAGCCCTGTTCAAAAGGTAGCAAGTTGTATTTACCGCTTCTGCCCAAAAGATGATTGGAAGCTTTGAATCTACCAGCATGGTTCTCGCGGCTTCGATCAACGTTCTGTTCTTTCGTTCAGCAACTCCATTTTGTTGAGGGGTTCTGGCTGCACTGTATTGGAGATGAATTCCCCTTTCTGCACAGAAGGATATGAAGGTTTGATTTTTAAACTCGGAACCATTATCACTTCTGATTGACTTCACTTTTGATCTGGTTACATTTTCAATCATGGGAATGAATGACTTGAGAATATCAGCTGTCTCACTCTTTGCTTCAAGAAAATAAACCCATGAAAAACGTGAGAAATCATTTGTAATCACCAAACAGTAAGAACTTTTAGCAAGACTTTTAACACTTATAGGACCAAAGAGATCCATATGCATCAATTGAAGAGGTGCGGAAATCGTGTTCACTGCTTTGGACGTGTGCGATTTCTTGTGTTGCTTTCCTTGGGTGCATGCTATACATTTTTCAGAAAAAGGAAATTCTTTTACAGGAAGACCTCTTACTAAGTTTAACTTAGAGAGTTTGTTCATATTTTTGAAGTTTACATGCCCCAATCGCCTATGCCAAAGCAGTGATTCCGATTCTGAAGCTTTTGAAATTAAACAGGTCAAGTTATCATTTGTCTTGGCGTTTTTCATGTTGAGCACATATGTGTTGTTTTGTCTTGGAGCAGTGAGCATGATCATTTCTGCAGGTACGACATATTCAGGTTTGAGAAACAAGCATTCCATGTCGTTGAAAAGCACTGATATTCCTTTATCGCAGACTTGTGATACACTCATGAGATTGTAATACAGTTCTGGAACGTAGTTGACATTTTCCAGCGTGAGGGCTTCAGACACCACATCTCCTATTCCAACAATCTTCCCTCCCTTCTCGTCTCCAGCGAAAGACACGAAATCCTCATCAATAAAGCGAAAGTTCTTCAGAAGTTCCTTCAAACCTGTCATGTGTCTTGAGCATCCGTTGTCGACATGCCAGATGTACTCCATGAGCATTTGGAGCCATTTCGGGAGTTTATTCTGAAATACAAATATATACACAAATTAGTTAGATTTGGGAACCTAGACTTGCTTCATTTTGAATCTATCGTGGTTTTGACCCATGTTGTCCTCTTTTTGTTTCCAAAAATAGGTTGTTGACTCAACCAGGTTTTTAACAGACTTCTTAAGATAATTAAGCTGATATGTAAAGTTTGTGACAAAATCATATCCTGGTTTAGAAAACTTCTTGTTTTTACAAAGTTTCGCTGTATGTCCTAAATGACCACAGCGAAAACATCTTTTACGTCTGGGTCTTTTGGTGTTGGAAGATGATGTATGTGATGAGAGTCTTGAGCTTTCTGCTTTCTTCATTTTCTTGTCCACTCTGCTTTCATCTTCTGAGCATTCTTCATCACTGTCGGAATCGGATGAACTTTCAGACGTGTGGCATACGCTTGAGCTTTGCTCTTCACTTGCTTCGTAACTTGAATCATTACAGCTTTGAACTTCGCTTGAACTTTCTGAGTCTTGGTCTTCGATTGTTTCAACACTTGAACATTCAGAGCTTTCATCATTTGTAGTTTGATCTTCACTTGAGGTTTTCGGGGTTTCTTCACTCGAGAATTCGAGAGTTTCACCATCTGTTGTTCGATCTTCACTTAAGCTTTCTGATTTTTGCTCATCTTCTAAGGCAGTGATGCTTGAGTCTTCATTGCAGTGATCTTCAGTGACACTCTTTTCTGAATCTGTAATACCTGTTCGAGATGGAATAAATTCTGGAATTTCCTCTGTGAGGAATTTTCCAAAGCTATTCTTTTTCAATTCTGGCACAAATACAGGAGATTCACAAATAATTTTATCATCACAAAATGCAGAATTTAAATCATGACATTCAGACACAAAATGTTCACGATCACAGGTCTCAAATGTAGGCGCATGGCCCTTACAGTCATCCGAAGATTTAAATTAGGCACACGGCCAATATAGTCATCCATCCTAATTAAATTATTACATTCATCCCGAATATTGTTTTTCTTAGAACAGTTCCAGGCGAACCAGTTAACAGTGGAATAACTGTCGCCTGAATAACCTATTCCTATTTTTGAACCGCCGCAGTCTCCATCCTCATCGCACACATCTTCTTTACACACAATTGGATCTGCATTAGTTTTAGAAAAGTTAGCGGTTGTTTCACTTTCACAAAAATCGTTTTGTTCTACAGAGGCCTTTTCATCGATAAGATCATTTTCGGGATGAGGAGTTGGCATAGGCACATAGTTTTTGCTATGCGGTGGAAAGAAGAGTTTTCTTTCATTTCCTTGCCTGTCCTTATACCCAATCCCGTCTTTCACATACGTTGGTCGTTGGCAGTTTTTGATGTCAGTAAAGGCCTTTTGACTGACATTCCATTTGTCTATTATAATTTGTAATTTATTCTTTTCGTTCAAAGCTTTTTCTAATCTATCTGTGAGATCGTTAATGATAAAATCTTTTCTAAACACAAATTCTTTTAGAGTTTGTATTTCAGCTAAAGTTAAATTCAACTTTCTCTGATATGCAGCCTCGTTCTGTTTAAGCTCTTTGTTAAATTTTAAAGCTTTGTCTTTTTGTCTCTCAAATTCTAGATTTAGAGACTTGTAATGTGCCACGACATCAGCGCATGCTGGTGTGCATAACTTTACTTTAAAGCTATGTGGAATACTATTTACCAAGTCTTTGTCAGCTTTCTCTTTTGAAGATTCTGTTTTCATAGCTGCTGCTGGGACTTTTTCTTTGCCTTGCTTCTGATCAGATGCCTCCTCAGAAACATGCTCCTCTACTTCTTCAGACTTCTTTTCTTTCTTAGGCTCCATGGAGGTGAGAATGCTTTTCAGACCCTTGTCAGCAATGTTGTCTCCTTTTGGAATTCCAGCCGTCTGTCTCTCAAACTGCTTTGATGAGGACTCGCTTGAGATTTTTGCCATAGGAGCTTTGTTGACTTGCTCCTTAGCTTCAGCAATTTCTTCACTCCAATCATAATCGTCAACGACTAAGGATTTTGGCCTGCTAGGAGACGCGTTGTTTTTGTTTTCTTCGTTGGTGATTTGTTTTACAGCAGGAGTTGATTCAATGTTTCCTTCTTTCAACAAGGGGCAGTCACGCTTGAAGTGGCCTAGATTCTTACAGTTGTAGCATCTCAGTTTGGATTTGTCAAAACCAGCCTTTCCAAGACCCAAACGTTTTCCAGTTTTGTCTTGAAATTTCTTTAACCTTAAAGTGATCATGGCCATCTGCCATTTCAGATCCATTTCCTCCATGTCATCTGGATCAACCTGATACATGTCTTCAGCAGTGAACATCTCCTTCTTCAGTTCTCCAGACATCAAAGCTTCATAGCTGCTCAAAAACATGTTAAAAAGTGCCACGTTTTCAGTAGACACCTTCAACGCTTGTGTATCACCAACCGTGATAGTCTTCTCACTAGATTGTGGAGCTTTCGATGCGCTTGCGGAAGAGTTAGAGTAGATTAAGTCAGAGGCTTGTGGACTGATGCCACCTGAAGCAAGGAATGCCACATTCTTCAATCCAGCAGAGGTTTGATTGGTCTTTGGTGGGTAGCTAGCAGTGTTCATCTCTCGTTTGTTGACATCCATTTCAAAAGCTCTTAGAGTGTTAATTAAGTCGGACAGAGTGACAGGATTTGGATTATTGAGGAAATCCTTCTTGATCATCATGCATTGCAGACTCCATTCCTTAGGGAGTGAATCCAGCAGCTTCTTTATGGCAGCACGGTTTGTGACAGGATTTCCCGCCTTCTTCATTTTGGTCATCATATTCAGAAAGCGACTGATGTGATCGGAAAAACTTTCTCCACGAACTCCACAGAACATGTCATATTGTTTCTGCACCATGTCCCTCTTGCTTTCAATTAGCTCCTCATTTCCCTCATAATACTCAATCAATGCATTCCAGAGTGCATTTGCAGTTTCGTGTTCTTCAAACATGTTGCGGTCATCAGTTGACAGTGCCATGGTTAAGGCAGCATGTGCACGGCGATCGCGTTGGATTAGGGCCTTGTCTTCGTCAGTGAAGGTTGTGGCATCATTGTTAGCAACTACCGCATCTCCCCGAACCACCGTTGGAATGTGGGGTCCAACGGTGACTGAGAGCCACAGATTATAGTCCGTGTACTCGAAGAACGACTGAATACGAGTCTTCCAAGTACTGAAGTCTTCAGCCCCTTTCAACTTTGGTGGCCTAGTAGTGGTTCCGGTCTCAAGTTCAGCTTGAGCAATTGGACTTGGCTTATTCAACGACATCTTGGCTAGATTTTGACACAAGAAAGCCCATCAGAGGCTAAATTCGCTAATAGATCAACTGGAGAGCACCTTCGCCGGTAACAGATGTAATTTCACCGGAAATCAGAGAAACACGACCTATTTTGCTGAAAGTCTTCGCTGGTCTCCTATCTTCGCCGGTACACGAAGACGTCCTGCACGAGCGAACAAGCTAATTCCGCTTATACAAGTAGCACACACGTTAGTTTGGCTTATTTCGCCGAATACCGTGATAAGAACGCTGTGGTTCTATATCACAGTTCTCGAAGTCGCCAGCGATAATTTCGCTACAGGGTCACTTGACACTATTTCGCCGATAATCAATAATTTCGCTCGAATTATGATCGTCGAAATTAATGATCATGCGATGTTCTTCGAAAATTGTTCGCTATGTTCAAAAATATCGTCGCTGTATTCAAATTTAATTTCGCTGTCTTCAAAAATTGTTCGCTGTATTCAAGTTAATTTCGCTGGACAGAGGGTTTAACACGAACTAAAACCCTCTAATCACTTAAAAACAGCTCAAAAACCATGTTTTGATGCATCAAAATGTCCAAAATGACTCTCTAATCATATATTAACAACAACCTATCGATTAAACACACCAAATCAATCCATTTTAAGTCCAAAATTTTGAAAAACCTTGAAACTTTTGAAAAACCTTCAAAACTTTGAAAAATCTCAACAAGAACACAACAACCAAGAGCACAAAGGCTCTGATACCAAATTGTAGATCTGAATATCAATCCGGATCACAGTGGTTGGTTGTTTTAGTCCAAAACACCTACTGATTAAGTGTTTGAACTATGAAAAAGTTAAGAACAATCAAGAATGAAGATGAAGTGTCACGGCCCTCGGCCCTGGTTTGACCCGGTTCCAGAGCCGCGAGACAGGAAACCTGCGGTATCTATTTTAAGCGACAACGGAAGTTTGTTAATTCAGGATCTTTTCACCGAAAATGCTCGTTTAATATATTACACAAAGGTTTAGGGATAAAATCCCATAATTTACAATAAGTTGATTTCACAAAGAAATCTTTATTTTCCAAATCATGTTTATTTTATTTATTCACAATGAGCCACTTCTCTGAGCTTGTAGTGCTTTACTGCACTTTCCCTGGATCACACAGATCACCTGAAACATGTTTGAAAAAGGTTTTGTCAGCGGGGAAATACTGAGTGAATCATTCGGTTTTCTAAAACGACCCGTTAGTTATAAATTACAGTATTAAGAGCGATTATAATGTTTCTGATATCAACCCAACTACCCACAGTATTTGTCACTCGACTATCCATTGGCTAGCCCATTTGTCCAATGGTGTCTATGACTGTGGTCAGATCACCCCTTGGCCACCCGTTTGTCCAAGTGTGACGGGAAACAAGTAATGTATACAAAACCCCACATACCGGCTGTAATATGGTGATTACAAAGACTTAATCCCTGTAATTATAACTTTGGAAAATAACTTGGAGTTTTGTAAAACAGTTGATAAAAAGAGAATGACTCACAAACTGTGAGAAAAGAGTTTGTAAAAGGGGAATGACTCACATTGCAGATTTAACGAGCAAAATATAAGCCTACTGATTAGTCTCGATTAAACCTAATTTAACACAATGCACACACAAACGGGTTAGTAACTAATACAGCAGTTACGTCAATTCACGAGATTAAACCCTCACAAAGATTATCAAGTGCAATACTTAATAATTCAATCGGATTCACAACGAATAACAGAGCATAGTCCGAATTCGAACAGCACTCAAATATTCAAGTCGAAATCACGATGAATAATCAAAGTACAAGCTCAATTTGAGCAGCACTCGGACAATCGTTGGATAGTTATAATCGATCGGACGTTGAATCGTAATAGCGATCGAGTTATTACCCTGATTGCGGCAGCACTTCTGGTAGTTGTAAACGATAAGCAATTGGTCCTATTCGTTGGCTTATTGGAAATGGTCCTACATATCTGGGACTCAGCTTTCCTTTCTTACCGAATCGTACTACTCCTTTCCAAGGAGAAACTTTTAAAAGTACTTTATCACCGACTTGAAATTCTAATGGCTTACGACGATTGTCAGCATAACTTTTCTGGCGATCTCGAGCTGTTTTAAGTCTTTCCTTGATCTGAGTTATTTTGTCAGTAGTTTCTTGTACAATCTCAGGACCTGATAATTGACTTTCTCCTATCTCTGCCCAACAAACTGGGGTTCTGCACTTGCGTCCGTACAGTGCTTCGAATGGAGCAGTTTCGATGCTCGAATGATAACTATTATTATAGGAGAATTCAATTAAAGGTAGGTGGCTATCCCAGTTTCCACCAAAATCTATTACACATGCTCGGAGCATGTCTTCCAAAGTTTGTATTATTCTTTCACTCTGTCCGTCTGTTTGTGGATGATATGCTGTACTTAGATTTAGTCGAGTTCCCATTGCTTTCTGAAAACTTGTCCAGAAATGAGAAGTAAAACGACTATCTCTGTCCGATACAATGGAGAGCGGAACTCCATGTAGGGATACCACTTCGTCTACGTACAGCTGTGCTAACCTTTCCATACTAAAGGTTTCTTTCATTTGTAGGAAATGAGCTGATTTGGTTAATCGGTCCACAATCACCCAAATCGCATCATTACCTTTTCTGGTTTTGGGTAACTTAGTAACAAAGTCCATTGTTATGAGTTCCCATTTCCATACTGGCATTTCTAATTGTTGTAGTAGACCTGAAGGTTTCTGATGTTCGGCCTTAACTTGTGAACATGTTAGACACTTAGATACGTATTCAGCTATATCCTTTTTCATTCCTATCCACCAGAAATTGTTTCTTAAATCTTGGTACATCTTATTATTTCCTGGGTGCATGGTATACCTAGATTTATGGGCTTCTTCTAGAATCTTATTTCTTAATTCTCCCTGCTTAGGTATCCAAACTCGTTTCTTATGGAATCTCCTAATTCTATCATTTCCTTGTTCTAGTTCTTTCATATAACCTTTCATTCCTTCAGCATCATTCTTGATCGCTGTTTCCTGAGCTTCCTTGATTTGTTCCATTAGATCTACTTGTAGATTTAATCTAAGAGCACGGACTCGTTTCTGCTTCTCATGGAACTTACGACTTAAGGCATCAGCGACTACATTCGCCTTTCCTTCGTGATATTGGATATCACAGTCGTAATCGCTCAGGATTTCCATCCATCTTCTTTGTCTCATATTTAATTCTTTTTGCCCAAATATGTATCTTAAACTTTTATGATCTGTATAAACAATAAACTTACTTCCATACAGATAATGTCTCCAAATCTTAAGGGCAAAAATTATGGCTCCTAATTCCAAATCATGAGTCGTATAATTCTCTTCGTGCTTTTTTAATTGTCTAGAAGCATACGCAATTACCTTCCTGCGTTGCATCAAGACACATCCGTATCCTAATTTTGAAGCATCACAATATACTTCAAAATCTTCTGTTCCCTCGGGTAAAGCTAAAATTGGTGCATTTGTCAATCGGTGCTTTAAAATTTTAAAAGCTTCTTCTTGTCTAGGTCCCCATTCAAACTTGGTGGCTTTACAGGTTAACTTAGTTAAAGGTACGGCTATCTTAGAGAAATCTTTGATAAATCGTCTATAGTATCCAGCTAAGCCTAGGAAACTTCTTATTTCCATTGCTGTCTGTGGAACATTCCATTTCGTGATTGCTTCTATTTTAGCAGGATCTACATGGATACCTTCGTGATTTACCACATGACCTAAGAATTGTACTTCTTGTAGCCAAAATTCACACTTCGAGAATTTGGCATAGAGCCTTTCTTTCCTTAACAAAGCTAAGAGTACATGCAAGTGCTCACAATGCTCTTTTTGACTTTTGGAGTAAATAAGTATATCGTCGATGAAAACGATCACAAATTTATCCAAGTATGGTTTACAGATTCGATTCATCATGTCCATAAACGCTGCAGGTGCATTTGTTAATCCAAAGGGCATGACTGTAAACTCATAATGACCATACCTAGTTCTAAAGGCAGTTTTAGGTATGTCTTCTTCTTGTACTTTCAACTGGTGATATCCGGATCTTAAATCTATCTTTGAGAAATACCTAGCTCCTTGAAGTTGATCAAAAAGATCATCAATCCTAGGTAATGGGTATCGATTCTTAATGGTAACCTTATTCAATTCTCTATAATCGATACACATTCTCATCGATCCATCTTTCTTTTTTACAAACAACACTGGTGCTCCCCAAGGGGATGAACTAGGTTGTATGAATCCTTTGCTTAGTAATTCATCTAACTGCTTTTTCAATTCTAGCATTTCAGTAGGTGCTAATCTATAAGGTGCTTTAGCTATTGGTGCAGTACCTGGAATTAAATGAATTCTAAACTCTACTTCTCTATCAGGTGGTAATCCAGGTAATTCTTCTGGAAAAACATCTGGGTATTCTGAGACTACGGGGATGTCCTGAAGTTCCTTATCTTTAGTGTTAATGATTACGGAAATCATATACACCATTTCCTGTTTTCTCGAATAACTAGCCAATTTCATTACTGATATGAATTTCAATGGCTTTCGAAGTTTATCTCCAGTAATCAAAATTACTTCTCCTGTGGGGGTTTGAATTTCTACGGCATTCTTATCACATAGGATTCGAGCATGGTTGGCTATTAACCAATCCATTCCTAGTACCACATCGAATCCAGCTAAATTCATTGGTAACAGATTTGCAGAAAACTTATGGCCTAATAGTTCTATTTTTCCTTCTTGCAAAACTTTATCTATGTTCACAGAATTTCCTTATGCCGTTTCAACCGTAAAAATCTGCCTAAGAGTGGTTAAGGGTAGCTTAAGAGCTTGGCAAAATGAAGTATTAATAAAACTTTGGTTTGCACCAGAGTCAAATAATACTTTTGCAAACACGTCATGAACTAGGAACGTACCAGCTATCACGTCTAGAATAAGTTCGGCTTCTTGAGTGGTTAGCTGGAATGCTCGTACATTCTTCTTGGTTACTCCTTCAGCCGTTTTAGCTTTATTGTCTGCTGGTTTAGCTAACTTAGGACATTCAGATTGGAAATGTCCCCTTTCTCTGCAGTTATAGCAAATTCTTGTTTTCCTCCTGCAGTCTTCTTCACGGTGTCCTTTTGTCTTGCAAAAATTGCAAATTATATTGCATTGTCCATAATGTTTCTTTTTGCAATTTCTGCATAAAGGAGGTGATGAGGATTGCCCTGTTCCTCTTTTCTTGGTATTACCCGCACGAAATCCCTGGGTAATCTTTTGAGCTAATTCCTTCTTGCAATCTTCTTCTCTTGTGCGCACCAGTTCATCTGTTAGGGTATTAGCTAATTCCACAGCATCGTCAATAGTACGAGGTCTCGCAGCTTTAACGATGTTACGGATCTCACTAATTAAACCCCAAATGTAACGGGAAATCCCGGTTGTTTTGAGCTTTCTCCAATCTCTATTCCCTTTTGTTTTAGATCTATCCCTATTTCTGTTTCTGCTTGTTTAGAACTTTCTCCGGTTTCTATTTCCTTTCCCTTGCTCACACTCACAGGATTTTCTATTTTAGGAAGTCTCCTAGTGGCTGGCTTCCTACGGCGTACTTTTCTCCACCCTACGTATCTTCTCTTCTTTTTAGGTTTGGCTTTTTCCAGTGGAGGAGCTTGGAATTCCACGGGTTCTTCTATGTCAGCAATGTAACCAGTAAAGTCGTGAGAGACTTCGATAGGCACTGGATATAAGTTGAGATTCTGAAATGCTTCCGATATCTCATTCCTGCTGCATAGCATATATGCAAAATACAAGATTGTAATGTTAAAACTTTGGGACAAAGTTTAACAAACAAACACTGAAGTTTTATTGCATACCAATTTATACAGAGGACAACAGAAATAAACACACTAGGATTTATTTTATGTACTGGATAGTGATTTTTTTACTAGGCCCAACTTATTGGATATTTAGAGATTGGCAATTTCTGCTACGGTAGCTAGCATATAAAGATTTGCCCATTTCTCGTCTAGTTTATCTTCCCAAGGTGAACTATTGCCAAATTCCTGGATTTCTGGGTTAAACCTAACTTTCTTGGTTCGGGGTTTCTTTTTCTCCTGACTCTTTTTAAGTATTGAGTTTCTTTTCTCTGGAGTAAGAGGATTTTCATAATTTGCCTTTCGGACAAAGATTCCTTCTTCTAGGTTTACTGGGTTTTTGGAGGAAGAGGTTTCTTTTTCCTGGGATGCAATATCTAATTTGTGGTAGATAGCAGAGAGCTTTTGTTTACCCATACTGTAACTAACAAATAATCAATCAGTTAATAAAACATATAATCACAGAATAGCAATTTGCAGATTTTAAGTATTTCCTCAAATACTTAATTTATAGGCTTAAATCAGTGGCTCGATCAGTGGCTCAAAAGTTAGCTCTGATACCACCTTTTCCCTGTCACGGCCCTCGGCCCTGGTTTGACCCGGTTCCAGAGCCGCGAGACAGGAAACCTGCGGTATCTATTTTAAGCGACAGCGGAAGTCTGTTAATTCAGGATCTTTTCACCGAAAATGCTCGTTTAATATATTACACAAAGGTTTAGGGATAAAATCCCATAATTTACAATAAGTTGATTTCACAAAGAAATCTTTATTTTCCAAATCATGTTTATTTTATATATTCACAATGAGCCACTTCTCTGAGCTTGTAGTGCTTTACTGCACTTTCCCTGGATCACACAGATCACCTGAAACATGTTTGAAAAATGTTTTGTCAGCGGGGAAATACTGAGTGAATCATTCGGTTTTCTAAAACGACCCGTTAGTTATAAATTACAGTATTAAGAGCGATTATAATGTTTCTGATATCAACCCAACTACCCACAGTATTTGTCACTCGACTATCCATTGGCTAGCCCATTTGTCCAATGGTGTCTATGACTGTGGTCAGATCACCCCTTGGCCACCCGTTTGTCCAAGTGTGACGGGAAACAAGTAATGTATACAAAACCCCACATACCGGCTGTAATATGGTGATTACAAAGACTTAATCCCTGTAATTATAACTTTGGAAAATAACTTGGAGTTTTGTAAAACAGTTGATAAAAAGAGAATGACTCACAAACTGTGAGAAAAGAGTTTGTAAAAGGGGAATGACTCACATTGCAGATTTAACGAGCAAAATATAAGCCTACTGATTAGTCTCGATTAAACCTAATTTAACACAATGCACACACAAACGGGTTAGTAACTAATACAGCAGTTACGTCAATTCACGAGATTAAACCCTCACAAAGATTATCAAGTGCAATACTTAATAATTCAATCGGATTCACAACGAATAACAGAGCATAGTCCGAATTCGAACAGCACTCAAATATTCAAGTCGAAATCACGATGAATAATCAAAGTACAAGCTCAATTTGAGCAGCACTTGGACAATCGTTGGATAGTTATAATCGATCGGACGTTGAATCGTAATAGCGATCGAGTTATTACCCTGATTGCGGCAGCACTTCGAGTTTAGTGTGTGGTGTGTACTGTTTCAGTGATAACTCAACGTAGAAATTGAGTTTGGACGTCGAGTTAACAGCAAACTTCAAGTGCCACTGCCCCCTATTTATAGCTGAAAAATGCACTCCCTCGCGCCACGCGAGAGAGACAGGTGTACCCGTCGCGTGGCGCGACGGGTCTATTTACTAGCCTAGGTTTGTTTCGTGTCCAGTAGCTTAGATGAGTTGACAAACAAACGAATTTTACTTCTCCAGCAAGAATTTTAAGATAATTACTAGCTAGGGTTTACCCCCTCGAGTTTTAGGGGCCCTGATCCTGATTCCGATTGTTATGAAAATTTTAGGGTTTATGCGGAATCACCTGGGTGTTTCAATTAGGGTTTTCTTATTGCCTAATTATCATCCTAATTATTGATTTTCGTGACAGTTGTTACATGAAGCTAATGGATTGATGAATACAACAAGTGTTGTATTGAATCCAAACAAGAATATAGATCAATAAAGCACCTTGGAATACAGATTTGAGCACAATATCAAAGATTTAATGTAAACAACACTTCATTTATTTAGGAGCCAAAAGCTTGGCAAATGTTACAATGCTTGGGCTATATATAGTGCCTGACTTGCCAGCAAATTTATAAATTTGCTGGAATCTTAACTACACTAAGTCAGGATTTCTAGTTTCATGAAATTACAAAATAAGCCCCTATACTAGTAAATTAGCTACAAACTATAAAACTAATCCAGTACAAGTATGAACGATCTCAAAAGTTCCAACAATTGCGACATAACAACAACGTTGGGGGGGGGGATTGCAATTATTTCGTTAGAGGGGGTCAAAGTGCCAATTGGCCTAAACCCCAGGGGGTAAAATTGCAGTTTACTCTAAAAGAAATTTGCCGTTAAAAAAAAAGAAGATACAGATTTGGGGATTTATCGCTATTATAAAGACGATATTCAACGTAAGAAGAAATTAATGCTAGATAAAGAGAAGCTAATATTTAGGAATAACCACTAGCGGAGCTTAGAGTAAAGTGAGGAGTGCACCCGCCCCCGAATGTTTCGGTTAGAAGTGTAAAATTTCTTATTTTCCGTCCGAAAATTTAAAAATTATATAGGATTGTCCCCTCAATTATTTTGCCTAAATACTTATACAATATATAAATCGGGTCCCATGACTTTCCGCCCCCTCAGAACTTTTGGTCAAGCTTCGCCACTGGGAATAACGTAATCGAGAAACGCATATCAGCCTTGGCTCGGATTTGGTGGAATACATTTACGTACATTTACCGGAGAATGTGAGAATAGTGTTGGCAGCAGTTTGCATTGATTGTCCTTGGATTTGTGGCGATGGTGGTATACTTGGTAGTGGCGGATAGTGATCAGTGGCGGCAGTTGCGTCGGTTGTGGCAACAATTCAGGCCCGACCCAAAGGGTGTGCATGGCGTGCAACTGAGCAGGGCCCAAAAACTTTTAGGGCCCATATATTTTTTCGTTTTGTTTATATATTAAATATTTATAGTCAGAGTAAACAAGATGCTTGTTTTAGTCCGGTTGGTTCTGCGATTCCCCTTTAATATTCAAGACTCAGGTTCGACACCATCATCCCTCTGTTTTTTCATATTTTTTTGGTTTCATGGTTGGGCCTTGAATATTAGACTTATAAATAAATTTACATAATCTGAATTGCAGTGCACTATTATTATTATTATTATCATTATTATTATTATTATTATTATTATTAATGATTTTAATAAATTAGACTGGTTTATTATTATAAAAAATAACTTTTGTTACTGAATTTATGAACCAAAAACGTTAAAGCCCAACTGTTTTTGTCAACCAAATTCATAAACCCAACTATTTTATTGTGTAATGGATTAATGACTTGACTCAAATCAATAAAGAAACATAATGGTTTAATGAATAGGGCCCAATTTTTTTTATCTTGCACAAGGCCAATTTTTTTTTAATTTTCGGAGACGGTCCTGGGCAACATAAATGATCGTAAGTGTTGCTTACCCCTTTAGACTATCAACCAAATTCATAAACCCAACTATTTTATTGTGTAATGGATTAATGACTTGATTCAAATCAATAAAGAAACATAATGGATTAATGAATAGGGCCCAATTTTTTTAATCTTGTATAAGGCCAATTTTTTTTTCTTGTAATTTTCGGAGACGGTCCTGGCAACATAAATGATCGTAAGTGTTGCTTACCCCTTTAGACTAATATATTAAGTTAACAAGCATTTTAAGAGTTACCCATTTTGACATGTTTTATTTGGTATATTGTTAAATTCTGATTGACCCAAATTAACCCGAAAATAATCTCTACCTAAAATAACAATGAATAGATCATGATTTCATGGGGTGCTCTTCAAATAGCTTGTCTTAAATCAACTTTTTTATAAAACGAGCTAGCTCGACTTAAATTATTCATAAAACCGCACCGATTAATTTTTATATAATTCTTTGTAATTACTTGATGCCGTCATCCCATAAAATACAAAATTATATATATTTTTAATTTTTATCTATGTCTTAATTGTAGGCTAATAATTGTTTTCCACTTACTAATACTACGCCTTGAGATTTTCATATAGCTCATAACTTAAAGTTCACTAAAAAAAATAGCTCGAAATCAACTCATGAGTCAGCTTGTCTCCACTCATTTATAAACCAAACCTAGCTTCGCTCAGTTAGACTCGTTCACAAACTAAGCCGAGCACGAGCTGACCCTTTTTCAATTGGTTCAACATCCCTACACCAAACAAGAATTTCATATAAAAGCTAAACTTGAAGGACAAGGATAGAAAAACAGAATTAAGAGTAAATTACTTTTTGAGTTCTTGTGTTTTAGTGTTTTTAATCATTTAAGTACAAAATTAGAAAGTTTAACAACCACTCATTTTATAACATTTTAAGTCTGTGTGTTATAGTAATTTTAACAAACTGAGTTCAAAATCAAAAGTACAAGTGTTAAAAATTAGACTCAAATAGTTAAAAAATAAACGATTGAGAGAACCTTAAATATTTTTAGTTTACACTCAAGTACTCTGCTCCAGAATTAAATAAGAGTCGGTGCCCGAAACGCAGAGTTGACATCTGCTATTCTGCTTCATCCCTGTTTCCAATCACTCCACGTTTCCAATTGTTTAAGATTCACACTTCAAAACTCTCCCTCTCTCTATTTCTAGAGAGAGAAACACCAGATCCAATACAATACAATACTCCCATACTATCAGCAGCAGATCTGATCTGATCTGCATCACTCATTTGATCTCAATCTAGTGTAGAGAATGGGGTGCTCCTTCTCCGGACTCAACGCCTTGTACGATTCCGCATCCGGTGATGTTTGGATCAACGAACACCGCTTCAAGATCATCCGCCAGCTCGGTGAAGGTGGATTTGCTTACGTCTTCTTAGTTAAGGAGGTTATTACTGACACTTCGGACGGTGGAGTCTCCAACAAGATTAAAGATCCGTCTCACATCTCTGGTATGAACACAGATCCCCAATTTGTTATTCGACTTAGGCCTATTTGCATTGTGATTGTTGGTTTGAATGATTTGTGTGTGTGTGTGTAGATGATGGGACTTATGCTATGAAGAAGGTTTTGATTCAGAATAATGAGCAGTTGGAGTTTGTTAAGGAGGAGATTCGGATCTCGTCGCTGTTTAATCACCCGAATCTGCTGCCATTGCTTGATCATGCCATTATTCCAGTAAAGGTAGTGCTGATCAAATCAAAGATCTTGAATTTTAGTAATGTGGTTAAGGCTTTCTTGTTAGTTGATCAAACATATCATTATGCAATAACTCATTTGAAGTACAACTGTTTGAAACAAACTGTTCTGCGATTAGTATTTCGAATTGGTATGTAATGCTTGAATCACATGATGTGCTGATGTGATCGCATTGCTGCAGTAGGTGACGTGACGCCTTATGCAATTGACCAGTATTTGAACATATTAGCCCGTTGATTGCAATGAGTCTGAGTTTTTATTGAACAAATATGACTATGATTGAGCAATGAGTTTGCTTATTTGAACATATTAGACCGTCGAATATCGATTGAATAAAGATGCCAAGAGATGATGTGTATATATATTCTATATTTTAGTTTTGTCAAGTTAACCAGTTAATATAGTATCTACAAGACTACAAATAATTTTTTTAGTATGTTTTTAAATAACAAACACCTCGTATGGATGATGCGCGCGTTTCTCGCATAGACTTTTGGGATTAAAACACATCGAAGTGCCACACGCTTTTTAAAACCAAGCTAGGAAGGTAACTTGTAAAAACAACCAGCGGGATGAAATATTATAAATTTTTAGATGATAAAAAGGATATGTTATAATAAGGCCAATGCAACATTTGGTTTTACATAGAGCAACATCTCACGTATGTGAAGCTCTGGCCTCGGATTTTGGGATCCAAACGCCTCGGAGCACCTCACGCTATTTTAAACGAAGGTTTTAAGTTTGCATAGTTCAAGAACTGATCTAACTCTTGGATGTTGCCTTTACGTTGTCAGTAGGCTTAGATTGATTGAGGTTAACTCTTGTTATTCACTAAATTTATTTGTTGGCTTATTAGGGCGCACCACAACAAAATTGGACACACGAAGCATACCTGTTATTTCCAGTCCATTTAGATGGGACTTTGTTGGATAATGCAAAAACTATGAAAGCTAAGAAGGAGTCCTTTTCTACATCTGATGTTCTCCAAATTTTCCGTCAGGTAACCAATAATTTTTGTACATGACATGCTTGTGTGACGTTTGTTCCCAATCGTCATATTGTATCATTTATGCAAAAAAAGTTTGTAAATTAATTTTTACAATTTATTACTGACAAGAAACGATTTGCAGCTTTGTGCAGGACTGAAGCATATGCATAATCTCGAAACGCCATATGCACATAACGATGTAAAACCTGGAAACGTCCTTTTGACGCATCGAAAAGGACAGCCTCCATTGGCCATATTGATGGATTTTGGAAGTGCCCGTCCTGCTAGAAAGCAGATCCGCTCTCGACCCGAGGCCCTCCAGTTGCAGGTTCTTGTCCTATCTAATTAAATGTTCATTTATTGAATGACATAAATTCATTTACAATTTGTATAATATGTTCGTCAGGAATGGGCATCTGAGCATGTTTCAGCGCCGTACCGCGCTCCTGAGTTATGGGACTGCCCAAGCCATGCAGACATTGATGAAAGGACCGATGTATGGTCTCTAGGTTGCACTTTGTATGCTATAATGTAAGATAACTCTTATTACTCTTTGCAATGACTTAGTTTAGAGTAAAATGCCATTTTCGTCCCTGAGGTTTTGTCAGTTTTGCGACTTTCGTTCAAAGGTTTGTTTTTTCGCATCTGGCTCCAAAATGTTTGAAATCTTGCTGTTTCATCCGGCTTGTTAACCCCGTCCATTTTTCTCCATTAAGTCAGGGGTATTTTCACTTTATATACAAGCATTTAAAATACCCCTGACCGAATTGCCCTTTAAGTTAAAAAAAAAACATAAATACCCCTGACTTAACGGAGAAAATGGATGGAGTTAACAAGCCGGATGAAAATGGCAAGATTTCAAACCTTTTGGATCCAGGTGCGGAAAAACAAAAATTTGGATGAAAGTCGCAAAACTGACCAAACCTTAGGGACGAAACTGGCATTTTACTCTGTTTAATTCAAAGGTATATTTGTTAGTTAAAACATATTTTGCTATCAACAGGTATGGTGTGTCTCCGTTTGAGTATGCTCTTGGGGAGTCTGGTGGAAGCTTGCAGTTGGCTGTGATGAATGCGCAAATAAAGTGGCCGACAAACGCAAAACCGTCCTATCCAGAAGCCCTTCATCAGTTTGTGTCATGGATGCTCCAGCCGCAACCCACGGTTCGACCACGCATAGATGACATCGTCATTCACGTCGACAAGTTGATCCAGAAGTTCTCTGTTTAACCATTACTTAGTGACAGTTTATTGGTTATTATACATACAGGAAAAGTGTGCAATGTGATGTATCATTTTGACTGGAAATATTTATCTTTAATCTTTGTAAGAAATATTTATGGGAGGTCAGTGGAATAATATCTTATATAATCTGGTTTGTGAAAACATTCAGTTTTTATAATATTTTGAGATATTTGTTACATAAATGAAAATTTGCCGTCAGCATAATATAAATTGATGCATTTGGATAAATTATGGGGTGGCTAAATATGTCGCCGGGGTCTCACTGGAAGCAACCTCTCTATTCTTATGGGGTAGAGGTAAGGCTGTCCATCTACCCTTTTCAGACCCTACCTTAACTTTGCTATTAGTGGAATTTACTGAGTATGATGATGACGACGGGGTGGCTAAATATATCGCCACTCTACCCCTCCTATGGGAGAGGTATAATATTTTTTAATGAGAGAGGTCCATATTTATTCAGGCTACTGTATCAATGATATATCCTTGATACTAGTTACATCATCAGTGATACATGGTAACCCCTATTGCTTCTTAAAAAAACACTTGTCATACTAACATTCTTAAAATCAGTATATGTTGGATTCGACTCATGTTTTTTTAGTGAAAGGTTTATATACTTTCCAACTCCTCGCGACAACACTTGACCATCATGTTGTTCCGCTATCGGAGTCACTCTATGTCAACAATGGTTGGATGATCACAATGAACCTTGTGATATTGTCTTATGATTAGTATCTAGTTTATTTATTGATTTTTTTTGAACGGCTTAATTTTTGTTATTAATGGGGTTTGAACCCTCACCACATGAAAAGGCAAAGCCTTGTTTAATACCAATAGGCTAAAGGCTCTTTGGTTAGTATCTAGTTTATCTAATGTAAAGTTTTAAACTCACATGCTTCGTCACATGCAAGTCAGTTAGGAAAACAAATTAAACTTGTATTTATTTGAATACTCTCGTTGAGTCCCCTTTTGATATTATTTATTAGGATTTATGGACATCTCATGTCACCATTCCGCAAAATATAATCCTTCCAAGTGGAGAATTAGACAACACTGTTGAATGTTCATGACCACTTTGTCATAAATGCCATCCAATTTCATTCTGACATCTTGGTACTTCTCAACAAAATGTCCAGTTAGGCCAAACCACCAGTGGCGGAGCTTGACCAAAAGTTTCGAGGGGGCGTAAAGTGATGGGACCCAATTTTTTTTCCTATCGTTATATTCCGAGTCGGGTCGGCTATTGATTCGGATCAGGTCAAATAATAATAGTTCCAAATAAAACTAAAAAAATTCATTCATTCAAAGGACCCGTTCTTACACATAAAAATTTGCGATTAAGTTTATTGTGTGATGTGTAATCTAGGATTAAACAAATAAGAGTTAAAATATATTTACAAAACTACCCATCACTTATATACAAAGTGGTAACAAACTTTACTTTAATTTATATATTGTATAAATATTTAGGATATACAAAGTGGTAACAAACTTTACTTTAATTTATGTATTGTATAAATATTTAGGAAAAATAATTGGGGGAGGTAATCCTATATAATTTTTAAAATTTTCGGAAGAAAAATCGAAACCTATACACTTCTAACCGAAACATTGGGGTGGACGGGTGCACCCCCGGGCACCATCTAACCTTCGCCACTGCAAACCACATGTATAATCCGTGTAATTAACTTTTGTTATCACCATTATCTCGTGGAGCTAATCCTTAGGCCACTCGGTGTGGGGTCGTCCAGGTCCGGCGACCCCCCCAAACACCATTCCGGGTGGCTCGTTGGCATCGTGAACGTCAGGGGTGGGTAGTTGAGGACGGGCGCATAAGGACAAAATTTTGTGCCTCTTCTTCTCACACACACATATACATACAACATATACATATATTTTAGGCCTATCTCTCATTTCCTTAGGTCCATCCTTTTCGCCCCATCCTCACACTCATCCTACGTGAAGCACCATCCTCGATCAACCATACCGAGTAGCCTTATTGGCTGCGGTAGATCTATATTTCACACATTATTACTGTATATTAAATTTTAGAGTTAAATGTCATTTTAGTCTCTGTGGTTTGAATCATTTTGTCAGTTTAGTCCAAATGTTTCATTTTTCGACTGTGGGTTCAAAAAGGTTTCATCCTTGCCATTTTAGTCCACTGGGTTAACTTCATCCATTTTTTCTGTTAATGAGGGCAATTTGGTCATTTTATATGTGACTCTATGAACTAGAAGGGCAATTCAGCCATATCAAATGACCGAATTGCCTTTCTCGTTAACAGAAATAATGGATGAAATTAACCCAGTGGACTAAAATGGCAACGGTGAAACCTTTTTAGACCCACATGCCAAAAATGAAACCTTTAGACCAAACTGTCAAAATGGTCCAAACCACAGGGAATAAAATGACATTTAATTTCTAAATTCTAAATAAACATAGTTCTAGTTCTTAATAAGCTCCAGAAAATTGATATTACATGACATATAGAGTCTAGACCAAAGTAGTTCGGACCTTACACACAAGATAACTAACATGCCCGAAAAAAAAACTGTTAATGTGTAAGAACTGTTATAAATGCTAGTTTCAACCCATTTAATTGTTAATGTGTCATTTTGTAAAGGCGAATTGGCCTGTAATAATTCCAACTAGATGTCAATAGCTATTGATAGTCCCACTTTTAAATATTCCCCCACCAGTCCCACCTTGCACCTATTTTTCCTATACCGGTCCCCCGTTAAAAAAAAACTTAATAGAGTTATGTTTTTTTTTCCAAATTACAAACAATTTTTTTATGAATTTTGATCAGAACGACGATACGGTCCATTGATGTAAAACTTACCTCGAAACGGTGTTCCAAATGATGAAAATCGCGCTTCAATTCGGGTGTTTAAATTTCCAATTAACAAAAATCAAGTCATTTGGAACACTATTTCGAGGTAAGTTTGACAGTAATGAACTTGTATCGTCGTTCTGATCAAAAGCCCTAAAAATATGTTTGTAATTTGGAAAAAAGCTTAACTCTGTTAAGTTTTTTTAACGGGGGATCGGTGTAGGAAAAATAGGTGAAAGGTGGGACTGGTGGAGGGAATATTCAAAGGTGGGACTGTCAATGGCCCATGACCTCTAGTTGAGATTATTATAGGCCAATTCCCCTTTTGTAAACTGTTTAAAAGTCGTATAAAATACCTTTTTAAGTATATACAACTTTTAGATATTTTACTTAGGCTTTAAATTGTTAATACATTAATATGTTATAAAGAACCAGAAAGTGGGCCGAAAAGTATGTTGTGAGTTTCAACTTATAAGTCGTGTTTCAACTTCTAGTGACCTGACTCGACCCGATAAATCTTCGTCATTGTTTATACTATCAAACTTTATACAAGTTTTAATGAAATCCAAAGAGCTAATCTACCAGTCAAACAATCATATATATAATTCACAAAACAACACATTACATAATGTAACACCATCTACACTTCACATTCCAACAAACACCTTCAAAATCATACACAACCTTTTCAATATTTATCAATCACTAGCACCACTCTCTGCCTTCCTGCGTTCATATTCAGGATCATCCGTTAGCAGTTCATAGCGACAAACCGGACATGTGTTCCGGATCCCTAACCACGGAAGAATGCAATCACCATGGTAAAGATGATCACACGGAAGCTTCTTCGCTATCAACCCAACGCCGATTTCATCTTTACACACTGCACAAACCGTATTGTTTTCAAAACCTTCATCCGTTATCACCACGGACGAAAGATTTTCCACAACCGTTATGGAAGCCGGTGGACGACCCGAAGAAGACGAATCACTGTCTAAAAACTGCCCGAATAACATCTCGTAGTCCGTGTAATTATAATCCGCTAAATCCGGATTCGGTTCAAGATTGCGGGTGTTTAACAAAACCTCCCACTCCAAACCATTGGGTTGTCCTTCGGGTTCGCGGGCCTCGTCAGGCTCGGATCCCGATATCATATTTAATGCTTCATGATCATCAATTTCCTCCCACTCCAAATCATCATTGGCATTGGGAATTGGATTCTGATTCTCTGTCAGAAAATCAGAATCTGTTCCTAAACCAGGGAATCCCCCGGATAGATATTCTGACCGATTGGACAGATTATCTGTCCGAGACACAAAAAAATCATCCCAACAATCCGCAAACATAAACCCCGAATTATCATCACCGTTGTTACTATCATCATCAAATCCTAATCCCAATACCCCCAAATCATTCCCACGTGATCTCCGATCATTACCATCGCTGGCACGCGACTGCGATTGTTCGACGCTCTGGTGAAACATGTCAATCACGAAATTGACCTGGTTTTCGCGGTCGAACAGGATCGAATGGTCGTCGTTGGGCGAAACCGGAGGAGGGTTTCGATCCGTGCGGCACAAGAAATCGAAGGCATCGTCGTGTTCATCATCGTGTTCATGAAGGTGGAGGTAAGAAACCTCCGCCATAGGAGATTTGGGTGAAGGATGAAAAAAGATGAGTGAATTTTGATGAAATTAAGGAAGGGGAATGCGTGGAAATAGGAGTTTTTGTTGGTTTGCTGTCGTGAGGTTCAAGTTGCAGGAAGCAGATTTGTTGACGGCACACTGTTTTGTTGCAAGTGAACTGAAAAACCGAACAGTTACAAAGACTTTTGTTTGGTTTCCTTTACTTTTTGTGAGTCTGGAATTTGATCCGTATTGTGTTGGTTTATTACGGTATTGATGTTTGTTCGGTTAGAATTGACGAGGTATTGATATCGTTGGGCCGATATAAGAAAAAAGTAATACTCTACTGCGAATAGAACTCCGTTTTCAACGAAATAAGTTGATCGGACAGTATTAGTTTGGTTCGTCACGAAAAAGAACAAAAAAATCAATTATATTTGACACGTTCGATTATGAACAAAACTTTTATCAAAACGTAAATAAAATAATCATGTCGCGACGGTATATTTAGAACGTTATAATATGGTAAAAAGATAGATAATATAATAAGAGTTAATTGCGTTTTTCGTACCTATGGTTTGTCAAAAATCAGTATTTCAGCCAGTTAGTTTAAAAATTGCCAAAACAGTCTATGTGGTTTCACTTTTGTAACTGTTATAGTCCACCTTCACTAACGCTATCCAGTTATTCTGTTACTTTATTTGAAATGATCATAATGCCCTATTATTAAAATTAAAATAAATATAGAGCTAGTTACGTTTTTCATCCCTGTATTTTGTTGAAATAACCATTACAGTCCATTACTTCTAAAAATTGCCGAAACAATACCAACACTTTCACAACTTCCACTTCAACTCACCAACAATGACGGTTAACAACTTCATCTATCTAATATCCTTTACTCTATAGTTCGCTCTCTTTGTTTCCTTAAATCCAGCCGGAAGATCACCTGCTCTGACTCCACACTCTCTCCACTTCATCTTTCAACATCCCCTACCACCACACACACATATCTAAACAATGACCACCTCCACCACCTAGTATGCCCACCATCGTCATCAAACTACCACCCACCCCTACCCCCACACCCCATAGCTATTCTCTTTAATAATAATAATAATAATAAATAAATAAATAAATAATGTGAGGTAACATTGATAACACATACTTATCTGGTTTGATTATTTGTATATTATTACTAACAACTCGGTTTGAAAAATGTTTATAGGCACGTCGCACTAGCGTACTTAAAACTTTATAAGTTAGTGCATCTTAAAAGTTAAATTTATAAAAAATATGCTAAAAACTAATTATAATGATAAGATAAAAAATTAATAAATACTAAATTCATCTACCTTGCTTGAAACACTACTTGCATTTTCATGGTGCAATAAAATGTCCACTATTTAGGGTATCTATATCTATATCTAGGGTAGCGTTCGGCTACAAAGTCTATTTTTCTTACAAAGTGTATAAAGTCATAAAACACCACAATTTCAGCCATAAAACACACTCAAAACCCACAAATAATAAAGTGAAGATCACTAAAACACAATACCTAAACTCTAACAGTCCATAGAAACTTCAAATACACCATCATAGAACTATGAATAGAAAACACAACATGATAATCAGCATAAGACACACTAATGTTAGTCATTTGATAATCAAAGCCTTATCATTCAAAACACAACACAAAACACACAAGTATGGCGTTTTAGTAATCTTCACTTTGTTATTTGTGGGTTTTGAGTGTGTTCTATGGCTGAAATTGTGGTGTTTTATGACTTTGTACACTTTGTAGGAAAAATGGACTTTGTAGCCAACTCCCACCCTCTATATCTATATCTATATCTATATCTATATCTATATCTATATCTATATCTATATCTATATATTTATACATGAGTGAGTGGTATTTTAAGATACTAAAAAATAAAAAAATTATCCCTCTTAATTTATAAATATACCCCTAAAATAGGATAAATTAGTCTTTAAACAATAATTATATTTTAACCCCCCATCTTATTACACTTAAATCTCTGAGTTATAAAATAACTATGGGTAATCAGTTACACTTTTTCAATCCACAAAAAAGTTATAATTCTTTTACGTATTATTGTCATATCTTATAAACTATGATGTTTTAAAAAAATCCAAAAGTAGTGTGACGATCTACTCATTTTTTTCAACGTTTCGATAGTTGTCTTGGTCAGTATTGATGTATGAAATAAAAGGTACAAGTAGATAATGCCTTAGTGTAAAAGTAATTAAAGTCCAACGTACTTAGGGGCTTTTTGTTTAGCTTTTAATGAAGCTCTTAATGGTTCAGACCTCTTACTGGTTCAACACTTAGTGGTTTAGACTGTTTGTTTCGGAAGCAGATATCCGAATGGTTCAGAAATTTACCTCTGAATGGTTAAGCATTATACAGAGTCTGAATGGTTAATACCTCTACTCTGAATTGGTCAGACATTTGCATCTGAACTGTTAAGCATTATACTGGCAGGTTAAGTGTTGAAACAGTAAGAGGTCTGAATTATTAAGTACTGAACCCGTGACAACCCGGAATTCCAAGGTTCGCTTTGCAAGTGTCACTTCCATTCATGTCCTATCGTGCGTGGTAATCGTGTGTTCATTATATGAATTCTTTTAAGATGGATGTTATATCGGAGTGCCCTGATCAAGTGAGTAGAAGTTATTAGATTGTTATGCCTCACTGTGATAAATCGCACATGAGGTGCGGGTCACATACTTTCCATGAGTCGCACACTTATTTCTTTGTTTAGGTTTTCAAGGCCCAGCACTCCCCAAGATCTAAACCGAGCCCAATCCAGCATGAGGATATTTCACGCACACAATCTTGTGCACGGCACCCATATTCTCGAAACACACACACAAGGCAACAAACCCTAGTTCCCTCTAGCGATCGGTGGCAGCCCATCTCCCCTCTCTCGAAGTCTCCTCATTGCCGCAAGCAATCCAGTCTCCATCGTGTATCTCGGTTAGTCTACTATTATAAATTGTTGTGTGCTTTCTTGATGTATAAATGCATCGATTGTGACTTAGACTTTTGGTGTGATGTTATGTCTTGAATATGTGAATGTAATCTGGATAAACACTAGTAATATGTACGACCAGAGTGTGATTTAGAGTTGTTTATAGATTGATTCATGCTGAATGAACGAAGGAATGTGTTAATTAATTAGCATGAGTAATAATAAGAAACAGTGGTGGCGGCAATAATGGTTTGTTAAACCAATTAGAATAATAGGTGTTTTGGTAATTGTTGTGTAGCATGATGATTCACAGAATATGATGGATGGTTGTTGATGTTGTGTATTCAAATTATAAGCATGTGGTGATTTGATTTGGGCATGTTCATATTGTTAATCACGATTAGAGATAAATGGTATGTGTGATTATGATAATATGATTGGGAAGAGAAAACTTGAAATGCCTAACTGTTGAAATTGTGCAATTGATTAATCATGATTCTAGTGTGACAACTGTCAAAAATCCAGGTATCCGTACAATTAGTTAATCTTGATTAGTGCTTAATGACTGTGCTGAATTACAATTAATTGCTTTCTGATTACTGTATCACACTTACACGTGCATCATATTGCATACTGTCACATCATTTTTACATACAAACTTTAGTGACATAAACGATGCACAAAGCACGGTTAGCACAGTCAGCGGATAACTCAGAAAAATGCTGACAATGTTCAGTACATAGACAAACAATGTTTTGAGACCCCATATGGGCCAGAGACAAGGTACTACACTAGTATAGTGTGTAGGAAAGTGAGGATCACAACACTGCTTTACTAGGTGATAGTTTAAGTGTCGGAAAGTGCCTAAAACCCACTCAAGTGCTGAATTCAGCATATTTCAGCAAAATTCAGCATTTTAACAAGCTAATTACATGCAAAAACATGACTAAATGGTCCTGAATGCTTTCCAAAGTGTCGAGAATTAAAAGTGTCATAAAAGGGTACTTAAAGAACACTAAACGGAATAGTTTGACACTTTAACGAACCGATATCTAACCGAACAACCGGACACTACCCGAAACACCAAAATTACACTATAAGCATTGTTTTATTATTTTTGAGCTAGTTATGATCCCCGAACACCCTAACACACTATATAACACATCATACACTTAAACACTAATCAATACACTTAGAATCCTAACTAATCATCTAACTTACCATTAAAAAAACCAACTAATACCCCCCTCTCATGGACGGTTACAAGGTGGCCCCACCACCTTGATCTTCCCAATCTTACTAAATACTATATAATCTCATATGATTTAGTAGAGGATTGTGTCTTGTACTTATGGAACACAAGACCCAATGGATAATGGGATTAGATGGATTATAAGAATACATGAGCTCTCACACTTCACACCACACTTCATCTCCTTCCTCTCTCCCCTCCAATCGGCCGAGAACAACAACAACACCACCACCACTTTCATCCATTGATCATCCATTTCCAAGTTCATACAAAGGTGCTAGAAGGTGTTTAATGAAGCTTGGTGGTCTTGGATCTTGAAGGACCTCTCCCGATTGCTTTTATCCTCCACAGTTGCCATCATCAACTTCAAGTGTTCTTCCCTAGCCTTGTGCTAGTAGTAAGCTTCATATCACTTGATCCTACTTCATATGTTGTTGGTTAAAAGATGATGTATATTGATAAACTTGATGAACACTAAAGAACATAATCATAAATCTTTAACATAAGCTATTTAACATATGAATACTTGTTGATTAGTGATGATTTGCTTCTTGATGATTTATGTTAGTGATGTTAGACATCATGAGAAACCTACTAGATTGTGATTAAACACATGATCTAGTAAGTTAAGGTGGTGATCTTGTGAAAGACCAAGATCATCATGCTTGTTGTTTTCATGAACTTGAAAAATGAAAATGATTTTTATGAATGTGGATGATTACAAAAATAGTTTTCCAAAGAAACCAAGTTAAATAACAAGATTTACATAAACATTATTTTTAAAGAAACTAACCATGTTTCTTGTGGTAAAACAAATACATTGTTTACAAGAAAAATTCAAAAGAATGATTTTTGGAAAAATTATCTAGTAAGTTGTAAACACCTAAATCCTTTAAGAATGAGATTTTTAAAGAAGTAAACACACTTTAAAGGGTAACTAAACCTACTAAGCATACTACCAAGTTACTACAAGTTTTTATGAAAGTTCAAGTTCATGATTATTATGTAGATAGCTTTGTTTTAGCACTTGGTAAGTGTAGATTGATTGTTGATTGTTTGTGATGATTTTGAAAAGAAAATGATATGCTTTGATAGCATGGACACCTCCATTTTTAGGGGAAACTATGGCAAAATTTTCTAAAAATACAAAGACTTAGAAAAATATTTTCTAAACAAATATATACAAGTATGTTTAAACTATGGTTTTCAATATAAACTTTGCCATAGATTTGTTACAACAATATAAGTATTGGAGGTTGGTTTTTGTAAATAAAAATAACTAAATATGTATTTGAAAGATATATATTTAGAAGACACATTGTGTGTGATTATTTGTATACTTTGTGTATTAATTATATTATTTTAAGATCTAAAGTAATATAACTTAACAAAATACCAAAAATTTACAATCCAAAATAATACCAAAAATCATAAGGAATATATATATAAGTTACACACTTAACATTGTGAAACCGAACGCAAGAACGTAACTTACAAAATATTCCGGAAGGTACCGTTATAAATATATTTTTGGTAAATATTATTTTGGATACAAGAAATGAAAATATGATTTTTTGTAAATATTATAAAAGTAATATTGTATTTTCGACAAAGAGAAAATATATTATTTTTGGAAGTAAGAATATATTTTCTTGAATATTTGGAAAATCTATGATTTTTGGGAAAAATATATATTTTCTTGAAATACATTATTTTTGGACAAAATAAGTTTATATATATTTTCTAAAGTGAGACTTGAAAATATATTTTGGAACTACGAATACAAGAATGCAAATATACATGTATGAGATACCCCCATCATTGGGAAGGAAACACGAAAATAAATACTTGAGAAGTATTATTACAAATATTGTTTAACAAATTATTCCAAAATTAAATATAATTTAAAGTTAAAGTAATCATTATTTTAACAAGAAATTATAACTTGGGATAATATTAAAAGAAACGTAACTCAAAAACGTTAACTCTAAGGTGCTGTTTGTTTTTGCAGACAAAAACTGTCTGCAGTCTGATTTCAGCTGATTTTATGTCTGCAACTGAAGATGTGGTCTGAAGGTCTGCAAGCTGAAAATATAATACTGTTTGTTTTATAAATTGGATATCGTCTGTATAACATAAAAAAACCATAATACAACCACCACCTCCACCTCCACCACCACTACACTGTCCAAACCACCAGCACCACCAAACCCGCCGAAAAAAACGAATCTGGCCAAATTATCAAGATTCTACATCACATAATTCTCTCAATCAAGCTCTTAATTTTGGCTACATAGTCATTTCATCAAACAGTTGGTGGGCACCCATAAAAAAACTGAATTGTAAACAACATACACATCGAAATCCAACAATTTGAAACAAAAACATTTGATGTAAATCTGCTGAAAATAACACAAGAATTTAAAAAATGATACCCTAAAAGTCAAATCAAAGCTTGATGATAGAAATTTCTTTACCGGAAGATTCGAAGAAGTTTCAGTGCCTGCTAAAGAATAGTAACATTCTTAGAGCTCTTGAGTTCCGCCGAATTCTGCCCTCCACAACCAAAATCGTTTTTCCGGCGAAATACCTTTTTCCGGCCAGATTCGTTTTTCCGGAGGGTTTGAGTGGTCGTTGCTGGGGTGGTGGTGGGTTGAAGGTGACGGTGGAGGTGGGTTGAAGGTGGAGGTGGAGGTGGTGCTGGGTTTTAAAGAGGGAGAGAGAGAGAGAGAGGAGGAAGAAAAATGCTGGGTTTTGAAGATCTGTGGGTTTGTGAAGATAGGTATAAGCTTTTTTTTAAGCTAATAAAAGCACTTTTCAGATCTTTAAAAAAGAAACAAACAGTCTTCAAGGCCTTATGTCTGCCCGCCTGCAGACATAGGCTCCTTGCAGATGTTTTAAGCAAAAACAAAGAGCCTCTAAGTCAAGGCATGACCCGTTCGTCTGATAGACATAGTACATTGTAGGGAGTCGTGTTTGCTGAGGAGATTTGGGTTATGAGTACTGAAGACGCAAAACTGTGAGTTCATGTCCCCCTTTTCTTTTAACTGTTTTCAGTATTATAACTTCGGGGGTGAAATACATGTTACAATTGTTTACAAACGTTTTATACATGGTATGATTAGCTAAGGAGGGTTACTGCTTGATCATGTGAAAAGGTGGGTATAACACTTAAGGCCACTAATCCTCGTCGTAGGACCGAGGGACATGAGTGATAGATCTATTTGGGTGTAGCGAGCCCACACCCATGAGGACCAGGGTGGCCCATGTGATGACTATGTCCACATACTAATGCCGTGGCAAAATTCCGCTAGGTTTGAGTTTTCCTGCACCATTTCACACATACCATTGGCCTTGCAAACCACTGGTGATCTGTTTTTCCTTATTGCTACATACTAGGGACATACATACATACATACTTTAAAGGTTTATTCATACACAAACACATGAACTCGCTCAACTTTTGTTGATGTTTCCAAATTACATGTATTTCAGGGAACTAAGTGGATCTGGCAGGTGTTTGCATGTTCAAGCTGCGTCACAAATAAAAGATGTCATCCGAGGTCGTAGGGTTTAGGAAGTGTATCCTATTCCTGGATGGGATACGTGTTACTAAACCCGGTTTTATTTAAGGTCATTTGTTGAGTCTTCATGAACTCATTTAAACATGTTGTGGTTTGTAACTTGAATTTGGTGTCGATGTTTTAGACAAGTATGTTATGTTATTTTCAACTTAATTAATGGGTGAACATCTTATGGTTTTTATCATATAGCATTGTTATGATTGAATGCTATGGTATTAAGAAAGTCACACCAATAATCACGCTTCCGCAAAAGTCAGGGTGTGACATCTAGGAAGGGGTAAATGGGTTACTGTATCTGTGTGCTGCAGTCATGAAGCATTCACATTAAGAATAGTTCTTCGTGGGAAATGCTCGTCGACGAAGGATCTCATGACGAAGGACAATCTTCTTCATAAGTGATAGTGACGAAGGACGATGGTTGTTCGCCATGAGAGCATGCGACGAAGAATGGATCTTCGTCGGGTGGTTGTTCGCCGTGAGGGCATGCGATGAAGAATGGATCTTCGTTGAGTGGACTCTTCGCCAGGACAGTGAGCAAACCAACAGAACAGTGTATACAGTTTATGATGTTTAGGATGATAAATATTGGTGTTATAAAATACTGTTATTACACGTTTATAAGAATGAGAAACTTGGTTGAATTGTGTGAGTAGAAAACCTACCTATTATGCGTTGTTATGTGACATACACCTGAGATGTGAACTTGTATAGGAACTGGGTATGTGCTACATGTTATACTGAGATCTTGTGATACATGCAAACTGTGTGAGATAAGTAACTGATGATTGATTGTAAAACTGATGTTGTTGGTAACCATTGTTGGAAACATGAACTTGTGTTATAAACGTGTATGAAATCCAAGCATTTGCTACGTATTACGTGACAATAGCATTACGTGTGACCTGTTGAATACGTGAATTAGGTATGTGTTTACAAACTGATCATCTTTGGCAACCACGGTAGGGTTTGGTTGACCAACTTGGAACGGGTAAAGTAACTTAACAATCCGAGCAATCTAAGGTGAGTTCATTCCTCTTGAGCATGCGTCCCGGTGGGTGGGACAGTCATTGGGTATCCCTGAGAGGGATAGGTTTTTGGGTAAATCAAATGGGTATTCCTGAGAGGAATACGTCTTGTGGGTAAAATCTGGAATGTTGGATAATACACTCATCCTATCACCTTTAAGTCCCATCTTGTTTGTTACCTGAGAGGTAACGAGGTATTAGCTGGTAGCGCTATCTAGGTTTGGCACCCTCACCCCATACCTGAGAGGACGGGTGTGAACTAATGACCTAGTCATGCCCAATGCTTTGATAGGAACATTGGGGAAAAGGCAAAATAATCTGGAGCCGTCTTGTACTCGTGGTATTATCAACATTGTACTCAAGGAACTAAACTAAACACTTGGTAACTAACGTTTTCGTAAAACTATGAACTCACCAGCGTTGTCTGATACACTTGTGTGCATGCTCGCAGGTTATAGGTATGTGTGGATGTGGAACTTGCTGTCTGCGATGCTGGAGTGGTCATGGGTCGAGATACATGGAATCGCGAGACAAGTCTAATGGGTTTTGTACATATGGTTTATGAAACACTTAATTAATGATTTATGCTTCTGCTGTACGCGATGAATTGCATTTAATGTTTTGTAACACTTTATGTTAATAAATGAAAGTGTCTATTTAAAAATCTTGTTATGAGTTCAATGTGATTGGTGGCTAGATCCTGGTACGTCATATGCCTCGCGGGGTTTTCCGCATGTGGTATTTTGGGGGTGTGACAGAACCAGTAAGAGGTCTGAACCATTAAGAATTCAGAAGTTCGCAAACAGCCCCTTAGTCATTATCCCAGAATGTCAAGTGATTATATTACGTTAATTTAATCCTCTCATCTAGATTACGTTTTAATCCCTCATCTTTAAAAAAATTATAGATAATTAGTTAGTGGTTACACTTTATCCCCTTATAAAAAACTAACTCCCCCACGATTTTTAAATGGTCATGACTTTTTGGCATGCTAATATTTTTTTTTTCAAATTACACCTTATAAACGAGTTTTTATTCTCTTTAATTTAAGTGTAATATTGCTAAAGTTTTTTAACTAAAACTTGATATGTTACGTGATAAACAATGTCTAAAGGTGAGTAATAACTGAATCGTTATCTGAAACCGAACCAAAGTCAACAAAAAACTAAATTAAATGAAAATTGATTAACTGAAACCTGAATTAACTAAAAATGGTTATCGATTTTTTGTACCCTCATATAGGCCATGTTTGGATGATCTTATTTTACCATCTTATGACTTATTGACTTTTTGGAAGGAGTTTTTTTTTTTTTTTGTGAAATGATGTTTGGGTAATAAAGTGAAAATGAGCTTTTTAGGCATTGGAAAGAATAAATAAAAAAATCACTTGGTTGTGACTTTTCCAAAAAGGAGATAAGGAGGTTAACAAGTTAATAACGAGAAATAAAAAAAGCTCATCCAAACAGGCCCTTAACCAAAATTAACTGAATCGAACCATTCATATTTTCATATATTTATAGCTTTTTGTCACACCCCGATTTCCACGTGTATCACCGGTGGGCCCGATGGGGGATTACCGTGACGTAGTTGGCAACAATATAGTCAAACCACATAATTATATAAATGCACAGCGGAAGCTTTAAAGATAAATATATACTTCAACCTCTGGTGGTAATAGCAAATATATTACAGAAGTCGAATGTATCCACAGCGGATCAAAATAATAAAATATTGTTCATTCAGATACGGCATCGAGTTTGCGAGACTATTCGTGATGCTTAGGAAGCTAATACCAGCCAATTTCGTATAGTACCTGCACTTAATCTTTTTGGGGAAAATACGTCAGTTTACACTGGTAAATACATTCAACTGACACATTTGAAAATGTTTATTTAAAATTGATTTGAATGCACAAGGCACAAACTCTTTTATAACTTGGGAAAATTATTAAAATCTTGTGAACGTATTACATGTTCTTTTATGCGTTCAGTAGCCCGGATCGTGCTGGGTTAAAGATTAATAGACACACCACATTGCGTAAAACCGTAGTATAGAAACCAACGGCTACGTCTTTTAATTAAATGTCGACAGTATATACCGGGTGTACGCCTACACCGGGATGTCGATGGTCGTGGCCATTTCGTAAAATGATGCCAAGGATATCCGGGACAACGGTCATTAACCCCCCAAAGGCTTTTAAGAAACAAAACTGTTTGAATGAGCCGATCATAATATTTAATTAACCACCTAAGCGATGGAAGATATGATGCTCAATCAAGCGGTATTATTATACCGTATCCCAAGCCCGTATAGGAGAAATAAGTTAAAAGTATTTACCTTTGCAAGTATTATTCCTTAATTTGATTAAATCACCGATAGCTTTTACTGGGCTCCTAATCTGGAACGAAGGTTTTAATTAACCTCTTAGAATCCTAACGGGTCTTTATATTGGCCGTAGCCTAGACCGGTTGGTTCCGGAGTATAAATATGGTTTAATCGCGCGAAAAGGCGAAAACCGAGAATGGAATGTGATTCTGCCCCAAACAAGTTCAGAGACTTGTTTTATATGGGTTCAAGGTTCACACTCTGGATTTTGGGGTCAAAATAATATAGTTCGACCCGTATCGGCTAATTTATGAAAACTAGTTTCACAAGCCGAACCGTGCGCGCAATAGGCGAAACGGTTAACCATGAGAGTCTTATGCTTATTTCCTAAGTCAATATGCCTTAAAGAGGTTGTGGTATCAGTAGGATACCTTCCGTGATGCCCGTAACGAGTTTGAGTCAATATTACGCCCCGTAGGGGCTTTTCGGTCATTTTAAAGACTTTTAAAGAGCTTTTCGAGTTCTACAGGAAATCTGAGTTTCCCGAACAGTTTATAAAGTCTAAAATACTTTATTTATTATTTAAAATCAGTAGCAACTGGAATCGGGTCAAAAGACCTTATAGAACTCAGGTTTTGGCCGAAAAGGGCATATTCGGTATTTACCGAACCGTAGCCATAACCGCAGGTTATGAGCAAGGTAAAAATTATTAAAAATCTTTAAAATTCCCAAAATATTAATTTATAACAGTGGGTAAAAGTTTTGGTGACGGAAACTTGGTTTAGATAGGGGTTATGCTAATTGCGCCGTTTATTACAAAAGTTTCTTATAAATGCGCTATTTAGCATAACTCTCATTCTAGACCTCGGATTGACGTGAAACTTTTAAGGACATGCTCAATATTTAGTAAGCAAGGTTATGGTCCGTTCACGTGTCCGAAATACTCGTTTTATTTTTAAAAGGCCGTTACGGTCAACTTTTAGGCGATTAACGAAAATGCGTAAAAGACTCGGACAAATCATGAACCGGTCACAGAGGCTTATACCACCATGTAACCTGGTCCTAAGAGAGTCCTAAGGCATATCTATACCTCACTAAAACGGGTCAGAACTGAAGTCAAAGCAAAAGTCAAACTTTTGCGACATTCGGCTCCGAACCGGGTCAATATAGCAAATGGTCGATTCAAACGAGCGTAAACAAGTTTATATACTTAATATCATGTTTTATGAGTGTCAAAACAGGTTTCATAACATATACATTACAGATTATGTATAAAACGGCAAAATAGCTTTCTGTTGACTTTTTAAGTGCACGTTTGACTCGACATTTGACATAGTTAGAGTGGTGATCAGAGGGAACCCTTTTAGGGGTTTATTACCCACATAAATACCAACTCATAACTACTTTTGATCCGACAATTCACTGGACCATTTGTGAATTATCGCTATGACAACCGTTAGTTACGACGGTTTGGTTTATAAGCTAAATCTATGGAAATACAAGACCACAATGGATGTGAACGACTTACAGAAGTTGTGTCTTGCTTAGAGAGCAGAGAAGAATGCTTGAGAGCTTCTTAGAATGATCAGATGAGTGAGTTTGAGTTGTGTGAAAGTTATGAGCCAAACATGGCTATTTATAGTGCAACAAGGCACCCAAGATCATCACACAACACCCTACACTGATCATGGATGATGGGCAGGTGTCCCATAGAGCTATGGGTCGAGTAGGGGGCGCCCATGCCTCTTTTATTGGCGTTTTGATCATTCACAAGCTCAAAAGGCAAGAAAATACAAACTTTCTGCATCTGGGCGTCCAATGCGGCCCGCATGGGAGTTTCCATGCATTTGTACGTGGGTCGCCTGAGATTCAAACTTCAGGCGCGTAAAGGAGGTGGCTCGCGGCCCGCCTCAACTTAGGCCAAAACATCACGCGAGTCGCGAGAGGCCTGTTTTTCAGGTTTTTAAAATCTTTTATAATCATTACGAAATCCTGGTAATTAATAACGAAATCTTTCGTAATTATTAACCTGTCCTTTCGGGTTTGAAGGGGTAACTTTGCGGTTTGGCCCTCGGTTAATTACAACTAAGGACCTCATGTTATTTACCCGCGTTGTTAAGTCCCCGGTTAGTTTATTAATTATTCGGAAAGTCTTAACTTTCATTGTTGACGCTTTTAACCCTTCTCATACGAATTCGATCATAACTTTCTCGTTTTAAAAACGGAGCTTCGCGGAATTTATACAGCATATTCTAGTGAGCGTATGATACTGTTACAAAGCCTCGGGAGCGTTAAAGGGTCACCCAGAGGTATAATTAAACATGTTGACACAGTTAACCCCTGTAGCTCGAAATCTCTCACTTTCCTCCGTGTTTCGCTTCCGTACGATCCATGATTTATTCGTTTGAAGGTACAAGCATTATTTAGGGTTATCATACAGTATATTTACCCTTGATTGACATTTATAACCCTCGAATTTATATATATTTTCAAGGTTTGTCAATATTAGTCCTTTATTTAATATCAATGCCACGTGTAATCAAATGACACGTGTTAACACATTATTGGACACAAAAATTCGAGGTGTTACATCCTCACTCCCTTAAAATAAATCTCGACCCGAGATTTACTCAAATAAATAGGGGTACTTTTCTTTCATTGTGGCTTCGACTTCCCACGTATATTCGGGACCTCTACGAGCATCCCATTTGACCTTTACAATCGGTACGTGCTTTCTTCGAAGCTTCTTCACCTGTCGATCTTCAATCGACAAAGGTTTTTCTACAAACTTTAAGCTCTCATCTATATGCACATCTGTGTGTGGAATCACCAATGATTCATCGGCGAAGCACTTTTTGAGATTGCAGATGTGGAACACATTGTGAATTCCATTGAGTTCTTCAGGCAAGTTTAACTTATAGGCAACTGACCCGACACGTTCAATGACCTCAAAAGGTCCTATGTATCTCGGACTCAGCTTGCCCTTCTTGCCGAAACGCATCACCCCTTTCCAGGGCGACATTTTAAGCAACACCTTTTCACCTACATCAAAGTGAAGGTCCTTACGCTTTGGATCAGCGTAGCTTTTCTGCCTATCACGGGCAGCCTTGAGACGTTCCCGTATCTGGGCAATCTTGTCCGTTGTCTGGAAAACTATCTCTGGTCCCGATAATTGGACCTCTCCTACTTCTGCCCAACAAACAGGCGATCTACATTTCCTACCGTATAATGCCTCGAAAGGCGCAGCCTTTATGCTGGTATGGTAGCTATTATTGTAGGAGAATTCGATTAGGGGTAGGTTCTTATCCCGGTTACCACCTAAATCGATTGCACACGCGCGTAGCATGTCTTCTAACGTTTGAATGGTACGCTCACTCTGACCGTCCGTCTGTGGATGGTAAGCCGTACTGAAGTTCAAACGCGTGCCCAAAGATTGCTGGAAACTCTTCCAGAAATGAGACGTGTATCTAGTATCCCTGTCGGAGATAATAGACACAGGTATGCCGTGTAAGGCTACAATCTTATCAACATACAGTTGGGCTAACATATCGGAGCTATACGTCTCCTTGATGGGTAAGAAATGAGCTGATTTAGTCAGCCTATCGACTATAACCCATATTGTATCGTTTCCTTTCCTGGTTTTGGGTAACTTGGTTATGAAGTCCATAGTTACACATTCCCACTTCCACTCGGGAAGCTCAGGCTGTTGTAGCAAGCCAGACGGCTTTTGGTGCTCGGCTTTGACTTGGGCACAAGTCAAGCACTTTGCTACATGGGCGGCCACAGACTTTTTCAAGCCTATCCACCAATAGTTTGCCTTTAAATCTTGATACATCTTGTCTGCACCAGGATGGACAGAATATTTGGAACTATGGGCTTCCTGGAGGATAACATCTCGTAGTCCTCCATTAACCGGAACCCATATACGTCCGTTCAGTCTAAGGATTCCATCCTTGCTAAGAGTCAACTGCTCCTCAGTTACTCCTAACTTTTCATTAGGATAATTAGCTTCCAACACAGCCTCTCGCTGTGCAGCTAATATCCTTTCAATTAAATTGTTCTTGACCTCAATGCTCTTGGCATTGATTCGAATAGGTTTTACTCTTTCTTTCCTGCTCAAGGCATCAGCGACTACATTCGCCTTGCCGGGATGGTACCTAATCTCGCAATCATAGTCATTCAAGGTTTCCATCCAACGACGCTGCCTCATGTTCAACTCTTTCTGATTGAACAGGTGCTGGAGGCTTTTGTGATCAGAATAAATCACAAATTTAATACCATAAAGGTAATGCCTCCACAATTTCAGTGCAAATACAACGGCACCCAACTCCAAGTCATGGGTGGTGTAATTCTTTTCATGCACCTTTAGTTGTCTTGAAGCATAGGCAATCACCTTGCCCTTCTGCATAAGCACACACCCCATGCCTGTGTGTGATGCATCGCAGTAAACTACGAATTCATCTGTACCTTCAGGTAGTGTCAACACAGGTGCGTTGCTTAGCTTCTGCTTCAGAATTTCGAAGGACTCTTGCTGCTTTGGGCCCCAAATAAATTTTTCTTTCTTCTTGGTTAAGGAGGTCAGGGGCGCAGCAATCCTTGAAAAATTCTCAATAAATCTCTTGTAGTATCCTGCTAATCCCAGGAAACTACGAATTTCGGTAGGCGTCTTTGGCTCTTGCCAGTTAAAGACTGCCTCTACCTTAGCGGGATCCACTTGGATACCACGCTCACTTACAACGTGACCTAAAAATTGAACCTCTCGTAGCCAGAATTCACATTTCGAGAATTTGGCGTAGAGTTTCTCACGCTGTAGTAATTCGAGAATGCAACGGAGGTGCTTCTCGTGGTCAGCTTGGCTTTTGGAATATATAAGAATATCGTCGATGAAGACGATGACAAATTTGTCCAAATACGGCTTGCAGACGCGATTCATGAGATCCATGAACGCAGCCGGTGCATTTGTGAGCCCAAAAGGCATCACTAGGAACTCGTAATGACCATAGCGAGTCCTAAATGCTGTCTTATGTACATCTTCATCTC